>NC_132935.1:107395183-108609558 GCF_034638445.1 Ciconia boyciana | reverse complement strand
CTGGGAATTTCCTCAAGTACTTCAGCAGCTGCGTCAGCCTTCGCAGGGCACCAGGAGCCACTCTGCAAGAGCGGGTTAGAGTTGGTGAGTCCCCAGAGCTGCTCCCCTCACTGACCCAGCGTTAGCTTCTCCTGTGATTTTTTGGCATTGTCAGTAAGTTAAGCCTCTGTATGATGTTTTTCCCTAATAACTGTGAGCCCTGTTCGAGCTTCTTGGGACACTGGGAGAGCTGTAGGGAGGCACTGAAGGACTATCAGCACTCAAGTGCCTAAAACGAAGACAGACTTACATGGGAGAAAAATTGCATTTGTCGCCAGGTTAGGAGCACTGTGCAAGCAAAAGCCTCACTTAATTTTACACTAATGACACGCTCACAGTAGTTAATGACCATACCATTCAAATAAAATAGGAAGAGACTACTGCTGCTAGCTAGATACCAAAGCTGTCCTGATGCAAAGTACATAAATGTTAGTAGCATATTAAATCAGAAATTTTTGGCCAAGATTCTTGCAACAGAAACAGAAAACCCTAAGAAAGATTACCTAAAAACTAGCTGGTATTTGCAGACTTATTTTCAAACAGAGAATGCAAAATGAGACTCTATTAACTGTATCTGCATGACTAAAGCTGGACTGAGAGACGGGAAGAATAGGCTCTATTCAGAAAGAGCTCTAAATGCTGTATATTTATACTGAGGATAGAACAATAGCCTTGTTTATTTGAGTGTCTCTAATGTATTTACCAACTATAAGGATTTCTGTGCACTGATTAGGGGTCAAAAGGTTATCCTGGAGTATTATTTAGCAAGATTGCTCTTTATTATAATGAACATTGAAAATGCACATCAATAAAGTGGTTATTTTTGAATGCTTTTTAGTGCTGTTGAGACAAATACAGTTTTGAAAGCCTAAAATGTGTCCCGGTTCTTTGAAAAATCTGCTATTAGCTACTAACATATTATTTTCTGTCAGCTCTTTGAATTCACATTAATTGCATTAATGCAATAAATTAATTAGCATTACCACTTTACTTGTTTTCACAGCTGCTTAGCTACAGTGAATATTATTCTCTTAAATCATTCTGTCATAAAGTGTTAATTATAAATGTCTTTTATAATAATAATGGTTTCTATACTAGTAATAAAACCCTTGCAAAGAGTCATTGCAGTAAATGTAAGATTATTAGACTATTTCCAAACAATGACAAAATGGTTAGCAAAATAGTTGTTTCATTAGATGCTGTTGATGATTGATTCCTTGAGGATCCTTTAAGTATTTTAATGAATCTCCATCTGTACCCAGAAAGCTTTGTTAAAAATCAGGCATGTTTTTATATTTCAAATCCATATTTGCTGTTTAGAAAATGTGCATGTACACCAGCTCTGCTGCTCTGGAGAACCACCTCTTTGTACCAACTGGGGTCAGTCCTCCAAATCTAACCCAGCCAAGTCTCTCACAGATGTTGGATGGGGTTGTGCTTTATTAAGGCTCAAACAGCTCTTCTTCTGTTACCTCTTTTTTACTCAATAAATTTCTTCTCATTCATCTTCCACTGTCTCACCACAACAAGAAGATGCTGGGTAACTTTAATCCCTTCTATGAGTTCTTGAATCAAAGTGATTCCCAGACAATCAAGGCACATTTACAACACTCAGTCGTCTACATGTGTTCAAGCATGTCAATGGATCTGGGTCTGTGTTCCTTCTATGAATTTTCTGATAATGACAGAAAAATTCAGAAGTAGTAAAAAATCAGTTTAAAAATGTAGTTGCCTGCCAAATACATAAAGTAGCTGCCAGTACCAAGTGTCAGGCCTAACTTCTGAATGGCTTAAACTAAGTGCTACATTACAATTATGTAAAGTTCCTGATTATAATAGGTCATTATTATTCTGCCAGTCATGAAAAGAGGATTGGGATTTCACAACTGAAAATTATTACCATGAGCAAAGTGTGATCTCAGACCTTTTCTACTTAAAAAAAGTTTGTTTGTAACACTGTATTTCTTGCTCTGTCTGTTTGAACAAGGAAACGGAGTAGATTTTGTCACAGAAAAAAAAAGTTCTGATTTCTTTCCTACAATCACTATCAGCATGAATCTTACCTAGATATTTCAAGTCAATTACATCCAAGCATTAGCTAATACAAATCTTCTTTTTTTCATTTTTAATTAAAAACGCACCCACATATGAGACTGGATGTACTTAAGTTTAAATGATTTAAAAGCCAAGCCACAAAGTACTGAAAACACAAAAATTCAAATTCAGACCTTCTTTGTCAGTCTTTAAAGAAAACAACTAGTTGCTAAAAATCTAATTATTCAATTGCAACCTCAGCTGCAAGCTTCTTCTCATCCTTCAGTCTAGTTCTCCCATTGCTTATTAGGAAACCTAGGTCTCTACTAGACACAACATTGTCAAAAAAAGAGGGAGTCAATATCAGAAAATTCAACAGAGAAATGGCTCAAGAGGAGATAGGAAAAAAATCAGAACTATGTTGTGTAATGCTTTACCTTTTTTAAAGAATTCATTTAACCATGGAATGGCAAAAGGCAAAATGCAAAATCTCACCGGAAACAAAAATAAAAATAAAGACATAAGGAAAGAAGAAAAAAAAATCTACTGGGACACTTGTTCAAACCCAGGTTGTAAGGTTCAAGACTGAAAATCAAGTAAGGATATTCTTGTGGCTAAATTCAGATATTAGATTAAGACTTGAATCAAGTTCAAAATCTGGCTCCACCACAAATTATGTGTGGGAGATTATGGCGTGATTTTCCAAAAATATCCCTGTGCTTAAAGAAGTACCTGCACACATTGGCTGTGTGACTGCTGTTGGAATTTGTGAGATTATATGCTTACGCTGGTTAGGTACTTCTGCAAATTTTACCAGTACTTGTTTGTATATGTACTTATGCAGAGCACATCTGTGTTTGAGCTTTGATGAGGAATGTGCTTTTGAACCAAATCTCCTGACTGGTCCATCACCATGCACCTGCCTGCATCCTGGAGCACTCTATGAACACACGAACGAGGCCTCTTTCAGATGAAACTAAGCTGCAAGATATGCTCCAGGAGGGCAGTTGATGCAGTCTAAATGCAAATAGGATTTCAGCCCATGGGGCTGTGTCCGAAGTAAAAATCCATCAAATATGTATTATACAGACATGAAGTCCTCAGCACAAACTGTTTCACTCCACAGATACTAGTCCACACTACTTGTTACCATAACATCATATCCATTTCCATAACAGGACTTAAAAACCTAACGAAGGATCTCAGTTTAGGAAGCCATGGCGTATACAATCTAAAGCCAGACAGGATCTGAGAAAGAGGTGTTCCTCTGTCCCCTCTTTCCTGATAGGTTTGTTTGGTAGGTACTCCCAGAGCATGACTAACATACACCACGTTCAGACTGCCTGAAATACATTGGCAGTTGTTTCTTGCTTCCAAAACAGCAGGAAAGGAGATGTCCTTGTTTCTACTGTAAAGAAGTGGTTGGAGCGATAACCCAGGAGGTGAAATCCTTCTTTGCATGGCTCAAATCCTCAACACTCCCATCCATATTTTGTGTTCTAGATACCAACCTGCAGGTATGGGCACCAGCCATCTTTTCTGTTGCATGTATTCTACTGTACAGAATATGGCTGAAGAATATTGAGAAGAAATAGAAAGAAATGAAAAAACCTGTAAGTTCAAAGAGCAGCATTGGATTAGTGACATAGGGAGACTTAGGTTCTTTGCTTTCTGACCTGTTTATGCATTTTATATGAGACATTCACTGGATAAGTAATGCATCAAAAACTATCAGTGTGGTTCACAAACTCCTCTCCCCTTCAACAAAGGGGGGCTGTGTGAAGCAATGATATCAAACTACTTTTTGCTCTCCTTTACTGATCTGGTGAATCTTGAATAGACTGCAGCAATAGCCTGCAACCTAATAGCAGTATAACATAAACCTGTAGGATTTAGGCAGCTTTTCTGGGAGATGGAGGGTATTTGTTTGAATTCCAGGAGAAGGAGTCAAAACTTGGTGCCCACTGCCATGGAGAATGTGTCAAACCCTTGCATTGGGTTTCTACCATTATTTTTCCTCCTGCTGTGGTGCGAAGAAAGAAAGTGCCCTTACTGCTTTTAGAAGAATGGGGATAGAGGCATACCTTCAGGGGAGGATTCTGGTAAGTGAGAAGTTTATAGCAACACCTCAGGAAGAGGAGGCTCTAAGTTTTCTCATTATTTCCTATTAGCATACCTCCCCTCAGAGTATGATGCGTTTCTTGTCTTTCCTTGGCGTCTAAACCTCAGTGTGTGTTCAGAGGCACAGCCAGCAGCAACCTTTTGAACCTTTCAAAATACTGAAGTAGCTCTCCCTCTCTGTCCCCAACAAAAATGATGATGCTGATAGTCTCTGGAGCAAGTGGTCAGGGAGGTAACCTGACCCTTCTTCTGAAATCTGCAAGTTCATAGTGAGTCGTACCTCAGCTAGTGAGCCAAGGTCCAAACCAGGGAGGAAACAGAGGAATAGCAATCCTTCTTATCCTCCCCCTAGCACCACCAAAATTCCAAGTATAATGTGCCAAGACCCCCAAGCTGGGAGCACAGTTGTCCTGCTTCAGTTTTTGACAGACAGAAGAGGGAGGACTACCTCCTGGTAGGACAGGAAGAGTCCCACCTCCCTGTGGCTGGATGGGAGATGCCACCCAAGCTGCTCTACCTCCTTTCAGAAGGAAGAATGAAGATGACCAGAGGCAGAAGCACAGCAGTTCAGACAGGGCCAGGGCACACACAACACCATGGACTGGAGCATGTCAGTAGCTTTGCCAAAATAATGCAGTTTTCTTGGTGCCAAGTAATTTGGGATTCATGTGTCCATTTACAACTGCTCTACTGCTGTGGTGCTGGTATACCGGTCACCTGTAGTGGGTTTAAGGGTAGGAAGATTAAACTTTTTAATCTTGCAGCTCAGCACTGCCCCTCCCGAGGCCTGCATGTGATATTGACAAAACATGAGATGCCCAAAGCACGCCAGAACCAGAGAATAACTAAGACCCCAGTTAAAGGGGTCTGTACCAGGCCTTTCCTGGCCTTCATGTCCCATCCAAGCTGTGGAAACCTTTGCCTTTCCTGTTCCATTTCATTTACGAGAGGGAAAACCAGCACTCTCTTCCTACCCTCTGAAACATGTAGCACCAGGAATTATGGAGCCAGAACAGGACCTTTAAACAGGCTAATACAAGGAGCTGCCACAGGGAAGCTCCACAAAAGCCAAAGCACAAGGGGCTGATGAGCACCTCTGGCCTCATTTAAAAGAGCAGTCCTGAGAGGCTGAAGTATTTGGATCCCTGCACTTCCTGGTCACAAGAGGCTGGCCAGAAAAGACATTACACCTCTTCTCTCACCTATACATCTGATATCTTCTTCAAAGAGACCACAAGCAAGTGGATGCTGCATACTTAGAGCCTCCTCAATCCTCCTCAAACCTCCATCCTGCTTGGGATGCAGCTAGGAGGGACAGGGACACCCAGAAACTTATGTGTACTCAGGGTCCCAGTTTAAACACAGCTTTTGTTTACACCACCACAGACTGTAAACCCGTATTTAAATTTTTGGCTGAAAGGTTGTTTGGTGGCAGCTTTCTCTGAAAGCATGTCACACTTACAAGAGCTGCGAGTTGCTCCCTCATTAACTCAGTGTACTTCCAATTTATTTTTCATCAACTGCTACATCCCTAAATATTTTATTTTAATATACCGTCTCAGAATTTACACAGCAAGCTTCCCTATGCTGCGTGGCTGAGAGGAAGTGCATACTGTGATGATTGCAGCTCTTCCATGATGAAAAATATCTATCATTATATGCTGCCCCCCCAGTTCTTGTGTACAATTACAATAGCTACACTTTGGTGCAATCAAAAAGCTTTTTATAAAGAACTTCCATATAATCAAGAAAGAAAAAAAAAGTTATCTGTACAAAAACACTGCCAAGGACTTAATCGTGTTAGAAACTGCCAGGCTGTTGAGGAGTGCTCTCTGCACATCTGAGCTCTTTGCCAATGGAGAGTCCTCAGTAGGTGTCAGAAAGCACTCTGCACCTAGAAGAATGAGACCACAGACCAGCACCTTGCTGAGACTTCCTGGCAGCTCAGTAGGTTAAATTGCATGTGCCTATTTGGGACACATGCTCTGGCAAAGGCCAGAGTTACAAGTGCAGAAGGTAAAAGTGCACATTGAAGCAATGAGAAAATGAATATCATAAAGAATTAAAATTTGAAACATCTGCAAGAGTCTTTAATTAATTATACTATGGACAAAAGCATTACTGAAAGAAGACAGCAGAAAGAGGTAACTCTGAAACCCATCAAACTGAATAGAAAAGGGGACCCTCTGTGTGCCTGAGCCAAATCCCACTGAATCTACATGACTCTGAAATGTCTGTGGCTCAATCAGCTGGGAGATGCTGCTCTCCTACTGCACCCTTTTATAAAACCATCTGTTGGACTACACACAGGCTCCACACAGAAGAAAATTGCAGGAGTCGCACTGTTTTCTCCTGCCTCACAAACCTGCTGTTTTAAATATAAACACATTCTATTGAAAATATAAAAGCTATTGTTCACCAATTTTTTAAAAATCCAAAATAGTTCAACATGAATTTGCAAAATATCCCAGGCAACATGAATCGGCTTTTTGTGGATAAAAAGTTTTGTCAAAAAAAAAAAAAAATTACTTGCAGCTCTAGAGTATATCTCTAAATTAAAAAAAAAAGGGGGGGCTTCAAAAGGGACTGGCGTGAAATTTGATGAACATGCTCTTTCTGTGTTTCCTTGCCCACAGCATTTAAAGGCAGCAGGGACATTGTGACAACACAGACAGCTAATTGCAAGGAAATGGATGTCTGATGCCATTAACACTACCCACTTTTGTCGGACATTTAAAATAAAAACAAAACATGCCACTAGGCACACAGTTCTCTCCCTGGGGTGGAGATGAGAGAGCGCCTGAACTACATGTGATAGATGTTAAGTCAGATTGCCTAATGCACTACCGGAGGGAGCTCAGATGATACACCTAAATAAGGATAGTATTTGAACCTATATAAGACAGAACAGAATACTTGCATCCTGTGGAGTACATGTTCAGTCTTAATTTTAGGAAAGAACTATAAAACTCCACCATTTAAACCCACTGAAGTTGTCATTTAAGTACTCTAAGTAATTACAAATAATATTATCTCTAAAGAAAAATGACAAGTAACCGACTGTACTTAGGCCATACACAGGAAATTCTCCATATGAACTAGTACATGTAGAGAGAAATAGAAATAAGCATTTGTGGCAAAAAAAAAAAAAGCTGTCTGAAAAGTAATCATTTGTCCTAAATTTGAAAGTAGGAAAAGGAATACCTGATGATCACTCATTTAGCATTAGTAGCAGGGGGAATGATACAAAGCCATTCCTTATTTCATTGGGTGTTCATACATAGGCATTACTCAAATCCAGAGTCAGATGAAGAATAAGAAGAGGAAAAAGAAATTAAAATGACTGAAAAAATTGCTCAAAATCTTAGGAAGGCTTGCTCCCATCTAATCATAAATGATAGATTTAAACTACTTTAAAAATTTAATGAATATATTTGTTTTGAAAATACACCTACAAAATATCATCTTGGTCCAATTTTAAACAGCCATATACTACACCTCCAAAAAAGTTTGGAAATACCAATAGATTATTAATTATAGTGGCACTGTTAAGCACTGTTACAATTATTGAACTTACCCGACTAACACCTGCAGTATTACTAGCTTTCAACTTGACATAATACCTTCATTATAACTCATCATCTTGTTTTAATACTGCACGCATTGTTTTAAACACTTATTTTCACACAGTGAAACATGACCTTGACTAGATTAAAATGTATCATTTTGAATAACTTGTTTTCCCTCTATTTTAGTTAAGAAAAACAGCTTGACTGTGTTATTGTTAGAAGTCAGAATTTGAAATTATAATATATAAACACAGCAGATCATATTGTTATTGAATGAGATTTTTGTCGATAAGTTGCTCTACAATTCACTACATTGCCCTGTTTAGAGGAAAATCGAGTAGCTACTATTTACAATTTGGGCTACAACCTGAATTCACTGAAATCAGTGGGAGATTTTCCTATTAATTTTGATAGCAGCAGGATTTGACCATTAATGTAATAAAACAGGTAGTGTAAAAAAAGTCCCAGTTCCAATTACTACTGGATTAGCAGTCTGCAATTAATTTGCATTGTCTCAAGTTGTTGGATAAAATTAAACACCTACAAATCTAGTTATGAAACATATATAAAGTTAAAACAGATAATAATTAAAAGTCTGACCTAACAAGATATTAAATTACTATTTGATGTCCAAACAAATCTTAAAAAGTAGCCATTAATTTAACACAGTGATTGCCTAGAAAAAGTAGATAATATTTTTATAGCCAAAGTTTCTTTTACTTATGTGTACTTATGTTGTGCCTTTCGTATCTCTGAAACGATCTCAGCAGTAAATTGGTTGTGCTTGTCTGTTGATTGCGATGTGAAGAGGCTGGTTGGACCAGCAGCTGAAGGACTCTATTTATATACCTGGCTGGTTAGATTAAATGGACCTGCAGGAAGAACCAGCCCTATCAGAGCTTCTTCAATGGCTTCCATCTTGACCTTGAATCTGACCTTTGCTATGGTCCACTTCCATCTCCATAAAAATGAGCTAAAGCCTAGATTGTCATCTATTTGCTCTTTTGTGTTTTCCCAGGTTTGATAATATATTCCTAGAGCTGACTAAAACAGATTAATTACCACACTTCAGTGTGAATCATAGGAAAAGAGTTTGCAGTGCACAAGTGAATAGTTGTATGCAATTCCTCACAATGCTGAACTGACATTGTTATTCAAATCAGAAAATGCTATTACTAGGATAACAGAGGGAAAGAGGTTCCCACAGAATGAAATGAAAGGTCAAACAGCTTAAGGGGATCAAACAAATAAAATATGCAAGATAAGCAATTTCAGTACTTGCATGGCTGTGATCTCGAACCGAGGCTCTTCCCTCTGCATCCACTCTCATTGTGAAGGTAGCATATACAATGAATGACCAATTCACTGGTTTAGATACAGCGTATTATCTCACCGGAAGTGATAATGAGAATTTCACTGCTTATGATGCCAGTGTTTTCCAAATTTATCAAGGTGGGAATTTATCAATGAGTGTTCATTTTGACTCTTTTGAAGTTCATTGAATAAAATGTGCACAGGTCCTAATATCTATGTCTCAAGTAATTATATTTTGTCTGTAAGGGGGGAAAGGATGTTTTTAGTTGAAACTTTTTTATTGCTAGAGAGAGATAAAATAAACAAGGTATAAATTTCAAATAAATTCTGTAAAGAAAATGTAACATATCAGCCTTGTGTCTGAGTAGATTATTTCTCATTTATTTTAAACATAATTTTTTAGAATTGCAATTTTTCTGGGTACAGCCACTATAGACAGAATTGTACAGCCCTGTCCCTTTTCTGAGCTGTGCACATCCATTAAATAACTAGTTTGGGTGCTTGACTGCTTTTGGGGGTTCAATGAGAACCTGTTATTTTAATATCCTGACTAGGATCACTCCATTCTGGTGCTCCTGGATTACAAGATAGCCTCACAGGAGAAAGGGAAGGCATGGGGCTGAATCCCTTCACAGAGAAGGTCAGGAGTGATGAAGGAGAGCTTCACCACTTTCAGCCCACCCCTCCTTCAAATAACCCCCTGCAAATCCCCAGCTGGTCGGCAGCAGAGCGAGAGGCCCTGTCCTGCCCTGCAGCCTACACAGGAAACACCACTGCCTCCTTGCAGAGACTCTATTTCGCTTTTGGGAGGACAAGACCAAAAAATGAAATTTGCTTCTCCCTTTCTACCTTTTGTATTTGGCACATACTGCTAAGTCACTGTAACTTTCCTATTTCCTCAATCCATTTTCCTTTTGTAGTTTGCTTCCCTCACTTATGCATTTACATGTATAATTTACACAAAAGCATTTTAGGACCTGGTCTTCTACAAGAGCTCTGAAGCACCTTTTCAGTCTCCAACTATTAGCCTTAATACATATTGCATAATCACCTAGAGGCCTCAGCTAGGATTCAGAGCTTAACAGCCATCCTCTTCAAGTTTAGCTACTCGTTTGGTCCTCCCTCATGCAGGCTGGAAGGAGTTTCAGCAAAGGTCTTCTCCCAAATCTCAGTTAGTAGAAACCCACCAGCAACATGCTTTCTTAAGAGATCACTCCAACTTTGAGGAAAGACTCCTAATCCATAGACTCTGCCTCCTTTCCTATCCTTGTTTGTGACAACTGCACAATGAAATGAAGTCCTGTGTAGTAACAGCCAGCACCTATGGTATAGTGAAGGCTATCAAATTATTTGAATTTCTATGCAAAGCTGTGTGATCATCATTTACCATACTGAAGTAAGTGATAGCAAGTTTAAGACAGCTCAGTTGGTGGAAATGGGCTGATTCACCACCAGAGTATCACAGCTTTAAGCTAAAAACCCCCCAATCAGTCCTATTTACCATGCAGTAGTTTAGTTAGCAGAGCAGATTTGTTCAACTAGTAAGCTAGTTACCTTTTGCATCTACTCTAAAAGCAGGGCAGCTACTTACTGAAGAGAAGGTCTTCTCATGAACTTAAGTGGGCTTTTTTAAGCCTGGAGTGACCAGCACTTGCAGTATTTCTGTTCTCAATATGTTTTATTTTAGTCATCCCATGTCAATAAGATTCAGTAGCTGTAAAAGTCAGCCTGGTAACTTTTGATTAGACTTAAAAATACCACTATCAACTTTCTTACTGTCTGCAGCTCTGAATACCATGGATATGAACCTAAAGGTTTTTGGTATCTTTTATCAACATTTAAGAAATGTGAAACTGACTGACTAGCTTGAGTTTGCTTATTGTAGTCGTAACAAATCATAAAAAACTCAGGTTCCAAGAAAAAGCTGCTAGCAGCATAAGATATAATTGGGTGATGCTACTCTCAAAGATTTGGCTTAGAAACAATGTGTTGACAGGATATGTCTATACCAGCAATTGGCAACAGAGTGGAGTCAAGAGCAGCAGCAATGACAATGTGCTTGTGTCATTGGTGCTGAGGTATAACTTATACCAAAGGCAGTTCTAGCAACAGGTACCAAGGACTGTATAGATTTTTTTTTTTTTTTTTTTTCAAAATTTGTATGGGTCATTAGTATGTTTAAGTTTTAAATCTCACCACTAGACAGTTTCAGGTGATGGTTATGGTAATGCTCTCACAAATAGAATATGGGGTTGGGGACACAGTTTGACTGCAATAAATATTATAGAGAGTATTTGCTTTGCAGATCTTTCTGTTGCTCAAAATCCCTACCATAAATCTGATTCCATGTGTCAAAAGATAAATCTCCTTTAATTTATTCAGATATTTTTAGCTACTCACTGACTTGAGCATGTTTGAAAAGCAAATTTCAGAGCCATCTGAATGAATAATTGTTGTAACAGATGAAAATGTTGGTATAGAAAGTACTCTTACAACCATCCGGTCATGTACAAGGAAAAGGTCTACCCACTACATCAGACCATTCACAGTCACTGATCCAACAAGTGATGGTGCCTTGATTTGTTCATTGCTTCTATGTGGCAACCAAGTAATGGATAGATTTTTGGCATTCTCATATAATTTCTGAGAAGGATTAATAAGTAAGAAGAGGAAAAGGAACAAAGGCCAAGGATGACAAGTAAAATACCCAGTCTATTTGGACCTAGCAGCACATTTTTAATCACCAAAATGATTCAATTGCTCATTAGGACTTCAAAAAAAGTATTTAATTAGAGCTTCCTGGGTCAAATTTGGGTTGACACAGCACAAAGTCTATTATTCTATGCTTTTGTTCTGCCTTCTGTAAATTACCTGCAGAAGGAGTTAAACAATGGTAGCACTGTGATACAATGGCCTACTTGTCACTTGTCAAGGAAAAGGTGCTCATTGCTGACTTCTGTACTGTTTGCTATTAGATAAATAGACATACAAACTTCTGGCTATTCAGACCTTGCAATCTTTTATCCCCAAGAGAAAACCATTGATCTTTTTTATCAGAACATACGTCAAAAACTAGCAGCAAAATACCCATGATTCCTGGTACTCTGTTCCCTTGGGCTCTCTGCGAAAAGAGAGATTGAATTTTACATTTTAGGGTGGATTTGCTTTTATATTAGCCTTTTTTTTCAGCATTTCATTCTACAAAGTTGCAGTAATGGGGGGAAAGCAGAACCAGCAGTGTTAACTAAATGGAACAAATGGATGTTTTTCCCCCCCATTCAGAATTTTGAGAGGAATTCCAAACAAGCGAATCTTTTCTGGGTCTGAAAGCTACAGGACATTGGCTTTAACACTATGATAACACTACCAAATGCCCTGTATCTGTGATACCTGGGGGACTTACTCCACCCACTGAAAATGCTGAATGAAATCTTGCCTCGCAGGAGAAGTTGATAGCTCCCTGGACGCCTGAAGGGAAAGGTGCACAGCCATCAGCTGTAGCCTCCGGGTTAGCTGGGGGCGCACAGCACACATGCATGCACACACGCTGCCTTCCCTTTAGCCGCTGGCCAGTCTCCAAGAAAAGCAAGGCTTGCTCAGCACAAGGCACAGGAGAATGACTATTCACACGTCTTTACAGAAACAGCTGTGAGGGGAAGGCATGAGTTTACAGCAGCATCAAATACACGTGTTGGCTGTCACACCCTAATGCTACTGTTCTATTAGGAAAAGAAAAGGAAGATGGGGAATCAGTCCTCACAGGGTTGTTTTACATACATCTGACCCAAAAACCAAATTATCCTATTATGCAATCCTGCAGAAACATTTTGCTGATTATAAAAGGCCTCTCTTTTTGTATTCTAACTTGGTTAAATAAAAAAGATTGGATTTAGTTAATATCTGAACAATTTAATAACTCTGCTATTACCATCACCTCATCCAAAGAGACTAAACAACCCTTTTGTGATTTTTTACCTTCCCCTGTTATGAGGAAACCTGTTTCATCACTCCAATCTGCTCCAGATTTAAAAAAAAAAAAAAAAAAAGATAAAAACAAATCCCAAATAAATAATCTAATATGGCTTCAACCTAATAATGTTTTCAAGATTCTTGCAAATCTCAGTTTATACACACTAAAATAGCAACATTTGACACGGCAATCAAGTTTATTTAAATTAAGTTCTAATAAAAAAGAACATCTTTGACATACTGAGAAAATTTTAACCTTGCATTTTGTAAATTTTTTACTCAATTTTTTACTCAATATGGAAAGAAATGTGATCTTTGACCTCTACCCCAGCTCTACGCTTCTGAACCAACTTTCAGCAGTGTAAAAGAAAGCAAGCAAGCAAGAAATAAAGTGATACCACAAATCAAACTGCTATAGGATTGGAGGACAGGGTATGTTCACAGATTACTCTCTTTCTGTTTGAATAAGTTTATTTCTGCATGTGTTCCACAGATGTTTTATTGTAAACCTAGTATTGATGACTGTGCTAGCCAAGAATTATCACTGAACTGTGAAGAAATATTTTTTTGTGGATTGTGCAATAAATCTGTGGTTTTTTTCTTTCTGTTTTTAAGATAGTCTTTCATTTGGGGGCAGGATTCCTTTATATCTGTGATTTCACTGTGCTTTATTGCCTGGATAGTTATTAATGCCTCCTATTGCTAAAGCACTAAGTCTTTTATCAGAAGAACTAAAGAATTTAAGGTTATTTAATGCAGACTTTTAACACATTCATAATATGTTAATTTAAAAGACAAAATTAGATGTGACAGTCTGACCTCCAGTCCACAGGAACCAGTTTCTCAATGAAAGGTCTGATCAGCTAGGGTGAATTTTTGCATCAGGAGTGGATTCTCACAAATGTTATTGCTGAAATTCTCCAAAATTCATAACTCCTTTATGTAACAGGGCAACTCTAGTGGACCAATGTCAGCTGGAAGCAAGAAAAAGAGGTGGAAACAGCTTAAAATTGTTGCTCATAAAATACTAGTAGCTTTCCCTGCTTAAAAGTTCAGTGCTTTTTGAGAGTGCCTATTTGCAATGAGCAGTCCAGGGACAAATACCTGCTGTACGCAACATCCCTTCACACTCAACGTCTCTTGTGCTGCTTTTGCATGCGAACGGCCTGGAGAAGGTACTGCAGAGTCCTTGCAGCTCCCTCTGCACTTAGGGGCTAGCACCGGGAGAAGGAGGTGACACAGCAACATCTGTAATGCAACAACCTGCCCTGTTCCTGCTGCTGCGGGGGAAAACAACCAGACAGGGGAGACAGACAGAGGTTCATTGAGTTGAGGAGTTGCTCAGAGGTATGGTGCAAAGTGCAATGGACCTGAGCAGGCACATCTCAGTTTTAGGATGATAAAGCTTAAAAAGATCTGGAGAAATGGAAAAATTTCCTTTCCTCACTCCAGAAGGTAATGAATTATTGGCACTAAAAGACTGGAGACTAAATGAAAAACATTTAAAAACTCTGGCCATGCATCAGTGTGGATGACCTGCTCTTCTCAAAGATAAAAAATGGAAGAAGAGAGGATAAAGGCAAAAAATAAAAGGCATATGTGTCACTGAATTAAATTTTTGTATTCAGCACTTGCATATCTTGATCTACAAAGTCCTGAAAGTATTTGAAATGATTGTGAGAGGGCATGAACTGATATGCATTATACAGCTATGAATAAACACTGAGAAAAAGCAGCAGTATCATTGTTATAACCTGCACAAGACCCAAGATTTGCTTTTGAACCCTTAGACTGGCACAGTATCTGTAGTTCCCATACCAGCAGAGAGGACCTCTTGGTTTTAGTAGAAATGCTCACATTCTTACTGAGCAAACTCCAGTGCTGAGGCTTTTGGATGTTAATGTTAATATCCTGCACTTGTCTATGCTGGAGAGCTGAAAGAACTCAGAAGCTCAATGTGAAATTTCCTTGAAAATAAATTCCGTATTAAAACCATGAGGAAATTTGTCTTGTAGCTGACTTGACAACACTCAGTGTCTATAATTCAATCTACAGTTTAAACTGTAATAAGAAATAGCATTTGGCATCCTATAAATACAGTTGTTGCTAAGGCAGCTGGAAAATACTTAAATATTCAAATAATTCTGTTGTCTAAAGTATTGTTTATAGTCACCAGGATCATTTATGAATCCTATGAAATTATGGGATTTGTTTTTAATCTACAATAACTGTCATTTAATTTTGTTTTACATCCTCTCATTGTATGCATATTAGCTTTTTGGCACCCAGTGGCAACAACTTCCTAATAAATTGGATTCTGTGGCACTGTTTCAGACATGCTTTAAACAGCATGCTAAAGCAATTTTGGAATTCAGTGGTCTTAGAGACACAGGCAAATGCTGCCTTTAATTCTGTGCTCTCATTGCTGTATTCAAATGCTACCCCAGGCTTTCAGTCGCACTATGCACACTGGTCAGCTCAGCTCTGAATGACTAAAACTAAAATCTCACAACTCAATATGCTCCTATGTATGTCATAACTATATTTCCTGATTTACAGCTTGACTGCCTGTATTCTCTCAAAATTAAGAGAATAATTAGTTCATATGCAGTTATCTTGGAGAATCGTCTTGCCATGACAGATGAAAGTGCACATCACATTTATGTACATTTATGCATACCAATATGTCACCTACTTTTACACTACAAATAAGAGAGACTTCTGAGTGAAAATATTCAGGAACTTTGTAGTACGGCTTGAGATTCACCATGACACATTATGCCATTAACTTTTTTAAACTCCACCTGTGCCATATTAGATCCCATTATGGAAATTCAGGTCCTGAATTTGTACTTTTATGCACTTAGCCTTAAACCCAATCAGTCTTCTAATGGCAGAAATTATTTCCCTCTTTCTCACTGCAGGACATGATATTCAGGAGTCCCCTGAAACTGTGTGCTGGGAATTACAAGATTTTACTTCTTACAGGCTCAAGGTAAATAACTCCTTAGAGGTCACTGACTACTACACGCACCCTGCGGAGGTGAGCAAGTGCCGAAGACATGCCGCTACTTCTTTCCCTGTCTGTAAGGCGCTGCAGCAGTTTGCTGCAGCTTCCCCAAGCTGCTCCTCTCCTGCTGTTCAATATACCTTCTGGATTTCCTTTTGTGACTCCCCCAGGCTCCAAAGGGGAGAGTGGAAAGGACAGCAAGGGGGTGTCAGGTCACTCATGTTCATCACAACCAGGGAATGCTGAGCTGCACAGGCAGCAACCCAGGGGCTTCCTATTCAGACACGGCCTCAGCGTCCCATATGCAGCTGAAAATAACCACCTCCAAATAAAGCCAATGCAGGGAAATTCTGCTTATTCATTGTACACAATTCTGTTTGATTTTCAAAATGCATAACTTGAAAATACAGTATTCTTACCTTAAAATAGGGGTAATACTGAAAATTGATAAAGCCACTCCTAAAAAAATTACATCCAGTTTTACAGAAAATCCCTGAAATTTCACAGTGTCAGCTTGACATTGACTGCCTTGTGAAATGTGACTGCCTTAAGTGTAAACATCCTGACATTTTGAGGATTTACAACTCTCATAAAGTCTTCAGCCTAAATCACAATTACTACTACCTTTTCATAATAGTTAATACTGTTATGACATAAGCAGTCACAATGTCAACATTCATCAACTATAAGAAACTGAGTACAGGGATGAGTCTTTCCCACTGGACAGAAAACCTGCCAGTTTTCAAAGCTATGTAACTTCTTTTGATGTTAACCTACTCTTACGCTAGCACTGGACATTAAAATAGAAAGCTATATTTAAAAAAAATATATATATCAGAAATAGCTTTTCAAATGTCTAGGACTAATCCCATGAAGTTATTGCAAAAATGCCAGCTGTCATGCAGACATCTAAATAACAACCATGGGCACATATCCTCTGTACCTTGCATCAGTGTATCAAAAATGTGGTCACAAAGCCAAAATCTGGCAAGGCTGATAAAATTATATTCAAGTTCAGGTAAAGCAGGTAAGAAAGAAGCAGTACCCAATATCCAAGCTCTAGGTTTAGGCGCTTCTGCACACATGCACATGTGTGCACACAAGCAGGAATAGATGATAGGAGAAGAGTAGGAGCTATCACCTGTGCAGGGCTTTTAAGTGCACACATGTGCAGACAGCCAGGAGTGAACCATAATCCAGTGGTCAGAAAGTATGTGGTGTAGAAGAACGGCCACACCAGGTCAGATGCTCTGTCAGATGCTTGTTCCCTCCTAGTTCACCCTCCTGTTGCCAAAAGTTTAGTGAGACTAGTTAATTCCCTGATCTATAATTAAGCTTGTATTTTTAAACAGTTTCATTACATCTATTAACACTTTTAGAAGAAATAGCATATGCTACACACTAAAAATGTCATTTCAATACTTTTGACTACTGACATTGCTGATTAATGTACTGGTATTTTAACAAGCAAACTAAAATTTTGTTATTATATTTGCAATTTCCTTGACTTCAGAAAAGCAAAATGAACATCAAATATAGACTAAAATTGCTTAGACAAATAGCTCTTTTTCTAGCTGAATTTGAGGCACGTTGCTTTTGCCACTCAACTGCCTAACTTAGATATGCTTTCATATAGTATACTGCCCACTGGTTAGACACTACACTTAATATTATGTGTGTTGTCATTTCATTGGTACATATTATGCCTAGGTAATTTTCTGTTATATATAGTACTGTCAGCCATTAATTTTGTAGTTATCTGGGAAAACACAGGCAGATATCAGCAAGGAAGCCTGATGATAAAACATCCTTATTATCTAGTGTGTTGGTATTTTAAAACAAAACTCGTGCACATGCCTCAGATGTTATTTCATTGATATGATCCTTTTGAGAAAACTAAGCTGATATGTTCAAAGATTAACGTATTATTCTGTTGCAGAAATAGCTTTATTTTACATGGATTGTTTTTTAAGACATGATGGACATATTATTCATTGAATAGTTTAATCTCAGTTATATTTTGATCTCCAGAACATAATGAATGAATGCTGCAATATAATTTTGGGGGTTTTTAAAACATTTTGGTTCTTTGAAAATCATCTGCTTGACCATTTCTTTGAATCACCTATTTTTTGCTAAATACTAAAACACCTCTCTCCTATTCTAGATCTTTAATATCTTCCTTCTCCCAACAAGTCTTTTCCAAACTGAAGATTTTTATTCTTTATAGTACTCTTTGCACACAAGTCTTTCCATATCTTTTATCATTCCTGTTATCTTTCTAGGTCTGTTCTCTAATTCTACTATACCCATTTTGAATGGGCAGTGTTAGTCAACACAGGGACATAAGGACATTTCTGGTTTAGCTCCACTCCTTTCCCAAAAATTTCCTACAGCTCTCTCTGACTTTTTGACTGATGATGAGAATCGAGCCATTTTTTCAAAGGCCTATCCACACTGACTCCCATATCACCTTCCTTAGTGCTGAGTTAGAATTCAGCACTGCATGTTTACATAGGGTTATGCTTCCAGAGGTACACTATTCTGCAACATGTCTATCAGGTAAGTTTTTCTGCTGGGCTGAGAAACAAGAAGTCAGGGAAGAAACTTATTACTGGAGCATATTTTCCATTGCATCTCAGCAGCTTTCACTTCTCAGCTGACCCCTGAGTGATAAAACTAGAAAAAAAATAAACTCTGCTCCATGCATTTCTCCTCTTCCATCTCACCAGTGTACTTCAGTACAGAGTTTCCCCAATTAAAGTATAAGTGATCTTGTGCTCCTGCTTTTAAGGAAAATCCTACCCTATTGGTATTTTTCTTTGAGGGATGCCCATCAGCAGAGGAAAGGGATCAGCTCTGTGGAGGGCAACCTGAGAAGCAGGTTTTGGATAGATTCCTCTCTGCAAGGAATGGGTTACTACTTGCCATTGCACTGCTGTGGCCGTCCTGGTGTTTAGAGAGTGGAGGAAACATTATGCTCATCTTTCCTTCTTCTCTTACAGAAAAGTAGCTGGTAAAGTAACAGGGGTCATTTATACCATATGAGTGATGCATTGGCCACAAACCACCTGCTGTACTGATTTGCAGACTGGGATAGATGGGTGAAACTCATCCATCTTTAAAAGATCCCCCAGACCTAGGTGGCTTAGGTGGGCACTAGACATGCTCCATAATTCAGTATAAGCTGTAGTTACTAAACATTCTGGGGAGAACATGGGTGTTGAATGAAGTGCAAAGTATTATATGTTGTTGCAAGGAAGGGGAGTTCGTCAAGACTGTGAGATCAGGCTGGCAAAGAAAAGAACTCTTTATGATAGGCTTTTGTTAATAAACTTTGCATGCTTTTTTGTTTCTATTTTTTTCCTTCCCTCCTGAGCATGAGACAGGGAAAAAAATGGACCGTTTGTATTACAGTTATTTGCAATCTAATTTGCCAGGCCAAAGGATAGTCTGAATGATCTAATTCTCAATAACCTACAGGACCGAGGTGAAGTACAAATCATCTTAGAGGATCCAATAATTCTGTTTCAATTGATCAGCTTTTTAGGCAGTATCCTTTGGTTGAGACTTTTCAGATAAGTAAAGTAAATTAGGTTGAAAACAAAATGCTAGTTTCTGAAATGTGGATTTCACAATGTATTTTTGATCTGATAGGAGCTTGGTAGCATTTCTTCTATCCGTTTGAGGCCTACTGAGCTGCACATACTGTACTCTATCAAAGCCCAGTTCTTTGCAGCTCAGTGAATAAAATACTGCAGTTTCTCCCATTGACTGACTGAAATAAAATAATCTATGATGCATGAACAAGTCTAAATGAAATAATAATATCCTTAGCAGTGAAAAACGGATTGGTAATACAGTAATTGAGCAGATTTATTGCCATCTCCTTGAGCTAGCCTGCTGAAACAGCCTGCTATTTTATTTAATCTCATATCAGAGGAATTACTGGCTGGTAATCCATTGTTAAACATCATTTAGAATGATGGATGAAAATGTCAGCTTTTCCAACATAATCAATTCATATCTCATTAGCACATATTATTTATGATTCTCATAATGGGACCTGCAGGGGTCTCCAGGGGGAAATGGAGACCTCAGCTGTTGTTGAAATGAGATGAGATATACTGTAGCTTATGAGTTAATAACTACATATAAAAAATACTTCCCCACAGTATTGATTGTCCTTACCATTTTACAAATGAATTGAGTGCCTTGGCTTTCCCCTCTTGCTGTGTATGGCAGCTCTTCCTTCTATTCATTTTGTTGTTCATAATTCAGTGAGAAAAATATTAAAAAGCATGTAAGAAGACTATTTTACAAATAACTTTTAAGACCTGGGGAGCGGGGAAGGGGAAGGGGGTAGGAGACTTTGAATGTAAAGTAATAAGAAACACTTTACTGCTCTGTTGCTGTTTGCTAAGGACTTTGGGCACTTTTTTCCCCCTCAGTCCCTATGAAGACAAATCGACATATTTCTCCAGCTATAGCACAGTTGCATTTTAAGGATACTTTCTACCGTATGCTGCCTCAAAGACCAAAGAAAAGCAAACCTTGATTCATGGATTTAATGCAGCTGATGGTGCAGCAGTAATCATGGTCACAGTGTCAACTGCTGCCTCAATTAAACTACATTTGAGAATCATTTTATGCTTCAGCTCATAAACATCAATAAAGGAAAATGAGTAATAAATGACTGTCTAGAGTACAAAGGACCAGCTCATATTTCAGATGAAAATGAAGACAAAATGTAGCTTTTATTTGCCTGTGGAATTCCCATTAACTGCATCACTGACAGGAGGGAGTTGGATCAATAGTTGGCTGGCCACAGAAAACAGTTTCTGGCTGTTCAGCAGCCAATGCAAAAGGAAAACTGTCATATTGTGATCTTTATCAGGTAATCTTCATTACACCAGACCAATGATATATGTATATGCTGGTCAGCTAGGGGCACTTCTAATTCCTGCTTCTATTTGTGGTCTGAGCACAGTGTGCTCACAAATTATTTGTTTACAGCTGTGAAAAACCTTCAATGTTAATCTCTTTTATTCTTTTTATAGGTAATCCATAACTGGGAACTTTCTCTCAAGACTACTTTGTTCACTCAGAATTTTTAAGAAAGCAAGTGCTGTATCAAACCTTATCTTTCTTCCTGTTTAAGAGGAATCTGCTAGTACCTTTTGTGGCTGTTGTTGTTGAGGTTTGACTGAAAGATTTACTGAGTATCCTTCAGTACATTCTTGGAGGATATTTGTGCCTTATTAACGAGCATTTCTGGGCTTATTTGAACAAAGGCAACTGCTAGCTGTGAAGGAAAAACAAACACTCCCTATGAGCTGTTAGCTTTCGAGGTGGCAGCTTGTATGTATGGCAAACTATACATGAAACACGATCATCTCCCCCCCTACCCCAGACCCACAGAGCAGAGATATTTTACTCCTCTGCAGTGCTCTGTAATTCATATAGCTTCATCTCAGTGTATGCGCTGTGAGGATCTGTACATACAAGCCAGCAGCTCTGGCTAGGTTGGTATGTGTCTCTTGGAAGAGCAGGTTTTCAGAGAATAGCACAGAGGTTTAAAATATCACCACTTACAAATCTAAAATAGGAGGGAAAAAATAACTTTCTCTTCATGCAATGATAACAGAAATTAAATTATCAAAACCTTTATGCTGATCTTAATCAGATTATGTTTACGCTTATTCACGACCCTGTTCTTGTGAACTACCGTTATGTACTGTTTCTCTGTCTAGTTCCCTGTTTTACTCTGACCCTGTGAAATTAAACTTTCCACTATAGAATTTAATGCCAAGCATTAAAAAAAAAATCATGGTACACAGCTAATAATGAGATTTCCTTTAAAAACTTTTATATTCTTACAATCAACATATACTTTAACTATAATACACAATGATGTTTAACCTGCAAAATATGCACCTGCATTTCAGGAGGTTAATTAAAGCTGATGTTCGTATGCATAAAGTAGGACCTCACTGCTCCTAAAAGTTACCCCGGTCCCCTTCTCTCTCTCTCAGTCCTTGCATTCTGTCCTTCATCCTCATTCTCCTCACCCTGTCACCTTCCCCTCAGTTTATATTTTTTGACGTTTTTCCCTCTTCTTCTCCACTTCTTTCCCAGTCTCTAGTTGTAATCCTGCCTCCCACATTTCCTGATACACATTTCCCTTCCCTTTCACTTAATAAAGATAGTAATGCAGAGTGATAAGATGATAATAAAAAATATGTATACTGTATGTGACTATAGTAACTACATACTAGCACATTTTCCTTCAACATCATCACATTTCTTTTCAGTCTACTCAGTTACCTTTAGCTCCTCCTCATCCTGTCTTCTGGCTGCTTACCCCAGCAAATCTCTAGTCTTATATACCACATATTTACTCTTCCCAACATGCTTATTTGCACTTCTGGTCTCTTTCTACAAAGCCGTAATCTCTTCTGTCTCTTCAGATCCTTTTCCTGTCCACCTTTCCAGCTCTCTCTCCCTTCATGTCTCTCTTCACTGCTTTAACTTTCTTCTGCTTTTTATGTCTCCATGCACACCACAAATGCTTCCTCCAAAACTTGGCACAATCTGCTGATTCCTCCATTCTCCCTTGTTTTTCATGCTGCCTCCTGTTTTCTATTCTCCTTCTTAAAACTAGTTTCCCTCCAGTTCATTCAGTTTGTCTTGGATGAGGTGGCTGAAAATAATGCAAGGCACTGCCATCTTTTCAAGAGGCAGCTTATTTCCAGGTGCAAAGCTCAGGGGATGGTGGCCATCTCATCAGAAAGCAGCCTGGAGGTGGCAGCTTTTGTGAATAAATGGAAGTTTGTGAGTTTTGGAGCCAGAATCAAAGATGTTGTTACACTGACCTCAGAAGACACAGTAAAATTCATGAAGTTTGCAGCACTCTCATGAACTTGCGCAGTTAAACCGGTTTTGCAGAATGCATCTCTTTAGAAACAGCAGTGATGATATGTGTTGGTCTTCATATTAAAAAACCAGTACATTTTAGGGCTGCAGAAGGTGTCACACATAGGAATATGGAAAAGATGTCTAACTATAAACTTTAACATTTTTAAATTGCAGAAATATTTTTTCATATTACTAAAATATTATCAACATTTTAATTTTATCATAGCCTAAACAGTTTTCAATAATATGGATCTTTTTATATACTATTATTGCAGTACATTTTAACCTACTGAAGTCTTGGTTTTCCATAACAGAATATGGAGATGTTATTGAAAAATGTCTACCCAGCCTAAGTTATCTGTGATAACACTACCACAGAGAATTATGGACTTTAAAATAGAACAAAAAGACAATTTTTCATACACATTCACACTGATAAAGAGATAATATTTTGAGCAAACTCCCAGCTTGGAAAAAAAAAATCATAGATATATTAATACATTTCTCTGTAGCTAAAGATAGTCCTACAAAATGAACTTTTTTTTAAATGTAGGTTTCATTTTCAGTCAAATCTCAGCAGTGAACTCCAGAACAGAAATGGGTATGTGTAGCATCAGAAAAACACAGAAGTTAGTTAGGAAACAATGTTGGTTTTTCTGACTACACCATCTCTAAAATGCTTTTTCACCAAAAGCATGAAAATAACATTTGGTTGATTTGACTTTCATTCATCTTTCTCAAGGGAGGGAAAATAGAATAAAAGGACATAGTAATGTTTCCTCCCACACAACTGCATTTTTCTGAATTTGTCATTCTCTTCCGTGAAAAAAATGCTTCAAGATCCCAATGATTTATTCAGTTACAGCAATGAGACAGATACTGCTCTTGGCATTCCACGTAAGACTGTTGTAAAAATGTCATTGGATGATGCTGTTGTGCTTACCCAACTTTTTTCAGTAAGGCTGCCTCCACTGGAGTTCATCTGCTGTTCATATCAGTAAGAAATACATCAGCAAGAGGAGATACACAGTCTAGCTTTTCCAGCAATCAGGATATTTTTCCTCAAATACTCAGTTCTGTTTAAAAAGTAATGTTTTTCATGTCTCTGAATTTGATTTTGCCAATGCTCTAAAGAATTCCAAACAACCTCATGGTTCAATCAAGTTGTTCCTGACTCTTTAGCACAATTGTGCTTTGCCAGCAAAAGAGTGACTTCCAAGAAATATGAAATTCAACTTCAAAAAATATGAAATAATTTTAGTCTGATCCTTTCAGTCGAATTTTCTTTTTTTAGTCTAAGCACAGGGCAAATCAAACAGTACCAACAGGGCACAGTTTTCTGAAAGGAAAACCTCGTCAGCACCGATCACAGCAAGACAATCATTAAAACCAAATATCAATTTGCCACAAAGAGGAATAAGGTTTTAAATTAGTACAAATTAAAAATATATGACAATAAAAAAATGCAAAATGAGAAAAATTGTTTAGAATCAGCAGATGTCAGTGGCCTGTATAATATATTGTTTTTATTTTGCCTTTAGCATATGAGAGTTAGCTGTGCAGGTAACTGAAACGCATTCTTGATAGCACTAAGAAAGGAAAGTTACCTTATTCACTGCTATGAACGTAGATGTAAGCTCCAAACTGAGCCACCAGATAGTATTTTTTTATAGTTCTAAATAGTCAGAATAGTCAGAAATTGAAAAAAGGTTGCTAAAAAAAAAAAATCGAAGAGGAAGTAGGACAGAGGATCCACGATGCAGAGGTTGCAACATGTGTGGGATGAGGGTGGGGGTCTGCCAGATGAAATGGAATAATATATTATTCCTTTGTGGGAAGTTGTGTTATGCTTTGATAAAGACTTCAGGGAATTGCTATTTTTCATAATTTGCTATATGGCTTATAATTAATGCTAGGTTACCACTTTATCATTAGGCTACAGAAATAAAGGCATGTGCTTTTTCTTTTATAGTAACAGCTGATGCTTTAATTAATTTTTTAAAAAGTGGATGGGTGAAAGAAGAACGTGACAGTGAGTTTTGAGAATACTAAACCATTGCCCTGGACATGTTTGGTCCACAGCTAAGATGCAGATGAATAGCATTTTAAGGCACAGTTAAATGTGGTAAAGGTTTTATAAATATTTTCCAGGTGGTTGGAGAATTTAGTAGTATTCCACTAAATATTTACTAAAATATTCTTTTCTGCACTAAGATAAACAAACAGTACAGCAACAACCTTGAAAATTATATTCATTAAATGCATTATCTCTATGAGCCCATGATACTTTAGATATAATGTAGGACAAGTGTCTTATCTCACTGAATTTATAAATAAACATTTTAAGTAAAAACATTGAAATATAAATATTTACTACCTTTTACTCTCTATATAAATTAGTTTCTGGCTTCTCCACCCCTTTTTGCACTTAGTGGATATGTAGTTTGTTATATTGAATGAAAGCACAGGTATGCACTGCTTTATGCTAGGAGCTATCAATAGCATGTACCTATTACATCATATTGAATGAAAGACTTCATAAATCAGTTATACAAGGAATCATACAATGCTTTTAGTGAATTTCCAAAGAGTCATAAAAACTATAAATCAATGTATTTTTGATTAATTAACTTACAATGTCAGCTTTTGGCGATAGTTGTCTATTGTGTCCTTCTTACTGGATACACACTAGGGAGAGGGCTATCATCTGTCAGAGGGAGGTTTAAGCAAGAAAATAGGGGGAAAACACTATTACACTACTGTACATATCGACATGAGACCCAATATCTGCAGCAATGGGGCAGACCTTAAGGCTTGCAACAATCTGACCTACAGTCTAGAATTTACAGTGGAAATAATGGAAGTTTTGAATGGTGAAGTAAAAGAGCAAGCAAATCCTAATTCTGCAAAAGTATACAGAATGCTAAAAAAGCACTGAGTTAAACACATATTCAAACCTTTCTACCATCTCATCATATTCTTTAGATAAACTGAGCACTGAAGTCAGTAAGATAGCTCCCTTCTCTGAATATAACACTATATGGACATAAGGGAGCAGAATCTCAGATTTGCCTGTGTCTTGAAGTCCCCATGCCTGCATTTAGCAAGGAACCACCGCAGATTCATTTTTCCAAAGAAAATGCTGTTGAAGAGTGAAATCCCATACACATCGTAAAAGACATTTGACATCAATATTTAATTTTATTAGTTATACTACAGGTACTCTAGGGAACTTGATGGAAATCTTTCTTAGTATTGATTAGAATTCAGCAATCCCATTGCACACTGTTCAAAAAATTATTCAATTACAATTAATTTTTCAATTCAGACTAATTTAAAATTTATCATGAAAAGTTAATAAAAGTACATAAGTTTGGAACATACTGGGATTTATAATTCTGAGATGGAAATACTAACTAGAAATTATTATGATTTTTAATATGCATAATCAATGTTTTTAATTCATTCTATTTGCCTGTACAAGATTACAGTAATGGTGTGTTTTTTATGTTTTGTGAAACTTCAGAATTACCTCTTTCATGTGTATAATGGTGAAAGATGACTGCTAGTGATACTGTGCTTTCTCATTTTCACACAAAAGAGATTTAAAAGCAACAATAATGAACAAATTGCTAATCAAAATGCAATGAATACATAAGAGTCAATATATCTAACTTTGAAAAAAAAAAAAATTCTATCAATCAACTTTGTCACATCAGAAGCCTCTAGACATCTATCTTCTCTGTGGCATGCAGTGGGTTCTTTTGGGCTATCCTCAATTTATAAATGTTATTTACTTAATTATTTTCAGTACACTATGGTTCCTATAAGGAATCACCTAGAACAAAAGTGTCTATGGAGGGATTAGGATTCAAAACAGATAACAATGTTTATTTTAAAAGTCTCATGAAATCAAAAGTAGAACAGATTATAAATTCTTTTAAGAACAATGATGTTAAAGCTCACAGTTAGCTGGATTTAGCCTAGTTGTGTGAAAATATTTGATGCTTTCTTACAACCTGCAATGCTGGAGTGGCAGATTTAGAGCATTGTGTAAAACAATAGTCACTGGCATTCAGGTATTCAGTGTTGGAAATAGTTGTTTGATTTTTCTTATAAAAAATTCAGAGAAACAGATTATTTCCATATTGCTGGCAGTGGAAAACTATATCAAGACTTATTCTTCCCACCTATTTCAGGTAGCTCAGACAACAGATTAAGTGAGAAAT
Source organism: Ciconia boyciana (assembly GCF_034638445.1). NCBI lineage: Eukaryota > Metazoa > Chordata > Aves > Ciconiiformes > Ciconiidae > Ciconia > Ciconia boyciana. The sequence goes on along the minus strand of NC_132935.1, from coordinate 108,582,355 downwards.
CATGCCGAGTAAAAAATTGAAAAGAAGCAGAAGAGTTTTGCAGACTTCCAAAAAGGAAAGCTAGCAGGAGTTAAGAGACTCCTACTGGACACCTGTAATTTTAAATTTCTCCTTATTAATCTTGTGGTCCTACATGAAAGATTCACCCCCCCATAACAACATCAGCATTTAGTTTGAGGATTGGGGCAATTGTCTGAGATTTCTCCCTCCAGAACCTGCCCTGTCTCACTGTTCAGCCCTCCCGGGAGGGAGAGGAGCTATTCTTGTAAAACAGGAAAGAACTAAACTAAAATTTTGTGCAGCCAAAGTAGCTGGTCCAAGACAAACAACATAACAGAAAGTGATGACCATGTAAAGCCTATGGAACTTCATCCAGGCCATGAAGGCAGGCTGCATGCTAATTTGCGATATTTGACCAAGATATTTGAAAAATTTGGATTCCCATAGTTGGTAACTCACCTTATTTAGGCAGCTCTGTTATTTCTTTTCACTTTGTTTTTCAAACGTGCTGAGTTGTAGCCTGCAAGAAGTGAAAGCAAGAGAGTGAAAGATCAGCAATTTTCAAGGTGGTAGTCAGTTACGGACAGCAGATTTAAGAGGAGTACATAAACGAAGAATTTTACTTTAATAAAACTTGCAGCAGCAGTGAAGAACCATTTTCTCATCTGCATATTTTATTACAGCAGTTTGAGGCTTTAGGCTTATACTTTGTATTTTTTTCATAACTATATATAATTTTCAGATAATGTAACTTTTATTTGAAAACACAAAATTTTGTTGACAGTGTCTTAGGGAACAAAAAACAACTAAAAACTGCATTTTCCAAATACTTTAAACTAATTTTGTTAAGAGCAAGTCTAAATTAAATGAAATTATTACCAGATAATGTGAAGGATTCTACTGTTGTTTTAAGGGTATCCTCTAAATACTCAATAATTAATTGTCAGCAGAAAAGAAAATGAGCAAATGTAGATGGGAAATTGGTTCACTTTTAAGTCAGGGGTGGCAAATTGTTAGTAGGGAATTCTTTGGGGGGGAGGGGTGATGATGTTTGCGGTCTTCTCTTTTTTTGTTGTTCTTTAAATTTACCTAAAGTGAACACGTGTGGAAAGTTTTTCAAAGCAATGTTTCGGACGAAGAATTTGCATAAACCTGCTAAGCAAGTAAAACCCTGACATATAGGTAAAAATCTGACAGAATGTTCAAAGGCAGTCTTGCATATCTGGATATAATATAATGTAGACAAAAGCGCATACGAAATAGCTCAATAGGGCAAGGATTTCATAGTGCTATTCTTGCTGTGCACTGGGCAGGGACTTTTCATTTCACACATCATCATTCACAGTTTGCCACAGTGACTCGACACAGTCAGAACATGTCAACAACACACAAAGTGAAATATTTCAGTTCGGTTTTCCTTTGGAAAATGAGGGACATGGGATTTTGATTTCAATTACCTTATGTTACAGTGTGAAGAAGTAGGAAAAGAGAGAATCATGTTTTCTGCTTTGGCAATGACCAACCATACCAGAAGCATGTTCTAAAACCTACTGTCAGCCAGGACAGAAATGGATATTTAAGGGTAGAAACAACATACATAATTAGACAGAGAGATGAAAGTTGCTGGCCAGCCTTACTCTTTTCTGATATCCCCTAATACACTGGGTTAAAAAAAAAAAAATACTGTCCCATAATAAAAAACAATTTCTGAGCTGACAGCAATAAGCTGGTTACATCTTGCCATTTTCACCCAGGACAATACAAGTGTTGTTGAGAGGAAGCAAAAAACCAATTGTGTCACAAAAAAAGGTTAAAATAACCTCTAGTCAGACAAAATACAGTTTGTGTATTCTGAGTCTGAATTCTCTCCCTTCTCACCCCCAATCCATCTCAGCCGATATCCGGTATTTCTAACAGTGAGAGTTGTTGCTGTAACACATAGAAGGACAGCACCAAATTTTTTGCAGTATGAATAGCCAGCTCAAGGCAAAGGACATTACACTATGGTGATGAAAACCAGGTGAAAGCACAGGCTTTGAATAAGAAAACTTCTGGCAGAGCCCATTTTTGAATTGGTGTTTCAATTTTAATGTTTTTTAGTGAACCATTCTTATTAGTTGTGGCTGTAGCTGACTCCAGTACCTTTGTGGCTCTTTATGCCATCCAAAATCAGATTTTGGAAGGTAGATATGAAACAGAGATATCAAAAGCAACTTAAAATCCACCGTGTTCATAACAACACACATTTGAACCATTGCCAGATGGAAGACTATAACAGCCCAAAAACCTCAAAACCCAAATCCAGAGCAAATTCTGGATTTTTGTTTTAATTTACATTACATACATTCTAGAAATGTTTAAAATGATAAAAGAAACCACAATGTGCCAACCTCTAGCTTGATTTAAAACTGAAGTCTCTGGAACCGTATGGTAAGAGTAAGGGGAGATTCAGACACCGAAGCACAATGAATGATAATTTCTACAGAGTAAATTATGTCCATCATAATCAACAATCCACTTTCAAGGAATATTGTTCTTAACCATGATATGTATCTCCTTGGAAATATTTCCCAAGTCACCTAATATCTACCACCCAAATTTTTCAATCACATAATCAACAGTAATTAAAACTGTAATGGCTATTAAAAAGGGCTTTTAGTATTTTGATGCACAATTACTTTCTAAACTGGTTTAAAATTAAAATTATTTTGTGGAAAAGTATGGCCAATGTTCAGTTCTGAATAGTAGTCATACACTGGATTTTTTTCATACAGCAAGGAGGTTTTTCAAAGCATTTCAAATATTACTAATTAATCTTCAACCCTGTGGGTAAACACTAAAAAAGCTTATACACAGTGAGCTTGTTCCAATCTAGACACACAGTCATAGTAAATTTAAACTCAGGCACTTCCTACTCTCATTGCTATGTTCTAGCCAATAATCTAATTTCCCATCTCTTTAGCATGAGGAATACCAATGAAACCGGTAACTCATTTAGGACTAGAATGATTTTTAAATGCATATTTACTGGACATCTCATAGGATTAGTCCAAAACAGAAATCTAAAAAGTAATCTCTCTTTTACCTTGTTAAAAACCCGAGTCTCTACCCCCTGTCCTACAGTCACTGCTTATCCACGAATCTGGTATTTATTTACCAAAATTCTTCGTCTCAGACTGGCCATTTGAAAATGAAAACCAGTTCTGTGACAGGATCATCAGGAAGGAACGTCCGGCCAATTTACACTCCAGTGGAGGACTTATACCAGAGAGGTATAAGTTGATATAACTCAAGAATTAAATGCTACGGTATTATTGTCTCCTGTCTTGACTTATTATTTTCCTCTTGATAAAATACAACATAGAGTGCAATGGGACAGAACACAATTCATTGTTGTGTGGAATAATACTTTCTAATCCCATACAAGTACTTTTGTGCTACCACATTGTTCAGGTAAAAACTTATTACTAATTTGGCAGGACTGTTAAGGTTAACCCTTGATTTATGGCATTGACGATAAAAGCTTAAATGCAGTATGACCTACTGGTTTCAAGGAAAACTTTCAAAAACTATAGATGAATAACATGTTTTCTTTAACCCTTACTGAAAAAAAGTTATTTTTTATGCATAAAACAACTACCCACGAGCTTCCCAGAATATAAAAACATTTGACAGTAGACATGATATTCCCCTACATATGTCTCCAAGCCAAAATTTACTTTAATCTGAAAAACAAAGAAACACTTGCAATGCAAGGAGTGTAGGGTGTGCCTCTTGCTCCTTCCCAGACAAATTCCATACAATTTCACAGAAAGTATATTCCTCCGTAATTCCAATAGATTTTAATTTGCATATACTTCCACAGAATAACTGCAAATACACAGAGAGTTCACTTTACGATCCTGTATAATTTGAGATGATTCCCTGTAGACCCCTGCTCAGTGCAGCCCTACAAGATTTTCTGTGTGTTTAAAAACATAAGCAAGCGAGGGCGTGTGCTGCAGAGCTGATACCAAGGAGTCCTGCCCCTGCTCACCACCGCAGGTTCTCAGCCCCAGACTCCGTCACCAAGCAAGAGGGGTGTTACGCACGTGCATTTTGCTAACGTCGAGGCACAGCAGGACAAATTCATTGTTTCAATCCTTCCTTTTTCTCTAGCAAGCTCATTTTGCACTGTCCTCCCTCCAAAGGAAGGCAGTGTGGGTATAAGCTTTGCTGAGTTGATTTGATAGCACTTTCATGCTCTCTTCAGAGAACTGAGAGATAATCCAGTTTGAGAGAGAGAGGAATTTTTACGTCATTTACCAGCTTATTAATTTTAAGCATAATGTAAGCATATAAACTGGAACTATTCAATATAATCTTTTATTTCATTACTTACAAGAAAAGAGCATTGAAGCTTGAATTTTTTTAAGAAACTATTGCTTGCCACACTACTAGGTGCCAAAGGTTAACAGTACTGTCTGCTCCTTAAAACACCTTGGAGATGTCAGAAAAGCTGAAGCCCTTGGAGATTTCAGATGCTTCCACTTGAAAGTCTATCCAAATAGTGATTAATTACTGGTTATTTCAACAGCAAAAAACCCCTACCTGTAACTTAATAAATGCCTGTTAGTGAAAGACATGTTTTGCCAGTGATATTCTGAGCTGTATATTCACAAATACCACATACACTTTATTATTACAATCACTAGGGAAAGTATTTTTCATTAAATTAAAAGATGAACTTTGTCTCAGTAGTAAGTCCACACTGTATTCACGGCATGTTAAATATTTTCATTTCTCTGTATTATTTTCCATTGGATAGAACAATCTAGTGTTAAATCTGTTTGTGCTGTTTCCAGATTGTAGGAGCTCATTCTCGACTGTTGTTTTGAGTTTTTTTATTTTAAGAAAAATGGAGAGAGTTCCATTCTCAGTCACAACCCCTTTGAGCACAGCCCTGCTCTTCTAGGTTGATACAATGCTGCCATCACATGGTCCCCATCTGGTATAGCTCTTGGGAAGGAGGCGGTTTCCAATCCAGCACAGCTGCACTCCAACCAAATACTCAATTGTACCTACCCTTACCACCCACACAGATACTTAACAGCTAGGTACCACTGTTGCCTATCATAAATCTAATAAGATCTAGTGTTTTCTTGTGTCATTCTCTAGATACATGGGAACCCCAGCTTTCAGAATTTAGAAATTTAGAACGATTTCTGTCTCTTATGACTGCCAAGGGAAAGTTGATAATATGATAAAACACACATCCCAGCTGCTGAAACCACAATACAGGCAAAAAAAAAAAGCTTTTTGTTTTTTTCTTTTTTAAATTTATACTCAGTAACTTCACACTGACAGTGGAGGCAGGGTTAACAAAGTCAGAGGGTTATAGACATGATAACAGCCACACCCCGTAATATCAAACACTTGTAGGATTATACCTAGCACGAATCTTTTCAAACATATCTTACCTAGTTTAAGAGACCACTTCATTTAATTTGTCTCAGCATGACCACCTATGCCTTACTTTAGGTAGCATGTCAGATTATTTTAAAAATATTTAAAAATTCACAAAAATAATTTTCTTTATTTATCACACAAATAAGGGAGAGATTGAATCAAACTAATCAAACCTTTGCAAAACAACACTAAGTACTGTAAATGTTATTAATCCTGAATTCACAGGAAGATTCCAGCTGTAAGAAACTAAGGGTTTGTCTGTTTGAAACAATGATCCCCAAATCCCTCTAAAACCATTTGCAAGACTGCAGGCAACTACATGAGGATGAGAGAAATAGTGCAATAGAGTATTTCTCCAGAAGGAAAAATGAAGTCTAAAAAAAATCTGGACAATCAGCTCGGGTACCAAAAATGAGTATTTGATCAAATGGATCCCATCCCCCATCTTTACAAAAACTAATTACAAAGCACATAAAGACATGGTGAAATTTTCCTACTTTGTGCTTCATGTCTGATACTTTCCTTGCTAAAGATACAGTTACCACAAAAGACTGTGCCTTTGTAATGCAAGTGAGGAGATACTGATGCAAGTAAGAAAAGCTGATGTTCGTTAATGGATAGGTAAGTTTGCTACATGCATTGCTAAGCATACTTTACAGAGAGTGGCTTTTTCTCAGTTACTCAGGGAAAATTGTCTGATATAAGACAGCATGGAAATGGAAGAGTTAATAAAGTATTTCTATTTTAAAATAAAATATAGCTTCTATGAGCAAAATTCTTGAAACATTCTCATTTTTTGACTGTTTTTGTGGCAGCTGCAGAAATGACTGTAGTATTGCCACAGTATTAAGGTAATCCTTCAACTATTCCAGCGAGTTATATGACCTTGTGTTCCAAAATTGACCAACAATTTTATCTTTCCAGGACATACAGCTCCTATTTCAAATTAGACAACAGTTAAAGACTTGGTTGAAAGAGACATTTTTCCCCTGTGACCATTGTTGTGGCAAAGCACAGAAATGCCAAGATGGTTCAAACAGTTGTTATTTTGAAGTTGAAAGAAATATAATCCATTGGCTACTTGGTGATTTTTGAGGCAGCAATTAAGCTGCGTTAGGAATGGGGGGGGGGGGGGGGAATCTCTACTAAAATCAAATGGTTTGTACTTTAACGATGTGCCATCATTTGCCTGTAGTATCAATAATGTTAACTTTCACACACATCACTCTGCCTACGAGTTAATGGGAAATGAGAATTGCCTAGCACACCTACTGGAAACTGCAGCCACGAAGGCAGTAATTGAAGGTCAAGTCACAATGCTAACAAAAATTTAACTCACTTTTTCTAATCTGTCACAAGAATTTTATCAGCTTCAGAAACATGTAGGTGGTCCTACTCCACATCCAGCAGCGAACAGATCAAGAAGATATTTTCAGACATTGTAAGTTGCTTTGTACGTTAGGTGAAAGCGCACCTGGGCAGTTTCCAAGTTTTTCACCGGTGATTATGAAGATGGAGGAGAAATACCAATGATTGACTACTGCTTCTACTTTGTAATTTCTACTTTCTCCGTAAATTGCTCTAAGCTTTCACAGTCTTAAATTTTTATAATTTGTGTTTACAAGCACTATAATGTATTTGTAAAACTTAAGTTACAATAAAGTGCTGATACTTTTTTTTCTATTGTAAATGTAACCTATAAAAACATAACATGATAAAGCAGTACAAATCATCATGGATTTCATTCATATTATACACATAACTGAGTAGCGAGTAGACTTGGCTGAGATTGTGTAAGAGCTTGCTTCAGGGCTCGTGAATAAGAAAGTGGCCTGTTGTTCCCAGTTCATTCCCTCAATTTTTTTAAAGTTGGATAACTTATTATGTCTATTCCTACCTCAAACAGAGCTGTGAAAATAACATTTTCTTATGTAAATAGACAGGACAGATTACAGGAATCTTGCTAAATATTGATTTTGTGAAGGCAGAAGTTCAAGACATAGTTGTTTGAATTGTATTAAGTAGTGACTTATACATTGATTTCAAAAAGTGAAGGTGTAATGGTATGTGTTAAAATAACATGCTCCATATTAAATAATTATTAGGAGCATAAGATAACTGGATTGTATTTCTAAGGGCAGGTGAAACATATCTTTGAGAGGAAAAATGGATGATATGTTAAGGCAAACACTGCTTCCCTAAAACATTGCTTAAACAAGTCTTGTCCCATATTTCCTTCTTCCAAAACAAATGTTAGTTATACCAAACATACCAGCAAATCCAAAGAGCATCATTTAACATATATTCTAGGTAAAGACTTGTAGCTTCACCTATCCCCACGACCCCATTAGGTGGCCCCCAGAATCCAGACACATTCACATTGTCCCATTGCTCAGTGCTATGTCTTCAGTTCATGTGGACCTATATACCAAACGTCCTATATTAGGGCCCTGGCTCAGTGCGGGGAGAAAGGGAGTAAATAATCTGTTTCAGTGTTTCAGTGACTATTCTTCTTTTATCAGGTAAGCCCAGCCAGCAGGTGCATTGATAAGTGGCCTAGGCCAGGCTCTATTCCTGCCTTCCTACTGTAAGGAGAGATAATAGATCCATTTTATTGTACTTACTCTGAACAGCCTAGCCTTTAATTGCCCAAGAGAAGTATAGAGGATCTCGTTCTTCCTCTCTTTCCTTCTCTTTCTCTCTCTCTCATACACACACATTTTGATCCAATCCCATCATGTCTTGAAACAGCCATGTAAGTTGGCAGCTTCCTATAATACCGGCTATTGTCATAAATATAATGTTTTAATCCACAAGATTTTTGTTCACGATCACCATTATTCTAGTACATTTTGAGTGATGTAATTTTGCCATGTGGGATAGTAAATCCATTTTTGTCTGTCTGTAAATGAATACTGGAAAACTGTACTTATGTGAATGTACTCTTTTTGGAACAAGAGTTGTGAAAAACATCTTTAGTTTTTCTTCATTGTTATGATAGAAAGAAAACTATACAGACAAATGATTCATGAAAATTTGCAAAATTATTTTAACTTCCTGTCTTTATTTATAAGTGTTGCAGCTCATGCAGTTTTCATGGAAGCTGCTCTCTCTGGGTACCACCACATTACTTACGAGAACTATTGCTTTCTTACGTGTATTCTCATCTTTATTCTGTCTGTTGTTGTTTCCTTTGTAGGTTTAGCTCAAGCCATAATGTTAAAAACTGTTAAGCAATGTTTGGGTTGGGTTTTTTGTGTGTTTAATACATGCTCCCATCAGGTAAATGCACTTTCCAAGATTAAATTAAATGGTTTATAATTACTTTTTATCTTTACATATACAATCCAGAATATTTTCTAATAGAAACCTTCACCCGTTTTTAATTGTCTTTGCTGAATGTCTTCACCACTTCTATTTTTCCTCAAAGAACCATTTTAGAGAGGTCAGGATACTTGTAGCAGTTGAAGATTAAGGAAATAGCAGTATTCAAACTCTCCAGCTCCACTTAGCACTTAAGCAAAGGTAGCGTCATTTTCACTTTGGTATCCCACAACATCCAGCCTCAAATAATTGCTTTAAATAAATCTCCAAGAAAAGCCTATCAGTTCTGAATTTCACTAAACCAGCTTATAAGTCTTTGTGTACTGTCTCTGCTTTAACACAATGCACTACAATGAACACAGAGACCACCTCCCTTTGACAATTTTTAAGAAGCCTTTGAAATAATAAGTGATGGAAACCAACGAAGTCATGAGTTCTGCATTTGAACAGGAAGCTATACATACCTCTGAAGAGTTCTGTGTAAAGCCACTGTTGCCTGTACAGAACTAAAGCATGTCACTTCTGTTCCTGAAAATATTCTGAACATTAAGCATGCGATAAATGAAAAACTGATAATATGTAACTTAACAGAAGCCTTGTCGTTGGCATAACACTAGAGAGGAACTCAATCCAGGACACCTTCCTTATATCCAGGCATTTGCAGGAACAGAATACTGAGTAAATGCTGTGTTACTTTCTCTCACAAGAATGCAGAACAAATGCTTTTGTTCTAGGTCATAGTCTTTAATTTAATAGAGTCTCGTGGGAATGTCATGTGCTTCCAGTCTTCTGGGCATTCAAAGTAAGTTTTAGATATTGCTTTTCTGTTCTTGCATTTCAGACCCTGTTCTACAGTAACCAGATGCTAAGACAATGGTAATATGCTCTAGCTGAGTTTATAAGATATTTAGAAAATCAGTTGTAATTGTAGTAGTTTAAAAGCCTTGACTGTTACTATAAGTATCACTCTAACTAAATCTGGTAATGCTTTTTCAAAATAAGTATTTTGAGAAGGCTCTGCGGTGTAGTGCATTGTTCTGATTAATTTATACAACAATAAGGCAGCCTTTTTAATTGACAGTGATTAGCGAACTTTCTAAATCTGTAAAACTTCAGCAGGCTTAAGCTTCCAGTAAATACCAACGTCTATTTTTACACCACGCCATTTTTACATCATTTAAAAGAAAAGCAAACACATCAGCCTGCAGCTGCTGATGCTGCAAACACCAAAAAAGGGCTTTTATTCCACCTACAGTGCAGTAGGAGTGTCTCCCCAAATCATTGCTTAAGGACTAAGTTGCAGGCTTTTTTATCTCCCTGCTCCAACCACAAAGAGAAAACTAAGATTTTTTTTATCAGAGCTTTATCTAGAGATCAACTATTTATGTCTGGCTAAAATCTTGACACAAACTTATCCAAAGATCAGTGATCTAACCAGAAGTGAGGGAGAGTGAGAAGTAAGTTTTACTTATGCTTTGATTTTACTGTCTGATTATGATCACTACCTGTTTTGTTCCTAAATTTGATTAAACACTGCTTGTGTAAGGTACAGCGACTTTACCTGTTTCCTAGCACAAGTTCTGGAAATTTGAAAATTAAATACAAACAAATTATTTGATTCCATTATGCTCTCAGCTGGAGCTCCTTTTTGCTAGGCTGCGTAAAAATGCACTGGAGTACACAGAAAGAGCCCCAGGCATTGGCCGTCTGAATGGAGAAGTCAGGGGGGACTGGTATGACATCAACATAAAAGGCAGGAGGATTAGGGCTTTTTGGTTAAACTACTTCCATATCCTGACCATATCCTTGTCTTTTCATACCTGCTCCACATCTTCTCTTTTTCTGAGCAAATTTAGGTCATCATCAGCCAGAGGAGCAGGGCTCTCTTCAGAGCTGGATCAGGCTGCCCAGAGCCTCCTCCAGCTGTTTATTTAAAATAAAAGACTGAGCGCCAGTCTCCTTGGGCAAATTGTCCCAGTGCGTAACCACTCTTAACATGAAGATATTTGAGGTTAAATCCAGGTGGAACTTCTCTAGCTGCAGCTTGTGTCTGCTGCTTGTCCCGTCACTCAGAGAAAAGTCTGGCTCCACCTTCTCTACAACCACCCAAAAGGTCGTGTAGACATCACTAATGTCTTCCATTTGGCACCTTTTCTCCAGTCTGAAGAAATTCAGTTCTCCCAGCCTCTCCTTGTCTATTGTGTGCTCGAGCCCTCTGACCACCTTGGTGGCTCCCTCCTGCAGTTTGTCAAAATAACCTCCTGCACTGGGGGGTCCAAAAGTGGCTATACTGCAAATGCAGCTTCACAAGTGCTAAATTTATGGGAAGCACTACTTTTCTCAACCTGCCAGCCACACAGGTCCACGTGGTTCCCCAAATCCTTTTCTAAAACGCTGATTTCCAGCCAGTCAGCTGCAGCTTGTGCTGTTGCAAGGGACTATTTCTCCCCAGGTGCAAACTTTTGCCTTCATAACATTGCTGGCAGCTCATTCCTCCAGCTAATAACAGATAATTTTATTCTAATTTTATTGCTTCCATCCCCTGCTCCAAATTAAAAAAAAAACACAACAAAACAAAACAACATTTTCATTCTGTCATTAATCATCCAGACTTTTCTGTGAATTTGAATTGTTTGAAAATACCAGCCATAGCGAATATGAAGATCAGAAGAGACTTCATTCATACCAGCAGCATGTACAGATTTATATGAACAGAGCTATAGCGCATGAAACCAAAACAATAACCTCCTTAATACAGGCTGAATACTATGACATTTTCATATTCAATCAGAAACTTATTTACCTTAGATAAAATTTTGCTAGAATACGGATTTTGTCCATGCCAGTGGCAGAAGCTGCACAATATTCTACAATATTTTCTATTTTTTCCCTATGCATTTTTTGGCTTGATAATCAGAAAAGGGTTTCTATACCCAGATAATAATGCCTCCAGCCACACTGACAGACACTTATGTATTTCATGTTATAAAACTCCATATTAAATTCAGATAACTCCTGTTCCACTTGTGATCCACAAATGTTCCTACAGAAATCATAGCAACAAGTAAAGAATAAGAGCACTTCACCACAGCACCACTGTGCACAGCGAGCACTGAGTGGATACAGTGAGAATTCCTTCTTGTCCAACTGACTCCAGGTTTCACGTCTTCAAGAGTTCATCTTTTGCAGTCACAGCTACTCTTAATAGGAACAGCTGACTCCTCAAGAAAATTGCAAGACTTAAAAAAAAAAGCACACAAAAGTGTTTAAAATCTAACTCAAATTTCTGAGGCAATTCTTTCTTATAAAGCAGAAACTGAGAAGGCAGCCTTAAAATTAGCGAAAGGATATCCTGGAAACACATTTTCACATGAGAAATGTAAGCTTGTAAAGCTATATTCGGGACAACATGTGTGACGAGCTAAAGGAATAAACTAGTATATTCAGAGCTGTGTTACAGGAGGTTGTCTACAAAGGCAGAAAACAGAGGTAAAAAAAAATCAAGTAATGGCAAGAATAAAGTGCTATCAGAGAAAGTGCTGCAGGAGCTTACGGAAGGAATTGGTGAGTGTTCCACTCAGACTGGAAAAGGATACTTTTCTGAGAATAAAGCTGGAATCTAAAACTACATTAAAAGCTAGCTTAGGTTTGAGTAAGTTGCCAGGAGCTGCTGGTGAAAGCTGACTGACTTACAAGGGGGCAGTGAATGATACAGAGAAAATGCTGCAGGATGGTCAGCTTCTCCAAAGCCTAGCAAAAGCTTGCAAAAGAAAGGTTAAGTGTTAGGAAAGAGAAAATGTGTGTGTTTTATTGCAAATGTGTCTTATTGCAAATGTGTGTGTTTTACTGCAAATGTGTGTTTTTTAAAGCAAAAGCTTTATTGCTTTTGCCTTTCCCTTTGCATGCTATGTACGTTTGGGTGAATGAATAAATAATGCTTTGTTTTGAAGAAGCTGGTTTTGACTCATTTGAACCAACCACTGTCACAAGTCCCCCAGCTAAAAGGGCTTACAGGTGACCAAGCCAGCTAAGCCTGTCCCCTTAACACTGCTTGGAAGCAGGAGGGCTGCAGGACCCAAATCCAGCCCCAGAGGGACGTGGGTATCAGGAGAGCAGCTCACAGAGATGGGTCCTCAAACTGGGATGAAAGGACCCCAAAGCACTGCTCACCCCTCGGCTCCCCTGACATGCCCTTGGACCCCACTGAGCCATGGTTTTGCCTTTAGAAATAGAGATATACGCCCTTGTGAAGAAGTTTCTGTTCATTATCCTCAGACAGGGCATTATCTACAGAGGTTAATGAGCAAGAGAGAACCGTGATGACCAGCCAATATCCTGCCTCACCAGGAAAGCTGAACTAGTCAGTGGCATCGGCATATCATTGATATAGAAAATATAAAATTCAAGTGGAAAAGTAATCTGAGTTCCCATTGTTGGGTGCATCACTCAGTTTCCATAAAGCCCTGTATATAAAACTGGTTGCTTAGCTAGTACTACAGAAACAACAGCCATAGGAAGCTGGTTTTGGCAAGGGATCCAGCTGTTGGGTTAAAAATAATCTCAATAAAAGATAAAGAAAAAGTAGCGGGTTCCAAAGGAAGAAATCTGATAAAATTAAAGTGTAATAGACACTTCAAACTGTGTGATCTGACCTAATAAGTTATTAATAGGGAACCATTACTCCTCATACATTTTTTATGAGGAAGGCATTGCCTTTTTGTCAAGATTAGTGGATTATAAAATATTTGTGCTACACAATATAAATGACCCTACCTATTAATAAGTTTCTGGAAAGATATGCTTAAATTGAATTACATTAAGAAGAAAAGTGCCAACAGAAAATTAGGCATAATTAATGGGAACACATAAATAAACCAGAGATAGAGGAAAAAGGACGTTCTCTCCATTGATCATTTTGAGGATTAATTGCTGATGTGCTCTAATGACATACCAACTATTACTGTTTTTATAAGGACCATTTCACAGAAGATGAAATCCACGTAACTAGGAATATGTATTGCAATTTATTGCCAGAAGATAATTACACTGATCACATACCTCTAATCAGGCAATATAGTTTTGAAGGCTAAAAGATACAGCTTAAAATGTAATCTACAATAAAGGCTCATTAAACTCTTCCAGTAAAAGAGATGTATTTAAATTTTTTTTGTTGATATTCAAATACTCAGCCTTCACTGCATATTTACATGACAAGCCACACTGAAAGTGAGGACATGGGAAACATAGCTGTTATTTTTCAGATCCTTTCAGAATAGCAATACCTTGGAGATGAAGGAATTATTTTTCACGTCTCATTCACATAATTGACAAAGTGAATAGAGTTACACAGTGAATGACCACTCCGGTCTCCTCTATTTGCCAGCATATATAAGGTTTCCTTGGATATCACAGCACCGCCTCCAGTGTGTGCCGCCACATTCTGGTTTTCAGACACTCACAGAAACTTTCAAAGGCTTTCATTATTAATCAGGAATGTAAATATGAAGCTTTACTGAGCAATCTTTTAAACAATATCTTAGAGATTGTAAATAGAAAAATTATTTTGCTCAGAAAGTCCTCTAAATAAAACAATTTTTAAAAAGTTAAATAACGCCCTTTTTTCTAGGTGGAAGAAAAGAAAGAGGACCCATTCATTAGAAATAATCCACCTGAAACAAAACATCTTACACTAATTCCCTAAAAACCTTATCTACTCTTTGACACTGTTGTAACAAACACTTCCAAAGTACTGTGCCAACATTGCTCATGTGTTCAGTGGATTTTAATTAGAGCTCTGAAAGCTTGGGAAAACTGGCCAAGCAAGCAAGCTTGCTCTTTTCAAATGGCAGCACAACTGTTCTTTTACCCACCTCCCAATCATAGCATATGTTTAATTAAAATCAGTGCAAATAATGGAGATAGAAGAGAAAAATCTCCTTCCTATAAATTAGTGAGGAAAACATGATTAAGAAGGTGCACAGCAAGCTGAAGAAAGCAACCCATGTTGTTCCTTAATTATACTCTGAACTGGATATCTATAGATAGGTCTTGGGGAGCCATTCTTTGTGAATGGTATGAATGGCTTCAAGTATGAGCCTCTTGAAATGCTTTAGGGACAGCAGATATATTTAAGGATGATTTGCAAAAGGAAAACTACAGCAGATAAGGGCACAGAGAGAGGCATAGACAGAGTTCTGACTTGTTCTGCTATTGGAGTAGTAATCGCCTCAAATATTTGTCAGATAATATTTATTTTTCTAATTCACCATGAGAGAATACCTATCCATCCGTCACCTTTACTAAAGCAAACTGATTCCATAGTCCACCTCACCAAGTGGGTTAGTGGACAGCTCCTGCTCCTGCTACGGCATCAGTCTCCCAGCCTAGCAAACACTCCCACTTTGCTCTGCTCTTGGATCCATGTGAAGTGTAAGAACAAAACTCACAACAATTAGGGGAGGAGAGAAAGGGTCCAGCCATAAGAAAATGCTGCAAGAGCCAAGGGACAAAAACCTTGGGCCGGTGTGTTGTGATCACTCCAGCCAGGAAATTCAAGTTCATTAGGGAGAGACATAAGATGAAGAAGATTAACTGGAGCACAGTACAGAAAACACACCAGTGAGGAGAAAGAATATGAGAGAATGAAGATTAAAAGCAAAGGAATAAAAGGAGGGGGAGGTGGTAAGAAGGAAAAATGAAACACAAAAGCGAGAAGAGAAGGATGACAGTCACAAGAATAACCATAAATCTGTCACGTCCTATAGGTTACTCTGATGCCTAGTTATTGAAGCAAGTTTGAAGATTAAAAATATCTGTATAAAAAGTAGGGCTTCTTCACACAGTATTTCATCAGGACTTGAACCTGCACAAGAAAGTTATCAATGTTGAGCCTAAAATTGTTGTTAAAAGTTAACAATGCTGAGCCTAAAACTATTGTATTGCTTTTGAAAGTAAAAATATGGAAAAGTTGATGTTTCAGGGCTATCAACCACATTCATTTTTCATATAATGATTTTTATAATTACAAAAAAAAAACATTATAGAGAAAAGAATAAATATAAAAATAAATGTGAAGAGACCTAAACAGTATGTGAAATACTTCTAGAGGATCTTTAATTAGTATTACCAGATGGTTCCTCCTACTAAATGAGACGATAAACAATATATACCTAAGAGCTGGGGTCAGGAGGGGTACTACTGAGCACTTCCAAATGCTCAAAAAGTTCAACAAATGCTGAACACCAGAGCTAAACATTAAATAACTTTGTGACGAACTACTGTGCAAATGAAGAGAAAATTCAATAGTGTTCATAATTGCTTTTTATACCTGCTGAAAAGTGAGGATGAGGTCTCTCATTGAGGCACAGAGTGCAATAATAAGGATAGAGGCTCAGGAGTTCTTACAATGTTATTTTTAAACGATTACATCTGGACTTCTCTATTTGGGTAACTGTGGTTCTTTGATCTTTCAGCTATATTTAGCAGATTGAAAAGAGAGCAAAATAGAATTTGAGAGATGATGCTGATGCACAGTAGCCATTATTAAAAAGCACAGGTCTTCTGGGGGAAAAAAAAAAATCTGGAATCTCCTCTCCTGACCTTAGGGAGTAGCATATTGTAACGCAGATTATCTGCAGAATCTCAAGATTTCTCTTTTCTACAGGCTCCACAGTAATTATTAAAAAGAAAAAAGAACAAAAAAACCCCAAACAAAAACAAAAATACACACACAAGGGAAGTGATTTAAATCTTGAGAGGAAAGCTGCCACCTGCTGTTTGCATGCCTACAAGAGAATAAGTAACAACCTGCATAGGGAAGCAAATGTTTCATTATCAAGTCGTTGGTTATATTAGCAGGTGAAAGATTCTTTTGAAGTGCTTGGAGAGTTCAAAGCCATGTTTTCAAGAGCTGTATTTGGTGAGCTGCAGAAGCTTTACATGTTATCATGTTATCAAGCAGAAATCAAAAACTATTTGCTAACCAATTACTGAAAGTTAGTTGCAGTTTTTGCAATTGTTTTTTAGGTTTCTCATGGAAGCAGGACAGCTGCAGAGAAGTGGTAGGTACCACACACACCTCTGGAGGCAGCTGTCAAGGAAGATTCAGAAAATCTGTTCACATCCCTAAGACAGATTACTCTTAAGTTAGTGGCAACTGCACTTTCACCCACAGCATTGAACTCATAATCATCTATAAATGTAGTTCAGTGTGTTCAAAATGTATTACCTCTCTTCTCAGCTTGTGAGAAGATAGCAAACTTGTGTCCCATATAAGACATCTGAAGTCCACCTAAAAAAACCCACAACCCTTATAGATACTACTCTGCTCTCTGGCTTACTCTTTTAGCTTTCAATACTCATAACATAAAAGTATATAAAAGGATTTGTTTTTCACTAATAGCATATCCAAGTTATTTCTATGTCTTTTGCTCTCTAGTGGCTAGGATAAGAAAAAAACATGAAGCTGTGAGATGCTTCAAGAACTGACTACTTATACCTGAATCATTGCTGCCCCTAGAATACCTACTTTAAGAAACTGTGTTGCTCAGTTGTGATTTGCACCTGAATGTGGCTACGACTGGTAGGGGAAGCTACTAACCGGGAAGAAAAGTGCAGAAGTGGTAATCAGTAAGGACACTACCTCCATTTAACTTTGCTTAGTACAAAAGTTGTGATAGTCAAAATGAGAAAAATTCACATTCTGTTTTTGTACACTGCACAATCAAGAGTAGTTTGTCTCTCACAGGCTAACCCCTTTAGTCAGGTCCATATGGATCCAGGATCAGGACCCTGGATTTGGGTGTGGTAGAAGAGTTTCCAAAAGTTTGAGTAGTTTCAAGTTCGAATCTTGAGTTATCCCTGGCTTTATGATGGAATGACTGCTGACTATTCTTCAGATACATTTTGGTTTCAAAATGTAGGTTTCAAACACAAATAAGAAGCTGTGTTTTAAAAATTCTTATGAGAACTTGCAATAGCAGAGAAAACATATTTTATAAGAAGCATAAGATAACCAGTCTGACAGTATTAAATAGACTGCTTTGGTTCTCTAATTTATGAAAGGCATAGTTCCTTACAAGTCTCACTCTGAATGGCTAAGATTTGGGATGCGGCTATCCACTCTCTAAATAAAGTTCTCTTCTATCCCTACTCATTCAGAAATAATTACCAATGTAATAATTGCCAGTGTTAAGAGATTGGGTTGTTTATCATAGAGACTTTTTAAACCCACCTCATTATCCTCTCGTGTTGTTCTACAACTCCCAGGTCCTGAATTGCATTGGTAGTCACTGATCATAAATCCTAGTGTCTGTCACAAGCAGCTCTATTGAAGAAGAGGAAATGCAAAAAGATTAAGAAAGACAAAAGGGAACTACAGATAGAAAACTTAATGTTGTTGAAAATGATCAGCAAATTATTACCTGATTTATATCTGGTGGCACCAACTACATGCCTAGCAGGAAAGTGGAATATTATTAAACCAGTCATTTCCGATACCACTAATGAGCAATGTTACTGACAATTTCAAACACAAGAAGTGCCCACCGGGTATTAATCCTAGCTAATTCCCAAACCACAAGTCCTTTGAATGGGTTAAGCCTGAGCTACAAAGTCTGTATATATCTTGGTTTTGCTATGCTGACTTCTTACTTTTCACAAGTGTCAATTTGGTTACTGACAAAAGTACATCACTTATGTAACAGGGTTTGGGATATTTTTTAAAACTTTAAAAGTACATGCCGATCATTCTACAATTTTTGTACATCTTGCTCCCACCAAGGGCTCTTGTCCTCATAACGCCACCAGCTTCCAGCCTCCATAACCTCAGACTCAGCAGTGCCCAGAGCAAACAAATCCCCAGAGCTGCTAGTGCTGTCATCCAGAAGAAAGAGCTAACAAAGGGGTATTGCTCTAGAATATGTTGTCCTCCTAAACCACATGATACATTCAGAGAATTAAATTTTCAACAAGTCATTTACTGATAGCCACTCTGCAAGTGCTACACAGCCAGCTTAAGTTTCTTGTGGTTCCACAGGCCATTTATAGGACAGGGCTTTGTTATGGAAAGATGCTATGTGAAAGCATTTCTGTTTGTCTTTCCCTGCCAATGTTTGTTCCTGCCAAACAAAGTCAGAGTTAACAAAACACACACAAAAAAATCAGTTTAATAACTGTGCCCTTTAGTTTTCATAACAATTATGAAATAGCAACTGCCCTCATCAAGGGGGGTAGGTGATTAACTGAAGTGCATTCAGCATTGATGAGCAGCAAGTGTAAATGAAACTGCAACAGCTCAGTGCTGCGGGAATTTAGAGCACATTTGTCAATGACTAGGTTTTTTGAGATCCTTATCACTTCTCTGAAGTGAATACTCTTCAGTGGAACATTTCTTGCAATGCAATATATTTACCATGCAAGTATAACAAGGTGGTGTAAGTTCCACCAGAAGGTAATATAATTATCATTTTCCTTTCCGGAGATATCAAGTTTTCCTTTTCCCTTCCTTTTTTTGTTTTTTTTTTTCCTCTCTTCTTCTCATGGAGGGCAGGAGCAGTTGTAAATAGTCACTAAAAGAACAGAGATCCCAGCTAATTGCAGGCTTTAGATCACTGCAATATAGCTAAAATTCTTCTCATATTTTCTCAGCTTTATTCTAGCACAAATCAGGTATTTTCATCTGGGCCTTTCTTTCAGCTGTAACAGTTTATTTAATATCTATAATATAATAAATACATATATATGCATTCACACATATATTTTTTTTTAAGTTTCCCTATCCTTCAGGCTTTCTGTCTCAAAGTGGGTTAACTACTACTTTGTGAAACTTGGTATTGAGTCTCAGAGTCCTAGTACTACGAACCAAGGCAATGATCTTCTGTGTTGAGAACTAATAATTCTAAATTTTCTTTCCATTCCTGAGACCCCAGGCAAAAGCAATGCAGAGCCAGCAGGCTCTATGATAGGAAGCCATTTACCTAGGTCTTGGGGAGTTTTTATTTGCCTTATTAAACATATTGAAGATCATCTTCTCACTCTGAATTCTATTATTTTCTTTTACTCATTCCATGTGTCTTTCCAACTTTGTTCTGCAGCAGTAGCTTACCGCAGGAGCTGGGGTCTGGTATAGAAAATCCTTGATGTTATATTCAAGATTATTTGGGGAGTTTAAGTAGCTTCTTTTGCAGAAGCCTGGTCCAGTCATCAGTGTCTTTTTTTTTTTTTTTTTTTTTTTTTTTTTAGGGGGGTGAGCAGGTCCATCTGTTTTATTGGTTTGGGAACCTCAATAACCTGAGTAATCAGACAAGTCAATAGGATTTAAGAGAAATTTATGGAAACTACCAAGCAGGGCGGGATTGACATGTTGTAAAAGGAGACATTGAGGGAGGGACAAAAAAGAAAACATAAGAAGACTTCATTTGGAATATGGGATGTAGTTAAAAGCAAGCAGATTAAATCACCTCACACCACCAGCTGAGTGTAGAAATTTGCTAAGTATCAGTAACTGAAGTTACATAGCACTGAAACCTATGGAATAATCTTGTGAGGTTCATGAAATGAAACACATCAGATATGGTTTGGCAGAGTGCTACAAAGAATTGCTCTGTTGAATCATCCTGAAGTGGGACAGAAATTTGCACTGTTGATTTCCATGATCCCTAAGTGGAACTGAGGTAGCATTCTGCTCTGTGTAGAAGGGTAACTGGAAACATGGTCTTTATTTATTTCATATTAGAGGTGCTTCATGTAGCACAAACTGGCACAGTACCAGTCCAGTCATTGAGATTTGCATCAAACAAAGATTTCATTGACTTCACTATTTTCATCCTGTCTCAGCCTGTGACTGAACTGATGACCCATTTGTGATGAATATTAGTCACATTACTTAAGATGTCATTACGATGTGCTCAGATGACAATCTAAGAAAAGGAAGAGTGGAGAAGAACAGAATGACTCTGCTCTGGAAAGAGTGTGAGTAGCCCACAAGTTACAGGACACTACTATCTGGAAGAAGTACACTAACAAGACATGCACAGATTTGGTGTCACTGAATTCCTTGATCCCTTTTCTATTATCACCAATGGTCCTTCTTTATGGTTGAAAACCATGCCAAGTAACAATTACATCCTTCATTGCTGCCTTCTGAAGTGAAAACTGAACAAGCTTTATGCTATCTATAAAACAGCCTATGCAGTCCACTTTGTGAAATGTCCCTTGCTTATGCAAGGTCAGGTGCAAAAGGTGCTATTTGATCACACTGGTCCTGCTGTGCAAGATACCCGCCAACGAATGGAGAGGAGACAGTATTGTAATTTTACCAATTATTAAGTATTAATAGAGAGTCCACTTGATTAGAAGTGAGACTCCTTCATTATACATGACCATTACAGTTTATAGAGGGTTTTCTTAATTCCATCCTTCAACTTGATTTCTCTGACAATATAATACAAATGAGTACTCTGACAGCTCCATGACAGTTACCTTCTTCCCCAGTCATCTCCCTGGCCTGACCTTGACCTATATATAGACTTTAGCATTTAGTGATAATGTGGTTTGTGGTAGCAGTAACCGCAAAACAGGATCTTCCCAGTGGCTTCAAGCCAGAGTGGTTACTCAGTAGCTAATGGTTGGAATGGAATGATAACAGATATGGGTGCAAAAATCTGAGATTTTGCATTTCTGTTAGTTCAAAATAGGAAGAAAAATCTACCCTAGAAGTATCTTTGATCTTGCAAAGTGCCTTTGATTCTGCAAAGCATTCCTTTGAGAAATTACGGTAAAGTGTATTCAAATGTTTTGTCCATGGATCTAACATCCATTAATGTCTCAATTGTGTAAATATGGAAAACATTCTACCTAGAAAAAACTTGACCAGAAGTTCTTACTTTTCTTTTTCCCAACACCATTTTATGACAAGAAACGCTTTATGCAAAGCGGTGATTCAAATTTTGCCTTAGGAACAATAATCTACTGCAGTAAATTGAGTCATAAAAGCAAAAATCAAGGTCAAACTTTGACCTGTCCATACAACAGCCTATTGTCCAGCAAGCCAATAAACAAAACACGTACTCATTTATCATCGAAATGTACTCTTCACTCTGCATAATACCTTGCATCATTTCCCAGGTAGGAAATGTCATAAGGTGCTGCTACTCTT
This sequence comes from Ciconia boyciana, assembly GCF_034638445.1. Classification (NCBI taxonomy): domain Eukaryota; kingdom Metazoa; phylum Chordata; class Aves; order Ciconiiformes; family Ciconiidae; genus Ciconia; species Ciconia boyciana. The sequence continues at coordinate 108,560,427 of NC_132935.1, read as the reverse complement.
GATCATTTTAACCATGCAAACATGTTGATATGGTGGTGCAACCTGACACTTTTGGTGTATGAATGTGGTAATCTTATTTCCACAGTGAAATTTATGATCTGTTCATAATTCTCTAATAAATATATTCTCATCACTACATAGCTAGCATACAGATGATTCCAATCCTAAGCCTCAGTCAATCAAATTAAGTCCATCACTGTTTTAATACACTCAAGTCATTGGTGACAAAATATTAGGCTGATACTTATCATGATTGTCTCCATTCTCACAGCACTGCAAATTCTACTGTTCTTAAACTACTGTTGCTCTTTGTAAGAAAAAACAAAATGCTCAATCCAGCATGTGATGGCGTCTTCCTTTCACAGAAGATCTGCCCAGTCCAAAGCTTCCCACTTCATGACTGGTATACTAGCTCAAAACAAGATTAATTCCCCTTAGTGATATATAACTATACTAATTTTTAACTACAAAATACTTTGAATTTATTTTCTAAGTATTGACATAATGATAAAAAGTTAAATTACCTCCAGGACATGAAAAAAGACTTTGATTAAATATTTTTTAAGGATTTTCATATGCTATAAAAGTTGTTCTTAGGCATTTTCTTTACCCATTATGCAAATATGTCAACTCATTAATAATTCAAAATAGGCAATACATTAATAATTAGGATCCCTCATTACAAATCTGACCTTTAATTGAATTCTATAGAAAGAGACTGTGAAAAATGAGCCTCTTGATTTATGCTAAGAATAAAGGTTAAAAACCGTTTTCCTATTAGATCTAATTTTTATCATTATTGCCTAAGCAGAAACACTGAAATAAGAAACTTTTTTCCCAGTTCAAACTGTTTTTCTCAGAAAGGCTACTTTTAGGAAAAAAAAAAAAAAGATATTTATTATGCATAGTTTAGTACAATGTGTCACTGAACAAGTGATATAGCAATCATAGATACTTCAGAGGTTTGAAAAAAGTCAACCCTTTATTTCTCTTTGCCAAATGACCCATGGGCTTCATGATTACATTATTCTTCATACTTAACTAATTCTTCTTCATAATTCCTCTTGTTAACTTCGTCATAATGTTTAAAGGTAAAAACATTAACTGACTGTATAAAAGAATTATTACTTCCAGTTGTAGAAAAACTGACAATTAAACTGATACAGACTGTTGCAATGCTGCAAGGACACTGCTGCTGTGATTATTTGGCTTTCTGTTCTTAGTCCTTCCTAGAAAAGTTGTGTCTGTAATGCAATTACAACTTTGCAGACAGATTTATTTCTTGTAAATCTCAAGTAAAAATATAATCTAGATTGATTAAAATACCCTTAAGGAAATGGAAGAGGAATGAGGAAAATGTCTAGGAACACAACAGAGAATGAGTAAGGGTTTTTTTCCCCAAAAAGGACTAGAAGAACATTTTATCTATTTAAAAGAGTAGTAATAAACTTGGAAAAAATCTGTTATATGTCCTTGTTGCAAACACAGTACATCAAGCCTAAATGCATATAGTGGGCTGTTGCCTGAAAGCCATCGTATCATAAGAAGAGTTCGGACTCGTTAGTTCATTTCATAAAGTTCTGAAGTCCAACAAACCCTTGCACATCCCAGGAGAAAAGGTTACGTGATAAATCAGCCACTATTTGGTGCTGTAGTGCACAGCAGAATCAACTATTGCTATACAAGCTACCACATTGGTACAATGCCCTTTAAGAAGTGCCAACTTTGAGAAACTATAAATATATCAAATGAATGGACACCATCCATTCGAACAATTAAAGCAGTTTTGTCACAGGCATATGCTTAGAATATAATTGAAAGATCACAGCCCCTCTATTCCTAGAAGGGATACGAATAACCAAACGCCACATTAACTCCAACCGAGGCTACACACATCCAGAACTGGAAACCTCACAATCACAGTTAGCTTTTGGCTAACTGTAAACCCTTGTCAATACTCATTCTAGTAATATTAATTTTTCCAAGTCATCAATCTGTATACACAACAAACTACCCCAGCCATATCTGTATACACAACAAACTACCCCAGCCATGACCAAGCTGAGCAGCAGCTTCGCAGGCCTTTTGTCAGTACCCCATGTAAAGAGCAAAGGAGTCGCACATGTCTGCATTTTCATAGTACAAATTCAAAATCAACCTGAGTAACACAGTTATCAGTTTAACCCAGAAATTCTTACATGCCACAATAACATTAATACCATTCATAATTTATCAGCTCCCAGAAAACACATAGAAAGTAAGCAGTTTTGTGTCCAAAAGGACTGGCACTTCTAAGCTCACCTGCTGCAAAACACTGCTGTGAGGACTAATGCTCTGCCTGCCTGAAGGGCTGCTAAGTTCATTCTTGCAGTAAAATATACATTATATGGACTTAAACTGCCCATCGCCTGAAAGGCACTACAGACAGGAGAGTTTCAATTATGGTGAAACTGAACTACAACTAATGTTATGAAAGAGACCAGCTGCTCCCTCATTAATGGGCACAGCATGACACTTCCTACAGAGGATTTAACAACATCACACCCCCAACTGTACCAGAAGAGCTGGAAAGTGAGTTGGATGTGTAATGGCCAGGATGCTCAGAGGCCTTAGCACACACCGCACCTTAGCCTGGTTTGGGTACATCAGTCTTTGTATGGTCGTGGAAAGAGGAGGATTCTGCTTCTTAAAGCCAAGTGCACTCGTGCCACCTTCTTAATAATGGTAAAGTTTGCTGTGTTTTTTTAATTTCCGTTAAGTGGAACAAAGGGCAACACAGCAGAATTACAGTGTTTTCCCACTTCACCTTCTTCATTTTATTGGCTAACTACCTGCTTAGGCTTAGGATAAACTTTATAGGTGGGGCTCGTCCATAACTCAGCCTGGAGTGCTCCCACTTTCCAGTGAAACATCAACTGAGATGCCTGAGTGCCAGCGCTTGCACCACGCTCTTCCCTCCTGCAGCCAAGTTCTGCCACAACTAACTCAGGCAATTAGCAAAGAAGAGCACCTCAGCACAAGTTAAAAAGTTTTCTTAGTACTATCTGTTATTAATTCACCAACAAATTTATTTGTGTTCAAATAAATTGCAAAAATACTCTGTTCTAGCCTGTAAACTGAACTGTGCGTGTCCACAAGTATGTTGCCACCTACTAGCGATATTGCTAAAGCTTTATATCTGCTACTATGGGCATATACACTTATGTGCACATAATATTTTAGAGGATAAACTCCTGAAGTTGTAGCACAACTTCGAACATACCTCTGCATTCCAAGACATCAGACCAAGATATTTTTTTTTTTCTAAAAAAATAACAAAACTTATTCTTACTTTTTCTTATCCCTGCCACCACTTAAGTTACAGCAAAACTACAATGAAGACTGCTCCCTACAAGTGCAACAAGTTCTTCATGATGTCAGGAGAAAGACAGCATTAGAGTAATTGATTTATTTAATGGATTGGAAGAGTGTTTTCAATATATTTTGATTTTTCACAAGTGATTCCCCCTTTCTATTTGATTGTACCTGTACTAGATACAAGTGGCAGACACCATTTAAAAGGAAAAGGGGGGCAGGGAGGTGTGATTGTCATTATTCTGCTCTGTTGCCATCTCTTTCACCTATGGAAGAAAAAAACTTTTATTTCATTATGAAAAAGGTTGAAGAAGTGCAATTGAGTTTGTTAAGAAGCAAAGACTCGTTATCATTCTAAAGACTGGAATTGTGCTCATTCCCTTGGACTCCCTACGTAACAAAGAAATAAAATTTAACCCAGCAATTCCTCCACCAGCAAAATTACTTGTACCTAAAGGAGATTATCCTTTAGAAAGACTTCAAACTGAGTTAAAGTCCTTAGCCAATGAAGAATTTTCTATGGCTCCTGGAAATTTGCCCCACTAGTTAATTACCGCCATTCTTCAAAATGGCCATTTTATTACCCAATTGAGAAATGTTTGCCCAGGTATTTCTTCACAGAGCTAGATATAAATACCTTATTAAGTATTTGTGCTTATTTTTCAAATGAGAACTGGGAAATGAAGTCTATCATAAAAATTACAGAAGCAACATGGAAAAATGAAGTGATAAAAAACCCCCTCAAACTGAGCATATCAGTTCTCTATACTGGAATAAAAAACATGATTTTAGTACAATTAGCTATCCAGCTATTCACACGTTACTGCCTTCATTATGGAAAAGTGATTTTTTTTGCAAATGCTTGCACTTAAAGGGGCAGAAAATATTTAAATATTTTGTAGTAAAGTGAGCACAGATTGCTTTGTAAAATTGTCCAAGATATTTGGGCAAGTAAGACAATAAGTCTTTGTCCCACAAAACAGAAGACACTTAAAATTGTTTGTGCCTGTGAGTAGAGTACTTCACTGTTGTTCTTAAGTGAAGTCAATGGTATTAGTCTTTTGAGCAGAACAATTTTTGCTACCTACATTAACATTCCCAGCCTTTCTCCACTATTTAAACATAACATATTTGAAATTTTAGGACTGCAAGCAAGCAGAGGACTGTGATCTTCAGAGAAGGGAAGGATGGAAGGAGGGAGGGAAGGGAGATAAAATATTCTCTACTTACTAATAACTGTCTTGACAGGGAGCTGAAATGGGCGTAACAGACCCTGCCCTTGGATGGGAGGTGCATGTCAGTGGGCACCTCCGTAGCTGAGACAGTGAGGTGTTCTCAGCTGGTGCTGTGTGCTGCTGCAGCCTCCAGCTGACAAGCAGCACCTGCGGTGCTTGAGCACTCTCTGGTCATACTACTCCAAGTCCAGCCAGCCTGCATGGGAATCATAACCATGGCCAGCTGGGATCTGCTAGATCCATTTGTTAGACAGGTGATGTTACAGCTCATGCACTGAAAGAGTGGATGGGTGACCAAATCAAGGGGTGTAAAGGGTCAATGTTAATGAATTGAAATGAGAAACATAATCAGAAAATAAAAGCAGTATTTGAAATTTTTTTAAAAATTACACTCAGTGCAGTGTTTCATTTAAAGGCTTTTACAGTGAGAATACTCTGCTGCTTTGCCAAGAATGTTTACCTTGACTTTGTAAATATGCTGTCATAGCTCAACAAGATAAAACTAGTGAAATAAGTCATACAACAATACTAGCAATTTTTGTGATGTGTTTTTCAGTGCTACTGTGTTGCTTATTTTCAGGAAATTGACTGTTTAGAGGTATTGCATTGCAGACCTTACATTTTGTAAAACTGCTTCATGAAGCAGTTCATCCTGTTAAATAGGAACAAGTAGGAGTCCAGAAAATTAACTGGCCAATTTAGAATGGGTGGCTGAGATGACAAAAACAGAGCAAAAATTAAAATGAAAACTAACTAAAGCAATTCTCAGTACTTCACCAACACAGAGAGACATAGAGGAAACTTCTGTTACCATGACTCAAATAAATTATAGAAATAGCTTTATTTTAAGCCAGTAACTGTGACTGAAATTATAGAAATAGCTTCATTTTAAGCCAGCAAGTGTGACTGACCACAAAAACAGATATTAATGGAATTTATTCTAGACATAGAGCAGTCTGCTTTGAGAACCAAACCCAGAAAATTAGTGGTGATGGAGCTGAAAAGGGTCTTTTGGAAAACAGTTTACAATGCTTCTGTCTTTCTGCATCCATGACACTGCAGTTCCAGACAGAGGAAAACACAGCTTTGACAATCTCCAGTGGCAGCTGTGACATGACCAGGGTCAGATCCAGAGCCACTACCCCTTGCATCAAAAGATACCAGCACATACCTCCAACTTATCTAATACCTGTAGAAAAGGAACCAGCTTTCACTGAAGGGGCAATGTAACTCATCATTGACAACAACTTTTTCCTACGCTTTCTGAGATACGTGTCATTGATACAAAAGTAACAGAGTAGGATGAAGGCAAGAGACATATTTCATCTCCAGTGTAATGTTACGGGCAGATAACTGAATTTTTGTGTTGTTCCAACTATTTAAATATTCTTCCACAAAAATAGTTTGAGCCTATGATTATGGAAAAACAAAACAAAAATCCTTGATTGGTCACAAAAATCCTAAATTAAGATATTCTTCTCACCACTTTCTTTGAGTTTTTTTTCCTGTCGGGTTTAATGTTCATTTTGAAACATCTGAAATGTAGTTGAAAGTCTTTGGTACCAGAAACAATTTTGTTCTGGTAACAAACTTTGTTCTAAAATGTAAAGAGCAGGCAGAAGTAAACCTTCTCCAATTAGGGAGCATTAAGAGCATTAAAGAAACATCTAAGAACCTTGCAGGTATGCGAAAAAGCAGAGATACTAGGGACCACACTAGGACCATGGCTGCTGTGTGATTAATTACTCATAAAGGCTGAAAAGACAGGAGCAGATGAAGACTGACAACTGAGACAGAAGAAGCTAAAATACTCCAACCTGGTAGGGAACCTGATAACACAATTCTGCATGAAGTTACACTCATGCCTCACTGTGCCCAATACTCAATTCCAGCACTGCTGGGGTTTTTTATTGTTGTAGATTTTATTCCCCACTCTGATTATAATGAATAAGGTAATGATGAATGCTGCAAAGCAAAGACTGATGTTCAGTGCTGACACAACATCAGCACGTGAATCCCTACATCTGTCAATGAGGGACATGGTAAGATACAAGTAATTGAATAGACTGAAATAATAAGAATATGCTGAAACTAAAAAATGGGATTCAGAACCCAAACCTGTGATACTACACAGATTTATCACACTGTACTTTTGAACAGCTAACTTGTAAGACCTTCTCATGGCTCGTCTCTATTCCATAGGAGATTCATCAAAATGGTTGGGGAGATTTTAATATATGCTGCAGGATCTATATTTCATTGCATGCATTTCACAGGATATTGGTAAGTAACAGTTCAGGAACTAGTACTATATTTAGGGTAAGAAGACTCATTCTGATAGAGTTTACTTAAGGCCAGACTTCATACACCATCTCTAAATAGCCCCAAAAGATGAGTGTCCCATCACCAAAATACTAATTTGTTTTACTAAAACCTTTGTGATTCTTCAAATTAATTTTATCTCTCATCCCCAAATTTACACAGACTTCTTCCCATTCTTTCCCATTCCTTCCAGGGACATTTTCCTGGATGCTAATGAGCATCTCTATTCCTTTATTCTTAGGTCACTAGAGTGATCCTTGAATAAAAGCCACTTTCAGGTTGTGCAATTCTAGAACAGTTTTATAATTTCTCAACATTGGTGTCTACTTTTTCCTGAAATTCCTGCATCACAATTGATGTTTTTATCTTGTTTCATTCATTTATAGACTCTAAGCTGTTCAATCTCTTCAGAATATGTCTCAACCTAAAATAAAGGTCAATATTGTCTAAATATCTGTTGCAGGCAGCTACGAGCTATGAAGATGTATGTTAGGAAAATTAATGAAACTATACATAATGGTCTGAAAATCATGTCCCAGCAAACTCCTCTAAAATCTTACATTTTTATTGGAATCTCAACAAAATTCTGCAGCTCACTGAAATCTTAAAAAGAACCACTACATCTAGATAATTATATGGATCTTCATTACCATAAAAAAACCCCCGTACCATGCCTACCGAAAAAGATTGAAATCCTTCCTTCAACTCTAAGTGACACTAGATTAGGCACAAGCTGGAAAAAATCCTATAGCTCACAATGTTACACACCTTTTCATCCCTCCCCATGAGATGGACTCTAATAAGAGGGTTCTCATTACAACACTGCTTAAAGCAGAAGCTACCAACCTTCCCTTTCTCCAGCTGTTAATCTAAGTTGACTCACAAAAACCTTTTCACAGATGACCATCCCTCCAGGCTGATAATGTACCAGTGAATCCTTAGAAAGCAGTGACAACTAGGATATAAGCTCAGCTATGAACTCATGCCCCAGTATTTCAGACAGGGCTTTGCATATATGTCATATGCTGAGAGAGCTCTCTCTGAGACATATTGGAGAGAAAAAAGCAGTGACTCTTGGAGATCAGTAAGCACTCTAGAAATGTCTCTTCAGCTTAGAAACTTTGCTTGCTTTGACACCTATCTCATTTATTTTAATGCCTTTAATCATGCTGTAAAATGCAGTCTCTCATGTGTCACGTTAGCTCTCAGAGAAAACCTAACAGCTCTAAAAGTAGCACCCAAAAAGCCTGTAGCCTATTTTAAACTGTAGCTCTCTTTCCTTCATCTAGACTTCCTTTCTTCTCAGACCAAGCTGTGAACTCTTGGGGAACCCTGTTTGCCCAGTGCCCCATAGCAACATCCCAGCCCTCAGCACCGACATTCCAGAAATAGCAAAACCCCTTTAAAATATCGCTCTTCCTCCAGGTCCAAGGTACACTTCAATTTCTTAAGCTATACCTTTCCACAACCAGCCCATCCTGCAGTTATTACTTTGCAGTCCTTAAAGGCCCAATATGTGCGCAATAAAACATATTTCATAACTGCAGACCTCTGACCTACCTTGAGGCTATTTTTCAGGAGCAGGTCGTTTGTGACTACATGGGTTTGCACTGGTGATCTGTTAGTGCTGTACATGATTCTAGGTCTTTTTTAAGACAATATTATCAGTTTGTTAACTGAGGAGAAATTTTGTGGGAGGAGGACATCTAGTGATATGATATATATTTACATGCTTAGCTGTTTCCATGCACAGCTGAGCTAGCAAGCTAGTGAGTTACAGCGGATTTGAAGAGTATTAAAAGTGTGCAGGTGTGCAGCTGACTTTGCTAGAAAATAGTACATGTGGGGATTTGATAGGACAGCATCCAAAACAACAGCAGCAATTTAACCACATCATTCTGAAATTAACCTTTTTGAAATTAAATGTTGCAAAGATTTAGTGATTATTGCCACACTTCTCACCTACAGTGATGCCATCTCCAAATCTGGATTTATACTGGCACTAATCACCACCTACACTATTCATGCAGAATGACCATTAAAATCATGATACATTTAGCAGCAAAAGCTTCCCATTGAAATACACAGATGCTCAGCGTAGCAGCAACTCTGAAATATAGTGATAGTTCTCTTTTAAAATTATTTTTAAAATAGGGGGTTTTTAAATTATCCTGAAAGCGAGAATTATTACATCTCAAACGTATACAAAATCAGACATTGTAACTCACCTGAACTAAGGTTTTATGGGTGAAACACTGGAAATTCAAAACTATGGACAGACAAATACAGTAACAATCATAACAGTCATTGTTAGTATATGGTCTTGAACTGAATATTACTTGGAGGAAAAAAATGCCATATATCACCAATGTAAAACAAATATCAGTATCAAAGTCATGTGAAATCATTAACATCTGCATTTATAACATTTCCAGAGTTATATAAAAATATCCTTTTCACATTTTTCAGAATAAAACAAAGTTATTATGGTAAAATAATAAAATAATTAAGGAAAAGAGTCAGTTAACCATTTACAAGAAAAAAAAAGCATTATCAAAGATGTTGGTTAAATAAAGACCAATATATTTTTATCACCATAGAGAAAGGCTACAAAGACATACATTTGCTTATATATATTTATTTGTTGTTTTATAATTTAGGGGCTAAAACTAGCTGCACCAGTAAATCTATAGGTGCATCTTGAACATGCTGGTTTTTCTATTGTACTAGCAGTATGAATAGCATGTCCCATAAAATCCACTTCCATGCCTGATACAGAAGGATATTGCCAAAAATGCACTTGCACTGTGGAGAAAACAAGAGTTGTTCATCTAGATTGCTCCCTTCAATGACATGTATAACAAAGAAAACACCCACAGCCGAGATGACAGCTTCTGATTTCAGGTTTTGTATGTCTATGCATGCGAGAATACCTCCATAATTCATATTACTAGCATTACAGAAAGAAATTATTATGAAAAAAATAATCAAACCACCATATTTAGGAAACAAGTCCTGGAAAAGCCACACCATAGCAGAAATACCAGAACATCTGGGCAGCTGTGCTGCACTGCATGTTGCTACTAGCAAATGTCTCTCCAGCCTGGGGTTCCCCACCTCATACTCTGTTTTGCAGGGCAGACACATTCTCAGGGTCTTGCCCAAATTCACTCAGGAAGCTTGTGACTGAATAGGAAATAATGAGATAACCACTGAGTCTGGCTGGCCCCTTTATAGTAAGCTGGATTTCTCCTGCACAACTTCAGTTTGGGAAAAAAAAACCTGCTAATAGCATACAGATCTTTATGAATGTGTCTGCACTAAGCTGATAACCGTCCAGGTTGCAGTTATGTTTGTGTGCTACAGGCAAATAAAAATATAAGCAAATCTTGAAGTCATGGGGCACATCCAGAAGGATTAAGATGTTTGTTCAAATCATATTAAGTAATCACATCCCTGACTCTGGACTGAAACCCAACCATTTGTACTAGACCAAAACCCAAACTCACAATGGACTTATTTTAAGAATAGATTATATTGGCAAGTCCTATACAGTATGAACATTATAAACCTAGATATTAATGAATAATATCAGAAATAATTAAAAGTCATCTCAAGGAAATAAATTACCTGCTATTTACTTTGATAGTTAGCTGATTATTGCTATAGCTATGGACTTATACAGAAGACAGTCTTTCAATGCCAATTTGACACTTCTGATAAGCAGGACACATGGGTGCACTGCTTCAGTCTTCATAAGAATCGTAAGCTGGTGGAATATTCCTCAGGTGTTTTCCAAAATCTCTTAGAAAATCTATGTAGTAACCACAGTACTGAAACTATTGTGATTTTTGTGCAAATAATTCTATATTACCTCATGCAGCTGTGATAAGCTTTGTTATCCATTAAACTAGGAAAAAAAAACCCCAACATTATTCATTTCAGTTCTTTCCCTTGCTTCCTCTATTTCAATTATTCACACACTTTATACACCCTTCTTTGAGGGTCTCTGAAGGTGCTGACCCAGAACTGGGAACAGAAGATTTGTAGGAAGGCAAGTCCTAACGGGGCTGAGCTGGTTAGATTGCACAGGGTAGGACATACCAGGGCACAAAACTGATGCTGTTATGACAATATGGTATTATTAATGACTGAATTTGTGAATCAGTTTGTAGTGCACACATTTACCATTATGAAAAAAACAAATCAGGTTTTCAATGAGAAGATATGGAAATGTGAACACTTTAGAGGTTTTGGGCAATACAGTGAATGAATACAAAGTAGTTTGCTTTTCAACATGTTATTTATCAGAATTTTTACTGCTTTTAATTACTGTCTTCATATTCAGAATATCTTCTATTTCCACTAATAGCAAAATTTTAACTGGAACAGAAATATTTGTTGTACTTTATTCCAAGTAATAAACTGAAAGAATTAGGAAATATATCTTCAGTAGAAATAAAGTCAGATAAAAAGGAAACCCTTCTTTTATCCCATTGCAGAGTTCAACACAAGTGTTTTTATCAATTTATGCTATTGGAACTTATTAGCCTGGAGACTGTCTGAATGCATCCTTAAGGAAATCAATTGAATTCTGTACTATTGCTTATTGATGCATTTCCTCAATAATTAATACTGGTATACAAAGCACATAATCATTTTATATAGAGATAAAATTACTCAAAATTTAGTCTAAAAGACTAAAATTTTTTCATTTTAGTGAAAGCAGCAGCAAGAACACTGGCAGCAGCAAGTGTTTCATTGGCAGCAGCAAGAACACTGAGCAACTTTTTAAGGAAAAGTAATGCTGTGTGCCTTTCAGTCTTATTATGCCATAAATTATTCCTAAACTCCATTGATTATTGAAATAAAAATTCCATTTCCCTTACACATTGACAATTTCTTTCAAGGAGATAGGAATTTTTTTTGTCATGCAGAAAATTTTCATTCCAAAATTTTCTAAACAAAATTGGCATTGACGTTGCTGTGATTATTACAGTCAAGCTTCTGATTTTTAATATTTTCAGTCTGACAGATTTATTTCTTCTCAAATAAAAAACCCCAACCTTCTTAGAATAAAAATATATAGCTTCCTTATATTTCCTGATTCTGAAAATCAGCAGGTGCCAAGCTGTGAACATAAGGAAATTGAAGACCCTTGAGGGTGACCTTAAGAACCACAAAGGTGGAGAATTGTGATATAGTGGTTTAAGCAATTTCCTTGCAGCTGCTTGGCTCTAGAAAAATGAGAAATGGGTTTTCTATTACTAAATATAATGAATTCCCTTTCTGTCCTGTCACAAATTGTCAAACTTCATTAATGAGAAGAAAGATGTGGTGCATACGTATATAAAGGGTAATATGAATATACATATTTAAAACAGAGAAATCCTGCATATTTCTACAGGAGGATTCTTTCTCTGTATAAGATATTGCATAATTCTTTCTGAATAAGATATTTCAAAATTAGCCGACATAGCAATGTAATGCAACTTCTATATCTTCAAAGCAATTTGCTATTATTTGCAAAAAATGGCTACATAGTTTTCAGGTGCATAGTTGCAGCTCAGTGACTCTATTTCAGAATAATATTTAAATCACATTTAACTTTAAAGCTGTGGGTATCCAATGGAACAAGGCAACTGCTTTTAGTTAGAATTAGGTTTAAATATCTTCGTGAATCAGAGTATAAAATACATCATCATTCAATAATAAAATTACTTGCACTTTTAATTCTCTTTGCAATTACATTAAATTCAGCATGGCTCAGTTTGATTTTAAGGACAGCAACAGCTGTCTTATTCTTTTATGCAATAGATGAATAAATGTACTGTCAATAATAAATACTCACATGTCACTTGATAATCACTGTAAAATATTCATAAATAACATTTGTAGTTATGACAATAACGAAACTGAAGGAACCCACTTCATGCAAATTGTGATTTATCCCCAGCCTTAAGCCTAGACTTTTCCTAGTTAGACTATTCTGCGGATGAAGGAGATGACTGGAATTATCCAGGACCCTACATCTGCATATTCCATAGAGCTCTATTAACCCAGCAGATACCCTGAGGGACAATATGAGCTTACGCATATCTTATAGGCAGGATGAGTTCCCCTGTGACCCACAACCCTTTCTGGCACAAGACCAACTTACACTTCTCAACTCTATTGAGAACAAATTATATCTAAACTTTCCAGAACATAGAAGTAGTATTTAGACATTTAGTAATAGCAAGACTTCTGCAACTACAGAAATGAAGCATGTCATACATTTCTATGGTCCTTGTTGGCAAGTAAAACATGATGGATTTCTTCTGTACAAAACTGTACAAGAAAAAAGGGATGCTGGAAGTCATTGAGCAACTTGAACACATCTAATGTCACAGTTGAAAAAGTGCTTCATAGTAATCCAAAATACCCTTCTGATAGGAAACCTGAAACTGCAAGCTCTGAACCAGAGGCAGCAGAGAAGTGTGGCCATCTGGAAAAAAGTTTTTCTTTATTCTTCACTGGGGTAGACCAAAATAGCTCATTTGCAGTATATGCTCAGAAACCCTGCAGCCCCAGGTCTTGTATCATTCTATTCTGGTCACGTCCTCTCCTCCAATAGACCCTGCTCACAAAGTACCAGCTCTTGAAGTTCACAGAAAGTATCTGAAAGTGAGGATTTGTTTCTTTCTGAGCCATTCTGCAATCACAGACTCCACAGGAGGTTGTGTCCCTGTATCTAACCTCTTTACTCACTACCCAAACCCTTCACAACATTAATTAGATTGATGCTGTATTAGAAAGGATTTCTTTTTCTTGTCTTTTCTGCAGTTGCCTCAGAAGTGTCAAAGCTACATCAAACCTGATCACTGGATGTGCTCCATGGCCTCCCTCAGGGCTTCTGAGGTCCATCTGTCCTCAGCCTACGCATCCAACCTTTCTTCCAGTGGAAACCAAGGCAGAACAGACACAGCAGGAGGTTGTTCAAATGCACCCAGCTGTTAGTTGTGTGCGAAGTCAGCGCAGCAGCCTTCTGGTTTAAATATAGCCAAAGGGTTTTTGCAAATTACTTATCCCTCAGAAATTTTGCTCTAGTACTTTTCCCTCTGTTATGTGCTTAGAGCATTGGTCTGTCCATTTATGCAGGACATGCTCATTTCTGCTACTTACTTAGCAATCCTGAATTTGAGAGACAGTCTAGAAAATCTGGTAAAGTTTTAAGTTCTGGAAATTAAAAGAGAAACAGAATATTTGCATGCAATAATAAATAGGAAATCTAAATTTCAGTTCTGCAGAGAAAGATTATTCCATCTTCCTGAAGTATGCAAAAGTCCGTTGCTGTTTGTGCACGCACTCCACCTTATGCTCTTTTAAGCAATGCAAGTTTAATTATCTAAATAAATGTGAATTACGTTAGAGTGTGTATAATGCCAGGTATTTGTCACACATGGCTAGCCATATTGGAGACATCACACAAACAAATGCAGTTACACAAGTCCGAGAAAGGGAAGACCCCCCCGGTAAATCCAGTTCAAGTCACCAGTAACTCTGCTAAAATCAACAGAATTAAAAAATAGTGAAATCAGCATCTATTAAGGGTAAAGGATTTGTTCTTAGAGTGAATGTCCTTAGGAAACTAAAGATGTCTCACTATTGATTTTTAAGAGTGGCTGTTGTTTGGTCCTGGTTTTCATATACTCACGAAACTGGAATTAGTCCTTTTAACTGAAGATATCAGCTGAGATTCTCACCTGGTGCAGTATTACAAAAAGCAATCAGTTGCATTTAAACATTACTACCTATTAATATTAGGGGAATTGGATCTACTTACATTACGAGCAGTAGTACAGCAACTGTCTTGCATGCAGTTGTACACATGCAAACAGAAACATCAGCAGCCATTTTCAGTGGCAAAGTTATTTTCACACGTGTCTCAGTATTATCGATAGAGGACTCTAGTGGAGAAAGAGGAGCAAGGCTCCCATTTCTTCCGAAACCAGGGAACTGGGTAGTTTTGGTAGCTTTACCAAAAAATTGGTAATTTTTTTAGCTGATCTGCTAATCCATCAGCATTCTTAACAGATCACTGCTTTTTAGCATAATGAGTTCAAAAGAGCAGTGAAAGAGAAGCACCAGGTGATGAGCAGAAGTCAGCAGTTTGTACTGAGCAGGATGGATGTCCACTGGTGGTACACCTATGTGTGCAATGTGGATCTCCCCAGCAGCTGAGCTCAGATGCTCAGTCTGCCTGGTAGCTGACCCCTGGATCCCAGTCTCCCCCTGGCACCTGGATATAGGAGATGCCAAGGCCACAACCCTGCTCCAGTTGCTGGTACAGAACATTTCACCAGCACACACACATGCGCAGACACCCAGAGCTGGCCAGGACTGCCCTCGTCCTGCAGTAGCCACACACATGCATTAGGGTCTCATACCTAGGGACCCACAGACCCTATGATCTCTCCAGCATCTGTCTGGGACTTTCCTGGTCCCCAGTAGCCCACTCCACTGTGGTCTCACCTTTAGAGACACCCACAGCTCCCAGGCCATTTCACCTACTCCCTTGGCTGGTCACACTTGATCTGTGCTAGTGCTCACACACTCACTTGCACACCCATGCTCACTCCACCACTGGTACCACAGGAACACACGCTCCTGTGGCCCATGGTCCTGTTCCAGGGGCTGGCACTTGGTTTCAGTCACTCTGGTCTCTCCAGTGGCTGGCACCCAGGCACAGGGGCAACTGTGACCTGTGGTCTGACTCCAGTCACTGCCACCCAGACTCCTCCCCTGCCCCCACCCCCCTCATACTGAATGGAGAGTGCCTAATGCAGGAAAAAGTGTTAGAAAGGGATTTAATAAGAAGACAGGACAGACTGCACTGATCTGGCGCAGGACATGGCCAGACAAGCATACATGCAACCAGCCCTTTTATTCCCTTATCCCTCTGTTTTCCCCACACTTGCTCCTCCCCAAATCATCAAAATCCCTCCCTTTCCTCACCTTTGGCTTCCCCCTAAGCATGCCATAATATGTCCTGTGCAATCCCAAAATGCTCTTGCTTTGCGTCCCATAATGTGTCATCCCATTTCCCTAGGCAGCAACCTCCCTCAGTTCTAAAGGTGCTCCAGGGTTGACTCATCATGATGGGTGTCACACCTGGGACACTGGGGCTGAGACTCTCCTGGGACACCCCTGGGAGGGAACAGACAGGGTGTCCCCTCCTCTGAATGCGCAGTTTGGGTGTCTGTCTGCCTTTGTGTATCCCTGTGCTCCTCTGGGCTTGTGGAGGTGGACCTTTGATAGGCTGATGGCTCCTGTGATGGGCCTGGGAGCAACCCAGCAGGGTATTATTTGGGCTCCCCCCACCCACCATTGTCTCCCTCTGCTCTTTTGTGGGTGTGCACAGGAGCTTTTATCACATAACCTAAAGGACAATACATTTATACATTAATTATATTTAGAATGACTTACAAATATAATGTCTCATTAAAGTCTTTTTTAGAAATATCAAAATAGATGTTGTCAGAATTTCCTTCACTTTTCTCAAAAATGTCTACAGTAAAGTCAAATAAGTTTATGTTGAATTTATTAAAAGCAAAAAAGAATTTAGTTCAAGCATACCACATTTCCTAAATGGAGTTTTTTGCTTATTTCAAAATACCTTGTTCAAAACAAATACATTGCTTAGAGCTCATCAGGTATGCAAATCTGAAAAAAACCCAAACTATTATATTCATTTTTTCCCCCTTTTTGCCTTGATTTTCCATTCAAGCAAGTAAACCAAGAGGAGACTTTGGAATGTTCCCTGAACATGAGATATCTTGGCTGCATGATATCCTATAGCAACAATGACACTCCCTATTGGGAAACCAGGACTGAGACCCCACGTCCTGTAAGAGCATCTCAGACTCCATCAGCCAGACCATCCTTATCAAGTACAACTACTTCTGTGGGGTAGCAGACAAGCAAGGGGTGGCACTCCTGAGGATTTGCTGCTTCTGAGCTACTGTGATCTATTCAGTGAATTTTAATGAATTGGCTTTCCAGTTCGAGTATCCTTTTCCAGTTATACAAAACTGAATAAAAGAATGAAAGACCATAAACATTTCTCTGCTACTTATAGATCTATTCTCTACTTAACATATCTCTACTATCTTATAGATCTTATCTTCCACTTGGAAACAGAAGGACAGTGAAAAATAACGTTGCTTTACTATAAAGAGAAGAGAACATGCTGGGACAGCCTGAAGCAATAAACTCCCCTCCTTCCTGTAAATAACAATGGTGCCAACATAGTGATAACTGTTAAAAACATTAACATCAGAATGTACAGAACAGTTTTGCATAAGATTCAAAGGTAACAAGTCAATAAATAATTTACACTGCTAGACTTATTTAAATTGTATTTCATGTTTCCTAGGGACACAACATAACTTGGGTAACACTTACTGACAGATGACATTGTTTCCATAAAGTTATGGAAACAATGTTCTGCAAAATACTGTTCACTACAGCAAAATTAGTGCTCAAGGTAAAAACCAATGGGCACTTTTTGTCAAAGTTCTCATGTTAAACCAACCAAGTGCAACATAGTTAAAAATTGAGCAAGTAGTGTAAATGCAGAATTATAAATATTAAATAAATTTTGTATCAAATAATGTGCTGAAAGAACAAGCACAGAAGACTGATTTTATTTTCTGTGGATTTTCATAGTTTTAAAAATTTAAGTTATTTTCAAAGTATGCCATAGCCCTGGGATATCACAAATAACAGTTCTACTCTACAGAAATTGCATCACATAACTAATAAACTCCCACACTCAGAACTGCCAGGTTGCAGCTCATTTTAGCCAGTATGGTAAAGAAACATACAGGGACTTTTAACAGAATGCGATCTTAGTAAGAGTTAAATGTTGCACAGATCTTGTCCCAGATATTTATTTTTTTTTATTTTTATTGCAGAGTGGTGTATTTCACTGACCAGTTATTACAAACTCACCCCCAGAACACCTTCAGACTCTGTAACAGCTTTCCTCCACTGTCTCACCTGAGCATGGGGGACTTCAAGACATGTGGTTATTTCAGCTGACCCAACAGGTGGATGTTCTTCACTGCACCAAGACTACAAAATCATCTTTTCCAAGTGAGAGGCAGTGAGCAGGCAGAAGTAAAGTAGTTTCTTATAGGAACAGTCAGCCTCAGGAGCAACAAGATTGATGGCTGATATTAACAGTGAAGATAAAACCAAGGCAGGGTGCCAAGCATTATACAACTTGCATGACATGCATTTGGTAACTCTGTCCCAAAGGCCACCTGAGATCACATATGTCTTGCTGTGCTGTGGCTAGACAGCAGCAGTTTTTTCTCTTACCACACACAGCCAATGGACAGAGTTTTTTAACTGGTAATATTTTGTATTTGTTTGCTTGCATTGTCCCATAAAAGAAGCTCAGGAAGCAATCAAAATTTCTGGCTGGGAGACATCCAGCCTGAAGTGGAAAGAGAATGGGGAGAAACTGGTAAAACGGATGAAAACATCCCAGGTTTACCTATGCCACAGGCTAATATTTAAGAAACCAGGCAGAAGCATTGCATTGCTTTAAAACCAGCTATATGGATTAAGTAGTCTATTCCTAGTAGGTGACTCTGCAAGACCTTAAGGTTGGGCAGGGGTTGTAGTTTGTTTTTAAAAATGAGTGTTATGCCACTCAGGAATAATTAAGAGTCCTAACTGTATTTATTTTCCATAGTCCTAAAACATAACCTGTCCCTGAGAAGCCTGGTGCTAGGCAACTTCCTTTTACTTGCCTCCTAATAATGAATTATGTTAGGAGACAGCAAACAATTCTTTGTTGTCAGTCATGAACACCAGTCATAGCTTACATGCTGAATATTGAATCCATGACATACCTTTGTCTTCACAACTGATTTACAGGATATACAAGCACATGGAACACAGAGTAAATTTTTTAAAAATTAATAAATGATTCAACATGTCTCAATGCTTGGAGCCATTCACAAAGCAAAAAAAGCCTGAAATATGCAATAAAGTTACTAAAAAAACAAGCATCACACACACATACAGCTACTGAATTATGTGTTTGTATTATCAGAGTATTTCAGTAAGCCCTAATCATGAATGATGATGTTGCCGGGAAAAGCCAAAATCAGGACTCAATAGTCGGGATGACTATTAAGCAGGTATTCTTTATTGCAGCACCGGGCAGCACTGGGGATCGCTCTGCCACAAGTGCTCCGCCAGGTTAGCACAACGCATCAGTTCATACACAGAAAAATCATACCTAGTCATCAGATTTCCTGAAAAGGGCCGCTTTATGGTGATGAGTTCCCAGAATTCATTTACATAGTCCAAGCATGCCCAGTAAAATTAGGGTTAGGGTCTTTTCACCCTCCCGGTGGTCTTCCATAGTCTTCCTCACGTTGTCCATTAGTTGAACTTTGGGCTTCCTTTGTCCATACATAGTCATTGAATTAGCTCATCAGTCCTTCAGCCTCGGAATGTCATAAGGGGGTCGATTTCAACTAGTCCTTTGGTGCTTAACTTCAGAACAAACGTCCTGAGTTCCTGTTATCAGTGATTTAATTAGGAAGCCTAACGAGCTTGCTCAAGGCCTGTTTAGTCCTATCAGGTAAGAAGTTACAGGAAACATCCTATCATCAACTCTGCTCATCAGGGAACTAAAACTATCTTTGCAGGGGAAGAAAACAAAAGAGAACAAGGATGCAAGCGAAATAAAAAAAATGCAAGTCTATGTAACACAGTAAGGTCTTAGTCAGGGATTGTCAGGGATTTAAGCCTTTCATTCTCTCCTTTTCTTTTGAGGGCTTGTAGCTTACTTGCTACAGTCCTCAATATACAGTCTTACCATGTCTGAAACAAAGCTTATTACAAAAACTACAATAAAATCAGTACAATTACTATTGAAATAGTCAGGCTCTTTAACGACTACTAGTAAAATAGTTCAAATCTTTTTAGGCCTAACAGGGTGTTATCCTTAATTATTTTATGTTTGCAAAATTCATAATATTTCATCCTTTTCAAGGGTCTGAGTAAAATACCTTCCCGTTTCTACTTGATGCCTAATCTTCTTTCTTTTCCAATCACTGTACATCTCCGCTGCATTCCGGTAACACCAAAGAAAACACTTAAGAAACACACAAACAAATATTCCTAAAATCACCAAAGTCACTAATCCCATGAATAATTCTTTCAACCATCCAAAGCTGGGAAGCTAAGAAGTCAATTTATCCCATAAACCTCGAAGCCCCAGTGAAGTATCATCCGAAGATACTTCCTGGAATACTCGTGCTTTCTCCCAGAGTCCCTTTAGATCTGCTTCTATCTGCTTCTCTTTATTGATATATGCACAGCAACTGGTATTAATGATCGTACATACACCTCCTTCTTTAGCAGTCAATAAATCTAATGCCATTCGATTTTGCAACACAACCTTCCTGAGGGAAGGTACTTCCGTCTGTAAATTTTTTATAGTATTTATGGTTACATTTTCCATCTGCTCTAGAACTGTGGAAATATTTACTATGGCCTTTTCTAGCTCACTTACTCCTAGCCACGGTAAGAACCATCTAACAAAGCTATGAAATTTGGTTCCTCTAATTAGTATCTGCAGGTCAAATCTTGGTCCGATCTCATAGCTTAAATTATCATAACTACAATATCTTCCATCTTGTCTTTTCCAGAACTCAGGCCAAGTATTCTTGTCACAATTCCAATGAGTTGACCCTATGCCGTACAAAGGCAGTCTCATGTTACCTCTCAGTAGGGCAGTATGAATCCAAAAATCCTTAGCCCCTGCGGCATTCGCTATCATCTGAATTGCATTATAATACAAGTTCTCATTCCAAGCATCTACTGATAAGCTTAAAGTCAATGAAGTTATTGTCATAACCATAATTTCAAATCTCCAACACTTTCGATGCTCCATCACAGTTCAGAAGCTTTCTTTACTCAGGAGTAATGGACCCAAGCTGTCTGCTCTTTAACCTTGATTGCAGTGAAAGTTGTTAGCCACACCTGATAAGGTCCATTCCATTTAAATGGGTGGATCGCGTGATCTAACCCTTTTGCTCTGGTTCCCAAAACATTCTTATTAGTCTTTTCCAATTGTTTTCCTAAGGATATAACAGAATTTTGTAAATAATTATTTCCCAGCTGATTCAAATCTTCCCCTTGATATTTGGCCTGATATGGCCTCCCATATAATCCCTCAAAAGGGCTCAGATTTTCTTTGGCCCTAGGTTTTACATGTATCTGAAGTAGTGCAATAGGCAGTGCTTGATACCAATAGAGGTTTGCTTCTTGACATATTTTAGCTATCTATTGTTTTGTCATGTGCTTCATTTTTTCCACCTGCCCACTGGCTTGTGGTCTGTAGGGTGTGTGTCATTGCCAGTTGATTCCCAATAGTTTGCTGACCTGTTGCACTACTTCTGCACAAAAATGTGTACCCCTATCTGATGAAAGGACTGTCGGTACCCCCAATTGAGGTATTATTAAATGAAATAATACCTTAGTTACTTCTCTTGCTTTGCTTGTCCTACAAGGGAACGCCTCTGGCCATCCGGAAAAGGTGTCTGTAAGTACCAACAAGTATCTGTACCCCCCCTTTTCTTGGAAGTTCAGAGAAATCAATTTGCCAGTGGTCCCCTGGTACCTTTCCTCTCCCAATACTTCCTAACTGTACCCAGTTACCTGTGTTGGGATTATTTTTCAAACATATTTCACATCACTGAGTCACCTGTCAAACTGTAGTATACAAATTTCTCCCTATTAATTTCTGATTTAAAAATTTATACAGGGAATCTGCCCCCCCCCCCGTGTCTTATCATGTTCTTCTTTAACAACCCCCCATACCTGTTTGGCAGGAATTATAATTCTGCCATCACTCAAGTGGGCCCATCCTTTGGAGGGAACCTGCCCTCCCATTTCTTCTATTCATTCTTTATCAGCCCTAGAATATTCAACATTTTCTTGGTCACCTACACTCCTACTTCTGTTATCCGTAAGTAAGGTTAAAATCTTTTGCATTCTCTCCGCTGCCTGTTTAGCCTCATAATCAGCCAACCTATTACCTTTTTCCTGGTCAGTGTTACCCTTCAGGTGTCCTCAGCAGTGCATGATGGCGACTTTGGTTGGCAATTGGACTGCTTCTAATAGGTGAAGGACTTCCTCAGCATGCTTGATCTGTCTCCCTTGTGTGGTTAGTAGTCCTCCTTCCTTCCAAATTGCTCCATAAGTGTGGACAACTCCAAAGGCATATTTGCAGTCTGTCCATAAATTCATCTTTTTCCCTTTTGACAATTCCAGGGCCCTAGTCAGGGCAATAATTTCAGCCTTTTGAGCTGATGTTCCAGCAGGTAATGATTGAGATACAATATCCTTGATTCAATTCATTAAGGATATTGTATCCACAAGCAGAGCACTTGTGGTGGAGCGATCCCCAGTGCTGCCCAGCGCTGCAATAAAGAATACCTGCTTAATAGTCATCCCGACTATTGAGTTCTGATTTCGGCTTTTCACAGCAACAATCTGGCACGCCAGGTGGGACCCGCTCTGCTCAGCTGCAGGACCTGCTGAGAACAGGACTCCCTAGGGTACCCCTGGGATTTCCTGGAGGGACTCCTCTCCTCAATCGGATCACTTTGGGAGCAGACAAGGACCATCTAAAGGAAAAAAGGTATTCTTTAAATCTTTTCTGTTTTGGAATTTGGGACCGGTCATTTGGAAGGTTCTCGTAAGTTGTAGGAGACATCCTACGCTGAGCGCCTTATACCAGGCTACTAGTGCCTGAGGGTATACATTTGGTATTTAGTACGTTGGTACAGGCAGGGGTTAAGCCTTGTAGTTCTGCAATAATGTGCCTTTTGGTATTGGTACACTTCTGAAACCCGCATGAGTTTTGTCCTGTTGGCGATACGGATTTATTGGCACCGAACCCAGATATTGGTTTATTGATATTGAATTTGGATATATTCGTCGGGCACTGTGAAATGAGCAACTAAGTGTGAATGAGCTGAGTTAACTCTGGTGCGACTGGTGGGTGACTGAGACGTGGTGTGACTGCAAAGTGAGTGTGGAAAACCTGGAGACCTGTGTGTGTCATCCTGAAAATGAATGTGAACTGCTTTTCCTCATAAATTGTTTCATTTGTGACCCAAATGTATGGGTTGTATTTGGATGAGATATTCAATGTGAGAATTGTGGAACATGGTCAGAGTGGGAGGATAAAGTGCGACAGGTTGAGGTTATTGAAATAATCTGTGGGAGAATAACAGAAGTACAGAATCAATAAGGTAGAATGGGGGGACAGCAAAGTGGTGCTATTGTAAAGAAAAGCCCCCTAGGATGTATGTTAGCACGTTGGAAAGAGATAGGGGGACAAGCAGGTGGGAGTGTGAATAAGAATACACTAATCAAATATTGTAATGAGTGGTGTCCCCTGTACCAATTAGAAGATGGTGAAAAATGGCCCTTTAATGGATCTTTAAATTAACTGCAATATAGCATTATAATGTTGTTCTTATGGAGAGAAGGAAAATGAGATGAGGTTATGTATGCGGATATGGGTTTTTTACTTTGCAGAATCGCCCGGAGTGGCAGAAGGATTGTGGTGTTAACATGCCGCCGCATGTTAAAGGAGGCAGCCTTGTAACAGAGAGGAATGGTGAATAGAGGAGGATTTAGAGGACGAGGAAGGGGAAGGCCCTCTGGAAGTAGAGGAGGACTGGGGAATGTATTGGGAAAGAATCAATGTGCGTATTGTCGAGAGGAAGGACATTAGAGGAGCGAATGTCCAAGAGTCAAAGGAACCCCACAAGTCTTGATTGCTGGAGCAGAAGCCAATTAACGGGGACCTGGGGAACAAAAGCAATAGATGATAACCAAAAGCAAGTGTGTTTGTAGCTCCTGGTTACTCCAAGCTTCTGGATCCTGCAAAAGGACAGAACATCTGGCATTGTATTCATCTACACAGCCTGAGGATTCCGCCCAAATGCTCAGTGTCATATGTCAGGTGGCCCTGGCTAATTTTATTAAATGCTCCTGTAGGTACATCAAGACCCATATCAACTTAAGGCAGCAATAAAAGCCAGGTCAAACAGAGCTAATGGTCACTCTTAAAGAGTATTATTTTCTCTTAAGCTATAAACTTACTCTTAAGCCCCTGTTATCAAGGTTAGAAATGTCAGGTAAAGCATTCTCAGACAGACTAAAAAAACAGCATTTTGCACACCAGCAGTGGCTATACTCTTTGTGAGTGATTTGTGGGGACTAGGAAGGAGAGGATCTGCAACTCTTATACTAGTTTGCCTTCGCTTATCCTTGTAATTTTCTCTTACCATGCAGATAATGAACTGTCACAGAGGCCTTTGTTTTCCTAGCCCAATTCTTTACATATCTAGGCTTAGAGATGCAAATACCATCTTACAGTAACTTTTTTCAAAACTCCTCCCAAAGGAGGACTCCCTTTCAACATTCATTTTGTTGCTCCAAAGCCCACCCATGTATGTAAATACTACGGAAAGCATTTCCCTTCCGTGCACACAGTCTTTCCAAGTGGTTTTGGCTTTGAAATAGTTTAATCACTAAATGTAAATATCTGTTTAGTTGCCAGACAATAAAATATGCTACCTCACGGAATTGTGTGTCGTCTGTTACATAGGTCCTCCTCATACAAATCATCTAAAACCACGTTCTTTTCCTAAAAGAAAAAAAAACGTATTTTTATATCTGCTGATTCCTGCTCCCCTTACATTACCCAATTAATTCTTCAAGCCCTACTAATACTTTCTGCTATGATTGAACCATCAGAATATACTCCAGCATATTCAGTTTGTCTTTATTCCACCATGTAATAGTTTCATTTAACTAGTTTAACAATTCAGCTGCTGACAACAGCTCTAGCAGAAAATCTTGATTATTCCAACTGCTTTACAAATTCCATTCAAAGAGAGCTTGTTAGTGCTTTTAAGTACAGTCAGCATAACAGAATTTTGAGTTTATTTCAGTTTTTACAATAGTGGGTCAAATACACAACGTATAATGGAAGTAATTGTATATATATTTTTGAAACCTAAACAATATACACATTCTCAGACAGTTCTTCTGGAGTCCAAGTTATAATCACATGGTGTCAAATGGGACAGAATTATTCCCTATTGTTTTACATATGATTTGCTTCCAAATAGTTCTTTTTAAGTGTATGGGTTTTTGCATGAGCTAGGATTGTGCTGAATATTTTAAAAGTATAAATATTCTGCCCTTGTAAATGTTAAAAAACCCCAAACAAGACAGTAGAAGTGGAGGATAAACCATTTTCTAAAAAAAAAACCATTTGTGTCATTTCAACTTCTTCAGTCAAATAAATTAGGGAAATGAAAGCCAGAAATTTGAATGATAAAAATACCCAAGAGTGAGATTCACTTTACAGAGGTAATTAGATATGATTAATTTAATGATTATGATTAATTTCAATAGGACAATAACAAATAATCTGAATTCCTTGCCTTGGTATGATATAAAGTATATCTGCATTTTCTAGCCTCATTATTTTCTAGCCTAAATGTCATATGCTACTTTCCTCTGTTACAGATTTGCATTGTTAATATGCAAAGAAATACTGCATAGTTCCAAACCATAAAGAAAAATTGATAAACTTCACAATACCTATAAATGGAAAATTACTGATTTTGCTGCAGCCTGAATATGTATGCAGCTCTACATACTTCCCTCTTGTCTACTCCGTGCTGATATTGCAATGAGCTCTGCATTTGGGAAAAATGTTCCTGCTTGAGTTGCTAATATGGTTTGAACTCTGTGGGTGTTCTGGAATTTAAAAGCAGCAAAGCCTCAAAATGTCAGTCAAGTCCTATTCAGATGGTGCCTGGCATTGCCTGGAAGTTTTTAATGACCATACATCCACAGATGATTGACTCTGCCTCTGTTCCTGGCTCGTCCATCAAAACAATGATGTGTCCCCTAGAGAAGCTGGGTGAGGTGAGGCTTGCGTTTCCTGACAGGAGGCGGCAGGCAGGATTTTGAAGGAAGAACTGTTTTTAACCATAGTCAGAGGATTAGAAGGCAAAAAGAAAGGAGAAGATACACCTCAGGACCCCTTCTTCCTTTTCTAATTGGAAATGCCTATGACTTCCAAGCCTACATGTGACTGCATTTTAGACATGCTCTCCTTAATTCTTGCTCTCCTACCACAATCCACCTGAGAAGATTAACCACAAATTGGTCGTGGTTGTCACCCACTGAATGAGGTGACAGAGTAATACATTTTCTTATGGGAAAATTAATAGGCATAAAAATGGTTTTGTTATCCACCACCTAGCACCCATCTCTGTGCAGACATGAGATAAAAAGACCTCTGCCCTGCGTGTATGTTGGCACTTCACACACTGGGTAAATGACCTCACACTTGTGGGATAACAGTTTCCCCACCTGGATTCACATAAAGGCAAAGCGTGGCTGAAATCAGTAGAATTACAGAGGGTGAATCTTATTGTATTGCAGTAGCAAGAGGCTCTGAAAAGGTAGAAGTGAAAATCACCAGAGCAACACTCACATAAATGTAGTGCATGATTATGCAGGCTTTTAGAGGAAAATTCTGCCTTGCTGTACTTCAGTAGCTTTAGGCTGCACAGTAGTGAATCTGGGTCACTACCATGTGAAAGCCTAGCCAAGACCTTCATACTGGTAGGTCTTCTCAACAGCTTTGTCACTGCTGGTACCAAAACCCGTGAGCTTCGTTATGCCCATATGGGCTGGAACAGCAGCTCTGGATTGCAGGGAGGGTATTCTCATGGCAGTAATATCACTCAGTTTGGGAAACTGTACATATATGACAAAAAGGGATGAAAGCTAGCCAACATAAGATTTAAGAATTTGAGATTTCAGCACAGCTTATGCCTTGATTTTGTTTGAAAGCAGAAGACTGAGAAGAAGCATCTCTTAGTGCTTTTACTCCTACAAAAGATAGAAGAACGACAGGAATGACACAGCTTTCGAGGATATAATATACAACAAACTGCATGTCTGTGCTAGGAAATATGAATAGGAGAAAAACACATTAGCTAAGCGTTTAAAGCATAAGAAAACAAGAGCACCTTGGAAAAAATACAGTGCTAGTTAGAAAAATATATATCTCACAGTTCAAGGACTCTGGATCTGATTTATTATAAACAGAAGGAATTTTTTATCTACGGTAGTACATGTTTTGTTATTCAGCTTTAGTTGGTGGTAGAAGAGAGGGAATTAGGACTTCTACTCTTGTTTCATAATTCTTTTGAAATGTTTCCCATGACGGAAGTACCGAACATCTAAGTGAACCTCAAGCAGACAATGTCTTACCTACAGTTCTGGAAAATTATGATTCAGTAGGAACCGTGAGTTATCCTGACATGTTTTTCTTTATGGAAAACAACTGCTTCCCAAAGCTTCTGTCTGATAAGATCTAAATTATGGGCCAAAAAATTCCAAAGGATTACTGGCTACAAACACTTGGTTAGCTGCCCCTCAAAAGGCAAGCATAGACTAAGGTGATAAATTCAAACAGAAATTAATTCTTAGGCCTGTGACCTAAGGATGTGAAGCAGAAACGTAGGTCCTTTACTTGCAGTTGACAGTCAGAGGATTGCTATGGCTCTTTAGCTGTGACAGGCTAATATATCATGATGGTACCTATTGAATGGAAGAGATAAAGAGGGCCTCAAAAGTTCAAGCCAAAACAGTGGTAGTCAGAACTTTAAGAACATGGGGCAATCGTATCAGGGACTGGTAATACATCTTTTGGACTAGGTTAAGAGATGTGCTCACTCTGAATGTCTCCAAGACACTGTCATCTTCCACAGTTTCAATCTGTTAGGTTTTTCTTAAATACATCCCTGACCTATACAAGCAAAATCTGTTCAAAGTTTTTTAGTTATCTTTTTCTGTTATTAACCATTCCCTAAATTCAGCATTTTTGTAAAAAATATTTTCACACTCTGTAGTGTTTCTCTACAGCTTTCCCAATTTTTCTGTCATTCTGTATATTGAGGTACATTCATCTTCTCTTAATCAATCTTCTATTTCCATTTCAGACATAGGATTTTATCCATGCAATACAAATCCCAGTCGTGATCTCTGCAATTTATAACTGAGATCAGTGTTTTACTTCAAAACAATCAGAAAGCGTTTTCTTATACTTTGTTCTAGATGATAATTTTTTATTTCTAGACAAAGACAGTCAAACAACAGCTTCATAGGGTCAACCAATACATACTATTCAGGTATAAACCAACTTGTTTCTGTTCGATATTCTCCTATTATTAGGAAGTTGAGCACTGACAGATGCTTTAGCCCTAGGGTTTGACCTGCTTTAGCCAACAGATCAGCATTTGCATTGCACACAGAGCACGTCTGCTTGACTCATGAGCCAAAAGAAAACCATTAGCTAATTAGAAAAAGGACCCTTAGCTGTTCAGTCAGACTGCTCTTGCACACTTCTAGTTTGGGATCATCTCATACCTTCTGTAATTCACACTGATTAGCCAAAGCCAGCAAAATCTGCTCTGCACTCCCAAAAGACAGACCTGCTTGTGTTACAGATGCCTGTAGCAGACTGAAGGAGATTTTGCAGTGCAGCAGGAGACACTGTCAACAATGAAAAGACATAGCACAGCCCAGAGGGCTACTGCAGTCTGTAAAGTTAAAAGAAGAGATGATGTAGTGTGAACTTTAGATTAGGTGCTGCAGCCCAAGATAAGATTTTTGTCAGAAACTTACCAAAAAATAATCAGTCCTTACAGTTAAAAATTGCTAGGCTTGCTTTATTAAATTTATATAAAGCTATCGAGAAATACTTTTATTTTGATTTAATTTCACATATTCACCAAGTTTAACATCTGACTCAATATTCCATACCACAAATACCAAAGAAAAACTAAAATACCAAATTTTGTGATAAACAGATTCACAGTAAAAATATCTGACGGGTAGATTAATATTCTGTAACGTAGGCAGAATATCAAGCAGAGGAATCTTCCTGAGCTTTCATAAGCAACCACTGCAAAGCTTGTAGTACACATGGATTGGATAAGAAATTCATAAACACTGACTCTTTTCTGAAGTCACCATTGTATTTACAAATTTCTCAGAAAAGAGTTTGGCATTTTAACAGAAAATTCAGTTGGCTAGCTTGTCACAGCAATTTTCATATGTTGTGTTCTTCAGATAGTTTTAGGACCTATGTGAAAAGGATTAAAGTGGTAATATGTGTCAAAGAAACAGCTGCACTGTTGTGTGTTACACCACATCCAAGCCACTACAGGCAGGAGGTAAGGCAGCAATATACGTCTGAGCATAAACAGAGGTTTAGAGCAAAAAACCACTCAAACACCTCGCTGCTTCTTGCATTTCAACAATCCAACTCTTTTTTTGGGCACTGTTCCACATGCAACACTTCACCCAGCCCTGCATCCCAGACCTTCCATCCTACAAAACCAAATTATCAACACTCAGTAGCACCTAATACGTCATTTCGTCTGCGTTGTCTTTTGGAGGAAAGGAAATATGAACTGGTGTAATGACGAGAAAGACGACAAAAAAAGATGACAACTGGTGTAATCCCAGTCTCCTACCCCAAGCCTCACACGACAGCAGGAGACACTGAGGACTGAGTAGTGTGAAGTAGAGGCAAAACCATCTTCAGAGAGCACAGAAAAGGAAGTTATTGAGGAAGCTATAAGAGCAAGGTAGCACATGAACAGGCGGGGCTTCGGGTGTGCAAGCAGGCACTGCACAGAAAGGAAAGGTGTTTGGGAGACCTCTGCAGTTGCTGATCAGGCAAGTGTTGCTGAAGAACCAAGCAGCACAACAAGGGTTGTGAGCAAATATAAAACTCTCTAGCCACAAAAAAGCAAAGCTAGGCATACTGTCAATTTCTCAGGAAAAAAGGTGATAATGACTTATTTTTTTCTAAGACGGACTGTACATTTTCTGTTACCAAAGTGTTTGGTAGAACCCGGTGAGGATTCAATACCATTTTCAAATCAAACATGAAAAATAATTTAGTAATAATCAAAACAAACAGAAGAACGAAAGTAGCACCTGAAAAGACAGTGTTCTGACACATTTAGAAGCAAAATAAAAAGAGACATTACAGAAATAAGTTACTGGATTACAACAAAATACCCCTGCATTTACAGATGGGAGTTCTGGGAAAAAAACCCACCCATTCCTCAGAAGTACTGAGTGTTTGCTTAATAATCATCCAAAGGATGACACAGGAAAGTCATCAGGAAAGTGCCAGTTTCCGTAAAAACAAATTAACATTTGTTTTTTGACACAACAAATGAAAATTATTAGAGAATAACAAACTGAAGAAAGACAGAGAGCTTTACTATTTTTATAATTGATGAAAACACAAATTTAAATAATACCTCAAATATGGCTATTCTTTCGACCTCATCCTGTGGATGGAATCCAAGAAGACATGTGTTGCACTAAACAGAGAAAGGATAGATACAATGGAAGCCCTATCGTAGTAACATTTTGAAGAGGGCAGGCAAAAAAAAAGATTATTAATATAACTGTCCATGCAATGCTGTTATAACACATGAGCAAAGAGGAAGAATTGCAGTTCAAAGGGACAATGAGGATGAGGAAGAGCTTTCAGACCTGGCACCCTGCGTGTTGAAGAAATAGATGTATATTTAGAATATGGGAGCTGGGCTTTGGCGAGACTGAAATAAAAATTGTTGCACCCCTAGGCAGCTAGGCAAGTCCAGACCGCAATGTTTGTGGGCAGTGCGGTTCCAAGGGACAATGAGGACTAGAAAAGATTTCAGTCCTGGCAACTTGACTACTGAAGCAATTGCTGGATGTCAAGAGTTTCGGATGGGGGCTTTGGCGAGAGTCAGATAGAGAGAGTTCCACAATTATGAAGCGAGGCAAGTGGGGAGCCCCAATATTTGTGGGCAGAGAACGTAGTTCCGAAGGACAATGAGGACCAGCAAAAGCTTTCAGTTCTGGCACCTTGCTTATGGAAACTGGCTGGACGTTTAAAAATGTGGTGCCGAGCTGTGGGCCACAGTGAGATACAGA
Organism: Ciconia boyciana; assembly: GCF_034638445.1. Taxonomy (NCBI): domain Eukaryota; kingdom Metazoa; phylum Chordata; class Aves; order Ciconiiformes; family Ciconiidae; genus Ciconia; species Ciconia boyciana. The sequence continues at coordinate 108,529,390 of NC_132935.1, read as the reverse complement.
GTGTAGCACCCCTAGGCAGCTAGACAAGTGGGGAGCCCCAATGTCTGAGGGTATTGAATGCGGTTCCCAAGGACAATGAGGCCTAGCAAAGATTGAAGTCCTGGCACTTTGCGTTTTGGAGCACATAGCTAGACGATAAGAGTTTGGGATCTGAGTTCTGGCGACAGTGAGATAAACAGGGTTGCACCCTTACGAAGGCAGGCAAGTGGAGGGCCCGCTGTATGTGGGCAGTGAATGCGGTTCCCAAGGCCAATGAGGACCAGCCACAGCTTTCAGATCTGGCACCTTCCATATTGCAGCAATGTCTGGACATTTAGAACTGGGGAGAAGGGCTCCAGGCGAGGGTGACATACACAGTGTTGCACCCGTAGGCAGATAGGCAAGTGGGGAAGCCCAATATGTTTGGGGCAGTGAACACACTTCCAAGGTACAATGAGGACTAGCAAAGATTTCAGTCCTGGCACCTTTTGTGTTGGAGCAATTGCTGGACGTCAAGAATTTGGGATCTGGGCTTTGCCAAGAGTCAGATAGACAGAGTTGCACCCTTACGAAGCTAGGCAAGTGGGGAGCCCCAATGTTTGTGGGCTGACAATGTGATCCCCAAGGACAATGTGGACTCGCAAAGATTTCAGTCCTGGCGCCTTGTTTTTTGAGCAGCGTGTGGAAGTCTAGAGTTTGGGATCTGAGCTCTGTCGACAGTGAGATACACAGAGTGGCATCCTTACGAAGCATAGGCAAGTGGGGATCCCCAATATCTGTGGTCAGAGAGCACGGTTCGGAAGGACAATGAGGACCAGCAACATCTTTCAGATCTGGGACATTGCTTATGGAAATTGCCTGACGTTTACAATTGTGGTACCGGTCTGTGCGCCAAAGTGAGATACAGAGTGTAGAACCCGCAGGCAGCAAGGCAAATGGGGAGCCCTAATATCTGTGGGCAGTGAATGCGGTTCCCGAGGTACAAAGAGGCCTAGGAAAGACTGAAGTCCTGGCACCCTGAGTGTTGGAGCAATTGCTGGACGTCAAGAGTTTGGGATCTGGGCTCTACCGAGAGTCAGATACACAGAGTTGCACCCTTACGAAGCTGGTGAAGTGGGGAGCTCCAATGTTTGTGGGCAGTGAAAGCAGTTCCCAAGGATAATGAGGAAAAGCGACAGCTTTCAGTTCTGGCACCTTGCGTACTGCAGCAATGTCTGGACGTTTACAACTGGGGATCTGGCTCCGGGAGAGACAGACATACATAGTGTAGCACCCGTAAGCAGATAGGTAATTGGGGCATCCCAATAATGTGTGGGGTAGTGAGCGCAGTTACAAGATACAATGAGGAATAGAAAAGATTTAAGTCCTGGCACCTTGCGTCTTGGAGCAATAGCTGGATGTCAAGAGTTTGGGATCTGGGCTTTGCTGAGAGTCAGATACACAGAGTTGCGCCCTTACGAAGCTAGGCAAGTGGGGAGCTCCAATGCTTGTGAGCAGTGAACGAGGTTGCCAGGGACAATATGTACCAGGAAGAGTTTTCAGTCCTGATACCTGTATGTCACCAAAGTGACACAGAGAGTGTAGAACCCGCAGGCAGCTAGGCAAGTGTGGAGCCCCAATGTCTGTGGGCAGTGAATGCCGTTCCCGACATACAAAGAGGCCTAGGAAAGATTGAAGTCCTGGCACCTTGCGTGTTGAAGAAATTGCTGGACGTCAACAGTTTGGGATCTGGGATTGCCGATAGTCAGATAGACAGAGTTGCACCCTTATGTAGCTAGGCAAGTGGGGAGCTCCAATGTTTGTTGGCACTAAATGTGGTTCTCAACGACAATGAGGACAAGCGACAGCTTTCAGATCGGGCACCTTGCGTACTACAGCAATGTCTGGGCGTTTACAGCTGGGAAGATGGGCTCCACACGAGAGTGACATACAGAGTGTAGCAACCGTAGGCAGATAGGCAAGTGGGGAAGCCAAATATGTGTGTGGTAGTGAACGCAGTTACAAGGTACAATGAGGACTAGCAAAGATTGAAGTCCTGGCACCTTGCGTCTTGGAGCAATTGCTGGATGTCAAGAGTTTGGGATCTGGGCTTTGCGGAGAGTCCGATAAACAGAGTTGCACCCTTATGAAGTTAGGCAAGTGGGGAGCTGCAATGTTTGTGGGCAGTGAATGTGGTTCCCAAGGACAATGAGGACAAGCGACAGCTTTTAGTTCTGGCATGTTGCGTACTGCAGCATTGTCTGGATGTTTACAACTGGGGAGTCGGGCTCCGCGCGAGAGTGATGTACAGAGTGTAGCACCCGTAGGCAGATAGGCAAGTGGGGAAGCCCTGTATTTGTGTGGCTGTGAGCGCAGTTACGAGGTACAATGAGGACTAGCAAAGATTGAAGTCCTGGCATCTTGCATGTTCGAGCAATTGGTCTGAAGAGGAATTAGGCATAGCAGGAGTGAAAGGGTTAGCAAGATTGAAATACTGAGGGTCTGGACTAGGCCTGAGAAAGGGAGGCTGTGTGTCAGGAGATTGGAGAGATTATTGGTTATTGGCATATTTTTATGTATCTTGCTGCTTTTACCCTGTTTATTGTCACATATCCAGGGAATGCTGCAGAAAATGGTATAAAAAATATATGTTGTTGAAAAATAAAAAAGGGGGAATTGAAGAGGAATTAAGCATAGCAGGAGTGAAAGGGTTAACAAGATTGAAATACTGAGGGTCTGGACTAGGCCTGAGAAAGGGAGGCTGTGTGTCAGAAGCATTGGAGAGAGATAAGGTGAGCGCGTGATTTATTGTTGTGAAGAAAGAAGCTGCAAAGTTGCAAAAAATAGCCAATTGTATTAGTTGAAGGAACGCATGAAGGACGCGTGGACAAGACATATAAACCAATAAGAGTTCTTTCAGTAGCGCATGTACAAACAATTAGAAAGTATATAAGCCATGTAATAGTTCAATAAAGTGTCTTCGATTTGACACCAACATTGGAGTCCGTGTCACATTCCCTTCATTGGTTGACATCAACAGTTTGGGATCTGGGCTCTGCCGAGAGTCAGATACAGAGAGTTGCACCCTTACGAAGCTGCTCAAGTGGGGAGCTCCAATGTTTGTGGGCAGTGAATGCGGTTCCCAAGGACAATGTGGACAAGCGACACCTTTCAGTTCTGGCACCTTGCGTACTGCAGCAATGTCTGGATGTTTACAGTTGGGGAGCTGCGATGCGGATGAGAGTGAAATACACAGTGTTGCACCCGTAGACAGATAGGCAGGTGGGGAAGCCCAATATGTGTGCTTTAGTGAGCGCAGTTAAAAGGTACAAAGAGGACTAGCAAAGATTGAAGTCTTGGCAGCTTGCATGTTGGAGCAATTGCTGGACGTCAAGAGTTTGGGATCTGGGCTTTGCCGACAGACAGATACAGAGAGTTGCACCCTTATGAAGCTAGGCAAGTGGGGAGCTCCAATGTTTGTGGGCAGTGAATGCATTTGCCAAAGACAATGAGGAGCAGCGACATCTTTCAGTTCTGGCACCTTGTGTATTGCAGCAATGTCTGGACGTTTACAATTGGGGATCTGGTTCCGGGCAAGAGTGATATAGATAGTGTAGCACCTGTAGGCAGATAGGTAATTGGGGCATCCCAATATGTGTGGGGTACTGAGCGCAGTTACAAGGTATAATGAGGACTAGAAAGGACTGAAGTCCTGGCAGCTTGCGTGTTGGAGCAATTGCTGGACGTCAAGAGTTGAGGACCTGGGTTTGCCGAGAGACAGATACACAGAGTTGCACCCTTATGAAGCTAGGGAAGTGGGGAGCTCCAGTGTTTGTGGGCAGTGAATGCATTTCCCAAGGAAAATGAGGAGCAGCGACATCTTTCGGTTCTGGCACCTTGTGTATTGCAGCAATATCTGGACATTTACAATTGGGAGTCTGGCTCTGGATGAGAGTGACATACCTAGGGAAGTGGGGAAGCCCTGAATATGAATTCAGTTCCAAGATAGAATTAGGACCAGCTAGAGTATTCAGTGCTAGAACCATGACTTTACGAACAATATCTGGACATTTATATTTGGGACTTGGAGTCTGCCGAGAGTGAGATACACAGCGTAGCACCCTTAGGCAGCTAGGCAAGTGGGGAAGACCAATATGTGTGGGATAGTGAGCGCAGTTACTAGGTACAATGAGGAGTAGAAAAGACTGAAATCCTGGCAACTTGCGTGTTCGAGAAATTGCTGGATGTCAAGAGTTTGGGATCTGGGCTTTGCCGAGAGACAGATACACAGAGCTGCACCCTTACGAAGCCAGGCAAGTGGGGAGCCCCAATGTCTGTAGGCATTGATTGCGGTTTCCGTGTTACAAAGAGTCCTAGCAAAGATTGAAGTCCTGGCACCTTGCATGTTGGAGCAATTGCTGGACGTCAAGAGTTCGGCATCTGGGCTTTGCTGACAGACAGATACACAGAGTTGCACCTTTACTAACCTAGGCAACTGGGGAGCTCCAACTTTTGTGGGCAGTGAATGCATTTCCCAAGGCCAATGAGGAGCAGCGACATCGTTCAGTTCTGGAACCTTGTGTTTTGCAGCAATGCCTGGACGATTACAACTGGGGAGCCGGGCTCCGCGCGAGAGTGACATATATATGTGTAGCACCCATAGGCAGATAGATAGGTAATTGGGGCATCCCGATACGTGTGGGGTAGTGAGCGCAGTTACAAGGTACAATGAGGACTAGAAAAGATCGAAGTCCTGGCAGCTTGCGTGTTGGACCAATTGCTGGAAGTCAGATTTTGGGATCGGGGCTTTGCCGACAGACAGATACACAGAGTTACACCCTTACGAAGCTAGGCAAGTGGAAACTCCAATGTTTATCGGCACTGAATGCGGTTCCCAACGACAATGAGGACAAGTGACAGCTTTCAGTTTTGGAACCTTGCGTACTACAGCAATGTCTGGACGTTTGCAGCTGGGGAGCTGGGCTCTGGGTGACAGAGAGATACAGAGTATTGCACCCGTAGGCAGATAGGCAAGTGGGGAAGCGCAATATGTGTGGGGTAGTGAACGCAGTTCCAGGGCACAATGAGGACTAGCAAAGATTGAAGTCCTTCCACCTTGCGTGTTAGAGCAATTGCTGGACGTCAAGAGTTTGGGATCTGGGCTTTGCCGAGAGACAGATACACAGAGTTGCACCCTTACAAAGCTAGACAAGTGGGGAGCTCCAATGTTTGTTGGCACTGAATGCGGTTCCCAACGACAATGAGGACAAGAGACAGCGTTCAGTTCTCGCATCTGGCGTACTGCAGCAATGTCTGGACTTTTACAAGTGGGGAGCTTGGCTCCGCGCGAGAGTGACATACAGAGTGTTGCATCCGTAGGCAGATAGGCAAGTGCGGAAGCCCACTCTGTATGGGGTAGTGAGCGCAGTTACAATGTACAATGAGGACTAGCAAACAGTGAACTCCTGGCAGCTTGCGTAGTCGAGCAATTGCTGGACGTCGAGAGTTTGGGATCTGGGCTTTGCCATGAGACAGATACACAGAGTTTCACTCTTACGAAGGTAGACAAGTGGGGAGCTCCAATGCTTGTGGGCAGTGAATGCGGCTCCCAAGGACAATGAGGGCAAGCGACAGCTTTCAGTTCTGGCATTTTGCGTACTACAGCAATGTCTGGACTTTTACAACTGGGGAGCCGGGCTCCGTGCGCAAGTGACACACACAGTTTTGCACTCATAGGCAGATAGGCAAGTTGGGAGGCCTATATGTGTGTGGCTGTGAGCACACTTCCGATGTACAATGAGGACTATCAACGATTGAAGTCCTGGCACCTTGCGTGTTGGTGCAATTGCTGAACGTCAAGACTTTGGGAACTGGGCCTTGCCGAGAGACAGATACACAGAGTCGAACTCTTATGAAGCTAGGCAAGTGGGGAGCTGCAATGTTTGGCGGCACTGAATGCTTTTCCAAAGGACAATGCAGACAAGCGACAGCTTTCACTTCTGTCACTTTGCGTACTGCAGCAATGTCTGCACGTTTACAGATGGGGAGCCAGGCTCCAGGCAAGAGTGACATACAGAGTGTAGCACCCGTAGGCAGATAGGCACGTGGGGAAGCCCACTATGTATGGGGTAGTTAGCGCAGTTACAAGGTACAATGAGGACTCGCAAACAGTGAACTCCTGGCAGTTTGTGTATTCGAGCAACTGCTGGATGTCAAGAGTTTGGGATCTGGGTTTTGCCGAGAGTCAGATAAACAGAGCTGCACTCTTAAGAAGGTAGGCAAGTGTGGAGCTCCAATGTTTGTGGGCAGTGAATGCGGTTCCCAAAGACAATGAGGAAAAGCGATAGCTTTCAGTTCTGGCACCTTGAGTACTGCAGCAATAACTGGACGTTTACAACTGGGGAGCCGGGCTCTGCGCAAGAGTGACACACACAGTTTTGCACCCGTAGGCAGATAGGCAAGTGGGGAAGCCTATATGTGTGTGAGTGGGAGCGCACTTCCGACGTACAATGAGGACTATCAACGATTGAAATCCTGGCACCTTGCGTGTTGGAGCAATTGGTGGACGTCAAGAGTTGGGGATCTGGGCTTTGCCGAGACTCAGATACACCTAGTCGCACCCTTACGAAGGTAGGCAAGTGGGGAAGAGATGAATTTGCAGAGTATGAATTCGGTTGGGAGCTACAAGTAGGACCAGCTATAGTATTCAGTGCTAGAAGCATGACTTTACGAACAATAGCTGGACATTTTTATTTGCGGACCTGGGCACTGCCGAAAGTGAGATACTCTGGGTAGCATCCGTAGGCAGAAAGGCAAGTGGGGAAGACCAATATGTGTGGGGTAGTGAGCGCAGTTAGAAGATACAATGAGGACTAGCAAAAATTGAAGTCGTGGCACCACGCGTATTGGAGGAATTGCTGGACATCAAGAATTTGAGATCAAGCTTACCCGAGAGACAGATAAACACAGTTGTACCCTTACGAAAGTAGGCTAGTGGGGAGCTGCAATGTTTGTGGGCAGTGAATGCGGTTCCCAAGGACAATGAGGACAAGCGATACCTTTCAATTCTGGCATCTTGCGTACTGCAGCAATGTCTGGATGTTTACAACTGGGGAGCCGGGCTCCACACGAGAGTGACATACAGAGTGTTGCATCTGTACGCAGATAGGCAAGTGGGGAAGCCTATATGTGTGTGGCTGGGAGCGCAGTTACGACATACAATGAGGACTAGCAAAGATTGAAGTTCTGGCATCTTGCGTTTTGGAGCAATTGGTTTACATCAAGAGTTTGGGATCTGGTCTTTGCCGAGAGTCAGATACACCTAGTCGCACCCTTACGAAGGTAGGCAAGTGGGGAGCTCCAATATTTGTGCGCAGTGAATGCGGTTCCCAAGGACAATAAGGACAAGCGACAGCTTTCAGTTCTGGCATCTTGCGTACTGCAGCAATGTATGGATGTTTACAACTGTGGAGCTGGGCTCCGTGTGAGAGTGACATTCACAGTTTTCACCCGTAGGCAGAAAGGCAAGTTGGGAAGCCTATATGTGTGTGGCTGTGAGCGCACTTCCGACGTCCAATGAGGACTTGCAAAGATTGAAGTCCTGGCACGTTGCATGTAGGAGCAATTCATTGGCGTCAAGAGTTTGGGATCTGGTCTTTGCCGAAAGTCAGATACACCTAGTCGCACCCTTACGAAGGTAGGCAAGTGGGGAGCTCCAATATTTGTGGGTAGCGAATGCGGTTCCCAAGGACAATGAAGACAAGCGACAGCTTTCAGTTCTGGCACCTTGCGTTCTGCAGCAATAACTGGACATGTACAACTGGGTAGCCGGGCTCCGGTGAGAGTGACATACAGAGTGTAGCAACCCTAGGCAGATAGGCAAGTGGGGAAGCCCGCTCTGTATGGGGTAGTGAGCACAGTTACAATGTACAATGAGGACTCGCGAACAGTGAACTCCTGGCAACTTGTGTATTCGAGCAATTGCTGGACGTCGAGAGTTTGGGATCTGGGCTTTGCCCTGAGACAGATACACGGAGTTGCACCCTTACGAAGCCAGACAAGTGGGGAGCGCCAATATTTGCAGGCAGTGAATGCGGTTCCCAAGCACAATGAGGTCAAGCGACAGCTTTCAGTTCTGGCACCTTGAGTACTGCAGCAATGTCTGGACGTTTACAAGTGGTGAACCGGGCTCTGCGTGACAGTGACATATACAGTTTTGAACCCCTAGGCAGAAAGGCAAGTGGGGAAGCCTATATGTGTGTGAGTGGGAGCGCACTTCCGACGTACAATGAGGACTATCAACGATTGAAATCCTGGCACCTTGCGTGTTGGAGCAATTGGTGGACGTCAAGAGTTGGGGATCTGGGCTTTGCCGAGAGTCAGATACACCTAGTCGCACCCTTACGAAGCTCGGCAGGTGGGGAAGAGATGAATTTGCAGAGTATGAATTCGGTTGGGAGCTACAAGTAGGACCAGCTATAGTATTCAGTGCTAGAAGCATGACTTTACGAACAATAGCTGGACATTTTTATCTGGGGACGTGGGTGCTGCCGAGAGTGAGATACACTGGGTAGCATCCGTAGGCAGAAAGGCAAGTGGGGAAGACCAATGTGTGTGGGGTAGTGAGCGCAGTTAGAAGATACAATGAGGACTAGCAAAGATTTAAGTCGTGGCACCATGCGTATTGGAGGAATTGCTGGACGTCAAGATTTTGAGATCAAGCTTACCCGAGAGACAGATAAACACAGTTGCACCCTTACGAAGGTAGGCTAGTGGGGAGCTGCAATGTTTGTGGGCAGTGAATGTGGTTCCCAAGGACAATGAGGACAAGTGATACCTTTCAATTCTGGCATCTTGCGTACTGCAGCAATATCTGGACGTTTACTACTGGGGAGCTGGGCTCCGCGTGAGAGTGACATACACAGTTTTGCACCCGTAGGCAGAAAGGCAAGTGGGGAAGCCTATATGTGTGTGGCTGGGAGCGCAGTAACTATGTACAATGAGGGCTAGCAAAGACTGAAATCCTGGCAGCTTGCGTGTTGGAGCAATTGGTGGACGTCAAGAGTTTGGGTTCTGGTCTTTGCCGAGAGTCAGATACACCTAGTCGCACCCTTACGAAGGTAGGCAAGTGGGGAGCTCCAATATTTGTGGGCAGTGAATGCGGTTCCCAAGGACAATGAGGACAAGCGACAGCTTTCAGTTCTGGCACCTTGCGTAATGCACATATGTCTGGACCATAGCTGGTCCTAATTGTAGCTCGCAACAGAATTCATATTCTGCAAATTCATGTCTTCCCCACCTGCCGAGCTTCGTAAGGGTGGACTAGGTGTATCTGACTCTCTGCAAAGCCCAGATCCCAAACTCTTGACGTCCACCAATTCCTCCAACACGCAAGGCGCCAGGACTTCAATCTTTACTAGTCCTCATTGTATGTCGTAACTGCGCTCCCAGCCACACACATATAGGCTTCCCCACTTGCCTTTCTGCCTACGGGTGCAAAACTGTGTATGTCACTCTCACGAGGAGCCCAGCTCCCCAGCTGTAAACATCCAGATATTGCTGCAGTACTCAAGGTGCCAGAACTGAAAGCTATCGCTTGTCCTCATTGTCCTTGCGAACCGCATTCACTACCCACAAACATTGCAGCTCCCCACTAGCCTACATTCGTAAGGGTCCGAATGTGTTTGTCTCTCAGCAAAGCCCAGATCACAAAATCTTGATGTCCAGCAATTCCTCCAATACGCATGGTGCCACGACTTCAATCTTTGCTAGTCCTCATTGTATTTTCTACTGCGCTCACTACCCCACAGATACAGGCTTCCCACTTGACTTTCTGCCTAGGGTGAAAACTGTGTATGTCACTCTCATGCGGAGCCCAGCTCCCCAGTTGTAAACGTCCAGACATTGCTGCAGTACGCAAGATGCCAGAACTGAAAGCTGTCGCTTGCCCTCATTGTCCTTAGGAACCGCATTCACTGCCCACAAACATCAGAGCTCCCCACTTTTCTAGATTCTTAAGGGTGCAACTCCGTGTATCTGTCTCTCGACAAAGCCCAGATCCCAAACTCTTGACGTCCAGCAATTGCTCCAAGACGCAGGCTGCCACGAGTTCACTGTTTGCGAGTCCTCATTCTACCTTGTAACTGTGCTGACTACCCCATACCGAGTGGGATTCCCCACTTGCCTATCTGCCTACGGGTGCTACACTCTGTGTGTCACTCTCACGGAGAGGCCAGCTCCCCAGTTGTAAACGTCCAGACATTGATGAAGTACGCAAGATGCCAGAACTGAAAGCTGTCGCTGGCCCTCATTGTCCTTAGGAACCGCATTCACTGCCCACAAATATTGGAGCTCCCCACTTGCCTAGCTTCGTAAGGGTGCAACTACGTGTATCTGTCTCTAGAAAAAGAGAGCCAAAAGAAAAGACAGTTTTTGCAGAGCGCGAATGTCTGTGCGGCAGCGAATGCAGTTCCAAGGGACAGTGAAAACCAGCTACAGCTTTCGGTGCTGGCAGCTTTCCTGTGGGCGCAATCGCTGGACGTTTCGAATTTGGCTCCGGGGCTCCGGGAGAGTGAGATACAGAGTGTTGCCCCTTTACCAAGCAAAGCTATTACAGAGCACGAATGTCTGTGCGGCAGCGAATGCAGTTCCAAGGGACAGTGAAAACCAGCTACAGCTTTCGGTGCTGGCAGCTTTCCTGTGGGCGCAATCGCTGGACGTTCGAATTTGGCAACCGGGCTGCGGGAGAGTGAGATACAGAGTGTTGCCCCTTTACCAAGCAAAGCTATTACAGAGCACGAATGTCTGTGCGGCAGCGAATGCAGTTCCAAGGGACAGTGAAAACCAGCTACAGCTTTCGGTGCTGGCAGCTTTCCTGTGGGCGCAATCGCTGGACGTTCGAATTTGGCAACCGGGCTGCGGGAGAGTGAGATACAGAGTGTTGCCCCTTTACCAAGCAAAGCTATTACAGAGCACGAATGTCTGTGCGGCAGCGAATGCAGTTCCAAGGGACAGTGAAAACCAGCTACAGCTTTCGGTGCTGGCAGCTTTCCTGTGGGCGCAATCGCTGGACGTTCGAATTTCGCTCCGGGCTCCGGGAGAGTGAGATACAGAGTGTTGCCCCTTTACCAAGCAAAGCTATTACAGAGCACGAATGTCTGTGCGGCAGCGAATGCAGTTCCAAGGGACAGTGAAAACCAGCTACAGCTTTCGGTGCTGGCAGCTTTCCTGTGGGCGCAATCGCTGGACGTTCGAATTTGGCAACCGGGCTGCGGGAGAGTGAGATACAGAGTGTTGCCCCTTTACCAAGCAAAGCTATTACAGAGCACGAATGTCTGTGCGGCAGCGAATGCAGTTCCAAGGGACAGTGAAAACCAGCTACAGCTTTCGGTGCTGGCAGCTTTCCTGTGGGCGCAATCGCTGGACGTTCGAATTTGGCAACCGGGCTGCGGGAGAGTGAGATACAGAGTGTTGCCCCTTTACCAAGCAAAGCTATTACAGAGCACGAATGTCTGTGCGGCAGCGAATGCAGTTCCAAGGGACAGTGAAAACCAGCTACAGCTTTCGGTGCTGGCAGCTTTCCTGTGGGCGCAATCGCTGGACGTTTCGAATTTGGCAACCGGGCTCCGGGAGAGTGAGATACAGAGTGTTGCCCCTTTACCAAGCAAAGCTATTACAGAGCACGAATGTCTGTGCGGCAGCGAATGCAGTTCCAAGGGACAGTGAAAACCAGCTACAGCTTTCGGTGCTGGCAGCTTTCCTGTGGGCGCAATCGCTGGACGTTCGAATTTCGCTCCGGGGCTCCGGGAGAGTGAGATACAGAGTGTTGCCCCTTTACCAAGCAAAGCTATTACAGAGCACGAATGTCTGTGCGGCAGCGAATGCAGTTCCAAGGGACAGTGAAAACCAGCTACAGCTTTCGGTGCTGGCAGCTTTCCTGTGGGCGCAATCGCTGGACGTTCGAATTTGGCAACCGGGCTGCGGGAGAGTGAGATACAGAGTGTTGCCCCTTTACCAAGCAAAGCTATTACAGAGCACGAATGTCTGTGCGGCAGCGAATGCAGTTCCAAGGGACAGTGAAAACCAGCTACAGCTTTCGGTGCTGGCAGCTTTCCTGTGGGCGCAATGGCTGGACGTTTCGAATTTCGCTCCGGGGCTCCGGGAGAGTGAGATACAGAGTGTTGCCCCTTTACCAAGCAAAGCTATTACAGAGCACGAATGTCTGTGCGGCAGCGAATGCAGTTCCAAGGGACAGTGAAAACCAGCTACAGCTTTCGGTGCTGGCAGCTTTCCTGTGGGCGCAATCGCTGGACGTTCGAATTTGGCAACCGGGCTGCGGGAGAGTGAGATACAGAGTGTTGCCCCTTTACCAAGCAAAGCTATTACAGAGCACGAATGTCTGTGCGGCAGCGAATGCAGTTCCAAGGGACAGTGAAAACCAGCTACAGCTTTCGGTGCTGGCAGCTTTCCTGTGGGCGCAATCGCTGGACGTTCGAATTTCGCTCCGGGGCTCCGGGAGAGTGAGATACAGAGTGTTGCCCCTTTACCAAGCAAAGCTATTACAGAGCACGAATGTCTGTGCGGCAGCGAATGCAGTTCCAAGGGACAGTGAAAACCAGCTACAGCTTTCGGTGCTGGCAGCTTTCCTGTGGGCGCAATCGCTGGACGTTCGAATTTGGCAACCGGGCTGCGGGAGAGTGAGATACAGAGTGTTGCCCCTTTACCAAGCAAAGCTATTACAGAGCACGAATGTCTGTGCGGCAGCGAATGCAGTTCCAAGGGACAGTGAAAACCAGCTACAGCTTTCGGTGCTGGCAGCTTTCCTGTGGGCGCAATCGCTGGACGTTCGAATTTCGCTCCGGGGCTCCGGGAGAGTGAGATACAGAGTGTTGCCCCTTTACCAAGCAAAGCTATTACAGAGCACGAATGTCTGTGCGGCAGCGAATGCAGTTCCAAGGGACAGTGAAAACCAGCTACAGCTTTCGGTGCTGGCAGCTTTCCTGTGGGCGCAATCGCTGGACGTTCGAATTTGGCAACCGGGCTGCGGGAGAGTGAGATACAGAGTGTTGCCCCTTTACCAAGCAAAGCTATTACAGAGCACGAATGTCTGTGCGGCAGCGAATGCAGTTCCAAGGGACAGTGAAAACCAGCTACAGCTTTCGGTGCTGGCAGCTTTCGTGTGGGCGCAATGGCTGGACGTTTCGAATTTCTCTCCGGGGCTCGGGGAGAGTGAGATACAGAGTGTTGCCCCTTTACCAAGCAAAGCTATTACAGAGCACGAATGTCTGTGCGGCAGCGAATGCAGTTCCAAGGGACAGTGAAAACCAGCTACAGCTTTCGGTGCTGGCAGCTTTCCTGTGGGCGCAATCGCTGGACGTTCGAATTTGGCAACCGGGCTGCGGGAGAGTGAGATACAGAGTGTTGCCCCTTTACCAAGCAAAGCTATTACAGAGCACGAATGTCTGTGCGGCAGCGAATGCAGTTCCAAGGGACAGTGAAAACCAGCTACAGCTTTCGGTGCTGGCAGCTTTCCTGTGGGCGCAATGGCTGGACGTTCGAATTTCGCTCCGGGGCTCCGGGAGAGTGAGATACAGAGTGTTGCCCCTTTACCAAGCAAAGCTATTACAGAGCACGAATGTCTGTGCGGCAGCGAATGCAGTTCCAAGGGACAGTGAAAACCAGCTACAGCTTTCGGTGCTGGCAGCTTTCCTGTGGGCGCAATCGCTGGACGTTCGAATTTGGCAACCGGGCTGCGGGAGAGTGAGATACAGAGTGTTGCCCCTTTACCAAGCAAAGCTATTACAGAGCACGAATGTCTGTGCGGCAGCGAATGCAGTTCCAAGGGACAGTGAAAACCAGCTACAGCTTTCGGTGCTGGCAGCTTTCCTGTGGGCGCAATCGCTGGACGTTCGAATTTCTCTCCGGGGCTCCGGGAGAGTGAGATAGCGAGTGTTGCCCCTTTACCAAGCAAAGCTATTACAGAGCACGAATGTCTGTGCGGCAGCGAATGCAGTTCCAAGGGACAGTGAAAACCAGCTACAGCTTTCGGTGCTGGCAGCTTTCCTGTGGGCGCAATCGCTGGACGTTCGAATTTGGCAACCGGGCTGCGGGAGAGTGAGATACAGAGTGTTGCCCCTTTACCAAGCAAAGCTATTACAGAGCACGAATGTCTGTGCGGCAGCGAATGCAGTTCCAAGGGACAGTGAAAACCAGCTACAGCTTTCGGTGCTGGCAGCTTTCCTGTGGGCGCAATCGCTGGACGTTCGAATTTCGCTCCGGGGCTCCGGGAGAGTGAGATACAGAGTGTTGCCCCTTTACCAAGCAAAGCTATTACAGAGCACGAATGTCTGTGCGGCAGCGAATGCAGTTCCAAGGGACAGTGAAAACCAGCTACAGCTTTCGGTGCTGGCAGCTTTCCTGTGGGCGCAATCGCTGGACGTTCGAATTTCTCTCCGGGGCTCCGGGAGAGTGAGATAGCGAGTGTTGCCCCTTTACCAAGCAAAGCTATTACAGAGCACGAATGTCTGTGCGGCAGCGAATGCAGTTCCAAGGGACAGTGAAAACCAGCTACAGCTTTCGGTGCTGGCAGCTTTCCTGTGGGCGCAATCGCTGGACGTTCGAATTTGGCTCCGGGGCTCCGGGAGAGTGAGATACAGAGTGTTGCCCCTTTACCAAGCAAAGCTATTACAGAGCACGAATGTCTGTGCGGCAGCGAATGCAGTTCCAAGGGACAGTGAAAACCAGCTACAGCTTTCGGTGCTGGCAGCTTTCCTGTGGGCGCAATCGCTGGACGTTCGAATTTGGCTCCGGGGCTCCGGGAGAGTGAGATACAGAGTGTTGCCCCTTTACCAAGCAAAGCTATTACAGAGCACGAATGTCTGTGCGGCAGCGAATGCAGTTCCAAGGGACAGTGAAAACCAGCTACAGCTTTCGGTGCTGGCAGCTTTCCTGTGGGCGCAATCGCTGGACGTTCGAATTTCGCTCCGGGGCTCCGGGAGAGTGAGATACAGAGTGTTGCCCCTTTACCAAGCAAAGCTATTACAGAGCACGAATGTCTGTGCGGCAGCGAATGCAGTTCCAAGGGACAGTGAAAACCAGCTACAGCTTTCGGTGCTGGCAGCTTTCCTGTGGGCGCAATCGCTGGACGTTCGAATTTCTCTCCGGGGCTCCGGGAGAGTGAGATAGCGAGTGTTGCCCCTTTACCAAGCAAAGCTATTACAGAGCACGAATGTCTGTGCGGCAGCGAATGCAGTTCCAAGGGACAGTGAAAACCAGCTACAGCTTTCGGTGCTGGCAGCTTTCCTGTGGGCGCAATCGCTGGACGTTCGAATTTGGCTCCGGGGCTCCGGGAGAGTGAGATACAGAGTGTTGCCCCTTTACCAAGCAAAGCTATTACAGAGCACGAATGTCTGTGCGGCAGCGAATGCAGTTCCAAGGGACAGTGAAAACCAGCTACAGCTTTCGGTGCTGGCAGCTTTCCTGTGGGCGCAATCGCTGGACGTTTCGAATTTCGCTCCGGGGCTCCGGGAGAGTGAGATACAGAGTGTTGCCCCTTTACCAAGCAAAGCTATTACAGAGCACGAATGTCTGTGCGGCAGCGAATGCAGTTCCAAGGGACAGTGAAAACCAGCTACAGCTTTCGGTGCTGGCAGCTTTCCTGTGGGCGCAATCGCTGGACGTTCGAATTTGGCAACCGGGCTGCGGGAGAGTGAGATACAGAGTGTTGCCCCTTTACCAAGCAAAGCTATTACAGAGCACGAATGTCTGTGCGGCAGCGAATGCAGTTCCAAGGGACAGTGAAAACCAGCTACAGCTTTCGGTGCTGGCAGCTTTCCTGTGGGCGCAATCGCTGGACGTTCGAATTTCTCTCCGGGGCTCCGGGAGAGTGAGTTAGCGAGTGTTGCCCCTTTACCAAGCAAAGCTATTACAGAGCACGAATGTCTGTGCGGCAGCGAATGCAGTTCCAAGGGACAGTGAAAACCAGCTACAGCTTTCGGTGCTGGCAGCTTTCCTGTGGGCGCAATCGCTGGACGTTCGAATTTGGCAACCGGGCTGCGGGAGAGTGAGATACAGAGTGTTGCCCCTTTACCAAGCAAAGCTATTACAGAGCACGAATGTCTGTGCGGCAGCGAATGCAGTTCCAAGGGACAGTGAAAACCAGCTACAGCTTTCGGTGCTGGCAGCTTTCCTGTGGGCGCAATCGCTGGACGTTCGAATTTCTCCGGGGCTCCGGGAGAGTGAGATACAGAGTGTTGCCCCTTTACCAAGCAAAGCTATTACAGAGCACGAATGTCTGTGCGGCAGCGAATGCAGTTCCAAGGGACAGTGAAAACCAGCTACAGCTTTCGGTGCTGGCAGCTTTCCTGTGGGCGCAATCGCTGGACGTTCGAATTTGGCAACCGGGCTCCGGGAGAGTGAGATACAGAGTGTTGCCCCTTTACCAAGCACAGCTTTTGGATAGCGCGAATGTCTGTGCGGCAGCGAATGCAGTTCCAAGGGACAGTGAAAACCAGCTACAGCTTTCGGTGCTGGCAGCTTTCCTGTGGGCGCAATGGCTGGACGTTCGAATTTCGCTCCGGGGCTCCGGGAGAGTGAGATACAGAGTGTTGCCCCTTTACCAAGCAAAGCTATTACAGAGCACGAATGTCTGTGCGGCAGCGAATGCAGTTCCAAGGGACAGTGAAAACCAGCTACAGCTTTCGGTGCTGGCAGCTTTCCTGTGGGCGCAATCGCTGGACGTTCGAATTTGGCAACCGGGCTGCGGGAGAGTGAGATACAGAGTGTTGCCCCTTTACCAAGCAAAGCTATTACAGAGCACGAATGTCTGTGCGGCAGCGAATGCAGTTCCAAGGGACAGTGAAAACCAGCTACAGCTTTCGGTGCTGGCAGCTTTCCTGTGGGCGCAATCGCTGGACGTTCGAATTTCTCTCCGGGGCTCCGGGAGAGTGAGATAGCGAGTGTTGCCCCTTTACCAAGCAAAGCTATTACAGAGCACGAATGTCTGTGCGGCAGCGAATGCAGTTCCAAGGGACAGTGAAAACCAGCTACAGCTTTCGGTGCTGGCAGCTTTCCTGTGGGCGCAATCGCTGGACGTTCGAATTTGGCTCCGGGGCTCCGGGAGAGTGAGATACAGAGTGTTGCCCCTTTACCAAGCAAAGCTATTACAGAGCACGAATGTCTGTGCGGCAGCGAATGCAGTTCCAAGGGACAGTGAAAACCAGCTACAGCTTTCGGTGCTGGCAGCTTTCCTGTGGGCGCAATCGCTGGACGTTCGAATTTCGCTCCGGGAGAGTGAGATACAGAGTGTTGCCCCTTTACCAAGCAAAGCTATTACAGAGCACGAATGTCTGTGCGGCAGCGAATGCAGTTCCAAGGGACAGTGAAAACCAGCTACAGCTTTCGGTGCTGGCAGCTTTCCTGTGGGCGCAATCGCTGGACGTTCGAATTTCGCTCCGGGCTCCGGGAGAGTGAGATACAGAGTGTTGCCCCTTTACCAAGCAAAGCTATTACAGAGCACGAATGTCTGTGCGGCAGCGAATGCAGTTCCAAGGGACAGTGAAAACCAGCTACAGCTTTCGGTGCTGGCAGCTTTCCTGTGGGCGCAATCGCTGGACGTTCGAATTTCTCTCCGGGGCTCCGGGAGAGTGAGATACAGAGTGTTGCCCCTTTACCAAGCAAAGCTATTACAGAGCACGAATGTCTGTGCGGCAGCGAATGCAGTTCCAAGGGACAGTGAAAACCAGCTACAGCTTTCGGTGCTGGCAGCTTTCCTGTGGGCGCAATCGCTGGACGTTCGAATTTCTCCGGGGCTCCGGGAGAGTGAGATACAGAGTGTTGCCCCTTTACCAAGCAAAGCTATTACAGAGCACGAATGTCTGTGCGGCAGCGAATGCAGTTCCAAGGGACAGTGAAAACCAGCTACAGCTTTCGGTGCTGGCAGCTTTCCTGTGGGCGCAATCGCTGGACGTTCGAATTTGGCTCCGGGGCTCCGGGAGAGTGAGATACAGAGTGTTGCCCCTTTACCAAGCAAAGCTATTACAGAGCACGAATGTCTGTGCGGCAGCGAATGCAGTTCCAAGGGACAGTGAAAACCAGCTACAGCTTTCGGTGCTGGCAGCTTTCCTGTGGGCGCAATCGCTGGACGTTCGAATTTCGCTCCGGGGCTCCGGGAGAGTGAGATACAGAGTGTTGCCCCTTTACCAAGCAAAGCTATTACAGAGCACGAATGTCTGTGCGGCAGCGAATGCAGTTCCAAGGGACAGTGAAAACCAGCTACAGCTTTCGGTGCTGGCAGCTTTCCTGTGGGCGCAATCGCTGGACGTTCGAATTTCGCTCCGGGGCTCCGGGAGAGTGAGATACAGAGTGTTGCCCCTTTACCAAGCAAAGCTATTACAGAGCACGAATGTCTGTGCGGCAGCGAATGCAGTTCCAAGGGACAGTGAAAACCAGCTACAGCTTTCGGTGCTGGCAGCTTTCCTGTGGGCGCAATCGCTGGACGTTCGAATTTGGCAACCGGGCTGCGGGAGAGTGAGATACAGAGTGTTGCCCCTTTACCAAGCAAAGCTATTACAGAGCACGAATGTCTGTGCGGCAGCGAATGCAGTTCCAAGGGACAGTGAAAACCAGCTACAGCTTTCGGTGCTGGCAGCTTTCCTGTGGGCGCAATCGCTGGACGTTCGAATTTCGCTCCGGGGCTCCGGGAGAGTGAGATACAGAGTGTTGCCCCTTTACCAAGCAAAGCTATTACAGAGCACGAATGTCTGTGCGGCAGCGAATGCAGTTCCAAGGGACAGTGAAAACCAGCTACAGCTTTCGGTGCTGGCAGCTTTCCTGTGGGCGCAATCGCTGGACGTTCGAATTTCGCTCCGGGGCTCCGGGAGAGTGAGATACAGAGTGTTGCCCCTTTACCAAGCAAAGCTATTACAGAGCACGAATGTCTGTGCGGCAGCGAATGCAGTTCCAAGGGACAGTGAAAACCAGCTACAGCTTTCGGTGCTGGCAGCTTTCCTGTGGGCGCAATCGCTGGACGTTCGAATTTGGCAACCGGGCTGCGGGAGAGTGAGATACAGAGTGTTGCCCCTTTACCAAGCAAAGCTATTACAGAGCACGAATGTCTGTGCGGCAGCGAATGCAGTTCCAAGGGACAGTGAAAACCAGCTACAGCTTTCGGTGCTGGCAGCTTTCCTGTGGGCGCAATCGCTGGACGTTCGAATTTCTCTCCGGGGCTCCGGGAGAGTGAGATAGCGAGTGTTGCCCCTTTACCAAGCAAAGCTATTACAGAGCACGAATGTCTGTGCGGCAGCGAATGCAGTTCCAAGGGACAGTGAAAACCAGCTACAGCTTTCGGTGCTGGCAGCTTTCCTGTGGGCGCAATCGCTGGACGTTCGAATTTGGCAACCGGGCTGCGGGAGAGTGAGATACAGAGTGTTGCCCCTTTACCAAGCAAAGCTATTACAGAGCACGAATGTCTGTGCGGCAGCGAATGCAGTTCCAAGGGACAGTGAAAACCAGCTACAGCTTTCGGTGCTGGCAGCTTTCCTGTGGGCGCAATCGCTGGACGTTCGAATTTCGCTCCGGGGCTCCGGGAGAGTGAGATACAGAGTGTTGCCCCTTTACCAAGCAAAGCTATTACAGAGCACGAATGTCTGTGCGGCAGCGAATGCAGTTCCAAGGGACAGTGAAAACCAGCTACAGCTTTCGGTGCTGGCAGCTTTCCTGTGGGCGCAATCGCTGGACGTTCGAATTTGGCAACCGGGCTCCGGGAGAGTGAGATACAGAGTGTTGCCCCTTTACCAAGCAAAGCTATTACAGAGCACGAATGTCTGTGCGGCAGCGAATGCAGTTCCAAGGGACAGTGAAAACCAGCTACAGCTTTCGGTGCTGGCAGCTTTCCTGTGGGCGCAATCGCTGGACGTTCGAATTTCTCTCCGGGGCTCCGGGAGAGTGAGATAGCGAGTGTTGCCCCTTTACCAAGCAAAGCTATTACAGAGCACGAATGTCTGTGCGGCAGCGAATGCAGTTCCAAGGGACAGTGAAAACCAGCTACAGCTTTCGGTGCTGGCAGCTTTCCTGTGGGCGCAATCGCTGGACGTTCGAATTTGGCAACCGGGCTGCGGGAGAGTGAGATACAGAGTGTTGCCCCTTTACCAAGCAAAGCTATTACAGAGCACGAATGTCTGTGCGGCAGCGAATGCAGTTCCAAGGGACAGTGAAAACCAGCTACAGCTTTCGGTGCTGGCAGCTTTCCTGTGGGCGCAATCGCTGGACGTTCGAATTTCGCTCCGGGAGAGTGAGATACAGAGTGTTGCCCCTTTACCAAGCAAAGCTATTACAGAGCACGAATGTCTGTGCGGCAGCGAATGCAGTTCCAAGGGACAGTGAAAACCAGCTACAGCTTTCGGTGCTGGCAGCTTTCCTGTGGGCGCAATCGCTGGACGTTCGAATTTCGCTCCGGGGCTCCGGGAGAGTGAGATACAGAGTGTTGCCCCTTTACCAAGCAAAGCTATTACAGAGCACGAATGTCTGTGCGGCAGCGAATGCAGTTCCAAGGGACAGTGAAAACCAGCTACAGCTTTCGGTGCTGGCAGCTTTCCTGTGGGCGCAATCGCTGGACGTTCGAATTTCTCTCCGGGGCTCCGGGAGAGTGAGATAGCGAGTGTTGCCCCTTTACCAAGCAAAGCTATTACAGAGCACGAATGTCTGTGCGGCAGCGAATGCAGTTCCAAGGGACAGTGAAAACCAGCTACAGCTTTCGGTGCTGGCAGCTTTCCTGTGGGCGCAATCGCTGGACGTTCGAATTTCGCTCCGGGAGAGTGAGATACAGAGTGTTGCCCCTTTACCAAGCAAAGCTATTACAGAGCACGAATGTCTGTGCGGCAGCGAATGCAGTTCCAAGGGACAGTGAAAACCAGCTACAGCTTTCGGTGCTGGCAGCTTTCCTGTGGGCGCAATCGCTGGACGTTCGAATTTCGCTCCGGGGCTCCGGGAGAGTGAGATACAGAGTGTTGCCCCTTTACCAAGCAAAGCTATTACAGAGCACGAATGTCTGTGCGGCAGCGAATGCAGTTCCAAGGGACAGTGAAAACCAGCTACAGCTTTCGGTGCTGGCAGCTTTCCTGTGGGCGCAATCGCTGGACGTTCGAATTTGGCAACCGGGCTGCGGGAGAGTGAGATACAGAGTGTTGCCCCTTTACCAAGCAAAGCTATTACAGAGCACGAATGTCTGTGCGGCAGCGAATGCAGTTCCAAGGGACAGTGAAAACCAGCTACAGCTTTCGGTGCTGGCAGCTTTCCTGTGGGCGCAATGGCTGGACGTTTCGAATTTCGCTCCGGGGCTCCGGGAGAGTGAGATACAGAGTGTTGCCCCTTTACCAAGCAAAGCTATTACAGAGCACGAATGTCTGTGCGGCAGCGAATGCAGTTCCAAGGGACAGTGAAAACCAGCTACAGCTTTCGGTGCTGGCAGCTTTCCTGTGGGCGCAATCGCTGGACGTTCGAATTTCTCTCCGGGGCTCCGGGAGAGTGAGATAGCGAGTGTTGCCCCTTTACCAAGCAAAGCTATTACAGAGCACGAATGTCTGTGCGGCAGCGAATGCAGTTCCAAGGGACAGTGAAAACCAGCTACAGCTTTCGGTGCTGGCAGCTTTCCTGTGGGCGCAATCGCTGGACGTTCGAATTTGGCAACCGGGCTGCGGGAGAGTGAGATACAGAGTGTTGCCCCTTTACCAAGCAAAGCTATTACAGAGCACGAATGTCTGTGCGGCAGCGAATGCAGTTCCAAGGGACAGTGAAAACCAGCTACAGCTTTCGGTGCTGGCAGCTTTCCTGTGGGCGCAATCGCTGGACGTTCGAATTTCGCTCCGGGGCTCCGGGAGAGTGAGATACAGAGTGTTGCCCCTTTACCAAGCAAAGCTATTACAGAGCACGAATGTCTGTGCGGCAGCGAATGCAGTTCCAAGGGACAGTGAAAACCAGCTACAGCTTTCGGTGCTGGCAGCTTTCCTGTGGGCGCAATCGCTGGACGTTCGAATTTGGCAACCGGGCTGCGGGAGAGTGAGATACAGAGTGTTGCCCCTTTACCAAGCAAAGCTATTACAGAGCACGAATGTCTGTGCGGCAGCGAATGCAGTTCCAAGGGACAGTGAAAACCAGCTACAGCTTTCGGTGCTGGCAGCTTTCCTGTGGGCGCAATCGCTGGACGTTCGAATTTCGCTCCGGGGCTCCGGGAGAGTGAGATACAGAGTGTTGCCCCTTTACCAAGCAAAGCTATTACAGAGCACGAATGTCTGTGCGGCAGCGAATGCAGTTCCAAGGGACAGTGAAAACCAGCTACAGCTTTCGGTGCTGGCAGCTTTCCTGTGGGCGCAATCGCTGGACGTTCGAATTTGGCAACCGGGCTGCGGGAGAGTGAGATACAGAGTGTTGCCCCTTTACCAAGCAAAGCTATTACAGAGCACGAATGTCTGTGCGGCAGCGAATGCAGTTCCAAGGGACAGTGAAAACCAGCTACAGCTTTCGGTGCTGGCAGCTTTCCTGTGGGCGCAATCGCTGGACGTTCGAATTTCGCTCCGGGGCTCCGGGAGAGTGAGATACAGAGTGTTGCCCCTTTACCAAGCAAAGCTATTACAGAGCACGAATGTCTGTGCGGCAGCGAATGCAGTTCCAAGGGACAGTGAAAACCAGCTACAGCTTTCGGTGCTGGCAGCTTTCCTGTGGGCGCAATCGCTGGACGTTCGAATTTGGCAACCGGGCTGCGGGAGAGTGAGATACAGAGTGTTGCCCCTTTACCAAGCAAAGCTATTACAGAGCACGAATGTCTGTGCGGCAGCGAATGCAGTTCCAAGGGACAGTGAAAACCAGCTACAGCTTTCGGTGCTGGCAGCTTTCCTGTGGGCGCAATCGCTGGACGTTCGAATTTCGCTCCGGGGCTCCGGGAGAGTGAGATACAGAGTGTTGCCCCTTTACCAAGCAAAGCTATTACAGAGCACGAATGTCTGTGCGGCAGCGAATGCAGTTCCAAGGGACAGTGAAAACCAGCTACAGCTTTCGGTGCTGGCAGCTTTCCTGTGGGCGCAATCGCTGGACGTTCGAATTTGGCAACCGGGCTGCGGGAGAGTGAGATACAGAGTGTTGCCCCTTTACCAAGCAAAGCTATTACAGAGCACGAATGTCTGTGCGGCAGCGAATGCAGTTCCAAGGGACAGTGAAAACCAGCTACAGCTTTCGGTGCTGGCAGCTTTCCTGTGGGCGCAATGGCTGGACGTTTCGAATTTCGCTCCGGGGCTCCGGGAGAGTGAGATACAGAGTGTTGCCCCTTTACCAAGCAAAGCTATTACAGAGCACGAATGTCTGTGCGGCAGCGAATGCAGTTCCAAGGGACAGTGAAAACCAGCTACAGCTTTCGGTGCTGGCAGCTTTCCTGTGGGCGCAATCGCTGGACGTTCGAATTTCGCTCCGGGGCTCCGGGAGAGTGAGATACAGAGTGTTGCCCCTTTACCAAGCAAAGCTATTACAGAGCACGAATGTCTGTGCGGCAGCGAATGCAGTTCCAAGGGACAGTGAAAACCAGCTACAGCTTTCGGTGCTGGCAGCTTTCCTGTGGGCGCAATCGCTGGACGTTCGAATTTGGCAACCGGGCTGCGGGAGAGTGAGATACAGAGTGTTGCCCCTTTACCAAGCAAAGCTATTACAGAGCACGAATGTCTGTGCGGCAGCGAATGCAGTTCCAAGGGACAGTGAAAACCAGCTACAGCTTTCGGTGCTGGCAGCTTTCCTGTGGGCGCAATGGCTGGACGTTTCGAATTTCGCTCCGGGGCTCCGGGAGAGTGAGATACAGAGTGTTGCCCCTTTACCAAGCAAAGCTATTACAGAGCACGAATGTCTGTGCGGCAGCGAATGCAGTTCCAAGGGACAGTGAAAACCAGCTACAGCTTTCGGTGCTGGCAGCTTTCCTGTGGGCGCAATCGCTGGACGTTCGAATTTGGCAACCGGGCTGCGGGAGAGTGAGATACAGAGTGTTGCCCCTTTACCAAGCAAAGCTATTACAGAGCACGAATGTCTGTGCGGCAGCGAATGCAGTTCCAAGGGACAGTGAAAACCAGCTACAGCTTTCGGTGCTGGCAGCTTTCCTGTGGGCGCAATCGCTGGACGTTCGAATTTGGCAACCGGGCTGCGGGAGAGTGAGATACAGAGTGTTGCCCCTTTACCAAGCAAAGCTATTACAGAGCACGAATGTCTGTGCGGCAGCGAATGCAGTTCCAAGGGACAGTGAAAACCAGCTACAGCTTTCGGTGCTGGCAGCTTTCCTGTGGGCGCAATCGCTGGACGTTCGAATTTGGCTCCGGGGCTCCGGGAGAGTGAGATACAGAGTGTTGCCCCTTTACCAAGCAAAGCTATTACAGAGCACGAATGTCTGTGCGGCAGCGAATGCAGTTCCAAGGGACAGTGAAAACCAGCTACAGCTTTCGGTGCTGGCAGCTTTCCTGTGGGCGCAATCGCTGGACGTTCGAATTTCTCTCCGGGGCTCCGGGAGAGTGAGTTAGCGAGTGTTGCCCCTTTACCAAGCAAAGCTATTACAGAGCACGAATGTCTGTGCGGCAGCGAATGCAGTTCCAAGGGACAGTGAAAACCAGCTACAGCTTTCGGTGCTGGCAGCTTTCCTGTGGGCGCAATCGCTGGACGTTCGAATTTGGCAACCGGGCTGCGGGAGAGTGAGATACAGAGTGTTGCCCCTTTACCAAGCAAAGCTATTACAGAGCACGAATGTCTGTGCGGCAGCGAATGCAGTTCCAAGGGACAGTGAAAACCAGCTACAGCTTTCGGTGCTGGCAGCTTTCCTGTGGGCGCAATGGCTGGACGTTTCGAATTTCGCTCCGGGGCTCCGGGAGAGTGAGATACAGAGTGTTGCCCCTTTACCAAGCAAAGCTATTACAGAGCACGAATGTCTGTGCGGCAGCGAATGCAGTTCCAAGGGACAGTGAAAACCAGCTACAGCTTTCGGTGCTGGCAGCTTTCCTGTGGGCGCAATCGCTGGACGTTCGAATTTCTCTCCGGGGCTCCGGGAGAGTGAGATACAGAGTGTTGCCCCTTTACCAAGCAAAGCTATTACAGAGCACGAATGTCTGTGCGGCAGCGAATGCAGTTCCAAGGGACAGTGAAAACCAGCTACAGCTTTCGGTGCTGGCAGCTTTCCTGTGGGCGCAATCGCTGGACGTTCGAATTTCGCTCCGGGAGAGTGAGATACAGAGTGTTGCCCCTTTACCAAGCAAAGCTATTACAGAGCACGAATGTCTGTGCGGCAGCGAATGCAGTTCCAAGGGACAGTGAAAACCAGCTACAGCTTTCGGTGCTGGCAGCTTTCCTGTGGGCGCAATCGCTGGACGTTCGAATTTAGCTCCGGGGCTCCGGGAGAGTGAGATACAGAGTGTTGCCCCTTTACCAAGCAAAGCTATTACAGAGCACGAATGTCTGTGCGGCAGCGAATGCAGTTCCAAGGGACAGTGAAAACCAGCTACAGCTTTCGGTGCTGGCAGCTTTCCTGTGGGCGCAATCGCTGGACGTTCGAATTTGGCTCCGGGGCTCCGGGAGAGTGAGATACAGAGTGTTGCCCCTTTACCAAGCAAAGCTATTACAGAGCACGAATGTCTGTGCGGCAGCGAATGCAGTTCCAAGGGACAGTGAAAACCAGCTACAGCTTTCGGTGCTGGCAGCTTTCCTGTGGGCGCAATCGCTGGACGTTCGAATTTCGCTCCGGGGCTCCGGGAGAGTGAGATACAGAGTGTTGCCCCTTTACCAAGCAAAGCTATTACAGAGCACGAATGTCTGTGCGGCAGCGAATGCAGTTCCAAGGGACAGTGAAAACCAGCTACAGCTTTCGGTGCTGGCAGCTTTCCTGTGGGCGCAATCGCTGGACGTTCGAATTTGGCTCCGGGGCTCCGGGAGAGTGAGATACAGAGTGTTGCCCCTTTACCAAGCAAAGCTATTACAGAGCACGAATGTCTGTGCGGCAGCGAATGCAGTTCCAAGGGACAGTGAAAACCAGCTACAGCTTTCGGTGCTGGCAGCTTTCCTGTGGGCGCAATCGCTGGACGTTCGAATTTCTCTCCGGGGCTCCGGGAGAGTGAGATAGCGAGTGTTGCCCCTTTACCAAGCAAAGCTATTACAGAGCACGAATGTCTGTGCGGCAGCGAATGCAGTTCCAAGGGACAGTGAAAACCAGCTACAGCTTTCGGTGCTGGCAGCTTTCCTGTGGGCGCAATCGCTGGACGTTCGAATTTGGCAACCGGGCTGCGGGAGAGTGAGATACAGAGTGTTGCCCCTTTACCAAGCAAAGCTATTACAGAGCACGAATGTCTGTGCGGCAGCGAATGCAGTTCCAAGGGACAGTGAAAACCAGCTACAGCTTTCGGTGCTGGCAGCTTTCCTGTGGGCGCAATCGCTGGACGTTTCGAATTTGGCTCCGGGGCTCCGGGAGAGTGAGATACAGAGTGTTGCCCCTTTACCAAGCAAAGCTATTACAGAGCACGAATGTCTGTGCGGCAGCGAATGCAGTTCCAAGGGACAGTGAAAACCAGCTACAGCTTTCGGTGCTGGCAGCTTTCCTGTGGGCGCAATCGCTGGACGTTCGAATTTGGCAACCGGGCTGCGGGAGAGTGAGATACAGAGTGTTGCCCCTTTACCAAGCAAAGCTATTACAGAGCACGAATGTCTGTGCGGCAGCGAATGCAGTTCCAAGGGACAGTGAAAACCAGCTACAGCTTTCGGTGCTGGCAGCTTTCCTGTGGGCGCAATCGCTGGACGTTCGAATTTCGCTCCGGGGCTCCGGGAGAGTGAGATACAGAGTGTTGCCCCTTTACCAAGCAAAGCTATTACAGAGCACGAATGTCTGTGCGGCAGCGAATGCAGTTCCAAGGGACAGTGAAAACCAGCTACAGCTTTCGGTGCTGGCAGCTTTCCTGTGGGCGCAATCGCTGGACGTTCGAATTTGGCAACCGGGCTCCGGGAGAGTGAGATACAGAGTGTTGCCCCTTTACCAAGCAAAGCTATTACAGAGCACGAATGTCTGTGCGGCAGCGAATGCAGTTCCAAGGGACAGTGAAAACCAGCTACAGCTTTCGGTGCTGGCAGCTTTCCTGTGGGCGCAATCGCTGGACGTTCGAATTTCTCTCCGGGGCTCCGGGAGAGTGAGATAGCGAGTGTTGCCCCTTTACCAAGCAAAGCTATTACAGAGCACGAATGTCTGTGCGGCAGCGAATGCAGTTCCAAGGGACAGTGAAAACCAGCTACAGCTTTCGGTGCTGGCAGCTTTCCTGTGGGCGCAATCGCTGGACGTTCGAATTTGGCAACCGGGCTGCGGGAGAGTGAGATACAGAGTGTTGCCCCTTTACCAAGCAAAGCTATTACAGAGCACGAATGTCTGTGCGGCAGCGAATGCAGTTCCAAGGGACAGTGAAAACCAGCTACAGCTTTCGGTGCTGGCAGCTTTCCTGTGGGCGCAATCGCTGGACGTTCGAATTTGGCAACCGGGCTGCGGGAGAGTGAGATACAGAGTGTTGCCCCTTTACCAAGCAAAGCTATTACAGAGCACGAATGTCTGTGCGGCAGCGAATGCAGTTCCAAGGGACAGTGAAAACCAGCTACAGCTTTCGGTGCTGGCAGCTTTCCTGTGGGCGCAATCGCTGGACGTTCGAATTTGGCAACCGGGCTGCGGGAGAGTGAGATACAGAGTGTTGCCCCTTTACCAAGCAAAGCTATTACAGAGCACGAATGTCTGTGCGGCAGCGAATGCAGTTCCAAGGGACAGTGAAAACCAGCTACAGCTTTCGGTGCTGGCAGCTTTCCTGTGGGCGCAATCGCTGGACGTTCGAATTTCGCTCCGGGGCTCCGGGAGAGTGAGATACAGAGTGTTGCCCCTTTACCAAGCAAAGCTATTACAGAGCACGAATGTCTGTGCGGCAGCGAATGCAGTTCCAAGGGACAGTGAAAACCAGCTACAGCTTTCGGTGCTGGCAGCTTTCCTGTGGGCGCAATCGCTGGACGTTCGAATTTCGCTCCGGGGCTCCGGGAGAGTGAGATACAGAGTGTTGCCCCTTTACCAAGCAAAGCTATTACAGAGCACGAATGTCTGTGCGGCAGCGAATGCAGTTCCAAGGGACAGTGAAAACCAGCTACAGCTTTCGGTGCTGGCAGCTTTCCTGTGGGCGCAATCGCTGGACGTTCGAATTTGGCAACCGGGCTGCGGGAGAGTGAGATACAGAGTGTTGCCCCTTTACCAAGCAAAGCTATTACAGAGCACGAATGTCTGTGCGGCAGCGAATGCAGTTCCAAGGGACAGTGAAAACCAGCTACAGCTTTCGGTGCTGGCAGCTTTCCTGTGGGCGCAATCGCTGGACGTTCGAATTTCGCTCCGGGGCTCCGGGAGAGTGAGATACAGAGTGTTGCCCCTTTACCAAGCAAAGCTATTACAGAGCACGAATGTCTGTGCGGCAGCGAATGCAGTTCCAAGGGACAGTGAAAACCAGCTACAGCTTTCGGTGCTGGCAGCTTTCCTGTGGGCGCAATCGCTGGACGTTCGAATTTGGCAACCGGGCTGCGGGAGAGTGAGATACAGAGTGTTGCCCCTTTACCAAGCAAAGCTATTACAGAGCACGAATGTCTGTGCGGCAGCGAATGCAGTTCCAAGGGACAGTGAAAACCAGCTACAGCTTTCGGTGCTGGCAGCTTTCCTGTGGGCGCAATCGCTGGACGTTCGAATTTGGCTCCGGGGCTCCGGGAGAGTGAGATACAGAGTGTTGCCCCTTTACCAAGCAAAGCTATTACAGAGCACGAATGTCTGTGCGGCAGCGAATGCAGTTCCAAGGGACAGTGAAAACCAGCTACAGCTTTCGGTGCTGGCAGCTTTCCTGTGGGCGCAATCGCTGGACGTTCGAATTTCGCTCCGGGGCTCCGGGAGAGTGAGATACAGAGTGTTGCCCCTTTACCAAGCAAAGCTATTACAGAGCACGAATGTCTGTGCGGCAGCGAATGCAGTTCCAAGGGACAGTGAAAACCAGCTACAGCTTTCGGTGCTGGCAGCTTTCCTGTGGGCGCAATCGCTGGACGTTCGAATTTCTCTCCGGGGCTCCGGGAGAGTGAGATAGCGAGTGTTGCCCCTTTACCAAGCAAAGCTATTACAGAGCACGAATGTCTGTGCGGCAGCGAATGCAGTTCCAAGGGACAGTGAAAACCAGCTACAGCTTTCGGTGCTGGCAGCTTTCCTGTGGGCGCAATCGCTGGACGTTCGAATTTGGCAACCGGGCTGCGGGAGAGTGAGATACAGAGTGTTGCCCCTTTACCAAGCAAAGCTATTACAGAGCACGAATGTCTGTGCGGCAGCGAATGCAGTTCCAAGGGACAGTGAAAACCAGCTACAGCTTTCGGTGCTGGCAGCTTTCCTGTGGGCGCAATCGCTGGACGTTCGAATTTGGCTCCGGGGCTCCGGGAGAGTGAGATACAGAGTGTTGCCCCTTTACCAAGCAAAGCTATTACAGAGCACGAATGTCTGTGCGGCAGCGAATGCAGTTCCAAGGGACAGTGAAAACCAGCTACAGCTTTCGGTGCTGGCAGCTTTCCTGTGGGCGCAATCGCTGGACGTTCGAATTTGGCTCCGGGGCTCCGGGAGAGTGAGATACAGAGTGTTGCCCCTTTACCAAGCAAAGCTATTACAGAGCACGAATGTCTGTGCGGCAGCGAATGCAGTTCCAAGGGACAGTGAAAACCAGCTACAGCTTTCGGTGCTGGCAGCTTTCCTGTGGGCGCAATCGCTGGACGTTCGAATTTCGCTCCGGGGCTCCGGGAGAGTGAGATACAGAGTGTTGCCCCTTTACCAAGCAAAGCTATTACAGAGCACGAATGTCTGTGCGGCAGCGAATGCAGTTCCAAGGGACAGTGAAAACCAGCTACAGCTTTCGGTGCTGGCAGCTTTCCTGTGGGCGCAATCGCTGGACGTTCGAATTTGGCTCCGGGGCTCCGGGAGAGTGAGATACAGAGTGTTGCCCCTTTACCAAGCAAAGCTATTACAGAGCACGAATGTCTGTGCGGCAGCGAATGCAGTTCCAAGGGACAGTGAAAACCAGCTACAGCTTTCGGTGCTGGCAGCTTTCCTGTGGGCGCAATCGCTGGACGTTCGAATTTCGCTCCGGGGCTCCGGGAGAGTGAGATACAGAGTGTTGCCCCTTTACCAAGCAAAGCTATTACAGAGCACGAATGTCTGTGCGGCAGCGAATGCAGTTCCAAGGGACAGTGAAAACCAGCTACAGCTTTCGGTGCTGGCAGCTTTCCTGTGGGCGCAATCGCTGGACGTTCGAATTTCTCTCCGGGGCTCCGGGAGAGTGAGATACAGAGTGTTGCCCCTTTACCAAGCAAAGCTATTACAGAGCACGAATGTCTGTGCGGCAGCGAATGCAGTTCCAAGGGACAGTGAAAACCAGCTACAGCTTTCGGTGCTGGCAGCTTTCCTGTGGGCGCAATCGCTGGACGTTCGAATTTGGCTCCGGGGCTCCGGGAGAGTGAGATACAGAGTGTTGCCCCTTTACCAAGCAAAGCTATTACAGAGCACGAATGTCTGTGCGGCAGCGAATGCAGTTCCAAGGGACAGTGAAAACCAGCTACAGCTTTCGGTGCTGGCAGCTTTCCTGTGGGCGCAATCGCTGGACGTTCGAATTTCTCTCCGGGGCTCCGGGAGAGTGAGATAGCGAGTGTTGCCCCTTTACCAAGCAAAGCTATTACAGAGCACGAATGTCTGTGCGGCAGCGAATGCAGTTCCAAGGGACAGTGAAAACCAGCTACAGCTTTCGGTGCTGGCAGCTTTCCTGTGGGCGCAATCGCTGGACGTTCGAATTTGGCAACCGGGCTGCGGGAGAGTGAGATACAGAGTGTTGCCCCTTTACCAAGCAAAGCTATTACAGAGCACGAATGTCTGTGCGGCAGCGAATGCAGTTCCAAGGGACAGTGAAAACCAGCTACAGCTTTCGGTGCTGGCAGCTTTCCTGTGGGCGCAATGGCTGGACGTTTCGAATTTCGCTCCGGGGCTCCGGGAGAGTGAGATACAGAGTGTTGCCCCTTTACCAAGCAAAGCTATTACAGAGCACGAATGTCTGTGCGGCAGCGAATGCAGTTCCAAGGGACAGTGAAAACCAGCTACAGCTTTCGGTGCTGGCAGCTTTCCTGTGGGCGCAATCGCTGGACGTTCGAATTTGGCAACCGGGCTGCGGGAGAGTGAGATACAGAGTGTTGCCCCTTTACCAAGCAAAGCTATTACAGAGCACGAATGTCTGTGCGGCAGCGAATGCAGTTCCAAGGGACAGTGAAAACCAGCTACAGCTTTCGGTGCTGGCAGCTTTCCTGTGGGCGCAATGGCTGGACGTTCGAATTTCGCTCCGGGGCTCCGGGAGAGTGAGATACAGAGTGTTGCCCCTTTACCAAGCAAAGCTATTACAGAGCACGAATGTCTGTGCGGCAGCGAATGCAGTTCCAAGGGACAGTGAAAACCAGCTACAGCTTTCGGTGCTGGCAGCTTTCCTGTGGGCGCAATCGCTGGACGTTCGAATTTGGCAACCGGGCTGCGGGAGAGTGAGATACAGAGTGTTGCCCCTTTACCAAGCAAAGCTATTACAGAGCACGAATGTCTGTGCGGCAGCGAATGCAGTTCCAAGGGACAGTGAAAACCAGCTACAGCTTTCGGTGCTGGGAGCTTTCCTGTGGGCGCAATCGCTGGACGTTCGAATTTCTCTCCGGGGCTCCGGGAGAGTGAGATAGCGAGTGTTGCCCCTTTACCAAGCAAAGCTATTACAGAGCACGAATGTCTGTGCGGCAGCGAATGCAGTTCCAAGGGACAGTGAAAACCAGCTACAGCTTTCGGTGCTGGCAGCTTTCCTGTGGGCGCAATCGCTGGACGTTCGAATTTGGCAACCGGGCTGCGGGAGAGTGAGATACAGAGTGTTGCCCCTTTACCAAGCAAAGCTATTACAGAGCACGAATGTCTGTGCGGCAGCGAATGCAGTTCCAAGGGACAGTGAAAACCAGCTACAGCTTTCGGTGCTGGCAGCTTTCCTGTGGGCGCAATCGCTGGACGTTCGAATTTCGCTCCGGGGCTCCGGGAGAGTGAGATACAGAGTGTTGCCCCTTTACCAAGCAAAGCTATTACAGAGCACGAATGTCTGTGCGGCAGCGAATGCAGTTCCAAGGGACAGTGAAAACCAGCTACAGCTTTCGGTGCTGGCAGCTTTCCTGTGGGCGCAATCGCTGGACGTTCGAATTTGGCAACCGGGCTGCGGGAGAGTGAGATACAGAGTGTTGCCCCTTTACCAAGCAAAGCTATTACAGAGCACGAATGTCTGTGCGGCAGCGAATGCAGTTCCAAGGGACAGTGAAAACCAGCTACAGCTTTCGGTGCTGGCAGCTTTCCTGTGGGCGCAATCGCTGGACGTTCGAATTTGGCAACCGGGCTGCGGGAGAGTGAGATACAGAGTGTTGCCCCTTTACCAAGCAAAGCTATTACAGAGCACGAATGTCTGTGCGGCAGCGAATGCAGTTCCAAGGGACAGTGAAAACCAGCTACAGCTTTCGGTGCTGGCAGCTTTCCTGTGGGCGCAATCGCTGGACGTTCGAATTTGGCTCCGGGGCTCCGGGAGAGTGAGATACAGAGTGTTGCCCCTTTACCAAGCAAAGCTATTACAGAGCACGAATGTCTGTGCGGCAGCGAATGCAGTTCCAAGGGACAGTGAAAACCAGCTACAGCTTTCGGTGCTGGCAGCTTTCCTGTGGGCGCAATCGCTGGACGTTCGAATTTCGCTCCGGGGCTCCGGGAGAGTGAGATACAGAGTGTTGCCCCTTTACCAAGCAAAGCTATTACAGAGCACGAATGTCTGTGCGGCAGCGAATGCAGTTCCAAGGGACAGTGAAAACCAGCTACAGCTTTCGGTGCTGGCAGCTTTCCTGTGGGCGCAATCGCTGGACGTTCGAATTTGGCAACCGGGCTGCGGGAGAGTGAGATACAGAGTGTTGCCCCTTTACCAAGCAAAGCTATTACAGAGCACGAATGTCTGTGCGGCAGCGAATGCAGTTCCAAGGGACAGTGAAAACCAGCTACAGCTTTCGGTGCTGGCAGCTTTCCTGTGGGCGCAATCGCTGGACGTTCGAATTTCGCTCCGGGGCTCCGGGAGAGTGAGATACAGAGTGTTGCCCCTTTACCAAGCAAAGCTATTACAGAGCACGAATGTCTGTGCGGCAGCGAATGCAGTTCCAAGGGACAGTGAAAACCAGCTACAGCTTTCGGTGCTGGCAGCTTTCCTGTGGGCGCAATCGCTGGACGTTCGAATTTGGCAACCGGGCTGCGGGAGAGTGAGATACAGAGTGTTGCCCCTTTACCAAGCAAAGCTATTACAGAGCACGAATGTCTGTGCGGCAGCGAATGCAGTTCCAAGGGACAGTGAAAACCAGCTACAGCTTTCGGTGCTGGCAGCTTTCCTGTGGGCGCAATCGCTGGACGTTCGAATTTCGCTCCGGGGCTCCGGGAGAGTGAGATACAGAGTGTTGCCCCTTTACCAAGCAAAGCTATTACAGAGCACGAATGTCTGTGCGGCAGCGAATGCAGTTCCAAGGGACAGTGAAAACCAGCTACAGCTTTCGGTGCTGGCAGCTTTCCTGTGGGCGCAATCGCTGGACGTTCGAATTTGGCAACCGGGCTGCGGGAGAGTGAGATACAGAGTGTTGCCCCTTTACCAAGCAAAGCTATTACAGAGCACGAATGTCTGTGCGGCAGCGAATGCAGTTCCAAGGGACAGTGAAAACCAGCTACAGCTTTCGGTGCTGGCAGCTTTCCTGTGGGCGCAATCGCTGGACGTTCGAATTTCTCTCCGGGGCTCCGGGAGAGTGAGATAGCGAGTGTTGCCCCTTTACCAAGCAAAGCTATTACAGAGCACGAATGTCTGTGCGGCAGCGAATGCAGTTCCAAGGGACAGTGAAAACCAGCTACAGCTTTCGGTGCTGGCAGCTTTCCTGTGGGCGCAATCGCTGGACGTTCGAATTTCGCTCCGGGGCTCCGGGAGAGTGAGATACAGAGTGTTGCCCCTTTACCAAGCAAAGCTATTACAGAGCACGAATGTCTGTGCGGCAGCGAATGCAGTTCCAAGGGACAGTGAAAACCAGCTACAGCTTTCGGTGCTGGCAGCTTTCCTGTGGGCGCAATCGCTGGACGTTCGAATTTGGCAACCGGGCTGCGGGAGAGTGAGATACAGAGTGTTGCCCCTTTACCAAGCAAAGCTATTACAGAGCACGAATGTCTGTGCGGCAGCGAATGCAGTTCCAAGGGACAGTGAAAACCAGCTACAGCTTTCGGTGCTGGCAGCTTTCGTGTGGGCGCAATGGCTGGACGTTTCGAATTTCGCTCCGGGGCTCCGGGAGAGTGAGATACAGAGTGTTGCCCCTTTACCAAGCAAAGCTATTACAGAGCACGAATGTCTGTGCGGCAGCGAATGCAGTTCCAAGGGACAGTGAAAACCAGCTACAGCTTTCGGTGCTGGCAGCTTTCCTGTGGGCGCAATCGCTGGACGTTCGAATTTCTCTCCGGGGCTCCGGGAGAGTGAGTTAGCGAGTGTTGCCCCTTTACCAAGCAAAGCTATTACAGAGCACGAATGTCTGTGCGGCAGCGAATGCAGTTCCAAGGGACAGTGAAAACCAGCTACAGCTTTCGGTGCTGGCAGCTTTCCTGTGGGCGCAATCGCTGGACGTTCGAATTTGGCAACCGGGCTGCGGGAGAGTGAGATACAGAGTGTTGCCCCTTTACCAAGCAAAGCTATTACAGAGCACGAATGTCTGTGCGGCAGCGAATGCAGTTCCAAGGGACAGTGAAAACCAGCTACAGCTTTCGGTGCTGGCAGCTTTCCTGTGGGCGCAATCGCTGGACGTTTCGAATTTCGCTCCGGGGCTCCGGGAGAGTGAGATACAGAGTGTTGCCCCTTTACCAAGCAAAGCTATTACAGAGCACGAATGTCTGTGCGGCAGCGAATGCAGTTCCAAGGGACAGTGAAAACCAGCTACAGCTTTCGGTGCTGGCAGCTTTCCTGTGGGCGCAATCGCTGGACGTTCGAATTTGGCAACCGGGCTGCGGGAGAGTGAGATACAGAGTGTTGCCCCTTTACCAAGCAAAGCTATTACAGAGCACGAATGTCTGTGCGGCAGCGAATGCAGTTCCAAGGGACAGTGAAAACCAGCTACAGCTTTCGGTGCTGGCAGCTTTCCTGTGGGCGCAATGGCTGGACGTTCGAATTTCGCTCCGGGGCTCCGGGAGAGTGAGATACAGAGTGTTGCCCCTTTACCAAGCAAAGCTATTACAGAGCACGAATGTCTGTGCGGCAGCGAATGCAGTTCCAAGGGACAGTGAAAACCAGCTACAGCTTTCGGTGCTGGCAGCTTTCCTGTGGGCGCAATCGCTGGACGTTCGAATTTGGCTCCGGGGCTCCGGGAGAGTGAGATACAGAGTGTTGCCCCTTTACCAAGCAAAGCTATTACAGAGCACGAATGTCTGTGCGGCAGCGAATGCAGTTCCAAGGGACAGTGAAAACCAGCTACAGCTTTCGGTGCTGGCAGCTTTCCTGTGGGCGCAATCGCTGGACGTTCGAATTTCTCTCCGGGGCTCCGGGAGAGTGAGATAGCGAGTGTTGCCCCTTTACCAAGCAAAGCTATTACAGAGCACGAATGTCTGTGCGGCAGCGAATGCAGTTCCAAGGGACAGTGAAAACCAGCTACAGCTTTCGGTGCTGGCAGCTTTCCTGTGGGCGCAATCGCTGGACGTTCGAATTTGGCAACCGGGCTGCGGGAGAGTGAGATACAGAGTGTTGCCCCTTTACCAAGCAAAGCTATTACAGAGCACGAATGTCTGTGCGGCAGCGAATGCAGTTCCAAGGGACAGTGAAAACCAGCTACAGCTTTCGGTGCTGGCAGCTTTCCTGTGGGCGCAATCGCTGGACGTTCGAATTTGGCAACCGGGCTGCGGGAGAGTGAGATACAGAGTGTTGCCCCTTTACCAAGCAAAGCTATTACAGAGCACGAATGTCTGTGCGGCAGCGAATGCAGTTCCAAGGGACAGTGAAAACCAGCTACAGCTTTCGGTGCTGGCAGCTTTCCTGTGGGCGCAATCGCTGGACGTTCGAATTTGGCAACCGGGCTGCGGGAGAGTGAGATACAGAGTGTTGCCCCTTTACCAAGCAAAGCTATTACAGAGCACGAATGTCTGTGCGGCAGCGAATGCAGTTCCAAGGGACAGTGAAAACCAGCTACAGCTTTCGGTGCTGGCAGCTTTCCTGTGGGCGCAATCGCTGGACGTTCGAATTTGGCAACCGGGCTGCGGGAGAGTGAGATACAGAGTGTTGCCCCTTTACCAAGCAAAGCTATTACAGAGCACGAATGTCTGTGCGGCAGCGAATGCAGTTCCAAGGGACAGTGAAAACCAGCTACAGCTTTCGGTGCTGGCAGCTTTCCTGTGGGCGCAATGGCTGGACGTTCGAATTTCGCTCCGGGGCTCCGGGAGAGTGAGATACAGAGTGTTGCCCCTTTACCAAGCAAAGCTATTACAGAGCACGAATGTCTGTGCGGCAGCGAATGCAGTTCCAAGGGACAGTGAAAACCAGCTACAGCTTTCGGTGCTGGCAGCTTTCCTGTGGGCGCAATCGCTGGACGTTCGAATTTCTCTCCGGGGCTCCGGGAGAGTGAGATAGCGAGTGTTGCCCCTTTACCAAGCAAAGCTATTACAGAGCACGAATGTCTGTGCGGCAGCGAATGCAGTTCCAAGGGACAGTGAAAACCAGCTACAGCTTTCGGTGCTGGCAGCTTTCCTGTGGGCGCAATCGCTGGACGTTCGAATTTCGCTCCGGGGCTCCGGGAGAGTGAGATACAGAGTGTTGCCCCTTTACCAAGCAAAGCTATTACAGAGCACGAATGTCTGTGCGGCAGCGAATGCAGTTCCAAGGGACAGTGAAAACCAGCTACAGCTTTCGGTGCTGGCAGCTTTCCTGTGGGCGCAATCGCTGGACGTTCGAATTTGGCAACCGGGCTGCGGGAGAGTGAGATACAGAGTGTTGCCCCTTTACCAAGCAAAGCTATTACAGAGCACGAATGTCTGTGCGGCAGCGAATGCAGTTCCAAGGGACAGTGAAAACCAGCTACAGCTTTCGGTGCTGGCAGCTTTCCTGTGGGCGCAATCGCTGGACGTTTCGAATTTCGCTCCGGGGCTCCGGGAGAGTGAGATACAGAGTGTTGCCCCTTTACCAAGCAAAGCTATTACAGAGCACGAATGTCTGTGCGGCAGCGAATGCAGTTCCAAGGGACAGTGAAAACCAGCTACAGCTTTCGGTGCTGGCAGCTTTCCTGTGGGCGCAATCGCTGGACGTTCGAATTTCGCTCCGGGGCTCCGGGAGAGTGAGATACAGAGTGTTGCCCCTTTACCAAGCAAAGCTATTACAGAGCACGAATGTCTGTGCGGCAGCGAATGCAGTTCCAAGGGACAGTGAAAACCAGCTACAGCTTTCGGTGCTGGCAGCTTTCCTGTGGGCGCAATCGCTGGACGTTCGAATTTCTCTCCGGGGCTCCGGGAGAGTGAGATAGCGAGTGTTGCCCCTTTACCAAGCAAAGCTATTACAGAGCACGAATGTCTGTGCGGCAGCGAATGCAGTTCCAAGGGACAGTGAAAACCAGCTACAGCTTTCGGTGCTGGCAGCTTTCCTGTGGGCGCAATCGCTGGACGTTCGAATTTCGCTCCGGGGCTCCGGGAGAGTGAGATACAGAGTGTTGCCCCTTTACCAAGCAAAGCTATTACAGAGCACGAATGTCTGTGCGGCAGCGAATGCAGTTCCAAGGGACAGTGAAAACCAGCTACAGCTTTCGGTGCTGGCAGCTTTCCTGTGGGCGCAATCGCTGGACGTTCGAATTTGGCAACCGGGCTGCGGGAGAGTGAGATACAGAGTGTTGCCCCTTTACCAAGCAAAGCTATTACAGAGCACGAATGTCTGTGCGGCAGCGAATGCAGTTCCAAGGGACAGTGAAAACCAGCTACAGCTTTCGGTGCTGGCAGCTTTCCTGTGGGCGCAATCGCTGGACGTTCGAATTTCTCTCCGGGGCTCCGGGAGAGTGAGATACAGAGTGTTGCCCCTTTACCAAGCAAAGCTATTACAGAGCACGAATGTCTGTGCGGCAGCGAATGCAGTTCCAAGGGACAGTGAAAACCAGCTACAGCTTTCGGTGCTGGCAGCTTTCCTGTGGGCGCAATCGCTGGACGTTCGAATTTCTCTCCGGGGCTCCGGGAGAGTGAGATAGCGAGTGTTGCCCCTTTACCAAGCAAAGCTATTACAGAGCACGAATGTCTGTGCGGCAGCGAATGCAGTTCCAAGGGACAGTGAAAACCAGCTACAGCTTTCGGTGCTGGCAGCTTTCCTGTGGGCGCAATCGCTGGACGTTCGAATTTGGCAACCGGGCTGCGGGAGAGTGAGATACAGAGTGTTGCCCCTTTACCAAGCACAGCTTTTGGATAGCGCGAATGTCTGTGCGGCAGCGAATGCAGTTCCAAGGGACAGTGAAAACCAGCTACAGCTTTCGGTGCTGGCAGCTTTCGTGTGGGCGCAATGGCTGGACGTTTCGAATTTCGCTCCGGGGCTCCGGGAGAGTGAGATACAGAGTGTTGCCCCTTTACCAAGCAAAGCTATTACAGAGCACGAATGTCTGTGCGGCAGCGAATGCAGTTCCAAGGGACAGTGAAAACCAGCTACAGCTTTCGGTGCTGGCAGCTTTCCTGTGGGCGCAATCGCTGGACGTTCGAATTTGGCAACCGGGCTGCGGGAGAGTGAGATACAGAGTGTTGCCCCTTTACCAAGCAAAGCTATTACAGAGCACGAATGTCTGTGCGGCAGCGAATGCAGTTCCAAGGGACAGTGAAAACCAGCTACAGCTTTCGGTGCTGGCAGCTTTCCTGTGGGCGCAATCGCTGGACGTTCGAATTTCGCTCCGGGGCTCCGGGAGAGTGAGATACAGAGTGTTGCCCCTTTACCAAGCAAAGCTATTACAGAGCACGAATGTCTGTGCGGCAGCGAATGCAGTTCCAAGGGACAGTGAAAACCAGCTACAGCTTTCGGTGCTGGCAGCTTTCCTGTGGGCGCAATCGCTGGACGTTCGAATTTCGCTCCGGGGCTCCGGGAGAGTGAGATACAGAGTGTTGCCCCTTTACCAAGCAAAGCTATTACAGAGCACGAATGTCTGTGCGGCAGCGAATGCAGTTCCAAGGGACAGTGAAAACCAGCTACAGCTTTCGGTGCTGGCAGCTTTCCTGTGGGCGCAATCGCTGGACGTTCGAATTTCTCTCCGGGGCTCCGGGAGAGTGAGTTAGCGAGTGTTGCCCCTTTACCAAGCAAAGCTATTACAGAGCACGAATGTCTGTGCGGCAGCGAATGCAGTTCCAAGGGACAGTGAAAACCAGCTACAGCTTTCGGTGCTGGCAGCTTTCCTGTGGGCGCAATCGCTGGACGTTCGAATTTCGCTCCGGGGCTCCGGGAGAGTGAGATACAGAGTGTTGCCCCTTTACCAAGCAAAGCTATTACAGAGCACGAATGTCTGTGCGGCAGCGAATGCAGTTCCAAGGGACAGTGAAAACCAGCTACAGCTTTCGGTGCTGGCAGCTTTCCTGTGGGCGCAATCGCTGGACGTTCGAATTTGGCAACCGGGCTGCGGGAGAGTGAGATACAGAGTGTTGCCCCTTTACCAAGCAAAGCTATTACAGAGCACGAATGTCTGTGCGGCAGCGAATGCAGTTCCAAGGGACAGTGAAAACCAGCTACAGCTTTCGGTGCTGGCAGCTTTCCTGTGGGCGCAATCGCTGGACGTTCGAATTTCTCTCCGGGGCTCCGGGAGAGTGAGATAGCGAGTGTTGCCCCTTTACCAAGCAAAGCTATTACAGAGCACGAATGTCTGTGCGGCAGCGAATGCAGTTCCAAGGGACAGTGAAAACCAGCTACAGCTTTCGGTGCTGGCAGCTTTCCTGTGGGCGCAATCGCTGGACGTTCGAATTTCGCTCCGGGGCTCCGGGAGAGTGAGATACAGAGTGTTGCCCCTTTACCAAGCAAAGCTATTACAGAGCACGAATGTCTGTGCGGCAGCGAATGCAGTTCCAAGGGACAGTGAAAACCAGCTACAGCTTTCGGTGCTGGCAGCTTTCCTGTGGGCGCAATCGCTGGACGTTCGAATTTGGCAACCGGGCTGCGGGAGAGTGAGATACAGAGTGTTGCCCCTTTACCAAGCAAAGCTATTACAGAGCACGAATGTCTGTGCGGCAGCGAATGCAGTTCCAAGGGACAGTGAAAACCAGCTACAGCTTTCGGTGCTGGCAGCTTTCCTGTGGGCGCAATCGCTGGACGTTTCGAATTTCGCTCCGGGGCTCCGGGAGAGTGAGATACAGAGTGTTGCCCCTTTACCAAGCAAAGCTATTACAGAGCACGAATGTCTGTGCGGCAGCGAATGCAGTTCCAAGGGACAGTGAAAACCAGCTACAGCTTTCGGTGCTGGCAGCTTTCCTGTGGGCGCAATCGCTGGACGTTCGAATTTCGCTCCGGGGCTCCGGGAGAGTGAGATACAGAGTGTTGCCCCTTTACCAAGCAAAGCTATTACAGAGCACGAATGTCTGTGCGGCAGCGAATGCAGTTCCAAGGGACAGTGAAAACCAGCTACAGCTTTCGGTGCTGGCAGCTTTCCTGTGGGCGCAATCGCTGGACGTTCGAATTTGGCAACCGGGCTGCGGGAGAGTGAGATACAGAGTGTTGCCCCTTTACCAAGCAAAGCTATTACAGAGCACGAATGTCTGTGCGGCAGCGAATGCAGTTCCAAGGGACAGTGAAAACCAGCTACAGCTTTCGGTGCTGGCAGCTTTCCTGTGGGCGCAATCGCTGGACGTTCGAATTTCGCTCCGGGGCTCCGGGAGAGTGAGATACAGAGTGTTGCCCCTTTACCAAGCAAAGCTATTACAGAGCACGAATGTCTGTGCGGCAGCGAATGCAGTTCCAAGGGACAGTGAAAACCAGCTACAGCTTTCGGTGCTGGCAGCTTTCCTGTGGGCGCAATCGCTGGACGTTCGAATTTGGCAACCGGGCTGCGGGAGAGTGAGATACAGAGTGTTGCCCCTTTACCAAGCAAAGCTATTACAGAGCACGAATGTCTGTGCGGCAGCGAATGCAGTTCCAAGGGACAGTGAAAACCAGCTACAGCTTTCGGTGCTGGCAGCTTTCCTGTGGGCGCAATCGCTGGACGTTCGAATTTCGCTCCGGGGCTCCGGGAGAGTGAGATACAGAGTGTTGCCCCTTTACCAAGCAAAGCTATTACAGAGCACGAATGTCTGTGCGGCAGCGAATGCAGTTCCAAGGGACAGTGAAAACCAGCTACAGCTTTCGGTGCTGGCAGCTTTCCTGTGGGCGCAATCGCTGGACGTTCGAATTTCGCTCCGGGGCTCCGGGAGAGTGAGATACAGAGTGTTGCCCCTTTACCAAGCAAAGCTATTACAGAGCACGAATGTCTGTGCGGCAGCGAATGCAGTTCCAAGGGACAGTGAAAACCAGCTACAGCTTTCGGTGCTGGCAGCTTTCCTGTGGGCGCAATCGCTGGACGTTCGAATTTGGCAACCGGGCTGCGGGAGAGTGAGATACAGAGTGTTGCCCCTTTACCAAGCAAAGCTATTACAGAGCACGAATGTCTGTGCGGCAGCGAATGCAGTTCCAAGGGACAGTGAAAACCAGCTACAGCTTTCGGTGCTGGCAGCTTTCCTGTGGGCGCAATCGCTGGACGTTCGAATTTGGCAACCGGGCTGCGGGAGAGTGAGATACAGAGTGTTGCCCCTTTACCAAGCAAAGCTATTACAGAGCACGAATGTCTGTGCGGCAGCGAATGCAGTTCCAAGGGACAGTGAAAACCAGCTACAGCTTTCGGTGCTGGCAGCTTTCCTGTGGGCGCAATCGCTGGACGTTCGAATTTCGCTCCGGGGCTCCGGGAGAGTGAGATACAGAGTGTTGCCCCTTTACCAAGCAAAGCTATTACAGAGCACGAATGTCTGTGCGGCAGCGAATGCAGTTCCAAGGGACAGTGAAAACCAGCTACAGCTTTCGGTGCTGGCAGCTTTCCTGTGGGCGCAATCGCTGGACGTTCGAATTTCGCTCCGGGGCTCCGGGAGAGTGAGATACAGAGTGTTGCCCCTTTACCAAGCAAAGCTATTACAGAGCACGAATGTCTGTGCGGCAGCGAATGCAGTTCCAAGGGACAGTGAAAACCAGCTACAGCTTTCGGTGCTGGCAGCTTTCCTGTGGGCGCAATCGCTGGACGTTCGAATTTCTCTCCGGGGCTCCGGGAGAGTGAGATAGCGAGTGTTGCCCCTTTACCAAGCAAAGCTATTACAGAGCACGAATGTCTGTGCGGCAGCGAATGCAGTTCCAAGGGACAGTGAAAACCAGCTACAGCTTTCGGTGCTGGCAGCTTTCCTGTGGGCGCAATCGCTGGACGTTCGAATTTCGCTCCCGGGCTCCGGGAGAGTGAGATACAGAGTGTTGCCCCTTTACCAAGCAAAGCTATTACAGAGCACGAATGTCTGTGCGGCAGCGAATGCAGTTCCAAGGGACAGTGAAAACCAGCTACAGCTTTCGGTGCTGGCAGCTTTCCTGTGGGCGCAATCGCTGGACGTTCGAATTTGGCAACCGGGCTGCGGGAGAGTGAGATACAGAGTGTTGCCCCTTTACCAAGCAAAGCTATTACAGAGCACGAATGTCTGTGCGGCAGCGAATGCAGTTCCAAGGGACAGTGAAAACCAGCTACAGCTTTCGGTGCTGGCAGCTTTCCTGTGGGCGCAATCGCTGGACGTTTCGAATTTCGCTCCGGGGCTCCGGGAGAGTGAGATACAGAGTGTTGCCCCTTTACCAAGCAAAGCTATTACAGAGCACGAATGTCTGTGCGGCAGCGAATGCAGTTCCAAGGGACAGTGAAAACCAGCTACAGCTTTCGGTGCTGGCAGCTTTCCTGTGGGCGCAATCGCTGGACGTTCGAATTTCGCTCCGGGGCTCCGGGAGAGTGAGATACAGAGTGTTGCCCCTTTACCAAGCAAAGCTATTACAGAGCACGAATGTCTGTGCGGCAGCGAATGCAGTTCCAAGGGACAGTGAAAACCAGCTACAGCTTTCGGTGCTGGCAGCTTTCCTGTGGGCGCAATCGCTGGACGTTCGAATTTCTCTCCGGGGCTCCGGGAGAGTGAGTTAGCGAGTGTTGCCCCTTTACCAAGCAAAGCTATTACAGAGCACGAATGTCTGTGCGGCAGCGAATGCAGTTCCAAGGGACAGT
Organism: Ciconia boyciana; assembly: GCF_034638445.1. Taxonomy (NCBI): domain Eukaryota; kingdom Metazoa; phylum Chordata; class Aves; order Ciconiiformes; family Ciconiidae; genus Ciconia; species Ciconia boyciana. The sequence goes on along the minus strand of NC_132935.1, from coordinate 108,486,049 downwards.
GAAAACCAGCTACAGCTTTCGGTGCTGGCAGCTTTCCTGTGGGCGCAATCGCTGGACGTTCGAATTTCTCTCCGGGCTCCGGGAGAGTGAGATACAGAGTGTTGCCCCTTTACCAAGCAAAGCTATTACAGAGCACGAATGTCTGTGCGGCAGCGAATGCAGTTCCAAGGGACAGTGAAAACCAGCTACAGCTTTCGGTGCTGGCAGCTTTCCTGTGGGCGCAATCGCTGGACGTTCGAATTTCGCTCCGGGGCTCCGGGAGAGTGAGATACAGAGTGTTGCCCCTTTACCAAGCAAAGCTATTACAGAGCACGAATGTCTGTGCGGCAGCGAATGCAGTTCCAAGGGACAGTGAAAACCAGCTACAGCTTTCGGTGCTGGCAGCTTTCCTGTGGGCGCAATCGCTGGACGTTCGAATTTGGCTCCGGGGCTCCGGGAGAGTGAGATACAGAGTGTTGCCCCTTTACCAAGCAAAGCTATTACAGAGCACGAATGTCTGTGCGGCAGCGAATGCAGTTCCAAGGGACAGTGAAAACCAGCTACAGCTTTCGGTGCTGGCAGCTTTCCTGTGGGCGCAATCGCTGGACGTTCGAATTTCGCTCCGGGGCTCCGGGAGAGTGAGATACAGAGTGTTGCCCCTTTACCAAGCAAAGCTATTACAGAGCACGAATGTCTGTGCGGCAGCGAATGCAGTTCCAAGGGACAGTGAAAACCAGCTACAGCTTTCGGTGCTGGCAGCTTTCCTGTGGGCGCAATCGCTGGACGTTCGAATTTCTCTCCGGGGCTCCGGGAGAGTGAGATAGCGAGTGTTGCCCCTTTACCAAGCAAAGCTATTACAGAGCACGAATGTCTGTGCGGCAGCGAATGCAGTTCCAAGGGACAGTGAAAACCAGCTACAGCTTTCGGTGCTGGCAGCTTTCCTGTGGGCGCAATCGCTGGACGTTCGAATTTGGCTACCGGGCTCCGGGAGAGTGAGATACAGAGTGTTGCCCCTTTACCAAGCAAAGCTATTACAGAGCACGAATGTCTGTGCGGCAGCGAATGCAGTTCCAAGGGACAGTGAAAACCAGCTACAGCTTTCGGTGCTGGCAGCTTTCCTGTGGGCGCAATCGCTGGACGTTCGAATTTCGCTCCGGGGCTCCGGGAGAGTGAGATACAGAGTGTTGCCCCTTTACCAAGCAAAGCTATTACAGAGCACGAATGTCTGTGCGGCAGCGAATGCAGTTCCAAGGGACAGTGAAAACCAGCTACAGCTTTCGGTGCTGGCAGCTTTCCTGTGGGCGCAATCGCTGGACGTTCGAATTTCGCTCCGGGGCTCCGGGAGAGTGAGATACAGAGTGTTGCCCCTTTACCAAGCAAAGCTATTACAGAGCACGAATGTCTGTGCGGCAGCGAATGCAGTTCCAAGGGACAGTGAAAACCAGCTACAGCTTTCGGTGCTGGCAGCTTTCCTGTGGGCGCAATCGCTGGACGTTCGAATTTGGCTCCGGGGCTCCGGGAGAGTGAGATACAGAGTGTTGCCCCTTTACCAAGCAAAGCTATTACAGAGCACGAATGTCTGTGCGGCAGCGAATGCAGTTCCAAGGGACAGTGAAAACCAGCTACAGCTTTCGGTGCTGGCAGCTTTCCTGTGGGCGCAATCGCTGGACGTTCGAATTTCTCTCCGGGGCTCCGGGAGAGTGAGTTAGCGAGTGTTGCCCCTTTACCAAGCAAAGCTATTACAGAGCACGAATGTCTGTGCGGCAGCGAATGCAGTTCCAAGGGACAGTGAAAACCAGCTACAGCTTTCGGTGCTGGCAGCTTTCCTGTGGGCGCAATCGCTGGACGTTCGAATTTCGCTCCGGGGCTCCGGGAGAGTGAGATACAGAGTGTTGCCCCTTTACCAAGCAAAGCTATTACAGAGCACGAATGTCTGTGCGGCAGCGAATGCAGTTCCAAGGGACAGTGAAAACCAGCTACAGCTTTCGGTGCTGGCAGCTTTCCTGTGGGCGCAATCGCTGGACGTTCGAATTTCGCTCCGGGGCTCCGGGAGAGTGAGATACAGAGTGTTGCCCCTTTACCAAGCAAAGCTATTACAGAGCACGAATGTCTGTGCGGCAGCGAATGCAGTTCCAAGGGACAGTGAAAACCAGCTACAGCTTTCGGTGCTGGCAGCTTTCCTGTGGGCGCAATCGCTGGACGTTCGAATTTCGCTCCGGGGCTCCGGGAGAGTGAGATACAGAGTGTTGCCCCTTTACCAAGCAAAGCTATTACAGAGCACGAATGTCTGTGCGGCAGCGAATGCAGTTCCAAGGGACAGTGAAAACCAGCTACAGCTTTCGGTGCTGGCAGCTTTCCTGTGGGCGCAATCGCTGGACGTTTCGAATTTCGCTCCGGGCTCCGGGAGAGTGAGATACAGAGTGTTGCCCCTTTACCAAGCAAAGCTATTACAGAGCACGAATGTCTGTGCGGCAGCGAATGCAGTTCCAAGGGACAGTGAAAACCAGCTACAGCTTTCGGTGCTGGCAGCTTTCCTGTGGGCGCAATCGCTGGACGTTCGAATTTCTCTCCGGGGCTCCGGGAGAGTGAGATACAGAGTGTTGCCCCTTTACCAAGCAAAGCTATTACAGAGCACGAATGTCTGTGCGGCAGCGAATGCAGTTCCAAGGGACAGTGAAAACCAGCTACAGCTTTCGGTGCTGGCAGCTTTCCTGTGGGCGCAATCGCTGGACGTTCGAATTTCTCTCCGGGGCTCCGGGAGAGTGAGTTAGCGAGTGTTGCCCCTTTACCAAGCAAAGCTATTACAGAGCACGAATGTCTGTGCGGCAGCGAATGCAGTTCCAAGGGACAGTGAAAACCAGCTACAGCTTTCGGTGCTGGCAGCTTTCCTGTGGGCGCAATCGCTGGACGTTCGAATTTCGCTCCGGGGCTCCGGGAGAGTGAGATACAGAGTGTTGCCCCTTTACCAAGCAAAGCTATTACAGAGCACGAATGTCTGTGCGGCAGCGAATGCAGTTCCAAGGGACAGTGAAAACCAGCTACAGCTTTCGGTGCTGGCAGCTTTCCTGTGGGCGCAATCGCTGGACGTTCGAATTTCGCTCCGGGGCTCCGGGAGAGTGAGATACAGAGTGTTGCCCCTTTACCAAGCAAAGCTATTACAGAGCACGAATGTCTGTGCGGCAGCGAATGCAGTTCCAAGGGACAGTGAAAACCAGCTACAGCTTTCGGTGCTGGCAGCTTTCCTGTGGGCGCAATCGCTGGACGTTCGAATTTGGCAACCGGGCTGCGGGAGAGTGAGATACAGAGTGTTGCCCCTTTACCAAGCAAAGCTATTACAGAGCACGAATGTCTGTGCGGCAGCGAATGCAGTTCCAAGGGACAGTGAAAACCAGCTACAGCTTTCGGTGCTGGCAGCTTTCCTGTGGGCGCAATCGCTGGACGTTCGAATTTCTCTCCGGGGCTCCGGGAGAGTGAGATAGCGAGTGTTGCCCCTTTACCAAGCAAAGCTATTACAGAGCACGAATGTCTGTGCGGCAGCGAATGCAGTTCCAAGGGACAGTGAAAACCAGCTACAGCTTTCGGTGCTGGCAGCTTTCCTGTGGGCGCAATCGCTGGACGTTCGAATTTGGCAACCGGGCTGCGGGAGAGTGAGATACAGAGTGTTGCCCCTTTACCAAGCAAAGCTATTACAGAGCACGAATGTCTGTGCGGCAGCGAATGCAGTTCCAAGGGACAGTGAAAACCAGCTACAGCTTTCGGTGCTGGCAGCTTTCCTGTGGGCGCAATGGCTGGACGTTTCGAATTTCGCTCCGGGGCTCCGGGAGAGTGAGATACAGAGTGTTGCCCCTTTACCAAGCAAAGCTATTACAGAGCACGAATGTCTGTGCGGCAGCGAATGCAGTTCCAAGGGACAGTGAAAACCAGCTACAGCTTTCGGTGCTGGCAGCTTTCCTGTGGGCGCAATCGCTGGACGTTCGAATTTGGCAACCGGGCTGCGGGAGAGTGAGATACAGAGTGTTGCCCCTTTACCAAGCACAGCTTTTGGATAGCGCGAATGTCTGTGCGGCAGCGAATGCAGTTCCAAGGGACAGTGAAAACCAGCTACAGCTTTCGGTGCTGGCAGCTTTCCTGTGGGCGCAATCGCTGGACGTTTCGAATTTCGCTCCGGGGCTCCGGGAGAGTGAGATACAGAGTGTTGCCCCTTTACCAAGCAAAGCTATTACAGAGCACGAATGTCTGTGCGGCAGCGAATGCAGTTCCAAGGGACAGTGAAAACCAGCTACAGCTTTCGGTGCTGGCAGCTTTCCTGTGGGCGCAATCGCTGGACGTTCGAATTTGGCAACCGGGCTGCGGGAGAGTGAGATACAGAGTGTTGCCCCTTTACCAAGCAAAGCTATTACAGAGCACGAATGTCTGTGCGGCAGCGAATGCAGTTCCAAGGGACAGTGAAAACCAGCTACAGCTTTCGGTGCTGGCAGCTTTCCTGTGGGCGCAATCGCTGGACGTTCGAATTTCGCTCCGGCTCCGGGAGAGTGAGATACAGAGTGTTGCCCCTTTACCAAGCAAAGCTATTACAGAGCACGAATGTCTGTGCGGCAGCGAATGCAGTTCCAAGGGACAGTGAAAACCAGCTACAGCTTTCGGTGCTGGCAGCTTTCCTGTGGGCGCAATCGCTGGACGTTCGAATTTGGCAACCGGGCTGCGGGAGAGTGAGATACAGAGTGTTGCCCCTTTACCAAGCAAAGCTATTACAGAGCACGAATGTCTGTGCGGCAGCGAATGCAGTTCCAAGGGACAGTGAAAACCAGCTACAGCTTTCGGTGCTGGCAGCTTTCCTGTGGGCGCAATCGCTGGACGTTTCGAATTTGGCTCCGGGGCTCCGGGAGAGTGAGATACAGAGTGTTGCCCCTTTACCAAGCAAAGCTATTACAGAGCACGAATGTCTGTGCGGCAGCGAATGCAGTTCCAAGGGACAGTGAAAACCAGCTACAGCTTTCGGTGCTGGCAGCTTTCCTGTGGGCGCAATCGCTGGACGTTCGAATTTGGCAAAGGCCAACCGGGAGAGTGAGATACAGAGTGTTGCCCCTTTACCAAGCAAAGCTATTACAGAGCACGAATGTCTGTGCGGCAGCGAATGCAGTTCCAAGGGACAGTGAAAACCAGCTACAGCTTTCGGTGCTGGCAGCTTTCCTGTGGGCGCAATCGCTGGACGTTCGAATTTCGCTCCGGGGCTCCGGGAGAGTGAGATACAGAGTGTTGCCCCTTTACCAAGCAAAGCTATTACAGAGCACGAATGTCTGTGCGGCAGCGAATGCAGTTCCAAGGGACAGTGAAAACCAGCTACAGCTTTCGGTGCTGGCAGCTTTCCTGTGGGCGCAATCGCTGGACGTTCGAATTTGGCTCCGGGGCTCCGGGAGAGTGAGATACAGAGTGTTGCCCCTTTACCAAGCAAAGCTATTACAGAGCACGAATGTCTGTGCGGCAGCGAATGCAGTTCCAAGGGACAGTGAAAACCAGCTACAGCTTTCGGTGCTGGCAGCTTTCCTGTGGGCGCAATCGCTGGACGTTTCGAATTTGGCAACCGGGCTCCGGGAGAGTGAGATACAGAGTGTTGCCCCTTTACCAAGCAAAGCTATTACAGAGCACGAATGTCTGTGCGGCAGCGAATGCAGTTCCAAGGGACAGTGAAAACCAGCTACAGCTTTCGGTGCTGGCAGCTTTCCTGTGGGCGCAATCGCTGGACGTTCGAATTTGGCTCCGGGGCTCCGGGAGAGTGAGATACAGAGTGTTGCCCCTTTACCAAGCAAAGCTATTACAGAGCACGAATGTCTGTGCGGCAGCGAATGCAGTTCCAAGGGACAGTGAAAACCAGCTACAGCTTTCGGTGCTGGCAGCTTTCCTGTGGGCGCAATCGCTGGACGTTCGAATTTGGCAACCGGGCTGCGGGAGAGTGAGATACAGAGTGTTGCCCCTTTACCAAGCAAAGCTATTACAGAGCACGAATGTCTGTGCGGCAGCGAATGCAGTTCCAAGGGACAGTGAAAACCAGCTACAGCTTTCGGTGCTGGCAGCTTTCCTGTGGGCGCAATCGCTGGACGTTCGAATTTCTCTCCGGGGCTCCGGGAGAGTGAGATAGCGAGTGTTGCCCCTTTACCAAGCAAAGCTATTACAGAGCACGAATGTCTGTGCGGCAGCGAATGCAGTTCCAAGGGACAGTGAAAACCAGCTACAGCTTTCGGTGCTGGCAGCTTTCCTGTGGGCGCAATCGCTGGACGTTCGAATTTGGCAACCGGGCTGCGGGAGAGTGAGATACAGAGTGTTGCCCCTTTACCAAGCAAAGCTATTACAGAGCACGAATGTCTGTGCGGCAGCGAATGCAGTTCCAAGGGACAGTGAAAACCAGCTACAGCTTTCGGTGCTGGCAGCTTTCCTGTGGGCGCAATCGCTGGACGTTTCGAATTTGGCAGCCGTGCCAAATTGGTTGACGTCAAGTGTTTGGGATCTGCTCTTTGCCGACAGTCAGATACACCTAGTCGTACCTTTATGAAGGTAGGCAAGTGGGGAGCTCCAATATTTGTGGTCAGTGAATGCGATTCCAAATGTCAATGAGGACAAGCGACAGCTTTCTTTTCTGGCATCTTTCGTACTGCACCTATGTCTGGACGTTTACAGCTTTGGAGACGAGCTCCGCGCGAGAGTGACATACAGAGTGTAGCACCCGTGGGCAGATAGGCAAGTGGGGAAGCCCACTCTGATTGGGGTAGTCAGCGCAGTTACAAGGTACAATGAGGACTCGCAAACAGTGAACTCCTGGCAGCTTGCGTCTTGGAGCAATTAATGGACGTCAAGATTTCGGGATCTGGGTTTTGTCGAGAGACAGATACACGGAGTTGCACCCTTACAAAGGTAGACAAGTGGGAGCTCCAGTGTTGGTGGGCAGTGAATGCGGTTCCCAAGGACAATGAGGAGAAGCGATAGCTTTCAGTTCTGGCACCGTGCGTACTGCAGCAATGTCTGGACGTTTATAACTGGGGAGCTGGGCTCCCCGTGACAGTGACGTACAGTTTTGCAGCCGTAGGCAGAAAGGCAAGTGGGGAAGCCTATATGTGTGTGGCTTGGAGCACAGTTACGACATACAAAGAAGACTAGGAAAGATTGAAGTCCTGGCATCTTGCGTATTGGAGCAATTGGTTGACGTCAAGAGTTTGGGGTCTGGTCTTTGCCGAGATTCAGATACACCTAGTCGCACCCTTACGAAGGTAGCAAGTGGAGAGCTCCAATATTTGTGGGCAGTGAATGCGGTTCCCAAGGACAATGAGGACAAGCGACAGCTTTCAGTTCTGGCACCTTGAGTACTGCAGCAATATCTGGACATTTACAACTGGGGAGCCGGGCTCCGCGCGAGAGTAACACACACAGTTTTGCACCCGTAGGCACATAGGCAAGTGGGAAATTCCACTCTGTATGGGGTAGTCAGCACAGTTACAATGTACAATGAGGACTCGCAAACAGTGAACTCCTGGCAGCTTGCGTATTCGAGCAATTGCTGGACGTCAAGAGTTTGGGATCTGGGCTTTGTTGAGAGACAGATACACGGAGTTGCACCCTTACGAAGCTAGACAAGTGGGAGCTCTGATGTTTGTGGGCAGTGAATGCGGTTCCTAAGGACAATGAGGACAAGCAATAGCTTTCAGTTCTGGCACCTTGCGTACTGCAGCAATGTCTGGACGTTTACAACTGGGGAGCTGGGCTCCGCATGAGAGTGCCATACACAGTTTTCTCCGTAGACAGAAAGGCAAGTGGGGAAGCCTATATGTGTGGGGTAGTGAGCGCAGTTAGAACATACAATGAGGACTAGCAAAGATTGATGTCATGGCACCTGGCGTATTGGAGGAATTGCTGGACGTCAATATTTTGAGATCAAGCTTACCCGAGAGACAGATAAACACAGTTGCACCCTTACGAAGGCAGCCTAGTGGGGAGCTGCAATGTTTGTGGGCAGTGAATGCGGTTCCCAAGGACAATGAGGACAAGCGACAGCTTTCAGTTCTGGCACCTTGCGTACTGCAGCAATATCTGGACGTTTACAACTGGGGAGCCGGGCTCCGCGCGAGAGTAATATGGGGTAGTCAGCGCAGTTACAAGGTACAATTAGGACTCGCAAACAGTGAACTCCTGGCAGCTTGCGTCTTGGAGCAATTAATGGACGTCAAGATTTTGGGATCTGGGCTTTGTCGAGAGACAGATACACGGAGTTGCACCCTTACGAAGCTAGACAAGTGGGAGCTCCAATGTTTGTGGGCAGTGAATGCGGTTCCCAAGGACAATGAGGACAAGCGATAGCTTTCAGTTCTGGCACCTTGCATACTGCAGCAATGTCTGGACGTTTACAACTGGGGAGCCGGGCTCCGGGCGAGAGTGACATACAGAGTTTTGCACCCGTAGGCAGATAGGCAAGTTGAGAAGCCTATGTATGTGTGGCTGTGAGCGCAGTCACGACGTAAAATGAGGACTAGCAAATATTGAAGTACTGGCAGCTTGCGCCTTGGAGCAATTGCTGGACATCAGGTGTTTTTGATATGGGTTTTGCCGAGAGACAGATACACAGACTCAAACTCTTACGAAGCCTGGCATGTGGGGAGCTGCAACATTTGTGGGCAGTGAATACGGTTCCCAAGGACAATGACGGCAAGCGATAGCTTTCAGTTCTGGCACCTTGCATACTGCAGCAATGTCTGGACGTTTACAGCTGGGGAGCTGGAGCTGTGCGAGAGTGACATACAGAGTGTAGCACCCGTAGGCACATAGGCAAGTGGGGAAGCCCAATATGTGTGGCACAGTGAATGCAGTAACAAGGTACAATGAGGGCTAGCAAAGATTTACGTCCTGGCACCTTGCGTGTTTGAGCAACTGCTGGACGTCAAGAGTTTGGGATCTGGGCTTTACCAACAGTCAGATACAAAGTCGCACCCTTTACGAACCTAGGCAGGTGGGGAGCTCCAATATTTGTGGGCAGTGATTGCGGTTCCCAAGGACAATTAGGAGCAGGAAGATTTTTCATTTTTGGCACCTTGCGTCCTGCAGCCGTGTCTGGATGATAAAAACTGTAGAGCTGGGCTCCGCGCGATACTGACATACACAGTGTTGCTCCTGTAGGCAGATAGGCAGGTTGGGAAGTCCTGTATTTTTGTGGCTGTGAGCACAGTTAGAAGGTGCAATGAGGACTAGCAAAGATTGAAGGTCGTCCACCTTGCGTGTTGGAGCAATTGCTGAACGTCAAGAGTTTTGGATCTTGGCTTTTCCGATAGACAGATACACAGAGTCGCCCCCTTACGATGCTAGGGAAGCGGGGAAGCCCTGTATTTGTGGAGCATGAATTTGTTTCCGAGATGCAATTAGGACCAGCTAGAGTATTCAGTACTAAAACCATGACTTTACAAACAATAGCTGGGCATTTATATTTGGGGTCCTGGGCTCTGCCGAGAGTGAGATACACAGGGTAGGTCCCGTAGTTAGCTAGGCAAGTGAGGAAGCCAAATATATGTGGGGTTGTGAACGCAGTTACAAGGTACAATGAGGAGTATCAAAGACTGACGTCCTGGCACCTGCGTGTTGGAGCAATTGCTGGATGTCAAGAGTTTGAGATCTGGGCTTTGCCGAGACTCAGATAGATACACAGATTTGCACCCTTTACGAAGCTAGGCAAGTGGGGAGCCCCAATGTTTGTGGGCTGACAATTCGATTCCGAAGGACAATGTGGACTCGCAAAGATTTCAGTGCTGGTGCCTTGTGTTTTTGAGCAGTGTTTAGAGCAGTGTTTAGAGCAGGGTTCTCAGGGATAATGAGGATCAGCGACAGCTTTCAGTTCTGGCACATTGCGCATTGCAGCAATGTGACAAGCTAGGCAACTGAATTTTCTGTTATAATGTCGAACTATCTTCTCAGAAATTTTTAAATACATTGGTGACTTCAGAAAAGAGTATTTATTAATTTCTTATCCAATCCATGTGTACTTCAAACTTCGCAGCGTTTGCTCAGTAGGTTTTCTCTGCTTGCTATTCTGCCTACATTACAGAATATTAATCTACCTGGCAGATATTTTTACTGTGAATGTTTTTATTATAAAACTTTGTATTTTAGTTTTTCTTTGGTATTTGTGGCATGGAATATTGAGTGAGATGTTAAACTTGGCGAATATATGAAATTAAATCAAAATAGAAGTATTTTCGATATCTTGATATGAATTTAATAAATGAAGCTTAACAATTTTTATCTGTAAGGACTGATTATTGTTTGGTAAGTTTCTGACCAAAATCTTATCTTGCGCTGCAGCACGTAATCAAAAGTTCACACTACATCATCTCTTCTTTTACCTTTACAGAGTGCAGTAGCCCTAGGGGCTGTGCTATGTATTTTCATTTTTGACAGTGTTTCTTGCTGCAGTGCAAAATTTCCTTCAGTCTTCTACAGGCATCTGTAACAAAAGCATGTCTGTCTTTTGGGAGTGCAGAGCAGATTTTGCTTGCTTTGGCTAATTAGTGGAAATTACAGAGTGTATGGGTTCATCCCAAACTAGAAGTGTGCAAGAGCAGTCTGACTGAGCAACTAAGGGTCCTTTTTCTAATTAGCTAATGGTTTTCTTTTGGCTCATGAGTCAAGCAGAAGTGGTCTCTGTGCAATGCAAATGCTGATCTGTTGGCTAAAGCAGGTCAAACCCCACGGCTAAAGCATCTGTCAGTGCTGAACTTCCTTATAATGGGAGAATATCGAAAAAAATAAGTTGGTTTATACCTGAATAGTATGTATTGGTTGACCCTATGAAGCTGTTGTTTGACTGTCTTTGTCTAGAAATAAAAAATTACCTAGAACAAAATAAAAGCTCAGAAAACTATGAAAACCTTTTCAGACATGAGCTTTGGGAAGCCGTTGTTTTCAATAAAGAAAAACATGTCAGGATAACTCACGGTTCCTACTGAATCATCATTTTCCAGAACTGTAGGTAAGACATTGTCTGCTTGAGGTTCACTTAGATGTTCGATACTTCCTTCATGGGAAACATTTCAAAAGAATTATGAAACAAGAGTAGAAGTCCTATTTCCCTCTCTTCTACCACCAATTAAAGCTGAATAACAAAACATGCACTACTGTATATCAAAAATTTGTTCTGTTTATAATAAATCGGAACCAGAGTCCTTGAACTGTGAGATATATATTTTTCTAAGTAGCACTGTATTTTTTCCAAGGTACTCCTGTATTCTTATGCTTTAAATGCTTATCTAATGTGTTTTTCTCCTACTCCTATTTCCAAGCACCGACATGCAGTTGCAGTTTGTTGTATATTATATCCTCGAACATCTCTGTCATTCCTGTCGTTCTTCTATCTTTTGTAGGAGTAAAAGCACTAAGAAACGCTTCTTTGTCTTCTTGGTTTCAAACAATATCAGGGCATAAGCTGTGCTGAAATCTCAAATTCTTAAAACTTATGTTTTCTGGCTTACATCCCTTTTCGTCATATATGTACAGTTTCCCAAACTAAGAGCCTATCAATTAGTACAATTACTATGAAAATAGTCAGGGTCTTTAACTACGACTAGTAAAATATTTCAAATCTTTTTAGGCCTAACAGGGTGTTATCCTTAATTATTTCATTTTTGCAAAATTTGTAATATTTCATCCTTTTCAAGGGTCTGAGTAAAATACCTTCCCATTTCTGCTTGATGTGTAATCTTTCTTTTCCAATCACTGTACATTTCTGCTGCATTCCGGTAACACCAAAGAAAACACTTAAGAAATACATAAACAAATATTCCTAATATCGCCAAAGTCCTTAATCCCATGAATAATTTTTTGAACCGTCCAAAGTTGGGAAACCAATTATCCCAATTATCCCATTGTCAATTTATCCCATAAACCTTGAAGCCCCAGTGAAGTATCATCCAAAGATAGTTCCTGGAATACTCGTGCTTTCTCCCAGAGTGCCTTTAGATCTGCTTCTATCTGCTTCTCTTTATTGATATATGCAGAGCAACTGGTGTTATCAATCATAGATACACCTCCTTCTTTGGCTGTCGATAACTCTAATGCCATACGATTTTGCAACACAACCTTCCTGAGGGAAGATACTTCCGTCTGTAAATTTTTTATAGTATTTATGGTTACATTTTCCATCTGCTCTAGAATTGCGGAAATATTTACTACGGCCTTTTGTAGCTCACTTGCTCCTAGCCACGGTAAGAACCATCTAACAAAGCTAAGAAATTTGGTTCCTCTAACTTGTACCTGCAGGTCAAATCTTGGTCTGATCTCATAGCTTGAATTATCATAACTACAGTATCCTCCATCTTGTCTTTTCCAAAAGTCAGGCCAAGTATTCTTGTCACAATTCCAATGAGTCGACCCTATGCCATACAAAGGCTGTCTTATGTTACCTCTTGGTAGGGCAGTACGAATCCAACAATCCTTAGCCCCTGCAGCATTCGCTATCATCTGATTCGCATTATAATACAAGTTCTCGTTCCAAGCATTTACTGATGAGCTTAAAGTCAATGAAGTTATTGTCGTAACCGTAATTTCATTTAATAATACCTTAGTTACTTTTCTTGCTTTGTTTGTCCTACAAGGGAACGCCTCTGGCCATCCGGAGAAGGTGTCTGTAAGTACCAATAAGTATCTGTACCCCCCTTTTCTTGGAAGTTCAGAGAAATCAATTTGCCAGTGGTCCCCTGGTACATTTCCTCTCCCAATACTTCCTAATTGTGCCTGGTTACCTGTATTGGGATTATTTTTCAAACATATTTCACATCGCTGAGTCACCTGTCGAACTGTAGTATATAAATTTCTCCCTATTAATTTCAGATTTAAAAATCTATACAGGGAATCTGCCCCCCAAGTGTCTTATTGTGTTCTTCTTTAACGACTCGGCATGCTTGATCTGTCTCCATCGTGCGGTTAGTAGTCCTTGTTCCTCCCAAATTGCTCTGTGAGCGGGGACGACTCCAAAGGCATATTTGGAGTCTGTCCATACATTTCTCTTTTTAATTTTTGCCAATTCCAGGGCCCTAATCAGGGCAATAATTTCAGCCTTTTGAGCTGATGTTCCAGCAGCTAATGATTGAGATCCAATTACTTTGCTTGCTGTTGTCACCGTGTACCCAGCCTTTCGAATACCTTGTTGGACGAAGCTGCTTCTATCCATGAACCAGGAGTCTTGTGCATCTTCCAGGGGTTTTTCTTTTAAATCTGGTCTGCTAGAATATACAGTCTCTATGGTTTCCAAACAGTCATGTATCAATGATTCAGATGTCACCCCACTGAGGAAAGAAGCTGGGTTCGTAACATTAGTCACTTCAATATTAACATTGCCTGGTTCAACTAGAAAAGCCTGGTATTGTAAAAATCGGGATGGAGAAAGCCAATGATTTCCTTTTTGTTCTAGTATGGCTGATACCGTGTGTGAAACCAGCACTGTGATTTTTTTGGCCTAAGGTAAATTTCCAGGCCTCTTGGATACTTACTACTACAGCGGCCACAGCTTGTAGGCATCCTGGCCACCCTTTGCTTACTTCGTCAAGCTGCTTAGAAAAGTAGGCCACAGCTCTTTTGTAGAGTCCGAGTCGTTGAGCTAGGACTCCCAGAGCTATACCTTGTTTTTTCATGGGAAAACAGCCAGAAGGGTTTAGTAACATCAGGTAGGCCCAGGGCTGGGGCCTTCATCAGTTCCTTTTGAAGTGTTTTGAATGCATTTGGAGCTTCTCTGGACCAAATCAATTGAGTGGGATTGTTTTTCAAAAGTTCACCTAAAGGTTTTACTATTATTCCATAATTGTAAATCCATAATCGACACCAACCTGCCATTCCCAAGAAGGTCCTGAGTTCCTTTACCATTTGAGGGAGGGGCATTCCGCAGATGGCTGCTTCTCGTTCCGTTCCTAATTCTCGTTGTCCTTCAGATAGCTCATATCCAAGGTAGGTTACTTGCTGTCGCACCATCTGAGTTTTCTGTTGAGAGACTCGATATCCATTCAGTCCCAAAAAGTTCAACAAATTAATAGTCCATTGAATACAATCAGACTTTGTTTCAGTTGCTATTCATAAGTCATCCACATATTGTAGAAGAGTTCCGTCTCTGGAGGGTGGATCCCGTGTCTCAAGTTCTCGTGCTAACTGGTTCCCAAAGATGGTTGGACTGTTCTTAAAACCTTGGGTAACACTGTCCATGTAAGTTGGGTTTTCCTACCGGTAGTAGGACTTTCCCATTCACATACAAATAGGTTTGGGCTCCCCTTGGCCAGAGGCAAGCAGAATAATGCATCTTTCAAATCGAATACTGTAAACCATACTTGATTTTCGTAATTTAGTATGTCAAGTGTAAAGATTGGCCACCACAGGGTGTAAATCTTTAAAACTGATGGGTTTTTAGAAAGAACGCCTTTTCCTGTTGGCCAGTAGCTCCCACTATAGTCACAAAGTCTTTACTCACAGGTATCAATTCTTGATTTAAAACAGAGAAAGAAGCACCTGTGTCTACTAAGAATTCTACTTTTTTCTCTTGTCTCCCAGCCTTATCTTAACCAGTGGATCCGCTAAGGTAGATTCCCCAGGTCCCTGTCAATTGGCCTCTGCTCCAGCAATCAACACTTGCGGGGTTCCTCTGAGTCTTGGACTTCCACTCCTCCAATGTTCTTCCTCTCGACAATACACACACTGATTCTTTCCCAATACATTTCCCAGTCCTCCTCTACTTTCAGAGAGCCTTCCCCTTCCTTGTCCTCTAAATCCTCCTCTATTCACCATTCCTCTCTGTTCCAAGGCTGCTTCCATGCGGCGGGAGGTTAACACCACAATCCTTCTGCCACTCCGGGCGATTCTGCAAAGTAAAAAAAAAATATCCGCATACATAACCTCACCTCATTTTCCTCTCTCCATAAGAACAACATTATAATGCTATATTGCAGTTTAAAGATCCATTAAAGGGCCATTTTTCACCATCTTCTAATTTGTACAGGGGACAACACTGATTACGATATTTGATTAGTGTTTTCTTATTCACACTCCTACCTGCTTGTCCCCCTATCTCTTTCCAATGTGCTAAGATACATCCTAGGGGGGTTTTCTTTACAGTACCACCATTTTGCTGTCCCCCCATTCTACCTTATTGATTCTGTACTTCCGTTATTCTCCCACAGATTATTTCAATAACCTCAACCTGTCGCGCTTTATTCTCCCACTCTGACCATGTTCCACAATTCTCACATTAAATATCTCATCCAAATAAAACCCATATATTTGGGTCAGAAATGAAACAATTTACGAGGAAAAGCGGTTCACATTCATTTTCAGGATGACACACACAGGTCTCCAGGTTTTCCACACTCACTTTGCAGTCACACCATGTCTCAGTCACTTACCAGTTACACCAGAGTTAACTCAGCTCATTCATACTTAGTTGCTCATTTCGCAGTGCCTGACAAATATATCCAAATTCAATACCAATAAACAATATCTGGGTTTGGTGCCAGTAAATCCGTACTGCCAACAGGACAAAACTCATGCGGGTTTCAGAAGTGTACCAATACCAAAAGGCACGTTATTGCAGAAGTACAAGGCTTAACCCGTGCCTGTACCAATGTACCACCAACAGTACAAACTCATGCGGGTTTCATAAGTGTACCAATACCAAAAGGCACGTTATTGCAGAAGTACAAGGCTTAACGCGTGCCTGTACCAACGTGCTAAATACCAAATGTATACCCTCAGGCACTAGTAGCCTGGTATACGGCGCTCAGCATAGGACGTCTCCTACAACTTACGAGAACCTTCCAAATGACCGGTCCCAAATTCCAAAACAGAAAAGATTTAAAGAATACCTTTTTTCCTTTAGATGGTCCTTGTCTGCTCCCACAGTGATCCGATTGAGGCGAGGAGTCCCTCCAGGAAATCCCGGGGGTACCCTAGGGAGTCCTGTTCTCAGCGGATCCTGCAGCTGAGCAGAGCGGGTCCCACCTGGGGTACCAGATTGTTGCCGTGAAAAGCTGAAATCAGAACTCAATAGTCGGGATGACTATTAAGCAGGTATTCTTTATTGCAGCGCTGGGCAGCACTGGGATCGCTCCGCCACAAGTGCCCCGCCAGGTTAGCACAACACATCAGTTCATATACAGAAAAATCATACCTAGTCATCAGATTTCCTGAAAAGGGCCGTTTTATGGTGATGAGTTCCCGGAATTCATTTACATAGTCCAAGCATGCGCAGTAAAATTAGGGTTAGGGTCTTTTCACCCTCCTGTGGTCTTCCATAGTCTTCCTCACGTTGTCCACTAGTCGAACTTTGGGCTTCCTTTGTCCATATATAGTCATTGAATTAGCTCATCAGTCCTTCGGCCTCAGAATGTCATAAGGGGGTGGATTTCAACTAGTTCTTTGGTGCTTATCTTTGGCACAATCGTCTTGAGTTCCTGTTATCAGTGATTTAATGAAGCCTAACGAGCTTGCTCAAGGCCTGTTTAGTCCTATCAGGTAAGAAGTTACAGGAAATGTCCTATCATCAACTCTGCTCAGCAGGTAACTAAAACTATCTTTGCAGGGGAAGAAAACAAAAGAGAAGAAGGATGCAAGTGAAACTAAAAAAAAAATGCAAGTCTATGTATCACAGTAAGGTGTTAGTCAGGGATTGGCAGGGATTTAACCCTTTACTTTGCTACCCTATTTCCTGAAGACCCTCAAAAATCATATTAGCAATGTGATTGGCCATTAATTGTCATTTTATTTTTGTTCTTTGGGTCCTGCTGCTTTCAGGAGATCATGGGGTTTAGTAATGTGTTCTTCAGTCATATTTATGATAAACTATATGTTGAATGATTTAGTCTATGCTTTGACCTCATAGTTGATGTGGATTAGACTTTCAAAGAGAGGTGGAAGGGTTCTGAATTATAGCAACTGTAGATAATCAATAGCAAAAAATCCAATAAATCCTGTTCTATTTTTATTTACATTAAACATATCTCTGCTTACACGAAGAATTGGCAACATGAAAAAGGTCAAGGTGCTACTTTTTGCCTAGGTTGCTCTCTTAGTTAACTTGATAGAAAGTACCATCTGAGGTTTCTGCTAAGAGGGCAAAAAGCCACTTTTGTTAATTATTATAATGTCCTTTCCTTTACTACTCCAATCCTGAAAATGAGGTAAACTCAGCAACAAGGTTGCAGATCTTTCATTTCTCTTCCGGAATATCATGCCTTTCCAGTGATTCACAAGCTAGTATGTGAACATAGGTAAGAGCAAAGGATAATGTACTTCTTTGTTTTGAGCGAAATTGTTATATAGGCTGGTATCATAATGCTTAATTCAGTTTTGCGGAATCTGTGTTCTGACATTAATAGGCCAAAGAAAGTTTCAGTGTGTAGAATTCAGTGTGTTTGTGTAATATAAAATCACCACTAGATGGTACTTTTAAACAGACTATAGTTGACTTAAAACAGCTGGTCCTTCTATAACTGCCTTCAGGCATGAGGAAAGGCTTCCAAAGGTTTGTGCTTGTTTATCTATGTTTTTTTTGTCTTTAGTCATCATTTTTCAATAATGTAAAAGTTTGAGTCTTGGGGGAGCAGAGAGAAAGTTATTTAATTCAGAATTTGCAAATGATCTGCATGGTGTATTTTAAATCTGTAACACTTTGAAGGGAAAGACTCAGGCTTTTCTTGTTTCTTTTATGGTGTGAATAATGTTTTACATGCCCTTCTCTTTCCTTTGTGTTCATGAGGAGGCTGTCAAGGCATGGTGCTCTGAACCATATGGGCAGGTGTGCTGCAGCTGGCATATGAGTCTGTTCCTCTGAGCCAGAGTCACCACTTGAACTAGCAAGGTTCAGCTCAGACAGGAGGTTTTACTCATCAACTAGCCAGTGAAGCTTCTTGGGCAAAGGAAATGTACACATATTTATTTAAAGGATGGCAAAGCAATTTCTTTCATATGTAGCAATTTATTTCCTGCAGCCTTGTTTAGGAGTTGTAGGGGGTCTGAAGGTCTGAAAGGTCTTAAACTCAGTCCTTTGTCAACACTGCTCTCCTTGCAAGCTGATAATGTGTCTAAGCGGGGTGCAGTATTCTGCTGTTTTTCCTAAGAACATACCATATCTGTGTGTGTGTATGTATAAGTTATGCAGTAATAAAACATGTTTATTTTCACAATTTTTCAACAGCTGGTTTTCTCTGATACAAGGAATATTATTAGTAAAGCAATGAAAACGGTAAGTCTCAGCTACGTACAAGATACTCTTATCCATGAGATTGACTCTTAAAACTGGTTTAAACTCAATATATCTATTTCAGATAATTTATTTTAATCTTGCTCTTTAGATAACAGCAACAGGCCTTGACATTTACTTCTATTTCATTTGTAAACCTCAATATCTAAGCACTTGTAGGATTCACTTAATAAAACTCAAACTTTACTCTTTAGAAGAAGCTTTTTATGATTCATAGCATAGGTTCTTTACAATAGCAGTTTGTTATTTTTGCATGTAAACATTACATTAAGTTTACAGACACTCATATGGGGGACCTATTTAGTAAGAATGCAATGGCTGTGCTGAAATAAATTTTTTAATAATATATATTATTTAGCACATTCCTCTGTGTTTCACAGCGCTTTACTGAAGTCAAAATGTTTTCATTTCCATGTCAAAAGTGCAGAAAGATTAAGGTTCTGTATTCTTAAACTGAGATTTTCCAACTTGACATGACTAAAATCATAATTACGTTTCTACTTGTAAATGGTGGAAGGTTCTGGCACAGATTTACTCTAGAAAGGATTGGAAGTGCTAATTAGGCTGTAGCCAAAAGGGTTATCTCTTGTCTCTCCAACCACTTCTTAAGCAAAGGGAACTCTATGGCATGAACAAGAATGTATCTTCCCTCCTACGGAGCAGGTAGGACTTGCATCAGGTTAATTTCTGATACCAAGTGGGCCTTAGGAGGAAAAAAGTTGCTTCTTAGGACTGAGAGAAAGAACATGGGGCATCTGCAACTAATGCTGCCAGAAGACACTGCACTTTTCAAGCTATTTACATTACTATATTTTATTCTGGAGATGGAAATTTCACTGAAAACAGTATGAATCTTTTTACCATTCTATCTTGATAAATCAACTGCAGTTGTCTCCCCAATCAAAAAAGCTCCTCTTCTGTGTTCTTGTGTTTTCAGATACTTAACTGTAAAAAAAAGGTAAATATTGACACCATCACTTTTTATTTCTTTGTTTCCAGTGCTTTGTTCTCCTTTGCTGTCCTTCTACGTTTCATTCATGTGTCTTCAATGTTTTGATTATTTGCAGCACAGTTTCTCCTGTAATTCTAAGAAACATTAAACTATTATAACAATTATCCCAGTGATTTAAATTTGCCTTTGTCGTCCACTGAAATGATATGTGTCTTAGTGAAAGAATATCTTAAATACACCACACTTGTAAATAAATATCTGTAGAACTACAGTGTCCCACAGTTCTATTTCTCCCCTCCAAAATTGCTATGAAAATATCATAAAATGCCATGTTTCATTGGTTTTGTTTAAAATGTAATTATTTTTCAGGATTGTAAAAAAAAACCCAAACTGAATTAATAAAATAGATACAAATTATAACTCCCTTTTGTATTTGTGCCTTTACGTGTTGAAGATCATGTGTTACAGAATATTTACTTTTATGAAAGAGCAGGAAATTGTATGTATGTCTTCACTCTGCTTTATGTTACAAAAGCAAATAGAAGTTGTTGCAATGTCTAAGTCGTATTTATTTGTTTTTCAAATAATGTGAAATATATTTTTCATTATTATTTTCCTTTCATGTCACTGGAACTCTCTTTTAAAAGCAAAGAAATTTATGAAATTACTTTTTTTTATATGATGTGCTGGATTTTTATGAAACAGACATAACATCATATGATAAGCCAATACTGTAGTATTACATTTTTAGAGTACATATTTATTGAAATATTAATTCCATAGCACACACAATTTATTATTTATTGCCTGTGGAAAAAAAAATTTCCTAAATATAGATACAATTAAGAAATTCCCCTCATTTTGAAAAAATAATAACATAGAAGATATATTCTGCACCCTAAAGAAATGCTAAAAAACATTTGATAAATATGTAACACAGCAAAATGTAAATGATAATTCGAGATTACTAGAGGTCTGCTTAATGATATGGTGGAGTTCAGGATCCTGAGGGAAGGGAGGAGGGTAAAAAGCAAACTCACAACCCTGAATTTCAGGAGAGCAGACTTTGGCCCATTCAGGGATGTGCTTGGGAGTCCCATGGTATAAGGGAGTCCCATGGTATATAGGAGTCCCATGGTATAAGGGAGAAGGGGGGGGCCTAAGAGAGCTGGTTAATATTCAGGAATCATCTCCTCCAAGCTCAAGAGAGCTCCATCCCAATGAATATGGAGTCAGGCAAAAATGTCAGGAGGCCTATGCAGAAAAACAAGGAGCAGAACTCAAACAATAAAGTAGGACAAGAGGCAATGGGCATGACCTGAAACACAGGAGGTTCCCTCTGAACATCAGGAACCACTTTTTAACTCTGAGGGTGACCACTGGCACAAGGAGGCCCAAGGAGGTTGTGGAGTCTCCATTCCTGGAGGTATTCAAAAGCCATCTCGACACAGTCCTGGGTAATTTGTTCTCAGTGGCACTGCTTGATCACTGGGGTGCAACCAGATGATATCCAGAGGTCCCTTCCAAGTTCAACCATTGTATGATTCTGTGATTAATTTGAAGATTTTCAAGGATACAATCATTTAAAAAGAACATACAAGGTAATGTGGAACACAACATTTTGTATCCTTAAAGCTAGTTATTTTATAAGTGCTATGTGCATTTAGTTCTTTTTTGCTGGTATACTTCTACAAAAGCCCTTTCTACCTTTTTTTGCTTTAGATGTATTCTACATTTGTGAATATTATTTTAATGTCATAGCAATTTGATAAGTTACTTATCAAATGTGTAGTTTGTTTCCAGTATCAGTCCTAAAGAATTGTATTTGTATTATTTGCACAAAAATACTTTTTGCTTAAAATTCCACTTTTTAATAATCTTTTAATGTTTTGATCGACACTGAATTAATTGCTAAAATATATAGGCTTAGTAACAACAGCTAATAAAATAGACAATTTATTCAATAAATATACACAATTTTTTTTTCATTTCAAAATAATGTAATCAGAATAAGGAATGGGAAGTAGTAAACTCACATTAAACTAAAGATATAATAGGAAATGTGAAATCTCTTGAGTGTTCTCCCTGGCAGAAGAAAGGGAAAACAGAGGCTGAAAGCAAGGAGGACTGACCAACACCATGTGCAATTTGCTTCAGATGTCTTTTTGGCTGGCCAGCCAGAAAGCCTACCATTGGCTAAGGTTTTACCTTAGAAAGTTATATTTTCTTAGTGTGGCAGGTGTCTAATCTTTTCCTGAGTTTGATATGATTTGGGTTTCTGTTGCAGTTTTTACTGGTTTGAACCAATTTTTCTCCATGGGTATATTTATTCTGTTGAAATTCTTGGTGCCTATTACCTCAGAAGCTCGGATTGATGGATGTGTGACGGTTCAAAAGCTAAGGGCATAACAGGATTACTCAGTTCAGCTGCAAATAGTGGCAGTTCCTGCTTCAGTTTGGCATTAAGGTGCTCCTTGACTGAACAGGCAGATGGACTAAGATACTGGTTCTCAGATATACCAACGCTTATGGAAGACATTGTGAGTAAAATCTAAAAGAGTGGAAGACAGAGCGTTTTGAAAAGCATTCTGTTCTGTCTGACCCTGTGCCACCTGAAGTTATAGTTAGCTGAAACAGATGAAGCAGTAAGATTTTGCTATCCCAGGTCTTTTTGGGTGCATCTGCATCAGTATTTTAGCCCAAATGTAGATGTTACGCATTTTTTAAGTGTATCTCCTGACTGCGTCCCCTTACTGCACCTCAGTTCCCATTGTAGAGCAGTCTCAAAGCACATGATTTGGATTGCACCGGAAAGAAACAAAGCTGGAAGATGTGGTCCAGGTGCATACCTCATGAACTCAGGATACCAGCCAGCATTTGATCCATAGGATCAGGCTAGCACTAAGTAAAACTCTTGAAATGTGTGTAGTGTGGAGACTGGGACCTTATCACCAATTATTTCAGCCATTGGGCCACGCTGCTTGGTAATGCAGTCTTCATTATAGTAGTGGATACATAAACATCTCAGCCTGCAGAGGTAATCTGAGGGGTTGGTAATGTCTTCTGGGAGAGGAGGAAGAATAAACCAAGTCTGTTCATAGATGATATGGGTTTATTTACATGGAGGGTTTTGGGTAAAGAGCTTGCTTTAATTGTTAAACTTTAGGGTTTCTAAGCAAAGGTATAATCTGCTTTTTTCATGTGTTTGGAGAAGCAGGACTTTGTGTACATTAGTTGTCAAAGACAACATTAGCATTTAAAATTCACTTGTTTTCACATGAATGGCTCTGAATATTGGCTAACTGCTCCATGTAAGACACAGCATAGAAGACAATGAACACAACAATGAAGAACATAGTTAATACTTTTTCCATTGCTGTGTTTTCTTGTCCTGTATACCTTTAGCTCTCTTCTGGTTTGGATTTAAGATTTTTAAAATAGTGATCTTATTACATTTTTAAGTATGTTTTTGTTATTTTTGTCAAGCCTCAGAGTCAGGAGAGGCAGAAAAAGCTGTCCATGGACATGCTTAGATATACCAAATACCAGAAATAAAAATAAGAGGAGAAACATATGAAAGAATACAAAATTATTTTTAGAGAACCATCAGGTATTGGAAGGTTTATTTTCTCCTTGTACTGGGAATTGCTATTGTTATTTTATTCACTTTTTCCATCATCTTGGTCAGAGTGAGCCAACTTTTTTAGTGATGAGAACTAGAAACCAATTTCAGTGTCTGATATCACCTTCTGGTGTCTGCGTGGAGATGACTGGGCAGCCTTTGTTTTCCAGGGTGTTCTGTTTTTATGTGTCAGAAAGCCTTTCCTCCCTGCTGTCAGTAGCACAGCTCCTCCACTTGAGATACTCAAATGCCAGTGAAAATAAGAAACTTCTTAGGAGCCTGCTCCTGAGGTATACTGAATCCTACCCCACTGTCACATGTGTTGATGGGGTTGTTCGTGGTAGTTTTTTAACCAGAGCACCTGATCTGTCTGCTTTAAAGTAGAAGAAAGCGTTTATTTGTAACGCAATTTAAGAAGGAAACATGTTGCAGCTGGTCAAGATTTGGGGCTGGACCTGTTTTTAAAAGTGGGGCACAAGGGTAATATTTTGTTGTCATTACCTGTGCGCTTGCTCAGGTTCCTTTGATGCCTCCATTCCCTTGGGCTCTGACCTGGGTGAAACGTCAGACAACGGTTCCATGACGCCAGTCCTCCACTGGTGTGACGTGTTTTAAATGAAGCCAGAAGCTCACCAGCTCACCAGCACGGTTAGGCTGGGGGTGCTCAGCCCACTGCCAGGAGGAAGCAGGAGCCCATCAGAGGGGTGGGCTCCCCATTCTGCTTACTGTTCTACGCAGGGTCTGTCTTACTAGCTTGTTTTTCAGAAGTACCATTGTACTCAGATGTGGGTAGAGATAAACATTAAGACTTCTATGCCCTTCCTTAGCATTTTTCTAGGTCCTTTTAAGGTTAATGTTAAAACTTTAGGCTTACCTAGCCTAAAGTTTTGGTTCCTGCTCAGCTACAATAATTTTGCACTGCACTACGCTTTTTTTGCTTTTTTTGCTTTTTATGCTTTACATTGTACTACACTGCACTAAAACAGTTATTTTTAAAACGGTGAAAATGGTGACCTTAGCGATGCTTATGTATGTTTATTGAGTTTAGTTATCCTTGCATTTAAGTTTGTTCATACTTTATACAAATAATTTATTTTTCTTTTTTGGGTTTCCAGGTGGGGTGAGGAGAGAGAAGGCCATTGTTTATTAAGCGTGGTCCACAGTGTGTTTATTTTCACCCCATGTTCTTAACTTCCTCTGGCCAAATCTAAGGCAAAAGCCACAAGAGATGTCATATATATGCCACCTCAGCCTCAAAAAGTCTGCCCATGAGTGGCAAAGGGGACTATGTGTCAATGAGGAAATATTTTTGCAGCCAGCATCATGGCTCAAATCTGGAATGCTTGTACTCTTTCGGACTTGTGGTGTGCTGCTGCTGTAGCTCTTTTCTTCATTACATGAGAATAACTCCAGACACATCAGCTAAACTAAAAATATGACTGAGTCATTTACTGTTGGTATTTTTAAAAATTTTTTTCTAGTGTGTGCAGTAACTAAATAAATGTGTAAGATTACACTGCCTGAAGTATACATATGTATAAACCCAATGCCAGTCAGAGTCATAACTGAATATGCCAAGGGGTTGGGTATAGTTTTAATTAGGAGCATACTAGGCTAATCATTAAGAATTATGTAATTGAATAAATTATATAAGTTTGCCAGCCTATTCTGAGCTCCCTCTGCACATCCAATTAATGCTAAAGCCTGAGCTAGAAACTACTGATGACTTCTATGGGTCAAAATTAAGAGTGCATGGGTGGAAATTTTAAAATATTTTTCCTGCTGAGATATAACACATTTCTCTGAGCATTTCAATGGTGTATATAAATGAATGAAATAGCTCACTGATGTTTGATTTAGATGACACCATTTATCCGTCTAAAGTTGGAGACATTTGAAAGTATTGTGATGTTTGACAATTACAACCGTAGTTGGTTTTGTTGCTCTAAAATATAATCTTAGGAATATCTAGTTTTATTCATCAAGGATGACTAGAAAGAGTTATCCATTTTGACGTGAGGGGCTGGACAAAATTGTATGGTCTTGCAGGTAAAAAAGGAGTTAAGGATAAAATCTAGTTATTTGAGTTTGAAAATTTAAAATGCAACCATGGCCTTTTAAAAGGTATGTGCCAAGTCCTGAACCACAGGTAAAAGTCAAGTCTTTTGGTTCCTTGTTCCCCCAGATAATCAGTTATGTCCCAGAAAACGTCTTTCAATGCTTCTTTTGAGAGCCAAGTGCCCTTTAGTAAGCCTGTGCCTCTTTTTTCCTTCTTTCTTCTCTTTAGTGCTATTTTCTTCCCCTCCTCCCTGGACCCAAACCTGCTCAAAGCAATAGCCATGACAAGAGATGACAAAACACTTGCATGCATTTGGCACGTGCTTTCATTGTCACTGGGACATGTGCTGACCTAGGGCTGCCAGCCCCTCTTGTTTTATGAAAAATGTTTCTTTTATCTCTGTAAAATACAGGAAGTGGTTATCTCTGCAGATCCACATCTCCAAACTTTAGGGAAACACTGAAGGACCTGGATTATAAGCATTTGTTTCCTACTGTTCGGTTTTATAAGCATCATTTTAAAATCTCGAAAATCCAGTGTCCAGACAAAGAGATTTCACCATTCCTTAAGAAACCTAAAAAACTTTTTTTGTTTTCAAGAGCCCTTTCAAGGCAGGAACAACTTTTTATATGCATCAGCTGAAAAATCATTGGAAGCTCCGTGCTGTTCTAACACAGTTTCCACCCATCTGTGGTGGTAACAGATTACAGCAAGTTGTCTTGCACTCAGTTTTCCCACAGGAAATTTTTGTGCTATATTTGAATCAGGAAACATTTTATGAACAGTTTTAAACCACAGTGTGCCAAGAGGTAGGAATGGTGACGTATTCCATGGAAAATGTCTACAGTCCCAGCTAACGTGACTTTATCTTCCTCTACACACCTGTTTCTTACCACTATAACTTTCAGCAACATATTTTTGCAGTAACATTTCAGTCTTTTGTCAGACTTATGCCCTTGTGCTCTCAAAAGATTTAATAATCTTAATTTTGTCCCTCTTGACAGTAAACAGGTACATATTACTTTTGTACTCATAAAATTCAGTCAGGAAAAATCACATTTTACTGTGTTTCAGGAATTAGAGATGCTCTGAAGCTTTTTATTGAAAATCACATTGCTGTGTATTGAATTATGAATGCAGGTGAATACAGGAGCATACAGAATACTTTATGGTATTAATAGACCAAGTCCAGAGCAATGTGGGTTTCCTCAAAGCCACAGTAAAACTAACAAAAAACCTCCTTGAGTAACAAGAGCACCACCTTCTGGCACTGAAGAAGAGAAGTAACAAAAAGCTGAGGGGCCTTAGGAATAGTTCCTAGAGGTAATATGAAAAACTTGCACTTTTTCTAGTATGTAGAATCTGTTTTCTAGTGAAAATAGGGTTAAAAGGCAGGATATTGAAAGAGAATGATGACCAGAATTTGTGCAAGAAAAGGGCAAAGGAGAAAACCACGACGGTAAAACCTGGGGTCAGGGCTGAGGAGATGCCAGTAGAGATGGGAAATGGTTACAGGGAGGAGAAGCACTAGGTCTGCAATGGTCTACAGGTGCGTTGAGGGGACTGTGAAAGCAGAGAGCCTTACAGCCAATGAGGCAGAAAATTTAGTGGGCTTTCCTATGGGGCAGGTGCCTGAAGGGACTGCAGTGTTTAATAAATTACTCCATCCAAAATTATTCTTCTGCCAGAGATACCATTTTTTTTCTTTTAACTCCCCTCTTTAGTCTTTCCATCCTACTATCCTGGTAAAAATCTGGTTTATATAAACTTTAGATATATATTCATAAATATACTCATGTCTATGAGTCTATATGTTGGCTATCCTGTTCATATATAGAATCTGGTATGCTTTTGTTTTGAAAATAATTCCTTATCATTTTGCATA
The DNA here is from genome assembly GCF_034638445.1 of Ciconia boyciana. Lineage (NCBI taxonomy): Eukaryota > Metazoa > Chordata > Aves > Ciconiiformes > Ciconiidae > Ciconia > Ciconia boyciana. Next base: position 108,459,290 of record NC_132935.1, on the reverse strand, counting down.
GGTGTAATAATATACTATGTTTAGCAACCCAACTCATAGATCAGTGCCATCTGTTGTTAAGATTGCCTGACTCACACCTAATAACTTGTGCTGCACTGTAACAGTTCCACGCTGAAAATAATTTTTTTCTTGTTTAAAGTATTTTTATTACTTATCTTGTGGTAATAAACCCATACTTTACCACAGTTAATGGTGTGCAAATAGATGTCATCATGCTACTTTACTATTAAAACCATAAATAATAGAGAAAACAATGATTATGCTAGTAGCTGAGCAACCGCATCTCAGTTTTCTATAGAATACTTTCCTGGGTTCTTAATGTGTGTATTTATTTTTATGTCTTAAGGCAAGCTTATTCTTTACTGCAGAATTTCCAGGCTACGTAATTTCTGCATTCTCATCACAATTTTTTCCAGTTACTTCAGTTCTTTCTCAGCCAACACTTCTGTAATGCTTGACCCTGTATGTTTTGTGTTCTGAGGCCATTTAGAAAAGGAAGCCAAGGGACTCCAGATTCCCTAAGCCAGTTCGCTGCCCTTGATTTTGTGTTTATATACATCATGGTCTTAGGCAGATACAGGCTCAATGCCACCCTTACTGCAGCCACGCAGCTTCTTGATTGCCTTGGAATATGGGCAGAGCAAACTCTTTTCTGGCTGCAAAAGACTGCATAGGCTTTTCCTGCATGGAGATCTACATACTGGATCAAACTTCCCACAAAAACAGGACCTGGAACCAATTTCTTCTGAATTTTTATGAGTTTTAGCTTCCAACCCAGACTTAAGTGTGCAGCTCCATTTCTAAAAAAAAAGCACTGTATAAAATCATGTATTATAGCTAAGGCTTTCTGCTTCTCCTGTTGTTGTCTTTATCAGCTTCTTCCCACACTTAAGGTGTTATCTCCTTCATGTCTTGAAAAGTTGTTCACGACCAGTACCCCAAAACATCTGACACTGCTATTACGTCCAATATATATCACCTCAATAATGGATTAGATATAGTTTTCAGAGCTGACATATTGACATACTAGCATTTAGCTATCTGTAAAATACCAGTGAGCTCTTTGTAAGGTCTTTTAACAGACTATTAGCACTAGATGTAGCTACAGCTTCTGGCTGTTTTCCAGGCTGTTCCCGTTTATCAACAATGGACAGCACAGGAAGTAATGAACATAGATTGCAACAAAAGGAAATTCAGGTTACATTTAGGGAAAAACAGCTTTTGTGATAAAGGTATTGAAGTATTGAAAGAGATTGAGGTGGTTTTGAAGCCTTTGTTTTTGGAAGTCTTTTACAAATGTGCTATAAATATTGTGGTTCCTGTCGTTGGGTACCAGAGAGAGAATTAGATCACCTCTGGATTCCAGCACTGGGTTTTTATTGTATTTTAGGAATAAAACGTCTGTCTTGTGTTTGTTTGGGGTTTTTTTCCTTTTTCTTTAAGCAGTTACAGTAGTTTACAGAGGGAAGAAAGAAGGAAACAAGACAGTGTTCATTAGAAATAAGTTAATACTATGAGTGGCGCGTATGAGTCTGGTAACCTGTCCTGTCCATACTGGCAGCCAGACTGTGTTTAAGCAAGTAATTTTCAAGAAATAAGTTAGAAAGATGTATGAGGTAAGACTGTCATACCAGTCAGCGTGGGCATTTTAAAACAATGTTTGAAAAGGTCAATGTGACCACTTCTTTGGGATGCAGCAGTATTTGTCAGCTGATCAGAGCTGAGTTCTTCCTCTGTGTTTTTCCCTGGAAGTAACTGTGTCATAACAAAACTCTGCAGCAGTTCTCACCTCAAGGGGGAAGTCTGAACTCTTCCCAGGTAACCAAGCAAGGATGTGCTCCACCTGCTTTTCTGCTGCCACAGGGGAACTAATCATTATGAAGGGCAAAATAATGACTACTTTCTTTGATTTGTCTTATGCCAAGGTTTACTTTACACATTATCAATGGCAAGTCTGAAATATGTCATTAAATATATTTGATATCTATCATGAGAGTAAAGCAGAGGAAGAAGGGGAGGGTAAATTCCCTCTTTGTAAAATGTGATGGTAAAGCTGTTTGAATCGGACCCTACAGGAAAGTCTAATAATTAATGTCAGTAGGCACAGCACTTTCTGTTTGGAATCATGGAAGGATCTCAGGGTATTTTGTTATCTGTTTCTTCATAATAAGTGAAAAAATCTTGCTTATTTAGAATAAACAGGTAAAGCTGCACTCAGGTGTTTCTACTTGCAAACCTTCAGTGAGTTACTGAAGTGCTACTGCCCTTTCCTTCCTGCAAAGAAAGCCTAGAAATCCCTCTGTTAAGCATTATGCTTTTTTTCTGCTCGCTGGGCTTATTTATTTGGTTCTTAATGACGTTCACTGTGTAGACTGAGGCCCAGCTCTGTGACAATGAAACAGCTTTTCAGTCAGACTCTCTTGTAACCCATGTTTTCAGAGCTATCACAGCAAGGATGTTCCATCAAGAGAAAAAGGACTTCTGAGATGTTGCCCTAGAGCACCTTTTCTATATCGTGCTTGGGTGTATCAAACGTTTATTGGGTGTGTATATGAAGTTTATATTGCTAACAGTCTCCGCTTTAACCTTTCCCTAGTGTTTAATAGAAAATATCCCTAGTTCCATTGAGACATGTGTTTCATTATCCACTTCTCCCATCATAGCACCAATGCAAATATGATGCTTGGGTCTTGAGAGGGCAGGCCAAAGTGGTTGGGTAAGATGGCAAAAGTTGAGTAAGTGTAGCTGAGTGTTCCAAGAATGACGCTGGCAGCCAGCAGGAAGCCATAGCTTAGACAACTTTGTGGTAATTCAAATACCAGACAAGTGAATTTTTTAGAACATCAGCTTCCCACAGGGACATAAAATCTCTTGGTTCCCAAGTGAAAAAATAATAAATTGCATTGTTTTATTTTTAACTGAGGGAGGCAGGGAAGTGTTTACTGAGGAAGGCTGTAAAATGGCCATGTTGAGTCAAAAACTCAGTTGTCATTGGCCCTGCACTGATCATGTTTTTGCACTAAAAGTAGAGATTACTCTGGAAACTGCACTCTGGGATTCAGAGGAGGCTTAGAAGGAAGGCTTTTTGTATCTTCACTTGTAAATTATTTGCTACATGACTCAAGGCTAGTTGTGTGACCTTCTGGTTAGTTTATCTGCCAGCAAAATGGATGTAATACTAAATTGTATGAATAGAATATTAATTTGAAGTTCAGTTGCTATATTGATTTAAAGTCTTTTGAAGGAGCTGGAATCTACATATAAATGAGCCATCATAAAACACTTGCAAGATTTCTTCTATATCTTTAGATTATAGACCTGTCTTCTTTTTCTGTTTTTTTATTATTATTATTATTTTTTATTTTCAACTTTTTTAAGGGAATTGTAGCCATGACTGTAACAGGAATTTTCAAAGCAGAAAACTTAAATATGTTGGACCCATGCCTCAATTTCATTCACTTTTTGTTCTTCTCTCAACATATTATTTTCAGACCTGGAATTCCATCAGATTTTTAGATCTCAAGCTTTCTGGTCATCTATGAATGTACTATTTCAGGGTACAGGGACCCCTGTACCCCACGGTACAGGGTCCAGGGACTGAATCCTTATAGTTTTGTTTTCTGATGCTCTACAGACTAATTATTTCATTGCTTTCTAGCATTCTTTCAGAGTTTGAAACAGATCTGATAAAAATTGACTACCTTTCTGGTTTAGCCAGAGTGGTACTGAATAGTTCTGGCATTCATCACCTTGAGAGCTATTCTTTGGTTAGCATAATTAAGTATCGGTTGGACCTCCAGGCTCCTCACGGGGAACAGTGATATTTGTTTTCTGTGATATGATTATTTCTTTTTCTGTCATGCATCCTAAGTGAATTTCCTGTTTCTTAAATCTCTTTATAATTCTGTTTGGTTTGTTTCTTTCTATTAGATTTGCTAATAGGTTATATTTACTTCTCAGCTTTCTGAACTCTTTCAAGCCTTTTGCTGATCACTGTGTTTTTTTGTGTGATAGTTATTTTCCTCTCTTTCCCTCCCTGCCCTAATTCCTACTTTCATTGTCCTCTTTTCAGTTCTCTTACCTGCATAGTTTTCTCAGCCACCGGTTCCACTGTGTAGGCACAAGGCCTGTGAACATCAGTTAAATAGAAAAATGAGCTGAATGAACCTTACTGTCTAGCAGATGAAGGAAGCAGACCATGCATGGAGTGACCTGTTTTGCATTAAAAGTTACTGTTGCATGGGAGTCTGAGGAGTGGCTGGGGGGCAGAACCCTCCCGTTGAGTCACGAGGTTCAGACAGGACCCCCTTGCTTTCTAAACTCCTTCTCAGGGAGGAGTCTAGGTGCGGCTAACTCCAGTCTTAGTCTCAGACTTGGTCAATGGTTTATTTTCTAAGGACTGTATAGGTAGCCACCCATCAGAGTCAACGTTTGCCTGTCAGAGCCCTCTCAGGGCTTTCACTAAAACAGCTTTGCAAAGTCAATTGAGGCAACAGTGTTAATTTGACAACGTTTTAAGTCCAGTCGTGTTCAGCGTACTGAACTTCACGATTACAGATTCACAAATAACATGATGCACCCCCCAGTCTAGTCATGTTGCATGAACTATCACAGCCACACTTAAAGAGTCTGGTCATGTTCAATGAGAACTACCGTGGCTAGATTAATGAAGAGTGCAGTTTATTAGAGCAACAGACACACAGGTCTGTTTTTACACAATGTAAAACACTTCATGAACAGAAGCACTTTTGCTTCTTTGCACTTTGTGAGCTACATGATCTTGTTGCTCCGAATTCATGCCATTGGTTAATTATAATTATTTATTCTCTGTGTGCAGCGCTCCTTGTTGGAAAAACTGTTTCCACCAAAATCAAAACTCCATTTGAAAACTAAGTCCTAAGATACCTATTTTTCCAAATGTGCACATTCACCAATAAACACAGAACTTCTTGAAAAATAAAAATGAAAGAAAAAAGTGCCTAATTTTTTTCCTATCATTTTGCTAACTTTGGAATGCTAAAACTTGTGCTTAACATAAAAGTTATTGACAGATCAATTTGAGTCAGTGACTAAAACCCCACAACTCCCAGAGATGCTTATTCCAAAATTATTCTGGTTTTCTTCATTTCTTTGGTTTTCATCTTTTTTTCATTTAGTTATTATCATTGGAGTAACCTTGGTTTAGTCAGCTTTGAAAAGTGATCAATTTTACATTGAATCTCTGGTCTCTGTTATATTGATTTATAAACCACATATAATAGCTTTCCCCTTGCTCTTCTCCTTATAATACCTGTTCTTTCTTCTACAGGTTGCATGATTTTTTTTTTCCTTAGTCTAAGCAGAGCCTTTCTTCAAGCTCTGAACCTCTTGGCTTTCATCTTCATTATCTTTTATATTATTCCTGTCAGACTCTTTGTTCAGAGAGTCATCTTGGCTTTTGTTAAAGTGCATATCATCAAAGAAAAATGGAAGTCACCTAGTCCAAGTCCCTCAGACTATTGTGGCATTGTTCCCTACTTAGTATTTTCCAATACTTCGTCTATTTTTAAATATCAAAAGATACAAAGGTGTTAGTTATTTGTATTATAAAATTATACAGTAGCTTGATAGCTCCCTAGTTTATCTTCTTCGCACTCAACCATTTTTTCTCATTAATGCTATTTGCATATTGTACTTCTAAATTTGTAAGAACTGCAAGAATCCTTTTCCAATGAGTTAAAAAATATTCTTTCTTGACCTTTACCCTATAGCCATGATTTCATGTCTGCCTCTTACTACTCATTTTTTTAAAAAATCTCTGTGGTCTGTTTTTGTTACCAGTATTAGTCTTTTTTCTGGCCTCTGTTTAAAGCTTTGTCTTTGTTAATTGTGATGGATTTGAACAGTTCTTTTCCACTGCAAATTTCATTATTGTTTCTAATACCTTTATCTGTATGGTACTGAAGATGAACACTTTTTACTTAGCAGTCCTGCCAGTCTCCATGGAAGAGACTGAATTGCAGGTCATAGTAAGTGATCATCAAATTAAATTGACAATGCCCACAATGGGAACAAAAAATAGCACGTGCTGCATTTTGAGATCCTTGACAATCTGCAAAAGAATGTGGAAGTGCAAAGTAAGATAATGATCTATTTCTGTGGGGGACCAAGACCCCAGGAGGGAGAAGAAGCTTCAGTAGGTCCCCACTCCATGTGTGGTTTCCTCTCTATTCTTTGTCTCCAGAATTTATGAACCTGGAAGGACTCGCCTTGAAAGATACCTTGCCAACACCTGTCTTGGGATGTGCCTGCAGAGCAGCCTGTCACTGTGTAAGAGGTGGTTTTCTCTGGGGATTTGTGCACCATTCTATTGGATAAAGTCTCCTCCGTGTACAAGTGGAGATATCTGCATCCAATCTAGAGGATGACACAGTTGAAAAAAGAGATTTTGTGATTTTTCTTTTGTAAAGTACAGAGAACTTCAAGACAGGTGGGACACATAAGCCACGAGCACCCTTCCATTGCCAAGTTCTGCTGAACTGGATAAAGACACTGAATTTTGTGGTAGATGTTGCCTCAAAGAACAGGCTTTGAAACCTATGTGTCTGTTAGGAAAGCACAAGACACAGGGAGGCTTAAATCGGACAGAGTGCTTTGATGTTACTGCAAACACTGGGAATGCTCCCTTCTTCTCCCGGAGGAACATTAGAAAGGTAGAAGTTGGGACAGTGTTAGGAGGCTCTCAGAGGGAGAGAGCTGGGTGTGACAAAAGGTCTGCAGATAGATGGATCCGATAGCACTGGAGAGTCTGGTGAACCTTTCTGGAGTTCAAGGGAAAATACCAAACGTGGGGGCAGAGCAGGAGGAGAGCAGGTTATCTGCTGGGAGATGTGGGAGTGCTACGGGACTAGTGGTGTAGACATGTTGAAGGGACAGGGAATAAGTTTACGTCAGGTCAGCTTGCAGTTCTGGATTTTTCTTCACTAACCCTCTGTACTCAGGTCAATTCAAAAAGAGTACCTGATGGACTCTACCTGAGCTGGACCAAGGATGAGGGGAAAAAGAAACCTCAGAGGCTCTGGGAATGCATTTGGATATTTAAAAATCTTTCATCATTAGTGTTGTCCCTGTCAATGACTTACTGTGTCTCAAAGAGCTGTAAATCTGCCTGTTTCTTCCATTTTCAATCTCTGAGATTTCATCATAGGTATGAACTCATTCAACTTTAAAAAACTGAAGAGATGAATTTTCATGAAACTCTTGATTTCTTTACTAGGTAAATGGATAGCTTTCTCAGCCTTTAATGCTCTCTGCACAGTCCTTGCATTTTAATGAATTGACCACTTGAACACAGATGTTATGGCTTTTCATTTCTAAAGTAATGATGTAATTAATGTTCATTAGCAAACAGGGATACTGAAATGCTTGTTTCTCTGTAGGACAGTCTCTATTTGGAAACGTAATTTGTTGCAGAAGGACTACTGTCAACCAGCAACCCCAGACCCCTTTCTGCAGGGCTGCTCTCCAGCCACTCCTCTCCCAATTTAGACTTGTGCCTGGTGTTACTCTGTCCCACGTGCAGAATCCGGCATTTGTTCTTGTTCAGTTTCATGCCATTGATGATTGCCCAATGCTCCAATCTATCCAGATCCCTCTGCAAGGCCTCTTGTCCCTCGAGACAGTCAGCAGCACCTCCCAGTTTAGTATCATCAGCAAACTTCCTAAGGGTGCATTCAACTCCTGCATCTAGATCATCAATAAAAAGATTGAACAGAACTGGCCCTAGAATTGAGCCCTGAGGAACACCGCTGGGGACCGGTCGCCAGGCAGGTGTAGCCCTGTTCACTGCAGCCCTTTGAGCCCTGCTGGTCAGCCAGTTCTTCACCCAGCGCACCGTGTACCTCCTCATTTCACAGCTGGACAACGTGTCCAGAAGGTTGCTGTGAGGGACAGTACCAAAAGCCTTACTAAAACCCGAGAAAAACTACATCCACTATCAACCCTTCACCCACTAGGTGGGTGACCTTATCGTAGAAGGATATCAAATTAGTTAGACAGGATTTTTCCTTTCTGAACCTGTGTTGACCATGCCTGATGACTGCATTGTTCTTTAAAAGTCTTTCAATAGCACCCAGCATGATCTTCTCCATCATTCTTCCAGGTCCTGAGGTTAAAGAAAGTTTGCTGTCTAAGGTACAACTGCTAAATTTTATCCAAGGAATTTTTACAAAATAATCCTAAAGATAGTTCTAATCTCAAGGTACGATGTAGAGACTTCATGCAATGTAGTGCCACAAGATTGTAAGTAGAGCACCATTGCCCATGCAGAGCAAAGACTAATTATGTCTCTTTGGATGGAAGATGAGCAAATCTCCACCTTGATCCCAACTTTAAGGTATTTTAAATTCCAGAACTGAGAATATTTGTTCGCACATCCAAACGCACATGTCTGCTCTGGGAAATCATAATGAAAAGAAGATGCTGGTAATTTTTTTCCTTCTCAATCATTTGTAGATTAAATGCTTTCAGTCAGAAATGGTCTCTTTCTGCTAATGCCTCTGCTGTGTACTGTGGCAAATAACTCACTGAGCCACTGCCTTTTCTTTTTCCGTCATCTTCTTCATTGGGCTGAAGGTTTCTCTTGGGCCTGAGATCCAAGTGACTCAGAATTGGTTTAACATGTTAGAGCTCTTCCTTTGCAGGAGTTTTTACAGACTGAAAGACAACCTTGGTTATGCTTCTCATTATTTTTATTTCTATTTTATTTTTTTTTATTATTATTTTTTATCAGCTAACCTGCTCCTAATGAAGCAGAAAGATAAGCTTCATTGATGCTTAGTAAAAGATATATTCCTTTTTTTTTGTTTCCTTCAGTGGTTTGATATTTTGTGATGACGTATATGGAGGCAGCTGTTCACAGACACGTGTACATTGAAGCAAATTGATGTTCTGCATCACCGCAGCACCATGATTGCTGCATGAATTTCTTTAAGTAATTATGTCCAGTGCATCTGACTAAGCTTTTGAAGGAGTACACAGAGGCTGTAGTGAGGCTTGGCCAGTTCCTCTATTGGGATGTCATGCTCTAGGGTAATGTAAGCTTAGGTCCATGATGCCTGATTCCTGGATGTCAGCACAGAAGCAGCTCAAAACCTAGCTGCTTAACACTGGGGAAAACAAGGAAATAACTTTGAGTATTTTCTTACATTATTTTTGGTCTAAATCTTTTCACTCCTACATTGTTTTAAATAATAAAACACTAAGCTTCTTTTTAAAAAAAAAATGTTGGCACAGTAGAGGGAGCTGAAATTTAAAAATATATATTTAGTGTGTTCTTGCCTGTAAAGATGAGAAATGTGGGTGGTATAATGCATGAGGTTTTAGCATTGCAGTTCAGGAAGATGATGGACATTTATTGCAAGCTATTAAGTGAAATGCGTCAATAGGATTTTAAGTCAGTGGTGTTAAGGTTCTTACCTGGGAGCACTACCATGCAGAATGTAAGACAGCAGAGTAGAGGCAACACGGTGCTCAACTACATGCTTCACAGCTGATTTTATTGAACTACTGCTTACCTTGATGCTGTTTATAGAATGCAGAAATACTCATTTAATGGAACAATTTAAATGAGATATATATCTATAAGAGAAATTTTTCCGTTACTTTTTCATGCTTTGAGAATGAAATAATATTTCCATATTCTTTAAGTGTTGTTTTTTTTCTTCATCTGTTTATTTTAGTTGCTGCCAGACTGGTTTCAGTCAAGCCTGAGATTCAGTCCATCGGAGTTGCCAGTATAAAGGCACGTGTACTTACTCCTGAGCCTGTTTCTGTGAAAACTATCCAGGTTAACCTCTCATTCTCCCACCTCCATAGGATTAAACTATTTATGCTAGACCCATTTTGATAAAACCAGGCAAAGGAGAGGCTGCATGTTTAGCTGGTCTGGTAGATCTGGAAGAAAATATAAACCTGTCTTATCTCGGCTTCCCAGACCTACAGGCACCACACACGCTCTAATGAAAAGTCCCTCAATGGGTGTTTATTTTCAACACACATGGGAATGATCAGGAAACCCTCCAAAGAACAAAACATCCCATTTTCTTCACTGTCCTTTGGCAGTGTTAGAAAAATTACCTACCTGGCAGCAGCCCTACCCAATCCTGCTATTTCAGAGGCATCTCTGAACATGTGAAGGGGAGCACAGGACAGCTTCTCTGCTCTGCTGAGGGCAGAACTTCTTTTGAGCAATTCGGCTGGGGCCCAGCTGCTTTCCTAATTGCAGAGAGGGGCCAGCTTAACCTGCCACCTTTCAGGGCATGTCTGCTGCGTGGCCTCCCCTGGGTGGGAGCAGCAGAGTAGAGCAGAGGGCAGAGGAGGTGAGGAGACCTCATCACACAGCTTGGGCATGTCATGATACCATGTCTGTCCAAAGCCACAGTGACCTCCGTCTGTGTGAGTCCTTGTGGCTCTTACTATCAGGGGAGCCTTGTTTTCCTTCATATTCTTTATTTGTTTGAGGATTAGAGAGGTCTAGGGGTAATGTAAGCATACAAAGGTGTCCGCAAAAGGCAGAGGAGGGGAGGGCTTTGAAAGATCTTGTAAATGAAGACAAGAAGTTTGAAAAAACAGATTTAAGCAGTAAGATTTTCTTAACATGATGAGCTGGTGGGAGCGCGTAAACTGATGGCAAAGGTGATTATTGTGAATTGAATTAATAGTGGATGTGATAGGCAGAATGAGAGCTCTAGCTGCATGGACAGTCACACCTCAGCCAGGGGGAGAGGAAGGCACAAAAAAGATCTGCATTTTGTCGTGAGCTTAAAGATGAGCTTAAATTTGTGAGCAGCATTTTGGAAACAGAAATTGCCACTTTTACATCAGATCCATGCTGTTGCTACATGTATTATTAAAAGAGATGGCTTTATAATCTATTATTTAATCATCGTAAATCATTCATTCTTCTGCTGTTTCTTTGCAGGAGACAGCAAGAGTGACAGTTTAGGCTGTTACCACAGGGTGTCTCTCACTGGTAGAGTTTGGCATCCTATCCATTATGACCCATATCATCTCCAGGCCGATAATTACTTTCTCTTATTTGGTCAAGATAATTCACTTCAAAGGATTTCTTTGATTAAGAAAATACATTAATATGATTTCTAGATAATATTAATGCTTCTTTGCTTGAGTCTTCTCAGTTACTGTTTGGACAGCACATTTTTCTATAGTCCACTAAGGAAGATTGGTGTCTTTTGAACTTTACTTTAGTGGAAGCCCTTCTATCAATGAATTAGTATTTGCTAGGTTCCAGAATGAATTAATTGAGAAAAGTAAACCTCTATTATATTATTGCAGGAAACAAATGTGCCCGTCTCTTACACAGACCGATTTAATGTAAATCCATGGAAGTGTTCACCTGAGGAAGTCTCATGCTCAGGCTTTCTGAGCCCATCCCACAAACTGTCACAATGCTACCCAAAATGCTGATTTCATACTCAGCAAAACAGAGAAATGAAAGAAATGTTGTTCAGGAAATTATGATCTTTTTGATCTTTTTATTCATTTCTTCCTTTCCTGGAAGAAATGTTACAAGAAATCTGTTAAAGGAAATTTACTCCTTTAAGAGATGGAATTGCTGTCTCAACCCATGAAAACAGCTTTCCTCACAAGCTCAATCATAGCCATGTATTTTATTCAGAATTAAAATAGCAATGTTTTGAAGAGTAGACAAAAAATAAACAGAGATTGTTCCGATAGAGAAACAGTTGGGACACATGTGCAGAAGACAGAGCAACTTAAAAATATTTGGAGGTAATACTGTCTTTTAAAAGTAGTTGCCTAATTTATGGTGTGCACAAATATATGTTTTTGGTTAAATATTTATGCCTTTTTTTTTTTTTTCACCGCAACATGCGCTTTGAGCACTTTTGGGGAAGTATAATCATATTTTTGTTTTGAGTTATTCTGTTTGGGTTTGATTTTGAAAATCCCATTGATTTATTGATGGATGACTGAGGCAAACAACACACTTGTAACACCAGTGGAAAAAAACCCTACTTGCGTGTGTTCAACACTGCTTGACTTCACTATGAACTTTAAATCTTGGTTTGGCTTTTTGGCCAGGGGAGATTTCATATTATCTGATACCTCTCACTTCCCCTAGAGCAGTGCTGTACTTTTTACACTGAGCTTTGCTTCAAGTATTCTTGTTACCATCGCCAACATCAAGCAGTAAATTCCACCTGAAATCATTGAGCTGCAACTAATTAATCAACTGGCTAATACAGTAGATGGAGACAGTGAGTGTGCATGCATGCTGGTGGTACACCACCTGCTGTGCCTGTCATCGACTTACTCACATCCTTCCTCTGATTTAGAAATCTCAGGAGACAATGGTAAAGATAGCTCGCCTTTGGAATATTTTACATCTGTATCTACCAACAAAATAGCTGCCTATCTCAATTAATATAAGTTATTTAAAGTATTTGTGCTCATCTATATTAGCTGTTCACTTCCTTTCCATGGAACAATTTAATGTCTGGCAAATTTAACTTGTTACGGTACTATTGCTATCTCATTTTGTTGTTTCTGATCTTTTCTAAGTTGAAAACAAAAAGAAGCAATGGTAAGAAGAGATACTGTGTAAGATTTCACTGATACTTCCATGAGATGCAGTAACATTGTACTACTAGAGTTAAAAACAGTGAGAGATTTTTACAGCAAATAAATTAAATATGAAGGGCTAGATATTCTGTTAAAGGTAATTATGAAGAATAAAACCTTCATAAACAGTGAACATTTGAAAAGAGAATCTTCTTTCCTTTCTTCTATATTTTATATTTTTATTTGAGGATAGATACTATTTCATGTTAACTAATCCACAAACACACACTTTACTTTTCTTAATAATAACTGGAATTTCCTTAAAATGGAGGTTAATTCTCAGTGAATCAGAGATTGAGCACAGCCGTTCAAGCAGCATATGCTGCTGTTTGATGTAGAGTGAAGATAGCAAGTACTACCAAGATAAATCTTCAACTCACTGTTTCCACCCATGTCGTCTTCTTATTTTTGTGCTGCTCCAGATGTTTGAGACACGTCATTTTCTCAAATGAGAGTTACAGTCACTTGGCACACTGAGCAACTTTCTGTCGTTTGGGGTCAGCAGAACCCGAGCAGATGGCGTCTTTTCTGTAAGTGCAATAAACTTGCTTAAAGGTTTAACTGATGCACTTGTAAATGCAAACAGTGGTTTCATTGGTATGTGAGGGAAATGATTGGTCTCCTTTATTGAAGTCATTTGGAGGGAATCCCGAGGCTTATGACAGTATGTGCTCCAAGGGTGAAAAAGCCCTTGTGAATGGACACATTTGAGATCCCTGGAAAGATCTATGACAGTGCTGGAAAACACGAGCAATGATGTGTCTCTGACACATGATCTTTCTTTCCTCCCTTCTCATTTCTCAATGGCAGTGACGATCAGTGATGTGCTTTAGGCACACTGCCAACGAATTTTCTCCAAATTTCTCATTAAGAAGCAAAAGTATTTACTGTGCATCACTTCTCAATCAGGGGAAAGGGAGGCAGTACTTGTAAAGTGAATGTATGACACTGGGGAAGCTCTCTGGGTCTTGTCCTCCAGTAATGGAAGCTGGAGCTCTGTGCCATCACACCGTAAGGGAAACTGGACAAGTAGAACACCATGAGGCAATCTTTGTGCCTGGGTTCACATTTTATGCAACGTGTAGCAAATGCTATGAGATGGGTCTGTGGAAAGAGGTGTAAGTGATCTGTGCATGAAGTGGAGTTGCCTTGGGGCTGTAAAGATGATGATTAAAATAGAATGATTTATTATGATAGAAATCTAACAGTGTGAATGCAATAGCAAGTTGAACTCAGCCTTAATTAAACCATGTTTTTTTAAAATTTTCTATTTCACTTTAGAAGGAGAACTAGAGTAGGAATTAGGACTGGAGAAAATGAGAAATTAGTATTGCACTCATTTCGAGCCTCCAAAAACTGTTTTATTTACTATGGCAATATTTTCCATTTTATATAGTGCTGCATTTTTCCATGGAATGGAAATTTATGGAATTTCCCACCTAAGAAGTGTTCTAGGATCTGTCCTGCTCAGCCCTAAAGCCAGTCTTTCATGTGCCTAAGGACAATTATTCTGGTTTTGTGCTCAGGAGATGCTGGCTGGTTCATAATTGCACTGATCAGAGTCCACGTGTGGAGTCAGAAATCCTGGGCTCAGACTGAACTCACAAGCAGCAAAGACTGAAGGCTTTGCTGCTTTCTGTTGCAGGTAGGTTTATGTTGGTACTGTGTGCTGCTTCACCAATCTCTGCAGAGTCAGATGAATATCAAGGGTTATAGAATGATCCTTGAATATTCCCTCAGACGGCTGCAATACTATTGATGACTCAATCCTGTAAGATTTCAGACTTCAGCCCTGTAAGATTTTATATAAAGAGAAATTTTAACAGCATTATTATTTCTAAAAAGAAAAATAGATATGTGTGTGTTTCCATCTCTCTTCTTGTACCTTTCTCCCTGATTTTCCAAGCTGAGTTATTTCTCAGACACACAACCATGTATGGAGACAGTCTACATATTCCCTTGCTGGCATTTCCCAAGCTGCTTAGACAGCTTGTCATGAAAAAATAAATGCATTTTCTGAGTAAAAATTCAGGGCCTCTTGAACATAACTGACAGTGAAGTGTTTAAAACCCCATAAATTAATTTTGGCTTTATTTAGTCTAGAAGGAATAGAGCGTTGCGTGCACTTTGCTAATGTTTACATTAAAAATGAAGGCATGATTTGTTTCCCATGCCTGAGCCAAATTACAAAGACTTTCTGTTATGCTAAAGCTTCTGCCTGATGTGCAAAAAGACGAATAGCCACGCGCAACAGGAAGAGAAGATCACGACGTGTATGACATGCGGTCACCAGCAGCCTTGGGATGCTCCTTTTGATAAGAGAAAAACCGCTGGGAATCAGTGAGACATCCCAGCTCTTACAGATTCACGCTCACATCCCTTGTCAAGTTTTCCATCCTAGAAACTAGTATGGAAGCAAAGTAATTGAATGTTCTGGTTCCTTCAAAGAAAGCCCACATGTTATGCCAGTGGAAATGCTGTTATGTCATAGCTGGGTATGCAAAATAAAATGGTCTTAGAGGTGCTTAACCCCCACAGCTCGGCACCTCTGAAATCAAGGGCAGACTGAAACATGTACGCATTGCTTAGATGCTTTGCTCTGAACACGGGAACCTTGCTGAAATCACAGAGCACACTTGCATGTGGCTTAAAAAATGCAGTTTTAGAAGGCTGGCAAAATATTTGTGCGTTACCCTAATCCTTAAATTTGACTGACTTAAAATCAATTTGGCATTTATGTGCAGTCAATATATCACAGTGTGGCCTTTGAGTCACAGGAAGAAGCCATGTTCTTAACTTTTTTTTTAGCATGTTTGTACATTTCCTATATTGATTGTAAAAAGACAGGAGAAAAGATTTGTGTGGAATTATGCAAGCAGAATATAAAGGAGAAAATTAATTTAATGCCTGCAGATGCCTTTTAGATTTTTAAATTTCTGGAGCAGGAAAGGCATGCTCCTTGGAGCACTGAATGAGAAAGATGACCTACTTCAGTTTAAAACCACAGATGAACTGAACCTACTTTTTCAAACCTCACCCCATCAAGCAATCCTGTTAAAATGCGGTCTTAAAATCTTAATGTATCTTCCTAGCTGTGCCTAGGAGAAGAAAAGCTGTGCCTAGGAGAAGAAAACTTTCTGTCCAACACTGGGCAAGGTGTCTCTGCACAGGCAAGCAGCCCCTCTATCCAGGCTGATACTTGATGCGACAAGGAAAGGTAATGTTGCTTTCATAGTGTAATGTCTTCAGACTTTTAAATTTTATTTTATTACTTTAAAAAAAAAATTTTTAGTTTCTGTTGGGTGAATTTAACCTCTGGAGCAGGGGAGTTTATTACCTTATCCCGCACTGCCCTGAACACTGTAGTGCTCACGATAATACCTGTCCTGGATGGCTTGACTCCTTCCATCGTCTCCTGTCTCAGACTCCTTGGGAACTTTCCATACTGAAACAACTACCTACCTGTCTATTGCTATCATCTTTTAGTCAGTGGCTTATTAGCAGATTTAAGTATTTTAAAACAATGCCTGAAGTAATGTGATTGCAGCACCACCTGCAGTGTACCTGAAAAGGGGTTTGTGTGACCTCTGGAGGTTGCATGTTTGGAAATTACAACAGACTATGGTTTTGAGGTTATCTTTACAGCATGTTGTTGTGGATGGGATTCAGAGCTCTGCACAGCAAAGGGAGTTTATAGCATTTCTTACCTGAAGGTGAATCGGATTTCTGCTGCTGGTGTAGAGGAATGATGCTACTAAGTCAGATTTGCAGAATAAAAAGTTTTGCAGCCTTTCTGGCGTAAATTTGTTGGCATTACTGCAATGGAGGGGGACAGGCAGCCTTAAGAAAAACCTTCAAACAGCCCGAGTTGCCTCTTGCTGATGGTGCTAATGCTGTGAGAGTTTTGTTCAGATACACCTGTGAATCAGACTTACTCATTTTAGATCATGTTGCTGAAGGTATCACCTAGCATAGTTGGCTTGTGATTCAATACAACACTCTAAATTAGTGCATTTGCCTATAAATTTTAGCTATTGTTCTACCTCAAGGATACTATTTGCACCTTCATACCATCTGCTGCAAGCATAAAATGGTAAGTGCTTGCTGAATCTTACTAGTCGAAAGCAGTAACATTCACTTACAAAATTTGCCAGTTTATTGTCTGAAACAGGTGAAGAAAACAAATACAAAAGATGTAAAGAAAAATTATCAGCATTATCGCTATATCATATGTGAAAAAATGTTGCCTGTATACTGCATATTGTATAATATATTGTATATTTTTTAATGTGTAATATTGCATGTAAAGCACAATACGTCCTAACCATCCTGAAGATCAGTCCAAATTCTTGAAAATACTACTTGTAACTTCAGATATTGCCAGTAACAGATTTTATGAGGGAAATCAACATCTTACTGTTAGGAAGGGTGTTACAGAAGTGTATGCACCTTCACGCTTGTCACTTCACTGTAGTTCCTTCTGGCAGGGGCAGCTTGCAAAGGCTCCTTGCAAAGCAGAAGCAGCAGCCCCTCTGCTGAAGGATGATCTCCCTAAGCTATGGTTTATTTATGATTTATGGTATTTTACAAGATTTGCTTTCAGCTAAGAGGAAAAAGTGGCACACAAATGATAGGAGGTTCATTATAACTGACACGCTTAAATGTCTGCAGAGCTATTTCAACACCATGGATTCCCAGCCTTCTGTGGTTTCCCTAGTTTTCCATTTCTTTCAGCCTACATAACAGCATAAATCAGACAGAGTTTGTGTATTGAGTAGTTTGCTTTTGGAGGCATGTGCAATGGGTAAACCTGCTGCTTGCGCTGGGGTCCCACTCCCCAAAACTGTTTGAAAGCACAGTGCTATGCAAGTGTACAAAGCCAATGAGAACAACCCAACTGATATATGAAAGTACCCTATGTTCTTGTGTATGGCATGAAAATATTTTTGAAATTTAAAGTTTTGTGGTACATTTGACCTTTAACAATGGCAGTGATTTAGTGTTCTACTGAAAGGCAGTTACTTAGGCAGAGTGTCCATATACCTACAAACATATTCTGGCTCTTTATTACTAAGCAGTACAATTATTTTTAGCTAAAAAAAGGCTTCTTTAGCAGTTTCTCACTCTGGTGTTTCTTGCTGGAGATGCTAATTTCCTAGAGAGGCACCTCCAGGAACACCATCTTTAAATATTGATGAAAATGAGGACCCCTACCATTCTCGGAACAGAGCCATGCAGAGATGAAAAGGCAACATAAAAATATATTAAGCATTTTCTTAGAGCTCCTGGCTGCTCTGCTCTGGCACTCTGTGGGGTTAGGCTAGCTCGCTGCCCACGTTCACCTGTAAATATTAAGCGTGCTAACATGTTGGTGCCATGCAAGCCAAACTGAAAGGGCTGCAGGTGGGCTAACACAGGTGGCCCTCCCGACCCTCACGCCTTCACTCCCACTGCCAGGATGTTGTGGCAGGAGGGGAGAGGCTGTTCTGGCTCCCAGGGCAGGGGGTGAGGGGTCCCTGAACCCCTCGGACACTTGGGACCAGAATCTTCCCCTTGGGGGGGTGGGCCCTTCCCCCTCAAACACCCACCCGGCCCTGTGGGTTGGGAGAAACATCCCCTCTTGGTGTGGTTTTTGGAGGGCCTGAAGGCATGGGTGCCCTTGTATGCACACACATGCACAATCCCGCGCACACTCGTGCACATTCACACGCACGGCCGCAGGCACTCGCACACATGCATGCGCACGCACTCAGAGGCACACGCACCGCGGCGCATTCACACGCACACCCGTGCACACACACTCAGGCTCACCAGTGCACACCTCCCGCGCATACACCCCCATCCCTCCGCGGGGGCCGCCTCCCTGGTGCAGCCCCTCCCCTCCCCGCGCCCCGCCCGGCCGCGGCGGCCGCCCCCCCCCCGGCGCTGGGAGCACCCCGGGGCGGGGGAGCTGCTCCCCTCCGGGCACGCCCCCGCCGCCGCCCGAGGCTGGACGCCGAGGCATGAAGAGGGGCTTCCCTGGCGGGGGGGCTGAGGCGGGTGCGGGCCCTGCGCGGCTGCGGACCGGCCGCCCCATGCGGGCTCCGGGATGGAGGCGCCCGGCTGCTGCCGGCGGCAGCTCCCCGTTCTGCTGCTGTGGGGTAAGTGTTGGGGGGCTGGCCGGGGGCGTCCCGGCAGCGTGCGGCGGGGCTCGCCGCTACCACCCCGGGACGCCGGCGCCTGCCTCGCGGGGGGCGGCGGGGACCGGCCGAGCATCCTCGCGGCGTGTGCGCGGCCTCCACAGGCAGCGGTTTCTGCCGGGGCGTGGGGGTGAAGTTGGGAGAGGTGTGAGCTCCCCCCTCCCTTTGCAAGAGCATTCCTTCTGGAGGAGGATTTTCTCCGGGGGTCCCTTGCGGGGGCCGCTCGGAGGGCAGGCAGGCAGAGCCTTGCGGGTGGGTCTGGCCGCGCCACGGGGGGCAGCGGGGGACCGCTTTCCCTCCGGGGCTCTCCGTCCCGAGCAGAGCGGCGGCTTCGCGGCGGGAGCGTTCCGGCAGCGCGGGCTGGGCTGCGGGGCCGGGCGCAGCATCTGCGCTGCTGGTCCAGCCCAGCATCCCGCCGCCAGCTACCTACCGCCGGGGGGGAGCCCCGAAACACGGCACAAGGCGCGCACCCCGCAGGAAGAACGATCTCGCCGGCTTGTAGCGTTAGTCAGGTTTTCTGTTTCGGGTCCCAAAAGCGATTCTGGGGAGGCAGGTTCGGCTGTGGGGAGGATTTTCTGCTGTGGGCGGGGGGTCGATTGCCGTTAGAGCCGTTGAGTTACAAACAGGCAGTTGTAAAAGTGCGGATATCCTTCAGATCTTTCACTTAATATAAGAATAACTCTACTGCTAGAAAAACTATGGGTTTTTTCCTTGTCAGGTAGCTTGCTTTAGGACTCCCAGATTTAATACGTTGCAGTCAGGTCAAAAGTTGTTTGCGAGAAGTCACTTCTGATCTTCTTCACTCAACAGTAAATCCAGAGATGTAGTTAATTCCCCACGAGTCACAGATAGGGGAGAAGAAAATTAGGCCTCATACGTTTAGAAGGTTTATCTGAGCACTATAACTTCAATTGCTAACTTTGTGCCCCTTCCAAAGTACAAAGCTGCTAAACACTGTACATCTTCCTATGAACAGACCTGCAAATAAATGGATAGTTCTATTGACAGTGTTCAGTAGCATTGTCTCGATCTGGTCTGTCAAAAGAATGACATGTCAAATGCATAAATTTTCTGATTCTCTGTGGCTTGATGACTGCTAAAATCTTACCTTGATTGCTGAAATTTTTTGTTATTTCACAGCTGAAAAGGAATAAAAAAATGGCCAACACCTGTCTTGACACGTGAAGGATTGATGCAGTCTTGAACTTAGGGAACCAGACAGTAATATTTTTGTGTGGGGAGACATCCTGATGTTACTGTGACTTTTAGAAAGCAAAATTGCTCACTGGAGATTTATTTTCAGAGTGAGTGGAGGGAGGGACAATGTCCCTGTAGCTCAGAAAGCTACAGAAGGACATTTTTAACCAGAGAGACATGGGTAGATCAATTGTGCTAGACATTTTTGACTGTGCTAGTTGCTTTCTTAATAGAATAAGAACAAAAAAATGATTTTAAGGATATCTGTTAACTGAAAATACATTACTTTTTCTTGGAATTGGAAAGGATAGATATAGTCAAGAACTAATGAAATCAGACTAATTTCCTAGTAGAAAAGCCCTCAAAGTTTTATGATGTGAAATTGAGGTTTTTAATAAGGAAAGCCTTAAGTGGTAGAAAACTGAAGTTCTTCCAGTAATACAGACACACTTTTAATATCAGTTATTTCAGGAGGATTTTTACTTGAATTGAATGTGGTTTCCTCCCTCTGATTAACCAGGGTAACCTGTGACCTCTCTCATTAAGGTAAAATTCTTGTCAGGATTCTTCCGTGTTAGCTCTCACTGAATTCAGTGTGAAGCCTGTCTGGATGGGGATCGAGAGTGTACTTTTGTAACCTCAGACCACTGCTTTCTGCACATCTTTCTGCCTAGGGCTCTTGAAACATTATCACTATGTACAACCATCTGCTGTGTTGTCCCTCCTTAGGGTTTTTGCCTCCTTAGGTGGCAAAAAAGGCAGTGCATTTGCTTCCTGGAAGCTCAGTGATTATAGGAGAAGTTGGATTTGCTCTGTGTGTGTGGCATGTTTGTGTTGGGGGGGAAGGAATGTGTGAACTGAGGTACCTGGTACACGGGCATGTCATTGGTACTGTTTCCCCTATGAAGTACAGATAACATACAGAATGGGGTGAGATGCAGAGCTGGAAATGCCTGCTGTCAGGTGAAAATCCTCTGTACTTTGCTTAGCAGAGCTGTAGGTACTTAGAAGATATCTGCTTACTGCAGGATCTAAGCATCTCAGAAATAATGATGTATTTACCATAATACCAGATTCTTTTATTCCACTTCTATGTATGGAAACTGAGGCAAGGAGAAACTTAAGGGCTTGTCCAAGACTTTTAACAGACTAAGTAGGTTTTTTACACAAGTCATTTTTTCGGCATCCCTGTCCAAACATCTGCTCCTTCATCCTTTACATAATGCCTGCTTCTCAGAGGTGCTATTTGTATACAAGTTGAAAGATGCTATCAGAGTAAAGCTGGATGTTTTTTAAATTCTAGAGGAATCTTTCTCAGTATATGTATGTATACCCATATAGAGAGAGGTGGTGTTATTCTTATGTGGAGCAGATTTCAAAGACTCTCTATAGTTGTTCACATTTCATAATCCTGTTTCACAGCAGTTAGCGAAGCTTAGCATTTTGGCCAGAGGTGAACAACTGGACAGTTGGAAAGCTGGGAAGAGAGCCTGGCTCCAGGCTCCCTTTTTTACTTTCTATTTTAAAGACCATACCTCATCCTGCAAACAATGATGAAAAAGCTGTGTATTAAAGTCCAAATTCTGTAAGGTCCCAAGCTACCCTTGCCTGGAACACAGCATCTGTAAATCCTGGGGAGTTTGGACTCTAGTGAGGAAAAAAAAAACGGGAAACAATTTTATTGGATTAAAGTTTGAAAACCAAATCAAGGTTTTTTTTCCATTATTTTCTTATGAATATATCATGCTGTTCTGCAGCTGCAAAGGGAACGAAGAAAGGGAAAACCGTTGTGGGAGTTCTGAATTTAACAGACCCAGGCAGGTGTGCGTGTAAAACAAATAAACCTTTGCAAAGCAGAACATCTGATTTTGAGACAGACCAAAGAGTTTTAACAAAAACACTTCTCTACCAAAACGATGCTTCGTTTTCTAAAGACATGATTTCCAACACCAGGCAAACAGGAAGACAGTCAGCAGACCCCATCAACATCCATCCTGAAAGCAAAGCGTTGAGTGTAAATGCAACCTTTGCCAACTTGCTGTTGGATCCAGACATCCTTCCCACTATCCTTCACCCTTTTTGTATCTCCTGATTCCTTTTTCGGGAAGGTGTTGCCCTTTTCCTGAGGTCTGCACGGACAACAGGAGACAGGTTCATGCTACGCACACTTGACAGGGCGAACGGCAGTATTTTCTGTCGGAGTTGAGTTGTCTGTGGTGACTGCAAGTGGACTGCAGATGGTAGCACAGAGCATCAAATGCCATCTCCAGCTGGCTTGGTCCCAGCAGCCAGGAGGAATGACCCTCCGTGTTTGAAGGTAACTCCAGATTGAAGGTGGGAAGGAAGAAAATGGGCTTTCTGAACCTGATTTACACCAATGAGATCCAATCCTGGAAACCATTTAGCTAGAGCTCTTGCTCTTAAATTAATAAGATTTTCCTACCTACATAGTAGTTAGGTTTTTAAATACCCTTGAGGTCTGAGGCCTTAGTGTTTAGGTTTGTTTGAGGCAAACTGTCAGAGGCTGCGAACTGAAATAGAAATATATACCGAGACAGGTACCGCTATAGGTACAGATATACGCAAACCACGAGATTTTAAGGAAAGGGTCTTGAGCATGACTGAGTGGGCTCAAGGGGAACTCTGGGAGGTTTTGCCCATTAAGTTGTATTTAAACATTGCAGCACCAGCGGTTTTTGTACGGTTTGTTGTTTCAGTTTCTCCCACGTCTCTACTGATAACAGAGATGATTCATGGCTTGGATTGGAGGCAAACGAATGAAATTCTAGTTTCTCCTACCAAGAAAAGAAATACAGTGAAGGGGTCCTTTACAAAACAACATTTGCTACCATCTGTGTCTTTGCTATTGAAATTAGTGGTTGAGAGAGAGGTACGAAGAAAGCAAACTGTGTTCTCATTTAGGGCTTGTAAAGAGATTAATTTTCACAAACATAATGAAGCCTGTTTTAATTCACACCTTTTTGTTTTAGCAAAAGCTGTCGCATGAACCATCTTATTTCAGAATAGAAGTGTAGAAGTGTATTATTTTGTGTTTTATGAAAACAGCCTGGGCTTTTTTCTAAAATAAGAGTCTCTTCACAGCCAGGCTTGCATTGAGATAAACTGGAAAATATAAATGAAAAAAATGGCATTATTTTAATTTGACTGTATACATAGAACAACCTATAAAGCTGCCTGAAGAACTTTTGGGTCATTTGGGAGGAAGATGTGTGGGTATGAAAAAAGAAAGGAGTAGGAAAGCAGAATAGGAGAAAGCCTTCTTTTCCACAAGTTTTTAGGCTTGATCTCCGTTCATATGCTAGCTTCCCTGAAACCTGTCTGAAAAGAGGAGACAGCTTCATTCCTCTCTAAAGGCTTTATAAGAAAGTGCGTTGGTGCTGTTAGAAATGATCAGAAAGCTAGAGAGGGTCCCAGCCTTTGTCTTGAGAGCAGCTGGATGTGACCTACCATATTGGCTTGAACAAGGGGCATGTCTACATAACAGCTGGTGGCCTCAGTTTATCTCCTGGAATACAGAATTTTGTCTGTGTGAAGCCAGATTTATGGCCTTCTGCAGGTGGGATGTCACTTGCTCCACCTATGTTCCAAGCCAGGGAGACTGATCTGAAGAGGACAATGTGAGAAGCACTGTCCTAGCACAGCACCGGGCTGACGAAAGCACGTCTTGTTTCCATCTAACCAGATTAAGCTGGGTAACCAAAGGACTATGCAGAAGCACCACACCCTACAATAAAGCATCTGTCTTATTACTTTCACACCCTAATAAATGTGACTAATTTGCCCTTAGTTTGGAGAGCATGATCTGGGGAAAAATTCTGTGGGTGGTGTGAGAAGAAATACTGTAATTCATGTTGGCCAGTAATGACTGTCACTTCTTGTGGGAATTCAGAGTTTTGTTTCCAAATGTTGGACAGATTTCTTTTGCATACCTTTGCGTGCAGAGAGATTGATGCTAAAGATTCTAATAGTTAGAAAAATATTCTTGCATTTTTTTTTGTTTCAAAATACATAGTTCAGGATTTGACAGGGTGTGCTGCTCTCAGTCTGTGTGGCCCTCCAGCCTTCAGTAGAAAGGAAAAGAGAGTTCACAGCCATAGGGTATTGCGAAGAGACTGGGAGATACTGGGACAGAAATAGCATCTTGTAGAAGTCATTCAAGTGCTCATCAATAGGACACAAAGTCCAGGTTTCTTCCAAGGCTTAAGCTCTTGGACTTTAGCTTTGGTCTGTAGTCCTCTGTTTTGCTCACCCTCTGCGCACAGAAGAGTATCTTCAAGGCTGTGAGGAAGATGTCCTCCTGATGTGGCGGTGCAAAGGCCACGCCAGTGCTTGCAGTCAGTCTCATTGTCTGAAGAGACTGCTGTCTCTGGGGTACCCGGACATGTTCTGCAGCTTTGGAGTGCAGGAGGCCCTTTGCTCCAAGGGTATCTCAGCCTTGGCATTAGAGCTTTGCTGCCTGGTAGCCACATAGGGCTGTGGAACAGATTTTCTCTTCACGTTTGTTTTTGGTGAGTCGCTGCAAGTGTTACGTTGTCCTTCCACACCCCTTGAGTTCATGAGCTATTCCAGCTTTACTCCTCAAGGATCTCCATGTATCAAGAACATAGCTTGTCCAATTTAATATTAGGAGAGATTTCTTTAAATGTATTTAGCAATGTGTGATGTACACTTACTCTGATACAGCATTAAGCTTACATGTTCAAGTGAAATAGGAAAAATAAACTTGTTTTGGCTTTCAATTCAGAGACGCTCAAAGCTAATATTTCCATAGAAACATGGATTGTCATACAGTATGTGTGAAATCTCCTCTATTCCTGTTTTCTTTTTAGAAAAGCAGATCAATAGATAATTTTGTTATAAGCTAAATACATACTTCAGAATAACTCAAAATTAGAACTTACTGCATCATATTAAAAAAATCATGGAAATCTCCTTCCTTATTTTTGATCAGTGGGCCTAGGCTGGATTTGCATTCAGGCAAACCAGCCTTTGCTGTTAATGTTGCTGCTGAACATATTTCCAGGGGTACGTTTGGGGTGGGAAGTGTTCTGCCATAAAATACTTAGTGATGAACAATGAAGTAGAGGTAGTGTTGCTGGAATAACCATTGGTCCAGTTTCTCTTTAACTAGCTCTAGTGTAAACCAGAAACACCAAGAAAGTCAGAGCAATGTGAAGGAAAGGTCCAAGGAAAATTAAGCTCCTCAAAATGTTTGTGTTTTCATGTCTTTCTGCACTTTAAGATTTTGGAAAGAAGTGTTAATGCTCTTTTCTTGCATTTAATTAAATATTTTTAACAGTGGGGGAAAAAATCTCCCTCTATGTAGTAACGTAACATTTTAAGCCTGGTATTTTCAGGGAGTTTTAATTAAAGTAGGTTCCAGCTCCTCTTTTTCTTACCTTTCTGGTGGGGCAGTACAGAACAGGTAGAATATGCATTACAACACCGTAAGGATGTTTGATCCTGTACTGGTCTGCTGAAGATTTTGGCTGCTGCATGCTGAGTATGCCTTAGGCATATTTGGGTTTTCTTTTCCTCTCAGCTACTTCATACTTTATCATGCAATGAATTATAAAAAACCTTGTCAAAGAAATAAAAAGTGTTGGCAGAAATAATTGAAAATAAACACCTCCTGTAGGAAGTGGGGGATTCTCCATCACTTGCAATCTCGAAATCTACATTGGAAATGTTTATGAAGAATATCCTGTCATTTGAGTAGACATTATTGGCTTGGTGCAGAAATTATTGGAAGACTTTCTTTACCTTGTGTTACAAAAGGAGTAGATCTGGATGATCCGAGAGATTCCTTCTGGCCTTGGGGTGTATCACTCCACACAATTTTAAAATAAAGATTTTTGTAAGTTTGTGAATAAAAGAATTGTTGACACATTTGCAAAATGAGAGGGAGGGAAGTCGTCATTCTTCGCTACTCCCCTTTCTACTGATTTCTTGCACGACTCAAAAATCCTGAGGAGGATTTTCCTCAGACCTCAGGGTGAAAAAAAGTTCACCCCAGTATGGGAGCAAAACCATGGAAAATTTCAGCCCAAGAAGAACATCTCCGAGACTGTGAAAGGAGTCAGCTTTAGATAAACTGTTTTGTAGCGTCACTGGTGGTATTTTAACAAACCCTTATGTTCTATAGATCAATGGAGAATAACCAATATTGGTCAGATTATGTCTACACTAGTATTTTAGTTCCCCTTTTTTGGGCTGAAAGATCTGAATACGCAGTGAAGTTGCTAGAGGTGTATTGAGCGCTCTTTTCTTTAAGCCAGGGTGAGTTAAAGCACATCACTTACTCCTCAGGGCACCATTAAAGACTTATAAAAAGGCTCTCATAGCAATGCAGGGAGGTTGGTTTTATGCAAAACTAAGCAGTCAGCTCTAATGCCCCCAATTAAAGTCCCAGTTACAAAAGAGAAGTGTTAGCTGAGGAGACAGTCACACAATAATACAGTCAGCTCTGATGCTTTTTTTTGAATAGCAGGACATAAATTTTTTTGCAGCTGGCCTTATGTAGATGTTTATTTGTATAACCCCCCAAAGGAGCTTTTGCTTTATTCTGAAGTTATTGAAGGCATGTTTATTATTTATAGGGTGAAAGCTTGAGAAAAAGCCTCTGCGAAGAAGGTTTGGATAGTGACCACAATAGCTGTGCAGCAGGGGATGCGGGGCTACACATCAACCATTCCAAATGTACAGATCAAAAATGTACAGATCTGAAGATCTTCTTAGGAGCCCGCTCTTCAGGATTGGTCACGTTCACTGTTTCAACCTGGCTCCACAAATAGCGATGAATGATTTCTTCCCCACTCCCTGCAATTCTCTTAGCTCAAGAAGAAATACGGTTTAACATTTTTCCATACAGTGTTTACTTTCTTTGGTTTCCATACTTGTTAACTGGCATATTCCTAGCACAGTCTTCATTTTCCCATGTAAATGTAAGCACTGGTGATCTGCTGTTGCTAAAATGTCTTTTGGTCTTGGGCTGGTTGAGAAAACAAGGTCAGGGAACACTTAGTAGTAAATGCTTTGTTTCTATTACTCGGGAGTAATTGTAATCAACTTTCAGTACAGTGTTAATGTATGAAGATTGCGGATAGTGGAAAGAAAAAAGAGAAGTTTAAACCTTTCACTGTTATATCCTCTTACTCTTTTAGTGGCACATGCTATTTGAAAAACAAAGCAAAATAACTGTTAAGAAACGTGAAACGAAAGAAAGTGCAAACTGAGAAGCACTGGGTTCTGCATGAGCAGACAGATGTGCCCTGCCTTGCCGGCTAGGCAGCGTGCCTTGAGAGGGTATACCTGGGAATTTGTGCTCCTCTGGGGTTCAGTTCTGCTCCTCAGATCCACTGAGAGTAATGATTTACTCCAGGATTGGCTTAAGGAAGTTCCTATGCCAGTCTGCTGCTGTGCAAAGTTTCCTATGTGGATATCCATCCAGGGAAAATTATGTTGTGCAGGGATCGTGCTGCCATGCGAGGCTGGCAAGGATCTGTTGTCAGTGTTTATTCCTTGGAGCAGGGATGCTGTTGTGAAGAGATACACACCTACTACAAGCAGGTCCATATATAGCAGTATAAGTAGACGTGAAGCTCTGAGATTTTGTTAGTTTTTTATTGCTCTTATGAGTTCTTCATGGCAATATGTAATTTAAAATATTCTGTGATCATGTAGTTTGGTATCCAGAGCTCTGGACCACTGGTAGGTGAGCTGGGCTACTGAAGAAAAACAACCCACATTTGAATGGTCAGGCTAACATTATTTCATGGTAGATGTAGAGTTCACTGAAAGCATGACTCCACTGGAATTATGTTGATGTAATGACTCGACATGGTATGTAACAGCATTAGGAGTCTGTGAGAGGAGTACACATAGCATCAAGACAAGGTGGGTGCGCAGGGTGGAGATTTTTGTTGTCTGGTCAAAAAAGGAAAAAAACATTTTCCCAGGCCTTCTATGATGGCAGTATCTTGATTTAAATGTTCTGCCTGTCAAGGGAAGAAGAAACTTGTAATGTCTTCAAGTATCCCATGGTTTTAAACACTTCCTCAGGAGGGAGTGTGCCGTAACCCTCGTCTGTGAAACCTTCATGGGTCATTTCCCCTTCCCAAGGTTATTTAAAAAAAAAGGAAGAAAAGTTTCTTGGCTTCTCTTTCAGGCTACTCCACAGGAGCAGATTAGAGTCCTTATTTGCCTTGACGGACTGTTTTTTTACACTCATTCATGGGTGGATAGGTATAGAGTAAAGTAAGTATTGTGCTGACCTTATGTTTCCTCATTACAGGAAAACCTTATGTAACATCACATTTTCTCGTGTGTTTTTCTGCCTTTTTGACTAATGACAGGCAGCTGGGTTACAATAATGAGCACCCATTAGATCAAATATGTGTTTCCAGGTGATCAGGTAGTAAGTACAGTGTCAGACTGAGGTCCTGGATGTGGATGACCAACTTCGGTGGCTATCACAGTTCACATGTGGACTGGGGGTGTGTGTCTCTGCACAGTAATTGCAAGCTTTCTAGCCTTTTGGGGGGAATAAATCTGAACTATGCTGCCTCCTTTGTTGATATACCTTTCCCATGACTTACACAGCAGACACATTTCACCATTATCGTTCAGGCAGAGAGAGATCATCATGTTCTTCAGTTGCTTTGGTAACATTTTCTGAGAGAAGGAGGTAGCGGTGAGACAGAGGTCCTGGCACAGGACCACTGCTGGGATCACACTGTACTCAGTGTGGTGCTGGTTCCTGCTTGTGACCTTAGACAAACTCCTTACTAGTTCTGTCATTATTTCTGTAGTTGATGGAGACTGCAGTAGCAGTATGTCACTAGGCTGTAATGAACCTGAAGAAGTGCAGATGTTTAGGGGGTGAAAAAAAGATGTTCACCTCCTCTTGCTAGAATTGTATTTGTCTGTAATGATGAATTATTAAGAGCTATGATCTGTTTGGTTTAGAGATTATACATCTGTGTGACAACCACTGTATCCCAAGACCCAGAAGACCAGGTCTCACAGGCAGAAGTTAGATGGCAACGAGGAGCACGAAGCCTTTGGAAGGCCTGTAGATACATCCCCAATAACAATCTTTTCCTAACATCTTGGGGAATACACACAAGTGAATTCAGCCAGAGATGGTTTGGGTTTCTTAGGAAAGCTGTTCTACTCGTCTCTGCTGGCTGTAGGCTGTAGCACCTCCTGAGGAGCGTAGTCCTCTGGATCTCTTCCAGCCACCTTAAATCAGATTGTAGTCCCTGTATTGTTGTTGAGTGTCAACTTCAAACAGTTGCTAATGCCACAAATTTCTTTCTACTCTAGAAACAAAGGGACTCCTCTTATTCTTCTTCAGTTTTACCCTCTGGAAGGATCTCGAGTTGGGATTACCATCAAGGAGCACATTTGTCTATACCACTCTCCTAAAAGAGTTTGAAGAGAGTTTACTTCAAGTAATTGATTCTGCTATTGGAATATTTAGTTCATCCACTGTCTGAAAGTCAGTGGCTATAAAAAATACCATTTTATATTTCATTTACGCAGTGCTTCATCACAAACATAACAGGACAGAAAGGAGGTGAAGAAAACATGACATTACAGGTTGAGTCACACAACTTCTATTACAGTACAGATCTTAGTGTTCAGCTGATTGCTAAGTACTCCCCTCCCTAAGTATGTCATTGAACTGGTATGGTTAATTTAAGTATTTGTTTAATAAATAAATAATTAGCATATAATAAATAAATATTTAAATAGAACATACTGCTTAATATATTTATTTAAGTAAAACATACTGGTTTCAAACAAAGTAGCAGAAAACCCATCCAACACCTCTGGAAGTAGACATAGGCTGTTCAGAAATTGTGAAGTATTATTTATATGCTGCCAGCAGTGATTTAACAACTTCAGAAAGGAATGTAAAGGACAATCATTTGTATTCCTGCTCTGAAAAATTTCCAATTGAAATATGAATTCAGAATAATTGGCATGTTTCTTTGCAGTCACTGGAAAGCTAGGGAACTCTGAACCAACACGAGACTGAACAGTTGATGCCCTCAGTAATTCTCCCTGTTGATTTGCAGTGATGAAATGAAAAATCTTAAATTGCTTCCTTTCATGCTTTTCTTTCTTTGCAGGAAGAGGACTCTAATGTTCAAAATTGTTAACTGTCTGAAATTACCTTACCAATTCAAAAGCAATAATGTAATGCCTCAAACTGTGATAAAGTACAGCACTGAACTGTGCTTTTAGTTTTGAATATTACATTTCCATGGCTAATATACCTTCCATACAGTTGACACAAGAAAAAAAAAAAAGTATTAAAAAGGATTCAGCTTCAAAGCAGGGGATAATGCAAAGCTGACTTCCATGTTATGCTAGGTCTCTAGATAACTTCTTGGACGTAGGGACAGATCACCCTGCCAACAGGTTTACCTTGCTCCTGCCTCTCCATGTGCTGAGGCATGTTTTTTCTGGGCCAATTTTGAATGCAAGTATAACGCTTCTTTCAAGTACTATATTTATTGCAAGCTTCTGTTTATTCCTGGCATCCTTCCTTTGTGTTGGGTTCCTGTCATTGCCTGGCTCTGTGAACTTCAGTTGCCTCATTTCCTCGGCTGGTTTCACACTATGTGATGACGTTCTTGCGTCCTGTCCCTGTCCCCCCCTCCCCGTCCCACTCCTCTTATAAAGAAAAGTGTCAAAGGGACAGTTAGTAGCTGAGAACAAAAGATGACCTTCTGAGCCATATATATTGTAGCGAGGGTTATTTAAAGATGGGCAGGTGGGGCTTTAGTTTTTGTCCCAATAGTGTTATTTTTCCTTTCTGTACTTTTGCAACAGGCTCTAGACTTGAAACAATATGGTCATTCATGTTAGCTTTCTCTCTGAGGGCAGGACACCTGAGAAGATATGTTTCATTTTCCCCATAAATATATGCTTGCATTTCACTGTGTAGCAGGTACATCCAGCTGGACCAGTTTTTGAATCATGTTCATTAAGCCCAGGTGGAAGGCTGCACTTTGCTGGCCTCTTGCTGACATGCTGTCAGGACTCTCAGTGCATTAACAGTGCCCTGAACAGCCCACTGGGTCCGCCCTTGCCCCCATGTACGGGCCTGGGTCCCCCATCATGCCCTGAGCTACACCATAAGCGGTCCTGGCTTACTGGCTGTTTTCCTGTGTGTGCTCTGGACCTACCTACTGGGTCACCTTGTTTCCCATCCCATCTCTGGCCCTGTCTCCTGCTGCTGCTGTCTGCACTCCCTGGTTCATCCCCTGCCATGTCAGAGCCGTCGATGGAGCCTGTTTCCCCACCCATGGCTCTGCCCGCCTGGGGGGACAGTGCCGGGGTCACCCCAGCTCATCACCAGTCATGACCAATTTTTTTTTCCTGAGTGTGTTTCAGAGTTTTTCATAGCAGAAGTTTATGCTTTGCCCATCTATATAGCAATTTCATGCTAAATTATCACTTTGTTATCTCTGTTGAGTGTTAACATCCTGGTGTGATTAGCTGTAATAAGAATTGGGCTCAGAGAAGCAATTTATCATTTAAAAAATAACCCGGAGCTGCAGTTTGTGGGGATACGAAGTAGGCTTTTAAGGGCAGTGAGGATAAAGGCTTAGATCCTTAAGCACAGGCTGCAGCAGGGGGAGGACCAGCCAGCTCCCTGTGGCACTTAAGCCAAGTGTCTTATGTGGCGGTTGAGAAATACATTGCTTCAAGCTTCCACAGCCCTGTAGGAAGCTATCCGTGTTAAGACTCTTCTCTCCGAGTTGCAGGCAGTGGCACTGTGGATGTTAAAGGCAAATCTGTTTCAGTAACTCGGTTATCATGTCTGGTAAGTCAATGTATGTCAGTCAGCTCCTCAGCGGACTGAGATGGTCAAAATTCAGTGAGTACTCTTTTATACTAGCTAAGGATCAGCCCCTTTTCTCCCAACAGCTGGCGTGGCAAACCTTGGCTTTTAGCTGAAAGGACAGAATGGTAAGTTCTTTCACATGTTTCTCTTACTGTCGGGACCAGTTTCTGCACTCCCAGCTCCAAGGCCATATCCTAACTTGGTCTCACCTCTGCCCCTCCTGCCAGCACTGTGCTCAAGGTGGCAATACAAAACTGTGTGCACTAATGTGATGCAAAATTGGAACAGAGAGATGTACCTTCATATGCCTTTAAGAAATGCTTGGCTGAAGGTGGGTATAGAGATTATGCAGGGAAAAAAGTGGGTTTGATGAAATATATTTGAAGAAACTGTTTTGTCTTACAGTCCTATTATTTAAAGCAGGAGGGCTCAGACCTTTGTGGGACCTTTGTGGGCTTTCCCATCAAGTTTCAGGATTGCTCAGCCTCTTCAGAGTCTGAGGTGTCTTGGCCACATACATTTGACTTGCCCCCCATAGAAGGCTTTTAGAGAAGTCTTTGGAAGGCAGTCACATGACACCTGTGTTAGCTCATCTTTTCCTTCTGTATTCATACAGACCCTAGTGAAATGAGGCTCTTGAGCTCATAAATGCCCAGGAAGACAGATAATAAAGAGACCCTAACCCAGTTGTAACCAGTGGTTTCTGATGCAGTAGGATGCCTCTTGACATTGTGTCAGAGCATAGGTGAAGTTATTTCCATGGGAGTTTCTTATGCATTAGATACCCTGAAGTGTCTGTGCGTTCCTGCCAGAAAACCTGTAGTGGTATAACTTGGGGTTTACATAAAAGATTGGTGAATTTAACATGATCTTTAATACCACCTATGCAACAGGTAACTTTATGTAACATTTAAACACCTCGAGAAACATTGGTACACTTCTGTAAGATTGATTTGTTCAGTATTTAAATCAGATTTATAAAATAAATGTGGGTAATGAGATTTGATCAATATGACAAAATGATATTAACAGAGTATTAATCTCTCTCCTGTGTTTCCAACAAATCATAGGTGCATGACTGCAGAGCAGCAGTTGCCATTTCAAACTGCAGTTTTAATTGCTTTCATGAACTGTATGTTGGAGCGGTTCTGCACAGTTACGTGCTGCTATCAATAAAACTTCAGATTCTGCAGAGACGCAGGTGTTTGTTTAGTGCATAACTTCCAATATAGATCTGATGTCCTGACATATAGTTAAAGATTAGATTATGGTAATTGGCAGCATTGTCTTTAAAAAGAGGTATAGAAGTAGGGTTATAGACATGATGTTTAACTTGAGGTCATTATATGTTCTTTTTTTCTTATGAAAATTATGATTGATAAAAATGTGGTTTTGAATCAGGCATCACAAATTTCAAAGAATATACATAGGATTACACTGCTTTAATTGCTCGTGAAAAACTGCACACAGCAGTCAGGTAAAACAGGAATTATTTGATATTTGTATTCTGAGAAAGTATTGGAGCTGCTCAAAAATCTCACTATCCTGTCAGTAATTGCAGCATCCTGAAGAAATGGTCAGGCAAGGGAAAACAGTATTCTAACATTTCCCTCTTATATACTTACACAAGGTTTTCAAAATTATTCTTACAAAGTGTTTGGAGGAATGTGAAGTAAGAAGAACACACAGCAATACATATGCTGCTTCAGATTTATGGAGTAGTTGCAACAGTGCTACTTTTAAGCCTCTGGAAAAAAAATACCAGTGAATAATAACAGTATAGCAGAAAAATAAACATTGAGAAATATTTATCCATTTCACAGAAAAACAGAAGTTTATATACTTGAAAAATTATAGGACAGTTACCCTCTCATGTATTCCAATAGTGAATTTACATACTGCTGTGAATCCCATTCTGAATTCCCTTTTTAATGTCAGAATAATGTCTGTTTACAAAAGGAGAGTAGAGAGTAGATAATAAGAAGCTGCAGTGAAGGTCTAGGATCAGATTTTCTTTTATTTCATATACAAGATTTTGAAGTAGGTTGTTAATAAAAACTTGGTTTTTTTCTTGTGGTAGGTTGACCTTTGCTGGACGCCAGGTGCCCACCAAGCTGCTCTATCACTCCCCTCCTCAGCTGGACAGGGGAGAGAAAATATGACGAAAGGCTTGTGGGTCGAGATAAGGACAGGGAGAGATCACTCACCAATTACCATCACAGGCAAAACAGACTCGACTTGGGGAAAATTAATTGAATTTATTACCAATCAAATCAGGGTAGGATAATGAGAAATAAAATCAAATCTTAAAACACCTTCCCCCACCCCTCCCTTCTTCCTGGGCTTAACTTTACTCTGGAGTTCTCTACCTCCTCCCCTGCAGCAGAG
The DNA here is from genome assembly GCF_034638445.1 of Ciconia boyciana. Classification (NCBI taxonomy): domain Eukaryota; kingdom Metazoa; phylum Chordata; class Aves; order Ciconiiformes; family Ciconiidae; genus Ciconia; species Ciconia boyciana. The sequence goes on along the minus strand of NC_132935.1, from coordinate 108,425,000 downwards.
CAGGGGGACGGGGAAGTGGTCAGTTCATCATACGTTGTCTCTGCTGCTCCTTCCTCCTCAGGGGGAGGACTCCTCACACTCTTCCCCTGCTCCAGCGTGGGGTCCCTCCCACAGGAGACTGTCCTCCACGAACTTCTCCAACGTGAGTCCTTCCCACGGGCTACAGTTCTTCACGCACTGCTCCAGCATGGGTCCCTTCGATGGGATGCAGTCCTTCAGGAACAGACTGTTTCAGCATGGGTCCCCCATGGGGTCACAAGTCCTGCTAGGAGCCTGCTCCAATGTGGGCTTCCCACAGGGTCACAGCCTCCTTCAGGCACATCCACCTGCTCTGGCGTGGGGTCCTCCACAGACTGCAGGTGGATATCTGCTCCACTGTTAACCTCCATGGGCTGCAGGGGACAGCCTGCCTCACCATGGTCTTCACCATGGGCAGCAGGGGAATCTTTGCTCTGGTGCCTGGAGCACCTCCTCCCCCTCCTTCTCCACTGACCCTGGTGTCTGCATAGTTGTTCCTCTCACATATTCTTACTCCTCTCTCTCTGGCTGCAGTTGCTGTTGCGCAGTTTTTTCTGCTTCTTAACTGTGTTATCAGAGGCGCTACCACTGTCGCTGATGGGCTTGGCCTTGGTCAACAGTGGGTCCGTCTTGGAGCTGACTGGCATTGGCTCTGTTGGACATAGGGGAAGCTTCTAGCAGCTTCTCACAGAAGCCATCCCTGTAGCCCCCTGCTAGCAAAACCTGGCCATGCAAACCCATTACATTCCACCCCTCATTCTATTACTTTATCCTATTTTGCCTTTCTTTTTGTTTCCAAAGGCCCTTCAAACCTATTTTTCTCCATCTTTCATTCGATGGTGCTTTCCTTTACCTCTTGCTCCGGCTCCAAGCTGGTTGGTCCCTTCACATCTGATTCCACTAATGCTAGGGGTGATCATACATGCTGCTACAGTGTATGGAGAAAATAAAAGTTAAATGCCATTGCTGTGGTCCATTATTAACATGATTTAACCTGCAGGCAACTGGTACAGTTAAACTGAACCTCCTTTTCCCTCCCTTAAATGTTGGTTCAGATAGGAGTGTGTGGCAACTGTTTTGGGATCATGGCAACATCTTCCAACACTGTGACCCACTTTGCTTCCTCTGTGTATCTTCTAATGAGAAGTGATGGCATCAACCTTTCAAGAAATAAGCTGAACTTGCCCCTTCTTAAAAGAGCTGCTGGAAAGGTCATACTTTTTGTGTAAACTATCACGGCCAACAAGCTGTAGTCTCCTGATAAAATCTTTGTAATGAGTTGAGTATCTGGGAGCAAAGAAGATGAAGAGAGGGGGGCATGATAGCACGTGGTAGTCTGGATTGTTGTTTTACCCTTCTCTGAAGGTATCTGGACTCTCTTGGTTGAGGCTAGGTGCAAAACATCCTGTTACTTTGTTATGAGCAGATCAGAAAAAGGAAAAAGCATGTTTTCCTGTGAGCAGGGGGTTTTGTGAGCACAAACCTGTGAGCCTTTATTTAGTACTTAGTTTATCACAGCTTCCCTGCCTGACACTGGGGTAGTTGCTCAAGCTCTCCTCTGTAAAATGTGGATGCGTTGTTTTCTCTTACCAGTTCTCTCTCCTAAATCCTGTTTTATTTGCCTGACCGTGGTCTTGTGAGGATTACTGCAGCAATAACTATGAAGGATGTAGAGATCAGCGATAGAAATTGATAGAGTAAGAATTGGAGGTGCAGTCTGTGGTCCTCAAGGGGAGCATCTAGGGCACCTATGTGCATCTAGACTGTTTCCTCAGAATGGGTGGGTTTGGCTTCGTCATAAAGTGTGTGCTTTTAATTTGATCTTTAGTTTTCTGCAGTTGATAAGGCACGTTTTCAAGTGGGGATTAAAGAAAAACCTACCCAGGGACTCAAGTATATTTACTAGTATAACAGCTAATAGCCTGGAAAGAAAAGTGCTCTGTTTGTGAAAGAGATACAGCCATCAGAGTGTATAATTGAGTTTCAGCTCTGTGAGTTTGGATGCAACAGAATTTTATGATACCTGGATTCCTGCTCTTCACAGTTTCAGTACATTCTGGCTCATTAGTAACTAAGAAAGAGATTAATGCTTGTCTGGAAGAAAAATATGTTCCTTAGAAGGATCTAAATTCTTCTCAGATGTATGTACGCAACAATTTGCAGTTAACTCAGTCGAGAGCTTGGCATATCTCAGTGAACACACAGTCTAGATCAATATGGTTGGGATTGATATTCTGCTATGTGTATCTTGATTCATTTTACTGGAGTGATGTGTAGGGTATAAACAAGGAGCAGGAGGCACCAATCTGTGTGAAATTACTAATTTCATTTCTGATGCAAGGTTAACACTATAAAGATTTGTCAGCAATTTTTTTTTCAGTGGGACATCAAAAATAATTGAAGCCACATCCCGCTTAGCTGTATTTGCAAAATCCTAAGTGTGGCTGGAGCTGGGCGAACACAGTGGGCTTCTGTTAATTTAATCCATCTGGATGTACTGCAAATCACTGATCAGAAGACTCCTTCTGTTGGCATAGTCTGTATTTCCATTTGGATGCTCTTCTGACATACCTGTGTTACTGTAATGTCCACATGAGAAGCTTATGGGTTTTGAACGTAATGTTTTTGAAAATGTATGACTTCACTGTGCAAAAGGTGGAGACCATGAAACACAGCGTTATGATTCTAAATGGAGAGTACACACTTATTTATGATTCTGTGCTTGCTTAATTTTAATAGCAAAAGGATTTTTTTTTGCTTTATGCTTCAGAATGTGCAGTTCACCTACATTTTGAGTGAATGTCTTCTCCAACTTTTTCTCCTTCAAGAAGCTTAGAGTAAAAATTTCCCTGTCCCTAATCCTTAACATTGGAAGCTACAGGAAAGAGTGGTGTGGACAGACCCGTAACAAGTCTGCATGACTCAGCCATTTAAAGGATAGATAAAAAGGAATTTAAAAACATAATGTTCTCTAAATGTTCATTTTTCCCTTCAGACACACTCTTTAATAAAACTGAAACTAATGTTCGAATGAACATTTTGAGTATTCTGTTGAAAAATAAATTATGCTCAAGTTTGCTTGTATCTGCACTAATTCTTTTATATAATAGTATGGAGGTATCTAACTAATTTCTCTCTTCTCTCTTCCCCCCCCCCAGTTAATGGTCTAATGACGCTTGGATTTGCAGGTGAGTTTTACTTCTAAAATTCAGTCTTCTGTTTCTGTTTTGTTAATGGCAGCCATTTGAGAAGCACTTACATATCATTTCAGTTAGTCAACTGGCATGCATTTTTTACAACTGGTCTTGTCCATTGGCTGTATGAACAGAGAGTTGTAGTGGTTTGTAAAGGTCAGTCTCAATAGCGATGGTAAAATTGTAGAATTATTAATAATTTTGACCCCTTTGCCCAGGGATTTAGACAGAAACTTGTGTTGTCAGATTGTTCCTGTCAAATCACTCTATCGGAGCTTTTTCTATAACCCTGCAAAATACTGAGGTTCTAAAGAAAGCCAACCGAAACCACCAAGGCCATGGAAAATCCATTTAAACACCCTGCTGGGAAGGGGCTGGAGTAAATTGGCAGAGCACATGACATAAGGGAGGAGAAACTTGTATTCTGTTGGATTTACAGGGTTATAAATCAAGTGGTAGCTGGCTGTTTAGAATACTCTGCCAGGAAATGCAGCTTTGCTTAACTTTTGTCAAAGCATCAATGCAGGATTTAAGTTGCCAGCTATGCAATTTTCATATCTGGTTTTGAATTCTACCCAGCTTTAGTGTTCATCTGCAGATCTAGCTGTCGAAAGTATAACTTATAACTGCTGCAGCTGCCAGATGAATTGGCGGGAATGCTTAAATAGGCAGGGTCCATGCTATCATGTTAACTTCCCAAGGACAAAACTACGCTGCCCTTTTTCGTAATTTTCCCCATTTCTATCACTGGTGATTAATTGTAGTTCTGATTTTTTTCTGACATGGATGAAGACTTAGTGTCAGCTCTAAGAGCTCTGACAATCAGACATAATGAAGGAGGTAGGGTCAGGTCGCAGTGAGTCAGCCATATGCCGGGAGAGGTTTGTGGTCTGTATGAAATAATAGGCTTATAGGGTCACAGGTGTGGCATAGGCTGTCCAGTTATCGGCCTGCTGCTCTTGGAAAGTATGTGAAAGCAAAGTATTTCTTTGGTCATATGTGATGGCTGTCTCTTGTTTGGCACATGGCATCATTGAGTCAGTGACTTTCCCAGCTAAGGAGTCGGCTGCAATAGCTGGAGTTAAATTGCAAGGTGCTCCTGCCTGGGCTCTGGAGGAGCCATCTCCTTCGTGGGTGTGACAATGTGCACTTCAGCCTGTTTTACAATCACATGCTCCATTTTGAATGGAGATGTTCAAGTTTCTGATTGACGGCTGGGTCGTGATGTGAAGCCTGAAACCAGTCATCTTGCCATAGGTTTTTTTGGACTAAATAGTAAGGAACAGTGCCCTGTTGAGAGTGAGGGCTGTGCCTGACTTCTCATCAAGCGAAGGCTTACACACCTTTGACCTCACTTCACCTGGCAGCGTGTTTGGCTGTCACCACACAAAATTAGAACCACCAGCTCTTTTCAGCAATGATAGGATCCTGCTCTGAAAGTAACTAATAGAAGGAAAAGAAATACCTCCTTTCCATGGTGTAAATAGAGTCTTGGCGAAAATGTAGGTTCAGAAGAAAAAGGTGCAAGACCTGATTCTACTTAGACTTCCTTTTTCTATGATGAAAAAAGGATGAAGTGGTCTGTTCTTCTTGGCTTTATTCTTAAAAATAGCTGTTCCTCCAGAGTTCTCAGGAGGGTTGCCTGACACACGGGTTTGTTAAGGTTACAGTTTCGTTCAGGTAAATCCTTTTCTCAGATTTGTGCTGCTGTAAAGAGAGGTGTGCTGGTTTTTTTCTGACTGATTTAATTTAGGCATTTGTATTAAATATGCTGACATACATATACTTAGAGGTAATTTTTAATGTTCTACAAAATGTATGCATTTTTTATATAGAAGAACAATCAAAATAGTGGCAATTATAAAGATAAAGCAAGACATATTTAACTACTTAATCAAAACAAAATGTTTCAGCCTTATCAAAATCAAATGCTTTAGTTACTCTGAATAGAATTTTTTCAGAATTTTAATTTTATAAGAAATATCAAAATACTATCTTTGTATTCCAATGCAAGCATGGGCTGGATGAGAAAAACCTTCGACTTACTTTGACTCTAAATAATGTGGAGTTGCCATTACAGGTTGCAAAAGATACAGGATTGCTCAAGTCAAGGTTAACTCTTTCTTTGCAAGTAGCTGTTATGCTGTAACATCAACATCTGATAATGGTAGAGAATCCCTTTAGTGGATATACTAAAGAAAAAGCTTAATAGTGACTGTGGGAATTCAAGCCCTTTAGCTGATAAGATACACAAATGTTTCTGATGTTGAAGTACATTTACAGTCATATAGTTAGTTGAACGGGATGCATCTGTGTAAGCTTGAGAAGTGCTTTCTACACTGAAGTATATGATCAGTAACTCCAGTTAACTTTTAGCTAAAAATGCAAATGGACAGTAGTAAGTTAGTATGAGTAGAAGCTAAGTAAGATTAGAAAAGTGACTAGGTAGGTTCCTCTATGCTAGGTCTAAAAGATGGTACTAGGTATGGTAACCTATAGCATTTTATACTAAGTTATGTTTTTAATAAATTTACTAAAGGTATATTTTATCTATCTTCTAAAATTGTTTAGAAAGTTGAATGTTAGGTTTACAACAATGTAAGTGGCAAGCAGAATTAGGTGAAGGAGTTTGTGAGTGATGTATTTGTGCTTCTTCTATTTCAATGTTGGAGATTTAAGGTGCTTTCTGATTTTACCTAGGTGCACGTCAACAGACTAATCTCTGCAATGAATCTCTCATGTTAGAAAAGTTGCCTGCCTGTGGAAAATCATTTGAAGAGATGATGAAGAAAGTGGACTCTAAAAAATGGTGCAACCTGACAGAATTTATCATGTAAGAGTTTTGGTTTTGATAGTTCTCACCTTATAATGGTGTTTGTCCTTTAAAAAAAAGATCACCTAAATACCAAGAACACTGTAATGCCTACATCCCTAATATATCCCTAATGCATGTAAAATGTGTTTGTTCCAGATAAATTGAAATCCTCCTGTATTTGGTTACCAGTTGCAGAAGGCTATGCTATAGCTCTTAAGTCCCTGCAATATAGCCACATGAGCAGAGACCTAGCTCTTAACTCAGAGTGCACAAAATAGAGCACTTGAATCAAAACTAACCAGTGGGCTAATCAATAGTAGCTGCTATTGCTTTTACATCAGACAGTATATTTAATTTATATTTCTGTGCATTTTAGACAAATGTTACTTAAATAATTTTTTTTCTGTGAAACTACTAAAGCAATGTGCTTTTAGAATCATGCTATTCTGTTTTCTCTGTTGGTAGCAATGCAGTTCCCTCCTCTGATTTCTTTTTTTCAGTAAGACAAAAGGAACATTTCCTCAGACACAGTTTCAGAAATCCACCTCTTGTGTGAAATCATCTTGTCCAAATGTAAAATGATTCATCCTATTGAAACTGCTGTGGGTTGTTTCTTTGCCTGCCAGATAGCATGGAGAGAGTGAGCACCACTTGTTTTGTTTGGATTACTAAAATACTGCAAGACTGACAGTAGTGAGGGTAGCATTTTTATTTTTTATCTCTATTTCTGTTCTGCAGTTGCTGGCGGTATTTAAACATCTCTCTATAAAACTGCACACTTCAAACTCTGCTCTGAAGGAAACTCACAGGGCTTGTGTAATTGGTGGCATTTTTGGCTTTGTGGAGCATCTGCTCCTTCAGTGCGTGTCTGCTCATGCGTAACACTTGTTTTTCGGAAGCGCTGAATACCCTCTACACCAACTAAAATCAGAGGAAACTGCAGGTGTTCAGCACTTCAGAAAACGAGACTCAAATGAATTAGCTCTGGTGCGGTGTGAGCCAGCCTGAAGCAGAACAATCTTCCTGGATTTGAAACTCTGCTGATGCTGTTTCGGGGGCTGGCAGGGTAGCCACAAGCTAGCTGTCACCACATCTGTTACAGCGTCATTTAGCCCCAGTTATGTTCTTGTCTCATGTGATCTTTGTTCTTGTCTCCTATTTAGTATCACTTCATGTGATGCAAGTTTTTGCAGTCACCTAATGCAAGATTTTAACTAGCTGATCACCAATAGACATGATAGATAACAAAATGTTGGGCTGCTGTGCTATGTTGCAGCAGTTCCCCACGTGTCTCTTACCACTGACACCCATGTTCAGATGGCCGACCTGTTGATAATGTTTCATAATCTGACAGCCTCTTAACAACTTAGATGCTATTCCTTCATGCCCTAGATGATTTTACAACCTTACAACCTTTTAAAAGGTTGATTCTTAATACTCCTGGCACGGGAGTGGAAGATGCATTCACGCAGCTCTCTCCAACCATGGGGAAGAACAAGAGGAGGTAAGCCCTTCTTACCCAGCTGGCAGAAATTGCATTCAAATCTGACAAAGAAATGTGCATATACAAAGGAAAAAATCCTTGCAATGCAGGTACTGCTAAATTTATTTAACAAGTATCTGTACATTATGGGGCAATAATTTTAGTTTTGCAACTGATCTAGGTGCAAGTTGTTTTATGTATTTTGAAGGAAGCACTGTAATTTTGCTCCATTTGATCTTTGTTACAGTTGTATTATAATCACAAAACTGAGTTCTTTGATAATATCTTGTTCGTATTGATAAGTGTCCTCAACTAGTGGGACTACTTGCAGTAGAGAAAGGTACCTTCAGGGGTCAAAATAATAGACTCTGCTTTTGTTAGTGCAGGTGAAGAAGCAGGCAGCTTTTTGCAAGCCTTGCACTAAAATTTCTTCAAGAGTTTAAATATTTTGGTGCAAGGTTTTTCGAAGGTTTGGAGGTGACGGAAGTGTCTGAGTTCTCCTGACTTTCAGTTAGAGTTAAGAATCCACCTTGCTTTTATCCTTTCCAATTGCGCTTCTCCTTTGGTGTCACTTTCATTCCCTGTACAAGGAAATTCCTGCCTATCTATGGAGATTGTTTTGTGTGAAGAAATTGGTCAGTCTTGAGGCTTTGCTCATTTTTCCCCATATGCAGTACCAGAAGAATTCCAACCTCTTCCAAAGAAAAATCTTTTACAGTTTTACATAATACACTATTTTATAAAACTTCTTTCTGTCACTTATATTTCAAGTTCTAGCTTAGGAGAGAGTAGAGGGAGGAATTTGTTTTGGAATTTATTTCCTAAATCAAGTATTAATCAAGCATTATCCATCTGATTACAAAGTTATCTTAAGGGTTCATTGCACTGAAGAAACAGCACATTTACATCTACCTTTAAGAATTTTACTCTTTGGAGAACAGATGTTGTGATTTGATGTCATGCTTTATGTAAGAGGCATATAGGCTAATTTCTTCCAGCTCATTGGAGGAACCCTGACGGATGGGACTGAAACACTTCTTTATTTGGAGTATTCTGACAGATTAATGAAAAAATGGTATTTCTAGCCATAATCACTTACAATTCAGATATTTAAACCTAGTAGTATTAGTTTACACTGATTTGAGATCTAGCCTCCAGCAGTAAAAATTAGTCAACCTGGATCAGATAGTGGGTAAAACTGAGTTTTGTATGAAGGAAACTGTTTCTGCATACAGTAATTTCTGCACGGTGCTTTTCACTTAGAGATCTTGCAAAATTTGGCTTTGTATCTTATATCAAAATGTAATCATTTATGGAAATCTGCTTCTTTACTAAACTCTGTTTTATGGAGGAGTTTTAGCTCTTCACGGTAAATGGCTGTCCTTGGTTATGGGATTTTAAATAACAATTATCTGCATTGCTTCACTGTTTGGCCAAACAGTCGTGAGAGAGATTTCAGTGACTTCAATTTGCTGTAACTTAATTATACTGTAAGATTTTCTGACAGCTCCATTACTTATTTCTTAACTTTGTTCTTAACAAACTCATGTTCCTTCAAAAGCAGCCTTTTGACTGATTTTAAACAGATGAGGCTCTGGTACCGGAAACCAATTAAGAGTTTTAGCCTCCACAGCTGGTCTTGGTCTTGCTGGAAATGTGTAACAATCACATATAAACCGTAAAATTTCAGGTAAAGTTTTACAGAAGCACTATCAGGAGAAAGTTTCCCTATTAGTTTTTGCATTTTTCTGTGAGGATTCATAAAGAAATTAGGATACAAATACTCTGGGTCAGGTTGTCCAAAGGTATTTGAAAGCTTAAATATGATGAGGGATCCAAGTGGGATTTTAAAATATTTTAAGTCATTTAGACACCATGGGTTTCAATGGTTCATGCTTCGACACCGGAATATGAAGGACAACCAGAAATACCTTACAAGAAAGGTAAAACCTTCAAAAAAACAGCTGGAGACATTCATTGACATAAGGGGAGGGGATCAGCTGTTCACAGTTTTGTTGATGCTTTTAGGCTATTCAGAGGGAGCCCTGAAAATGAAAATGCAACTGTGTGGTTTAAATGACAGGAAATTATGGTACATGGCAAGTGAACAAGCAGAGGCTGAAGAGTGGGTGAAAGCTATGTGGGGAGTTAACAAAAGCAAATAGACTTTTCGTTTGCCAGAAGACTGGAAATTGCAGAAAGCTTTTTATTCTTAATATGTAATATTTATGTTATTTTATTTATATATATATACACTAACATATATATTATATATTTCTGTATTTTATATATATTATATATCTAATAACATATATATTATATTTTTGTATTATATTCTTAATATTTAGCAACAGCAGCTAAATATGTAAAATCTACTACTGTCCACAAACCTAAGCTCCTTATTAACAGTCAGATATTTTCACCGTGCTCGATGTGATAAATCCTGGTCTGGTTACAATGGGACTGTAGTCAAGAGGCCAGGTATAACTAATTCCTTAAGCAAGAGGCCAGATGAAGATGGGAGTACCCAGAGCTGTCTTACATGAACCTCAAAAAATGTTGCTTATTGTAGTTGCATAGATTACTTTCTATTCTTAGCTAATGAAAGGGTTTTCTAAATACTTCTAACTAGATTCTGGAAACAATTTAGCTAGAACAAACAGTCTCTAAACAAATCTCTATGTCTGTCCCAGGCCTAACCCCTGTGGAAATATGTGACGGAAATGTGCTCATGCTGGTTCTCAGTGGCTTGTTAAGCTTTTGGCCTGCTCCCAAGCACCGGTATCTCCTCTCTCTTCTGCATCCCCATTTTCCAAATGTTTCTGAGTGTACTGACTAGCATTTCAGTGATTTTGAGGCTAGAGAGATGGCTATGGCCATCTGGTCTGCACTGTTGAATAATACAGGCCATGCAATCTGCCCAGTAGTCACTATTTTAAACCCTGTAAGAGTGAGTGAGTATCTTATGGGAAGGCATCAACTCTTCATTTAAAAGATATCAAATGAGTATTAATCCATTACGTCTATAGACAGATTGTTCCAAAGGGTTTACTGTTCATAGTCTCAGAGGAAAATGTCTTATTTCTCATCAGTTTGCCTGACTCCAGTTCCCAGCAATTACACTTTCTTACATATTCCTTCTGTTGTCAGAAATCCTTTTTTTCCCAATTAAATACAAGCAAGTCACTTTTAAGTCACCTCTCAATCACTTTTTTTTTTTTTGTTAAGATCAAACTTTTTGGTTACGATCAAACTTTTAAAGCCTGCCATGATAATGCATGTATTTCAGACTTCTTGAACCCTTTGCAAGTTTTGGCAGCTTTTTCTTTTGGAGAGTGGATTCTCGTCTGGAATTGAACATTTCACCCAGCAGTAGCTTGCATAGTATTATGTACAGACTGCTTATTTTTTCTTCTAATCCTACTGGGTATTCAGCATTTTTCTTCTGCCAAAATATTTGTGTATTGCATTAACACTCTTAGCTGCCTAGTAATTCCAGGAGGACATGCTCTAAAAGCTGTACATGATTTTAAGTCCCTTTCAGGGTGACTTGTAAGTGTGACGTCCATTATTTTTTTTCTGGATCTATCATCTTGCATTCACCAGTGTTAAAATGCATATTGTTTAGATAAGTCCACATTTGTAAGTGATCCAAATCAGTCTATATAACTATACCAACATCTTCTACTCCTTCTTCACCATTTACTATACTATTTGCATACTTAGGCAAAAATTATTTGTTTGCTTCACTTCGTTGATTAAGATATTGGGCCAAAACTTTTGCAGCTGCCCTCCATGAATGGCAATTACTTGTTTATTGTTAGTTTTCCCGTTGCATTTATTACTAATTCAAAGGCTACCATGATTTTTCATGTTTTTTTTTAATCAGAATGTTTTTAAAAAATTTGATGAAACATTCAATCTTTAAACATGAATGAATGAAATATGGTGATTATAGGAAGCATATGGTATCTGCTCACACAAAAGTCCCAAAATATAAATTTGAAAAATCCATAAGAAAATTTTTGGACTCCATGTATGCATTTCTGGTTGATTGGCTGCTGTGAGAACAACCACTATAAAGGTAAGAAATACAGATATATATGGTATCTCAATGCGAAAAGTTTTGGTACCAATGTATACCAAAAAAGAGACATATATGAAGAGCTTTGATTAAATTGAAACTTTTACTTAGTATATGATATCAAGTCTTGTTAGATTAACTTTAATCTTTGCTGTTGGTTAATCCTATGTTGCATTCCTTATAGACAGAGTTATACTACTTTTTTTCACAAGGGCATTCAGTAACTCCATTCAAAGACAGCAGTTGAAAAAAACCTGTCCAAATTCAACTATACTGTAGCACAATCCAGTCAGCTTTCCTCATTTTATTATATCATTATATCTAGAAATAAATTATTTTTGGTAGCAATAGGGCTAATGGCATTGCTCTCTGATGTTCACATATTTTTGTTGACATACCACCAAGCACCTCCTCTCTTTAGAATTATGTGGGTCTCCTTATAATTGATTTGGGCTTGTTTAAGTTTTTCTGCAATAAAAATTCTTAGGCTGTAAGAATACAGAGAAATAATCAAGAGGTCACTACTGGAAGAGCAAAGTTGACGATGATGTAGATATTTAGTCATAGGCCATCTCCTTTCTTTGATTGAAATGTTCAGAGTTGATGCTTAATTTACTCAGCTGCCAGAAGGGTCCTGTTTTAGGCAGAAGATGCACATTGTGTGTCTGGGGCACTGGACAGCAGATGCCACTAAAGAACATGACCCTATTGCCATCACTCAGGCAAGCGTATCAGGAAATCAAAATGAAGGCAGGATACTGCATGGTTCTGGACAGGGAAAGATACAGTGCAGGGAGCATCCTTACATCTCTGAGTAGAGCTGATCAGTCTCTCTCTGATGTTGTTAGGGACAGTGATGGCAAATGAGCCCAGAAAATGATCTTCCTTCAGAGACATTCCTTTCACCAAAGAGAAATGGAAATGGGTGTCTTTTGCTGCACACTTACTCAGTTGCATCCTTATACATCTTGTCACTCCAACAGTCCTCTCTTAAACTGAGTCTCCACATAGGCATGCCAGCTTGGAGTTGTCTAAGGAGTGCAGCCCCAGACTAATTTCTCACGGATCCAAAGCAAATTACGGAGTGCTTTTCTTTAGCTGAATCAATAAATGAAATAACAGTTGATAATGTAATATCCGAAAAAGAGTGCTGATATGTAATTTCCAGTGTTTGAGTCCAGTAAACATTTCATGAGGGGACAGACCAGCCTCAGTAACATTTATTTGCTATTGGACTAAAATTGAGAAATGTAGGATTTGATTGTTATCTTTGATCTAGTCAGGTGTCATCTATTTAAGTGTAAGGCATTCTGTTACTTCAAGCCGATATTACTGTTGCAACAGTCATCTCACAAGTGTATAAAGTTGCATACCTGCTACCCTGGGAGCTCCCAGCCACTCTGTGTTTGCCAGCCAAGGACTGGCTGTGGATTGAGAGGTTGAGGGTGAAAAAGCAGTTTATGTTTTGGAAGAGAATTCTAGCAGAGTAGTGCATGTAACGAGAAGATGTGGCTTCTCTGTTTCAGCAAAAGAATTGATTGTAACAGACTTCTTCCTGCAGTCCCTACATTTCTTTTCACCTCATCAAGCCGGCTTCACAGCCCAGAGAGCCCTTAATTGCAGTGAGGCAGTGGCTGTGTGGCACTGCTCTGGGGTACCTAGAAGATGTTACAATTCTGATTTTTCCAAAGTTTTAAATTTGAGTCCTTAGCAGAGTAGGAGGGGGCAAAATTTGCTTTATATGTCTGAAGCTGATTCATTGCATGTATGTGTGTACCTGGTAGAACTCCCTACTTTGCTGTGAGCGTGGTCCAAGGTCTGTCCCCATGCTGAGCAACCATTTTATTTTCTGTACAGCCTCAGTGTAGTTTTCCCAGAACCCTTTACATCAAAAATGAATCCTATAAACAGAAGCAATAGTCTTCAATCCCATTGAAAATGACGAAGGAGGTCCACCCAAGTTCTGTACAGATGTTGAAGATTTGAAAAAGGAGTTAAGGAAAAAAGATGTGCATGACTAGAGCCAAATTTGATCTAATCTTCTGGAAAAATAATCCTAAAGCTGTTGCTCAATTTTAAAGTCAATGGGAGTTTAAAGTCAATGGGAGTTACAATTTGGCCCAACGAAACTAAACTAATCATGAAAGTGCCTAGTTTTCAAAGCAACATAGTAAAATATTAAGAAAAGAAAGCCAGATGACATTAAGATCAATGGGAAAACAAATAGTGGAAGAAGCATGTGCAATCCAAGATTAAATTATATGCCCCCAGTTCTTGAAGCTTGGACCTAATAACTTCTGCTGGCTGAGTGTGTATGTAAGAGCCTTCCAAACTCAGTCATTTTCTTGGTTGGTTGTATAAGCTTTTTTCATCTTCCCCATTGACTGCTGCAGGAAGTCTGATTTAGATGCTGATTGGTGATTCCATCCAGCTGATAATGTCAAAACATCTGTAGAAGAGGAAGGTACTGTGAAAATCTCAGACAAACCACTGGGTTTGTTTTGCAGCTAAGGTGAGGCACTGATTCGTGTGAGCTAATTCGTTCCCACAGTGACATGTCTCACAATTAGAAAGTGGACAGCTTTGGCTCATTTTTTTTTTCAATGTTATCAGAAAAGCCTCACTTCTGGATTTTTGCATGTGATTTTCTCACAGAAAAGACAAACTGGGGCTGCCTGGAGCTGAACCTTTGAATGGCCAGCACACATGTGATTTTAGGTCCAGAATAATACTGATTAAAGGGAGTCCCACTCTTCCTCAGCTGTGCCACGTAGGGGTGCGTGTGTGTCTGTATTTGTGTTAGGGTTTATATCCCGGTAGACAGACTAGTACATTGGTTATGCTTTATCTTGGACGAAGTCATGGTAAAATGCTGCAAATCACAAATGTGCTTGCACAAGAAAAGCTCACTGTATTGTTGCCTGCTCTCCAGATTATCTTCTGTAATGTTTTTGAGTAATGTTCTGTATATGTCTGAAGAGTAATTCTCTTTTTTTTCCCTGAAGATTTAATGGGGAAGGGAACCAAAATTCCTTATTTAGCCTGGTGTAACCCCTCCCAGTTTTGTCAGCCCAGATTTTGTAGAAGAAAATATTCTTTGTCAGCTTAGTGTCTCTGAAGGAAGGTTGAAGAAACCTGCGCTTTATGTGGCCTCATGTCAGTGTAATTTATTTACCATTAAGTGTTTGATGCAGTATAGAAAAACAGGAACTGCTGTGGTAGATGCTAGCATTTTCTCCTTCTTTAATAAGGTGGTCTTCCTTTGGGCTTTCCATACAGATAAAGTATGGGGTTTTTTAAGCTCTCAGTGAAATGCAGATAATGCTGATATTTCATCCTTTCTACCTGTGTATTTCTTTCACCTCTTCAAATATCAAAACTTTCAGTAATTTTGTATTAAAAAGTCCTTCTAAAAACTCCTAGAGGTCATGGCAGCAGTGGCAAAACCAGACTGGTACTAATTACCCCCAAGAACCTATTTTTCTTCTGTGACTCATGCCTTTCTTTTCAAAAGCAAAGAAAAGCAGCTTATAAATCTGTTAGGTGCAAGCAAGTAAAGCAATGGAAAAGAATGTCATATTTGAGCAGTTCTGTTGCCATCATGCTGGTAGCTGACAATAGCAATTTTTCATTGCAGAAATAATAATGTTTGCCATCTATTATTTAAAGAATTGGAAAGAAAAGAACCCTACAGTTTATAAAATCTCACCAGATTGCCAGATGCGGGGCTGTGCTGAAAATGTGTACATTCCCGTGCTGTTTGGCATCAGCCGTTCTAGCCATAAAAGTTGCTGTGAAGTTAATGCAAAGGCACAGCTTTTCCCTGAATGAGGCTGTATTATAATATCTTTAAGAGAAACTGTATTTCAGGTGAATCTCCATTACTGTCATATGAAATATATTAGCTTTGTTTTATATTGTTTAGATAAGAGCATGTCCTGATGAATGTGAATAAAGGGGTTAGTTTGAATTCAGAGACCAGGATTCCACATCGGGCAAGAATACTCCATTACTGCATAATTGCTTTCCTCCTGATAGATGCAGAGGCTGAAATACGGTTACTTAATGCAGTTGTAATTTTACTCCTTTAGTACATAGGAGAGGGAAGGAAATTTTATACAATTCATGGCTGTGAAAATGAAATCTATATTTGATAATTCCAGCTGAGGGACTGAATAGGCTCATGGCTTTGGACACTTGTTTCTAATATTTTTTCTCTCTTTAGTGCAAAGTTATGGCAATGCACTCCTGAATCTAATGGCCACCTTACGTGGTGCAGAAAGGTGGTGAAAAACATTAATGAACATCGAATTTTTAATGAATTATTCTAAGTATGACTTCTGAATTTTAATGATGTATTAAGGACACTGGCATTTGTGAAATCTGTGAAGACCTGCAGACCATTTTGCTTATAAATGCAAAGCCATCATTTTGTTCTGCAGCATATTGTAGAAATAGCTATGCTACAAACTAGCAAAGCCTTATCAGCTTTTCATCTGATGAGATTTCTTGGGGTTTTGTTGTAGACACTGCAAAATCTTGCTTTTTAAAAGAAAACCTTGCTTTGAAGAGCTTCCTTGAAACCAGTAAATGCATTGAATGAACAGGATAAGGAGAAATTAGCTAATCTTTCGGGAGGCTGTTGAATTAAATACACAAACTTCCAAGAGCTCAGATTTGGTGAAATAAAACAATGTTATTTGTTATTTATACCACAACACATGTCGTAACTGCAGTCTACAAAAGCCCCAACTCAGGGATACCATGGCTGAGGAATGGGGAGAAGAGGAGAAGATTGGAGTTTGTTCTTCGTCAAGGATAACTGTTTATTTCTTCCTAAACCACTGGAGACTCTGGGTCTGCCATTGAGAAGATGATGGTGACATGCCAAAATAGTGTGCTTTCGCAGCCCATTCTCCATCTCTTCAAGGTTTTTAAGAGCTCAGACCTTCCCGTTCTCCAGTTTACAGATAATTTTTCAAATCTTTATGAAAGTTCTTACCAGTGTGAGAAAAGAGAAGGATCCTCTGAGCCTGCTACTAAGTAGGAAAAAAAAGACCTTTTCATTATCAATAGCTGAAAACCCTTCAATTTTTAATATCAGATTTCAGTTTTTCAAGTGCTTTTTTCAACAAGTTTTGACATCTGTTACATTTATTTGTCATGAGTCATTGTTTTCAAAAAGAGAGTGAAATCTGGCATTTGCCAAAAGGTCACCAATGTAAATATCGATAATTGCTTCTTGAAGTTCTGAAAGAGTTTTCAACACTGGTGAAGTTAAGGTCAACAGAAGACACCAGTTACAATATTTTAGCAAGGGTGCTGTGAGTCAAATTGATGTGTACCACAGTAAATACATCAGACTAATGGCTGGTAGCTTGCACCCACAAGGTGGGATCGGTATGTCAGTGCTTACTTTACCAAGTCAAACAACAAATAGTTCAAGATGTAAGAATATAATAATCCTAATAAGTAAAGTCACTTGCAAAAAAATAAGTAATTTAGAGGTGATGTTAGAAAGCACTCTGCTGTTAAATCTCATGACTGTCATTTGATAGGCCCTTTCAACACCATTCATGCCCTCTTTGAATTTTACTGTGGCAAGATCAGTAATAGAAAACAATCTTAATGGAGCTTATTATTAAAGATTGTATTTCAAAATAAGCAATACATAAGATTTCTTTCTAAAGTTACTTGGTGGTAAAATAATATGGCATAACTGATAGACTAGTATCAATTATGCAATGCAAATATGGACAGTATATTTTTATAGGCAGTGCAAATGCAAAAGAAGATAAATGTGTTATGAAAATGAATACTTAATAAAAACTTTTGTGGTTCTTCTGTTTAGGTTTGCAAGACAGTTTCTACATTCTTGTTTTCTAAATGGATCAACCATGAACATATAATAATCCAGATTAACTCAGCAGAGGCAAAAAAATATTTTTTCTTGTTTCAAGCTACATGTGGTATTAGTCATGTGGTTAACTGTTGACAGCATGAAGAGGTATGAATTAATACTACCCATTTGTTCTGTATTCAGGGTCTTGTTTCAATTACAGAAGTTTATTATATAACGATACTTTTAAAAGAGTATTTTACATGGTTAATTGACAAGGCTCTGGCATTTCTATTTACCCTTGCAAAACAGTGTATAATTCAATGTTGGAAAGTATATCCAAGACAACAAATGCAGTGTTCTGCACTCTTAAAGACATTAGTCACCTGCTACAGCCTATTGTATAATTTGCAAAGGGCAGACATATATGTTGCTAGCTGCACTGATAAACTTGATGGCAATGTATGAAATTACTATAGTACTTACGAAAAATAAGAGGTACAGCAGCTTTGTAAAATTAAAGATTTTTTTTTTCTATGATAAGAGCTGAATGTGTAAGGGGTGAACAAAGGTTGCCACGGAAAAGAACAAAGGTTGCCACGGCATAGTGCATAGGTAAACAATTAAGAGCACCATTCTTTTCAGCTTTCATGAAACTGATGTTTTACATTTCTCTGGGTATACAAATGTCCTTCACACATTTCAATGACTGCTAAAATGTACCATTTCATATTAAGGTGAGTATTGGTTCATAGCATAGATGAGTTTTGGGAAGGGAAATGTTAAAATGAACATTCTGGCATCTAGAGCTGTGTTCTGTGTTTGCCTCCATTATGGAGCTTGTGGGACTAGGAGTTATCGCTGAGGCCCTAAATCTGATTTTTGTGTACAGGAAGGTAGCTTAAGAAGCAGAATGATCTTAAGATGGTCTATGTTATGTATAATTTATCACGTTGCACTGTAATCTATCATGGATTCTTGCATCATATTACTGGGGAGTATATATACCTAAGACATATCTAGGCTGACAGGTACTATACAGGTGTAAGGTATTAGTGTTACTACTTATGAAAAAATAGGTACAAAAATCTAAGATTGTTTCTGCTTTTGACTATTGCTGTCTGTGGAAAAAAATAATTATTTTACTGTCAGTGTGAAAATAAGGCAGTGTTTTCATTATCCAAAGAGGAATTAGATAAAGGCTTAAAATGTAAAACCACTACTTGGCCAATCACTGTGCTTAAAAATTAACAGACCCCATAATAGCTTTCTTATGGCAAGGGTTTGTAATATTTCACAGGTGATGTGCCATATTACACTGTTCATTCTCAAATTGAGGTAGAGCTTAGCAGGACCCAAGAAGAAGTTGCATAAACTCAGCAGAGTCAGAACCTGAGAACCAGCTCCCTCTCTCAGGTGACAGCCTCAAGATGCTGAGTCCCACTTCTGATCTGCAGCCAGTCTTACTGAATGTCATCCAAAATCTCCTGCCATAGTATTTTTTGCACCTGCTTAGGAGGCTGCTGACTTGTCCTTAAGCAACTCCAGGGAGTGTTGCAACACTCAAGTCTTCCATAAATGCCTGTGGAGAAGGAGTAGGGCCCTTCGGGTCCACCATTTGCTTCTGTTGTCTGTCTGAGATGTCAGAACAGACTTGGGAAGCCACAAATCACAACAAGAAGTTACAAGGGCATGTGTCTTTACCTCCACGAGTAAGAGGGGAGGATGTAAGAAAGGAAAAAATGTACATTCAGTGGTGTACGGGCTGTACCGTCAAAGTCATGTTAAAACACAATCATGTACTTGAATAGTAGTTATGCAGGACTTTTCTATACATGGCACTTCCCCTGTCAGATCTTTATGCTATACCTTAAATTATTTTCTAATGTTGTTACTGTTCCTCTGATTCTGTCACTCATTTTTCATCAATTTTGGTCTCGTTTGTGAACTGTCCGTGGACAGATTGCAATTTTAAAGAGTATGTTTATTATTCAAAACTGCAAAAATCACTTGTTCGTTAACTAGTAGTTGAAATCATCTGAAGTTTAAGATCTGTAATTAGTAACCTGATTTTTGACTCCCATTATTTGTGTTCTGCTTGGAACAGAAAACAGCTGCCACTCTCCTCCCAAAGCAAATGGATTTTGTAATTACAGGAATTTTATCGGTGTATATAAAACCCATTTTCCGTAACTAATCAGAAAAAAGATCTACATTCTTGGTGTGCTCATAAAAATTTAGTAAGGAGGGGTATGGAAATTATGACGCAAAGTTCAACTCAGAAGCAGATGAATTGTTTTTTTATTTTATTTATTTTTCACTCTCTGCACGTTGTCCACTGGGTGTTTCTCAAAGTGTAAGCCTGGTTGACCTGTGATTTCTGTTTCACAGCTGGATATCATCAGATATTTTTCTTCCCTGTTTCCACTTTAAGAAATGATGTTGTGGTGTTACAAAAGGCTTGTGCTACTTTGGACTACGTGGAATCTAATAACAGCTTCCACTCAGCAGATGACACTTTAATATCCTTTTAAAAATGGAATCTGAAGCAGTTGTTTGTAGATGTAAGCTGGAATGAAAGAGGAGGGCTCTTCTGTTATTTCTTTCCCTGTGAGTTTGTCTGCTGCTCAGAAAAATGACTATGTTCACAGGTGCCTGTTTTGAATAGCTGTCTGGAGGCCCAGCTGTGTAGTACTGATCTGGATTAGAGCCACATTTTCTCTGCTTGCATGTCAGCTTGGTTCATCTAGATGGAAAGAAAAGCCTTGAGCTGCTGATATGATAACAGAGTGCACTGCAAACGGCTAGCTCAGAGCAGCTCTGGGCTGGGGACTGGCGCTTCCCTCCTGACTCTGGCTCCTCTTCAGGTGTTGGAGGATTGGACTGAAGCCAGGTGAGCATTTCATTTTGGAAGCAGTGGTGGAATAATGGTTTTACATGGAGTTGGAACATTTTGAGAAACATGGTTTCAAATAAGCCATTGTTCATAGCAAACTTTACAACGTGAATGAAAAAAGTGACTGATGTGTTTGGGAGAAAGCAGAACTGCCTCAACAGATGACTGATGTTAGTGACTAACCTGAATACCTGCATGCACTAAGTGCATTTGCACTTGGGCTGACTGGAGGGAAGATTGTACAAACCAATGGTGACTGATGGTAATACTTTTGGAAAGGAGTTGAGCTTAGGTACATACAAGGATAGCGTATTGGTTGCATGTTTCTCCATCACTGACAGTGGCATATTTGAGTGTAATTCTTGACTAGCTTGCTTTTTTTGTGATGCTTTTTTTTTTTTTGCTACACAGAACAGGTGTGGGATTCATCTGTCCAATGTACTAGTTGTCCTGGAGTCCCTTCCTTGTCAGTGGAAACTTAAGGAAGGTGTCTTAAAAGAGATCATATACATCATTCCCTACAATTATTCCAGTTTCTACACTGACTATAAAGGCAGCCTAGTTTCTAAGCATGCAGAAGTTTGCTTTGAAATCTAACCTGACAAGGAATAGTGGGAATGCACCTTCAAATGGTGTTATTACCTTTTCAGGGCTCTCATCTCCTTGATACTTAGCCTTTGAAGGAGGATATGCACTAGAAAATGCTATTGGTTTTCTTAATGAGACTGAAGGGAGAGGCAAAGCTGATGGGAAAGAAAATATACCAGATCTTAGTCTAGTTTTGCCTTTGTCTTGACATGTTGTGAAATAATCTGAATTAGATAGAGAAATAGCTGATTGTAATAGAGAAAAAGCAGATGAGGCAGCAGAGACTGGGCATCTGTGATTTTCAGCAGTGGGAAGTATTTACTAGAAATCAAAAGATGGTCTGATCACTTGGGTCTGAATTTTGGAGTACCTCCTGCTTCCCTTCACATGTTCTAGTACAAGGATTAAAATTTTAGATGTAAAATTTTAAATATTGCTGAATATAGTGACATAAAAACATGTGATGTGTTTCAATGCTTGCTCCACAAACATGCTGTCTCCTATCATGAGAAGCCCAAGAAGATGAAGGGCTTTCACTAGTTTACCAACCTGACAAAAAGTTTTAAAACTTCTTACTTATGGATCAAGTTTCAAAGTTTACATTTCACTTACAGAAACACAAGCCTGATTTGTTTGACTGTAAGGGGTAGGTATGTAATGATTTGTGCTACTTTGTAGACAACTGATGTCACTTGACAGGTTTGTGTGTGGTCTGGTAGAGAGTAGACATCTGTAAGGCCATGGTGTTCCCTAGTATGTTGTCTGGCCAATTGTGTTCTTACCTAGGTGATATTTTAATTGTGCAGCTGGCAGGAATTGTCACACATTAACCCTGTTAGTTTCAGAACCATACCTTGTTTTTTGCCTTTCCTTCGTTTTCCAGTTCTTGTACTTTAAATATGAGGTGTCTTTTGCATATATGTTTTTGGAAAGTTAAAAACTATTTTCTAAAGAAAATGCTCTGAATTCAGATACTACTTTGAACTAGAGGGGAGAATTTATATTAAAGATATCATGGGTTAACCCCAGTGGGCACCTAAGTACCACACAGCCACTCGCTCACTTCTCCCCACCTCCACCCCAGTTGGGCAGGGAAAGAGGAAAGGAAGAATAAAAGCAAGAAAACGTGGGGGTCGAGATAAAACAAATAAAACACTAAATTGTTTAAAAAGTGAAGGATAAGTGGAAAGAGAGAGAAGAAAACAAAACAAGTGATGCAAAGGCAATCACTCACCACTTCCCATGGGTAGATCAATGTGCAGCCAGTTCCCAAGCAAAAAGATGGCTAACCTCCCTAAAACCTCCTCCTTTCCCTTCTATTGCTGAGCATGATGTTATATGGTATGGAATATCTCTTTGGTTAGTTTGGGTCATCTGCATGGTTGTGTCCCCTTCCAGCCTATTGTGCATCCACCAGTCTATTCACCTATTCACTGGGGGGGGGGGGCAGAGTGAGAAACAGAGAAGGCCTTGATGCTGTGCAAACACTGTTCTGCAAAAGCTAGAGCATTAGTGTGTTATCAGTACTGTTTCGGTCAAAATTCTGAAACACAGCACCGTATGAGCTGCTATGAAGAAAATTAACTCTATCCTAGCCAGGCCCAGTACAATCTCTACCCCTTACTCCATACCATTTACGTCCCGCTCGGGAACTACACTATCCAATACATCCTCGTTAATCACCAGCCCCCTTCCCATCCTTTGATTTATACACAGATATCTTCCCTTAGTCTACAGATCACCCTGTGAAATGCCCGTAACATGTCCATAACATGTCCATTGAGTTAATTTAGTCCATGACTTGGGTTCTCTCTGTTATGGTAGTTGCTCTGAACAGGAGAAATGCGTTGTGTTGTGTTACTGGACACCAAAATCAGCTCAGGTTAGGTCACTGCTGTACCTGTTCAGCTTTTGCAAGGCTCTTGCTCTGTTGCTTTAGGTGATTCCTGCTGTGGTACTTCCTAAAATAGACAACTTAAATAATGGGTTATTTTCCCCCTAAGGTTAAATCTCCTTGAGGTACACATTGGATTTCCCCATTCTCCTGCATCACCCACCAAGTATACTGGGTCCTTGAACAAAAGCAATCCCATGAACAGGTTTGCCTTTTCTGAAGGGAGAAGCAAACCATGCTGTCTTTCCCAGCCAGTGTCCCACATGCATTACAGGGACCTTATCTCCTTCTACAATATGCAGGGGTTTTGTTTGGTCAGGGCCAGGTCAGTTACCTGATCCTCTCGTATTAACTGGCTTCTGCTAAATTTTAATCCCACTGCTTATATGTCCCAGTGGCCATCCCTTTCAGTATGGTCTTTAACAGTCCACTGTATCTTTCAGTTCTTCCGGCAACTGGTGTGTGATAGGGAATGTGGTACACCCAATCAGCACCATGTTCCTTGGCCCAGGTGCTAATGAGGTTGTTTTGGAAATTAGTCCCATTGTCTGACTCAGTTCTTTCTGGGGTGCCATGTTGCCACAGAACTTGCTTTTCAAGGCCCAGGATGGGGTTTCGGGCAGTGGTTTGGGTTACAGGGTATGTTTTCAACCATCCTGTTTTTACTTCTGCCATGGTAAGCAGATGATGTTTGCCTTGGCGGGTTTGTGGCAGTGTGATATAATCAGTCTGTGAGGCCTCCCTTACTGATATTGCATCCACCATCCTTTACACCAGAGAGGCTTTACTGGTGTGGCTCACTTGGTTATCGTGTAAGTTTCACATTCATTAATAACCTGTGCAATGGCTTTGGTGGTTAGGTCTACGCCTCGATCTTGAGCCCAAATGTATGTTGCATCTCTTCCTGGATGTTCTCATGTTGAAATTCGCTCACCTGGCTGATGAGTGAAATATTTTTGCCTGTCTCGGAGCCTGGTCATGGATAGGGACTGAATAGCTTTTGCCTCTTTTATGATTTATATCTCTTTCCTCTCCTGTCCTGCTGAACAATAGGCTGCCTCTTCTGATTCTTCCTCTCCCCCCTCTCAGGAGGAGCTTCTTCTCCTCTTACTAACCAAGTTGACCTCTGCTTCCACTGTTTCTTCTTGACTACAGGAGCAACTATTATGGTTGAGGGTTAGGTTTCTGGTTTAGTCTCAGTACCTGTTTGTGTGGCCTCAGAGCAGGAGACCTTCTTGCCCCTTTGAGGGCACTGGGCAGCGGCTCAGTCGACATGGGCCAGGCCCCAACACAGCTTTAGAAGTTGCTGTGTTACACAGAAGGTGTTGCCAAGCTTGCACCAGACAACAGGAACATGAGACACTAAGGAGTAGTGGACAAGATGTTTGGTGAGTGCTGGAAACACAGGTCTTAATTCTTGACAGAGTTGTTTGGAAGCTCTATCCAAAGTGCAGATGTTAAAGCTCAGGATTAAGGGACTAGACACACTGATGTAGCCACTCAGCATTTCATGTGTCTTGGAAAGCAAACTAGAAGGGGAAGATAAACAGCCATATTAAAACACCTCTTTGGAAGCAAAACCTCTGTGGTTCTGTAAAGATTCTGATTTTTTTTTATATATTATTTGCATGTCAGCATTGCAGGTGTGCCTGTGAGGGTCTGAATTACAGCATTACCTTGAGGATCTATTCAACTTCAGAAGAAAAAGAACCTAAAGTGGATGCAACCTCTCAGCCTTTGAGGAGACTACTTAGGAGGCTGCTGAAACAGGCAGTAGCTTGAGTGCCTTTGTAAAGCAACTCTTGATTTACTCTGTTTTCTCTGAAGAGAGAATTGCATCCCTTGCTTTTTGCTCAACAAAGAGTGTTGCCCCTGCTGCCATCTCTGTAGCTGCTCTGATTGTACCACTGCTCACAAGGCCTTTGGAAGCAGACTAGGAAATGTTTATGTTAGAGGTCAAGATGGTGGCAGACTGGTCTGCAGCGATCATGCCCTGGTCGAATTCACAATCTTGAGGGATATGGGCCAGATGAAGTGTAGACTCAGGACCCTGAATTTTAGGAGAACAAACTTTCAGTTGTTAATGAATTAGTGCATGGGACCCCCTGGGAAACTGCCCTCAGGGATAAAGGAGCAGAACAGAGCTGGCAGCTCTTTAAGGACTTTTTTTTTTAGAGTGCAAGAGCTCTCGATTCCTATGTGTAAGAAATCAGGCAAGGAAGGCAGGAGACCAGCATGGCTAAGTAAGGACCTCCTGGTCAAATGAAAGTGTAAGAAGGAAATGCACAGGCAGTGGAACCAGGGACATGTATTCTGGGAAGAGTATAGGGATGATGCCCAGATGTGTAGGTATGCTATCAATCAGGAAAGCTAAGGCATAGTTGGAGCTGAATTTGGCAAGGGATGTGAAGAACAATAAGGGCTACAGGTATGTTGGTGAGAAAAAGAAGATTAAAGATTATTTAGCCCCCTGATAAATAAGACAGGAAAACTAATTACAACTGGTATGGACCTATTTTGCCTTTTTAATTTTTAGAGGGACATTAATCATCACTGGAAACAGTATTTTATCCCCATACAAACTAGAAGCAGGTCATGTACATCATGTGAACAAAAAAGCTGCTTTCTAGCAGCAGTCCCTTCAGCTCTCTGAAGGAGGTTTGGTTTGCTGGCAGAAGAGCATTTCTTTTAGGTCATGGTTTAACCCCAGCTGGCAACTAAGCACCACACAGCCGCGTGCTCACCCTCCTCCCCTGGTGGGGTGGGGGAGAGAATCTGAAGATCAAAAGTAAGAAAACTTGTGGGTTGAGATAAGAACAGTTTAATAATTGAAATAAAATCTAATAATAATAATCATAATAACAATTATTAGTTATATCTAATATTATCTAATATATCTAACATTAGATATATTGTATCATAATAACAGTTATTATTATTTAATAACTAATAATAAATTGTAATGAAAAGGAAAAGAACAAGGGAGAGAGAGAGAGAGAAACAAAACCCAGGAAAAAAAAACCAAGTGATGCAACCGCTCACCACCCACCGACCGAAGCCCAGCCAGTCCCTGAGCAGTGGTCGCTGCCCTCCCGGCCAACTCCCCCCAGTTTATATACTGAGCATGACATCATATGGTGTGGAATAGCCCTTTGGCCACTTTGGGTCAGCTGTCCTGGCTGTGCTGCCTCCCAGCTTCTTGTGCATCTCCTTGCTGGCAGAGTATGGGAAGCTGAAAAGTCCTTGAGTTAGTATAAACACTGCTTAGCAACAACTAAAACACCAGTGTGTTATCACATTATTCTCGTGCTAAATCCAAAACACAGCACTATACCAGCTACTAGGAAGAAAATTAACTCTATCCCAGCTGAAACCAGGACAGTATCCGCTGCTAATTCGATACTATCTATGACATGCCCAGGTCCCATACTTTCCAATACATTTCAATTAATCACCACCGCTTTTCTTGTCTTTTAATATATACACACAGATACCATTCCCTTGGTCTATGGGCCATCCCTCTAAAATGTCCGCTGGGTTCATTTAGTCCATGACTTTGGGTTCCATCTGTCATAACAGTCTTTCAGGGCAGGAGAGATGGTGTGTGGTGTTGGATTGTTGCATGCTGAAGTCAGTTCTGGTTCCATCACTGCTGCATTTTGTTCGGTTTCATCGAAGTTTATTCTTCACCAATCTGGGTGATTTGTACTGTAATACTGTTGATATGACATATAACAACTATAGTAGTAATGATATACAGTATTACGTAGCAAATAATACCATAGAGTTCGAATCATTGGCTATTCTCACCCAAAATCAAATCCCCTTGAGGTACACATTGGACTTTCCCATCCTTCCACATTACCCACCAAGTGCACCCAGGTCCTTGAGCAAAAGCAATCCCACGAATGGGTTTTCCTTTGCCTGAGGCAGGAATAACCCACACTGTCTTCCCCAACATATTTTGTGTACTACAGGGACTTTATCCCCTTCTACAGTATGTAAAAGTTTTGATTGGGCAGGGCCAGCTCGATTGGCAGATCCCCTGGTGTTGACTAACCAGGTGGCCTTTGCTAAATGTGTATCCCAATGTTTGAACGTCCCACCACCCATTGCTCACAGTGTAGTCTTTAACAGTCCATTGTATCATTCGATTTTCCCAGAGGCTGGTGCATGATAGGGGATGTGATATATCCACTCAATGCCATGCTCTTTGGCCCAGGTGTCTATGAGGTTGTTTCAGAAATGAGTCCTGTTATCTGACTCAATTCTTTCTGGGGTGCCATGTCACCATAAGACTTGCTTTTCAAGGCCCAGGATAGTGTTCTGGGCAGTGGCATGGGGCACGGGATATGTTTCCAGTCATCCGGTGGTTGCTTTCACCATTGTAAGCACATGATGCTTGCTTTGGCGGGTTTGTGGGAGTGTGATGTAATTAATCTGCCAGGCCTCCCCATATTTATATTTCAGCCATTGTCCTCCATACCATAAAGGCTTTAACCGCTTGGCTTGTTTGATTGCAGCGCATGTTTCACATTCATGGATAACCTGTGCAATAGTGTCCATGGTTAAGTCCACCCCTCGATCACGAGCCCATCTATATGTTGCATCTCTTCCTTGATGGCCTGAGGTGTCATGGGCCCACTGAGCTATAAATAATTCACCCTTATGTTGCCAGTCCAGATCCACCTGAGCCACTTCAATCTTAGCAGCCCAATCCACCTGCTGGTTGTTTTGATGTTTCTCAGTAGCCTGACTCTTGGGTACATGAGCATCTACATGACGTACTTTTACAACCAGATTCTCTACCCAGCCACAACCCAGATGGGTTTTTGCCTCTGCGCTGCCAGT
This sequence comes from Ciconia boyciana, assembly GCF_034638445.1. Lineage (NCBI taxonomy): Eukaryota > Metazoa > Chordata > Aves > Ciconiiformes > Ciconiidae > Ciconia > Ciconia boyciana. The sequence goes on along the minus strand of NC_132935.1, from coordinate 108,397,338 downwards.
TGCTCTGCTTCCATTGCTGTAACCACCCCCACAGGGCATTTGCTGCCATCCATGAGTCAGTATAGAGAGAGCACTGGCCACTTTTCTCGTTCAGCAATATCTAAAGCCAGCTGGATGACCTTCACCTCTGTAAACTGACTTGATTCCCCTTCTTCTTCAGCAGTTTCTGCGACTTGTCATATAGGACTCCATACAGCAGCCTTCCACCTCTGATACTTTGCCACGATATGACAGGACCCATCAGTGAACAGAGCATATTGCCCTGTCACTCCAGAAATACAGATGGGTTCCACTCCTTTATAGCTTGATGGCATTAGGGTACACTGCACCAGTGTCTACTAGAGCCTTATACTCCTGTGGGTCTGATGTGCCAGGCCATCGAATCCACACAGTCCAGTAAACCCGGTTGTCCCTTTCCTCCACCTGGCTGCAGGCAGGGCCCCTCTAGTCCTGGTGAGATTATTTGTTACTTGCTTCTTGTAAATGCAAATCAAAAGTCCCTTTATTAAGATTCAAAGTAAAATCAGCCCTTCTACTCTGTCTGGGGAACAGTTCGCTGGAAACTGGAGCAGCGATTTTCCTGGACGAACCCCCTTTGGTGATTGTTTTTCCTTGCAACTCACATACATACCTTGTGCCTCTAGGGTCAAGGTAGATTTTCCATCCCACTTCCTCATGTCCTCTCCATGGTCACGCAGGTAAAACCGCAGGGTGGCCCATGGTGTGTATCCACTACATGCTTTCTCTTGAGCAGAGGGACACTTACTCCTAATAGCTGAGATACTGGTTCATAGAGGTGGGGAGCAGGACATCCCTTCTTTGAATCACTGGAACTCCCGGGGGGACAGTTTCTCAGCTAGCATGTCCGGCAGTTTGTCTACAGCTGAGATGCAGGCCTGAAGGGAGGAAGAGATACTTTCTTCATATTGCTGGAGTTGGCCAGCCAATTCATCCACCGTTGGTTCCTCTCTATCTTTCCAGGTCATTACTGCCAATGAGTTTATATGCGATGCTAGTGTTACCCCACAAGTGTGAGGTCATTTACCCAGTGTGTGAGACACCAATATACACACAGGGCAGAGGTATTTTATTTCATGTCTGCACAGAGATAGGTGCTAGGTGGTAGCTCCACAAAGCTAGCACAAAGTTTGGTCATACAGGTACAGTATTTATACAGTCTAGTTATGCATATGCATAAGTAATTACACAAAGCAGTTTTCTATTGGTCTACATTTCTCTTATTTCAACTTAAAGCTACAGTGCTACTTTAATATTCTGTGCATGCTCAAAGGGGAGGGGTCTCTGCTTGGGCAGGGGTCTCCAGTTTAAGGGGTGTCACTTTTAGTATTATAATGAAGATAGTTCGTGTGAGGGTGCTTATTATCTCACTTCTACTAGTAGTTTCAGATGGTTCCCAAAACATCTTAATTAGCTTACATATTTCTCCAGGACGTGCTTTACTCCCAAGGATAGTAATTATTGTTTAGATGTTCCACGTTCCAGTCTGAATCCCCCTTATCAACTTTACGTAAGTCCTGGCCTTCCACCAGCTCCTGATTGATAGACTACACTAGTGCGCTCCGTACAAACTTCCGCCACATGGGTCATGTGCACTTGACTTCATCTGGATCTTTGGATAACTGCTCGTTGTTCAGGTCATCATAAATCACCTCCAGCATGGCTAATTCCCTCAGATACTGGATACTTCTCTCCATGGTGGTCCACTTGCCTGGGTGACATATAACGTCTTCCTTGAAGGGATATCTTTCCTTCATGCCTGACAGGAGTCGCCTCCAGAGGCTGAGGGCTTGTGCCCCTTTTCCAATCACTTTGTCAATGCCCCCTTCCCTAGAAAGGGATCCCAGCTGCTTGGCTTCCTTACCCTCTAATTGCAGGCTACTGGCCCCATTATCCCAGTATTGGAGCAGCCAGGTGACAATGTGCTCACCTGGATGCCAACTGAAATCTTTTTGCGTATCTCGCAGCTCACTCATGGACAGGGATCGGGTGGTTACCATCTCATTTATGGGTTCTGCCTCTTCCTCCTCCTGTTCTCATGATGGCCCTGGTTCGTCTTCATCCCTTACTAAACAAGATGATTTTCTTGTGTATAGGGGCAACTGAGACTGGCATGGGTTGGTTCTCTGGTTCAGTTACAGTACCTGTTGTGGGGGTTAGAGTAGCTGCAGTGCCTGTCATTTTGTTGTCAGATCCAGAGACCTTCTCTTTCCCTTGAGGGTTCTGAATAGTGTTGAACAGGGCTTGGTAGGCATGGGCCAGGCCCCAGAACATTGCAGTGATTTGTGTCTCTGGAGTTGCCAGGGTGACAACATAATTTTTCCAAATACTTTACTAGTTTTTCAGGATTCTGCACTTGTTCAGGGATGAAGTTCCAAAACTCTGGAGGTGCCCACTGTCCTACATAATTGCCCATACTGTCCCACACACCCTGCCACTCGTGACTATCCAGCCTTGGGGCACATCTCTGGATGATATTCTTAAATTCCTTATTAACCTTAGACAAAACCAAAACAATATTCTCCAGACATACCAATAGAAGTATCTTAACTACCCAAGGATGTTCAAGATACTGAAAAGTTATGGTAACGAAGGAGGAAACATAGAAGAAGGTAGTGAAGGTGCCATTCTGTATTTCCTCCATAAAAAAAAACTCAGGAAGGAGTATAATTGCTAATTGTCTCCACAAGGTGGTACCTGAAGTACAGTAATGGCTTCAGTAAAAAACTCAGATATCAGATTAAGCTCAAGGCCAGTGTTTTAATAACAAATCTCCTAGGCAAAACATCACTAATCACTGTAGAGCACAGCAAACTGCAAAGACCGACACTGATCTTAAACATGTACAGCAAAAAAAAAGAGCATGGTGCAGATAAACTAATATCAAGAACAGATGAATCAATATTGTGACCAGCAACTGTTAACAGATATAAATTCCTTAATACACTCTGGTTAATCTGTTATCTCAAACCCTTCATGCCCCATGTTGGGTGCCAAAAAGGACTGTCATGGTTTAACCCCAGCTGGCAACTAAGCACCACACAGCCACTCACTCACCCTCCTCCCCTGGTAGGATGGAGGAGAGAATCTGAAGATCAAAAGTTAGAAAACTCATGGGTTGAGATAAGAACAGTTTAATAATTGAAATAAAATCTAATAATAATCATCATCATAACAATAATCATAATAACTAATAATAAATTGTAATGAAAAGGAAAAGAACAAGGGAGAGAGAGAGAGAGAAACAAAACCCAGGAAAAAAAACCCAAGTGATGCAACTGCTTCACCGACCGAAGCCCAGCCAGTCCCCGAGCAGCGGTCACTGCCTGCCAGCCAACTCCCCCCAGTTTATATACTGAGCATGACATCGTATGGCATGGAATATCCCTTTGGCCACTTTGGGTCAGCTATCCCAGCTGAAACCAGGACACTTGCTGAGCAGACCTGTGTTATCTTCTCCCCATGAAAAGTATTCAGTGGTTGGACACTGTTAAATATTCAGTGAGAGAACAGGCTTCTGTAGCAATTCTCTTCCCTGTAACTTGTTCTATGTATTGGCTCTTCGCCTTCATTAGAGATGTGTCTAAAAAAATTGCAGCATGTGATACCTCAAATAAAATAACAATTCTATGTAATGTCTTTGCTGCTAAACTGAAAATTTATTGGTTGCATGCACTGAAGGTATTTGCTACTGATAAAATTTTCCCATTCTAGAGACAGCAAAATACAGCTAGAACATTATTTTTTTGAGACAACTGTCCTTATAAAATATTTCTTTTCCTCAAAAATGATGTTATGTCACACAGGTTTGGAAGTACTTGGTGCTTTTACAAAATTGAGCATTCAGACCCATTCTGCTTCAAAGTAATACTCTAATATGAATTAATTAGTCTGATTTTGGGGGGAAGTGTGTTCTTTGTTTGTTTTTCTTAAAGGAGAATCACTGCTGAACAGTATTGAATTGTTCAGTATAATGCCCTTGTATCAAGATAACTGTCCTCACTTAGGACGTTTAATGCAATTAAATTCTCTGAGCTGCTGAGCTTTCTTGTGCTTTTGTACAATTTCACCTTTCAGCATGCTGTTAAGTTGTATTTTTTTTCTCTACTGACTGTTTGCAAGCAAATACCTGTTTGTTCATGGAAAGTCCACAGCCATCTGTTATGGCATTTCAACTGGGAGGTAAAGAGCAATGCTGAGCAGGAAATAAGTGACAAATGTGAGAATTCATTTGTGATTAAGGTGGTGGTATTTGAGGGTGCAGTGTCACCAGCAAATTTGTAAACTTGACACAACCAAGGTTTTCTACACACAGATAGTGCTTTGTCCAGTCAGAATACTCCAGGAAGGAAAACAACTATTTTGTAACAATAAGAACTCAAAAATTTAATCTTCAAGGACATTGTTCAAGGTCCTTTAATTTTGTTATCTCTGACTCTGCTTACTTGAAGATGTCAAGGAACATGTCAAGCCCCCTTTCCCTCCGTTGTTAGATTAATTTACATTCAGCTTTGTTTTTCTTGAAAGAAGCTGGAGGGGCTATAGAAATCTTGGAACAACGAAGCTCAGTAATCTTGTACAAATGTTGCTATGGCATTCCTTAGACTTCCAGTGATATTGCTTTGAATATAAATGGGATAGGACTTGATTAGCAAGGGCACTTACCATTTGTCTAGATGATGTGGGTCTTGCTATTCTTCCTTTCCACGTAGTGCTGAAAACACTTTGCAGAAGCATAAAAATATGTTTACTAATAAGTTGTGATGTTCACTATTGGCTACAGTTCTGCAAATGAGATCCCCATTCTTCAAATGAGAGCAAACAAGTTTTCTTCCCATTCATATGAATTATTGCTTTTGGAGTTCAGTAGGCACCTGTGCTTTGAGTTTCAGAAGAAAAGGAGTCTTCTGGTGGGTGTGTCCACACAAAAGCTCCAGCACCAGCTGCAGTGTAATGTCAGCTCAGCTGCCTTCCTTTAAAACCAGGTAGATTGGGAACAATACTAGTCCACTCCACAGGAGAATAGAGCTGAGCAAAGCTGTCTGCAAAAATGAGATACATGAGCTTGTTCTGAGGTGCATGTAGGTAAGGCTAAACTGTTTCTAATATTCAGGCTGGCTAACTGAAAGTTACCATGGTATAATTGTATTGCACTGTGTTGGTTTAGTGGCTTACTGATCTACGGATTGCAAAAACATCTTTTTATTTGTGGTTCATTTACCATAGGAATAAAGGTTATGGACTAATGTTGTATAGTTATAATTACAGGGAAAGTTGCTGTGTTAGAGTTACCTAAGTTCTTTCCAGGTAACTTCTTTCCAGGATTAGTGAGAAATTATTATATTGCTGGTTGGCCAGATTAATATGGTTCAGTCCCTTGCCACTTTATGCTATTGAAGGGAGGAGTCTTTTGACAACATTATGTAGGCTGTTCACAGGGAAGCTTTTTTTACTGCTGTTCCCACTAGACCACCACCTCCTTTATCTGGGTCTGGAAGTGATGATTTAAATAGCAATAAAACATTACTGTTGAGGAATTCCATTCTAGGTCTGTGGTTTAGCAGTGATTTTGTTTTTCCTGTTGCTGAACTTGAGGGTTAGGATTTTTCAGTGTGTTCAGTGATTTGGCTGGAGGAGGAACTCTGTTCCTATGGGAGCACTATGTTTCATTAGACCTAAGTTTAGCAGAACATTGCTGCAGCTTAGCAGACCACTCCCACATTGGTTTGCCAGTAAAACAGTTAATGTCCATGCTCATCTAGATTTTCATCTACACTTTGAAATAGATTAATAATAGTAGGATTAATATGTTTGGTTTAATAGTAGGATTAATTCTTACAGGATTAGGGGCTGGTTCATTGCTGCAGAGTTTGATGGAAATCAGCACTTTTTTTTTTTTTTTTTTTTTTTTTTTTTTTTTTTTTGCAAATCAGCAGGAGTTTTGCTGGGGACTGCAATGTTAGGGAAGGTGTCTTCATGGTTTTGTATGCATTTGTTTTGCTGTTGAGACTTAGTTAGTCAAGCGACTTGACTCTAACCAGGGCCCCAGACAGACTGCAAACTCTGCTGCTGCTGCTCATATAGGTTTCTGTCTCTTAAGCTGCTCCCATGCATCATTTTGCTTACTTTAAAGCTAGCAGCACAGTATGTTTTTCCAAGAGCAAAGCTGGCTTCTGCATTGTGGGGAAAAAAAGCCAATAGCACTTGGAGAGAGTAGAAGACAGTATCAGTTGGTAATATCCACCACAACAGTACTTCATATAATCTTAAGACAAACAGGCTTGCAAAAAAGATCTTGTGAGAAGTCTGATAAGTTTTGAAAGTACAGAAGAACCTAGCTACCCATGAGCAAGTACAAAACCTGCTTTTCATCTGTCAAGGACCATGTTTCCTTTTTGCAGTACCTGGAGAGGTGATGAGTGGTCACAGATGAGTTGATGGTGATGAGATTCCATAGGTGACAGCAAGCCTGGTGCACAAGTATTGCCAGGAGTAAAAATTTGCCTCTCACTAGGGAGTAAACTATTATCCGGTGTCCATGCATTTTTCTGTATTTAAGACTGGAATCAGTGCTGTGAGTTTATTCTGAAAGATCAGCTTCTTTAGGGCACATAAATGCTATTGGTCTCCTAAGAACATTCCTGGTTCCACGTATATAAGGAACACTGAGATTTCTTTTTGCATGGCTGAGCTGAACTCAAACGTCTGGTCTATTGTTAAATTGAATTTCCTGACTTTCTCTTTTCTGCTATGAAATATGCATTTTCCCAGACATCAAAGTTCTTCATCAAAGACCTTCATCAAAGGTCATCGTTTTCATGAGAAACTGTGGAAGGGAGAAACAGCAGGTATGAAAACCAAGTTTGAAGTAGTCACAAAAGTATTGTGAATTCTTAATTCTGTTTTACTTTCTCACCTTTATGGACTTATTTGCAGCATGTCTCAAAAGTATGATTTCAAGTTGTCAGGATATGCAAGTCTAGGTAACAAATGTCTTTTAGTGAGCTTTGCAGGATCTGTGCAGAACTTAAAATTGACAAGCCATTTGTTGAATGTAGACAAGGGTTTGATCTTTGGGTGAAAAATACAAACTTGATGCATTTGCAGGGGAATGAAGCGAGATGAAAGCAAGATGTAATGAGTCCCGCCTCCATTTTGTGTCTGATTTCTGGTATTGTGGTTTGGTTCACTTGCTGTGCAATGCTCCAGAAGCTTTTTCTTCTGATAGCTCGTTATTAGGGCTCTGTTGAAGCATGTCAGGGGTCTCATCTGGCCTGTGTGCTGAGGTTTGCCTTTTGTGGAAACAAAGGGAGAGGAAGTGGATAACTATGCAGAATTAGTTTGTAACTGAGGTCCCTTTAACCTGGGAACTGTGTTGCAGTCTTCAGTAACATAAATGAAACTGGAATTTATATCAAAGCTTGCATGAACTCTCTGGGAGGAGAGCCTCTTGCACGTGCTCAGGACTGAGGTGCAGGGTGTCTTTTATACTTTGAATTAAAGATGGTGATTCATATATTCCTTATTTGCAAATGAGCAGCTCAGGTCTCGGTCACTCATGGATATCCTTCAGGCTGTCGCAGTTTTGTGTATATTCTGAGATAACTGCTCAGGTGTGACCTTGTGCTTTGTTTTCCCTGAGTTCAGTGTGGACAGCATTTTCCTTTCCTGTGTATGTCAGTCAGGTGCAAAGGAAAGAGCAGAAAGAAGTTCAGGGCATCCTTCCGTTCCCCTCTGTCAGGTTCTGGCAGACCTGGTGCTCTGTTGTCCAAGTAATCCCTGAAGTCGGAGCTTTTCTGGAGCTCTGCTTTCTCTGAAAAAACAGGCCACTTTCTGGCCTGATTTGCTAAGGAATTAAGTAATATGTAGTCATGCTCTGTGTGTGTAGCTCAAACAGTGGAGATTTCACAAGAGGAGGGTGGTTTGCAGTACCCCAGTTGCAGGATAAGAATCGGAGTCCTTGTAAGCAGTGTGGGTTGTAGCTAGAGCCTGGTCCTGAGCCCAGGAGATCAATATTCTATTCCCAGTTCTGCCATGAACTACTCTGCTGCAGGCAAATTGTAATTCCATATTATGGTTTAGTTTTCTCATCTAGAAAACAATGAGGACGTTTGCTTCCTTTGCAAATTAATGAATGAAATGTATTAGATGACCCATAGGCATTATTAGCAATATTTTTTTGCCTGTATTCATTAGTAAAAAATACAAACCACTAAAATGTTTGCGTATAAAAGTCAGTGTCTGAAATAAGTCTTGCACACTTTTTTTGTGTTACCATCCCTTATTTAGAAATTAGTTGTTTTACTTTAGCTAGCATTTCATAACTGCTGTCTGACTTTGAAACCAAAAGTATACAGTTATCCATGCTGGTGTTTTATTTGTTTATTCATTTTTCAGTGGTATCTGGTCTCTCACTGTCACTGCAGGGATACTTACATGTGTGAGGTTTTGAGTACAAATGTTCTGAAGTGATATGGAAAATATGCCACATTTGTCTGGCTCTTTTATAGCAGAAATTGTAAAGGGAAGGCTTTCTTTGCTTTGTTTAACCTGCTGCCTACAGCAGCACAGCAAACAGGATTGAGACTAAGAAACAAATACAGCTACTGTGGGCTTCATTTATAACACTTGCAAGGCAATTGATATATAACAACAATCCCTGTATTTTTTTTTTTACTTGGGAAGTTTTTGGACATGTAAACTGGGTGCCAACTATTTGTATTTGACACATATGGTCCCTATTAAGGTAGTCATCAGAGACCATATTGTCTTTCATTACACAGTATTTTTGTGAGGTTGGACAATGCTACTTTAGCCTCATCTTACAGAGGGACAAATAAGGAACAGAGATGTCTAACTGATGAGCACATGCAGATTGGGTTGGCAACACCTCTTCTTCATGAGCATCTGCATGACAAACTGCCACAGTTCCTTGTGGCGCTCTAGCATCGTGCTGTACAGCATGATGGTTCAGAAACAGATTTGTGAAGAGTGCATATTGTGGTGGTGGAGGAGGAGGAATACAGTAGAGTGTAGAAACCTTGTCATATGTGCCAAGTTAAACTGCCCTTGCTTTTTGGTTATATGACCTGAATTCCCAAGTACTTTTCACAGAATCACAGAATTGTATAGATTGGAGAAGACCTTTAAGATCGAGTCCAACCGTAAACCTAACACTACCAAGACCACCACTATACCATGTCCCTAAGCACCTCATCCAAACGTCTTTTAAATACTTCCAGGGATGGCAACTCAACCACTTCCCTGGGCAGCCTGTTCCAATGCTTGATAACCCTTTCAGTGAAGTAAAATTCCCTAATATCCAGTCTAAACCTCCCCTGGCGCAACTTGAGGCCATTTCCTCTTGTCCTATCACCTCTTACCTGGGAGAAGAGACCGACCCCCACCTCTCTACAACCTCCTTTCAGGTAGTTGTAGAGAGCAATAAGGTTGCCCCTCAGCCTCCTTTTCTCCAGGCTAAACAACCCCAGTTCCCTCAGCTGCTCCTCATAAGACTTCTGCTCTAGACCCTTCACCAGCTTCATTGCCCTTCTCTGGACATGCTCCAGCACCTCAGTGTCTCTCTTGTAGTGAGGGGCCCAAAACTGAACACAGTATTCGAGGTGCAGTCTCACCAGTGCTGAGTACAGGGGGACAATCACTTCCCTAGTCCTGCTGGCCACACTATTTTTGATACAAGCCAGGATACCATTGGCTTTCTTGGCCACCTGGGCACACTGCTGGCTCATATTCAGGCAGCTGTCAACCGACACCCCCAGGTCCTTTTCCGCCACGCAACTTTCCAGCCACTCTTCCCCAAGCCTGTAGCGTTGCATGGGGTTGTTGTGGCCCAAGTGCAGGACCTTGCACTTAGCCTTGTTGAACCTCAGACAATTGGCCCCAGCCCATCGATCCAGCCTGTCCAGGTCCCTCTATAGAGCCTTCCTACCTTCAAGCAGATCAACACTCCCGCCCAACTTGGTGTCATCTGCAAACTTACTGAGGGTGCACTCGATCCCTTCGTCCAGATCACTGATAAAGATATTAAACAGGACTGGCCCCAACACAGAGCCCTGGGGGACACCACTTGTGACCGGCCGCCAACTGGAGTAAACTCCATTCACCACCACTCTTTGGGCCCAGTCATCCAGCCAGTTCTTTACCCAGCAAAGAGTACACCCGTCCAAGCCATGAGCAGCCAGTTTCTCCAGGAGAATGCTGTGGGAAACCGTGTCAAAGGCTTTACTGAAGTCTAGGTAGACAACATCCACAGCCTTTCCCTCATCCACTAGGCAGGTCACCTTGTCATAGAAGGAGATCAGGTTGATCAAGCAGGACCTGCCTTTCCTAAACCCATGCTGGCTGGGCTTGATCCCTTGGTTATCCTCTACATGCCATGTGATGGCACTAAGGATGATCTGCTCCATCAGCTTCCCCGGTACCAAGGTCAGGCTGACAGGCCTGTAGTTCCCTGGGTCCTTCTTCCGGCCCTTCTTGTAGATGGGTGTCTCACATTAGCTAATCTCCAGTCAGCAGGGACCTCCCCAGTTAGCCAGGACTGCTGGTAAATGATGGAAAGGGGCTTGGTGAGCACTTCTGCCAGTTCCTTCAGTACTCTTGGGTGGATCTCATCAGGCCCCATAGACTTGTGAGTGTCTAAGTGGTGTAGCAGGTCACTAACCATTTCCCCCTGGATTATGGGGGCTCCATTCTGGTTCCCATCCCTATCTTCCAATCACTTTGGAATGATTGTAGCTGAAATTACAAATAATACACATGATTTCAAGGACTTTTAGTGACTGTCTTTAGGGATTTCCCTAGTTTTAAAAAATCTGTCTCTAAACAATTTCTGTAGATCTCATAAAGGCTCATGTCCCTCCAGACCCACACTACACACTTAAGCTCTGTTTATAAAATAAAATTAAGCACAAAATATTAAACAAGTATGTCCCAAACAACCCTTCACACAAGACAGAAGAAAGAGGAAAAGTGAGAAAATATATCGGAATTACTGTTATCTTCATTAGCTGTAATATCATAGTTTTCTAAAATGAAAGGTACAGTATAGTAAAAAGGTACATTTTTAATTAATCCTCTTTATCCTCCACATACAGTCTCATTGTCCTTCCAAATACCATTTTGTGGTTAAGCTTTCTTCTCAAGGTTTGGGAATTGGAGGTGTCTTCTTTAGCTCACAGCACTAAAGTCTGTCTTAAAAATTACTCTGCTTTCTTTCAGCTTTCAGTGAATAAAATTTGGCCCTTCTTTCCCCCTTGCCATTCTCTCTGTTTTCCATCAAATGTGAGTGTTATGACAATAGCTGCTGGTGTTGGACCAGGGCAGAGAGCAGGCATCAGACTTCCTAAAATAGTACCAAATCCTCAGTCCTGTTTGCACTGTTACATGTTAAGCTCATTCCAAATTGAGATAGTGGGGTTGCTGCTGCAAACCTGGGGACATCTATTTACCAATGAACTTGTTAACGAGCAACTTTGCTATGTCTCAGGAGCTTACGCAGAAATGAGCTGCAGTTGTAACTGTGGTCTCAATCAGCTGCTCTATCATCAAAGTTGTAATTCAAGTCAACTTTAGAAACTGACCAGTGAGTGATGATTTGAAAGCAGTGAGTCACAGATGACCCTATTCTTATGATAAAGAGATGTACAATTTCAAGCCAGACATGCAAAGTGTCTGATGTGTGTGTTAATTAACATAGCAGCTTAATATCTGTTGTGTCAAACTGGTGAAGGGATTTGCCTCAACTTGGCAACTTCCAGGAGAATTCACGTTCACCACTAAACTAGCACGTGTTTCTTCATTGCTACTCTGAAAGTTAACTCAAGAAGGATTTATTTGGAGGAGTTCAGCCTTCTTCATTTTAGTCTTTGTCTCTGAGTTCATGATTAAGTAATGTATTCTGACATAATTCATTGTTCATGCAACAGCATAGTAAATAATGGTTTAGACAAACTATATTAAAGCCACAGCTCTTGACCCAGATCACTGCATAGAGCAGAGTGACACTGCAATGTTGTAATCATCTCTGAGGAGCTAAACAAACTCTTACCTGGAAGATACAGTATGTGAACGAACCTTGGCAAGCCAGACATTTGCAGAGCGTTTCAGCGTTTGGATTGCAGGTTGCCAGTTCCATGTGCTGCTCTTGCATCCAGCATTTTCCTGTGTCCTCCACAGTGCATCCCCTGTATTTCTGTTTCTCTCTTGGCTGGAGAGGTGGGAATTCGTGAGGTGGCTGACAGCATCCGAGACGCAGTGCAGATTCTTCAGCGTGTTAAGTACATCTTTTTCCACACATCATCACTATTTAGGAGGTGTGGTGCATATAAGAAGCTGGATACATATGCTCAAGTTTTTGTGGGATTAGGATTTGCCTTTGCTTACTCTTTTGATTTTTGTCAAATTCAAGGGAGTTATGGGACTCTAATTCAAGGGAGTTACGTGGCACATTGATGGCTTCAGAGAGTACTTCTCTTGTGAACTGGTGTTCCCCAAAAATGGGCTGAGTTTACAAATAAGTAATCATTAAAATATAGCTTAGGAGTGGTGGAGGGCAAAGCCCACTTGCTAGTAGAAGCTTCTGGCTTGGTAAAATTCCAGTGCTACTAAATTTTTCATCTTTATAACATAGTACCTGGTGTCAGGCTACATTTCCCTCCTTGTTCTACATTTGGTTAATGTAGTAGTTTCTGTTGCTCATTGGAGATGGACGTTAGGTATATAAACTACTGCTTACATCTACAGTTCCTCTTTATATTTACATTTTCTTACTGTATATTTAGGAAATTAACAACAATTTAGTAATAGTTGTGCATTTTAGGGTTTTCAGTTAGGTTTATTCAACCATTTTTCATTTTCCAGACAGCTGTTGATGTGAAGCCAAGGGTGGAGATCTGTAATTATTTCAAAGGACACCAGAATGTATTTATTTTTAACCCAAGTGAGTAAATCTGTCACAATGCCCATTATTTAGCGCCATGACAGTAAACTATACTTTATAAAGTTGTCATTAAACCAGCAAGGGTTTTTTTGTGCCACCCCCACCCCTTCCTTCTTTATGCTTTGTAGTGCATTATTTTCTTCTGGATGAATTCTGTATTGGAGATCCACAACAGCAGATCTGATCTGATTAGGGAGGTAGAAGTGTGTCTGTAAGAATATTCCTCTTGGCAGAAGATATGTGATTAAAGGAATGGTGGGATACAGCCACAAATCTGTTTGGAGAGATGTTGAAGGAAAAAAGCTCAGAAATATTCCACCATATTTGTATGTTCATAGCTGATTATAAAACTAAAGCTTTCCTTTTAATGTGATGGTGAAACCTCAGGAGATAATCATCTTAAGGATTGGATCCTTATTTGAAGTTCATCCAGACTGTTACACCCTTAAATTCTATAAAATCTGGCTGCATATCACACAAGAATAGGCTTTTTTTTGTGAGGTTGTTTGGTACTTCCTGCCTCCACTTCATCTGGAAATGCTGTAAGAAGAGTCTTTCTCATCATATGATATTTATAATTATTATTATTTCAGCATTTCTCATTCCAGACTGGGTGGAGGTTACAAGGATGATCCGTTCACTTTGAACTCTAATTTAATATATGACTATGTATAAAGAAATTTCTTGGTTGAACCATCTGGGGGGGGAAAAAGAATTTTAAAACATCTTTATTAAAATACACCACATAACTTGTACTATCCTGGAACAGTGCCTCTAGATTCCTGTCCAGTATTGTAGAGTAGCAGAAGGAGTATGTGTCCCTGGAGTATTTATTGCCTGATTTACGTTAAAACTCGTTTATGCTAGAGAGAATTTTCCCAGTATTTTCTGAATACTTAGTGGACTCAAAATAACAAAAATTAACTCATAATGTATGTACCCTGCTGTACCCTTCCATAATTATATCACTAATCATGAGGCTGATTTATGTAAAATGGGGTAGTGAAAGTGTGGTGATTGTTTTGTTTTTTAATTCCTGACCCATCTCATTAAGCAATGGCAAAACATCCCTGACTGCATGTGTGCAGAGTGTCTCTGGGGTGGTCTAGCCATGAGTGCTGGAGAGATGGCAAAATTCTCCTACTGGAACTGCCGGTGGGTCTACTGCCTACAGCCAGTGAATGCCTTCAAAAGTTTGGTTTTAGTAACATGATATATGGTACTCTGCTTTTTGAGAATTGTTTGGGATTTTTTGAAAGAACAATGTTTCTTTGGAAAGTGCTTATTTGTTGAAACTCATAATGAAACAATCTATTTGTTTTCTTGTTTGTCCCCAAACAATCTGTTTAGAGGGGGAAGTTGTATTTTTTTTGTGTTTGTAAACCAATCATCTCTGCAGTTTTTCTGTGCAGGGATGTTGAGGAAAAAAGAGCAAGAATTTACCACATTCCTCCCTGGGGATGTGGGAAACTATGGATGAGATTCAAGCCCCCACTTAGACTGAGCAATGCCCTGAGTGGTAGGCAACTGGGTAGCCTGAGGTGGGTGAATGTAATACATCCAGCTGTGTATTTAAATAGTTTGAGTGGGCACTCCATGAAACACTGTCCCATTAAGGCAAATGTGTGCACTAGCATTCCTGATAAGGGCCTATTGTCCCGGTTCTTGGTTATAGGTAAATATATATACATAAGGTTTTCTCATGGGTAAAATAACTCACAAAATAAAATTTTCCACAGTTTTTACAAAAACTAACCATACAATTGTTATTATGTGTTTTAGTGGAAACATAAAGTATAGGAGAAAAAGTGTTTGTGCTCTGAAAATGAAGTATTGTTCTAGAATACTGAAAATTGTCTTTCAAGACAAATGTGTTATAGCTCAGACATTGCTCCAAAGAGGAATTAAGTATTTTTCATGTTCTCTGAAAGTGAGTGTTTTCAGTAATATGCTGCATGACCAAGTAGTTGGCTCCTCAGTAAAACTTACAATGATTCTCCTGAGCATATCAGGGGAAAGCATAGCTTTATATGAATTTTGGTGCTCAAACTATGCTTAGTTTTTGTTTTTCAGTACTGGCCTACTGAACTGAGTTGAAAGTCACAGATACATTAATTTTTCAGCCCACTGATCACAAAGCTTGTGACCTGGCTCCCAGTGAATATACCTTTTCTGAGTATTAACTAACTAGGGTCTTTGTAGCTAGCCTGAAAGAGATGAAAATGTGACTCAGCACAGACAATAACCTTCCCACACCTCCATATAATCCAAGAGGTGAAGGAGCTTGTGCTACTGTACTGCTCTCCAATCACTTGTTCTGGGAATAAGTAGAAAATGTAAATTCTCATTCTTTCCTTTCATAAAGTATGTAACTTTTATGCATTTTTGTTGAAGTACTCCAGTCAGAGGCCAGCGCATCTTTGTGATAGGCATTTTATTTTACAGAATAAAAAGGTTTCCTACTCTAGCCTTTACCATTTGAATAAAGAGAATTACATAAGGCATAAGAGAATTAAGCATAGGAGAATGAAATTTGAGTTAAATATCTATTAACCCCTACCTCCCTCTTAAAAAAGCCCAACAACTTGCAAACCAATTGATCACCTACAAACGCCCATGCTGTAGTAATGAGGATTCAGTTGCTCCCTTCTGAGGCAGCTGTTACACAGTACCATGCAGAGGATTTTTTTTAACGTGAACTTTTTGTTGCAGTGCATAAACTCTAAATTACTAAATATATTTAAGTGAATTGAGCTTTGCTGGCAGACATGTAATTCTCAAATAGTTGAGATTTTTTTCTTATCTACATTCTCACAATTGTGTGAAAAAAGTCATAGTGCAGGTAGCTTTTTTTTTTTTTTGAGAGAGGGTATTAAGGGAAAATTGTAAGGAATTCAAACTATTAAGATAACATTTTTATTCTATTTTGGCTCTTAGGGATTCAGTCTTTCAAATACAATAGAACTCCCTAATTATTTTTATCTGGCCTTTTGGCAACATTTAATCAGATTTTTCTAGCTATGCTGTACTTGTAATGCAAAATCAGTGGGAAATGTTTTTGTTTACACAATCTAACATTTATGAAAAAAATCTACAGAATTCTTGGAAGGACAGTGAACTTTCCATAGGATTTTATACCCGGGGGGGGGGGGGGAGAAAAAAGAAAGGTTTTATATCATTAAATCTTTCAGTTTAGGGTACTTTATATAAACTCCACTCAGGTCACTATGATTTATTGTTGGTTTTGTTATTCTGCATGAACAGATGGGCAAATTGAGGTGGCTGTGGCAGTGGGGAGCTGAAGCAGCCATTGATGGGACAAGCTTGCTCACCAGAGCATGGCCCAGAGCAGGGCTGGAGCAGAGCCCAATGCTCTCTGGAGCCCTGCCTGGTGTCTGTGCTAGACGGAGCCCTGACCTGTCTGGGCAACTGGATGCTAGCTCCACCGTCTCTCCATTGTAGTCTGTTGAACCTTGTAGGCATGCCTTTAGATGTATTATTCTTCAGGTCCTCTGGGACTGTGTCTCCCATATTCAGCTAGACATCTTCAGCTTCTAATTTAGTCCAAGGACATAAAGAATGGATGCTACTGGGTCGCATGGAAGAATGACACTATTAAAATAACAAACAGCTAATATTTGTATTTTATTTTTAGCTTATTTCCTGTTGTTTCCATGCGGCTGCTGATGTTGTCACAAAAGCTTCCTTTCTAGTTGGTTTGCTTAAAATATACATACATTGTGCATATATGTATCTGCGTGCCAGAGCATCTGGGTATGGACTTGCCAGATCGTCCAGTGTATTTGCTTATGAATAAAGCGGTATCAGCTCAAACTCCCTGAGAATGAGAACTGTGAGGAGGTTGCAGAAGGACCTTTCTGTGAGGCTTTTTCTTCATGTGTGAACACAGCCCTGAGAGCACAGATGCTCTGCAGCCTGTATTCTCAACCTATGGGCTTGTAGCATGGGCATACATTTCCCCTGACAGACAGGCAATAGACAGTGGACTTCAGTCTTGACCCAAACACTGAATGTCTCTCCTCCACTACTTCACAGCAAAGGATTGAGTCAGCATTAGTCCCCTGTGGTACTTAATGTCAGAACGAGTCATTCATCAGGAGTTACCGTATTTATACATACTGAAAGGGAGGAGGGTAGTGCAGAATACTGTCCCTTGAGGTGTCATGTGTTTTCTTGCTCTCTCCTTTCTATTTTTAATTTCCCTTTGAAGTGAGTTTATTGAGTGACACAGGACTGAAATAAATATTTAAAAATGCAACAGACAATAATTCAGCTTCCTTATTTCTTGCCCTGTTCATGTACTGACCAGACACCCTTCATCGTCTTAATTTCCTATCTCTGTCCTCAAACTCCATTCGTTTCCTGAATTTCTTTGGCTTATGATAACACCACAAAACCCATCTGATCACTCACTTAAGCTTATTGTTTCCTTTTTTTTCCTGAGGGGTAGCCAATTCTCATAAATATCTCCTAAGTTATCCCTGGACAGGTAAATTTCAGCACATGCTGTGTTGAAATCAAGTGTTAGGCATTACAAGGGGTTCCTAGTCTTTCATGAGCATTGCAAGCATGTAATTAGGGATGATTTTTTTTTCCCCCTGCTGGGCATTTGCTGGAGTTGGGAAAAAGATAAAGGTTGTCAAAAGCTAACTTTCTGTGTGTTTATTTTCCCATTATCTTATTAGTGCGGGTACAACAGAACTGAAATTGTTACACAGTAATGCATGTTGTGGCTCAGTCCCAGCATCACATCATCATTTTCACTGCAACTTCATGTCCAATGACAGATGAGGCATGAATTATCCACATTTTGCTCAAAATGTCCTGTTCTTGGCACATTTGTGTGTATGGTTTTTAAAGATACTGTAGATGTCTGTAGTGAGGGGATTCTAATTCTACTTAAGTGGCATTAGGAGGTCCTGGCTGTAGTAACAGCACCCAAAAGACAGGGTTTTGACCACTGTCCATCCAGGATCTCAGGATTTCACATGAAATCTCTTAGTTGTATGAGTACGTGTGAGTCAGTTCTCCTTCTGGCTCACTGTAGTATTTGGTACCCACAGCTTCCATTAAAGGTCCTTCAGCAGAGTATCTACATGATAGACCCACTCTTATAGATTCTATATGGCACCCTGTGGAGCTTTCTCTAAGTGTAATATGCATATGTGTTCTATTTAAACTTCTCTTCATTTTCTTCTTCTCGTAGGTATTACGACAACTTTACCCAGTGCACAGAACGTGAAGCCAACAATGCGAGTTGCTTTTGGCCAAACCCCCTTGCAGAGGGCTTTATCACTGGAATTCATAAACAATTCTTTTCAAACTGTACTTCAGAAAAGGTTCACTGGGAAGATCCACCGGATGAAATTCTCATAACTCTGATCTTGATCCCAGTCATGTTGACATGTGCCATGATAACACTGGTAGTATGGTGCAGCAAGAGAAGTGATATCCTGCTGTAAGTTGTTCTTTTGGGCTTTCTTTTTCTCCATTTCCTTCTTCCAAAAACAGTAAGAAAGGAGGACAAAGAGAAACTTGACATAAGGATTTCAGATCTGCTGAAACAGAACCTGTGAGATACTGAGACAGAGACAATGCTGCTGTGAACAGAGCTGCCTGCAGCTGCTGCCAAAAGTCACTGCTTCTCAGCTTGGCTATTGGTGTTGCTGGTGCAAAGCTCTCTGCTTCCATTGGGCCTCATCAACATGGAATTCACAGGCAGCTCCCAGAAACAGCAGAGTCCCCAGAAAATGGACCCCTTAGCTGCAAAAGGGGTAAAGTTACTTTCCCATGGGTAAAGCTGGTTGGTAAACTTAAGTTTTGCAAAACTGCATGTAAGTGTATGTACGCATGGTGTAACATTGACTGCGGGGGAGATATCTCTTGAGTTTTTGTGCAGGACACTTGAGGTTTTAATCTGTGAACCTTGTGACTTGCATAGAAGATCGCTGGAAAAGGAACTGAACGTGGAGGTAACCAAGTGGCAGCTTTTCCTGGAAGCTAGTCAAAAACATCATTATCAAGAACTGGAAGTATTGTCCTGGCAAAGGAAGAATTTATGTGTCTAGTGACTATCCCCACAGGGAAATTATCATGCCATGTTATAAAATAGTTTATAAAATTCCTTTAAGCATGGCTACTTGGAATTGTATGGCTTACAAAAACTCTGGGAAGATATACAGGTCTTATTTTACAGAGCTGGAAAATGTGAGAGGAAATTGATTGATTATAAATATACTAAGGAGTAATGAAGAAACTTTCATATGCCAGACTCTTTATTTTTCCTCTTTTATAATTATTATTCTTGATGACTTGTGTTCACTGTATACTCCCTGCTCTTCACTTCAATTTGTGCAAGTGATGTCCTCCAAATAAATATAAAGGTGTCATGTTGATTGAGGTGCCTTTTAGAGTACAGTTTTGTACATAAATAATTATTCATCCCATGAAGAGTGTGGGAACTAAAGTATGAACATCAAAGCTTGGAACAGACATGGGAGGAAAGATGAAAAAATGCTACTCAGAAATCTTATTCTATGAAGCTATTCCTATGTAACAGTTTAAATAAAGATCATATACCCAAAATAAACCAACTTCTATGTTTGTGTTGTAAACCTTTCTTTTCTGTCATTTCACAAAATGCCTTTCAGTCGAACACTCTTCTATTATAAGTGAGCAATATCTGTTAAAAGTGACTCTTCATTTTTCCATACCTTATGCACACAAATACAATACAGGTTGAATGGCCAAGTAATGGTGTTTCTTATCTCTGCTAGTTAGATTTTCTCCTTTAAGATTCTGGCCCAGTGTTGAGATTTAGGTCTGTGTGTATGAGAAGCGTTTCCAGGCTTGAATCAAATTAGAAGTGCCCCCTTTACTAGAATTGTTTATATGTAGATAGATAAAGAACACCTGTAGCTGTACGGGTTTGTTTTCACATCCTTTCACAAGGGTTGAAGGCACTGGCTTGTTTTTTCATTACCCTAATGTTAGAATGGTTCATTTTCTAAGGTGTTTCCTGTCTGTTTTTCCAAAGATTACTTTTTCATTCTCTAGATGTTAGCAGAAAATTGCTCTTTGTAAAAGAAGAATGAAATATGTACTAAGGATTTTGGTTTAGTTTTCTACTTAACTATTATTTTCTGTATTAAAATGCTTTGGTCCACCAAAACTAGTTGTGAAGTAAAAAAACCAACCCATTCGTTTGATCCAAAAGATAGTTTGGTTAAGCATTTTGTGTGGCCAAAACCAAATAATTTTATTTTCTGCATGGAGTTTCATTTTAATCTTCATTTTACTTTGAATTTCAACAACCTTCAAAGCAAGTTTCAAAACTTTAGTTTGGAAACCACATAGCAAAAATTTTGATTTTTTCGGAAATATGTTCATTTCAATTTAATTGCCATATTTGGTGCAAATTCTTCAGTTCTGAACCAGTTCTGGCTCATTTGAAACTGTGTTCACCTGGTCATCTGAGAGATATCGGGCAGCTTAATTCAATAGAAAACAGATTGGCCTGGATGCTAAATGGAGAAGAAACTGTCACCTTGATGACATCATGTTACTAGATGTGTATTGTGTTCTTTAAACAAATGCCATGTTTAAACAGATTCTGTTTAATTTGAAAATAAAATCTAGTGTGAACTTTTCAAAGAGTCTAAGAAATGTAAGATTCAAAGAATAAAAGGTAGTGGATTTTCGTTCATGTGCTGTGGGGGAGGGGGAAGGGTTCTGTCACTGCTGTGTGCTTTGGATGTGAAAATGTAGTCTTTTTTGTGTGTCTTCCCCATCCAAAGTGTGATCTTCCACTATTTTTTTTATATACTTGATAGAAGGGCAGAGAAGTCGAAACACTGCATGGGAAATGACACTGCTAATTTAATGCAGCCTCAGTGGTTAAATCTGGAGAAACATTTATAGTGTTTTAAGGAAAAAAGCAACTATAGTGTCCAGTTCTTAACAGATGTGCACATTAATAGGGAACCAGAATGGTAACTGTTGGATCTTTTGACACAACTTGTAGTATGTGTTAGTGAGAGTTAGTGGTTATGTACTGCATGGAGCTTGCTACCTTTCCCCCAAAGCCTGTTTCCATTGCCAAGAAAATCACATCTGGGACCAAGAATCTGGTTCGGTTTGTAATTGCAAATTAATTCTATGTTACAACAGAATCTCAGAGGAAAATAGGCAGAGATTCAAACAGAAAGAAAATAACTGGTTCAAAATCCTTCCTAGAACTGGAAAAGTGTTTGATGCCAAGCAATGCTTAGGCTGGAAGAGAAGTGACAGGCTTGCTAAGCAGATAGCTGACATTGCTTAATTCCTGTGTGTTGTGGGACTTTTTGCATTCAGGAAGAACTGGGAAAGTGTGTGTTTCCATGGGGTATAAGAGCTTCAGCAAAGAGTTGACAGTAGAAGATGATGACTACCAGAAGCAAGACAAAGGCTGAGAGGGCTGCTATCTCTTTCAAGAAAGGTATCAAGGGTGAAGGCCAAAGGAGGAAAAGAGCTACCAAAGTGCAAGGAAAAACATGGTCAAGAGCACAAAACAATTCAGGACTTTTTTCCAAGAGGATGACCTCATCATAAGCAGGGTAGTAGCAAATGTGCCTTGGTGCATTCGTAAGGAATGGTGAGGAAATCCTGCATGCTCTCTACGTCTCTGCAAAGTTCATGCAGAGGCAACCAAAAGCCTTTCTTCCACCTCTGGCATCCTCACATCCAAACAAATTTATAAATGCCCTTATTCACATAGTCTGAGCATACAGATGAATTTACAAGGACACTCAGCAGCTGTGCCCAGTGCATGGCCACCAAGGGCAGGGACAGCCCCCTGGGCCTCCTGGACACAAGGAGTGCCTCAGGGCCAGCACCCCAAAGGCCTTCCTCTGAAGGGTGGGGGGGGAGGGGTGGGGGGGCCCCATCATCCCCATGTCACAGTGCCCCGGGGCAGGATAAAAGGGAATATTTCTCCTGTGTCCTGCTGCCAGAGATGGCCTGGGGACAGCCTGAAGACATGTGAGAGGAAGTGCTTGAGGAGCTGGTGGAATTATTTGGAGGGAGCTGAGGGAGGAAGACCAGAGGAGGCTGGACAAGGCTGCTGGAGATTAGAAGAACCACCAACACCTGGAGGTGCCCGAGGCTATCAGGCCTTTTCAGCTGGATAGCAGTGGCCGGACCAAGGGAATGCCTTCTTGAGGAGCACTGCAGAGCTCGCCGTCCTCATCCCCTGCGGAGCCAGGGGCAGCAGCCATAAGAAATGGGATGCAGAGATGTTGCCAGGAGTGCCAGTGCTGTGGAGCAGTCACTGGTGCCCTGCCAGGTGCAGGAAGGATTCTTGCCCCCAAGGACGATCAGACTGGGGGCCTTTTGCCACTCTTGGAAGCCCCTGAGATGGCTCCAGGTTGAGGAAGAATAGGGCTTGGGCATCTCCTGGGAGGCGCGACCAGCCTGTGGGAAGAGGAGGCAGGTCTTGCTCACGTGCTCAGGCCAGCGCTGAGGTCAGGAAGGAATGTTCCCCCAGGGCAGATTGGCACTGGTCCCCGGGGGTTTTTTGCCTTCCTCTGCAGCATTGACCATGACCACTTATCAGTGCTCCTCTGGTCCATTTTGGCTATGTTACTGCCTGCTGCTCATGCACCACGATGATGGCCTCTTGTGCCCTGCGGCTCTGGGGAGGAAGGCTTTTTTCCCCCCACGTTGGGCTAGCAAGTGTCCGTGGGGGTTTTTTGCCTTCCTTTGCAGCATTGAGCACGGCCCCTTGCCAGGGCTCCTTTGGGCCATTTTGGCTAGGTGCCTGCTGCTCCTGCTCCACTAAGGTGGCCCTCGTGCCCCGCATGCGGGGAGAGGAAGCTTTCTAGACTCCCAGGGTGGGCCCCCAGGGTGGCCCCTGGGGCTTGCTTCTTTTCCTCTGTAGCACTGAGCACAGCCCCTTGTCAGGGCTCCTCTGGGCCCTGTTGGTTAGGTTCTTGCCTGCTGCTCTTGCACCTCCAAGGTGACACTCGTGCCCTGGGTCTCTCAGGCTCTCTTGCCCAGTGCAAGGTTGGAGGGGGAGTGAGCTCCACTCTTGCCTTGGCTCCGTGTCCCCAGGTGTTCTTTGTTATGCAAAATAGCCTGTGCTTGGAAGGGCTCCAGGCTTGCTGCACTATCCGGAGCTGCCACTTTGCAGCCCTCCCTGCGTGCAATACAAGCACAGGGCAGGCACAAGAGCACTTTTCATGCATCACTGGCCAAGGAGCACAGCAGAGCAAGTTTTGGAAGGCAAAAAGTGTGCTTGTCATCGATACGTGTCACACATTTGAAAATATCGTGCAGTACCATGCACCTCTTCTTCTTCTGCGTTTGTGTGTGGTCGGTACCAATGCTCATTCTTCAAGTTCTCAGTGTTCAGAAAAGAGGGACTGCTTGGCCCGTATTACTGCTGCTACTTTCTGTGGCTCTATGGCTTTCCTTTGCCAGACTGCAAGGAATGTTTTTTCAAGCTAAACTGAAGAATGCATCAGCCTGCTCCTGGCAACACATGCATATTGTGTTAATGCTGGTGAGCATGGGTTCTGAAACGGATTCAGAAAAATAAAATCAAACCAAATCTTGTAACCTTTGTGATATGTGTCCTGAAAGTGTTTTTGGAGCTGAAAAACCCCTGGCATTTGAGGCAAATAACTGTCTCATGGTTATTTAACTCATGGTGAGCACAGGGAATAGAAGAGAATAGAAAATAGAATTGAATAGAAGATTAAATCAAATTGAATAGAATAGTTATGCTATGTTATGCCTAGAGTTCTGCATGACAAGCCATGACTTAGGTCTGAGGGGGCCATCCAGGAGAGCAGCTCTCTGCAGTGCAGGTCCCAGGCCCATGCAGGAGAGAGGGGCAGAAACGGGCACACCTACACCATTGCTCGGCCCCAGGCTGAGCTGAGACACATTCCCTGGGCCCTTGGTGGGAGATGGTGTGGGTGGGGGTGCCAGGGGAGGCCACTCCCAGCCATTGAGGCCTATGAGCACGCCCAGGACCCTGGCAGAAGTAGACTTGCACTGCTCATATGCTCTCCTTTAGACATTGATGGTTGGCCACTTTGGAGACAAGAGTATTGGGCCAGATGGATGTTTGCTTTGAGGGAGCACTGCTCTGGGGCTCTTGTGTTTTAGTATGTTTTTCCAAGGGAAACAGCTCAGGTATTTCTAAAAATGAGTACAAGGAGAAAAAAAAATCCACGGAGAAATGAACAGGCATTGCTCACCTCAAAAAGATTTGCAACCATTTAGTTCAGGAGCGTGTCCTGCTTCAGACTGAGTGCTTGGTCTTTGAGCCTCGCTAGTGTCAGAGATATAGGGTTTTGCCATCCTGTGATCATCCAGCGAAACTGGATGAACATAGCAGACTTTCCAAAATCGCACTTCACACATGCTTTTTGCAAATTTGTTCAGATGGTCAAATTATCTCAAGACAATCCACAGCTCTCACCCTCATCAGAAGGTACGTGCCTCCTTCCCACAACGTGACAGAGCCAATGCCTAGGATGGGACATGACTGCCCATTCAATGCCTTCTGCTAGTGCAGGGCTGGGAAGAAATGTCATCAGAGGTTTCCTCAGCATGTAGTGTTAGGGAAAGAAGGAGGTAGGAAGAAAAACCAAAGAGAATAGAATAGAATAATTTAGCTGGAAGGGATCTACAATGACCATCTAGTCCAACTGCCTGACCACTTCAGGGCTGACCAAAGTTAAAGTATGGTATTAAGGGCGTTGTTCAAATGCCTTTTAAACACTGATAGGCATGGGGCATCAACCACCCCTCTAGGAAACCTGTTCCAGGGTTTGACCACCCTCTTGGTAAAGAAATGTTTCCTCGTCAAGTCCGAACGTCCCCTGACGGACACAGATTTGAGCCATTCCCTCATGTCCTGCCACTGGATCCCAGGGAGAACAGATCAGCACCTCCCGCTCCACTTTGCCTCCTCAGGAAGCTGTAGGGAGCAGTGAAGCTGCCCCTTGGCCTCCTTCTCTCCAAACGAGACAAACCCAGAGTCCTCACCTGCTCCTCATAGGACATGCCTTCCAGCCCCTTCCCCACCTTTGTTGCACTCCTCTGGATGTATTCAAGTACCTTGACATCCTTCTTAAATTTGGGGGCCCATTTTATGGGATTGGATTCCCATACTGTGATGCCCCACAGGACAGGAATGCAATTAGTACAGCTATAGTGCATTATTTCAGGACGTGCTATTTCCACATGCATTTTCCTTGTAGGGGCCTTTGCAAAGAGGAAACTAAAGGCCAGAATAATCATTGCGATAACCAGTGGGATAATCAGCAGGGTAATCAGTGGGATAATAACCTCTTTTGATCAGCTGCTTATGCTGTGTTTAATGCACCCCAGAATACAGTTTCCCCTCTTGGCTGCCAGGGCACACTGCTGTCTCATGTTGAGCCTCCTGTCAGCCAGTACCCTGAGACTGCTTTCTACAGGGCTGCTCTCCAGCCACTTCTCTCCCAGTTTATGCTTGTGCCTGGCGTTACTGCATCCCAGGTGCAAAATCCAGCAATGCTTGATTGAATCCTGGATTTAATCTGCTATCCTGGGAAGGCTAAGTGGATATTTGAAAATAGCCTTACTTAACCTTTACAAAGCTTTTTGATTTGGGGAGAGTCTCTGTGTTTCAGGCTGGCCTTGCTTAGTAATTTCTGCAGGTTAGTTGTGGCTGAGAACCCCTCTGCCTGACAGATTGTGATTTGCTACCTTGGGGAATAAGACTTAGGATCATCCCCTTCTTTGCCTGGTCTAGGTGTTGTCTCTGCCTATCTAAATGTCATCTGTTGATCCTGGCGGTAGGTGTCTACCTGCTCCAATGCATTGTTTGGATCTTTTGGAACCTGATGCGAAGTATGAATTTTGCGAGGCAGCAGTACAATGTGTAGGTAATGCTGCAATGCTGGACATTATTTTGCTTAAGCTGTAATCATCAAAAGCATGAGGGTACTTCATCCCCAGGGAATTAAAGATCTTGACCTGAATTTGCAGTGTCTGAGTTCCAAAGGGAAAACAAAAGGTTGCAGTTTTTTACCTCATGGGTGTGTTGGGAGGATAAGGGCAATTAATGACTGCCATTGCTTCTGAATAAAAGAAGAATGAATCCCTGTCAGTGCTTAGACAGAAATACCTAAGAGCATGAGGTGTTACCTTAAAACTGAGAAGTACTTCAGGACATAGCACAAGCTATTTAATTTTAGTTAAGGAATCTCTTTTTCTGCTACTCTAACAGAACTTTGGAAGAATGAGCTGAGACCCCAAAATAGCTGTGTGAATTTGATAAGAAAAGCATGCATAATAGGAAAGCTGAGGTACTGAGAGCTAGAGAGTACTAGAGGCTCTGGAGCACTGAGGCTACTACCTTGTCTTTAGGTAAACTCTCAGCAGAACATTCAGAAAGGAGACAAATAGTAATGGTGCATAATGGGCATATTCTGTCAACACCAACTGGGCCAAGACACTCAGGGAATGGAGGTGGGAAAATGCCATGTTTCTGGATCCCGGGTGGTCACAGGTAGCACATAGGCACCAATCTGCTTAGAGCTCGCTGTGAAAGCTAACTCTGCTCTAAAGTGCTGGAGCCACAGTACTTGGCTTTGAGAGATGTGCCTTATTGTATTGCCTTATGCATAGAGCCTTACTAATGCAATGACCTGACTGCTGGGCTGGAGACAACTTGAAACATGGGGCTGGAGAAGATGTGCCTTTGTAGAGTTTCCTGGGAGTATGCATATACAGACAAGACTACCAGGCACATTACTGGCTTTTTTGGGAACCTGCAGGGCTGGCACCAGTGTAGCTGGAAGATTTGCCATTCTGAGATATCTGAATTCTATATGAATCCCTCAGGGTGGGATATTTTTTTCTTTGTAAGTTTTTCTATCTAGAGTGTAGGTATCTACATGAGAGCATGCTCTCTAATCTCATTTTCATCACTTTCTAAGGGAGACACCTGGTTTTGGTCAGATTAATGGTCAAAAATTCTCTCTAGGAACTGTCAAATGGATTCTAGTTACAGTGTTACTGTAGCCTCAGCTACAAAGTAGACAGCTAAATTATAGAGGACGTTAATCATGCTCCCAAGCACCTTAGTCCTCTATTCTTCAGTGCCCTGTCTGAAAAGGGAATAATCTCAGAGGGGTGTTATGAGGATAAAAACGTGAATGACCACAAGTTACTTAAACAATACTGAGTACGTAAAACATATTTACAACAACCGAACAATTCAAACCAACAGCAATTAAAAAATAAATGGGAAATGCATGCAGGGAGAATTTTCACGATTCAGTTCATTTGGCTAATTGTTTTTGTTGTTGATATTTTTCTTTGCTTTGCAGTTATTCATTTTAAACAATAAATGGACTAGAAAGGAGAAATAAAGAGCCTATGCCTGTTAAAGCACAGCCCTATGTATTTGAAAAATGCCATTGTATCTCCCCTCTATGATTAACATTAGCATGGGTCTTCTGTCATCTTCATTCTCCTGCTGCTCAGAGCAGTAGAAGAATGTAATTTTTGTCTGCCAGTTTCAGTATCATTAAAGATGCAGAATGACAACAGTGGAAGCTTTTTAGCACATAGCTGCTTAAAACTGAAATATGTTGACTGGCTTGGAAACCAATTGAACTATTCTTGGAGAGCACACCAAAGGAATGCATATTTCTGTATACAGACAGTGAGTGGGAATACACAGATAATTCCACTGGCACGACTTAACTTTAAATCCTAGGCAACTTAACTTTAAATCCTAGGAAGTTATGATACATTTAATTGCTCACCTCATACAAACACCTCAGCTTAGTAATTCAAAAACAACTGAAGAAAGCCTAACTAGCTCCATCATGTGTATGAGAGACTACCTTATTTCTCCCTTCTCTTTAACAGGACTGTAACATAGCTGCAAGGCGATATGCTGCTATTTTCCAGCTGGGCTAATAGTTTGTGTATACTTTATGGAGACTCCTCTCCATGACTGTGTGTGTATGATTGTGTGTGAATGGTATTTCTACTCAATATTTGATGCATAAACACACTCTGTACAAAACAGTCAGGGTGATGTGTGTGCTTGTCACTGAAAGAGGAAATTCCACCAGTGTATCTGCGTGACAAACCATTTGAGGTATGTATGCCATTTCAGCATGTTTCAGCCACTAGCAGGAACACAGAGCCAAGCATCGCTGGAACCAAAATACTCAGGGGATACCAACTGATACAAGTCTTGAAGCGTGCCTGTGTGTGATCAGACTCCTATAACACTGTTACCTACAGATTTTGTCAGTTAGAGCAGGAGAGGGCTGTTAGGTATTTTATATTTGGTCAACTACTGTAAAAGCAAAGATACATACTTTATCCAAACAAATGGTTTTTGTTAGGAACTTGAGTAGGAACCAGTTTTGAAGGCGATGTCACATTGAATCATTCCTATTCCAAATTACTGGAAAGAGGCTTGGATTTGAGTGAGCTGTAGGAATTTAAATAAACTACATACTCACTTCTAAATAAAATGATGCATGCAAAGTTACACATTGATTTTTAAGTGGGTCTTCACCACTTGCATGAATTTTAACCTGAATGAAGAGAGAATGGTAAAGAAGAAAGAGAAATAAAAATGCCAAAATATTCTATGAAGTATCAAGAATTTTATTTATTCATATAAATAAATTATTTATTTATTATTGCTTTGGTTTACTCTGCAATGTAGACTTTGTATAAAAGTACATTACTTTCTTTAAGGTCAAGCATGTGTACTTTTTCAAAGGCATGAAGCTATTAACCCAGTCACCTTTGGCAATGTAGGTGCCTTGCTTTCTGTTTAGCGAATGGTGAGATGTCACTGTTGTTTGCTGGTTAGTCTTTTGGGACATCTTCAGATGAAGATCTTGGAGACAGTTGTGGCAGGGTCACGGTCTCTGAGCCAGCAGAACTTGAAGGAACAGCTGGGTCAAATTTTAAAGGAAATCTTATTAGTCCTAATGGGGCACTGTAATAGGAGTGCTTGGTTCAGCTTAGGGCTATCTGGAGTCAGTCTGCAGACTTAAAAGCCTCACTTGGGAAGACTCAAGTTTGCTGGGTCTTGAAAAAGAGAATAATTTCTAAGTATAACTATTAATAAGTGAAGTGACCATTTATAGAAATTTTATAGGATCAGCATCTTAAAGACCTATGTACCTTTGCTGGGATTTTGAATAAGTGGATTCCCATGAGCTTGAGTCTCTAAGGAGAGATATTTGCTTAGAGTATAATACTCATGAGGTGGTTGCAATGAATTTTCCTGTCAGCAGTGAGTGAATCCCAGCTCTTTTGGAGAGCCTAATTTGTCCCAGATTATTTTAAAGTGAAAAGCTTTGCCAGCAAATTTTACCCTTTTTAGGAATTTACCTGGGCATTAAAACTACTTTGTAAAACCTTTGGAGAAACACCAGTATTTGACAACTTTGTTGGCAGAATATTTGCAGACTTCTCATTTTTTCTGTCTTTCAACAATTTGATTTTGCTAGCAAAAAGAGCCTATTTTAGGAGTACTTTCTTCAGCAGAGTAGCAGAACTGGCAGTCCAAATTTAAAAACACCATTTAATAACTAAATCTGTAATACTTAATGCAAAATACTCTGATAAATCTACTATATAAACTTTCTTTTCCTGAAATAAGTATAAGAAAGTCAAACCAATAAGCACAATTTTAGTACTTCAACTGTGGTGATTGATCACTGGAGCCTCTCCATCTGCATGCTGTGTATAATCTGCAATAATTATGAAACAGGGTTGAATAATTTTGATTTAACTGCAAAAAGTGAAGGAAAATGGCTATGGCTCTGGCTACATACGATGAATTTGGCAGATTGTAAGACTGAAAGATACAGTGTTTTGTGTAACATGCAGTACTGTCAATTTATGCTGTAGGGTGACAGTTTAGAAATAGAAATAAAGGACAGTAATAGGCCACACATATTTCACATACTGCAAAAGTATACTAATGAAACTGGAGGGTTTTCCTGAGGAAAAAACAACATTATAATATTTCCTTAGATACATCAAGGATCCAGTATGATAGTTTATGCCAGATGAGGCTTTTATTAAAAGGAAACAAAAACCAAACCCTGGTAAAGAGTAAGAATACAGTTAAGTGAAGGCTTGAAAGAGCAAAGACCTAGATCTGCATCAGCTTCTGAATTTTCCTAAATATAAACAGTGTTTGATTTGAGTCTGTCAAATGTTTTTGCCGCACTGTGGATTACTACGATTAATAGTCCTGGTTTCCAGAAGTTTTAAGAACATTAAATTCAAGAGAGCAAACACAGCTAATCAAGTAAAATTTATAAAACAGAGTGCAGCTTAAGTAACATGGATTCCAGAGACCATAATGCAGTGAATTCTGCATTAAAAAACCCACATTGCTCATCTTGTGGTTTGTTTTTTGGTTTGGTTTTTTTTTTTTTTGTTTTGTTTTGTTTTGTGTTTTTTTCAAATATTCCTGCTCACATTCTCCTAGTGTTATCTATTGTATTACAGTTTTAGCCTCTGAATGTCTATTGATTTGAAGTGAAATCTGAAAACCAGAGGATCTGACTTTAGCCTGAAATCTGAGTCTTCAGGTCAGTAACCACCATAATGGCAAAATTTACTTGGAAGACTGTGTATGTAAATGTGATAATACTCTTCAATTATACTGCTTCTCAGTCTGTAAAAGGGCCAGAGTTAGATACACACTGAAAAAGGATCAACATTCATCTAGCCTTTCAAATCGAATTATCTGAATATATCAGCAGCTGTGGAAAGTACATGGGGGAATTACAATATCTCTTTTATCAGTACTTAGCCACTAGGCTCTACTGCATTAATAATAATAATAATAATAATAATAATAATAATAATAATAATAATAATAATAATAATAATAATAATTTCATTTTTTCTCTGTAATGAACTTGTGCAATCAGACCAAAATATAAGTCAGTCATTATAATTTTCTGCTGACAGTAATTCTATTTAAAAAATCTATGTGATTGGTTAGCTGAAAGAAAAGAAAGAAAGAAGTGGGTAAAAAGTATCCAGATGAATCCAAAGTTGTAGACATTGAGAACTTAGACAAAATGTCTGATTGCTGTTAACTCAGCATGAAAAGACGATTATGGAAAGAAATAATTTATGTCTTACTGAAAACACTTGAATCCTAGTAAACATGTACCAATAGTCTTTTAAAAATCTAATTAAAAATGTCTCATACTTCTCCAAGGAGCATGAAAAACTTGCAAATTAAGGTTTGGATCCTGCTTAGACAAGTACACTGTGTAACATTTCACGGGTAGAATGGAAAGATTTAATAAAATCTACTGCAAGGTGTATGTTGGTAAAGGTGTATGGTAAAGAAAGAATACATTGAGACCTGCTTCTCCCAGATTGTTACATTAAAAAAAATTGCTAACAGGAGACAATAAATTGTGCTCACAGCATGTTGCATACAAATTAATCATGTACAATAGGCATCCTGAGATCTATCCATAAATCCCTCCTCAAGTAGTGATTTGTATAGCTAATACATGAATTTCTGTGCAGTGAATGAGTATCTTCCATATTACTGAAGACCATTGCTCCAAAACAATATACAGTATTGGAAACCTGTCACGATATGGGGCTATAATAAAACCCCAAAATCTTCCAGGGTATAAGAAGTTTGACATATAAAATCAATAAAGCATAATGCTTCCGTAGGTGTTTTCTGCATGCATCTTTATATAGTTGGCTGTGGTCCATCCTTCTGAAAATGCTCCAAAATTCTACCTAGTAAGACATTGCAGTAATGCAATAAGTGAGGGTTGTTGGTTTTTTTCTAAACTGTTAATTTATCTTCTTAAAAACTCTCACAGTAATCAAAGCAATTTATCTGAATTCTAGTTCGTTCTTTCTTTACTGTGAAGTCTCTCTGCAGAGTCCTGTGCCCCCATACTGAGCAAGTTTGGTGTTTTCTTTTTTTTTTTTAAGTCTAGAGTAGTATGATTGAGAGATGATGCATTTTTGTGGCTGGAGTACAATATCATCTGCATAGTACTTTTTGAAAGCAGACAGTTGAAACAGAGGTTGGTTAAGAACTGCAGTTGCTCTGTACTTGAAAATCAAGTTACCTTTAACTTGGGTATCTCACTTTAAGCTCTCAAACGTGAAAGTTTTTATTTCACTGGGTTAGAATTGGGATAATTGTACCAGTTCAAACCGTGCTTTGCATTCTCTAAGTGTATAGCATTTATAGAGTGTTGTGAAAATATTAATTTTCTCCCAGTGTACTTCATAGAAGGAGATCAGAGTTGGACTCCCTTGCTCTCAGAGCAGTAACAGGGAGGACCATCTCTCTGGCTGGAGACACAAGGTGCTTTCTAAAGTTTTCCTCCTGTGGATGTTAAGTGTGCAGATTAATATCACCCTGATGGTCATGATGAGAAGGTTCTGGGAGAAGTAGTAAGTAAGAAGTAGAGAAGTGTATCCTTTGGCAGTCATTTTACATTCTCTTCTTATGAACAGCCAAAGAAATACACTTCTGGATCTGATCCTTCCTGGTCCTCCAGTACACTTTCTGTTTGGCTCAAATGCCTTTGAGTCCAATGATAAAGATACTCTGCAGTCTGGAGAATTCAAAGAACAAGAACTTTCTCTTTGGACTTCAGTGTGTGACTGTCTTAACACCCTCCTTTAAAGATGTTAACTTTCATT
The DNA here is from genome assembly GCF_034638445.1 of Ciconia boyciana. Lineage (NCBI taxonomy): Eukaryota > Metazoa > Chordata > Aves > Ciconiiformes > Ciconiidae > Ciconia > Ciconia boyciana. Next base: position 108,364,607 of record NC_132935.1, on the reverse strand, counting down.
TTAGCTCAATGGCTTTAAACAAATGTCAGTTAAACATCAGCTTCACCACTGCATTTCTCCACTCCCAATGCAGACTACAGAGTCTTACAAACTTTTGGCCTCCAGAAATATGCCAATCAGCATTTAAGGTTCTTTTAAAATGTTGCCGGTATTAATATGTTAGCAGATGGAAAAGATTATCTATCTCCCTTTATCTTGACTTCTAGATAGGTTAGAAAGATGTATATAAGGAAAAGTAAAGAGAAACGGTCACATATTTTCTTGAGAAAAAAATTATGACAAAATTGCTAGCTTACGTAAAACTTGATGGAAGTTTTACAGCAGCTGTAACAAGTGTGGTGTCAAAAATCATATGATCAATGAAGTATTTGTTTAAATTTTTGTTATATTGGTAAAATTAATTTATGCAAAAATAGTTATACACTGATGTTTTCCCTGGGTTTCCAAATTTCCCCAGTGTATTACAGTAAATATTGTACAGAGGTTTTATAACACAAGTAGGGACAAGTAGGATGAATTTGTCATACTTATATTCTGTTGTGCCCAAAGCTGTTATTAAAATCAAAGCATTCAGAGAAGAAAGGCCAATGCACTAACCAATTGGACCACCCAGCTCACAGGCAAAAATAGAAGCAGCATTCTTTTTGTTGAATATATGCTATTATAGCTCATGGGAATACTTAATTGGAGGGAAAAATGTGGTTGTTGATCTTCCAAATATTTCTTATAAATGGAATGCTTCACTTCTTTTTCCCCTTCTGCAATGTACTATCCCCCAAAAAAGCCTTGGAATAAAAAAAACTACAGTTCATGATGTCTCTTATGAAGCATTTTTTTCAGTGTTCAAGGATACAGCCAAGGGAATAGATGCCTAACTGGGTTTGGTGGAATTTACAAATGGCCAGCCATACAGTATGGTGAGCATCCAACAAAAGTTGGCTCTATTTTGCTCTTATGCAATGCACTTTATTGACATGGAGAATTAATCTGCCACTTATGGTAGATCATTATCACTTGTGATTCATGTACTAGGTTTTCCAAGTCATCTTTTTATGTATGACTTCTGTGAAGTGTCACATTTCACTGATAGCCAGCCCAGACAGTACATGTCCTTGATCAAAACTCAGTATGACATTAAGAGAAAAAGCTTCTCTAGAAGGTCCTTCCAAATTTTTTTTCGGTCCAGCCAGGCAGAAGATTCCTACTGTCAGATGTGAGCTGCTTCTCATTTACCACAAAGCAGAGGAGACGCATGGGCAGTGCAGAAACCCCGGTCCCATGGTGGCATGCGAGCTGTTGGCATCACTGTTCCCTCATTGAAGCTGTGTCACTTGACCACTTACTGAGGGAAGCACATAGGGTTTTGGGAGGCAGCCTTTTAAAGAAGAGAAGATAGTGAAGTCAGCATATACAAGCTACGAAAAAATCCTCTATCAAGGAGGACATTATTGCTAATGACGTAGCCTGAAAAAGAATAGCTGAAAGTGAATGATGTTGTCTCCCCTGCCTCCCAGGGCTCTGTGGCCTTGTCCCTCCTGCCCTGGGGGACCTGGTGGTGGTGCCCAGCCAGGCTTGCTGGGGGCAGCCGTGGGTCCGGGACAGGATGGCTTGGAAGGAGCTGTGTGGGTATGGGCTGTGAGGAGTCCCCTTGGGGCCTCCCTGCTCAGTCAGCGGCTGCTTTAATCTCAGCCCTCAGTCTCAGCCCGCACCATGTCATTGCCATGCCATGCCCAGCAATGTCCTTCCTGCCAGCATGGCTTCCCGGCCAGGCCTCGTCTTGGGCTTGTCCCCACAGCCTGCTGGCTGCAGCTGGGCCTCGCGCCACCTCACCTGGCTGGGTGCTGCAGGGGTTAGGGCCTGCTGCCTTGCTCCCTGACACCTGGACACTAAGGAAAAGCTGATTAACTTATTATACACACTTTCATGCCTCAAAAGAACATCAAATGGAGTTATTTTCACAAGCCTCTGATTACTGACAACCGCAAGGTGCTTCTGTCCCATTCACATTACATGAAATAAACCACTACAAATCAGGGTGAAAGGATGCAATTCCAATATGTAACTTAAGAGCAATCTCCACGGCAAATGTCACTCAATGTTTGTAAGTTAATGGCAGTAAGAACAGTAGAGCTAAATCACCTGGTTAACCTGGGAATGTCTTAATTGAATTGAAGCCAGAGAGCAGACTTGTGTTAAAGTGCACATCTATCAAAACGCAATCTACCAGTCAGTACTCCTAGGGTGGCAAGTAACCCCCTGACCTGGGAAGTTTGTTTATTTTGGCTCAAAATTTCAGTGTCTTCAATGGCTTCAGTTGCTTGCTGTACGAGCTTGTAAGCTTGTACATTTCCATGGTTCTTTCCTGAATTGTTCTTAAATGACTTAAGGAGCTACTCATGCACCAGTGAAGTCAATGGAGGTTTTGATCCACTGACCTGCCTTTGGCTGGATCATGCTAGAACCATGACATTTATACAAAGCAAAAAATGGATCCAGCTCTGAAACTGATGGAAGAGAAAGAGCAATGCCAAAATAAAGTTTGACTTTGACTGATGTTGCACTTTTGATTCAGCATTAATAACACCAATTTGGACTTTTGAGTGTCATCACAAATTAAGCCTCAAATACTGTGGGGAAATTTTGCCCTTTTTGGTGGCTGAAGGGCATTAAAAGGCAAGTGGATATTGCTAGCTGCAGAAGAACTTTCAAAACAGATACTTGCTTCTTGCACCAGTCTTTGACATTGTGGAAATGATTAATGTGTGTGCTAGCAGTCATTAGCTAGCCTCTTGGAAAGTTTTGTTTTTGAAGAAGGAAATACATGGGATTTAGAAGGCAAAGAAAAGGGAGGGCTGAAAAAATTATCTGAAACTGAATCTCAGTTTATTGTCCCTTACAATATTTTATCTTACAGCTTTACAGATAGTAACAGAAAATACACCTGAAATCACAGATACAGAAGCCTGTGTCAAACTTTTCTCCTTCTTTAAGACACACTACAAGTTCCTATTACATTTCCCCCACTAAACATGATGTAGCTGAGACAGGCACAAGTCTTCCAAAATGGAAGATCATTTTTAGTAGTAACCCATATATGAGAACAGCAGCAGTAACTGTGAAGCATGCTGCAAGCCACACATTTCCTGAGACTTAAGATCTAGGCCAAAAGTTAATGACTGATGCTAATGATGTCACCAATGCATACTGTTCATTAGAATCCCACCAGAGACTGCTCATATCAGAGCAATCATTTCAGTAACTCCCAGGCTCATATGATCAGCCTCCTCAGTCTTATTTCCACTCTCTGGGGGGAAAAAAGTGCCTGAGAAAAGAAGAAAATTGAAATATTTATAGCATTGTGTTATGTGTTTCTCTCTTAAGTAGTTAGCAGGGTTTCTGGCTGCTGCAGTGGATCAGAAGCATGCAGTGACTACCCTGCTCTATTTATACTCCTCTTTCGAGGCTAGCATTAGATTGACAAGGAGTCATCTGAGCAATTGACAAGGACAATGCAATTCATAAGAAACCTACTTGGTGGTGTAGGGTCACTTTTACTTCAGCTGGCTTATAATGTAATTCATAAGAAAGTTAGGTCATTTTTATTTCAACTGGCTTGTGTTTTTGTAGGGGTCCAAAGAAACTGCAGAATCCCAGGAGACTTCACTCTGATCATACCCTAGCCTAGGCTTTTTTGGGTTGATTTCTTCTGAACGTTCAAATCACTCTGCTCGCGCTTAATGTGAATGTCTTTTGCCTCTACCCTGGTTTGGGCTCTTTGCACTGATGTTGAAGTGCAAACCAGGCACTCCCCAGGTTTCCTATGCACCAGTTTGTCCATATGGACCAGGATGGAGGGTTGGCCTGATGGATGTGTTTGGCCCATTAATCAACATGGTGCCTGAAAGCTACTTTTCTTTAATGTGTGTAATATAATGATTAAGCTCAGGAGAGTGAGTTGATCTTCTCTCAAAAAGGTGCCATGTTTTGTATCTCTGCCAATACAGTCAATACAGAGGGCATTAAGGATGACACCCAGGTTATAAATCCGTGGCAAATAATCTGAATAGGGGAGCCTACCACTTTCTATTGACTTTACAGATCTGGACAGTGGGACTCATTCATCAGTGCAGATGTTATTAGAGGCATACAAATTCCCTTAGATGCTCTGTGAAGATATCTGATCATATCCCTGAGTACTCTTCCAAAATTATTTCTTATATAAAGGAAAAAAAAAAGTGGCCATGGAACATTTATCATGCTTGCCTGCTTTCATATCGTTCAGGTAAATTGGTATGGCTACTGGGAAGCACGATCTGCTAGAAACCACGGTCAGAAATTGGAGTCCTGGTGTGCTATATATATATGTGTGTGTGTGTACATATATATATATACACAACAAACTCACAGTTACAAATACTGGAGAATTTTGAGACGTTTGTGAACCAAGGTGATGCATTAGCCAAACACAACTCTGCGGGGATGGAAATTTGCACAAAAAAAGTAAAATAAGCAATTAATTATTTCTGTGTCTATTGTTACTATTTTAAAATAAAAGTCTGACGAAGTAAGGTAAGATTTTTGCCACTTACCAGGTACATAAGCTACAGTACCAGGCAGTTGCATAGTACAATGACACAGAAAATAAATTTGTTTTACTGGGGAATGTTTATTAGTGATCAAAAGATGAGAATTATGCAGTGATACTTTTTGGGAGCTGGTCCTTACAAGTTCTGAGGATGTCATAGATCAGTAATCTTAACTGAATGGAAAAAAAAGCACACAGTAGATTTGGCGGTAATTAAAATAGTCATAATTTGCTTTATTTTGTTCAAAATACAGTAGCATATTCACATTCTTGGTATGAAAATCTCCATTCACATTTCTGTCCAAGCTTTTTAAACCACTGACGAGAGAGCTGTGCCAAAGAATACATCACAGGTTTTGTATGGAATACAGTAGATGCTGTGAGAAGTCTTGGGCTTTCCAATTAGATTTTTTTATTAACCACATTTTCCCTGGTGTGTAACCCACGAGCTGGAAATATTAGGCAGATTTAATAGGTATAAAATTCTAATCTAGTGAACTTCTTCACATGAAATATGGTTAAATTGTGGAACTTACTGCCCCAGGAAGCTGTTGAGATGAAGATTTTAGTGACAGTAAAAAGCAGATTGACTTACTGTATGGAAATCAAGAATATTAATGTTATCAAAGCATACAGGAGTCCTTGTTAGTTTTGGAGACCATATAGGTTTCTGCCTTGAAATCTAAATCAAAAAATATATAATGCAGAGAGTGGCTTTGGAGGAGCAACGGATAATAGTGTGTATGCTTCTTGTTCTTGATGTATAACTTCCAACTTTCATTTGGTTTCTTGAATCCACATATTGCCTGCTGGAGATTGAGAAGGCATTTTAGGAGGAGAAGTACTAGCTTTGCTGAGTATGACCTTGCAGTAGAAAACAATAAATTGCCATTTAGCCCAGAGAGGATTGTACTCGAAAATGAAGTTAAATTTTCCCTAAAGGAGCTGATTTGGCTCATTGGCCACAACTGAGCCTCCAAGTGATTTCTGTGAGGGGGAAAGGAAAGAGTAGAGAAGGGGAGAAGAGTTCTTAGAAAGTACAGCCTCCAACACTCCCCTACTTTTCCAAAGGTAAAGCTACTGACAGCAAAAAAAATCTGTCTCCTGGACACAAGCTTGAGCTAGCTGTGAAGTAGCTGGCTGAGCCATATTAGGAGAATAGATGCCTTCCCAGTGTGGAGCTGTTCGCAAGCTAACAATGTATGTCAGCTTTGCCAACTGAGTTTGAAGTTTATTTCTACACAACGAGCATGTTACAAGTCAGCTAATTTCCAGAAAGCTTTGATATGTTTGCAGTGTAACTGAGGTGCCAGCAATCCTAGAATGGGGATGGGATGGCTCTGGTGACCACTAACTACTATTAAGTAGCTACTACTTACTTAGACCTCTAACTACTCTTAAGTACTTTCTGCATTAAGCAATGTGCTTTTTTCTTTGCAAACTTGGGATGACTAGAAATTATATACTTAGTTGCAAAAGTGTAAACTATATTGAATATATAAGTAAGGGATTGGCCCAGCCTAGTAAAAAATGAAGAACAAATGGTAGGGTAGGTGAATTATCGCATGTTGTACTGTAGGTAATTTACTGAGCAGCTCAGGGTTTTGTCATCCCATCTGTCATGGACATTTGTGAAGGGAAAGTGCATCTGCTTGTTATTCAGACCATTACTTTCAGTGGGAATTAAATTCTAATACAAATTAAAGTACTAAAAAGAGCAAGCATTTGTTTTAAGGTGGCAACCCATCTGGCACCTAGAATTATGAGCAAGTTGCCAAACTGTCTTTTCATAGGTTTGAAATTATTTATGTGTGATTGTAATATCACTGGTCAAGCCCTGAATTTGGGCTACAAAGCTTTGAATGTGCTTATTCTAATTGTCATCTCTCTATTTTCTATACTGTTTCTGCCAGGACCATCCCAGGCCTTATCAAAACTATTTTCAGAGCTTTTGGAGCCCTTTCGGATCTCACCTTACCCTTAATGTTCTCACAAGGAATTGGCTTTGATACTGATGGAAATTTTGCAAACAGAGTGTGAATGGCATTAGGTCCTGAATATGAAGAGGAAGGAATTTTCTACATGAAGCAATGCTACTTGGTGTTTGGTACTCCCTTTCCTACACTTTGATTTGCTATTAATTGTGCCACTTTGGAGGAAAAATAGTTGGTGTTTGCTTGCTTGTTTTGCTCAGAAGGGATTGGTTGCCTCAGTGCTCAGGACTATGTTGATACAGACGATTGTACAAGAAAGACATGGACCTCTCAGAGTGGGTCCAGAGGAGAGCCACAAAAATGATCAGCAGGCTGGACCGCCTCTCCTATAAAGAAAGGCTGAGACAGTTAGGGTTGTTCAGCCTGGAGGAGAGACAAGGGGAGACCTTATTGCAGGCCTCCAATATATAAAGAGGGCTTATAAGAAAGATGGGGGAAGATTTTTTACCAGGGCATAGAATCACAGGACAAGGGGCAACTGTTTTAAACTGAAAGGGAGTAGGTTTAGACTGGATATAAGGAAGAGATTTTTTTATGATGAGGGTGGTAGGACCCTGGAACAGGTTTCCCAGAGAAGTTGTGGATGCCCCATCATTGGAAGTGTTCAAGGTCAGGTTGGATGGGGCTTTGAGCAACCAGATCTAGTGCAAGATGTCCCTGCATATGGCAGGGGCATTGGACTAGATGATCTTTGATGGTCCCTTCCAACGCAAACCATTCTGTGCTTCTATGTTTCTATGACTTTTCTGGCTTAATTTTTTTCAATTAAAACAAATACATATTTTTGTTGATCAAAGGTTTTGATCAATATTTATGTTGCTGGACTGTGTTGGCTTAAACAGACCCCCAAATTCCCCAAGATATTTATGCTGACATTTTGTTATGTGAAATAATGTTTAGAAAGGTAACATACTTATGACTTTACAAAAACACAAACCCTGTATGACTGTGGATCAGGTACTGACTTTCCTTTTAAGCTTTTTCTTCACCATTTTCAAAACTTCTCAGTAAGAAAACTGATTTTTTTGTCATGGATTGTGAGAATAATTTCTTTATTCCCTAGTCACAGGCTTGCTTACATAACCTAATCTACATGATCCTCAGTTCCCATTAAATTTATACTTTCCTAAATTTCATTGTGATCTTTCCTATAAATCTATTCACGCTGTAAATTGTAGGGAAACCAAGATCAAAAAATTGATTGCTACAGTGATTTTGTAAGCAGCTGCCATCTCACAGGCCACAAGTAACCTGAAATTTCCAGAGACTGGGAGTTTGATTCGTCATCCAGTTACTCCAATTTTATTCTGCTCAGTTGAATTCTACTGATTCAACTGAGCAACCTGAAGTAAAGCTTAGTGATGATGAATTATGCCTTTGGTTTTTTTCTTTCTGAATGTAAAAGTTATATAGTAAATAATGCTTGCTCCTCACAGAGTAGCTACAAGGGGAAACATACTTTTTCTGAATATTAAAGATGCAAACTTGGCAGCAGTTCAAAGAAAAGTATTAGAGTGTAGAGGGTTGGTTAGGATAGCTCAGTGAATTATTTGCTTTGCAGTACTGCTGTTGATGTTCTTGCTTCTCTCAGGGCCCCTTTGGAAATAAATAAATGTATCTCTTGGGAAAGAAACACATGAAGCAGAGCTAGGGAAGTGATTATAATTAAGTGAATTCAGAACTGTAACTTGGGTATATTTTGTTCCCGTAAGCAAAGAGGGGCCTTCCAGAATGAACCACTGTGGTCTGTGATTTCCTATTACCTTAAATTGGCCAGCTTCTCAGAGTTTGGATAGTCAGTGCTTCCTAAAACTAGGACCCTTAAAGGCTGATGGTGGAGTCAAGCTTCCTGAGCCTAGCTCTGGTGCCCTATTCCCAGGACCACCTTCCCTTGAGTGTTCATTGTATATTCCAACTAATCCTTCAACTTTGCAATTCTTTCCCCTGTTCTACTACTTCCAATGATTTCATTCCATCTTGAATACAGACATGTTCTTTATGTTCTAATTCAGCTTCCTCCTGTTAATTAGTTTTTAATTTTGCAAATAAACTTCAGGCAATTTAGTCTTGCTGACTTTATGTTTCTAATAACTGCCGTGCTCGTTTGGCTTCTGCTCTGCTTACCCAAAGACCACACTGTGATGTTGTAGGCCTGTCTACTGAGATGGTCCACCAAGTGAGAACAGTTATATTTTACTATTTGGCTGTATGGATTCAGAAAGTTATGTAAGAAGCATAAAACTTCTCTTGGACTGTTCGCAATCAGTGATACAAATGTCATAATTTAAAAAAAAAAAAGTAACATTTAAGTGGGACCGAATGACAGTTAGTTTTAATGAAACAGTCTCTTCTTTGCTGTGATATGTCTTCTCTTCTCCCTGTGATATGTCTTACTTCACCAATGTAGTTTTCTGGGAATCAGTGAAGATATGACAACTTAAGTCAAGCTAATAGTGCTAGATAACCAATGATAAGTGTTATGTACAGGTAACAACAGTTACAATGAGTGCCATGGGCACTGTAATGGATATTTTTCACTGCTATACATGGAACTGCTAATATCCACATTTATGTTGCAAACTGTTACAGGGGAAAAAATATTAGTCACTTCCGTCAAAAATTAAAATGGAAATCTTACAGGGCACACATCCTATTTTTCCATTAGGCTTTAGGCTAAAATATGTCCCCTTCTGTTGTATGCTGAAGATTTTTATAGGTTTGTTCATGTGCCAGTTCTTCACAGCATATTAGTTGCCTGTTGAGAAATCCGTCTTCAGCATTTTATACCTGTGTGTGGTCCAGAATTCTGGTATTCACAGTTCGGGACCTGCTGCAGAAATTAACTATGTCTTTTCCCTGGGAGGAAGAGTTTCAGGATGCAGGCCTTTTCTTGACAAATGCAAAGACATTGTCAGCTTCTACATCATGATAGACATAAAATCCAAAATTTATTCAGACTTTGGAAAAATCTATTTTGCTTGACACAGGCTATGACTTTTTCCTGCATCAGACAAATGCTGTGTAGGGGATTGTGAGTATAGTATGCTATTTACAGATGGATTACTCCATGTTATAGTCTTCCATATGCTCTCTTCCTCTTGCATCAAAACAAAGCAATGGTTTTTCTGTAATAAGGATGAGTCAGGTCTTACATAGTTTCTGAGATGCATTCTTTATCTGTATCTGCCTGACCTTATTTTTTTTCCTTGGAAAGGTCATTAATATATCTTTGTTTCATACCTAGGATGGTCCCTGAATTATAACCTTGAGTAATTACATGGAAAACAATGTACTTGCTCTACCCCCCCAAAAATGAATATGCACCCAATACTCTCCTGTGCATATTTAATCTGTAAGTAATTGCTGCAATAGTCAAGAGAAGCAAAGTAATGAACAAAGACAAGGCAGTAGTTTATCAACTTGTTGAAATGTTGATTTAGCAGATGTCAAAATACCAAATAGTAGCTCATCTGATGAAAAACTGTGAGTAACCTTGGATTAGTCACTTAAATTTGCTAGCTCTGACTTGCCACATATCATAATAACCTTATGGCATGAATATGTTATCACTACTCAGAAAAAATGAAAATCAAAGAAACAAACAGACAAATTTATAGAAGGCAGGTTCATCAAAGATTATTAAATACCCTAGTCTGATGCAAAACTCCTGATTGTCACCAAGACAGTGATTGCTGGAATATGGGAGGAGCTTGTAGAACTATGTTCTACACTTACCTTATTTCTTCTACTTTGCTTAGGACTTCATAGGTCCTGTGAGGGATCAGCAGATGGACCTTTGGCCTCATCAACAGTGTTTATCTTACATAATCCTCATGTACAGTCATTGACTTCAGGGGAAACAGAGTCCTATCCCATGCCCTAGTGGGATGGCTTTTCCTATGCATATGGTAGGAAGATAGATGCCATTGGTGGCCTGTGTAATGGGTTGATATTCAGCTCTTCTGAAATGCTGTGTGTGGTAGGAGAGTGGAGACAGTAGATGAGGGCATGGGGTTGGAGTCCTTGTTTGGAAAGTTTGGAGATGTAATACAAGGGTTGACTACCGAAGCTGAGCTTCTGGTTTGAGAAATCAGAAAGTTGAAGAGTATAGCTGAGGAAAGAGAAGCTGCTGCTGCCACTCTTACCAATGGTGATACCAAACCAAAGTAAGGGTATTCATGAGTAAGTGCATTTAAAAGACTCTGAATAAAGTAGTTCTTTGCAGGAGTCTGAGGTCTTCCACTGACAATAATCCTGAGGTATTTTTGATGCAACTGCTTGACAGCTTCTTGATACTAGGGATTCTAGCATATGACTTGGCTGACTACTATGAATGGGTGTGCACAGTGACTTCTCCTATGACAAAAGATGATTCCTCTGAATCTGTGAAGGCAGCGGTAGAGCAATCTTTGAAAAGGTCAGTTCCATATCTGAATTTTGGTTCATTAAATGATTATCAAACATATTATTTGGTATGTCCAGAGGATATCATGTTCATAAAAAAATATTCCATTTCTTCTGTACAATAGTAATTGAAACATCCCTGTAAAGTAATGGTTGCTTGATGAATTAGAGTATGACTTTGAATGCGTGTGAGAGAAAAACATAGGAATGAAGAGAAAAGCAATAAAATCTCCTTTATTTTTTTAGTTGCTCTTTTCATAAAAAAAACTCTTGCTGGACCACTTAAATCACATCTCATTGAGACATTTACTTCCCATCTGCAAACTATAATTTCCTATGGGATTTGTAACGGAAAAGGTGGATCCAAATGTAATTTGACTATGTTTCACTGTTCTCAGGGAGTTTATAGTATCTTTGCTTTGGAACCCGTTCTCTTTTGGAAAATGCTACAAAACAGCTGTCTTATTTTTCAATTCATAGTTGAGCGGAAGTAGCTGTAAAGCTAAGCTTTAAATCCGGTACTCAAACTGCTGCATGGAGATAGCAAAACTGCAGTATAGATCAACGGTAATTCTGTCACATAGTCTGAAAAGAACAACACATGTCTCTAAGTATTATGTTCTGGAAAGCTTTTCAGTGGCCACTTAGTATATGGATCGAAGCATGATGTATGGATTTGTGTTCTGTTCATTTTATGTGGAAATGAAGAGCCTGAGTATACTCATAGTTCTTAGCAATCACATGGGGAGAGGAAATGTTGTATTTTTATTCACGAATCTCATGCTGAGTTTCCAGAAACAGGAAAAAATATCTTTACTTGTACACTGGGTTAATTTCATTTTTGAATTCACAGTCAAAGGCTGAATGCAGGAATCATAGTATCAGTTTAGGGTAAGATCCATCTTAAAAATCAGTTCTATGAAGTGATGAGTTATCTCACTTTCATTTGACTTTAGAATAACATTCTATGATTTGACATCTATTAAAACACACAGCATTTTGCAGGGTGAAGCTTAGAAAAAGATCTAAAGCATTAGTAACTTCAAGCCATTGTAGGAATAAAAAATATCTGATTGTATCAGTCATTAAAAATCACAGGGATTTTTGGTTGAGTGATAGTCAGATGGTCCAGAATAATGTCTTTTTGCTCTAGCTTTCTCACTGTATTACTATACCACTATCGAATCTACAGACCAGTTTTCAGAAGTGATTACCTCCATGCTTCATATTCATAAGAATATGAGAGGGATGGATATTAAGTCAGAATAGATGAGGCCACAGACCTGTGTACCCCTATAAATTGCTCTCTCTCTGCTTTGGAAAAAAGTTTGCTAGGGAAATGATTCAGCAATCTATAAGGAATGGAGAATGTTTGATTGCATTGCAAGTGTATGGTCATAAGCAATAACATTATTATAGTAAATATACATATGAAGAACATTGTCAGGTTAGAAGAAGAGCAATGGAAAGAGCCTGAGTTAAGAACACCAAGAGGAATCCAGATCAGACCCATTAGATTATAGAGGTAATAAAGAATGTAGTGCATGCCGTCTCATTATGGAGTATAAGACCATACGGCAACAATGTAAAAGCAATGGAAAAAGATATTAAAGAAGAAAGGTGAAATATTGCAATTTATAGAAGCTTACAATGTACTTGAAGTAACAGCTTGCCTCAGTAGTTTGCAGGAAGGTTATACAAAAGTCTCACAATGACTGTGTGATCGTGAATGGGACTAATTCTGCTTTAGATTCCCCTAACCTAACTGGCAAAAGTATTTTTAAATGACTGAAGAACTTGCTTGTAACAAAATACTTAGTCTTTATTGCATGGTTAATATGTGGTTCTGGATATGTAGATGAAAAGGGGTGATCTCTGATCCCTCTGAACTTGAGTCTACTTGAGTTGTTTATTTTTGTTCCAAAAAGAAAACATGCTCATATATGTGTCCATTGTGAACCTTCCAGACTTTCTGAATGCACTTAACTCCAGCACATGCACAGACAGTATCCCATAGTTATTCAGTCACTTTAGGGAATGTGGGGATAGCACAACAAATGTTTATAGCTGACCTATAAATCCCAGGAGGTTCACAACAAAAGCACCTAAAAATTCTTATGTGTAATGGTATAACAGGGCATTGCCACAATACAATTTCTAATGGGTTTGATTAAAATGGAAAAGACAACTCTGTGGCTGTAAGGAAATATGTCAAAAAGAAAAAATCAATACTTACAGAGGCTAATAACAAACTTACTTGTTTTCTTTTAGCACAAAGTTCGAAAAGAAATAAGGTCCCTTTCTCAGTATGAAAACTAATTCTAAAGGGATTAAACCTCCAGTGAAATTGAATCATTTCAGCTTTATTCAGTGTCTTAACTATAGTTCTCCTATGGATAAGGACAGCAACATCCCATTTAATTGAATCTCTATTTATTTGAAATACTCAATTCTTCTGTATGTCTGGTAGTGTGGTCTCCTCAAAAAGCCAGACTTGCAGTTAGCAAGACTTGTGGGTAGCTCTGGGCTACCCACAGGAGCATATGCTGGTTTACCACAAGGGGAAGTTTATGTCTTAATGGAGTTAGCAGGGGAGTAAGGAAACAAAAGAAACATTATTTCAATATATTATCTCCCTCATCAGACTCAAACAACTACTTTTGTTTTTTATTGCTCCCTGCAGTATAACCAAGTTTGATAGATAGCGCATTACCTCCAAGACCATTGTTCTCTTGAACAAACACTGTAAAGATAAACATTTGCCATGCTGTTGTTCTGTTTCAACAAACATGTGAACAAGAACAAAGTCTTCTGAACTAAAACCACGTTTAAATCATAGACTGGGTGAAAGAATTCTTAATCAGGCATCACCTGATATGGAATAACGAAATGACTATATTCCTGCTGTAATGTGTGACAGTGAATTATAATTATTGTTTTTACTGATGGAAGCAAAGCAATGCCATGCAAATATGTATTCTGTGACTCTCTCTTTTTCTTTAAACACAAAATGAAGCTCCTTGCAAAACAGGTGAGATTGCATTGGGGGAACTAGTGAAAGAAAATACTAACTGGAGGCAAGAAGGCTTTCCCTTTGTGTTGAGTTTATTTTATAGGAGATGACCAGCAAAGAAGACTATGTGAAAGACCAAATTACATTCTGATAATTTGGCCCAGACCCTCAAAACAAGCTGACTTATTCTGGGTTACATGAGGAGCAGACTGTATAAGAAAACATTTAATTCACTTTCTCACAGTAAAAAAGCATATACTTTCAGCTACATCTCTAGAGGTTTCCATCATGTTTATTCCTAGGTGGCATGATTTCATATTGACTGCACTTGCAGTCCTTTTTCACTTTTTCCTTTTTCCAGTAGAACTGTGACACCATAAAGTGATTACTTTGCTGTAGGTGAGAATTGATTTTACACTAAATGTGGATGTTCCAGGATATAGTTAGAGTCTGTAGTGGCTCCACACTGAGTTAGCTTTTGTGCTGTGATGGAAATCCGATTAGCCTCCTTCGAGCAGAATATGAAGTCAGCTGTCTGTATCAAGACATGACACATTCAAAACAAGACTATTTTGAGGCTTTCTTATTTAGACTCTACCTAAATTGTTCACTGAAGAGAATGGAAGATTGTCTGTGTATCCTTATCTTGGATGATCATTACTACTTAAGATTAGTACAGAAATTGAATTGGCATAGGAGGAATCCTCTTTTTCTGAGTAGCACCTTCTATTTGAATCCAAATGTATGGCCTGTCTAAATTACCTTTCCTCTCCTATCCAAGGATTTGGCCAGACATGTTGCATTTATTGTTTATTGCTCCAAATTGCCAGTCTTTAAAATTAGAAACATTGTCTTCCAGCTCCTCCCTAGGGAACACACATCTGTATTGAACAGCTGCTGTAATTAATGCTTGCACTTTCAATAGTGCATGGAGACTGCTTCTAGGCAGCTCTGTTCACAAGTAGAGAACTCCTGCTATTGCCATAGTCTGGATATATGTGGTATGAAATACAACACAGTCTCTGTTTGTTGACATAGAAAATGTGTATGCATGTGATCCTATTAAAGAAGAATACCTATTAAAGATAGGTATGATCCTATTAAAGAAGAATATTTGGATTCTGTGGTGAGAATTGCTTGATGGCTTAATTGTCAGCAAATCTATGAGTGCGAGTATAAAAGCCTTGACTATGAAAATAAGTATGAATTCTCTTCTGCTCACAGCTTGAAACTTGCCTCATGGGCCTGGCAAAACAAAACCATGGTCACATTAGAAGCTGATTTTAATATGGAAGCCTAATTTTAAAATGGAATGAATCCTGACCAGTTACTTTCTGCTTTCTAATTAGTAGTTCCTGAACATTCATTAAATGTATTCTGTTTAAGAATTGTAGTGACTATTAAAACTAAAACAAATTCCTACTTTCAGCATCTGTGATGGATGCACTTGACCTCTTAATCAAACTACTGGTAGTTTGGTACAGGCTCCAAAGGAGATAAAGGCCTGAGCCGTAGCCTGGCCAAGAACTCCTCTAGTTCCAATCGGTTCTCTGAAAACCCACAAAGGAGCAGAGTGACACAGTGAGCATCAATGCATATGAGCTTGGAACACCGATCATGCCATTAACACATGAATAGCGGGTGGCTTTTCCAACTCATTTATCAAGGAACAAAGAAAGTTGTGGGTACAAGGAGTCTCATCCATACCTTTCCCATAGCATGTAATTTGACTACAAGCCAACCACTTTATTCCATAAATATGACAGCCTAAGTGAGCCTTCTTTGAGCTCTCCCTGCTAGGCAGCATGGCTGCATGGCGGTGATCTCCCCTTGAGCTGGGACGCCTCTCAAGGTTGCTCCTCAAGGCAGAGAGACCTTTTACCAACAGCAGATCCCTGGTAAGTGACCGATATCACGCAGTAGTATGGTAACTTTGATTTTGTCTTGGTAACTTTGATTTGTGCCTTGGTAGTTCCGAGCCATTGTTCAAATGATTGTGCCGTAGAGTAATAGAGTGAACTTGCCATCAAACTTTGTTAAGTTGCACTTTTATGACATCATATTAAAACCAATTTTGCTAATACCTTTGACAGTGGTTCTTTAAGCGATCTAAATCATCCATTTGCGACAGCATCCATGTTTTAAGCTCAGAATTTAACTTTTTAGAAAAGTTCATGCTTTTTAGCTGTAATTCTGATCTGTTGTCAACCAAGACTTTCAAGTAACTACATCTAAACTGTTAAGTTATCTAGCAATGTGATTATGTATTTGGTCATCGGCAGCCTGCTCTAGCTGATTGAGTTTTGAGCAAGAGGGTTGGACTAGACAATATCCAGAGGTACCTTCCAACCACGGTGATGCTCTGATTCTGTGATTCTACTCCTTATTTCAAGTGTAAGCTTTCACTTAATGTCACAGATGTATCCAAAAGGTGTAGGTACCCCAAAAGTAGATTCGCTTAGGAAAAATCTTGGATTAAATTAATTGGTTCATTTTATTTACCTTTTTTTTCAGGCTTGGTTTATGGAGCTATACAAAAAGAGGTCTTTGACTATGTAGGAAGGAAGGGTTATTTAAAAAAAGAAAACAAATTATGTCATTTAACAAATTTGTGTTGATATTCTAGCTATACCAAATGAAACTAATTTCAGATGTAGTGTGGACACATTATTCCTTAATGTATCTCTAAATTAGCTATGTTCTATGTCTGAGAATTTTCAGTTGCTTGACTCCTTTGTATTTTTCTAGAAATTAACTCCTTTGCTTTGGTAAGAGGACTTCTCATTTAATACCTTCCTCCTGGGCCACATCTATGTATGTTGCTCAAGGCACAATTTAACAACTTTCTGAATTTCCATAATTTTCTATGAGCAGAAATGACTGGATTAGTCTAGGAAGTGTTAGAACTGAGTGAATCATGCTCTGCAATTGCACACAAACCCAGAATCAGTCTTATTAGAACAAAGTCAAATCATTAACATACTTTTAAAGTATGTCTAAGCATTAGAACAACATTTGCATCCATACTGCTTATTTCATATTTGCAGTCCAGATTTAACTCCCTTTTTATGGTATTGATCCAGTAAAATGTTTTGTCTTCAGAAAATTTGGATCCAAAGGTAACATTGTGGTTATTTCCCCTTGAGAGTATTTGACATCTGGCTTGGTTCAAATGCTTAAACTACCCAAAGCTAAAACTTCAAAATGTGAAAAGGAAGTACTATTTCCATTTTGATGCTTTCAGGAGCTATTCACAGTCAGTCAGATTCCTCATAAAATCATGTTCACTCCATTGGTAACAAGTCCTCAGGGAAAGGGCTGCAGCCTATTTCAAAGGCTGCAGCACCGGGCAGACTATTGTCCCTGCACACGTGCCAGCATAAGAAGTCATTGCACCTGCAACTGTTAAGATATGACAGCAAAAGTGGACGAAAGCTAATGACTTGAAAGGCTGCTCAAAATTTGTCTGCAGTGCAAGCAAAAACAAATTTTTCTGAGTCAAGGATGTTGGACTACAGTGAGGCTCTGGCATGGTTGCCCTTGTTACAGGAAGGGGAATGGCCAGAGCTAAAATGGAAACCTCGACAACCTTCCTGAAGATCTAAATGTGGGAGGCTTGCTGCCATGGGGGGAAAATGTGGTGTGGAGGTAGTAACCACTGCTCTTGGAGTAGTGAGCACCAAAATTCTAAGTACCTGTCCTCTTAAACACTCACACTCTTTCTGAGTTTTGGAAATGACAAAACAGGCAGAAAAGCCATGCTGTGATCTTTCCTACAATATATAGAAGCTACCTGTCTCTCTAGCTGTGCTTAAGAGCAATTCAGCTGAAAATTAACCCTAAGGTAAATGCAGGTCATGCTCATCAGATGAAACTTGTGCTCTAGAATTACAGATTAATGTTTTATGTTTCTGTAATCTTGACAGAGGCCAGCATTTATTTTACATTAGCTGAAAAATTATCCATGTATATATTTTAAACAGAAACTCCTTGGAGATTTAATCTTTACATTATACAATATGTGTAACATATATAGTTTTAGGTAGCAGTCAGGGCCACAGTGTGGCAAGCAATGAACCTGCAGCATGTTAAGTAATGGTTCCCGTCTTGAAGATGTTACAGTCTTAAGGAGACAAAGATAGTGAAAACCAAAGACAATTAAAGGACAGAAAGAAAGAGAAGGAAAATGAAAGAAAAGCTCAAAATTAATAGTAATGATGAAAATAGTAATAGATATTTATTATCTATTATTTATTATTTATTATGGCATTTTATTGCAGTCTTAGCATCTCAAATTGCTTTACAGATGTTAAGCAACTTAACATCAAGATGAAGACGATCTTGTCTCAGAAAGTACCCAAGTATTATTTCTAACTCTTCAACCATCTCCCAGTGAAACCTTCAACATGCATGTTGTTTGCAAATTCTCAGTTTTCTGCCCATAAACTGGGTATCATTTATTGTTCAATAGTCCTGAGCATTGAAACTGTGATTGACAGATGAAAGCTGTGTTTTACATGAACACATCCTGAACTGTATTTCTGGATGGAAGCCAGTGGAGGTTATTGATATCAGAAGCTTACAATGTGAAGAACAGGGTACTTTGCTGCTTAGAGTTTGTGCTTTGCTTCATAACCCAAAGGCAGATGGAAAGGTTTTAAACAGAAACTGGTCAATGCTTCCAACCAGGCTCTTAGTTGATATAAATTACTTCCAAGGATGGCAATGATTTACAATTGCTGATGACCTGTCCCAAATCATGATGCTGCATTTTGAATAGCTCTTGTTTTGAATAGTGCTCTGTCTGAGTGTGCTCAGCTGTCTATAGTAGTTTAGGACTGGTGGCTTTCTCTGCTAGTGCTAACAGACTTACTTAAATTTATTTAGCTTGATAGCATGGAAAACTGAAAAGTATTTTGAAGAACACTTTTATGGCATAGAAACTGCAGTCTTAACAAGAGAGGGATCAAACTGGAGATCGTCCTTGTAGTCTTCAGGTTATACTTGAATTGTGTATTTACATTTGTGGTTTTATGTAATTTGAAACACTTGCAACTCTGGCTAGAGAAATACACCTTCCAGTGATTCACAAAATATAATAAAAATGAAAGCTCAAAGACTAAAGCCTTGCAAATCCCAAAGCAAAGCATGATATTTTGTCTCACAGCTACTGAACTTTTACAAAGATTTCTCTTTCAGAATGGCTTTGGAGCACACTGAGGATGTAATATTATATATCAATTCAGAGGTAAGACTTCCCTTCAGCAAGATCTGAGTTCCTTTCCAAAAAGTTATATTATGTTAGTTATTCTTATTATAAAAAGAATAGCAGTTGGACGTGAGACCTGATATATTTATGAAGTGAATAATGTCATTGCCTGGCTAAAGAATCTGAAATATGGTCGAAATCAGCAATGTTACCGTAAGCAGATTCATAAATGTTAGACCTCATGGGCTTATGACAGGTAAAAAGTAAGTCCATTACTGATACATACAGGAAGATTTCCCACGTTTCTGAAGTGTTTATAAGCTGCTTTAAAAAAAAAAAAATAGAAGCCAGGAGACAAATCTTATATGAAATTTCACACAGGTGTGAGTAGCCATTTTGGGCCTGATCCAAAACCCTTTGAGCTCAGTTCACTGAGCCTGTGGACTTCAGTCAGCTTTGACACTTAGTGGGGTTTTTGCACCTTATTTCAAGTGTAGAAACCTGTTGTAGCTCTTCTGCATGTTCTCCCCTAAAGCATGCCCTCCCAGGACTTTTTAATGGGATTTCCAGAGATCTATCCAGTGCTCTCAGCTCTTCGAGGTGGGCAAATCTCAGGAAAATGCTCCCACCAACATCCATATATTTTATTCCAAATACATCTTTGCCTGCAATGGCCAGCTTGTACGGTGTACATAATTCAGAGCTCCATGTGTTGGGTAAGTGGACATATGGTATGAATACACTAAGCAAATAAACTGCATCCCGTTATCAGTGCTGTGGTCTTAACAAATGAATAACCTGGGCTGTGTGTTCTGCCTATTGATTGCATATATGGGAACCTAGCTGGCTTCTTTTTTTCTCACTAATGTAATGAGGAAATGTTTGTAAGGAGTAATTTGCCAGTGATTAGGTCTCAAGGGTCTCAGAGGGTCCTAAGTGTCTCAGACCATTCAAGTGTTGTACCTCTCCTGTTTCATCTGTTTCTAGTTTATAGACTGTTTGGGATATGAAGGATTTGGTTTGTTCAGATGACTGTGTTTACATCATAATATTGAATCAAAATTATACATATAGAAAACTGGCTTTGAAATGAAAAAGAGGGAAATTAGCTGTCTTTTTCTCCCTTTTCCACTAAACAGAATGAGAAAAATTAGATCTTGCGGTCCAGTCTTGCAAGGTGATGAGACTTTCAATATCCCATGAAATCAATCTGTGAGAGGCTTACAGAAAGGGACAAGTTCCACACCTGGTGACTTAGCTAGTGTAGTTGTGTGTGCCTCTTCATTGCCTATGAACTTTGGTTCATCAGGGCTTTAACAAGGAGTTATAATTTCTCCTGTTTTCTTGTGTCAGTGTGCTGCAGGTAATACTTTAATCACTGAAGTGGATGGATGAGGTGGATGAATAGAAAAAAAGAAATATCCTTTGCAATCTTTATGTAACTCTTCAAACCAGAACAGTTTGTACTCTGTGCTGCTGCATGATTCACTGAGCTGCTAGATTACCTCTGACATTTTGTACTTTTAGAAAAGAAGGGATAGAACTGGCGAAAAATCTATGGGCTCCTCTATGCAGGCTTCAGATTTTTCCAGGACACAAGCTGTATGCCATCCTGCCAGTGGAAGCATGTGCTTCGCTCCCACATTTTCAAAATGAGTTCCACATGACACTCACATAAGCGGTCCTCTAAAATGTGCCAAAATTCCTATAAGCAAAATAATCTGTGACTGATGTAGTTTTGTAACAATTCCCTTAAAGCATTTATCTTCTATGCTTTTGGACCTTTCTGGAGTTTCATTTCATTAGCAAGGTTTAGTCACATCTGCATAGCAACTGGCAACAACTGTATATGCACCGTTCTTTGCTGCCATCAAGCTTTTCTCATCTGTTTACACATACAACCATTTGTTGGTGATATACTTCTCTGCACAATCTGTGTTTTGGAATGTCAATATTCCATACAATCCTCCTCATTCTTTGCCTCTTTACTGCCCTATGGTATGCAGCTTTTCTATTTGTGCTACCTTTTTAGTGGATAAGGTGAATTAGCATTTAGCAAGAGCAAGTCATGAAATTAATACACTCGCATTTGTATTTAATTTATATTTATTTCTTTGTTTCCTTTACATAAATAGGCAAAGAGATTTCTGCAATTTCGGCTAGCTGGTAACCATGATTAGGTATTATTTGCCAATGAAAGTTCAAGGTGGAGTTAGTTTATTTTAAAATTCACTAGTCTATAAAATCTGATATCTACTTTTTTCCATTAACTACCAATGGTAAAATTATTACAGGATTAATGACTGAATTAAGCCATCATAAATCCTGACAAATTATAGCTGTGCCGCATACACAAGTAGCTGATGATTTCAAGAGTTGCATGTGTTTTATTGCAGGGAAGAGTAGACGGTAATCTTACTGCTGCTGTATCCCTCAATGCCAAGAGATAATGATTTATTTATTTTTTTCTACGGCTGAGCAGTTTTGTATCAGTTATTCTGCTCCACAACTTCTCTTTGGTACAAAATCTGCAATTTAAGATGGTATGGTCCATTGTTTTCCTTACCTCCTATGCTTACATACAATACATTTAAATTTAATGGATTCTGTGCAGCCCTCCATATGGATTTTAGCAAGGAGCATTGAAAATGTTACACATACTCCTTCACCTTTTCTCCTCAATGTCTGTTGAAATCATGGAGGATTAAAGTGGAAGTGTCAGCAGCTCAATGTGGAACAGGTGTTATCTTAGTGTGGCATGACAGCTCTGGTGTTTGGTGTATGGGAAATATTAAATATAGCTCCATGTTCATCAGATACATTCATTAATCACAGTGTTCTCTCTATTTAGGATATCAGATATTTGGTTTACTACATTACTTACTCTCGAATGATAAATACTGACTATCTATTTGCTACCTTTTGAATTTAGACCAGAATCCCAACTAAAAATTAGTTAGTGATAACCACAGTCCGTATTAGTCTTGATGTTACATCCAAAGACCTTGCTTAAATTTGAATGTTGGAATTAACCTCCATCCCCCAATAACTAAACATGTGGCATTCAAAAATAGAACTCTGTCATCGTGAAAAGACATATTCAAAGCTGACATTGGAATGAACCGAAATCACAAGACCATCACTGCAGCAATTAACACTTAGAATTTTCAAAAGTAGCTAGTATCTCAGAATCACAGAATCACAGAATCGCATAGGTTGGAAAAGACCTTTAAGATCATCGAGTCCAACTGTAAACCTAACACTACCAAGACCACCACTATACCATGACCCTAAGCACCTCATCCAAATGTCTTTTAAATACCTCCAGGGATGTCGACTCAACCACTTCCCTGGCCAGTCTATTCCAATGCTTGATAACCCTTTCAGTGAAGTAAAATTTCCTAATATCCAGCCTAAACCTCCCCTGGTGCAAGTTGAGGCCATTTCCTCTCATCCTATCACTTGTTACCTGGGAGAAGAGACCAACACCCACCTCTCTACAACCTCCTTTCAGGTAGTTGTAGAGAGCGATAAGGTCTCCCCTCAGCCTCCTTTTCTCCAGGCTAAACAACCCCAGTTTCCTCAGCCACTCCTCATAAGACTTCTGCTCTAGACCCTTCACCAGCTTCATTGCCCTTCTTTGGACACGCTCCAGCACCTCAGTGTCTCTCTTGTAGTGAGGGGCCCAAAACTGAACACAGTATTCGAGGTGCAGTCTCACCAGTGCCGAGTACAGGGGGACAATCACTTCCCTAGTCCTGCTGGCCACACTATTTTTGATACAAGCCAGGATGCTATTGACTTTCTTGGCCACCTGGGCACACTGCTGGCTCATATTCAGGCAGCTGTCAACCAACACCCCCAGGTCCTTTTCTGCCTGGCAGCTTTCCGGCCACTCTTCCCCAAGCCTGTAGCGTTGCATGGGGTTGTTGTGGCCCAAGTGCAGGACCCAGCAATTAGCCTTGTTGAACCTCATACAATTGGCCTCGGCCCATCGATCCAGCCTGTCCAGGTCCCTCTGTAGAGCCTTCCTCCCCTCAAGCAGATCAACACTCCCGCCCAACTTGGTGTCATCTGCAAACTTACTGAGGGTGCACTCGATCCCTTCGTCCAGATCACTGATAAAGATATTAAACAGGACTGGCCCCAACACAGAGCCCTGGGGGACACCACTTGTGACCGGCCGCCAACTGGAGTAAACTCCATTCACCACCACTCTTTGGGCCCAGTCATCCAGCCAGTTCTTTACCCAGCGAAGAGTACACCCGTCCAAGCCATGAGCAGCCAGTTTCTCCAGGAGAATGCTGTGGGAAACCGTGTCAAAGGCTTTACTGAAGTCTAGGTAGACAAAATCCACAGCCTTTCCCTCATCCACTAGGCGGGTCACCTTGTCGTATAAGATGACAATTCAGTCGTAGAGATTGAATACCCTGTCTCTGAGTATTGCATTTGTTTGGTGGATCCTGTTTAAGGCCTCTTTAAAAGATTTCATCTTCTGTGGCTCAGTGCCAGGCAATTTAGAAGAAACTTACAATTGGAAATCCTAGCTCCACAAGTTACCTAAGTGGCATGACTACTCGTATCGTTTCCCGAGTACAATATCTTTATTCTTTTGCATTTATATTCTTTGTGTATATTCCATTGATATGTCTCAGAATGACAGAAAGAAAAATGTCTGCCAAATTTTCTTTTGCTCCTCTAGTAAAAGGTTAAAATGGAGAAATGGGGAAAGGTTAAAAAGGCTAAAATATGGGGAAAAGGAGGCTAAAAATCAGCTCCAGCTTCTGGCATGAAGATTCAGACACTGTAAAATCTGTCACATCTTCTGGATGAAAACACGTCATAGATGCAAGGTATGACACATGCTGTATGAGGAATTTTTGTAATATCAAAGACTGTTAATTAATTATCTGGGAAGCTTGGAAAAAGCTGTGCTAAAAACAGGCAGAAACCTGTTTGGAACTACTTATATACAAGGCAGATGATAGAAAAATACTGGAATTCTGTTTCTGATTGAGCAGAGGCGGAGACTTAGAACTAGGAAACAAATCCAAATTTGATGCTGAATAAGTTTCAGGTATGAACAATTCCATTTGAGTAAGCAAAAACTTAGCATATCTCTCCAAATAACCACAGAAAGCCATCTGAAACTGGGCTGTAAAGCAAGACTTCCTAAACATCACTAAGTTTTGTGACTGTACAGTCAATTACTAGACTTTACTTGAAAATGGGCTGGGATGAGTACTGAATGCAACTTCAAACAAATAGTTTTAGAAATAGTTTAACCCTTTTGGGTTTCAGGAACTTGAAAGTGCTTTCCTGTGTATAGAGATCAAAAGTAAGTGATATTAACACAGTCAGACATCAGCTGGAGGGAAGTGTACAGTGTTAGGGAATAACCAGCATGGAGGAAGTTAGCTTAATTTCTGACTTTGAGGATTAAGGTTTGTTGTCTTTTTAATACAGCTAAATGCAAATGCTGTCATTGTCTACATGATTAAGACCTACCTGAGTGTTTAGCTGTTTTTACAGACCTCCCCAAATCTGGATATGGTGATATCTTGAAGCAATAAATGTCACATAATTAACATACAATGTGCAATACATTTTTCCTACACTTGTTATACTTCTACTGTATGTGTCTGGCTCTGAACTATAAGAAAGAATGATCCTCTGTGAATGATTTACCATCCCAATAACAGCTATTATATCTGCTGCGTCTGTTCTTATTTATCTCATCCTAAAACTGTACAGTCTCTATGCCTTTAGTCTCTCCTCCTATGGAGTCATTTTAGCCCTCTAACCATTTTCCTTACACGTCTCTGAATTCCCTCCTTCTATAAAATGTGTAAGTATCATTGCAAAGCTCTTACAATCAGGTACCAACTTACACAGTTCACTTATACATAAAATCTAATGTTTATTTATAAGTTTAGCCATTCTTTTTAGCCAGCTGTGCTGTAGCAGATGTAGACTCTGGGCTTCATGGTTTAATGAGAACTAGAGAGCACTAGGAAACAATAGGAACCTGGGACTATAATCTGACATGTATGTTCTCCTTCGTCAAATGGCTAAGACGTAGAAGCAGTATCACCGTGTGCCCTTCCGTGGGTATTGTTTATCGTCCATGCTGGGTTTTGTGTGCCTCCCCCTCTCTCCTGTTTCTGTAAATGGATTCATTTGAACACAAGAAAATCAGCTGTCTGCCAGCTCCCTGACAGCCCTTCTGAGGACTTTGTCCTGAGATTAGCTTAAACTGCAGCCTGTAAAATCAAGGTAGAATCACTCTAAGCAGAGAGTCCTCATAAGCTGCCAATCATCTAAGACATGGTCATGGAAGTCTTCCCAGTTGGATTGTTTGCTTCAGTAAATCTTATTTATATAAGCATGGTTTGCCAGGTCAGAATGATGCACTAAGAATTGCGTGCTATTACCTCAGCTGATGTAGCTTGCTCTGGTTTTAGTAAACTGAACACTAGTTTATATTGGCCAGACCTCTGCCCTTAATTTTTTTTCAACATTTTTTTTGAAGGTCTGTACCTGGAAAAGTGTCTAATCTTTTAAGTGCTAGGACAGAAGTCCTAGCACCACCAATATTAATGGCAGCCCTCCCAAAGACCAAAGTTGGGAGTGGTACTTCAAGGAGATGTTTAGGAGGTATTACCTTAAGCGTGTAATGACAGTACCACCATTTCTGCCTAGGAGTTGCAGTAACCAGCCCTCAGGTTCTTTAAATTGACACTCCTTATTCTGCATCTATGAAGTTAAGAAATACTGCCCAGCTGTAGTATTTCTCAAGAAAATTAATTCTCACATTAAGTGACGCACTGCATACAATTTTGTTGCTGTACTGATCTAGGAAGAAGCCAGTATAAATTATGAATCAAAAAGCGATATTGGCTCTAGCACAAGGAAATCTCATAAGGCAATAGGGAGAAGAAAGGTTAAATTAAAAATTTTAGGCATTTATTCAAAATCAGCCTGCAAAATCATTTGATTGACTGGAAGCAGGGACTTATACAGGTCAGACACTGCAGATGAGTCATTATTTATGGTCCAGCTGATATAAACTGACAAGCCTTTTCACACCTGTAGGGAAATGTTTCTTAATAAAAAAGAAATTTCTAAATTGATTTACAATCAGTAGATGCCTTGTTTTTCATGTGTCCCTGCTCATCTTAAACCTAGAGAAACCTCATGTAAGGTATATTAACTTGTTGCTGTCAGCATGGGTGTTTTCTTTGGTTTCAATATAGGTAATAGTATAGTCCTTCATATTTTCCTCTGTTCCTTTTTACTTTGTTTTCTTTCCTATACTTAAGCAATTGCCTTACTTAGAGCTGGATAGATAACATTAGACAAGAAATGTCTTGTTATAGTTCATTTTAGTAGATAAAAATTGTTCTAAATTATTTTTTAAAAAATCCAACAAAACACAACCTTATTTTAAAACAGAAAAAATGAGAAAAAAAGAAAAAACAAAGCTTAAAGAATGATCATGTACCAAAGATGGGATTTTTAACTTTCGTTGATGTTGGCTTATGAAAGCTTCTAAGAGTGCACGTGAGTTTTTTTGTTCTTTTTTGTTGCTGCTTTTTTTAATCTTTGCTAGAGCTGTGAAAGAATGACAAGAAAAAAATCTTGATGTGTTGCAGGCTGGGAAAATCTTCATATTGTTCATCATCCAGAGGCACTGAAGAGTTAATTCAGGTAACCTACTTTGAATCACTCCTCTGGAGTATTGCTTTAATGAAAATAGTTAAATAAAACCAGAGCTCCTGGTGTAAAGCTGATACTTGGTGTAAAGCCTTGCTGTGTAAAGGTGTTAGTTAAAGTACCTTCTTGTCTTTGAGTTGTTAATTCCCTTAACCTTGCAGTGAGGATATGCTGAGCATATCAGATATTTAGGCTTGTTACTGAAATGAAATATTCAAAGTATTTGCTTTCCATATGTTTTTTAGGATATAATGAAATTATTTGATCAAATGTTTTGTAGTCTGCACTCTGAATGTTTGAATTTGTAATGGAGACTCTGCCATGTCTAAGGGTTTGTTGCAAAGCAGTTTGTGTTTTCAAAATATGATATGCTTCTATTTTGCAGAAACTGCCTTTTTTCTGGAGCTGACAAGAATAGGTGCTGCTTAGCCTTTTGCACTGCAGTCAAATAATGGTCCCTTTTTCAGGTGTGAGGAAAAAAGTAGTTATGTGACATTCCCTCTGATAGTGAGAATTCCTATATAGTGTCAGGAAAACCTAATTTCATCCTTACTGGTGTAGCTGGAGGTTTACTTCTGAGCAGAGGATCTACATAAAGTGTAGGTCGCTGCATATGAGAGCCTTTTTTGGGAGAGAAGCATCTCATTGTCCTAGGTGAGTAAATTGTACATAATTCCTATACATGCTTGAATGATGCCCTGAGTACAGTAAGCATATGGAATGATCTAAACATCAGTGAAGTTCCTCAGGAAGGACTTATATTGTACCTTATCCACAGAAGTCTTGAAGTGTTGGGGAATTTCCAGAAAACTAGAATTAGTGTTACCTCAGCATCTACACAGAACTACTCAGAAATTAAAGACAGGTAAAGCTGTTGTGGTTTCCAAATGAAATAATGGAATGTCCCAAACAGGTTTTGATTAAAAAGACTTAGAAGATGAGTGATGCAAATCAATTCAATTTGTCAACTTCAGGAGAATAAGAGTTTAACTAGATGTGGTAAAGCTGATTGATAGAAAACATCTAGCATTCTCTAAAGGCAGGTGGTCTGGGGCTAGGAAGCATAACTATAAACACTATTGGTATGCTGTCACTCAGGTAATGAGGGAAGATCTGTGGTATTCAGTGGCCTCACATGTGACTAGTGTGACTACCTATCTGAAGAAAAAGTTGCAGAAGGGTGGGAGGAGAGAGAGAAATCCACATCAATTTTGATAAGGTAGCTAAGGTCTGGGGGCTTTGAATTGCATTAGTTTTATGTTGCTACTGCTCTGCTGGCTTGAATAGAGCTATTTCAAAACATATAAAGATTATCTTAGTGCATGTTCTTATTGGAAAGAGTGCACTTGCTGTGTTTTTACATAGAAGTTACTTGGCTAATCATAATGTTAGTAATCAGTTTAGGAAACAATCATTCCCAGGCTGAAAAATAGTTTTCTAAAACAATAAATGATTACTTCAATTATCTGAAAATGAAACATTTGGTGTGAGCCTTAAGAATAAGCTACTTAACTTTGTGCATTTTTTTTCTCTTTTTAAATGTTGAAGAATTTGGGGAAGAGAACTAAATTGGAATTAAATGGTCTATTGCTATTGTCCATTGATAAAATTATTTGATTGCTGTTTCTACCATTTCTACAGATTTAGTATTATGACCTCTTCAGGTTCTTAATAATGAAACTCTGCATTCTTTAAACTCAATCTTATATAAAAGTAAAGTCAAGCCACTTACACACTTTTTGATCTGCAAGTGAGCAAATTATAGCTTAATTTCTGACAGGTGATCACTGCATGTACCCCTTTAAATTGCATGCAGATTTCACCACTAAAGGAATACCACCTGAGTCGTCAATAAAACTTAACGCAAAGACTACAAACAGATAAGACAACACTTTAAGCTAAGAAAACCCCTCCTTGGATTTGACAACACAAGTTGAATGTTACCATCATGTGTGGACCAGTCACAACAGGGAACAAAGCCACTGCAACATTTATTGTTTTGATGTCAGCCACATGAGCTACTTGTCTCTGGTTTCTGTGGATACAGGGGTAAGAAGACCAAAGCTACAAGTTTGAGAACACTGATTTATCTTCTGAGGTGGTAAAGGACTATGTCTGATCATATTATGTCCGTTGTCATAGCAAAGGGTACTCAACAGTGACAGAAAAAGCTTCACCATTAGTACTGCAACACCAAAGGGAAAGATATTAAAAAAAGTAGAAAAGACCCTTTCCAGTAGTTGCCATAGTACAGGCAGGCTTGTGAAAGAAGTGAGGAAAAAAAGCTGCAATTTCTGCTGCTATTTCAGGTTCCCCTTGAATAGGGGAATTCACTCCCTTGGGATTTATGCTCAAGCAAGAATACTAACACACAACAATAGCAATGTCGTGCTCTCATGTTTTGGGAACTGGAACCTGTGGGGGTTCCCATGAAATTAAGGAAACAAAGCCTCTTTTTCCTCCAATAGTTTTTGCTTTTTTGGAGAGGAGGTGTATGTGTCACAAAATCAACTGAACTATGTAAAATAAAACACTGGAACATATTGACCTGAACAAAGAGACATAAAATTGGTGTAAGCAACAGATAGGCTATTATAAACTGATTTATGGTTCCCGAGTTCCCTAGGGACTAATAGTAGGGCAAGATTTTGTCAATAAGCTGCAGAGCCTCAGTAATGATGCGGTTTGAATGGAAACAGCAATGGTCTAGCACATGTGAGTTGTCTTGGACCTTGACCTCCCAGATGAGGTGTATGCACCATTACACCTGGGTGGCAATGGTTGGGCAGCACTAGCTAGTGGGACAGATGGGAGAATTGTCTAGCCTTTTTTCCTCTAGAAAGGTAGGAAAGTGAAAATATCTGAGTGGAAAACTAATTGCTGAACTATTCCCCCCTGCTCCCCCTCCCAGCCTGTTCTAGAGGTGTTTTGGAAGAAAAGTAAAACCAGACAGAAGGACGTATTGAAATTTATCCAGGGAAAAGACGTTTTCTAACTAGCTCTATCAGGAATATCAATACCTGCTTCACCTAACAAGCATGCTAAGATTTAAAGTTTTGCTTTGTCAAAGGATGTTAGTCAATGCCCTTCACAGTTAACCATTAAGCTTATTATTTCTCCTAGTCTGAAGAAAATGATACTTTCTTCTCTAGAGAAGTTGCTGAAGGAAATTTAGGTGGAGTAGACACAAGAACAGAACCAACCAAGAGAACCAAGATAAAATTCAAAGTTTGTTTGTTAAGTGGGATGGGTATTGCATGCAAACAGTGATTTCTGTCCTATAACACTCTCACTCAGTTGCAGAAATCAGGCCTCAACCCCTCTGGTCCAGTTCAGCCTGGCAGCATGGACCCTGAGGAACAGAACACTTACTCTAACCACTTGACGTGGCAAAGTCCTGGCTGGCAGGTTGGCCCCTGCACGTAGCAGTTCCACCTTGGGCTCAACTCTTCACATGATGTCAGGTACCTGTGCATGTGTATTTCCCTCTTCCTCCTGCCCCTCCCCATGGGGCTACTGTCTCCACTATTTATTACTTTCTATACTGGACTGTTGATACAAACTGCAAATTGCCTCACTAACTACCTAGTTCCAGGACAACGTCTTTGATTTTCTCCATATACAAGGCCAATCAGCGGTGTCACTTGAGGTTTCTATCACCTTCTGGTCTCCCACTTCAAATGTGTCAGGAAATTGTTATATAACTGTTGCTGACTTTGCAAAGTTCATCTATTGCTTCTGTTTTCTAGCTGCTACTGGATTCATCTAGTTAGAGCTGGGCAGTCAAAGTCTTATTTACCTGAGCAGTTCTTTAAGGCTGGCTTCAACCCAGGACAGAAATAAATTAAAGAAATATTTCCCTCTCACTTCTCAGCTGTGGTGTGTTGCTTGCATAATCAGACACACCTTTTACATGTAGCTCCAAACAACTCACTAGTACGGGTGTTGTCTTGGTGCCCTGCAGTGCTAGCAGGCTTCCCTTGGCAGACCAGTAGGCATTAAGAAGTTACTGCCTCCTGGTAACATCCCTATTTCTCTTCCAGATTCTGTATGCTGTATCACATTTTCACCAGCAATGTCTGAATGTATTAAAATGTTCAATGTTATAGTAATAAAATACTCGGTGTGGTTGCCAGATGATATGGTTTGTAAAAGTAATTTTGTTTTGTCACAACAGTGCAGGTGATAGAGGAAAAATCCAGTGGGGGCTCATTACTAATATTGCTTTTCTGGCAGATCTAAATATTGCTTCAAATAGATGTAGGCAGTTGCAGGTAGTTGGACATACAGGAGCCTGTTTAAGGTATCAGCTGAGACTTATTACGCCCTCTGGGTCTAGAGCAAAAATCCATTGCAGGAATAAGGGTGCTTGAGACTAGAGTTTGGGGCCAGGAAAGATGCCATAATGAAAGAAACTAAGGATTACTTTTTTTTTTTTTTTTAATCTTAGAGAAAAGCCACCCTAGGCAGCTGAGTAGGTATTTAGCAAACTGGAAAACTGGATCAGGTAAGTCCTCTGATTTTTGTACTTGATTGTATCAATAAAATGTTTTAAATTGATACCTATATAGATGGAATAGTGTCCTGCATGTGGATGAGATAGATATAGATGAGATGACAGATGACACACATAGATGAAATGACCAAATACTTGATGCTTTTGGAAAAAACTATGGGATCAAATCAGGCATTACTTCTGAATCTTTCCAAACCTCCACCTCTTTTGCATTTCTTGGTTTCATTCCCAAGTGAAACACTATCATGGGAAGACTCTGGTTCTCCCACTATTACCAGGCCATTTCTGGAGCCAGAGGCTAGGACTTTCAACAAAGTGTGTGAAACCTCTCAACCTCTCACACTTCTCGGACTCACTTGAGTTCTAATTGAAGTACATATTTAGGCCGAGTCTTTTTAAAAGAACCCCAAGTCATAAATGGGATATGAGCTAGCAAATCCCTTGGATTCACGAAAAATCCCAAACTCAGGTTATAGTCCTCTAAGCAATTAAATAGGTAATTAAATCAATACATTTGAATTATTTTATTGAAAATCTGCATATCCATGTAAAATTAAGAACACACAGTACATTATCTGAAAGATCAGGGGTGTAATTTATTAAGAATTTTTGCAGTCCAGGCGGACATGTTTTTGTGAGTAACAAATATTTGCACATTTGTTCTTTCTTCGAGTCAATTCTTTCCTGTAGGCTTTCATCCTTAATGATTCTATGATTCTATGATTCTATGATCATTAATTATGCTGCCATGGCATGGGCACCTTTCTTGTATTCAGTTATTTGTTTCCTGTTTATTTTTCTTTGAGAAATTATCTCAGTTCTGTGCAGTCAGTTCCTCTCAGGAAAAATGTATTGCTTTTCTGCTCATTACCAGTTTTTAATTGTTAGTGAAAGTATGGGTGGTTCCAGCCTGTGTTCCAAAAGAGCCAGACAATACGGTACCCAACTCACTGTTCCCATAGATTCTGACAAGGGGTGAGCTGGTTTGGTGGAGCTCTGCAGTGATCAAAATATTTCTGATGGACTATTTTTCTGCTCAGAAGTATTCTGCTGTTCCTCTGAAATAAGTTTTCCATATCAGCATGACAACATTATATTTAGGGAAAAAAAACAGCTTTCAACCATATCAAAAGATTTTTTTTTTCTTTTTGTACTGAAATGACTTTCACTTCACACTTTTATTACAGATTATAGCATCATGTAAAAAAAGGAAAAATGAGAATGGAACAAAACAAGTATTTCAATCAATCCGAAGAACTCTTTTGTTGAAACTTTTCTTCATATATTTTCTTTGCTCCAGTTCAGAATGAAAACGAATTAGTAAGCAGAATTTTCTGTTTGAAATTAGCCCATCTGTATGATGATCTAATGGATTGTTATGTCATACCAGAACTTCAGAAAGGTACACACATACTTAAGGGCATTCAGGACAATATAATATTGTTTCAGGACTTATACTTTCTAAAAGTTCATATTAGCACATTTGAGGTGCCATTTTTTGATAACTGTGTAAAAGAGTTGGCTGAAAGCAAGAAGTTCTGGCATTCATATGTGAATAATACGGGTTTTTTTAAACAACTAAGAATTTGTGAATTGAGAATTTTACATATAGCAATCAATATTTGGGTAGGTAGGTATCTCTATTGTAATTTTTAACTGAAAATTTCCACATTAAGGATTTCCTTTTTCTGGCTTGTTTGTTTTAGCTGGACCAGCACAAAGCATGGCCATTAAAGGACTGAGTACCCTGAATGATTATTCTGACACTATGTTCATGCTCTGTTTTTTTTTATTCTTAGAAAACCTTTATTTAATAGCAAAATCATCTTTCATAAAGCAGTGAATAAGACACAGCTGATCCATGTTTTCAAGTAGATCACTGCAAACACTTATTAGCTGTACAAAAATTTCTGCAGATTACTGAACTACCTACTGTACTCTTCACATGGGCCTCTCACTTTCCAGAATTTCTTTGATTTGATGGTCCTGTCTGAATTTCAAAGAGTATCTAGTGCTTTCTTCGCACTTATTTTCTTCTGGTGTAGAAGTACTTTTTTTTGCTTTAAGAAAAGCAAATAGACAAAGGATTATTCGGTTAAGGTGGCTCTGCACAGCCTGGATGTCTGGTAAGCAAGCCCAGCTCTGTGTTGCATGGTTTCTCATGCTGTGTTTAGTTATGCTCTGCTAAGGTTGAATATGTGATCTTATGTAGGAAGATGTCTAGCACATGTAGAAGTCACAGAAGTATATACTTCAGCAAAATCTACCTATCAATCTCTGGTAGGATCTTCTGTCAGAGCCGCAAATTCTGTGTTTACTACTGTAACCTATGTTATTAAATTCAAACTACAGTGGGCCTGACTGGGCAGCATTCATGTTGCCATTAGAGTTTCATACTGGCTTGGTTTTGGTTTTTTTTCAGTTTGATATCAATTTATGTACAAGAACTTAAAGCTCTTTGGTACCTGAGGTCTCTTGTAAATCAACCTTCTCTATGCATGCCCCAGGTATCTTTTTCGCATTCTCTCTTGCTTCATTTCTGTTTCTTTCTTTCTGTGAACTCATGGAGCTGATGCTTGTATCAAAATGTTGCTGTCCTGATAGCTTCTAAGGGCTGAAGACCAGGATATTTAGTCAAGCTTAATCTCCTTACAGTTATCTATATAATGTCACGAGTTGATGGGCAGCAGCAAGAGTTGGATTCAAAACTAAAAGGGTTATGAGGGAAAACAGGTGTCAACCAGAAACCTGGGGAAATTGTAATAATCTTTCTGGGGCTCCACAAGATAATTTTTACCACTTTAATATATGAATCAAATTGCTAACAAGCAATGTTTTTACAGAAGGGAAGAAAAGAAAACTCTAAGATAGACAAACTATTATTCCTAAGATGTAACAAACAACAATATCACTACTTCCTGGAAAAGCAGCTGCTAGATCATCTGATTGCTTACTCTCTCCTACAGATCAGTTGCTGTTTCAAGACTGTCAGTCTTGCTGGGTAGCAAAGTCTGATTTAAGTTGTGTTTAACTGTTGGATTGAACTAGTTTCTATTGGTTGCAATTGATTCCTCATTGTCTTTGCTGCTTCCAGTAACTTCAGCTGAGCTAACAAATCTTATTATCTCAACTCTTACGCTTTGTTACATTTAGAAGTATAATACTGAGAACTGAACACTGGTGAATCTCAGCTCCTTCTCCTTCTTTGCACATGGATCTCTTGCAAGGCATAAACCTCCAACTTTTCCACCAGTTTCTTCCCCTCCCAAAGTTCTATTCTTTACACCCAGATGCTATTTGCCACACCCAAGTGTGATGGACTCATTCCAGGAAGAGTGAATGGACTTAGGTTTTTGTAAAATCATAAACTCCCTCTACTTTATATTATAACTCCATCTTTCACTGAGCTATTTAATTATAACAGCAATACACACATAAACCAACTGTTTTAGGCCTGCCCATTTGTCCTTTCTATTTCTCTCTCCATTCCTCCATTCCATTGCTCCATAACATCTTGGGCTCTGAACTGCTGCCCATTCCTTGGGATTGGATCAGAGTTTCACTACATGAAAATAAAATCAATCCTTCAAAAAGAGATGTGCAATTCATCCTTCAAGAGCCAGAGCTGCATGCTTTCCACCAGCCAAAGCGTAAAGATTGATCAGGTCTTTTTCTGCATCTGGCTGGTTTCATTAGTGTGTAGAGATTAGTCAAGGACACAAAAGTTTTAGCAAAAATTTCATTAACTGGCTGAGGGTGGGGGTTAGGGTTGTTAGGGTTAGGGTTAGGGTTCAACAGTATGCAGGCTTAGGCTGTTAGTGGGTTAGGGGTTAGTGTTATGGTTAGGGTTAGTGTTAGGGTTAGTGTTATGGTTAGGTTTAGGAGTTAGGGTTAGGTTAGGGTTAGGGTTAGGGGTTAGGGTTAGGTTTAGGGTGAGGGTCAGCAGTATAGGGTAAACTCTGCACACGGCAAGAAGGTTTGCAGTCCTGAGTGTCAAGTGACCCACAAGAAGTTCCTTCTGAAAATATTTCCTCTTTCTTTCCTTCTATGGGCAGCAAAGGTCTACGTGCTCTGTATGGAAGCAAAATATTTGTGATGCTGGGAAGAAAAAAAGCCATCCCAAGTAGTGCAAGGCAGACAGGGATAAAAGGAAGAAAGGAGTGGAAAGGTATTGAGAATCAGCTTGGAAAGAAACACTTCAGTGTGAAACTTTTTTTAAATTTTTAGGGGGCTCTAAGATTTCTTTGTCTGAGGAGAGCTAGAGGGAAAAGTAACACTGTAACACTGGTGTTTGAGGGGGGATGGGATTCCTCATGCATTCAAGCTGGATAAATATAGTTAAGATAATGTTTTCCTTAGTATGATGAAAGTCACCTCTTGGTTTATTAGGTACTTCACATACAAGTAGGAGAGAGGAAAAGCATGTACAGTAACAGGAAAGGGCAGAGTTCCCAGTTCTTGTTATTTTTCACATAGCTAAATTAATTATCTACTGATCTTATGTGAGCATATGAGAACCTAATAGTCCCTAGAAATAAAAAGACTCTAACCCTTTCTGCTGCTGCTGCTCCAAAGAAAAAGCTTCCCTGTTTGGTCTTACTCTAGCCTACGAGCTCAAAAGCAGGGAAATGAGAATGACAGATTACAAGAATGACACATTAATTTCATTTTTAAATCACATCTTCTAAGTTTTTGCATGTGATAGTTTAAAACTTGAGGCCAGCAATACTGCAAATGCTTTTATAAAACACAGAATGGCTGTTGTCACATATGAATCTTTCTTTTAAAAAAGCCTCTTCTTAAAGCTGGTGAAATCCCTGTAGGTGAGATGCTTTCAAGCAAAAGTGATAAAGCCTTTTTAATACAGAAGTAAAAAAGTTAATTGTATAGGAGTGGATGAACAATGAGGCAGTCAGACTTTGAATACACTGCCAATGTTTTATGGAGATGACAGAAAGCTGAGTAGAAAAGGAGGTAGAGTAACTTGCGAGACTTAAGGATACATTTACATTGCATGTTAAGCCTCATCTGTCTTATTTCCATATTATGAAAACCTTAAACTAGGCCATGAACACCCAGGGTCCCAATGCCAATGGCTCCCTCCCTGTGGGGTCAATATGGTGGGACCAGCCTCACTGAGGTTTATGTGTAATAAGAGCTGACCGGCATCTGAGCTAAGATGTGCGCCTGTATGTGTCCTGCTTTTCAGCTGGCAGGTACAATAAGGCAACACTGGCAGTACCAATACATCCATGAGTTAAAGGTCTTAAGGTATTTATATGACAAGAAAAATTAGCTGAAGGAAGGAAGGAACTGGGGAAATAGAAACTATGAGTTAAGAAATGCTTCCCAAGTGAACCTGTGGGAATGACTTGGGAGAGCCAAGGCAGAAAAGCAGCCAGTCATGCATAAGGGTCATGTAGGGTTACTCTTGCCTGCTCCAGAGGGTGTAAGACCACCCAAAACCAGGGCACCTCACAGTCACGCAGTTCTGCAGGGCTGCTGGGAAATCTGCAGGGATGAGTGTTTGTGGGAAGCAAATGAAATGGAGTGAAGCAGGTGAGCAATGGAAAAGAGGGCTAGAATGAAAAGATGCATGGGAAGCACTGGGGATCAAACTGCAAGGAGCAGATAGTAAGGAAGGGAAAAAGAAAAGCTATGCTAAGCAAAACTGTGTGGTTTGGAAAGGTGAAATATGAGGGAGGGCAGGAGCATTGTTGTTGAGTTTGCTCTTCCCTTCTTTCTCAGGATGTCAGATCACTTTCTCTATGTCCCTTCTTAAATAAATGCCAGTTCCTTCGTGTTCCCCCCACACCTCCCCAGGTTATCCTTTATTTTGCCTGCAGTTGACAGGCTTCATTGTTACCTACCTCCTAGCCCATGTACAAAGCAATGAGTTTTCCCAGTTTCTTCTGTGTTCCAGGAATATGTCCATCACCATCTTTACTGAACATGTTTCCATGCACAGGAACTGATTCTCTTTCCACACACAGAGAGTGGTATGTTATTTAGAAAGTCACGTTACCCATGGACAAGGCAAAGGATTAAGTCCCAGCCCGTCAGTCCTTGTTCTGAAAAGGAGGAAACATAGCATTGCTCATGTGAAGATGCCTCAGCTGACATAATCAATTTACTTTGTACAGGAGAGTGTAAAATCTCTGACTCACGTGGTGTTGCCAACTAAAAATTTATTTCCTTCCTTGAGAAGTGAGTATGCGCCATTAATAACAGTCACAGGCTTTGGAAGGAAGTGGCTCTGGAGTAAACTCTGGAGGATTTAAATATTGGATGTTGTTCATAACTGTCCAAATCATGGAATTGAACTAATATTTGTACAATGTTTTTTTTTCTCTTTGAATGAAAGGTACTGTAAAAGTGCTTTGTAGTGGGCTGTTTGATTCCAGGCACCTCGGGGAGATGTGCAGCACTCCTGAAATAAGTGTATGATTGATACAGTATAATTCTGTAATATCTTTCCAAAAGGGAGGCTGACTTTCCAAAACTGCTTCTGTGGGTAACTGAGTAGAATAGCATTAGCTTTTTTAAGATTAGAATGCAGGCCAAAAATTGTTATTAATTCTATATAAAAGGTGTTATTCATATATACATGGACAAAAAAGAGCAATAGGCAAACCAAAGTGAACTGGAAAGCCCATTGTTTTTGCTTATTGCTTCTTGGAATGCGCCTGACAAAGGGAGTATTAAACAGCAAACAAAAGGCTCTGTTTTGCACTTCACTTTCCATTTGCCTGGCTCCCTCAAAACTTCTGGGAATTAAAGCACTGCACTTGTGGTTGCCTTCTTTAAATCAAAATGAGGAAAGACCAAAGACAGGGTGAACTCTGCTGTTTTCAGTTTGATAACATTTCCTGAACAGACTGGCCTGTTTTCTTAGTTGCACATTTCCACTAGGATTGCGTGAACCTAGTCATATTACAAGAGTTGTCTTGAGCAGAGAAAACCTCTGTTTCCCAGAAGGGATCCTTAAAAAGGGTGTGGTGTATTTTTCTTACTGTTTGCATATGTCTCCACAGAGGCTGACTTATTAGGTGGGTTAGAAATCAAATAATAATCTATATGAATCATCTATATGTCAGTTCCACTGCAGACCAGTGAGCATGTAATCAGACCTGCTACATGTCCAAAATGTATAGCTTTGCATAGTACCTAATCACTTCACAAAACCTACAGGCTTGAGGGTGGATCAGGTTTCATCAGGAGAGTATAGCATGGCCAGAGCAACCATAAAGCAGAAAAAATTAAGTAAGAGAGGGAGCATACAGAAAAGGCACTTGAAAGTATAAATAGGGTCTTTGTTTAAATTACTGCTTTCAGGTGACGCTTACAAACTTTCCTAACCATTGCCATGTAAAAATCCCAGGTGATGGGCTTGTTGGTATTTTGTATATTTATGCAACTGTATGAAAATATGTTGGAGCCTGCAATTTGTCTGACAGCTGCTTCCTTCCTAGTCACTTCCTAAAAAAAATTCATGGAGGGGATGAGAGGGAAAAAAATTACAGCTCCTTGCAATGCCTTTGGAGCATGAATACTGTTATTCTCTATTGCCCTTTCAGTTGTGAGCAATTCGTGTTTGTATTGTAAGTGAGAAGAAGCATTTTAGCTATTACCAGGTGTATTTGGATGCCACTTCCACCATTCAGAAAGGCCCAGCAGGATTCTGTCATGCACGTTCCAGCTCAGCATGCATCCAGGCACAAAATGAAAGCCTGATGATTGGAGAACTGATCTGAGTAGGAATAATGGAATATGTGATCATGGAGAAGAAGGAAAATTTCAGTAGCTGTGACACTAACCTAGGATGTTAGAAACATGTCTGCTGCACCACAGATACCTGGACAACTTGAAATGAATTCTTTAGACCTCAGTTTCTATGAACAGTGTGAGGAAACAGTACTCAATACCCTACAAAACTATTGTCTCGCTGAGAGCACTTGGATGGTAAGGCACTCCAACGCTGGTGATAGCAGCAATATAATGTTGATATAGACAAATACTTAAGAGACTTCTGTTCTGGAAGAGCAAGCCAACATACACATCAGTGGTGACTTCTAATTAATACTCTGCAAAACTTAGTTTTGCTGCCCACTTGAGTATATCTGATCATACCCAGGGGAGCCCACATCTCTCCCTGGTTCCGGGAAAGCTTCAATTCCAAATGGAAGCACAACCTCTGCAAGCCCTTGCAACGTGTACAACTGCAGCAATGCTACTCATAATGCAATATACTTACCAGCATTCACTGGTTGTAATCATAACTAAATCTGGAGTTTTTAAAAAAGTTTTATTTTAACCAAGTTAATGTAGAAACAGAGGAAAGATGTAAAATTATTTTAGCAAATATGTGACAGTGTTAATTAATGTATTTAGGTAGAATTACTGATTTTTTTTCGTTGCATTAATGGTAGAGGTTATTCCATTGTTCAGCAAACAAAGGCGGTTTCTCTACAGTGACAATGAAAAAAAAAAATTTACACACTTTACATGTCTCCTTTCCTGCCACTGCTGTGGGAGCTCATTTTTTTCCCCAAAGAAGTCCCTTCAGTACTGTGCAGGCTTTCCTTGATTACATTGTTTTGGTTTACTTTTTCACTTGCTTTAAGAGATGGCTTTCAGCCTTCTGTAATGACATTTATGATACCAGCTATATGGACACCTTCACTAGCTATTTTATACTTTGCTTGCAAAAAATTTTGCAATCAGTGGATTAGGAAAAAAAAAGAACATAAATTACACGGTGAATAATAGTCCTAATTGAAGTCCTAATAATAGTCCTAGAATTGAAGTCCTAATCACCTGTAGATTTGTCTCAAAGCTTCTGACTGATGCTGGCAAAGCTGAGTGTTGCCACCATAAAGGTCAGGATGACCTAAGTTACTGAAGGAGCAAAATTAGGTGTCGCAGTGATGCCAACATATTACTTCGTCAGAGATTACTATCCCTGGGTAGCTCTGGTTATTGAAATTAATCACCCAGCCTCAGTGAAGATGGTCATGGTACTGATGCCTGAGAGCCAGCATCCACTTTGCAGCTTTCTCCAGCCTTGCCAAGATGTGTCATTACCTCTGGATATCCTGTATATGTCTGGCTTGGGGAGCAGAAGGCAGCTGAGCTCTGGCTTCCTGCTGCCAGGGCAGTCCCATGCCTGCCTGGTGGGGATACAGTCTATTTAGGAAAGACAAGCTGAGAAGACAAGGAGGGGGAGTTGCCCTTCATGTGAGAGAGCAACTGGAGTGCATGGAGCTCTGCCTGGCAATGCATGATGAGCCAACTGAGAGCTGGTAAGGAAGAAAGAGCAGACCAGTACAGATTACATTGTAGTGGGTGTCTGCTATGGGCTGCCTAACTAGGAAGAACACGTGGATGAGGTCTTCTACAGAGAGCTAGAAGCAGTCTCATGTTCCCCTCTCATGGGGGACTTCAAACACCCCAGTATCTGTTGGAGGGACAACAGAGAAGGCCAGAAGCAATCCAGGAGGGTCCTGGAGAGCATTGATGACAAATTCCTGACCCAAGTGAAAGAGGAGCCAATGAGGAGAGGGTGCTGTGCTGGACCTCATAGTCAATAACAAGGAGGGTTTTGTTGGGGATGATAAGGCCAGAGACAGTGACCATGAGATGGTGGAGTTCAGGATCCTGAGGGCAGGGACTAGGGCAAAAAGCAAGCTCACAACGCTGGGCTTTAGGAGAGCAGATTTTGGCCTCTTCAAAGATCTGCTTGGAAGAGTCTCATGAGATAACGCCCTGGAGGGAAGAGTGGCCCAAGAAAGCTGGTTAATATTCAAGGAACACCTCCTCCAATCTCAAGAGCAGTCCATCTCAATGAGTAGGAAGTCAGGCACAAATGCCAGGAGCCCTGTGTGGATGAACAAGGAGCTCCTGGCCAAACTTAAACACAAAAAGGAAGCATACAAAGGGTAAAAGCAGGGACATTTAACCTGGAAGGAATACAGAGACACTATCTAAGCATGCAGAGATGTGGTTAGGAAAGCCAAAGCCCATTTGGGACTGAATCTGGTGAGGGATGTCAAAGACAACAAGAAGGGCTTCCATAAGTACATAGGTGACAAAAGGAAGCTAGGGAAAATGTGGGCCCGCTGCTAAATGAGGCCCATGAGAGTGTACCCTCAGCAAAAAAATAAAGGAAGATCAGCTTTTATTAAATGAGGAAACTGGGAAACTTCAGGAAAAAAAGGCACAAACACTTGAGAATTAATTACAGCTAGCCCTCAAGATGGAAATGAAGCTAGAATGAACCTCTCTGACAAGCTATTGTAAATTGGAAGAGGGAAATGAGATTGAGTGATGAATCAGAAAGAATCATGCCATAGAAATGAATCAGTTTTCAATAAAGCTGAGAGAATGAGGCAAAAGTTTTAAAATGAAGACAGCAAGACAGCTCAGACGCATATTCTTCGTGTTTCCCTCTTCACTAAACACTTGAGGTATGCTGTCTATGGTTCTGCCCTATTCTATCTACATTTGTTGAGTGATTCTATAATCTAGTAGGAAAATGTTTCATCTACAAGTAAAAAAAGTTTTTTCAAAAACAATGTAAAAAAATGTTTCATCAACAAGTTTCATTAACAAGATGTTAATGAAACATGAAAATTAGGCGTACAGGCTCAGAAATCTAACTACAGGTTCACCGAGCTGGAGGTTTAGGATACTTTAGTATTAACTTGTGCTCAGTTGTGGCAGTACAGAGCCCTCCTGAAATGAAATCAGCTCTCCTTCATTAGCCTCAACCTGAATTTTGCTCTGAGTATTTGGGGTCATCCAGAACAAAGCCCAGGTAAGAAGTAGAGATATGTTGCGTGAAGGAGAACAGGATCCTTGTATCTCCTTGTGATCCTTGTGATCCTTGCATCCACCCTCTAGCCTCAGTGGATGCATTTTCTGTAGATAGATCCAGGAGACAATGAAAAAAAGGTAACTCAGCACAGAAATACGTTCTCATTACAAAAGAACTGGGTAGTTTGTATTAAGTGGCTTGATGCAAGTGATTCCACTGAATTCTTGAATGGGAAATAAAATATTTTGGTCCTTATCATGGAGGAGTTTGTACAACATGGTGGTGACAGTTCCTTTCAGCTATTAAATGCATTAACCTATTATATTAATAGCATTGTGTTCTTAAAATCAATTATTTTTAAATTATTGTGTTTCAAGCAGGAAATATCACTTGAGCTCAGCTGCTGTGTAAATTGGTTTAAATCAGTTTGCAGCTTTCCCTGAGCAAAACTTACTGTCTTTGAAGAGTCACAAAATAAAGAGTGAGGCTGTCCTGGTGGATATTTTGAGGCTCCAACATATTCCTCTGTGCATCAGTTTGTGTGCTTTGCTCAAGATCATGCTGCCAAGGCTGTGGAAAAAAGCCAGGCAGGCTGTGGCAAAAGTCACAACTTCTCCTCTGAACTTTTCAGTATTTGACTGCTCTTGGTATTTTATATTGCAGTTTGTAATGCTAGCTGAGGAGCTTTGCTTCAAGGTGTTCAGCAATTGGGAAAGAGAGACCCTCCTGAGCATAATGGGGGCTTGCTTCAAAGGATATGGTTTCTGATTTTCTCTGGAGAGATTTTGACCCCGATGGGATTTTTAAGAATGGAAAAAGTCAGGAATGGAAAAATTATTTTCTGTATTCTTCTCAGTTATGAATTGTAATGTTAAATTGCGGAGGGTCAATATTCACAATACAGTATCCATTAGGTCACATCACTTAACTGGATTGTCCACTCACTTAACTAACTAGATCAATTTTTCTAGTTTTTACCTCCTTCATATATCAGTGTATTACTTCCCTCCACGCCTCTTGAGCTTCTCTGATGATCAAGATAAACTGAAAATCAACAACAGTAATTTAGAGAACTTGTCAGCAGTTTTAAGCTCTTAGATGCATGGTACTTGGACTTGTTAACTGAAGAAGGCCTGCTTTAAGTAGTCAGGTAAAATTAGGAACTGTTGGAATAGGAGTATTTCAATGTCATTGTATCCTATGACTGGATCACAGAAGACTCATTTCATGTGCGCCTCCACCCTGTCTTTAACGTAATTGTCAATTCTGCCACTTCCATCTAGTAATGCACCAAGAATTCCTCAATTTTTCTGAATATACTCAGACAAACCTAAGTTTCTTAAGTAGCATGCTCTATTTCTCATTTGCAGGCTATTTGTGTAGCTAGTGAAATGATTCTAAGTAGTTCTCTATCATTATTCACATTTTAATCTTTGCACTCTCTCTGCTAATTGTTATGGCTCCTAGCTGTTCCCTGCTTTGTGCAGCTAGCTCTTTTAAAGCCTGAAACATGTTTAAATACATGTTCACATATACAGTTCATATGTACTACTTTGGACTTTATTCTGTTTGCAACAATAAATCAGAGCAAGTTGTTAAAATGTG
This sequence comes from Ciconia boyciana, assembly GCF_034638445.1. Classification (NCBI taxonomy): domain Eukaryota; kingdom Metazoa; phylum Chordata; class Aves; order Ciconiiformes; family Ciconiidae; genus Ciconia; species Ciconia boyciana. Next base: position 108,320,749 of record NC_132935.1, on the reverse strand, counting down.
GGAATGTATGATGGGAGCCAGATTAAACCAGTATGTCACATTAGTTAATCCCATGCATTTGACGGTTTTTCAAAGTAAAGCTAACCACTGACTACCTCCTCCTTGAGTCACTTAAGCATGGACTCATCTGGGTACTGACACAGCTTTAAAATTTCAAGCAAGTGAAGCCAGTGGGACAACTGACATTTAAAAATGTACTTGAACAAGGCCTCGGGCCAGCTGTGCAGTGGCATGCAAGGAAGCATGCTTCCTGACCAATACAGAAACAGAGCTTGCCAAAAGTGAAGAAAAAACCCAGGGAAGATGGGAACATGTCGTGTCTAGCAGGAGTAATCAGGGCTACTCTCACAAGCAAAAAAGGGATGATGACAGGGAGCAAGTTTACTGGTAACATACAGAGCTTCATTGGATGAAGATGGTATGTGATGGTCTATCAGCACCATGAGGCGATATCAGGAATTTTGTTTTTAATATCTTTCACCATAAGGAATCATTCTACAGGAAGGTGAGGAGAGAAAATGTCAAATTGATATCCTGTCTTGGGTGGCAAAACTTCTTGTTGCATTTCCAGGAGTCAGGGAGCTGAGTTTTCTCCAGACCTTTAAACACATTTCAACAGCTTTATTTGACTCCTATGATTACTTTCTACAGCCTTCGTATTTAGAGTGACAATGATTTTTGAGGTTTGTTTTTGTTAGCTGTGTAACTAGAAGCTGTGCTGAAAGTCTTTGAGGAAAATTGCATTGCTTAGATTGTGACAAATCCTATTTCAATTAATTCTGACTGTATTTCACTTATCTGCCAAAATTATCAGCTCAGACTTCACAGTCTGTTCAACAGTCTGTTCAACACTAGTGGGACCCATGCTGACACTGTTTCCTGATGTCATTTTATGTCTGCTTCTCTACATCAGTGTACCTCCAAGAAAGGAGATTTCAATACAGGCCTGGGTAAAGCTTTTTTTCATTTGGAACTGCTGATCTGTTGAACTCAATTTCCTGTAGGAAAAGGTTAGTTTCAACAACTATTTGTTTAATGTTAAAATACAGGAAAAGACCATGCAGATAACTTTGAAGTGAAGTTTTGGTTTAAACATTCTAATTGATTTTTACTATTTATTTTTGCAAAACAGAAACACATCAAAACAATTAAGAGATATTTCACCATTGATATTTCTGTTGGGATTTTGGTTTCCTATTCCAAATTAGGACAGGAAGATTTTCACATTCCTGTGGGACAGAAAAACAGTTTTTCTCCCCCCCCATTCTGGTCTCATGCAATCACTGAAGATTGGAGAGATTGTTTGATGAAGCGTATTAAAAGGAATGAGTTTATACTGTTGATTTAGTAATGATTAAGTGGAGATATAAAAACTATTTGTAGGAAGGATAAAAACAAATAAATGACTGAGGGTACTTGGAGGACTTGTCATTAATAGCAGTGGGATAGCATTAATAAGCTAAAAAATAGTTTGATCATCATGCTAACGTTCCTTATGGTGAGATTTATTAACTTTTTTAATAGTTTCACATGAAGTCTCTTGCCTGTCAGACTGTAAACAGCCAAAGAGAATGATGTAATAGGACTTTCACATTGCCGAATCTGTTGATTACATTTTCCTAGCTTTCATTCAGCCACTTTCATCTTTCAGGGCACTCTTGAAATGCAGCTGCCTTTTCATGGTTGCTAGGATGTTCTTTTCGAATTTAATGTTTCATTTCATACTTATGGATTGGTGTATTATGCATTGCCTTGCTGACGTTGCTGCAGCCCAATGTACTTGGAAAGTATTTCCAGAGACTTTATAAATTACTGATTCTGATGTATCTGTTGAATGGTTATGAAATTCTAGTAATGAACAGAGATGATAGATATTTGGCACTTCCACCTAAAACTGCTTTCTTTTGGAAAATGCACTTAATTATCCTGAAACTGTTATCATAAATGTGCAGACTAGTTCACTTGAAAAGACCCCTCCAGCTGGAATGGCTGAGGAGTCATGACTGCTAAGCAACAATGTGGAAAACCGAAGTCCTCTGCTCTCTGAATCTGGTACAGGGAGACTGAGCTGGAGTGTTTTACAGCGCCAGGGAATGCTCTGGCCACCTGAATGGTGCTTATTCATTTCAGATTTCTGGAAAAGATGGGATATATGCATAGACAGTTATTTAAAATAAAAAAACATAGATCACCAACTCTCTTCTCAAGTGAACATGGAGATCAGACCTCAAATCTGTGTACAGTGCCAGCTGAAGTCATAATTTTCAACAGTGCTGCCTGAGAGTACCAAGGCATCAGATGTTCTGGCAAATACAACACAGAAAAGTGAAACCTGCCAAAAAGACCAAGAAGATCAAAAGCAATAAATGGAATGAATTCCGGGAGGAACAACTGAAATTAGTAGTCAAAGTGTTTTATAAAGTCTTTACGGCATAAAACTTCTTAGCTGAGCTCAGCAGTTTAGACATTTTAAGGGAAGTTTTTGCGTCTGATCTCAAACTCAAGTGAGCCACTTTGAACTCACTGGAGCTTTGTATTAGGCATCCGTTCATTATAACAACATCATCATAATAACAATTTTAGCAGAAAAAAATGCCAGATTTTAGATGGCAGTTATATTTCTTAAGGTTGTTAGGATACAGATAGAAAAATAACACTGCCAGCAGCATCTGATTTACAGTAACTTCATGGCATGTGCCTTTAACAAATGACCTTCAAGCTTCCTCAGCATGTCCTGGTATAGGCCAAAAGCTAGAACAATGCCATGACATGACAAGCATAGAAACTCTTCTGTCATTGTCCAAGACTCATTTTTAAAGGGAAAATACATAATAAATGGTAGAATTTTGATTCTTAGAGAAAATCTGAACTGGAAGAGCAGAAAGTCCCGACAGTATTAATGCTGGGGATTATTATGGAGTGGTCCACAAGACCTAACACTCCCTCCACACCCCACCAAAAAACCGTTCTAAAAAAGGCAACATTAGATGTCTTTCACATGGAGCTGCTTCCAACCCAGGCCATCTTATGAGGAAAAATGAAGTGGCAAGTGATGCAAACAATTTCCCCTCAAGGTGACTCAGCTGATACACTGGGAAAAATCCCACTCTTCTTGCAGTTTGTTCTCAGGGGTGGTGATATTTTGCTGGAAGTTTCTCTCTTACCCCTCAGAGAAATTATGCAAGCAACCATTTCCAACAAGGATTTCTGAGGTTGTCTTGTGCTTTGTGCTGGACTACTTGCTCCTTATTTAAAAATTTGCATGAGCTCCACAACAGCCATATTCTAAATGCCATCCTATCTGTTCCTAGACTTAGCTGGAAATTATACATTTTCAAGTTAGGATTTTCCCTTATGCTTATTTTTTTGGCATTACTGAAATGCCCCAGATTTTCATCAGTTCACTCCTATCCTGCATAGCTATGAAGGGAAGAAGAATCAGGTACAGAAGGGTTTTGTAGTGATCAGGTCAGCCTTGCTATGGCTGTTGTTATCAGACAAATCACAATAAATGACAATTTGTTCCTATTATGTACTTTATAAAACATACACAAACCAGAAATTTAAAATGGATAAGGATGAAATAAACACTATTTTAAAAATGTATTTTAGTTTATTTTATTTTACTTATTAATGGTACAAAAAAAATTTTCTTCCCACACCTCAATGACTTCCCTTGCACACACCCTGGGGTGTGCGCACCCCACTTCAGAGACCACTGGTCTAACCCCCAGGTCACGTGAGTGTCCTTCATTCCCTTTTCCTCTTCCCAGAGGAAATAAAGGACATTTTTCTCCTCTTGTTTCTTTAATTTACTAAGCTTTGAATTAATGATTCATTTTCTGGTGCTGAAAGTCTGCATAATTTCTTGATTATACTAATAACTGCATAAATATATTAAAAGTGGAATGAAATATTGCTTTAGCTTGAAATGGAAATACCATAAGCTGTGAGAAAACTATCACAACCCTGAGGACTCCAACATGTCCTAAGTCCCTGACCAGCCTCACCTGGGACCCCCACCCATACCCTCTCCCCATGGGCCCAGGAGCCTCATTTTGGCTCACATGTGGGCCCTTGAGCCTTACCAAAGCTCTTTGTTAAATCACTTTTTCTTATGAAAAAGATTAAAGTACTTTCTAGCTTAGTTTTTGATTTATGTCTTCCCTCCTAACCTTCCCCCAAACAGAATAGTCCTTTTTCTGGAAAAAATGAAGTCTTTCATCTCTTGGAGAATTCTAATATGGGACAGGAGGCTCTTTGTACTATATTCTCTCATAGTTATAAACTAAAAATCTATTTACCAGATCCAGCAGCCTCTCCAGTACATGCCTATTTTCAGCCTTGAGCATCCAATAAACTGAACAGTAAGACAGGATCTATATAACATCAAGGAAAAGCTGTTGTGGAGCATTATGTAAAAATGTTATGCAACTTCCTAAAGTCTTCCTTGGCTTCCTGAATGACTGGTAAATAAGAGAGAGAAGCAGTTATTTATTTTCCCTCAATTGTCCTGCTTTGATTTTCTCAGGTGGGCCAGGTGGCCAATAGAAGCTTCTGTGCAAGGGATTTTTCTGTCCATCCTATCCCAGTTGATAGGGAATCCCAAAGATACTTGGACTGCGAGGTGTGTAACCAGCTCTGATGGTAAACTAAATAAATGTGATAGATAGGGAGGGTGGAAACTCCTCTAGGAAACCCTTTAGGGAGCCCTCAGTATTTCTGCTGTTGGCCCTATACAGCTCAATGTCAGTCTTCAGAGAGCAATTATCGTCACTGCAAAATAATTTATAAAACAGTAACATGGGCTTTTCTTGGGAGAAGCTTCTGCCTCTCGGAAAGAGCTTTGAGTCTCATCTGAGCCTTTGCAAGCTGTTCATTAGTTACCTGTTACATAAACAGAAAGCAATGGAAAACAGATTAATAAGCCCTCAAATAACTTCACACCATGTTGAGGGCAAGAGATTGCATTGGAAGCTTCACCAGTCAGAAGGACTAACACCTGTGGAGTGCAGCTTAGGATAGTAGTGCCACCAGCTATTAAGGGCTAGCTGACTAGTAGTGTTTAGGATCTGTCTCCCATGGGGGAAGGAGCACACTGCCCACCTCTCTGAGCTTCCTAATGCAGTTCTTTTTATGTGATCTGTCCTTACTGAACTTTGGTATATTGAGGGGGAGCAGAAGCAGGGTTCCCAGACCCCTCCTGCCACCTTTTCTTTTATATCTCTTAATTCCTTACTTCTGGCCTTACTTTCACTTTAAGTGGGAAAAAAAAAAAAAAAAAACCCCAACACAAAAAAAACCCAAAACACTCAGGAGGATAGAGTCTGCATGGCACAGTAAAGTGTTCATCATGGCTATGGCACTAGATACAGCACTTCCTAACTTCTTGTTGGTCTATTTAAACAGTTCCAGGCAGATCTTCTGCAGACTCTTTCTTCTGCCTGCTCCACAGAAATACAGCCCTTGACCTACTGATTCAAACTAGTAATCATTTTGCATAGTGCCTTCCATCCAACTGTGCCAACAGCCAGAGTGCTTCAGCAGTTGGCAGAAATAGGCTGTCTTGCTCAGGGGTAAGTTTCTGACAAACCCCAGGCAGAGCCGTCTTTGTGTCTTTTTAAAAAAACCCTTGAGGGTTGAGTTTTGAAAAGGTGTTGGGTGCATGATCCATTTAAATACTTCTCAAAATCTGATTAGATGCTTGCTGGGCATCCCTAACCATTTAAATGGCTTTTGAAAATCTGCCCATAAATAGTGTACAAGCTTGCAAGAGCTTTGAAAATAGAAGTGATGCAGTAGTACAATCTTCAGTGGAATTTAGGTGTTTAGCCAGATTTTCAAAAGCATACATATGCCTACGTAGGCTCTGAAAATGTAAATCTAGGTTGCTAAATTATATATGGTAATGGGACCATAGCCTTTAGGATGTTGTTTGTTACTTTATATCCTTCCCAAAACTCGGAAAAAATCCACGCTAATGTAACTCTAGATGTTCTCATCCATATTAATATCCAGATTTTAATTTTTAATTAAGAATAAGTAATTTTGGGTAGTATTTGTACAGAAACACTTAACTTAAAAAGCTTTATGCATATCTTGTATTAGAATGTATACAATAATTATATTTTATAACAATACAATGTATTTATAAATACACATAAATCTTATATAGAATAACTGATAAAATATAATAGAAATTAACATTAAAATAATTATGTATCAGAGCTTTCACAGCAACTTTCTCTTTGACAAGTATTTCCTTCACTAAATGGCCAATGGACTAATAATACTAACTAGTACTTAATTACTGAATAAAGCTAGGTACAATGCCATGAACAAAGTACAGAAATTGGATAAATACAAATATAAATACGCACACAAACATTTTGGTACATGAAGCTTTGATCAAATTGGTCATAAGATCAAATTAACCTTATCTTGACATGAACAGATGACATTGTACTTGGAATTGTTATTGAAGACATGAAGGATTATATCCCATTGTCTATATTTGTTTTATTTTCATGTTTTTAATTTTGAGCCCAGCAGGAAGTTTACATGACTTGCTCATCTTTATGGTATGTATTTTGAAATCTGTAATTATGAAATAATTAAAGTACAAACAAGTCATTATTGTGTCTGGAAAGGGATAAGACTGCATACATAGGAAAAGCACAATCAGGACAGCTGTGCTAACGCAAGTTCTGGCTCTGAATGACTGATGAACCCCTCCTTTCTTCCAAAATAGCTCCCTAGAACCTGCCAGTGGTGCTTTTACTGCACACATTTAAAAAATAGCCACTGATTTTTATTTTTTTTCTGCCTAGCTAATAGTTTATTGGGAACAGGGCACTAATGTCAGTTTCCACATGTTTTCTCCACGTGAATATTTCAAATTAGCTAAAGATTTGGATATTTGCATAAGGCTTTGAATGTTCCCAGCATCCCTTTAGTCTCTGTCATCCACTAGGCCCTAAATCTGCACTGATTGCATGGCTTTGTCTATGTCTTCCCAGAGAGTGTGCAGATCCCCTGCAGAACAGCACCAATTGACTCCCCCGTCTCCTGGAGGTCTGAATGGGTTTGACTAGGTCTGAATGTGGCCAGTGCTCAGCCCTGACAAATCCTGCAGGGCATACTGCAGCCCTGCTGCTATCTCATCTGTCTGAGCAGTGGTATTTCGGCATTGCCTCTTGAGTTTCAGTCTTTGATTGATAGGGGTCTACAGGAAAAATTTTGGCATTCTGTAACTTTCTGGATCTCAGACGCTGGGCTGGATGTGGAGCTCAGACCCTAGGCAGGCTGCTGTCAGGCTTGCCCTGAAGGTCCTTCTGCTCTCCAATGGTGTTGGCTTCTCTTGCTCCTTCTGTTATGAGCATCCTCCACCTCAGCATGGCCCTGCACCACCATGTGGACAGGCCAGAGGGTGGATTGACAGGAACCTTGTGAAATTCAGCAGGGACAGATGGCAAGTCCTACCCCTGGCATGCATGAATCCCTTTCAATGCCACAGGCTGGAGACTGCCTGCTTGGGGAGCAACTCTGTGGAAAAGGCCCTGAAGGGTCTCCAGGATGGGAGGGGCTGGAGGACTTTCCCTGTGAGGAGAGGCTGAGGAACCAGGACTGGTTCAGCCTGGGGAAGATGTGTCTTCAGGGGTTATGACAACAGGCGCCCCCCGCCACGGCCTATAAGGATGTCATGGAGTAGACAGGGCCAGGCTCCTCACAGTGGTGCAGGGCAGGAGAATGCGAGACAACAGGCATAAGTTGAAAGAAGAGAGCTTCAGAGTGGATATAAGGAAACGCTTTTCCCCACAAGGAGAAACAGGCAGTGGAGCAGGTTGCTCAGAGAGGCTGCACGGTCTCTGTCCTTGGAGTTTTTCCAGACGGGTCTGGACAGAGCCTGGAGCAACCCAATCCAACCTCAGAGATGAGCCTGCTGTGAACAGGAGGATGGATGTGAGATCTTTCCAACCTGAAATGCTCTGTGATCATACGATTACCTATTGATGCCTTGTTTGGGGCAGTGGACCCCTGCAATCAGTGTTAGTGAGAAAGAGAGAGGATTGTCATGCCTCTGAATGTTAAAGGCTTGGGAATTACGGCAACCTCAAAGGAGAAAGGAAAGACTAAATATAGGGGTGTTGAAAGGGGGTCATAGGATTGGGGAATGAACAAACAATGAAGAAGGATAGGGACACATGGACAAGGAGAAAGTAAATTGAGATGATAAGAGGTGGGATGGGGAAATGAGTGAAGGGGAGTGAGGTGGGAAGCAAATCAGTTCAGGGAGACAGAAGTCTGTAGCTAATGGAACTGGAAGATGCTAGGCATTGTGAAACACTTCATATTTCAGAGATGAGAGCTTCGCTATCAGTTTGTCTTGGAACTTTTCTTTTCGCAAACATGTATGGTAAAAGTGCCCTATCAATCAGTGTCACTTGCAAGATCCAGAGTCTGTGTTAATTCCTAATTTTGTCTATCCTTATGGAAAAAATAGCATTATTGCTTTCAGTTTTTTATTTCAGGGCTACAGGAATCACCATCTCAACTATTAGTAATGGGTAGCAATATCTCTGGCTCAGAAAGCCTGTTAGAGTTCCCAGCTTTGTTGTTATCACAGATTTGTATTGTCTGGAAGAAGGACAAGAATGTGTACAATAACGTTCTCTCTGAAAGCACAAAGTCTGGGAATGTCAAAAAACTGGCACTGGTTTTGTTTAATCTTTAAACATTAGAAAAAAATAAGTGCTATTTATTTTAAATATAACTGTTTATATGACTACATTTACATTAAAACAATGGGACTGGATATTGTTTTGTGAAAGCATGATATTAACATTAGCTTGGGGTTATTTGTGTGACTGGATAAGTGAACCTGGCACACAAACCTTGTGGGAAGCTACCTGTTCAAGGACCAGGTTTGGATTCTGTCACTCCTTCCTGATGGTGCTTATCCACATAATCAGTGAGGTTTAGTGGTAGGGTAAAGTACCACTTAGTTTTGAATAACTGTGAAAAAATCTGGCCTTTCCTCAAATTGCATTGACTTCTACTTTAAATAGCAATCCCAATTCAAAGGTCTACGCTTAAATAAAAAGTAGTTGGATTTTAAACTCTCCTGCTACTTCGCTTTTGTTTCTCAGGAATTTTATTGTATCACTATTTTCAATGGTCTTGACATCTGCCATTCATATTATTTCATCATGATATACCATTATTGTTAAGGAAATGCAACACTGAAAATGAAAACAGATAAGGCCTTGTGTAACAGCTGTTAGCAATTGCTCCTGAAGCAGACAGAAGAAAACACTTAAGGGTGACCAATATTTCTTTGAGAATTTTAAAAACATACCCAGTTCTTTGACAGCTGATGCTGAAGACATCTTTCAGATGTTTAGGAATAACTTCTTTTGTGATAAATTGTTTGGTTTCTGTTCTATGGTATGCTGGTTTTGGCTGGGATAGAGTTAATTTTCTTTATAGTAGCCAATATGGGGCTATGTTTTGGATTTGTGCTGAAAACAGTGTTGATAACACAGGAATGTTTTAGTAGTTGCTAAGTAATGTTTGCACTAGTCAAGGCCTTTTCAGCTTCCCATGCTGTGCCAGGTGCAGAAGAAGCTGGGAGGGGACACAGCCAAGATAGTTGATCCAAACTGACCAAAGGGCTATTCTATACCATATGACGTCATGCTCAGTATATAAAGCTGGGGAAGAGGAAGGAATGGGGGGGGGCATTCAGAGTTATGGCATTTGTCTTCCCAAGTAACCATTACGCGTGATGGAGCCCTGCTTTCCTGGAGATGGCTGAACACCTGCCTGCCAATGGGAAGCAGTGAATAAATTCCTTGTTTTGCTCTGCTTGTGTGCGCGGCTTTTGCTTTCCCTATTAAACTGTCTTTATCTCAACCCATGAGTTTTCTCACTGTCTCGTCCCACTTGGTGGGTTGCAAGAGGGGTGAATCTTTTCGACTCCCCGACGGTTTGTGTACCGACAAAAGCCGATCTCTGCTCGTCAGAGCTGCGTGGTCAGTAGAGTCACAACAATAACTCAGAGAACAGTCTGGCCAGCAACTTTATTAACTGGCGAATTCCACAAACGGACAAACTTAACGAACTGGCGAGCTCAATGAATGAACAGCGGCGATTTGGCAATGGAGCTATTTTCCGTGCAACCCGTCAGAATTTATCCCAAACTTGCATATATATTGGAAGAGCAGAGGAAGACAGAAGCGAGAAAAGGAAAGGCAGAGAGAGGAGGAAAGAGAAAGAAAAAGTATCACCACCCTTGGATCCCGCGATGACAATGACAGACATGGCAATCCTCCAGCGGTGGGCACGCGCTTCTTTTATAAGCTAATTATAATTATTATAATTATAATTTTTATGTCTTTTATAAGCTAATCCCCGCCTCCAGGTACGCCCCTTCAGGACTTACATGGTTCTTGTTCTAGAAAGTTCTCAATCTTCTGCGCAGGCGCTGGGAGGGTGGGGGGGTGGGTGTGTCTGTGTGGTCACGAGTGGTCTCTTGGGCAGTTGCAAGCCCTCTTCCTCAGATTAACTTTGTGTGATTTCTGGCCATACGTGGTAAGGTCCGGCGGAACCCGGAACCGCACATCCTCCGACGCGCTCTGCATGTCCCGCACATCCCGCTCTCCCCCTCCCCCACCCCGTGCTCGGCGACCTGCCGTCGCCATGCAAATAGCGCCTCAAGTCGCCACAATGTTTGAGACATTAACTCTTTCAGTCTCTCACACTCACTTTTACTCTTCTGATTCTCTCCCCCATCCCACCAGGGGGGAGTGAGAGAGTGGCTGTGTGATGCTTAGTTGCCAGCTGGGGTTAAACCACAACATATGGGGAGGGGAGTTCTCTAGTTTGTTCTTTGCATGACTTCTACTAAGTTAAAAAAATCACAGACAAAGGCATTATTTTTTATTGTGTATTTCTGAGTAGCCTACTTTAACCTTAATTCAAGTGCTGAAATTTCTATCTGTAGGAGAGAAAGGCATCAACTACACGTTATTAAACACATACAATCTTCTATTAACCTGCATAACTTTGAGGATTTGAAAAGGAAGTTGAAACATTCTTTGTTTTTAAATTTTGCATAAGATAAAGCTCTTAAGAACGGTTCTAGAAACACATGGCAAATAGTACTATAAGTTAAAGCAGCTTATTGTATATAATTTTCCCTAATTAAAGATGAAGTTCTACAAAAATATGCACTTGTGCCTCTTCTCACACAGCTGAGCAGGTATTTCTGTGATGACTCACTGGACCTTTACACCACACTTCTCCCAACAGCTCGATGTGTGCTCTCCTTTTAAGTTGTCATCCTCCACCACAGAAGAGCTGCTTTCCCACTCACAACTCACAGTTAGGCTTTCTAGCTCAAACAGTGGCACCAGCCTCTTTTGCAGCTGGCATAGGAAGTATATTGTGATGTGTGCTATTGCACACTGTGCCAAATGATACCCATAAGATCAGGCCACCACACTATTACAGCAGTGCCACTATTCATATTGTTTGCCTTTTGTCTCCCAGTATAGCCCTGCCCAACCCTGCTCCATTGTCCCACCTCGTCCCTGATCCAAGGTTAGCATGAGGTCTCAATGACCTCTCTGCATCAGCAGTAGGAATTGACTTCCTCCCCCTCCACCCCATGCTCCTCTCTCTCTGCAGCAAAGTGGCAAAGCATGTTAAAAATTCTGTTAAAGTCCTTTAAAAGGGATCGTTAAAATGACAGAGTTAACTTCTAGTCAGAATTCTGTCAGAATTCTAGTCAGAATTCTAGTCAGAATACGCTCAGCTTTCTCATTAGCTTTGTCACTTATAAAGAAAGCTTAGAAGTTTTTTGATGGAAATCTATATTTGGGCAGCAAAGTAAGAGACTCAAATGATCAGTTCTTCTGAAAATTAGGTACCAATTCAGGAGCTAAGGGACCTAAGGCATCCAAGTTGAAGAAAGCTTGAAAGAAGACTCAACATTAATTCTTCTAAACAGTATTATTATTATGAGATTTAATCTATTAATAAGATCAAATTCACTTTGATTGATTTGCAATTTTAAGTGTTGTTCATAATTTAGAGAAAAGTCTTTGTTTTGGTATTTTTTGAAAATATTGATGCATTAAAGACAATGGCATATGTGGAAGAAGAAAACTTCATGTGCCTTAGATCTACATGTAAAAGCCAACAAACACTGAATTTCTGATTTCTCAGAAAGCTTGACAGAAATATATTCCCATTTCATATTATCCTTTAGTTAAGTAATGCCATATTGAACATGAAGTTGAAAGAGTCTTCTCCAGGCTAATCATAAGCAATTATCTCCTAGCACATAAGTTTTGTTTCTGGAAGTTCTGTTACATAAACAACTAAATGTGGACTATGTGGGAACATTTAAAATTGCAACATACTAATTTTGCCAGGATCTGGTGAAGTCTCCACCTTTCTTTGTCCATTTCTTTGATGGTGCCTCTAGGTTACAAAAGCACTCTCTGCCTTCATGATGGCATAGACTCATCCTGAATGTCAGATAAAGTATTTAAAACTATTTACAGTTGCGTCTGATTGCCCCCTTAAAACTTCAGCCTTTGTGTGAGTTACGGCCTTTAGGGCTTGTTCAAAACTGTTCAAAAATAGTGTTTGAAGATACAGAGAGGAGCCAGGACTTCTGTCCTGAGCAGGAAAATCTCCAAGTCATCCTTGGTTTATGTGAGGTCAGTCAGGAAACTAGCTGCTGACATTCTTTTTTATAGGCACTGACTTAAACTGCTTGCAAATGGCTCCTCCACTCCCACAGCCTGCCTTCCCGTCCACCAAGCCCAGGCATTCCTGGGCACAGGATTCACACAACCAGTGAAGGCTTATAAATAGTATTCTCTCTTCATCCACTGTGTGCTACTGTCCACTCCCTTTTTTTCCCCTCTGCAGGTATGGAAGTGCTTGCAAAAAGCATCATTTGCATCCAACTGAATCCTCATTTTGCAACAGCACTAAAAGATCTACAACAATTTATTCCACAGACTGGATATATTTAAATACTTGTATATAGCTTAAATGCTGGAGCCATTATCTTCTGTTGCTGAGTTGTATAAGCTGCATGCATGGTCTCCAAAACTCAATTTGCGGAGCTTTTCCACCACAACTGTTTTGTTTATTAAGTCTCCAGATCCCATCAGGTGTGTTCTGTCAAGCCAAGTAAGGCCTGATAGTTTCTTTACAAGTTGTAATAACAGCACCGCTTAAAGCCAAACAGTTCTATCTGAATGCATCAAATGTTACTCCAGTGCATTGAAACTCATCTGGGACCAATAAATAGAACTGACAAGAAGTTTCTAAATAAAGTCAGTTTTTTGAGAACTGACTCTATAAGAAACACTCAGTTTTTCAAGAAATAACATCATTTCCCAAGATCTAAATTTCCCATTAGGGTTAGAAATTATCTTTGGGAAATGTCATGAGCTATTCATAGTAAGCAATACAAAAACTCTTATGAAAAATCAACCTCCAGCTGCAAACTATAGTCTATTGTATTTCTGAGTGTGCCATATTTGACACACTTCTCACAACTATTGTTTTGAAAAGAAGTATTCAGATAATCTGCATCATTGAACTGTGATTAGACATTTGATGATCACCCTGTTTAAGTTTGTTCTTGCTGCCCCTTTCTTGGTTCTCTCTTCATATCTCACCTGTCCCCTTCAGTAAGCTGGACAGGTACTTGTGTGGCCATATAGGAAACATGAGTAAACTGGAGAAGGAACCAAAACATAAAATTTATTCTTCAGTTAGATCAGCTGCCTGTACAATTGACCATGTAGCCGTCCTAACAGCTTGGCCAGAACGATGAAGGGACTAGGGAAGAGCAAGCAGACTCTGATAGGAAAGATGCAATTTATGCAGGAACTCCTGTAAAAGAAATGCTCATGTATTTTAGGCCTCAAATAACATGAACCCCCCATTTAAGACATTTGGCATGTGCAAGAAACTGTAAATGGGTTCAGAAGTACAGTGGAACAAGCACACAGGTTTTCAAGGAGATTTGGTGAGAAGAGGTGTTTGAATTACAATAGTGCTTTGTGAGCTGTGATTACCATCCCAGCTTCTGGCTTTGCTGGACTGTGTCATTCATTCCTGTTAACACAACAGTCAGTATTCACTTACAAGTAATAACCACTTAACAGAAACAAAATATTTTATTTGCCCTTTGAACATGCAGTTGCAGCTGTGTAATATACTGTGTCCTTTCATTTGTTTATCAACACTTAAAGATTAAAGTTATGTTTTGTTTTGACTTTTTCCGTGGGTTTGATTATGAATTATAATCAGACAAACTGTGAGCTGAGTGATGATGACTCAAGCATTTAGTAGAAAAGTTTATGGGAATCAAAGCTGGGGAAAAAAGCCACCAGAGGAATCCAGAGAAGTGTCTTATTATGATAAAACTAGGGAAAATCTGCATATTTAGAAATTTTTTGAAAAATCAAATACATACATGTATATGTATGTATGTGTATGTGCATGTGTGTGCGTTTATGAAGAACATTCAGGTTGCAAATGTGCAAAATATGATACCTGTTGAGATGTGTTCATTTCATAGGAAGAATGCAGCTTGCTTTTATAAGTCAAAGACAATGAGATTTTTGTGAAGCAAAAAGTAGTCTCAACAAATCTAAGTAACAAGAATGTACATTTCCATAATAAATCCACCACCTAAAATTGGTAAGTAGAAACAATAAATCCACATTTTCATGAGCAAAAGCAAATCGTATCCAGAGACTGCCTATTCCTGTCTGTATGATTGCAGGGCTTTGTAATGTTACTAGGTTTTTCCTTTTCATCTTGCAGAAGCTACTTCAGGGCATTGCTTGCTGTTGTCAAGGCATGAGAAACTGCCCTGGCACTTACCTGTATTCAGAAGAATTATCTGGAGAATTAACTGAAGGATTATTTGAAGAATTAGAGAGATTGGGGATGGAGGGCAGAAAGGGAGTTAGAAAATAAATATGGCTGACTGATTTGAAGGTGTGACTTTGTGACAGATGCTAGAGGAGCAGGGAAAGAGATGATGCTGTACTATAGAGATGATGGCTAAGAAGAAAGGAAAAATAGGAGCAATAGGGAATCACAGCAAATACTTGCTTATGGGTCATGGAATTGCTCCAAGGGTACTGCTTTAACTCTCTGACCTCTACAAAACCTAGATGTGCTATTAGCCCACAATAGAAGTTTTCCATGAGGCCCTCTCTTGTGGTGATGGGTTGACCTTGGCTGGATGCCAAAGTCCCACCAACGTCTCTCTATCCCCTTCCTCAGCTGGACAGGGGAGGGAAAAATACAATGGAAAGCTCATGGGTTGAGATAAGGACAGGGAGAGATCACTCACCAATTACCATCACAGGCAAAACAGACTCGACTCAGGGAAAATTAATTTCATTTATTACCAATCAAATCAGAGTAGGATAATGAGAAAAAAAATCAAATCTTAAAACACCTTCCCCCCACCCCTCCCTTCTATCCGGGTTTTACTTTACTCCCAAATTCTCTACATCCTCCCCCGCAGTGGTGCAGGGGGACGGGAATGGGGGTTGTGGTTAGTTCATCACATGTTGTTTCTGCCGCTCCTTCCTCCTCAGGAGGAGGACCCCTCACACTCTTCCCCTGCTTCAGCATGGGGTCCCTCCCACAGGAGACTGTCCTCCACAAACTTCTCCAACGTGAGTCCTTCCCACAGGCTGCAGTTGTTCATGCACTGCTCCAGCATGGGTCCCTTCTATGGGATACAGTCCTTCAGGAACAGACTGTTTCAGCATGGGTCCCCCACAGGGTCACAAGTCCTGCCAGCAAACCTGCTCCAGCGTGGGCTCCTCTCTCCCCACAGGTCCACAGGTCCTGCCAGGAGCCTGCTCCAGTGCGGGTTTCCCATGGGGTCACAGTTTCCTTTCGGCGCATCCACCTGCTCTGGTGTGGGGTCCTCCACGGGCTGCAGGTGGATATCTGCTCCACCGTTAACCTCCATGAGCTGCAGGGGGGCAGCCTCCCTCACCATGGTCTTCACCACAGGCTGCAGGGAAATCTCTGCTCTGGTGCCTGGAGCACCTCCTCCCCCTGCTTCTCCACTGACCTTGATGTCTGCAGAGTTGTTCCTCTCATATATCCTCACTCCTCTCTCTGGTTGCAGTTGCACAGGTTTTTTTCCCCGCTTCTTACATATGTCATCACAGAGGCGCTACCACTGCCGCTGATGGGCTCAGCCTTGGCCAGCGGTGGGTCCGTCTTGGAGCCGGCTGGCATTGGCTCTGTCAGACGTAGGGGAAGCTTCTAGCAGCTTCTCACAGAAGCCACCCCTGTAGCTCCCCCCTGCTACCAAAACCTTGCCACGCAAACCCAGTACACTTGTTTCCTCTGCTTTGAGTGTAACAGATTGGATTTCAAGTGCAATCACTATGTTTGCATGCTTCTTTGGCAGTGGCTTATTAACATTTGTTCAGTTTTAATGCCTATAACGTATAAATTGCCATTTTGCTCAGGTTGTTTTCCCTTTTTACCTCAAGTTTTGCCAATTTTTAGGAGTGGAGATCTGTGCTAACATTTTATAATAATTAAACTCAAGCAAACTCTAGCCAGTATGCAACATCTAATTAGCAAATATTTGAAGTTCTAACCTCTCATTGACTGGGATAGCCAGAAAACCCTCCAGTGCTCTCTCCAGAACCTCACTTGTCCATACAGTGTAATAGGCTCTGCAGTGAGACCCAAAGATCAGGAAATATGGAGTAATGTGAACCAAAGGTACCACATCTAGATACCATAGATGTGGTCAATATGGGGTTGGCTGCTCCCTCTTTCACATGCACTGATTTTTTATACGCATGTTAAAATTAAGCATTTTCACAGTGGCTCAAAATCATTCCACTTACTTAACTTCAGGGACTTAACTGGAGCACCTGTATGAAGTGCATAATTTCCTGATTCAAGTGCTTAGTTTGAGACTTGGGGAGCAAACCTGTGTGCAAAAACTCAGGGAAAGGGCTTGGTTTCAGTTTGCTGCAGTTCTCTGTGCATGGTATGAGATGGTCTGCCAGTGTGGTGGTGCTGAAGACTCTCTCTGAGTGTAAGATCTCAGACTAATAACGAATCCAGACACAAATACATGTAACAGAAAAAGACTAGGAAACTTTCAGCCTGTAATTATCATATAAACCCTGCTTCCTAACATGATTATCTGGGTAATTGGAGCTCACACACACTAGGACTTAGAATAGTCTAAGCAATCATCTATTTTCTTTCACCTCTTGTTCTCTGTATAAATGCATTCTTCCTTTTCCCCCTTGGTGCCATCAGTCTGGGAACTATCCCTGCCTGCAGTCATCCCTAGGAGGGATGGAGGAGTCCTGACTGAAAATAGCTGAAGAAAGAAGCAATGTCTGTAGGACAGCAATATATGTATACGAATATTTATATTCTAAAAGGGCAATGTTTCTCCCTCAGCTTTACAGTATTTTAATTTCTAATTTTATCTTCAAACTTCTATCTACTATTCCTTATGTATCCTAAATATTAATGAGACAGTACCAACATACTGCTTGCCTGGTCAGAGGGAACAGGGCCACTTTGATGTCATCCTTCAGGCACTATTTTGTGTCTTTGACCTACATCCAGCTACCAGTTCTTCATGAAGCTTACTCTTAGAGCTGCTACTTGTCTGTCAAATTGTCTGAAAACGGCCTACAGTTTCAAATGTTTTCAGTGAGGCTGACGGGTAGTCAAAAGACTTGAAAGGCAATTTTATTACAACACCAGGATGACAGGAATATTTGCTCATTTCAGATATAAAGCAGTCCAGCACTGTATTGCACTGTAATCAATTTTTTACAACTTACAGAGACATAAATGCCACATCTAATCACTAGAGAATAGCAATCCTTCAAACAGAATTGAGATGTTTCTTGAAAGAACCATTTGAACACTGGAAAGGCACTATGTTTTTCAATTAAAAAACATTCACTCAAATGTCAAAGACCTCACTATTATCAACAACAAAACTGAAAAAAACCTCACAATTAACTCCAAGGAAAATATTAATATTGATGGAAAGTCTATCTTTGTGCATGAACATCTGTCTTTCATATGGCCCCAGTTATCTCTTATGCCTCATTTTTTATCCTGCAGTATGCTTACTACCTTACAGTATCCTCAGAAGTCGCTAAACATCACTATGAGAAATTCTCAAGGTCTGGTACAGAAATCACAGTAACAAATTAATTTTTAAAATTACTCCTGCCAGTATTTCTGTATGAATCACCTACATATATCTCACATATGCAAAGGTACATTTTGGTAGCACAATAGATACGTGTGTGTATTTTGAATAACTGGATTTAGTGGTAACTTTTAAGCTTCGCCTTTGGAATAGTATCTAAAACGTGACTGGGAAATAGTTCCAGATTCAACTGCAAGAAAAAATCTGGGAAAACAAATCAGCAAAGACTAACTTGCAAGAACTGTCATGTGTCTATTCAGTTTTGATAAGGATGCTTCTCTAAATGGTGTAAAATGCTAAAATTTTTAGGCTGGTCCAGAAATCTCAAGAGGCAAGACTTGTGAGATTTCTGGGAGTAAATACCTTATATTGTGCTGAAACTGAGGAGATAAAAAGAAGACGTGGCTGAAGATCAATGAAAGAGCAGAACTTAAAGATTTCCTATTAAGTTTCAGTTTGTTTGTAAAAATGGGGAAACTCTGAGGAGTACAGGAGAGCCCCACACTACAGCGAAACCCTGATGTTTTATGCCTTTTACTGTCACTGCTGCTACGTGAACCATGATGTAGTAT
This sequence comes from Ciconia boyciana, assembly GCF_034638445.1. Classification (NCBI taxonomy): domain Eukaryota; kingdom Metazoa; phylum Chordata; class Aves; order Ciconiiformes; family Ciconiidae; genus Ciconia; species Ciconia boyciana. The sequence goes on along the minus strand of NC_132935.1, from coordinate 108,301,900 downwards.
TTGAGATTGGGCCAAACTTTTGCAAACAAATATGTGAAACTTGCCTGCTTTTAGGTTTCTTAACAAATTTAACCGTGTTTGCTAAAGGGCTGTTAGGGATTACAAGTGTTTTGAATTAACTTGGGCCCACTTTGCTGAAAATTACATGAAATTCATTATTTTTAAAGTTTTGGTTGCAAAGCAAAAAAAACCTTTGGCTTTCTAGGCTGACTTTGCTCTGACTTTTTATTCACTGGAGCATGAATCTCTAGGTGGGGACTGATATGAATTCAAACCACAGATATTGTTCAGGAACATCTGTGGAGTGAAAGAGATTTGGTACTAGTCTTCCTGTTTTTCTCTGTTGCTGATGCTGTACATAACACATTTGGGTCTCTGCATGTTGTGTGTAGGCCCACCTGTGAAGAACTGGACAGGAAAATTACCTACCTGCCTGTTTTTAGGATTCAGGAATCAGAGAGGTGGGGGTAATGCAAACAGAGGCTTAAGACAAATGCTTCTTCTTTGTTAATTAAGCCCAGCTGATTTATATACTAAAAAGGAAAAGAAGGAAAGGAGCAAAAATCCTTTCAAAGAAGTAGGCTGAGCATTCTGCAACTTGAATTTGAAAAGATTTGTCCAGAGCCATAACTCATTACAAAGAGAAAAAACTTGGTTTTAGAATTGTTTGCTTTGCTGTGTTACTTGAGAAACACTTAGTATGTTATCCCAGTGATATCAGAGATTGCTAACACATCAGGATGGCTGCCTTGAAGATAATAAGACTGGATGCTAATGTTACGTCTTATTTTCTTTCCATCTCCTATCCTTTTTCTAAGTTCAGAAGCTTTCCCAACTTCTTGCACAAAACAATTAGCAGCTGTTGCCAAACTCAGTTCTTCATCTTCAATTTCCTCATCTCTTGTCAAAAGAGAAAGAAGTAAGAAAGATGAATACATTCATTTTTAGCTGAATTTTTGGAAGCATTCTTGCAGGAACAGCTGACCTTAACCATGCTATACTACCTTCCCTTTTCCTTCTTTTAATCCACAATCTACAATAATTTGTGACTTTCCTGTGTATCTTACTGAAGTAATTTCCATCTTTCTCTCCCTACTGCAACCAAAACATTTAAGCTTATGCTTCCTGATTTCTCTCCCTTTCCCTAGTAGTTTTATTTATACCTATATGTATTTCTTTCACCAAGTGTACAAAAGTCTTCCACTAGTTCTCAAAAAGGCTTCATTTTCACCTCCTTCATTGGTGGTACCCGTTTCTTGAAGTTTGTACCAGGAAGATGTGATAGACAGAAAAAAGCTTTTCATAATATGGAGCTTCACATACTTCAGGGAATGTTTCTTTCACTTTCTTCAAGGAACATTTAATTTGCTCTTAATTTTGAAAAGGAAGCTGTGGCTGTCGATCATTTCCAGTCTTTCATATTCTATTGAACCTCTTTGCCAGTATACTCTATCTAAAAGCTGAACTGATCTACTTATTCTAAAGTTTGACTCTTTATCATAGATGATAATGGGATTGAACCAAATACTAACTCCCTCTTTATTAATGACAGTCCATGTTGCTTACTAATTGTTACTCTCTCTGCTTGCAGTATGCTTCACATTGTTTTCTTTTTGCAGTCTTCATCTATCTTTTTTTATCAAAAGCTGCATTTATCCAGACTTGGCACTAATGGATACCATAGTCTCACTAAATCTGCAGGGAATTGCTTTTGCTTATATCAGGAAGAAATTAATTTTGCTGATGGGAGAAATAATGCCATGCTGTTTGTGATATGAAGAATGGTGTAATAAGTTAAGATGAACTCCAAGCATTTTCAGAATCCGCCTAATAAAGGAAAAAAGAATGACAGAGTTGTGAGCTGAGGAAAAATACAACTGTCATTTTACCTCGTAGAAGAACTGGAAGCAAAGTGATACTGTGAATGGGAAAAAAACCTTAATGACTGTGCACGATCAGAACAAGCTCTTAAACATAAGGAAGTGGATTTCTTAGATGGTATTGCATCACATTTTAATTATTTGCATTGATTTAGAATCTATGCTTGATTATTCAAAGTGTTGTGGTACAGAGGAGGGAAAAAATTATCTATTTCTGGACAGTGGAAAAACTTGCATAATTTTGGTGCTACCAAAACAGGAGAGGGTGATGATACTGCCATTATGAAGCAGAGGTACTTGCAAGGCACTGAAGGGGATTAACTTGGATCCAACAGGACTTAGCTAAGGCACGGTTGCCAAGAGTTGTATCCAGAGGACCTGCTTAGTGACTGTGCTTTCTGGCATTTTGGCTCTGGAAAGTTCTGCTAGCTTCAGCAAAGCACCAGATTTGAGCTAACAAGCCCTCATAGAGAGCACAACATGGCTCAGAGACGCTGAGTAGCTGTGCTCGCACAATGCTCAGCTGCTGATGTACTAAACATTGCTAGATCCAAATTTACTGTGTGAGGAGCTGCTGCTGCTGTGGGGCAGAAGGGATGAAAAGCATCTCCCTCTTTGGCACTTCTCCAGTGCACGTGGTCCCGTGCTTCTCTTGAAAGTGCCAGACCCAGCAGGCTGCAGCTGCTCAGCTTAAGCTCTGCTCCACATGAAACATCCATACCACCACCTGAACCAAGGCTCGCCCTGCAGTCATGCACTGATGTTCACACTGTGCTGACTGTGACTCACGCTGGCTCCAGACCTATAGTGTGTGTCATCTTCGGGTGTACACTGTGACAGACATTTCAGGTTATAAGTATGTTTCACCCACAAGCGGGTCTTTTCACTGTATGTGCACTGCATGTGTTTCAGCTGAAGTCTTCCATGGCAGCTCTCTGCCTCAAATTACCTTCTTCCAACAGTGGGACGACAGGATTTTAGCTCAATTGCCCATCTGTTTCTGAAATTGAGATTGGACTAAAACAAGCTTTGTTTTGCCATGTGGAAAAGGATAATCATTCTGAGAATTTCTAGTGCCTAAATGATTTGGAGTAGGAACTTGAACTTTGGCAGTAAGCTCATATCATCTTTGTGTAGCTGTTAAAAATCTGTCCAGCTTGGCTAAAGTATACCTATCTGAGAAACACGTGTTTGCAAGTGCAGAGTTATGCCTGTGTGCAATGTAGATATTTATAGATTCTCACTCTCAATTTGCAAAATCTCCTCTGTAAATCTCTGACAGGTTTGAAGTATAATACCTTCTTCTTTAATATGCAATATCATAAAAGAAAGTGTTTGAAGATGTCATTTCAAGGATATATTTATTTTCTTTAGCTCAAAGACAAAGTTTAAAAAAGGGATATTCGTATGTGCTGAGTAGCCCTCTCCTCTGGAAGCCCCTAATAATTTGCATAATTTTAGTCAGAGAAGAAGCTGTCTTGAAGAATGGGAAAGTTAATGTACAAGCATCTGTGGGATAATGGATCATGATTAGGATCATCATCCTTTGACAGGATATGGAAATTCCTGATTGTTGAATAAATGGTATCATAAAAATATCTTGTATTTAATAATTTCTTTGAATCTTGTTAACATTTCTTGAGCTCATCGAGGAATATAATTATCTAACAGTGGTTTGAGATATTTTAACAAACCTCAGTCTCCCTACTAAACTTTTAAGTGGGCCGCAATCTATCCACTGGTGAATGTATTCTTTTAAAAATAGCTTATTTAGGGAAGGAATTATGCATTTGTGTTTAAAATTTAATCTACTTCTATGAAATTGTACTTGATTTTTTGAAATAATGTTGTAACTAAAAAAAAAAAAATGTTCTGATCATTAACAAATTAAGGAATCATAAGATTTTCCCCTTTCAGTCATAGGCTGGGTTTTTCTCCATTTTCCCCATCACTGCAACAAACACAAAACACATTCAGGGATGCTGTGGTGGAAAATATTTCCATTTCCTTATTTAAAAAGCATTGTAGGACAGTCCAGACTTTTAGCTCTCAAACAAAACTTTTAGTCTGAAGTACCCTTCTCTGTCCTGCACACTGCAATCCTCCAACCCAAATAAACTGATAACACATAATAGAAAATAATAGTATGGCCCTGAAGAGGTATTATATGTGAACAGATTTATTCTTAGGTTTTTCTCTTTGAAAATAGGGTTTTTAAAAACCTTTACAGTAACTGAATAGAATTTGGGACAGTAGCATAAAAATATTGTGAAGCAGACTGAGGTTACTCTGTGTTTATAAAGAATACAACAGGCTTTAAATATTTCAAAAAATCACTTGAAATAGACTTGTCTTTGCTAAATATACTTGTCGTGTTACCTTATAAGGATGTACACCTCTCTCTCTCTCTCTTATTTGCTCCCACCTAATTAGTAAAAGTGCTAGCTTTTTTAGTGGTGTTTTGTTTCTGGAGGCAGGTGTGGATCTGCCACTTTATTCAGATCAGAGTTAGAAGCTGCTGCTATTTGAAAGAGGACAATTAATGGAGACACTACTGACTATCAAATGAGGTTTCTTTCAGTTTCAGAGCTGTCATCTGTTCTCATCTTCAGAAGAGCTGTCTCTTTATCCTCTGTTTCCTTTCTAAAGGATGACAATAACTGTTATATGTTTTGTAAGGATTGTATACTTCCTTAGGGTAACAGCATCCATTATACGTTCTTCCTCTTTTTCCTTCGGGAAGGACTTCTTGTTCTTGTGGAGTGAGCTAAGGTCAGAGGTTTGAATTCAGACTTCTCAGTTTGGACTTGGAAAGCTGTGACAGACACTTCAATGTCTTCCTCTGCCCTCGGTCCTGTGTTAGACTGTGACAGATATGGGGGTTACTTGGCCTCCGTACCCAGTGACTCCTTGCCTTTGGGATGGGGTTACCCACAGATCAAGATCACAGCTCAAGACCAGAACAATTTACTTGGCTGCCACCAGTGAGTGTTGGCTTTCACACACGAGGTAGAAGTCGCTGAGGCAAATTCATGTGCAGGTCATGGTAACAGTTATCAGGAGCAGTCACCTGCTTTGTAGAGGAAACTGCGAAAGCATATACTCATATCATTCAAATATACATTTACAAAATATGTGAATACTATATTAAATACATGCAGTGATTGTGTAATGGTAAAACAGATTTGCTCCAGAAAGGCTAAATTCAGAACAGTCTCATGTCTGAGAACACGAGGTTGCCCCTAGGTCAGACCAGCTTGCAGTAAGAATGGAGGTGAAACTAAGAATGTGCCATTGGATTTAAAGCCTGTGCTGTTCTGGGTTACATTTGAGTGAACATTACTGATTTAAAAAATTTATAAAATACTCCCTCAAAAATACCAAAATGCAGTGTCCTACCATGATACAATTGAACTATAAATTCTAACTATATTTTAAAAATACAGTGTTTGAATTGCTGTTTTAAACACTACAACCGATATGGATATCAGAAACAGCTGCTGACCTGGGATATACTGCAAGATGAATAAACAGTTCTCATAATTCTCCTAAGGCTCTGAATGACCTTCCTGAGCAGAGACACAAAAATGGGTACCGAATACAAATCTTATCAGATTGTTGGCAGGATGAATGCATTTAAATAGACTCATAATGTTGATTTAGCTCTCTTATCTATCCCTATTTATCTCCACAAAAATGCAGAATAAAAGAATATCAACGCAGACAAAAATAGGCATACATGAAATAATTGAAAGAGGAGATAGGGTGAATAAGTAAATGAAGATGTAGAATAGGAGAGTCACATTTCATCAAGCAGGTACCAAATCAGAATGGAATCCAGTTCATCATATCTATAAGAGGTACTGTGTCATGATGACAGTAACTTAGGATATACTGTGAAAGCATATTCATAGAGTCAAATTCTGCTCTTTGCTGGAAGTTTATTCTTTCAGTTCAACAGTATTAACATTTGGCCCATAATAAAAAGCCTCCAGACTTCTTTAATAGCTTGCAGTACTCAGTAAGGCTTTCAATCAATGAAAAGCGAAATGTATTTATATGGCCAGTTTTTGGATGTGGCTATGAATTAAAGTCACATTGAAAGATGTTTCCCTTTCCTTTTATTTTAGGAAAGATTTACGCCAAAGTCTTTGGTTCTTCTGATGAGATTGGTTTATATATTTATTCTTATGACTAGCTTACCAAAAAATGTTGATGGCAGAGTACATGGAAATTGTACTGGAAGTGTTACCAATAATTTCTTTAAAGTTGTTTCCCTTCCCCAGTCCCTAAACCTTTAATGCTTGAGAGTGAAGAGCACGCTTGGATTGCCAGGAATAAGAGCCCAAGACTTTAGGACGAATTATCTGTATCTCTTTGGCAAGCAGAGATGGACGGAAGCTACTTGGTTGTCTCACAGATTTTGTTCTTGTACTGTCTTCTTTCAGTGAGCTTAATAGCACCCAGAGAAAACTCATACTTCTTCCCAACTCTCACCACCTGTGCCTGCAGCACTGCTTCTAAGAAGGCTTAATGGTTGGATGAGGTTATTTTCTGGAAGAAAGATGAGCTGAAGCTGTACTTAAGTAAGACAATTTTTCAACCCAAAAGCAGGCTAGGAAGCTGAGATGCTACTCAGTGTAATTGCTTTTGGCTGAAAGGACACCTTGCAATCATTTATTTCAATAGCTTAGGAGCACTCAGGAATTTGTTGCTTCTTGCACATCCATTTGCACAAAGAATAACTCCTGTAATCTGTGGTAGATACAGAGACACCATCACTGACAGGTGAATGACAGTCATGGTTCCGCATCAATTTACATTTACTGCAGAGCTTTTGAAATCACCCTCTGGCACAAAACAAGGCCATCTCCTTAACCTGATGAGCAACTGCAGCTACTGCCTCTCCTCTGTAATTGCTTTGCAGCTGCACTAAATGGAGCTGAAGGCCTTGGAAAGGACTGTTAAATAGCAGCTAGCTTAGGGATTTTTTCCAGAAATAACAGGTTCATAATATTTGTGGCATGTTAAGAGGTCTCTGTCTCTCCTGCCGTTGTCTGATATTTTGTGTCTGTTCCCCGCTGAAGGTTTTCCACTCGCCTCACTTACAGCACAGCCATGCAAACAGAGTACTCTGTGGGGATGGATGAGCTGAAGGGGTGGAAACCTCTGGCAGGAAAGTGAGAGCAAGTGTCTGATGGAAGAGGCAGAATCTGATCTGCTGCTGATAGAAAAGAAATTTTATCTTAGTAGCACATCTGTTTTATGAAGGTTGCACCCCTCCGCTGAGCTGTGTGCCAAACCCACCAGCTGTGTGGTCACAGAGACCACAGGAGGTGGCCCATCGTGAGGGACAGACAAAATCTGGTTCACATCCTATTTTCCTTTAAATTATAAACATATCTGGCAACAAAGCCAACATCATCAGCCATACCCTCTGTCATTAAGTGCAAGCGCTTCTACTTCCAGACCCCAAGGGGCAGTACAGTTACTTAGAGGTCTGCCGGCAGTGCAGTGGAGGGGTACCGTCCAGTATGCTTTGGTATAGGGGCGTGGCAGAGCAGTATAAAACTAAGGCCTTTTGTTGGTCTTGCTGTGGCTACTGTGTGACTGGCTGGGTGGGAATCTCTGGAGGAAGAGGGGGAACCCAGGAGCACAACAAGCAAGGGTGGTATTAGTTTCTAACATTTTATTTTACTGTGTTTCACCCAGAAGATCTCAATACCCTGTCTTTTGAAGGGTTATCGTGTTCTAGTTTGGTATTTCTAGTCCGAGAAACTGGAATTCCCCTGGGCTCTTGACAAGGTACATTAAGGGAAGAGCACAGGTAATTGCAAATCAAGCCTTTGGCTAACTTGCAGTTCTTTCACTCCTGGCTAAATGCTCTTAAATCTGTAGTAATTTTTTATTCTTCTAGTAGAATTCAGAAGCAATGTGTAGGATAGTATAAATGAGACTCTTTCCCTTGTCGTTGGGTCTTTTTAAGCCCTCCCTATTTCAACACGTAGGGGAGACTATGTTGGTGTAATCCACAGACACTCAGTAGGAGGTGGAAAAATTTCAGGGAAAGCAGTGTTGTGCACAGTAACTAGGAAGTGCTTTTTAAAGTGGTACCCAGCGTGTCTTGGGGAGTAATGGCCAAATTATTATCCGTGTTTGTTTGGGTCAGCATTGAGTAGGAGTGGAGATGAGGACAGTTAATAGATGCTTCTCATTTGACTGAAAACACCTGCTTCAGCAGTGTTGAATGCGAGTGGGAATGATCAGTGAGAATACCTAATGAAACAAAGAGGTTGGAAGGTGTTAATTGCACCATGTAATATTCATTTGCTACTCCTTTCTGGAAAGCATTGCCACTTGTGTTGCTGTTATTGAAATTTGGATTTATAAATCCAGTGCAAATATCTTAACCAGGTGTGGTTAAGATGAAGAAGCTCTCCTTGTTATGTTTTTTTCTCTTTGTTCCTCTCACAAATCAAGGTTATCAAATACCTGAGACATAGGACTGCAGTATTTTACAGTATTAGGAAATGTAAAAATATGAAAAATCCATGAAATATTACAAAGATGGCTACTCCAGCACAACCTGCAAAAAGGCTGTAAGAATGTCAACTCTTAAATTGTTTGAATTACGAAGTGATGGGGGAGAATGGGAAAGCATGAGGTAGGAAGAGCTGAAGAGCAGATGAGCGCCAGGAAAGGCAGTGGCAGCAGGTGAGATGTCCCCTGTGATCATTGGAAAGTAGGGGTATCCTTTGGATCACTAACCAGGTAAGCAAGGGGAGAATATAGACAGTGATGTTTGCAATATGTCTGAGGGCGTTCTCTGCTAAAACATCCCGTGAAGCCTTAATTTGAAGGCTGGGGCCAAGGGGCAAATTGATCTTTTTGGTAACTGCATGAACCTTCAATGCATCTGGCCTATATTAGGAACAATGGGTGAACTGAAGAGAGCATGATAACTCTATCTGAAAAATGCAATACTGGAGCTCTGTGGGGAAATTACAGCTGACGTGTTTAGCAGTTCTGATTTTAGATTTGTGACTAAACCCATGCTGTTAGTTTTAGTGTATATGTAGAAAAAAAATATAACTTGTTGGCTGGGGGAAAAAATACTTTGCTTTAGTTGCCAAGATAGATATATCACAGGCAAGCATTCTTTGACACTTACAGAGACATTTATACAGCCTGCAAGCAGAGAGCATAAACTGGTCTTGCTATGGCATGTCGTCAGGCTGAATGAAATACTTTCTCTATAGGTCTGCTGGTGGGGTTTGAGCAAAAGCTCCTCTTATGCAATGGCTTAAAAGACAAAAGAAAAAAATAAAGAAGAGGTGAAGTTCATGACGTTTAAGATGGCTGTGACTAAGAAGGAGTCCAGGTGACCCCTACTGCCAGGAACTCACACAAGTTTCAGAGCAGTTTAATGGCCAGTTACCAACCAGTGCCGTTTCAAAGCAGTTTCTGTGGGGCTGCACTTCGATATATATGTAGAGACAGACTGGGAGAGATTGACTTAGAGAGAATAACTGACAAATTTACTCATTTTTAAGAGAAGACATGACCGTATTTTCTGAATTCCCTTCTGGCAGCTGAACATGAAAACTTGATGACAATAAAAATTTGTCACATCTTCCTGCTGCAAATAGGATTTCTGGTCATTTCACTGACCACACAAGTACTATCCTGTGGAAACAGCAAAAAAATGGATTTATTGTTAGAAGTACAAACTAGAGAAAAAATATTGTATTATCTATATGATCTGTGTAGTATTCAGCAAGGCTTTAAAAAGGACTGGTGTTGCATGCTGGGTTTCAGCTTGTTTAATAATTAATTATGTGATTTGTCCCAAAATGTTAAAATTGGATGGAGGTCTAAGTTTAGACTATTTTTTGGGAATAGGTATTCTTACCCAAGATGAACATAGTAAAATGTAATGCCACCTACGAAACATGCTGTTTAACTACTCTTTTGCTTATGTTTTCCAGCTTGTACACGTACTCTATTTCATAGCCTTTGTTGTTGTTGTTTTGCAGTTTCTGTGAAGAGTGTAGTTTTTCTTACTATTATTTCAGGTTGATTTTCATAACTTGTCTAGAAGTCCAGTGAAGGAGATGATTTTTCTAACTGCTTTGCCAAATGCATGCAATGCACTTGCTCTGAAATGCAGACAGCGGTGAAGATTTCTCAGTTCAGAATTCAGCTGATAATTATTCTTATCACTTTGCTCTTTCACATGTGTTGGCTCTGCTGTGCTGACAAAAGTTAACAACTAGAGAGGCAACAGTTGCAAAAATATTCTAGGAATATTTATTCCCATGTATAAATGAACTTACATTCACCATTTGGATAATTTTTACATCTTCTAGTTATTTAAGTGCTTAGGTTTTGTTGACATGTCTGTTCCTGGCCATGAATTCCCAAGTACCAGCCTACACAGCAATCAAGCTTAACTGTGCACCAGAAATTTCTTGTTTCAGATACGCTTAATCTTTATTTCATGATAATATCAGATAAGTACCAACCTTACACTGGAAATTCAAATAAGATGGGCATCAAAGGCAAGTTCACCACTGCCAACAAATCAGTGAATGGACAGCTCAGGTAGTGGTAGGCTTTAGCATCTATTTTATACATTGTTAAGCATAGTGGCAATGGAGGGCAGTGGGCAAGGGGCTGTGCAGTAAAACATTATTTTTCTAGTATGTTCTCGTAGTATGTGATAGTGGCTAGTAACACCAGTGGAGTTATTAGCCACTAGTCCTTTGTACTAGTGGGAGTACAAAGGACCATGAAGATGAGGTAATTGAAAAACTTACTTTTTTTGTTTGTTTGTTTCCCCAATTTTGTTCTTTATTTGGTATTTACTGTGACTCCAAAGCACATCTGAAATGGTAGTTCAGACTTTCTCTGATAACAGGAAAGTAACAAGGTGAAAAAAGAAACTCTGAATGAAGGTATCTTCTTTCTTCCTTGGGTTTCTTTCTTGGGGGGGGGGGGGGGGACGGACAAATAAACAAATGTGGCTTACTGTTAAGACTAAAATGAGAAATTAATATTTGCACTATTCAGAGGTAGACTTTTGAAAAGGCATTTTAAATGCTTAACACACAGAGGTGGACAGGCAGCTTTCTGCTTCTGAGAAGCCTATAAGTAGGGTTTCTGGAGAGGGACGTGCAAGCGGGAAGTGCAAGAAGAATGCACCTGACACTAATTTTTTTCAAGAAGGAGTAGCTGAAGACAAATAACCATCAAAATTCCCTAAATACTTTGATCTCAAATTGTTTGACTAGGGACCCTCCCTATGGGCATCTTGCTCTACACAGGTGCCTAGAGAGAAAGCAGAAGTCTCCCTGATGTTCACCTTACTGCATACAGCAGGGCTTGGATCTGAAATCAAGGACTAGACAGTGTTCACATTGACCTCTTTCATGGTCTCTTTTTCTATTTTGAAAATACATGTGAGAGGTAAGGCCTGAGAAACGTTGCTGTTTTGTTTCCTTGCAGCTGTGCTAGCTGGCAAATGGTGCTGGTGTGAGACTTTGTGATCACCACAAAAGCAATGTTCCCACCAGGCCGCCTGAGGGCAAGGGATGTGGTCTGGTCACAGCTAGGTTGATGTCTTTGCATCTCAGCTTTGAAAGGATGGTGGTAGCTACTGCACACTATAGCTAAGAAAAGACGGTCAGTATGTTTGTGTTAGGACTAAGGAGATGCAGAAGCAGTCTGAAGTAAAAATGAAAGCCTTTCCACTGTCATTCAGTAACAGGTTTTTCACCTGCAGAATACATTTGGAGGAAAAAAGAGCTACAAAATTCAGCTTATCTAGTTCACATTTTGCTGCTCTATAAAAGGAAGGTGATGATAAAGGGTTATTGGTAGTAAAGAAATGAATTTTCACTCTAAAATGCTGTGCTTTGAAAAAATAATATTAATATTATTGAGGGGGAAGTCAGAGAAAAGTATTTACTGATAACTGAACGAGCATTAACAAGATTCTGCAATTTACTTTGCACAGTACTTGGAAATGTGCTAAAAAATGAAAAGCACTTTAGCATATTAGGGTGATCATTGGAGCATCACCTGAGGGAATTATAATCGAAACACTTTAGTGAAATGCTTTAGAATGCCATGAAGTGAAATTAATCTGTTTATAAAAAGAGGGACTAGCCCACCATAATGTGAAAGATTTACCTTCTTGATTACTTTTCAGAGCTTCCTGAGAGGAACTAATAACTTTTTCTGTTAAATAAAATTATGGGAACAGGACTTGATTCCTGGTTTCTGAAGGTAAATGGAAGCCAGAAATATACATATACCATGAGAAAAGATGATATATATTCTGTAGGCAATAAAGCACAATCAGGAGTGTAAGAAGAGATTGCACCTCCTTTTGCTACAATAAGCAGAACTGATTGAAGCTTCCGGAATACCTTTGTTTCACTTGTTTGCCAGAAAGCCAAATTGGCTGTGCATAAAAGGAATTCTCTTTGAGAAGGTGAGTAGAATGAACTGTATATATATTCCTGTTCCCGACCTCTTTTGAGTGAGTGAGGTGGAGGGAGGACATTTTGGCTGAAACACTACATGAATCTGCAGTAATCCACAGTGGGATGCAAGTTAGAGCCCTTCCAAGACCACCTGTCAGCCTTGATGTTAGAGAGTATCTTTTTCTCAACATGTCCTATCTTGTGCAGCTCAGCTGGACCTGGAGAGTATGTCCAGCTACAGTTTTTGCTTAATGGGTAGTTAACTATTTCTAAACTGTTGTATTTGTTTGCCATGTTTGATAAATAGTCTAGACAAATGCTTTGCAGACATGTTTGTTATAGTCACTCCAGCTATTCCATGTTATGTTGATCGGCCACATAACTCACAGCACTATTTCTGTTCTTTGATAGTAGACTAAAATATTTAAATCAGAGAAATAACTCCACTATGTAACTAAAAATGGGCATCTGATTTATTCAGATAATCAACGTTTTGCCAAATGTTTAGGGTTTACTCATATGCCTGTAATAAAAAAAAAAAAAAATCCTGATCATCCATTTCATTTGTAAGGATGTAAATTTACCACCACTTTCTTTACTTCTAGAGCAAATCAACATTATAATGAATTTGGCTTTGCTTCTGTTGGAAGCTAAATATTTGCTTTGGTTTTGTTGGAAACAAAACTAAACATGAGATTGCTTAACTTTTCTTTTACGTAGAGCAATAAAATATCTGGGAAAACTATAAAGATAAGCTTAAAGTGGACTCTTTTAGCTTTCATTGCTATGAATCAAGAACAAAACAACTCGCTACAACATCTGTACTCTGCTAAATAATTTAGTTGGTACTGATGCTAAAATATCTATTGCTTCATGCTCAATGGATTTGGCATTTAATGTTACACTTTAAAACATTTTCCTTTGAGTAATTGGATTGTTATCCAACATAATGAGTCAAAGTCATCGTTAATGAAATTTCTTATTAGTTCACTAGGACTTCAGAAAAAAAATTGGCCCTACCACTACTTTCAGATTTGAAGTTTGAAAATGAATGAAAGGGAACAAGAGTAAATTGCTTGATTTTTATGCTACTTGGGTTTTGAATTATTCCCAGTTTAACAGTGACTGGTGAGGGAGCTACCTTAATTTATTTTCTTCTTTATGGAATTACTTGTGTATGTGCTTTCAATGACAACCCATTTCTAAGGGAGCAGGGAACACAGAGACAGATGCTTTGGGGAGACAAAGTAGAAAGAGAACATGAAATAACTCCTAGGACAAAGGATGTTGGCATTTCAGTTAAGATGAATAGCTCCTTCCTCTGGAAATGTGTGCCTGCAGGGGACAGACTTTTCATTAATTAAGATGTCCTTTGTTACCAACGCTGAGCTATGGCAATCCTGAAGGTCAAGTGCACAGACCTGTGGTGTCTAGCAAGGCTGGATACTGTTTATCTCTATAGCTGATGTTAATAATGTTTGTCTTTTAATTGTCATGGTAAAGTCACCGGGAGCAGATTGTTCCCTGTCTCTAGGCAAGATGAAGCAGGAGTAAAATCCCATGACTAGAGGTAAACACAGCTGGAGTTTGGGTGGTATGGCGAGTAGACCTCAGGTGCAATGCCCAATTTTCCACCCAGTTTCAGGTATGTAGAGATGGTGAGAAGTGGAAATAGCAATAGCTGGACAAGTGGTAAGATGTGGGCAACTTGCAGACTTGGTGAGGGACCTGAAACGGCAGTGTTGTCTCTATCAATTAACTTTTTATACAGAGATGAAATTCACAACTTGTACCACCTCCTAACATTTCTAAAATGGCCTAAGATCCTCCAGTGAAACTGGTTATGTAATATTATTGTTTAGATATGATGCAGAAGGAACCCATGCACATGTATAACTAGATAGAGAAGACCGGGAAATCTTTCATCTATCTTTTTCCAAAAGTCTGGAATATTTTTGTTATATTACAGCAAAACAATATTTATTGTTATGAGGCATCCATGGTGAATGCCTTTTCCTAGTATTTAAACTCAAACAAAACTACTAGGGTCTGGAATTTTTCTACAGTAAACTTGGAGATCCTGAGGCACCTTCTCCAGCTGCTTTAACTACTATGTGATACTACATTATTCATTTCATGCTCAAAGAGGAACAGGCAAAGATGTGTAGTGTGAGATATTGGCCATTACAGAGTTTTTAAAGGAAGAGGTCTGTTACATGGACAAAATGGACTTTCAACCAGACAGACTTATTTTTCCAGTGTGAGGGAAGGTTTTCATTACTGTTTGTCAGCATTGATGAGCAAGCTGGGTGCCACCAACTTTTTAACTAAGTTCTGAGCATCTTATCTCTGACAAGACACAATTTTTCCTGATGTACATTGACAGCAGTGGAATGGCAGCCAAGGCCTGGCAAAAGAACAGAACAGTGTTAGCTTCCTTGCTGACTCTTTTTATCCTCTAAGTCTCATCTGCAAATAAATCAATTTTTCTTCTTTCTTTCCTGAAAATGGCAACAGTGTCTGCTCTTCTTCAGCCCACCACCTCCAGGTTATGTTGCCAGATGATGACTGACTATCAGGTCTGTCACTGAGCCATGATCTATCTCTGGGAAGTCTCATGGCACTTTCTAGTGGTCAAGTAGCACAGCAGAGACATCAACAGAAGTAGTAGTACTATCCAGGAAACCTTATTCTTTTGTTTGAACTCTGACTGTGGGAAGCCATTTACTTTGTACTTGACTTTGGTCACAAGGGACTTGCTTTATGGCATGTGTTGGTACAGTTCTCACAGTGAGATGACTTCCTGGAATGCCACATAGACTAGACGTGTCATGCCTGAAATCTACATCCTTACCTAATGATATTTAACATCTTCTAAATTAAGAAATGAAAAAAATTACAGCTAGGTGAGCAAAAAATAATTTTCACAGAGTATAGCAAGGAGACAGATATTTGGGGGTTACCATTTATTCTGGAGGGCCAATAAGGGTCATTTTGGATGGGCAGGTTCTCAAAGAGAAATACATAGCACATAGACAAACTGCATCGCTCCTCATTTTTCAGTGTCTTTGAATTAAGTCTTTCACCGATTTTTGCCTTTGTGATTACACAACACTCTTAAAATATGTAGAAAATATATATACATATTTTGCAGGCCACTGGAGACTCAAGTCTAGAGGACGAAATATTAACCTAAGCACTCTTTATTCAAAGCTCTAGTAATACACAAAACAATTAACTAATTGAAAAGACCAGAAAACTTGGATAGGGTGATGAGGAACTCAAATTGGCTTAGCTCCGTTGGTTTGGGTTCCTCCTGACGTTTCAAAGTATTTTGTGGATAAAACTGATAACATTCATGCTGAGTTATCTGCTCCCATGAAACCACACTGATATCTTGCGGGGGAGAAAATGCATAATCCATTAAGTTTCAGTCTTCGCTGCTCGAAGTCCTTACAATAACTTTGTGCCACTGATATTTCACTGGAGTGTTGAAGGCTACTATTGGGTGAGTTCATCCATCAGGGAAAGGTTATTATCCCCATCAGGAAGAGAAAGGTGTGACTAATCTTTAAAGCTTGTTGGTCTTTGCTCAAGAAATCGGAGCATTAAGAGTCTAGCCAATAGCCACTGTCCTCATCTGTACCTTCACTGAGTAATAGGCTAGAAATACTGTGACAACTTCTCAGTGTCTAAATGCCTGAATCTTCCACTCTGTTTCATACAGGCAGCAGCTGATTGAAAATCTGGATTTTCAGTGGTGTGAGAAAAGGCAATTGTAACCATTTAGTGCTTTTCCTTGTCTTGGGGAAGGGGGTAGGAAAGGACAATGCCAGCTTTTGTGGTTTGGAATAAAAATTTGGCTCCTATGCTGTCTCGAGCACAGCAGGCAAGTGTTTTTTCACTGAAATGTGAAGTCTCAATTTTCACATGAGCATTTGTGGATGGGGTTTGGCATTGTAAAAGGTCACTTGCCTTCCTGTATTTCCCTTACCTCCTATAGATTTCTACAGGGATTATTCTAAGCTGGAAAAGTACATACCATGTGATGTACATGAAGCACAGCCAGCTCTTTCCCTGAGAGGACCCAGGGGCTTAGCATTTGCCCTTTTGTGATTCAAAGGTGTGCAACACTGGACTACATGATAAAGCCCCCAGCCCAAGTTATTTGCTTTTTGGAGACTGAGAGGATAGATAAATGGATGCAAGCTCAAAAAAATAGGTTTAAGTATTTGTTGTTTTCTGCATAGCCTCACTCTATAAGTACCAGTATGGTTGTTTAGCATGTATATATGTTAAAAGACAGGAATTTACATGAACACTCTTCTGTTCTCGAAATCAAAGCATATAAACAGGACACTTTAAATGTAGTTTCTGTTGAGGCAGATGCAGGGTATGTTTATATTGGGTCAGTAATGATAACTTTGTGGAGGGCAAACACTGTGAGGACAATTTATTGGGCTGTACTCTGATATCTTTTATTTAGTATAACCTTTAGTAGCTCCCTTTGTATTTGGGATGTCAAAAGTTGTTCAGGAAGAACCAAGGACTCAGTTTGGCCCAACAATTTGACTCGTGTTCCTTAAAGCATTAGAAATTATTGCATTTAAGATGCTAAATAAAAGGGCTTATAAACAACAGAAATATGAAACAAGTAGCTTGGTAAATAGCTTCCTTATATAAGAGTGCTTTAGTAAGTGCCACTTGCTTGATTTATGAACACATTTGGAAATAAAAATAATTAGATCTAATAATAAATGTTATATTAGGAAACACAAGAGCTAATTTTACAGCTGTATCCTGATCTCAGTCACTTTGACCTTGACATGCAGTGCAACAATTTCACACAGGTTTTTTGTTGCTGTTAAGATGATGAAATGTTTCAAAAAACACTGAGAAGGAAAGAGAGGCAGAGAAATGGACTTTCTGTCAAGATAAATCTTTTACCTTTCATAAGCACCCTGTCAGCGGCATTTGTTTATTCTGCTGTCATAATGGTGCAAAGATCAAGAATTGTGTTAGAAAAGGGCAAGCATCAATTAAGTGTGAAAATGGATCAAAATTGAAGTAACCAGAAAAGCAGATGATCCAGGGTGAAGTTACAGATTGGGTGAGAACCTGAAGATAAACAAGGTGAGAATAAAGGTAAAACAGAAGGGGTTGTGAGGCACAGGAGGGGAGACATAAAACTGGAGACAGAATAAGAGAAGGGAGCAATAGGTAGAAAACTCTCGGGAAGCTATTGATCACACTGTGCATTTAAATACATAGATCAGGACAATCAGCTACCTTAGGCTCAGCCCCAAAGGAAGCATGGATATCAGTTTCAATGGGTCAGTGACCCACCTGAGGGAGAATCAAAGCAAAGACTGTGAAATTCAGAAGTGGTGAGGAAATATCTGGGAGAGGGGGAGGGAGTGCAAGAGGGGTGTTACCTATTTTGTGGTTAGAGAGTGCCCCCATCACATAAGCATCTTAAGTGTTTGAAATGCCGTATGCCATAACTTCATGAAAATTCTGTGTGTGTGTTAGAGGATAGTGGTCTGTGCAACATGAAAGAAAATACATTCAAGAAGAGAAGCCATTGGAGTTCTTACAGCCTGGTCCGCAGCCAGCATCCCTCCTTGTCATTGAAAACATCTAATGAGAAAAATCTGACCTCTGTGAATTGTGTATAAGGAACATCTGTTCTAAGGAGGTGCTGTTGAGTAGATGGCTCGCTTATGCCGCTAAGTTGTTAGTGCTGTCTGCAATTTTCCCCTCTCCATTTGTGAATCTTGATCTCAGTATGTCAGTTTGCTTCTACAAAATTATTCTTGCTTTGCCTTTGGCACAGGAGTCGTAAATGAAAACTCACTGAAGTTCTTGGGAACACATATTTAGTAATTGCATTAAGTAAATTAAGGGTATAGTAATCAAAACACCTCTGTATTGTTCTTGAAGCATATGAATGGTGAGAGCAAGGAGGATAAATAGTACCAAATATATTAATCTCTTAAATGGGATTCATAACTTAAAACAACAACAAAAAACTTTAACACAGCTTGCAATTGGAATGAAATCAACTTCCAGTATTTTCCATAAACCTTGATTAGAGAGCCTTGGCCAGTGTTTGTTCCTGTGAGAGTCATGTGAGTTGCTCCTTTCACCCAAGGGCAGATGTGCTGCCTTCCTAAATTTGCCTCAGAAATGAGAGAATAAGTGGAGGATGATAGCATAGCCCTCTCTTCAGCAAACCTCTGGCCAACTCAAACATGCTGTTATTTCCTCTTTGCACTGACCTTGTGTCCTGCCTGTGTAGTATCTTTCTGCAGTAACAGGGTCAATTGGAGCAGCAGTTTATATTCCCAGCTGCTGCCTGCTGGAAACACTTCTCCCTTGCACAGTTTTTGCTTTATTCCCCCAACCATGCAGCATGGTTTCTCTTCACCTTGTTTATCTTCGCTTTCTCTCAAGCTAACCTGAAGGTATAGGAGAGCATAACCATGAGTCCCTCTTCCCATCCCAAGTCCCACCCACTAGCTGCATGATCTGTGAGAGAAATACGGAGTTCATCAGCTGGGCTGGGGAGAGACTTACTCTCCCATGCACCCACACAGCTAGTCGCATAGTCTTTTGAACAAAGTATATCTGTGCAACATGTAAACTTAATGAAGAAGCCTCTGAAATGTTGATTCTCTTGTTGGAGGAAGTAGGTTCCCCTCATTATGTGCTCTGGCAACACATGATATCCTGCATGCATGCTCATTTTGGCAGCGCACAAAAGGATGTGCACATGCATATTGAAGAGTCAAATCAAACCCCGTGTCTTTAATTCTGGAGCAAGATGTTTTGTTTTACTAACAAAACTTATGGGCATTTAATTACACTTTATTGTTTTGTAACAAATTACAGCTTTGTAATACTTGGCAGATTTGTTTGTTAGAAAAAAATATGAAAAGGTAACAAGGCAATTTAGGGAGACATCATTCAAGTTCCCATTTATTTTCAAATTTGAAAACAATTTAGCTTTTCTTTATAGTTCTCCAAGTCACCCACTGTCATAAATTCAGAAATGTGATCTAAATGCAGCTGTGAAGCAGGGAGGTATTTTCTGCTGATTTATTCAAGAATGTCACAGTCCTTTTCAGCACAGGAAAATTAATTAGGGAGGCAAATGATAATAATGATAATATGCAAAATAAAAGGAACAACCTAATTTAGAGATTTCATATTTATAAAGGAAGAATGACGGCTGAAGAAGGGCATGAATGAAGCATGAGGAAATCTCATCCCCACCTTCAGCACTGTGGGCCCTCTGCAGCTGAAATGTCAATGGCAATAAGTGGTGGGTGCTCAGGGGGCTAAGTTCCTCCCTCATAAGACTTAGTCCAAGCTGGGATGGCACTAGGCTTTTGAGTCAATTCAGCCCCACAAAACTATGTGGCTCCTTTGGGGTGTCAGCCCTCCTCCACTGTGGTTCCCACTGCTCTGCCCCTCCTTACACCCTTTGTCTCTTGCCTTTCCCAGCTCAGGCATAGGCGATTTCTGTAACGCTTCCCCGGCTGTTTCAGCAGAGGGGTACAGAGAGAAGATCCCAAGGAGATGAGCAAAAGGGATGCGGCCCCACTCCTCGGCCCCTGGGATTTGCTAAGAGTTTGGGCAGTGGTTTCTCAAACTCTTCTGTTGTCTGAGACTCAGCATGTTCAAGGTCTGTTCAGTTGCCAGATGGCTAACGGAGGCAATGAAAGGAGTTTCTGTTCCCCTCCGGATGTTACCCTTCCGGCTGCTTCAGCTAGTAGAATAAATCACCTTTTCTTTTACTGCATAAGATTTTGAATTAGTATGTAAATAGCTTCCAACATTTGCCTGGGTTTCTGAGTAAGGGGCTATTAGGTCTAAATACCTGTTGGCTGAAAGAGGAGTAGAGCTTATATTTAAGACTCTCACAGTATTTCATTGACAGTACACTCTCAAGTCTGTTAAATTTGACATGGGGTAGAAAAGATAATCAAAGCAATTTAGTAGTTTCAGCACAGATACTCCCAGCTTGACAATTTAGCTAAATCATTCATTTCTCACCTGCTCTTGGCTTCAGTCTTGCTCTTGGCAGTGTGTATAAGGTGGCGTTTAAAGGTAATTGTCAGTGTTAGGAAGGCTGTCTGCCAGCACTGAGCACTGTTTTGAGTGGCTGTATAGGACTTAAGCTTGTGCTATGGATGTTTTAGATGCCAGTATTGCCATCTCTGCAGCACTGATTAAGTCAGGCTCAGCTCTTTGAAGATGTGTACATGCTGCCTTGTTGCTCATATCTCTGGGAAATCAGTTCCTATCCATATTTAAGAATATGGTTCTGGATGCCTTTGGCTGTCCAAGAGATGTTCCATAGACCCGGGATGTCTATGTGCATCTAGTGTAGGGAAGCTGTAAGATTTTCAAAATCATTTATCTATTTGTCCACAAAATAGAAGGGTACAATAAACCTTATTTTGGTTGGGGTTTTTTTATTTGGTTGGGGTTTTTTTTCAGATAAGTCTAATTTGAAAAGGAAAATTATATACACATTAGTTAAAAGCTTGATATTTTGTGGACAAAAAAGACTTTAATGGTTTTCTATTCGAATCATGGTCTTACACATTTGTGGGTACATTCTGTAAAATACTGAAAGCAAATGTTTTAGTACAAGAAACAGTATACAGAAATACTACAGCATTTTTCAGTCACAATTGTATTTTGCTAAATGTATCAAAATTTGTAATGATTTCAGTGTAGACTTTGGAACACCTTGCCATTTCTAATGTGTAGGGATATTTCAGAAAGGAGAAAGGGGGGATATTTCAGAAAGGAGAAAGGAAAGAACAAATTTTAGTTAATGATTTGAAAGCTGGTCAACTAGCTTTTAATCTATATAAAATTCAGGAGGGTAATAAGGACTAAGAATCCATATGGTGTTCCTACACAAACTGTATCTAATATTCTTCATCTATAAACCAGTTTATGGCAAGGATAGGAAAGAGGTAGTTTTATTTCCAGTATGTGCATGGATAAAAAGGATCCATTTTATCTCTGACCTATGTAGATATCCTCTTTCTTATGTGCAGGATGTAGGTGTCATTAAAAATAAACCATTCTAAATACAGAAAGCTTATAAAGTTCAGCTTTGTCTCCCCATCCCTAAAACAGCGTCCACTACAACTCAATCAAGGATGGACAAATTTCAGTAGTTACTGGAACAAGGAGAAAGCACAGAAGGAGTTAGATCCCAGAAAAAGCTTCATGTAACCTGGGCAAAAGTGCTGGCTTGTCTATGTGCAGGGAAATGCCATCGTCTTGCAAGAGGAGAAAATTAAAATACTAGTTTTCAAGGATGCTGTGCAGCTGAAATAATGTAAGACTATAAAAGTTGCTATCTCCCATCTCATGCTAGCCTGTGTGCTAGAGAATGCATAGCCACAGCTACAAGATAGACTTGTTTTTTCACCTACAGTAGTGAAAAATCTATCATCTCTGGCAATTTTCTCTTACCAAGACAAGTTAGTGCTTAGTATACCCCAGCCTTGCCTTCTGTAAGTTCTGTGCTGTTTGCATCTTCAGCCAGATAAAAGCAAAGTAAAAGTCAGTTGTGCCACAGGATGTCTAATGTCTACACTCATTTTGTTGTTCAGATGGTAGATAACCATTAGACAGAGGCCAGGTATCTCATTACCACAATCACATGAATCTAGTGATCCCTATTCTCTAATACAACATGGAGGAAAGCATTATAAATTGAATTGTTACAATTGTTGGATATTCCAGACAAGTGACTCCAAACAAAGCCTAGTCTCAGGCTACTTCAGTCTGTCTGAGCTTCAAGGCTCCATAAATTCCCTTTTTTTTCCCCTTTTGTTCCTGTGTCCAAACCCTGTATACTGATCCATTTTTACCTCCAACATCTACAATGACTGACCTGTGCAGATATCCTCCTAGCTCATGTGCAGGATGTAGGTGTCATAAAAAGAAACCATTCTAAATACAGAAGGTCTATAAACCATACAGTGGGAACAATTCTCTTTCAATTAATTTGTGGACTTTTTCTTGAATAGTTGTATGAAGTTTTAGCAATAGCAGAAAAATCCAACTTATTAACCATTTGGTGCAGAAGTGAATCCTGAAGCTGCTTGTACAGTAATGTCGCTTTAACTGATGTCATTCTCTGCTGGAGATAAAGCTCTTAAGTCACAAATAGCCTCTTTGTTTACACTACTTTCAAAGCTAAATATGCAAAAAAATTGCTTCAGGCTGGGCTTTCTTGCAGCAAAGAAAGGTCCTGCTTTGTCCTGCTTGTTAATTCTGACTGGAAAGGAAGGATGTTTTCTAGTCATGTTGGCAAGCCTGTAGGATTGTGATTTATCTTCTCTGTCCTGTTGCCTGGGCAAATAAGGAGCTTCAGGAAAGCAGGTTAAGTAACTTTCTTACTAGTGGATAAGGTAGTTCCAAAACACAGATATCTCTCTTATCCTATGAAGCCATGTGCCAGCTTCTACTTAGGATAAACTGAACTCCCAACAAGGATCACAGCTTGTTTTATTAAGTTATCCATAAATTCCAAAACGAGATCTTAACTACAGTGAACTGCTGAGTCAGATGTTCCTTAGCCTGCATAAAAGGAAAAAAGTTGTGGTAAATAAGGGCCAGACTGCAAAAATGCAATTAGCCTTGTCAAGGGCTAAGGTAATCTGTTATACAAAGTGCACATGATGCATTATTGGTAAATAAAAAAATTAACATTATGGCCCTGTGCATGATTCCCCTCCAGGGCACCTGCAGAAGGGGACCTGCTCTTTTAAAGCACAGTGCATTCTGTGATGGACAGCTATGCTGCGTCCCACAGTGTGACTTTGTGTAGGGGCTGAGGTCCTACTTATTTTTGTTTCCACTATTGTTGCCTTCATTGCTAGTGGTACTAAACAAGAATAACACTTTTATGCCAAAAATTGCTATTGTCCCAGTAATGTTACTGGGTATTAACCATGAGACTACATTACACAATCAAAATATTTAATAAATTAGCTGTTGTCATGGATCCTTTTGCAAAATAGTAGACATTCTTAGTAACAAAAACCCCACTTGATTAAAGGAAAATGTTAGGCAAATATGGGACACAGAGTTGATGTCCGACCAAAAATGCTTAAATCCCCAGGCTTTCAAGAAGTCTGCAGCCTCATTTGAACTTTATCGTTGGAACCAATCTCTAGCCTAAACATTTTACTTTTTTTATACTTTTGGTACCTAAAGGCTCAGTAGACAAATCTACCAAAAGTAAATCCAATTCTTTTTCTTTGTAATTACTTTAGTAGTCAAACAAAATGTGTAGACACTCAGAACCTAAAATAAGCCAGTTAAGCAACTCTAGCAATACATTCAATGATTAATCACTTTTTCCTGTAGCTGTAGAATGCTCCAATAATATCTTCATCTGTTCCAATACAGTACAATAGTGATTAAATAAATATTAAATAAGTTCCTCCACCCTTTTACCAAAAGGCATGCCTTGTGTGCAAAGTTGTCCAGAAGGTCTGGAGTCTGTTGTCATCCATATTGCAAGTCTTCTGTTGGCAAGTCTTCTGCAAGTCAATATGTAAGATGATGACCAGAAGGTCTGAATCAGTGAAATACTACTGAAGTAAAAAGAATGATAATTATTTCCTCCAGCTAAGAATTAACCTCAGGTTTTTGTATTGCATTTCTTCATCTGTGTTAAAGGAAATATTATTCTTCCTATATCTGCTTTATCTATAGAAATTCCACACTGTGGAGGGTAGGTAATATGTCTTACTAAGTGTTCATACAACACTCAGCATGGTAAAATCTTTACTTTCATAATTTTGTCATAATAAGGCTAGTAGAAATTGCAGCTAGGAAGATACTCACATTCACAGGAAAAAGGAAATTTCAAGTATCTGTTTGTTCCATAAATCAGTCAAATACAACTTTATTTTCCCTAGGAATAAGAACTGCAATTTCAAAATGAGATTTAGCCTTGGCTTTTTTTTTACATATATTTAAATGAGATGTCTGGAAATCTGACAGCTTTGTGGAGAGGAAGATACACGCCTCAGGAACCCAGAACTGGGCACTTAGAAACTCTGCAGTAGTTTCTGTGTAGAGATTCCCTGAGATTATCAGCCTGAAAGCTTTTGGAGCTAATTCTGCTAGACCCTAAAACATTAGATTTAACAACAGACCACAGAACATTGGATCAAAGATGTTCCACTAAAAGCCATTTCTTTCTAAATCATCAAAATAGGTTACCTAAGAGTATTTAAGCTTCCATTAAGTAACAATTTCTTACTAAATTATTTTCCAAAAATGAATAATATCCTTGAGATTCCTAAATGGTCACAGTCAGTGAAATGGTTTTATAAAGGTTATCTGTAATGTACCACTGAAAATCCTAAAAACATAAGCCTTTTTCTGCATTTACATGGCACAAATCCTTCAGATAAGGTTAATGAGCAAACTGAAAGTCTAGCAGAACTAATTTTTTTGGTGTGGGACTTGACAATTAAATGTATCTATAAAAGTCTAATGTTTACTAATGATGCAGGGGACAAATTAGGCACCAACTCATTATGTTTTTAATCCAAGCTAAAATATTACCAAGCAGGATGTAGCTCCAAGGTGTCTGTGACATTCAGATTACCGTGCATCAGAATATCCTTGTGGTACATGTAGCTGGTGTAGAAGTTCCAGTTCAAGCACTCATGACACTCCAGGTTCTCTGCTAATATGGTGCTCACAAGGTTTTTGCTCTAAGAAACACTTTTGCAGATAAGCAGAAGTGAACTAGTCTGCAACTTATCATGATGTTTCAGTGGTGTAAATATATTGAGGAATTAGATTAATTAAATGTAATTTAATGGACCCATCAGGCAGCAATGGACCCTTGCAGCAAGAGGCCAACAGTGTCCTGGGCTAAACTAAGAGGAGTGCTGCCTGCAGGTCAAGGGAGGTGATCCTTTCCCTCTGCTCAGCACTGGTGAGGCCACACCTAGAGTACTGTGTCCAGTTCTGGGCTCCCCAGTACAAGAGAGACATGGACATAGTGGAGAGAGTCCAGTGAAGGGCCACAAAGATGATTAAGGAACTGGAGCACCTCTCCTGTGAGGAGAACCTGAGAGATCTGGTACTGTTCAACCTAGAGAAGAGAAGGCTCAGGGGGATCTCATCAATGTGTATAGATACCTGAAGCGAGGTTGCAAAGATGCACCCTTCTGTTGAAGAAAAAGAAAAAAAAAAAAAGGCGTAAGCAAGGTTACAACTGCATACCTGTAATAGAGGTCATAGGTGAGAACAAGGTGATCCATGAGACATCCCCAAAGAAGATGCACCTCTTGAAAAGATCCAGGCTCTTTTCTGTGGTATCCAGTGATGGGATCGGAGGCAATGGACACAAACTGAAACACAGGAGGTTACCTCTGAACACAAGGAAATCTTTTTTTTACTGTGAGGGTGACTGAGTACTGGCCCAGGTTTCCCATAGAGGTTGTGGAGTCTCCCTCTTTGGCGATATTCAAAAGCTGCCTGGACATGGTCCTGGGCAACTGGCTCTAGGTGACCTTGCTTGAGCAAAGAGGGTTGAACTAGATGATCTCAGATGTCCCTTCCAACCTCATCTATTCTCTGATTCTGTACATGTCTTGCATCTCTTTCAAGACTTCAAAATCATTTACTAATAATATTTCAGAGTTTTATAAATGACTGTGCTGCATCAAATCTGAGGAAAGGAAGGCATACTGCTTTTTATTCTTTCTTTCATTTTATTTCTTCCAAAAGCTCTTAAGCACCTGTGAGGCACTTGCAATGAAAATATCACTTTTCTAATTAAAGTGAATACAGTGTGGCATACTGTATTCAGGTGTGCATATACACTGAATACAGGCATGGGGCAACATTATGAAAATAGGATTCAAAATGAATTTCACATGAAACAGTGAAATAAAAACTGCCTCAGGGAAAGACAAAATAAAAATTTTCATAAAGTGCACTTTGTGTACTGTTCAGAAATGTGACTGCAGGACAGGAAAGAGATGGCATTAAAAATGGGTGGTCAAGCAGAACAATAAAATTATTTAACTTCCAAAGAGATTATTTTTTTTCCTGTGTCTTTTTGCAAAGTAGTGTGAAATTATATTACCTGATTATTGGCTTAATGGGTGTCCTAAAAGGCTTGTCACTTGGAATAGTGTATCTTTGAACAAGTGTTGATACTATTTCTGTATCAGTATCTAAGGGGAGAAGAGGAAGAAGGAGGACAACAGGAGAAAAGTGAGTGGGAAAAGAGATTACAGTTCATCTGCTTTATGCATATGACTGGCGTAAATATTTTGGCTGTTTCATTCTGCCCAGGTAAAAGTACATGTTGAGTGACTTCTGATTTTGATTTATTTTTTGAGGTGGGGTCACCTCACATTACAGTATGTTATCTTGCCCATTATTTGGATGGGGTCTGTCTGCTTCTGACTAACTTCATTTATTGTACATGTAAATGAACATGTGCATGATTTGCAACTTTTTCATTAGCTTTGATTTTTATGAAGGACAAAACTCATCATCTCAATCAATGTCCATACTAAAGGACATAAACTGATCATCAGCAATTTAGGAAAAGAAATTTTACCAATTGTATAGTAAGACAAAACTGGCCAAACACAATGTAGGTGTCATTGACACTCTTCAGACAGCAGGTATGCAGAACACTATGGGAAGTAGATGCTTCACCAAAGATGTAACAGATTGTCTCATGGATCATCTTGTTCTCATCTATGATCTCTATTACAAGTATGCAGTTGTAAACCTGTTTATGCTTTTTTTTTTTCTTTTTTTTGCTTTTTCTTCAACAGTGCATGTTGAAGAAACATTTCCTTTTGCTAAAATATCATACTCTTTTTATTTTTGGGAGGAATGATTTTTGAACAACCTCTAAGGAAGCAACAATAGCTCTTTAATTACCTTTATTAAGCTAGCTTTGAAATCAGAATAAAACATACAGGCTTATGACAGCTAATTCAGCTCCATCAGGATGCTAGAGCAATAACATTAAATAATTGTTTCTTTACATTTATTCTTAAGTGCTCACAGAAAGCTACTGAGGATTTTAAAGCAGTCTTTTTTTATCCCTTTATTACCACAGTAGTCAGCCCAAACTGAAGTATCCATCTACAGCATTAATAAATACGAAACTCAAAACCATCATGCCCATTATGTCTATAGCAAATTGCAGTAATATAATATTGGAATTACAGTGAATCTAGTAAAAAATCCTAATCAACAGATTTCAATGGTTTGTTTTAAAGGAGCATGTCAGTGTAAGAACTGAATTTACATCAAGCAGCAACTGGAATTACAATATTTTGTATTTTTCAGTGAAAAATGCTAGACTGTAAATACAGCTAAGTTTAAATATGCCATATCAATATTTATAAGAAAACACATAAAGGGGAATTTTTGCTTTTGCTTTTTTGCATGAAAGCATGAACTCTTTTCCTATGTGTTTGTAAAACTGAAAGGAAGTGTTACTGTAAATAGCAGTAGTGGAAGAAGGGGCAGCCGAGCAGATGGTTGGTGAACAATCATCTCGAAGCTGTAAATATGAGTCTGATGTGAACTACTAATTAACAAATAGCTTTAATTTTTGATGGATGCCTAATGGTACTTATGCACAGAGATCGAAATTACGCTCCTCCCCATCCATCAGGCTGCTATAAAAATATGTGTTGTCACCTTTGCTGGCAGTGTTCAAGGAATGAGAGACTACTCCAGGTTTAAAAGAGACACTAAAAAGTGGTGATACGGAGTAGTGGGGCACCTGTAAGGAAGTGGTATTCGCAACCTGGCACACACATTCACAAGTATTGTGATCAGGAAGGGGTAGGATGCTGAGCTTGGCATTCATCAGAGTTGACAGACATGTGGAGGGCAGGGAAAAAAGACACTGCAGAACAGGCCAGCCAAATGCAATCCTGGCAGTAAAAAAGGCTATAGGCAATGGTGTGTCTGAAATCAGGGCTCTCTCTTGACTGTGGAGGTAAGCAACAGCCTTGGGATTGGAGCACATGTGAACTGCAGTCCTTGTCTGAAGAGGTTTCCCTGGTCTTGGTTGCTCGGGTTGTCTTTTGGGGTGTGTTTTCTTTCATTTTTTCTCTTAAAATATGCTCTGAAGAGATGGTCTCCCACACCTTATCTAAGTGTTCAAGATGAAAAACTGATCAGGAAATGGGAGACCTGGCTCTTGTTGGCCTCAGGGGAACAAACTTCCAGAAGAGAAGAAGGTCTCCCATGGAGAAAATCCTCATCTCTCTAGTTGAAGCATCACATGATGTGAAACAGAATGCAAAATTCATGACACCAGAAAGACTTACTCCATTGAGATTATTTAGCATCCGAAGATGAAAAAATGCATTTTCCCCCATGGAACATGAATCTTACAACTGAAGGAAAGACACATGCAACCATAATTACTGAAGCAAAATTCTTGAAACTGAAGGGAAAAAGCACTTCCTTTTTGGGAAGGGAATCCTTCCTATTGAATCCTCTATTGAAGGGAATAAACCACATAGTAGAAAAACTTCTGAGATTTAAAATGTCATGATTAAACATGGGTTTAGCACATTTAAAGAAGAACAAAGAGACACTACAAACTTTTAGTGAATTTGAGTGTCTAATAATGTTCTCAGCTAATCAAGTTTTTTGTAATATATTACTGCAGCACAGTAATTTCTGCCTTATTGTAAAGTAGTTGTGATGAAAGGGTATAGCTAGACTTTCTCTTTGTGAGAAATGTATAGCTCTTAGAAAGTGGGAAATAACTCTGGAGACAAAATTTTTTCATTCAGGGAACACAAACCATCTGGTTAATGGTAGTATAAATTTTCTCACATTGCTAAACCAATGTGCACTAGAGTATTATGGGTATGTGGCCAAGAAAATAGCTGACAAAGTATCATCATCAAGGAACTAGCAGAGTCAGAGTTAGTCAGTGCTGATTTAGCCAGGTTTGAAATACTGATTTTAAAAGCCCATTACTAAGCTCCTAACTATAAACTACCAATTTGTTAAGGTCATTAAAAAGGCAAACACAATCTTAGGGCTACTTTAAGTGAATTATTTCCTGAGTACAGTGCTTTGATGAGACCTTAGCTTGAATACTGAGTATGTCTAATCTGCCACAGTCCAGAAGGGCTTTTTCAGCCTGGAACTGCAGTTGTGACAGTGAGCAAGACCCTGGCTGATGAGAAGAGATGAAAACAGTGCAGCTGATTTAGTCTTGAGAAGTAAACAGGATGGAGGAGAGCTAAAAGATTATGACTGCAAATAAATTCAAGTGTTTCCCAGTTTCTAGCTTGAGACTTGCAGTGGTATGACTTGATAAGGGCACACAATATTATATTGTATAACCAAGTGGTTACCTGTGATTGTGGAAAACCAGATAGAGTGATTCAAATTATTGCTTCCAGACCTACCTGGAGATAAGGACTGAAACTAATGACTTGTCAACATGTTTCTTTCAAACTTTGAAAACAATATTATTGTACTTCATCTCTGGTTTTGGCTTAGCCTATAATGTTTAGCTATTTTTATTCATCAAAACTGTAACATTCAAGCCACCAAATGTGAGCAGACAGTGTAAATAGGCTCTTTATTCTAGTACCTTATTTACTCATTCTGGTATCAGTTCTGGGCTGTTCAGTCTAATCTGTGACTTTGGCCTTTCAGCTATGTGTACGTGCTGGAATCACAGATGCTAAGGTGAAGCACATCTCTTGTTGCTTCAGGGATCTCAGCATGAAAAGTAGATTTCAGCTGGTGGTGAAGAATTGAGTTGGGCATGATGTGATTCAATGTGAGGAAGAGCAGGGAAAAGAAATATAATTTATTTACCTAATAGGTGCCTCAATCTCAAATGTCTTTGGTTTAGTTGGTCTGATTTTTTTTTTTTTTTTGAGATGAGAAACAAGTGCGACATCATAGCAGCCTCCACTTGTTTCGTCATCATAGTTCAAACCTAGATTGAATCCTAGTTCAAATGTAGTCTGTTGGACTAGATTGTGGAAATCCAAATGTCCTGCATACCAATAAAGCAAAGCAGTTAATGATATGACAAGATTATCTTTGTTCAGATCACTTTATTTCATTCTAGTTAATGGGGCTATAAGAACGTTTTAGTTGAATACAGTATTGGATTTAGTTTGTAACTGTCCTTTTGGGATGAACCCATATATTCCAGAAAAAAAAGTATGGAACTTTTTAAAATAGTGGTATTTTCTTAGGAATAACAGGGAGGTCATGCAGCCAAGGGAATTGCATTAGACTGACATTCTTGAGTTACTGGGACCAATAAGACATAAATCTGTAATGATCTCTAAACCATGAACTTTTCAAACCTGCCAGTAGCTTACGATAAGCTAGTGAGTTTTCTCAGTCCAGTTTCTAGCAAGAATGGATATGCACCTTAAAAACTATATAATACCTGGAATAGCTGCTTTTATTTACTGTTCTGACTTTGGGTTAAATGGGTTTAGAAAAAAGCCATGCAGTAACTTGTAGTACAAGACTGATTTACAAGACAGTGCCACTTCAGTAAAGTTTGCTTACAGGGTTCCTAGAATTTGAAAGGTGAAAGGAAAGACTTGATCCTTCCTCCTTTTAATCCCACATTGTATAATGCTGCATTCCTGACCTCTGAATTAATGCTGGTCTGTAGCTTCGTTCTAGAGGTCACATGAAGTAATTTTATTTATTTATTTATTTTAACTGTAAATTGGAGATATTGTGGCTGAAATGTTTTCATCTTCTATCTTTGCAACATCTGTAATGGAGTGTTTGCAACTGAACATACATTATCTGTGTGCATCTGGAGTGTTAAAACTTAATCGCCCACAAGAATCTGTGATCAATTCCCTTGAATATATCAGCAGAAGGGTCTTATTCCCCCTTCCCCCCCTGATATTTTCCTCCCTTTATAAGACAGCTTGAAAATAAGGATTCTAATTCCTTTTGGACATTTCACTTCAGACTTTAACTGTGCTAATTCCTTAATGAGTTTAGAATGAGACAAATAATATGCGAATTTTATATCCTAATATACATTTAATTTTGTCCAGTGGAGACATTAAATAGGAGGTTTTGTCCTATTTAATGGTATAGAAAATCTTCTATTTTAGACAATAAGGAAATTAGCCTCATTGATCACCAAATTTAATTTCTGTTTGTGGCTGTTTTACTAGATTCTGTCAACTACATGGAAGAGTGCAGATTCTCAAGTTCTGTATATTAATACATTATGAGGAATTCATTAAAAGTTATAGCAGCAAAGAAACAAACATACATTTGGTAAACGGAACTGCGACTTATGCCGGGTCATCCAGGCTGACAGGTACTGTATTAGATATGTGTATGATGAGCTCTCTTAATTATGATAAGGAACATAGTTGAAAAATGTCTAGTGTCTCTCGCAAGATTTTGCACATCCTCATCTCCTGTGGAAGTGGATATATTATCTTGTTCAAAATAACCATAAAACCCACAGTGAAGTTGATCAGTAGATGCCTGACAATTTGCAGGCTCCAAAGGAGAAAGGACACCAGTGCATGTATATGCAATAGATGCTTTGGTCCAGGAAGAAGGGAACACCTGCAAAGCTAAACAGAGGAAAATAGACAAATCAACTGCAGTAACATTTTGTGTAGGGATGGGGACAGGATTTTAAGAATTAAGGACAGCCTTCATTACCTCTTATACATGCCTGACATCATAAACTTGATTGATCCCTTTAAAGTTTACTGTAAATGAATGCTGATGAAAGATTTTATATTGGTTATATAAAACTGAGCAGTTTCAAAGTTCTGAAATATAGTGAATTAAATATTTTGCTAGCCTCTAAAATACTGGTGGCTTCTAAAATTTCTAGCAGTGTGTGTGGTAAGATTCCAAAGTCCTGCCACTGGAAGTAGACCCGATTAAAATGTGATGTAAATATTTGACTAAGAAATGTCAAGTCCTTGAGGGTAGCTCCTATTCTTGTGGTGAATTCAGCTATGATGACTTCAGGTGGTGTTAACAGGAACTGAGGCTACGCTAAACACTAACATTCAAAAGAAACACTTCTGTGGTGGATCCCACCTGGGATAGAAGTGGATCTCACAGATCCTGCAGGTGAAAAATGCAGGGATCATTGCACAGATTGGGATAAAAGAAGTATCTGTTAGAATAGACAGGTGAGGAAGCTGAGAATGAGCAGTTTAGGAGGCATGAGTTGATGCAGTAAAGCAGATGAGTTCTCAGGGATGTCATGTTAGTATGGTGCAGGAATGGGTACCAGCTCTGGGGTCAAATTTCATGATGTGCTTCTGTCCCACTTTTTGGGCTTCCTGACAGAGCAGCATCTATGATAGTCATGACGAGTTAGTACTTGTGATAATCTCCAGCTAAAGAACATAACTCCACATGGTTTCAAGACATTGCTGAATTTGGGACGAAACTGCTGTACTAGGACAGAGCAAATAAAGGCAAAATCTGTTACTACTTGGATTGGAGGAGAAAAAATAAGACAAGAAACCCTGATTAAATCCCTTCCCAGAAAATGGGAAGAGATTTATGGAAGAATGTTGGAGGGTCTTTTTTCTGTTGTACTAAAATGATTTTAAATCTCATCTGTATTATTAGCTCACAATAGTATGAAGTCTGTTAGGATACCTGTAGTTTGGAGACTTGATTAATGTT
The DNA here is from genome assembly GCF_034638445.1 of Ciconia boyciana. Lineage (NCBI taxonomy): Eukaryota > Metazoa > Chordata > Aves > Ciconiiformes > Ciconiidae > Ciconia > Ciconia boyciana. The sequence continues at coordinate 108,268,788 of NC_132935.1, read as the reverse complement.
TTGATATAGGGTTCATAATTATTTAGATGTGCAAGATTATTGTTAAATCAGTGGTTTTGTTTCAGTGATTTTTTTCCTCTTTACTGGTAAGGTTACGGATTACTCAGCTAATTAATAGGTCATATAGTAATTATACATTTTGGAACATGTCTTACAGTTCTGTTTTGTTGTGGGTTTTGTTCTCTTCCTTTCTTTTCTTGCCTTCTAGTAGTATTGAAACAAAAAATTCAAACTCAGTAGGCTGGATGACTCTTCCTTATGAGACGGGATCTCTGAATGTCTCAGTTTCAGGAAAGTGGCCTGCCTAATATTGACGGGCATGTGTTTGCTGCTGCCATTTGCATTACAAGTGACTTCTCTATCACAACCTCCTCTGTGACAGAAAAAGAAACTGAATCATAATCTCTTGCCATGATTATAAGCATGTTCTTCTGCCTTACAGTTTGGGTTTGAGATTCTTGTGAGCTTCAGATTCAGATGTCCCATTGCAAGTGAGAAAGAGAACTTTAAAAAAACCCAAACAACAAAGTTTTAAGAAATCCTAATAGCTTTATTTTCTTGTTCCAGGACTTAATGATCATGAAACATTCATTATCCACAGATGTCAGAGAAATAAAATATATCATGAAGCCCATACTACTCTATGTAAGTAGGTATTCAACTACAGGGAACAGCTTCTTCTGTGCTGTACCTCTAGTAATGTTTTGGGTGCTTGATACAAAAGCTCCATGAAACACAGACTCAGGGATTTAATGAGAGATTTAATATCTAAGATATGTACTTATTTTGATGACTGGAGAATTACCATACACACAAAAAACTCATCAGGAGTGTCTTTATAGTATTAGAAGTGAGTAAAACAGGAGTGAGTAGGTTCTAACAATTGTGGGAGACATTTCAGGCGTGGAGAGACAAGATGGAGGAGAAGAAGTAAGAGGAGCTAAATGAAAGGGAGAACATGAATTAGGTCAAGAGAGAACATTTAAGGGAGGACAAGATTAGATCAAAATTACAGAGTTGTGACAAAGCATCTGTAGTGAACAGAAGCTTGGATGCATGATACGTGGTACATACAAGCATACAAAGCAAAGGATATGTGAGAGGAAGAGATGATATAGTAAGAAAGATGATTTTTGGCTGCATCATGTATAGCTATCTACAAGCCAGGACAAAATGATCATTCACAAAACTGGAGAAATGGAAAATACTGTAGTCTGGATATGAGAGAAGCTACCAACAGACTGGATTCTTTCCTGAATGCTGAAGGAATAATGTAACCTGGCTGTTTGGAGAGGAATCAGTGAAGACATGCTAGGAAAAACTTAACACCAGTTTTCAGGGCTACCACACAGTAGATACATTCTCACAATACGTCTTTCAACACTGATAGTGAATGTTTTGTTCCAGATCAGCCAAAAGTTCCAGTGTGCAATTGTATATGTGGACTTCTTTATAAAAAGCTGAAAATTTCTAATCTCTATTCTGCAAAAATTAATTTAGAGCCTTATGCCTCGGTGTAGCAAATATAATGCACCTGGAATATAAAGCACCTTGGATTTCCACATGCACTGCCAGCTTAGGAGAGTCTCTCACCAAAAGTCACGTTATAAAACATTCCCTATATGTTATAATAAGAATACTATAAATGGAAAATGTGCTGGCCTGTACAATCCCAGATTTGTTACAACTGAAAATCTGTTTTCCTACAGCTTCTTGATTGTATTCTTGACCCTTCCTGACATAATTCCTGGCAAATGTCCATACAGAGAGTCCTGTTTAACCAGGGACAACCTTTGCTTTGATTTCATTATGAGGTCACTATGAGGTCATTATAATGAGGTCATTATAATGATTATGAGGTCATTATGAGGACTTGTCTCCAGGGATTTTGTGACAAAGGTCAAAGGAAAACTAATTTCTTGCCTCTGGGCATTATTTGCCTCGTCTTTCAGGGAGCAAACTTTTCCTTAAACTATCTTGTAACAAAGTGAGAAAATGCTCCCCTTCTCTCCTACTGCAAGCCCTGGGACCATTATCATAACACAGGGATAATTTACCCTCCTGTCTCTAGGGCTGGCATGTAATTCCTCTATAGGCTTTTGCTCTATGAAGGTAGGACTATTGCTTTGTCTTACTGTAGCATCCAAGAATTCTTAGCTGCTAAAATAATTCCCCTGTCACTGATGCTGAAGAGAAAATGAAGTTTCATCCCACTGCACATTTTTGGTCTGAAACCTGTGCTTTTAAAGCAGATGCACCAGTCTCTGGTTGTTTTTAAACCCCCTATTACCAGCGTGAGATCACGTCCTCTTCCTCAGTGATGGCCTGCATTGTCTGAGTTATAAAATGCTGCAAATGCATAAAATTACTAGGAGTCTTCCACATATCTCATATGATTTCTTACAGATGACAGAAAGATAAAGATTTGTGTGTTCTCATCTTGATTTCTGCTGTCCTACCTACAACAATTTTCATTTTTGGATTTTACTGTATGTTATTGTATAACTTCCATATTCAAAGCCTGAGCTTATGAACATGAGAAATGTGAAGGTAACAGGAGGGTTTAGGATGATGAAGGAGTTTGGCTGAAGAGTGCTAATAAACTTCAGTAACTTTGAGCTTTAGGAGTGACACGTTAAGTCTACACTTAAAAAACTTTCTCAGTTATCTTTTGTAGAAGAACCATATATTGTATACTGCTTTCAGAAGTAATTCCACAGTATTTAAAAAAAACCCACAGATTTACCAATATTACAATATTTGTGGCTGGAAAAACAAACTATATTTAGGGAAGTCTATGCCTAAAAACATTGTGGCCTAGAGCAAGTTGGAGGAGTGGAGAGGAAGCCACAAACTGAAGTATTTCAAAAGGCTAAAATCCATGTATAATTTAATACCTCTTGTACAGTGAAGCAGTAATTGGCTCTGATATTCCACAGAATAATCTAATCATTCCACAACTCATTTTACTGCAGCACAGGGAATAATATTAAAAGCTTTCAGAATAATGAGGCACTAATTTTAGTTTCTGCATTATTTCCATTAGTGATGATTGTCTGCTGTATGGAGATTTCAGTTGAAAGTCTGTAAAGCTACCACAGTGGAAAAGGACCCAAGAAGCACACTTTGATTGAAATACATTTCGTGAATTATAATTCCTTGAACAAAGAATGAAGTGGCAAGTGTTCATACATTATATTAATCAAAAATATAAATTGGGATTTAAAATGTAAACATGAACTTTCATAAATTAATATTTAACGGTTTAGTTGCAGGGTGCTTGGTGTGGATTAAAAAGTTTGAGTTGGGGTTCTGGATTTTGTCTGAATAAATAATATTTCAGTGGAAGCATATTTCCTCAGCTCTGCTCTTCTCTATAATTCAGCATATTTGCATGCCTTTGATTTAATTGCAATCAGACTGGATTGTTGCCAGCAGGTTGACTAAAGGCAACTCACTGGAGAAGAACTCACTGGAGAACTGGTGAGGCCCCCAGGAGAGGTGGTCATGAATTCCACTCTCACAATTTGGATGTGCTTAAGTGCAGATAGGCATAAAGCCCATATAAGCAGCTGCCTACAATTCTCAAGTTTGTCAGCTGGCAGTGCTCCCTCATACCCAGAAGAGTTATTATGGCCATAGGCACAAGCTGGGCTGCTTTCATGTCAGCTGAGGAACCCTTCTCCTGGTGGAAATTCTCAGCTACCTGGCTGGACCCTGAAAGGCACCAGAACATCAGAAATGGGTGGTGGTACTGGGCTGAATTGAAGCCGAAAATGCACAATTCTTGTATGACAGTACCTGGGTTTTTTGTAGGTTTTAGTTTAGTTCGGTGTTTGTTTTTTTTAACTTGCTTGCATTTTCTTATATAATCTCTGTACTAGTAAGAAAGTTGCTTGTTTCTCTTTGGTGGTACTAGGCAGTATGTTTGGAGGGAGAGGTTCCTCCTCTTTTATTGGCAACTAGGTGTGCCTGATGCAGAGGAGGTCCTTGGTGAGTCTGTGTCCTGTTGGGAAGAGCAGAGCAATGTACAGATAATTGAAAAACATAGAAAGAAATACTTTTTCTAGGTATGTATAGGTGTGGCAGGTGTACCCACCCTGGTAAAAGACGGGGGGCATTAGGACTGCTGTGTCCTTACTTTTCGTGCCTTTACGGGGACGTGTGCGGACCCGCACGTACGGACCTTGGGTGAGGGGTAGAAGTTGAGGCCCAGGCAATCAGAATTGACCACAGGTCAGGTTTGACTGGCATATAAATGGAGCCCTGCCAGAGGGCAAATGGAGTTGGTCCTCCTCAGAGCAGCAGGTCTGCAGTCGGGGACTCTCCCCTTGGGTCGGGACACTGCCCAAAGAAACTCCTTGAGGCTGAGAGCCCTCATCTCACAGGTGAGTGATTGTGTGCGCATTGGATCCTCATTTCTAAACCCAGCTGTGCAGTGTTAATTCTTCATACATTATCCTGAACCTGTGGTTTACTGATGTTGTCAGAGCATTGAATGATTTTGATAAGCCTCATTTCTAGTTAGTTTTCTGCTAAACAATTTTGGTTCAAATAAAGTTTATTTTGTTTATCACCTGCCTAATTTGATTTTGTGACAATAGGAGACAGTGACAATAGGAGACAGTGCAGTGTGTGCTGGAAACCTCTGTGTGTCTGTAGTGTTAAAAATGAGAGAGACTCAGAGGAGGGAACTTGGTCTGCAAAGATACAGTGGATAAAAAATTTTTTCAAACCTTACAGGTTTTGTGTCCTATTTTATTCTGAGCTTGCTTTATTTTTTGGAAAAAACAATGTATGCTAGTTGATGGTCAGATGCACCCTGGTGTCAGAGCTTAAAGCATTGGCCTTTGTGCCATCAAAGCTCCCCAACCCCAAATTATTACCCCTCCCCATCAAAGCTTGTGCCAAGAGTAACAAACCTGACTAAATACATCATGATTAAATGCACCAAAGCACTGTATGTAAGCATAAGAAATGCTACACAAATATTTAGGCTGGATAAAAGCCATTTAAGACACATTGTTTGATTCTGTATAATCCTATGAAACTTTCTTAGTAACTTTCAAGACATAGATAAGTGATTATTGGGTGAATTAAAATGAGCAGCTATGAAGATGTATTGCCAGAGCCAACATTCCAGTTACAGATATCCTGTGGTACTTACCTGCTACGTACAACAATATAATATCACTGAATCTTCTGCTGTTTATTGCAACTTTTCTAACCTGGGGCTGAGAAAAATACACTTTGTTATATCTCTGGTTGCCATAAAATAGCACAACTCCATTCACTTTACACTGTGAAGGACCAGTCCTCTGGAATTAACAACATTACTTACATTTAAGGAGGGAGGGGGAAAAAAAGTGGAACCGAGGTTGCAGAAAGGGGTGCTGTTTTCTTGGGTTTTATTTTACATGGAAATGCTGTTATTACTATCTGTTTATCTGTTACCTGCCAAATTCTTTTCAATAACTTACTTGATTCCTATTTTGCTCAAAGTCCCATGGGTATTTGTGAGACCAGCATCTCTGTAGGGAGCAAGCTTTATATATTGCAGTCAAAATATGCAGCCAAATCAGCACAAGGTTTGCAGAGGGATGTTATGCAAATGTGCATTTATTCCCTGTCTTGTTCTATTGATGATCAGCTATCAGTATGTAGCAGGAGGCAAATGGCATAGCTATAAGTCCTAATATCTGCCTCAGTATTGCTTACCTGACACTTACATTCCCTCAGAAATGTTCAGTTTGGGGAGAATGATCAAGCTGTTGGGTAAAGCAGTGAAGTAAAACTTCCCTGACATTAGCACTTTATAACAGTAGTTTATCTCTGCAATTATCCATTTATATGCTTCTGAAATCTCTTTTAATGTCACTTTTTATAGGTAGCAGGTCTCCAAAATTAGGCCTTTCAAATTGTTTAACCAGGTCTCTGAATATCTGGCTCGTGCATCTGAAAGGTGTACTCCTTAGTACCATCACAACTGGATTAAACACAGAGGAGATTACTATAGGGCAAAATACATCATATGAATTACACTTCAATTGATAAATACACATGCAGTTGTTTATAAATAACACTTAGTAGTGTTTTACAGTGGCCTAGATAAATGTCCTGTTAGGTTTTTAGTTTCCTTAACAGGATCCCTCTAGAAAACTGGTCTAGATCACCTCTTTTCTCTCATGAGCCAACAAAGCTTCAGGTGTAGAGGATACAAGGGAGCTCTTGGTGGTAAAGACTATTAAAGCCACTTGGTAGGTTTTATAATCTTTTTTCTTTTTTCCTTTTTTCCCTGTTTTTCTTTCTTTTTTTTCTTTTTATCTTCTCTTTTTTTTCCCCCCATGCAGTCTCCTGTCCTATCCTTAAGTGACATTTTTTGTAAAAACTCCAGCCTCTCTTGTCCTTTCTGATTGCTCATGATTCCCAAACATTATTCCTAGACCAACATTGATTAGGACAATATGGTCTGGGTTTTCTGGAGCATGTGGTAGGGATCAGATGATGGTTCAGTTACTGTGCTCCCACCAGAGTGGCTATTTTCCTTTTTCTGGGCCAACTGCTTTGGTTGATTCCTGGAAGAGTGGGGGACAAACAGTGACCCAAAGACAGGGGAGAAAAAACATTATGGCAAAAAATACCATCCTTGCTATTTTATCAGTGTTCTTATGGGCTTCAGTTCTCTCCTAGGATAATGAGACTTCCTTCTGCTATGCTCAGTCAACAACAACAACAAAAAGGTGGCTTTAAAGGTTAAAGTAATAGGGTTCATTAGTGTGTGATCTGGGAGAGCTGCTATCTCAGTATATTTGCTGCATTGTCTGGAACTAAAAGTGATGGGAGAAAAAAACAATGAGTGGGGAAAATGAATGCATGTCTGATGTTTTGAGAGTTCTGTGTTCATGACTTTCTTGATCACTCTACTTTTAAAAAAACTGCAAGGTAAATTACATGTTTTTACTTACATAAATTGATGGGTTGCACAGAGAAAAATGAATTGTTCTTAAAATAAATAAGCTAAAATAAGCCCTGTTCTGGCTGTGACCTACCTTGTTAAGCCTGGTTGTTCTTGAACTTTCTTCTTGTCTAAGTGCTTGTTTAATCAGTCTTTAACTAGGTTCACAAAGTGATTTAGGTTATTTTAAATAAAAAAGCTTCTCTGAAGTGACTAATATGTATAAAAGTTTTCCTGACCTTTTTTCAGATATATCTGCTAATTAAAATAACTCACCAAAGTTTCCTTTACAGGTCTTGATTCTTTTATAACCTTCAAACATTGCTATAACTACCACTTACTCTTCCATGGGAGTTGCTCCTTTTTCTTTCCTTTTTTTTTTTTTCCCTATCTTTGTTGGATGCAGGCATGACTTATCTGCCTTGCACTCTTGGCATTTTTAGAAGGAGTGAAGGGAATTTGCCCTGCAGAATATAATCTGACTTGAAAAGGTTTACTAGATTAGGAAGCTGACTTTGCCACTATATATTGCAGAGCCCATCTAACTGTTCCTGGATGTAAAAATAACTACTTATCCCTTCCACTGTAGTAAATTTCCACACCCTCATTGTTTTTTCTGAGAACCAAAATCTCATCAAGCTAGTTAGCATTTGCCTACTTCCACCTACCTAGTCCTTAGCAAATGCTTTGTGGTATCTTTCCTCTCAAAAAACTTCCTTTTTTTTTTTTTTTTTGGGGGGGGGGGGGGGCAGGGGGGGAAAGACACTTTTTAAACAGTGTCTTTATCCTGTGGGTTCTTACTTCAGTGCAACTTTTTTTTTTTTTTTGGTTTCTTTGTTCTAGTTTTTAGACTCTGGCCCTGGAAAGGGGTATGGTGAAAAGGAACGTTCATGTATTAGTGAAGCTGTTTGTATTTTAGCCTGCAGCTTAGAAAATAGCATGTGGAATTCCCTTTTCCTGTCCATCTGTTTTGTTTGCAACATGTGTTGCATCCTCAGCTAATCAATTGGAAAAGAGCTAGGCTGGGAAAACTGCATCTCAGGGCACTTACTGCTTTCCTTGCATGTAGTTTAGAAACAATTAGGCTGCAAAACGTCTTAGCAGAATCTAGGTCCTTCATGCGTTTTCCTGATTTCTTCTCAGCTTGTAAGAAGTTTGTAAGAAACTTCTACTTTAGAAGATAATCTGAATAGAATTGAGCACTGAAAGGGAACAGCCCTGTTGCAGTTAAACCCTAGAGGGGTGTTTTTTTCCCCTAGAAACTTTCTTCCTAGGGTTTTTGTTTGTTTGCTTTTATATTTCCCTCAAGCATGTAACTGAAACCTTTCTTCACCTCACCTGTTCTGTGTCTCAGGTATGTTGTCTCCTTTAAGCATTTTCATCTAAAATTCTGGGTATTGATGCTACTGAAAAAAAAAAAGCATAAAATAGTGCAAAGCACATCTTTCTTCTGAAGCTACAGAGAATTTTGTCTGGAGTCTTATTTTTCTTTCTGACTTGCTATAAAAACTTGGAGAACTTCTGCAGGGACTGCATTGCATAATGATTCCTCTCTGTTTGACCAAATGCGTTTATAGATCAGGAAAGACTGCTGAAGAGGAGCGTTGTGGAATGATATCACTTACTTTTCAAGTCCTGAGAAAGTTTTATTTCACTGTAGTCATCATCTTGATTGTCTGGGCTATGTGCAGGGCTCATTATTGTACAAGCTATATGGAATAATAGTGAATGTAAACACTGTCTATGAAGAAAGTTAGAGAAAGTAACATGAACTTTTTTCTCAGAACTTCTACCACTTTAAAATTTTGAATTCTTGTGAAACTTGTTAAAAAAACCTCAAAAATGAAAAAAGATAATTATTTATCGTTGGTCACATCACTTTACCTTCCCTCACCCTTCTCTCCCACATGCATGTAAAAAACATATTGCAATAATGAAGTAGAATTTGAGGAGAAGGAAGGAAAGAAAAATCTTTATGTAGAGCTAACCAATTTATTTTAGTTTGAAGCTTCTAAAAAGGAATTTTAAATTAAGAGGAGTCTTCTGCCTTTCTAGGAAACACTGGCTTTTTCCTCTTATTTTCATGATTGTAAGAAATAAGTGCGTTGGCTGCTCACTTCAAGACTGGGGCAGGGGGGCAGCTTTGAGATGACACTCCTGTTGCGCCTGGGGGCATGGAGGAGGTGACCTGCTTGTCTCTGAATATGGGAATGCATGTGTCCTCCCATCTGCAACCTGCAAAACCAGAACTGAATTCTACTCTTTTTAACATTTCACAACATTGTATAGCTCTCTTCTAGCTCTTAATAAAAGGGAACAAGTGTATTTGACCAACTGCTGCAGGCCAACAGACCTTGACCAGTAGCAGTTTAGGTGAAAATGAATTCAAAACACTTTCTTGTAATGCTTTTGTAACCTTGACAAAAAGGCCAATGTAGTTTGGTCTAGAGTAAAACTGAATTATTCAGCCTTCTAAACAAGATTTTCACATCTCTGGAGAAGCTGACGACATGCCTACAACACCTAACTTTCAGTAAACATAATCTTTGTTTCCACATTTAAGTGACTCTTTTTCCCCTGCAGAGTAATTGTATTATAGAATCATAGAATGGTTTGGGTTGGAAGGGACCTTAAAGATCATCTAGTTCTAACCTCCCTGCCATGGATACCTTCCACTAGATCAGGTTGCTCAAAGCCTCATCCAGCCTGGCCTTGAACACTTCCATGGATGGGGCATCCACAGCTTCTCTGGGCAACCTGTTCCAGTATCTCACCACCATCTCAGTAAATAATTTCTTTGTAATATCTAATCTAAATCCTACCCTCTTTCAGTTTAAAACTGTTACTCCTTTTCCTATCGCTACACTCCCTGATAAAGAGTCCCTCCCCATCTTTGCTGTAGGGTCCCTTTAAGTAGTGGAAGGCTGTTATAAGGTCTCCCCAGAGCCTTCTCTTCTCTAGGTTAAACAACCCCAACTCTCTCAGCCTTTCTTCATTAGGAGAGGTGCTCGAGTCCTCTGACAATTTTTGTGGCCCTCCTCTGGACCCGCTCTAACAGGTCCATGTCTTTCTTGTGCTGGGGGCCCCAGAACTAGATGCAGTGGTCCAGGTGGGGTCTCACGAGAGCAGAATAGAGGGGGAGAATCACCTCCCTCAACCTGATGGCCACACTTCTTTTGATGGAGCCCAGGATGCGATTGGCGGCTCATATTCAGATTTTCATCCACCGATACCCTCAAGTCCTTCTCTGCAGGGCTGCTCTCAATCCACTCATTGCCCAGCCTGTATCCATCCGGTCCTGGGTCAGGATTGCCCTGACCCAGGTGCAGGAGCTTACACTTGGCCGTGTTGAACTTCATGAGGCTGGCATGGGCCCATCTCTCTAGCCTGTCAAGGTCTGTCTGGATGGCATCCCTTCCCTCTAGAGTATCAACCATACCACTCAGCTTGGTGTCATCTGCAAACTTGCTGAGGGTGCACTCAATTCCACTGTCCATGTCCTTGACAAAGATATTAAATAATACTTGTCCCAGTACAGACCCCTGAGGGACGCCACTCATCAGTGGTCTCAACCCGGACATTGAGCCATCCTCCAAATGGTCCACCCATCAAATCCATGTCTCTCCATTTTAGAGCCAAGGATGTTGTGTGGGACAGTATCAAATGCTTTGCACATGTCCAGGTAGATGATGTCAGTTGTTCTTCCCTTATGCACCAATGTTGTAACCCCGTCATGAAGGCCACCAATTTTTTCAGGCGTGATTTGCCCGTAGTGAAGCCATGTTGGCTGTCACCAATCACCTCTGTTTTCCATGTGCCTTAGCATAGTTTCCAGGACGATATGCTCCATGATCTTGCCAGGCACAGAGGTGAGACTGACCAGCCTGTAGTTCCCCAGGTCTTCTTTTTTTCCCTTTTTAAAAAGGGGAGTTATGTTTCTCCTTTTCCAGTCACTGGGAACTTCACCAGCCTCCCATGACTTTTATCTGATGTATGTATTGTAGCTCTGTTATGTAAGTAAATTAGCATTATCCCTGTTTTACAAAGTGGACAGGGAAGCGAGAATGGTGAGGAAGTTGACTGACCCTTAAGGATGCATTAGCCAATTATGGTGCAAAGCAAACATCAGGAAAGCTAGAACTGTATATTGCATTTATCTCAGTCCCACCATCCTGGAAAAAAAAGTGCTTTTTGTTGTAACTTTTCTTTATCAGGCCTCTTTATGTTATACTAAAAATATGTTTAAGGATGTCGATCTTCTGAATGCTTTTGCTGAGATGGTTGTACATCAGGAATTTAGCTAGGAGTTCCTGGGTGGTGTATGGGTTGGTTTATTGGGGAGTGCTGTCAGGTTGTTGCTCTTCTGTTTCTCCCCATTTAGCACACGTTTATCCATGTAGATTTTGCTTTTGTTTCACTACTTTTTTTTTTTTTTCTCCTCACAGTGTAGAAAAATACAGTTTTGATCCATGTGGCAGTGAAAAATCTATACACGAAAGAACTGGATTATGTGGGAATCTCAGAAAATACAGTTTCTTCCTTAGAAAAATTGTGCAAAACTGAGTGTACTGTGTATTCTACAAACACAAAATGTTGAGTTTTGATTCTGAGCCTCTACCAGTAAAAATTCTCTCTATATCAATTAATCCTGGTAATTAACACTAAGAGTCATGAGTTCCATCAGCTATCAGTGTACTATTAAATGACTCCTAGGAGTAATTGGGATTGCTGCATATGATATTTTGACTGTAAATAATAATTAAAAAGATCGCTGACAATTTAATCTTGTCTTAAGAAATAACTGAATTATGAGTACTGTAGAGAATTGAATATATTAAAACACTAACAAAAATGGCAAAATAACTGTACAATTATTTTTAGCATTAGTTAAATAAAGGCTCTTTCTTGTATTTAACAGCTTCTGTTAATGAAACTATATTTGAATTTCTAAATGATGATGCATAGGACAAATTGTCTCATTTCTCTGCTGTTTTATTCCATATGCAGTCTATGAGATGGGAAAAAGCATATTAACATTAACCTGTCAGGAGAAGGGAGGCACAGAAAATGGACAAGGTCCTTATTTACTGATTTCAGGTTTTACATTGAGAATATTTAATTGGCCTAAGTTTTTATGAGTTCTTACACTTCCATGATGAATCTCATGATGGAGATGGCTAAAAAAACTTTGCATAATTATTCAGGTGATTTATGGGCTTCCTCTTTTTCTTTGAGGAATGATTGTGCCTCTCAGAGGGAACGGTAGATTTGATTGGGCATTTGTGTCTGCAGGTATGGTAGTTCCCAAACCAAGGCAAATTACCTTTATCAATCATATGTTAAGATCCATGAAGATACTCCATTAAGTTTTTCCCCAAAGCTTGATGTTACTATACCAAAGACTCATCCAGTGCAGGATTCCTGGAGATTGCAGTATGTCCACTCCCTTGACCTTGAGTAGGCCAAAGCTTCTTTCTGTCAGAAATGCATCTTTTAAAACATTGCTCCTGGAAATCAGTTGGGGCAGAAACTCGGAGGTCATTCTTAAGCATGCCCTTGCCAGAAGAAACCTGTTCTGTTATATATTCTTAAGTTCTTTACCGAGTCATTTTCAACCATCACAGCTGATGAAGCTCCTGCTGTTTCTTTGAGCTAGTTGTTGCCTTTGGGAAGTGATTTCAAATGGCATGGGAATAATTAATCCTTATAAACAGATGGAGAACAAGTGTGAAAAAGGTAAACAGGAAGGCAAAAATATTAAACTGAAAAGATTACACAGATGTTTTGGACAATGGTGAAGAAAAGAACAAGGCAAAGCTGGAAGGAAACTGGTGTTGCTAGTATCGCATAGCTAAAGATGTGAGATCAGACTCTACAGGCAGGAATTTACTGTAACAAGAGTGTGAAACCTGCCTGAAAATTGCGGTCTCCTTAACTACCAAACTGAGCAGGGAGTAAGCCTCACTGGAGAAAGCTGAAGTGCCGAGAGGCCACAATTGCAATAGTTTACCTAGGTCTTTCCAGCTGTGTGATGTTTAAACTGTTCATGTTTTCATCCTTACTGTAACATTCTAGCTAACATTAATCTCTCACTAAAAATGAGGGACCATGACAGGATGGAGTAAATGACTTGTTTGAGGCCTGTGGGAAGTATTTCATCCAGGAATAGAGTATAGGTTTCTGCTCCATTGCCCTAAATCAATCATCTTAGTAGTAGTTCAGCTAGATATGTTACCTAGAGATGTCATCAGTGATGAAACATGAGCCACAGGGGGATGGGAGAAGTCTGGAACAAGATACCTACATCTTACATGAGTCCATATATATATATACACATATATATATAGTGCAATGCTTTGTAGAAATGTAGCTAGCTCTTAAACTAAGCTGGGTATCAGGAACAATATAACTGGATTTGCATATCTACTGTTCTCCCATGTCCTGAGCTGGCTTGTTCAGAGGTAGATCAAGTTTCTCTATACCATATGGCAATATGCCATGACAATATATACTTTAAGGTAAATCAAATTATGGTAGCCATTTTTTTTCATCCATGGAAAAATGAGAAGGAAAAAAAAAGATAAAATTGAAGATATATAAGGAGAAAGAATTAAAAGAGGAATACAATGGTTTGTCATTTGACAAATGATAACATGTACCATGAATGGAGATAAAAATGCTGGTTGCCAAAGATGAAGACAAAAAGAGTGGGGAAGTGACAGAAGAGTCCTGGGGAACACCCACAGAGTGAAGATAAAAGGAAGACAATTACCATGCTAGAACAGTTTGAAAAGTAAGTCAATCTGTGAAATGCAAAACAGAGGAGTGATGGGTGTTAGACATACTAACAGTTTGCATCAAAGCAGTGGTAAAGAGCTGTCTGCAGGGTGGAAAACAGCTGAATAACTGGAGAACAATAAGAGGATGAATCAGGCCTTCACAGGTGGTCTGAAGTAAGTCATTAATAATGAGAAAACCCTCTCTTTGGCCAAAAGAGAGGTCATGCTGGCAAAGTTCAGTGCAATGTGATAGGCATGGACAGGATACTATGGAAAATGATAGATAACCTGTCTTGAGACTTTGAGAAATGTAGGAAGAGGGAAAGATGACAGTAATTTAACAGAACAAAGGTTGAAATTATGTGGTATTTCCTAACATGGGAATCATCTTTCTTTAACCTCAGGAGACACACAGATACTGAGAGGTGAGAAGTAATAGTAGAAAGAAGGAAAAGATAAACTTGAAGTAAAGCCCATCTAACAAGGGAGGTCTTATCAGACCAGATGAATGAAATAAAGGGAGAAATAATAACAGTAGAAGGGAGGCAAAGGCTTTTGTGGTTGCACTTAGAGAAAGAAAAAGGATACACATACTTCACACTTCCTCCTGATGAAATCACTGCCACTGTTTGAGGAATAAGTACTGCTTTGTATTAATACCCATGGTAGAAATTGGGCCTGTCAGACAAGTCAGAAGAAACTGCAGTGGTTACAGGTGTGTAGGAGCAAGCTGTAGTATTTTCTTAGTTGTGGATGCCACAGGACATGCTTTGCATTGTCAGACTCCTGTAGTTACTTCATCTGATCCCCCTGCAACCTGACTCAGAGCCAAATGACAGGCTTCATAAGAGCTGGTATGTTTTTTTCATTACTTTCAGTGGTTTCTCTTCTCATTTGTACCACCCAGTGTAGTGTATGTAATTTAGAAGTTTTTACTTCTTGTGACAGAGGCTTCTATGGAGTGAATTGTTAAAAAACATGTTTCTCAAATTGATGTTCCCAGAATTGCAGACAATAATTGATGTCTATAGTCATGCAGACAGGACTTGTCCCAGGGCATGCTGTGTTCTGTATATAGTCCTGGGTGACTTCTAATTCTTGCTTTTTTGCTTCCACACTCTGTTGCCTTCAAATATGGGAAGGAAAGCATGATCTGTTGTGTTGGGAGTTGAGATACAATGGACTAGCTCCTCTCTTCCTCTGAAATACTGCTGGGAATCTGGCATAAAGCAATAAAGACCCATATTTCTGGTTTAATCATCTTAGGAGCACGGTGGAGGAAATTCTGGATTCTGCTGAAGGGCTCTCTAAGGTGGCAGTGGAGCCAGCGGAGTGACTGCTGGCACCCTCCTGCAAAGGAACTACTGCATGTACTAGTGTACTACAGCTATTTTTGCCTTCAGGGAATGTTCTTTTGGGGATAACTTACAGCTGAGCAAAAACTGTTCGTGTAGCATGTCAGAGCTCAGGTTTGATCCTAACTCACTGTTTTCTCACAGTAAAACCCTAGATGTGGGACTGTGGAACCCTAAACTGAGGTTGTAACCTTGGGAGCTCTGTACTTAGTAGGGAATCCTTATTCACAGCAACGTCCAGTTTGGACAGGAGCAAGCTGTGGCTGAGAAATCCTAGCTGAGAGAGAAGCTGCATTTCTTGGACAGACCCAAGCTCCTGCTTACTGCTTTTCAGCTGAGAGTGGAGCTCACTGCTCTCTGACTCCCCCCCTCCGCTCCTGGGAAACTGTAGGCTTCAGCTGAAGCAAGGGAGGGATGTTGTTCATTAATACCTCCCAGGAACAGGCTAGAAAGGGAACATGTGTGCATCTGGGCTCAGAGTTCACTTTTTTCCTGGAGTGCTCTTTTTCCAGTCCAGGACATGAGGCTCTGATTTCAGCTTTGAAGAAACAGATGATAGCCCCACTGCTGGGCTCAGGCCATCTCCTCGGGAGGCAGAGGCAGCTTCTCCCATCTCTGCTGGGCAATGGCACTGTTAGCTTGAGTGCATTGTCAGTGGTAACAGGTGTCACAGAGGCCAAAGCCCAGACTTCAAACTTAAGTTCTTCTGTAGGGTTTAAGGCTATATTTACACTGTAATACAAGGCCAGACTGAAGAACAAAAAGCTACTGTACACCAAATAAGCATAATAGTGGCCATCTTGTCCTTGCTGCAGTGAAGAGACGATTGAGAATTTGGTCCTCAATGAGTTCTAAGTTCTTTCTACTCTCATCTGTCTTCCTTGCTCTGTGCTGAGATGCCCAGTTCACTCATTATGTTTATGTCGTTCTTCGTGCTTAGTTGCCGGCTGGGCTTAAACCACGACACTTTATAGTACCTTAAACCACACAGACTGCTGTATCTCTTACCATTATCCAAGTTGGTGATACTTCTGTCCTTGAGTATACAGTTTCTTTGAGCTAGGCAGGGTTTCTAAACTGACTTTTATTTTATTTCCTGTTTATATGTCTGTCTGTGTTATTTTTCAGTCCATGACAAACAGATTATCATCTGTGAATTTAGGTTGTTTCTTATGATTGTCTCCATAAAATGGCTTATAGAAGTGCTGATAACAAATTTTATGACACTGTGCCCGAATTTTTCATCTGCAACTCAAGAGTATGATTTATCAGTCCTTTAAAACATTGGTGATCCTTCTAGAGGTTTTACAGTTCATGTAACAAATTACTTACTATCGTTAGTTGGAGTTAATTTTTCAGTAACGTATTACAGGAAACACAGGAAGTTGTCTATCTCCTTACAAGCAAATTCTGTCTTCCAAGGCATATATTTTTGTTCTACTTGTATTAGAATTTTATCAAGAGATGTGTTCTGGCAGTATTTACTCTTAAAGGCACATTAGCTATTATTTGCAGTGTCAGATTCCTTGCAGTTGTATTATATATGTTTATAAGGTCTTTTTTCTTTTTTTCCTATTACTTCCACTACTGCTAAGCATTTGATTCTGCACTTGAAGGATGTTAATTGCCTGCATAGTTGGGTTTCTTATTTGTGGTTTTAGTCATAAAAAAGAATGGTACTAGATTTTTTTTTTCCAGTCTTTAAACAGTGTCTGGTTTTATTTTATTTTAATTGTTAATAAATTAGTTTTAATTCAATTATTCTGGCCCCCTGAACAATGCCATGGAGCAGGGAGTTAATTTTGGCTTGCATTATACCCTTGGGCTAAAGTTAATAGGGCCACATTAGGTTTTTATCAGACAAAATTTAGCTATTAATTGCCACAGTATTTACAAGTTCTCTCCTAAATACATTTCATCCAGAACCCTTAAAATCTGTCTCCACTGTATGTGCACCTAGTCTCTCTGATCTAATTCTTAGCACCATGTCTGCTTTTTTCCTTCAATATAACCTGAGGAAGGTGTAGAAGATTTATTTTCAGAGGGAGAAAATGTTTATTTTCAAATGGAGCAAAAACATTCCAAATAATTTCAATTGTTAGATCTCTCTCTAACAACAACAACAACAAAAATCCATCCACCCAGGTGAGCTGTAACCTGTCAGTCTTTCTCCATAAGCTTCTTGGAGCGCAGTGGGAACAGTAATTAAATTATCATTCTGCTGTATTAAACTGAGATTGGTCAAAGTTCAGTTAGCTCAGCTGGGTCCCGTGAGCTTGTAGAAAAACAAGAGCTGGGCAGTTTCCAGCCTGGGACTGAGAAGATGACAGTTTGGGCAGCAAAGATGCCTGGGTGGAACAGCTTGTGCTCTTGTGCAATAAAAGCTCATAAATTTAGGAGTAGAAATTAGTGAGCAAGAGTGACACTTTCTGAAGAGTTATTATAGCAGGGATATCCTTCCCATTTCTTGCTTTTTGCAAGATCTAAAGCTAGGACTTACATGTTTCATTTTATAACTGATGGTATAAGAAAGTGCCTTTTTTGAAGGGTATTCCCAGTAAAAACTCAGTTGGTATTTTCTGTGATAAAACCTCTATCATCAGAAATTTAATGAATCTTGACTAATTTAGTCAATTATTGATTGAAAGTGTAAACAATTAGAACTGAGTTTCTAAGTATATTATTAAATAATCATATTGGTTCACAGTGATTATCCTCTGTAGGGAAATAAATTTCATCTACCCTTCATATTTATTCATATAGCTTTTTTAAATCTTTAAGATATTTATCCTCAGATCACTTCAGTAACATAAGGAAGCATAGTTATGTTCTTACTCCTTCTTCTCTTTAAATAAATGAAGACAGATTCAATAAGTCATTTAATTGCTGAAAGATGTAGATAGATGTCTGATAAATTTTACAGAGCCATTTACATGAGACAGACACTTAACCCAATTAGCTGTTTTCACAGCTTCCAGTAACAGTCACACAGAAGGCATCTAAGCATCTGTGTTCTATTTGAATCCCAAAATGTGATAATGAAAATCTCACTTTGCTGCCAGAAATATCCTGTTTGTATTTCAGGGTTTGTTCTTTGTATTCTCTGTAAGCGAGAAGTTGTTTTTCTGGGTTTGTGCGAGGCTTGATTGGGACCAAAGGGAGCTGTTCCTTGCCTAGTTCATGCCTAAGTCTGATCTGGATTTAGAAATGGTGTTCCTCTGTAAATGTCACTTGAGGAATACAGTCAAAAAGCATTCTGCTAGACAAGATGCAGGTGCTTCCCTCTCCTCCCTCCCCCCTTTTTTTCAAAACAATAGGGGAGGAAGTAGAGTTCATAGCTTTTTGTAAAAAAACCTCACAAGTTAAACGATGTGAGAGACACAGGTTCAGTTCTCTCTGTAGCCTTCACACTTGCCCAGGGAGCATGCTGCATACCAAGACCCCAGCCTGGCTGGGTGGGAGTGTTTCTGCCCAGGGCTGCAGCTTTGCTTGGGAAGGAAGTGAAGGTTCATCAGGCTTCAGAGGGTAAGTGATCACGGGCAGAAAGGGAGCATAAGTTGTCTCAAGCCCTGGCCCAAACCCTGGGTTTGGATAGTAGCTGTGTCTCACAGTGGTTAGCTATCAAAGGGAAGCATGACTGTTACCCACTCTCACCCAGCTGCATTTTTTTAGGTGAACCTATATGGCTTTTGAGACAGAAACCAGGGGTGCTGATCTTTAGCAGACCTCTATAGATCCCACACACTTAAGATACTTTTGCTGAGCCAGGTGCCAGGAAAGGACCAGATTTAACACATGCTTATGCAATGCATTTGGCTCTGCCACATGGTTAGCTCTAGCGAGTTTCCCACTCACAGGTGAGGTTACTGTCATTCCCTGTCTAAGAAGCTTTTCCCTTTGTTTTTCAGGTAGAACTGTGTCTCATTCAGGAATCCAGAATGGCTAGTGCAGAACTAGGCTGCAAAAAGTCAGAGTCCAACTGTTTAAGATACCTGATGTCACCTCAGGCAGTATGGAGTAGCCTGTGTGGCCTATGACTGCCGTTCCAGAACAGTACAGATGGTTGGGAAGTCTTGTGTCACGCACATTTGCCAGCCCATGTGGGTGCCTGGGATGCTCTAGGCAGTGTCAAAAAGCACTGTGTGCCTGTGAATAGGCAAGCTGAATCTCTCCCATAAACACCTCTGCAAATCTCTCTTTTCTATGTCTTTGAACAGGTTTGTGTAGAACGTCCTCTGCAGAGCAAAAAGTTACTCTCCTGCTTTTTTCCAAATTCCTGTTGCTTAGCTGTTGCATTATATTTTCACTTGAGAAAGAGATGCAAAGGTGGTTGCTTCTCTTGGGACAGAGAGCTCTCACCCCTGCAAGGATCTCCAGTTGCACAAGGATACAGGCAAGTCAGTGGGAATAAAGTAGCAGCACCCGGCTCAGCTGAACAGAGGCCTGTGTTTATTTCTTGAGCATGTTCTCAAGTGCCTGATGGCTTGGGTGATACTCAGACATGTGCTTTACTGAACTGCAGATCTGCATAATTTACCAAAAAAAGGAAATATCCATACCAGTTTTTCTGCTTTGAAAAAGCCTTTAGCTAAACTTAGATATTTGGTTAAATTGACCAGGTATTACAATTTAAAATGTGGTTTGGAAAATATCTTGGAGTTAAAGAAGAGTGCACAAGAAAGAACACGGAGAAAAATCTAACCAGCAATGTTTCACACAGTGGGAAGCCCTCCCACAACCAGTCAAATGGGGAATGTAAAGGGCATCAGCACAGCATACCAAAGCACATAACCTTTGACTTGTGAATGTTACACATCCAAGAGACTTCCAGCTTTCTTAAGAATATATTTGTATTAATTCCATATTTTGACCTTTCTAGGTATTATTTCTTTAAGAGAAGTTTCTTCACTCTGTAATCCAACATAATGTTTTAAAACAAAGGCTGTCACCTCTCAAGTGTTTACCATAGAATTAGCCCAGGTGAAAGGCATTTAGGTTAGCCTTTCCATTTTTAAGTCCTCATGGTGCTGCCCTCTGTTATGGAGTGAAGGCTGCTGGAGACTGACCCCTTCCTTCTCTGTACTGTAGTGAGCAGAGCATTTGTGACAGTTTTTTCTTCTGCCCCCACCCCTGTCCATCTGGTCATAGTGGAGAACTGTGTGAAGCTATCAGACTGTTGCCAGGACTTAAAATTTTACCTGTTTTCTCTTGGCCAAGTGAAAAGGCCACCAGCCCAAGTGTACAAGATTAAAAGTAAAATCTACCTAAGAGACTGTGCACGCTGTAATGAAGATATGTATCAAGAAGCATGGTGTAGAGAACTGGATTGGTATGTGATTCTCACCCATCCCCCTTTGCAGGCAAAAGCACAGAGCCTCCTACACTGTTAACCCTGCCTGGTGAAGAGCTAATCTACTGCATTCTCCCATTGTGGTATTAAGTATTCTGGATAGAGCTAAAACCATACTGCATTACAGGTAAACATACTTTGTTTCAGAGTTCCCTATAGGGAGGGATTCTTATTCACCAGGAAAGCAAAAGAGTATATATGAGGCACCTCCAGAGTCACTCCTGCAAATCTCTGGGAGTCATCTATTCAGACAGTCACCTCCTAATTTCTTCCCTCCTACTTGCAAAATCCCTTTTCTTAGTAATTGTCTAAAACAGGTAAATGAGCCTTCAAGGTACTATAACAGGGTGCACTGGGTGGAATACATGGCTTTCAGTGTTTAGCCACTCAGGAATAGGAATCTGCAACTGAACTAACTTTTTTTTTTTTTTTAAAAGTAAGATTCTGTTTAAGGATCTAGTCATGTCTGTGATTTATCTTTGTCAAGTCTTCTGGAGGGATTGGGCAAGTCAAACTTGAGAGAAGCACGGATGAGCATGCAGGCCTGTGTATGATTAATATCTTTCTTTGCGGAGTTTGCAGTATTATTTAAATGACGAGTTATTTTCCTGCTGCTACAATCACATCCTTTGCTTTACAGACATTTCCTGCTCTGAAAATATGCTGAAAATATTCAGTGGCCTGTGTTTTCCCACACCTTTCTGCTTGATTGCAGCATATTTATGGGCAAGAGCTCCAAATTGCTCCAGTGAGAAGTATCTTGGAGGTGTCCTTTGAATGTGTTCCTGAGCAAGAGTGTTTGTTTTTTGGGGGTTTTTTTTTGCACTGCAGCTTAAAGTCTTTAAGAAGCTTTCACACTCCTGTTTCACCCTTATGAAGCTTTTTCTAGGATTGTTTTTAAAAGAAACAATTCTTCGTGAGTCCATACAGAAACCTGATCTGGGTTTTGTGAAGTGGCACTTGTCCTCTTCTCCCAGTGAGAGATCCCATCTTGAAATCTATACAAGCTAATTTCTGTGCACTGTTTCATTACTGATTGTTTTAGAAGGAACAAGCCAGTTAATTCTATAGAACCTCCCTTCCTTTCCTTCCTAAATGGTAAAATTGGTATCTGCTCTCCACTCAGTTTCTTAGACCTTTGGATTTGCTTTAAAATTTTACTGTAGCTCTTCACGTAAGGGGTATTTTCTTCTGGTTGTATGTTGGAAATCTTTTTCGGGGATGATTATAATAGTTCAGGGGCAACCTTATTCTAATATCAAAAATTTTGAAGGAATCTCATCCTTTTATATTTTTATGATTCTTTTGATGAAAGACAGTCCAGGTTCAAAATATGGCATTATGTGTATCATTTCTCTGTATCTGAGCAAAGAGATTCCAGGCTCCATTGGGAGCTGGCCTCTTAGTTTGCTTCAGTCCTTCCTGCTTTGAGAGCTGGGCAGCTGGGAAAGAACTGGAAATTTTGCAGCACTGAAAATTCTGGATTTAGTACAGAATCCAAAAGCATTTTTCCCTCACATGGAACTGCTTAGGTCTTCTGGGATCCACAGCTGAACTTTGGGCTTAACGTCTGGTCTGCCCTGCAAGTGGGATTTTCAGAGTTTGCAGCTCTTGGGCAGGACTTGTACACTTCTTGCAGCTATTTTCCTTTGTTGCCCCTTTTCAACAGCCTGAGGCACCTTCAGAATCCACAAGGCTTGGCAGGCTATTTGAGTCCATCAGTCAGTCCTTGCCATGAATTGTGAGGAGCATATTTCACTTCAGAAAGAAAGTTGTATCCAAAAGGAACCACTGTTGGATTTCAGCTCTAGGGTTAAAAACTCCAATGCATTGACTTCTTGTCAGAATTTTGTATTATTTTCTCTTCCTCTTCTCAGCTGAGGATGCCACCCAATAGCAATCATTTAATTTATTTAATACCTCTTACCATCTGTTTTGAACACCTCCTCCCACTTTTTTCCCCCATGAAAATAGAGATGTTCAAATTTATTAGCTGGAATTCTTTTGCTTGCAGCAATGACCTGCCTTTTCAGTCATCCTGAGAATCCAGTGATATACCGCGCCTGTGCCCTCTTATAGAAGGTGTATGTGCAGATAAAACTTTCAGAAAGCTAACCAGGCTGCTAGTTAGGCAATACTGCTTTTGTCAGGAAAATGGGTTGCATCTCATCACTATGTAACTGTTGTGTAGTCTGTAAAAATGTATAGTTGATTTTTGTTAGGATATCCTGTGGTTAAGTATCTTCAAGAGCAGGTGCTATTCCTTCAAAAGAGCTTCTGTGCTCTGCAAGGTGTTAATAAAACAGTAACATGATGATGTGAGAGCACAGAGTGCAGGCCCAGGTGGGGAAAAGGAGAATATGTTTGAAAATGACATTTTTTCCAAGTCTGGTGGTTGTTATTGCTGCACATATGTCCATTCTCCGTGCAAAACAGAGCAATGAGTAGTGCAGGCCTCTCCTGGATTCCTGTTTGATAGGGCATAGCTCCATCCTCAAGAGATTTGCTTCCAAGTATTGAGAAGCAGTCTGTACTCTGCCTGCATTTGGTCTGCCTGTGCATCTCCTGTATTCGTACCACTAACAGTGGTGCTAAGTTTCTGGCAATGATGATGTGATGCAGCCATTTATGGCTGAGATCTTTGCTTCTGCTAAAGGTAAGAGGTTGGTGGTTTGAGAAGCAGTTGTGATGGTGGGGCGAGGGACACATACAGCTCTGTGGTTCTCTGCCTGGGTGACGGTCACTTGGCTCCTCTTACTTGTAGCAGTAGTTTGTTTCTTGATGGAGAAGATTTTTTTTTTTTCTGTAACAATATCCTCTCCTTAGAAAAAGACTATGTTTTGATAACAATATTACTGTTGTTCTCCTATTAAGAAAAACAAATCTTTCGACTTCTTTAAATAAAAACTTTAGGGGGGTGATGGAGGAAGAAGATTCCATCTGGGTCCTCTAAAACAGAAGCAACTTCAAGATGCTGAAAAAATTCATGAGAAATCATCTTCAAAGAGCCCTGATCTGACAGGGCAACCTTCCCAGCAGTGCAGAGCCCATGAGCAGGATGATGTTGTGTGTCTCCTGTTTCCTAGCCTCTCTTGGATGCTACCTGTGTTGATGGTCTAGCTGCTGACCATGTCGGGTGCTCCCTTGGCAGAGAAGGCGAGGATGGAGTCTTCCCTTGATCCTGCAACTCCTCTGATTACAGAAAAGCTAGTGCCAGGACTGAGAGAAGGAAGAGCCGCTGAATATAACCACTGTTTGCCTGTTTTATAGATCTGGGCTGAGGGTAGTTATGTGTGGTTCCTCACTCAGCTGTTAACTTGGAGAGTTGTCAGCCAGATAACATGGATCAGAATTGGACCAAAAATATTCGCAGTGACCTCAAGGATTTCATGTGAAAAAGGATATTATGTTATCTATTCTTCTCTTTGTTATACTTCCTTTAATGCATTTTATTGCAACTACACTGGCATTATTAGGACAAATAAATATCCTTTACCTAAAACAGTGCTTCTCGTTTTCTGTTTTGTGTATTTTTTCTCATTCCCTCCTGCCATGTTGACCAATTAGCTACTCTGCTGGGAATGGATTGAAATAGTTTTAATTATCGGTCTGAATAGCATGTAAATTTCTAAGAGGAAAGAATAATATTTTAATATACAAGCCTAGAAGACAATGAGCTCTGCCTCCAGGAATGTTTTTGACGTATGATAGGAAGTCAGGCTCTTCTAGCTGCAACATATCTATTTCTTTGTAACATCATCACTAGTTTTCTTTATATTTGGAAGCCTGTCTTGTTTGATTCATTGGATTTTACAAGCTCCAAGTTCCCTTTTTTGTAGCATCCTGCATTCAAGCTACTGATGTTCAGTGTGTCACCTGCATCTGTGCTTTCCTAGCTGCATCCAGGGAATCTTTCTAATTAAGTTCTTAAGACAAGACAGGCTCTGCAAACTGATGTGCTATAAACACTATAATTTTCCTGCCATATTTCCAAGTATTTATTGTTTTCCTGGTTAGATTGATTCCCTCTCCACTGTACCGTAGGCATCTAGACCTGCAAAACAGAAGTCATTTCTGAAGGCTCCAATAGTGTGAACAGCCAAGACATACAATCATGCTAAATGAACCCATTTAGGACTTAGTCTTATAGTAGCAGTAAGTATGACAGTGGTGCAAAAGGGGGAAATATTTCTTTTTGTAGATGGTAATAAAAGTTTTTGAGCTGTATTGATGATAATTAAGGTGAAGTTTAGCATAGAGGTGTTAAACAACCAGATGGAAGTAAAAATTTAGCATATGGCTCCTGAGAACTCCATTCACTCTACTGTCTGTTAGTAGAGAAACAAATACTGAAATAGCGTATCAGAAACAGGAAGTGAAACCTGGCTGTAATACATATTTGCTGAAAAACTTAAAGGCTAACACATCTTTATGCACAGGTTTTATTTTCTCCTTTGACTAGCAAAGAACCCCAGTACTGTGCTTGCTTAGAGTTGTTTAGAAAGTCTTGCCTTCCATAGGGGAGCAGAAGAAAAAGATTCACAGAAGTTTGTTTGTTCAGGTAATTTGAAGGCCTTGCTTCCATTCAATTTCCAAAAATTGGAAAACATGACTTGTAAAGGTTTAGTAGCCTTATGGAAGCATGAAAGCTTGAGGAACAAACCTGGCACTGTTAAATTAGAATTAGTAGAATTGGGAAGAACCAAGTACCTTGTCAGAGATGGATGAAAGCTTGTCATGCTGGGCTGGCTTGTTACCGGGGATGGCTGAAGCAACTCCAGCCACAGGAGGTAAGAAGTGCCTGCAAACACTACAGCTCCTTCAGTGCATTTTTTTATCTGAGGCGATTTTCCCTGTTGTGTTGCTGCTCTGAAATCCCATGGGATATTTGGTTCTGGTGTGACTGCTGAGTTTGGGCATTGGAAGGTACTGTGCTATGGAGGTACCCTCGGTGGTGGCGGTGCTCCCTGCTGACTGCTTCAATATAATTGCCAATTTTCAGACATTTATTTTAGAATAGCTAATGCCCTGTAAACATGCATACTAGGCTGTTTCATGGTAACTTGTTTGGGCAGCACATCCTGACTTCCTGAATGGAGATGATTCTTCAACAACATTTGTCCGTGATATTCTGCTGACATGTTTTTGCATTTCACTTCCCCTGTCAAAAGCTGGATATAGCATATGGATGTTACCATTATTATGGTAATATCGTTTGTATTTTGCTTTTAAAGTGGCTGCACACCGATAGTGGGTGAAATACTTCTTTTGTGCTCTTTACTGCCTGTCAGGAAGCTATATCTTGCACAGTTGTCATGCAGAGCAAGTGCTATAGTATATTGCATAGTATCTAAAACTACTTCAGTGTTTTATGTCTAAAGACAGAGCTAGACAGGACTAAAAGTTTTTTGGTTTTTTTTTTGCATTACTCTAGTGGCTTATTGATGTACCTTCTGACAGAGTGAAAACGTTCCTCTGAGGCTCCAGCTAAATGGAAAATGGAAGAAATCAATGTCTCCTGTATAGTGTGTGGATGTATTTAAAGATGGAGGAAATATGAATTTGCTTGTGAAGTCTAATCTATGTGTACTTACCTCTGCAATCACTTATTATTTGCTTAAATCTTCCTTAGTCAGCTAGAAATACTGTAAATTCATAATATACATTTAAATCTGGTAGGAAAAAAATGCAAGATGTTTTCTCAGCAGAGAAGAGTTTTTCATCTAGTTGTACTGGAGATTTGTACACTTCAGAAATCCACGATTTAATATGACCAAACACACACACACACACAACCTATTTGTTTGCAGTCTTGTATAGAGGTAGGCTAAGACGCAGTTGTAAACAGCTGTCAAGTCTGTGAATTTGTTTTTGGTCAAATGAGGCCAAGGCTTTTTTAACAATGGAAGAGTTTCCAAAGTTCAAGTGTAGCATGCCATCCTTACTTTAATGTAAGCTCCCATATAATGGACTATAATATAGATATCGGTGTGTTATAGTAGTTTGTTATCACAGTATTATCATCAAACAGCACACTGCTGCTTAAAAATCTTGAGGTCTTGCTTTTCCAGGAAAGTTGTTAAGCAACTTACTTAGACACAGTGATTTAGTCTTTTGTGTGTGTTTTTTTTGTGTAAAAACAGCACACTATAACTTCCAAGTCACAGGTCTAATGATTTTACCTGATCCAGATTCCTTCCCAAACTAGTAATCATCACATTGAATTTCTGCTGCGTTTTGCATATTTGGTTATGCACTCATTTGTTTTATTACAAGGGGATAAACCCAAACAGAGCTCTTCTAGTATCACGTGTCAGTCTGGTTTGTAGTTTTCCTTTTCCTCAGATTTTTTTTTTTTTTTGGTAATGGATAATTGATGTTCCTGCCTTTTCATTATTTGGTGAAATGTTTAGTGAAAATAAAAACTGTAAAACATTTGTGTTACTTTTTTTAGTCTCTTTTGTTATGTTGCCTTTAACTATACATAGGCCTGAGGATCATGTTGCATCTGAACAGTTACTCGTGTAAATTCCCACGTAGTTACTGCTCCAAAATCCAAGAGTTTTGACTACCAGCTATAAAAAGATTGCACCCCCCTCTTTGGTTTTTTTTTTTTCCCCTAGCTGTCACTGTCAGGATTTAGCTCTGTTTCTCAGGGGGGATATTCTTATTTCTTCTGTACCTTAATTAGTATTTTTAACCTGCAACTTGCTGATACCCTAGTGCATATGGATGAGCAGTTTCCTGTGAAAGATAGCCAAGAAAAGCAAAATATGCTGCTGGCTTACATTCACTTTACAGTGGTCCAAAGACACCACTGGAAAATTTCTAGATGTGCTGGAGAAGAAAAACATTGAAAACTTTACTTGTTAATTTCCAGCTATTAGCATCTGAGGTAAAATTCTTGTTATCTGTGAGTTAAAGTAATAAGGCTATAATGAACTATTGAAGAATTTTTAAAAGTATGTAAACAGCTTTCCCTGCAACAGATATAATTTGCTGCCAGTCTTGCATCCAAGAAATAATCTGCAATTATATGAACTTTGAGATTCAGTTCAACTGTACATGTGCTGCGGTGCCTTAAGCTGTACACTTCAGCTGGTACTTCAGATAGACTTAATTACAAGTTTTCTGCAGTTAAAACATTTCCCTATATAGTTTGTGTTTTAGGGTGTATCTAAATATCTTGTATCATATAATTTTGTTTATGCCCTGCTTTCATCTTTGAAAGTTGCATATGTACATTGATGCACTTGATCCAAAGCAGGCATTTACTAATAAGTGTTTGGGGGAAAAACTAAGACATCAAGTTTAGTCTCT
The DNA here is from genome assembly GCF_034638445.1 of Ciconia boyciana. NCBI lineage: Eukaryota > Metazoa > Chordata > Aves > Ciconiiformes > Ciconiidae > Ciconia > Ciconia boyciana. The sequence goes on along the minus strand of NC_132935.1, from coordinate 108,241,029 downwards.
AAGAAGTTGCTTGGTGTTCCTGTTTATAGGGATAATTTATGAACTTCCTTGGTTCAGTTGAAATTTAGAGTGTTTTCGGTGAAAGATAGGTTTTTAAGTTTCAGAGGAAAGTTTTGAGTACTGAATAACTTGCTGAATGAAGTAATTTATTTGCTGTGAGGAAACAAACATAAATGAGTGAATAAATATCTTGATTTATAATCGCCTCTTCTTCTAAGGCCAGACTTGTTTGCTATGCTGGGTCATCCTAAAACATGTGGGTAATTTGGTGTGCTGTAATCCGAGTACCAAAGTTAGCCTAACTGTTTCTTAAAATACATGCTGATGTCATTGAGCACTTTTGTACTGAGTAGTAATAACTCGCCTTTTTGGGCATTTGTGTCTGCTAAAACACAGCTTTTCATCACTTTCATAAAAAGTAAGAATTAAGCCTATTTGCAGACGTGAGTACACAAGTAGAACTAGTGACACCCCACACACCTCCCAAGGACATAGAAGACATCTTTGTTGGAGCCAGGATTAGAAGACTTTTTTATTTTGCCTGAAGATAGAGCTTGAGCATGGGAATCGTGACCCTCTTGATCATTTTCCATGAAGCACTTGTGAACACTCAAACACTTGGCCATAGTGTTCATGTCCATCGTCAGTGTATTTTCTGTATAAACTACTGAAGCATAGTATTGCTTACTGTCTTTATCTTTAAAGTCAGTCCTGAGGAAACCATAATTTCCCGCCCCAAAGACCATTTGATTTTTCTTCTTGAGTTCACTTTCAAATGTCTCTGGAGAAGTGATTTAATTTCCTACTAACAAAAAACAAATTGACCAGTCTTGTTCAACTGTGTCCCTGTAGGCAATCTCCATAGCATTGCTCCTAGTCTGTTGGACCCAGATGCCCCAGACTACAGTCAATTGCACGTTATGACCATGTCTGAAGGAGGCAAAGATAGAATGTAAGCGTGCCAGACCCTTGTGCTTTTGATGCATGTTTCCTGCTCTAGCAGAGATACAGTCTGACTCCAAGTGCAGGCTCAAAGCACCTACTCTGTGATCAGAGACAAGGTTGGAGAATTTGCTGGGGGATTGGAATAAACCGCATATGAAAGAAACACAAAATGTACCTGCTTTAAGCTGGTCTGATCTCTGATTTTGGTTTACCTAAACTATTATATTGAGATATCAAAGAAAAGGTTTTTAAAATTCTGAAAGCCAAATTTATTTAATAAGAGCTGGAATACTTTATGCCCACTCTGTTCTTGCAAGGAAGCTTCCTGCCAGTTCAGCATCTTAGACTTAGTTGCCTTTAGTCTCAAAAAATTACTCTTTGGACTTTTCTGAGGCCTGGATGGGACTTCCCTGACAGTTCAACAGATTGTTGGTTTCTCTGCATGAATTGCAGCTTCCAGATCTGTGCTGCATCTCTTGGGCTTGTCGCACCCTGCCACGTCTTTGGCCATCTACCTCACCAGCATACACAGGGGAAGGAATGTCTCTCCTCCTTTCACTACCAGTCTCATCCAGTTTTCATAAAGGAATTTAACGGAGTTGTGCACAAAAATAAATGGAACAAAATCAAAACCAAGTGCTTTCCATCACATTTCTTCCAGCTTCTTTTGAGGAGCATGTTTCTATCCAGGCTATCAGTTTATTACCCAATTTCTGCCCTGCAATCACTCCACATTGTAATAATTCAAATTGCTCCTGTAGGCACTAAGAAATCTGAAGTATGCTCCAGAACTGGGGCTTCTAGGTGTGATGTAGTATAAGTTGCAGTGTGGCAAAAGAAGTTGGAAGCAAACAGATATTAATAGATGCATTTAAAACAATACAAACAACGCAACAGTAAAGAGCACTCAAATGCACGATTAAGACTGTGTATCTTATGGTCTTCAACTACATAATACAGCCCAGTTGCTGCTGAGTATATGTCACGGATGAAGTGAATGTTGGCTGTGATTGACATTTTGCAGACACTAGACTAGATTATCTCAATAATGCTTACCGTGAACTAAATCTTGAGCTAATTCAGCATCTTTTTCATCTGCTAAAGAAGAAAGGTCCCCTTCCTTTCATCTCCTCTCACTTACCTTCACAATATGTGCAGAGCAATTCTTTTCTTTTTCAGACTTGGGGTGAGAGCAAGGGGTGGGATATCACCTTAAGGCTTTTTTTTCAAACAGTGTAAGTTAGTTCTCAAGCAGTCCACATTTAGTATAGCTTTTTAATAATAATTTTGCTTTTCTATAGGAAAATGAGATGACTAAAGGACAAGTTTGTCATGTTTCAGTTTGAATAGTTTTTTATTGGATGTCACGTTTAAGTCGAAGTGGGATGGAACAAACCAATACCAAGAAGCAAATAATAATATTTCCTGTAATATGGATGTAATAAAGACAATGTGAAATCATCCTACTTTAATCATTAAAAAACAGCATGTCAAAAGCACAAATATGGCTTCAGTGTTCATTAGTAATCAGTGGAAACAACTTCTTTGGTTTTAAAATTGTTAAGAGCTTTTTTTTTCTTTTTAATAATTAAGCCCACTCTCAGTGAGAATCTGAGTGTCTGAACATTTGTTTAATAACTCTTACACTTTATAAAGTTGTTGATCTTTGAACTACTTTTTCATTTTAACTCCACTTAAAAGTAGAAGCTACATGCTATACAATAAGGAATTGCCTGTAGAAAGAGAATTTTTGAGGCTGACTTTTCTGAAGCTCCTTATTCTTGAACCAAGATAATACCAAGACATTGGTAATATGCAAGTTACACTAACTGGAGCTATTGAATGAAAAACATATTGATTATTTGTAATTTCCACAAGGAGGAAAAGACAAGAAGTCTGAAATATGAACAGAATAAACTTAAATATGGATTTTCTAAGAGATTTCTAAGAATCTCTTTTCTAAGATTTACCACTTTAGTGTGGTATTGTCACTGAACTTGAACAGGAATTTTTCAATGAAACTGAAATGTTCTGCAGGAAAGTAACAGTTTCTACAACACTGCAGCTAATGGGTGGCTTCTTAGCTTCAGGGTAGTTTTCCTAACTCAAAGGGGAGAGGGAGATTTGTCCCAGAATAGTCAGTGGTCTTGTAGTCAGAACATTTACTGCAGATGTGGGAGAACTAGCTTGAAGCCTAGGATTTGGGCACAGCAATCCCAGCCTTAGATGAATGTCATAGTTACTTTGTCACTGTTTAAGAGCACAGTGCTTGTGTGAGACCAGATCTAGTGCTGCATTCTGTCTCTGACAGTGGCAGACAACTAGGGAAATAATGAGACAGGCAAATATTGGTGATACTACACATTCTCAGGTCTGGTGGTTTCCTGAGATCAATGTTGTTTCTTTGTTACTAGTAGCTTTCAATGGTTTTTCTCTTCAGATAACTTGTCTGGTCTCTTTTGAGCTCTCATGAACTTCTAACATCTGTGATGTTCTTTTGCAAGGTGCTCCATAAGTCTACTAGCCATGGCATGAAGAAACACTCTGTGAGTTGTGTAAACAGCTCAGTTTCATTCACTCTTTTTTTTTTCTTTTTGCCTTTTGTTTAAAAAAATTGAAAAGATCTTAGTTTCACTGTTGGAAAGGGGGAGATTTCAAAATGATGTTTTTCTGCCCACAGAAATGGTTTCCTGCCAAACGTTGATTAACATTATATTACCGACTGAGGAAAATAAAGGAGGCAGAAGTCATCCACTTCATACAATTGGACCAAGGTTAACCTCTGTGAATGTTAGCTCTGCTTCTGAGCTTAGAAAGACCAGTAAAAATGTGCAGTTTAGGATTCTGTTTAAAACAAATGCTTGAGCAACATAACTCATTGATTGTGTAAGCTGAATGTATGTATAGTGATTTAAGTGTTGTAACATTTTCTTATACAACTGCAGGATGTCTGTTATTCAAAATGTACACTGTTTTCAAAACATAGGGTTGAAGACATGCACATTGACCAGCTCATGTTTTTGTACACTTGAAATACTATTTCAATAACTAAAGCTATTGCCAAAGCCTGTTCCAAAATGAAGGAACAAAACAAACTTTCTGGATCCTTATGTTATAGCCTGAAGGAAATCTGTTCAGCACCCAAGGAGCTGTAATGCTGCAATGAAACACTGGTGAGAGTCTTAAAGACAGCAACACTAATAATGGTCATGATACTAGCACGTTTCTCTATATTAGCAAGGCAAATGGAATTGGGATTCCTTAGTCACCCAAATTATACGGGACTCTAAAGTTACACTGACTCTACAAGGAAAAGAATTTTTTTATCACGCAGATGATGGTATTGGGAAATGTTTATTCGCCCACATAGACTTTGTGCAGAAAAGGAGGGATTTCAATGAGTTTCTTATCTTGACATTAAAATTACTATTTTTTAACAAAACAGGGGATTTCTTTTTCCAAAACACAAGCTAATCAAAATACTAAAATGTTTTCAAGATACTCTTCCATTTAGTTCCATTACTGGCAGATAACTTGGTTGCTTGAAAGTTCAGTGGAGTCAGACAGTGACTGAACAGGTTGGTGGCTGAAATATCATAAAGAATGGTGTAATTATGGTGGAGGAAAGTGTAATCCTTTAACTAGCTTTACACATACCAAAAGCAATTAATATTAGATAGGAAGTAGAAATAAAGATTCACTTGCAACATAAGACAATTAAAATTAATTTTTATTCAGTATAATCTACCAAAGATAGTCCTATGTAACATTACGCATGCAGCATTTGTACTATAGAAGTACCAGTGATTAAGAAAAAGTGAGAAATATTAGCTGTGGGGTAACAAAGTAGAAATAGCTCCCTGGTAGCCCTCATATTTCTTGAGGGGAGGGTGGAAGAGAAAGGCATGATTTCTATTTTAATACATTATATAAAAACATGATTTTATCTTTTCAAGACTTATACCTGTAAAAGAAATAAAACAACCTCCACCCTAAGCCCTCATGCTCACATCCAGGCTTCCATTCATGGAACCCTTCTGCCAGGTAGCTGAAATGGCCAGGTATAAATTTCACAGACCACTAATAAATCAAATTCTAATCCAGAAGAGTGGGAAAAAATAATTAAGTTCTCCAATTGCCAGTATTTCTATTTGTGCTCATTTACAAATGATGAAGTGGCTGAAGAAAGAGTGTTTTACTGAAGAAAGCAAGCAAAAGAACAATGGGAAGGTAAATAGGCTAAAATGCCATAACCAATTGCTCCATTTCAAAGTTAGTTACTGCTCCACTACTGCTAGAAGTCTTTCTTTCCATGTTATTTATTTTTGTTGTTTTGGGTTGCAATTTTTTGCCTTTGCAATGAGGTAAGAGCTAGGCTAGCCAGCCAGCCTTTTCAGGTTGAATCACTCAAACTTTGTGATTAAGAGGCATGAGGACTTGATCTCCTGCAGAGCACTGGGGCAAGGTCTCATGCAGGCTGCATGCCCAGATACATCCAGGCATCATTTGTGTGTCCCCTGCATGGGCAGAGTGCAGGAACTTCCTGCACTCTGGCACTTAGGTTTTGGACTCTGTTAAGTCAGGATTAGAAAATCTGGTACCTGCAGGTTCACAAGTGTCTGCCCCTTCTCTTCTCAGAGCTACCACCAGCTGAGCGTTTACTGTGGCTGAGCTAGTCAACAAGCAGGACTCGGAACTTCTTATCTTCCTTCCATAGTCTAGCCCTAAAGTGCTACTGGCTGTATTGTCATCATGAACGCAGTGTGTGGACAGAATTTATTTCATAGGCTTTCTTCTTTAGAAGATATAAAGAGGCCAGCAGGTGATGCTAAATCAAGGGAACATCTTGAGCACTGCTAATTGCTTTTGGAAAAGGATGGTAATTGCATTGTGAGCAGAGAACTGCCGGATCAGACCCAGACAGATGGCAGGTGGTGATGGTGAAGCAGGGGGACTGTAAAGACCAGGGACAGAACAAAATCTTCTTTTGCTAGCACAAATGTTCCGACTGTGTCATTTCTAGAACTATTTTTTTTTTTTTTTATGGGAAACACACTGCATAGTGTGATTCTTTTATCTTGATAGTCAATTATTTGTGAACAGTTTTTTGCCAAGCATACTAAACAACTAGAAAATACGTGATATGCCTGTTTCTGCTTGGAAATGTTAGAGGTCTGCAGAATTGCCACGTTTCTCTGCATCTCTTGGATATGTAATTGCCCTTCCCTGATGGAATGTCCCAGCACTACAGTTTGCAGCTTGCATGGTGTTTGTTGGTATCTTCTTCAGTACCTGCCACGTTTGTGGAAGTCCTGATACTTATGCACTGTGACTGCAGAAAAACATCAGATCTACACACCACAATGTCTGAGGCATTGTCTTACTGCTCGTATGACAGAGAGCACACCTGTAATGTGATTGTCCTGATAATCTCTGTGCAGCTGGGGGAGCATTGATAAGTGCTCCGAAACCTCTAAACCTCTCTATACTAAACTTGCCCTATAGCTGAACTCTGCTACATACTGTATCATGCAGTGGGGATGCATGAGGGATCATTAATTAATCCCATCATAAGGGGCCTTTAATGCTATCTTCTGACGCCGTCTCACAGCTTGCTAGGGTAGTTTTCTTCATTATATAATTCCTGGAGGTGAAATGCTCATCTTTATGAGTAAATTATTATTGCTGACCATGGACTCCCACACTATTAAGTGGTAACAGCATTTCTGAGATTGTCTGGGCTAATTCAGAAATGGGAAAGGGAGAAAGGTTACTTTCCTAGGTCAATGATAAATCCAGTTTCTGAGATAAATGGGTGTTCAACAGCAAAAGGCTGGAGCTTTGCAGCTCTTTCTGGCAGCTGATGGATCATGTACTTTTGAGTATAACTCAATGTTCTTTTTTGGATACATCCTCTTCCAGAACTAAGTGCCCTTGTTTTATAGTGTCATCCTGCACTTGGTGTCATTCACTCTGTGTGATATGTTACCTCTGTGATGCTGTAACAGACTTGTTGAAAACAGCTAGTTATCAGGAGTAAGGCAGGCTGCCATTAGTTTAAAAGAAGTAATTTACTGCACAGTCAATTTTTGATATTCATACTTCAAATTATGAAAATATCTAGCTTAGATTATTTTAAAACACTTTAATACGTAATTTTCCAAAGCCTTAAACACAGAAAATTTGTCTGTTCTTCATTACTGAATACAGTGTGGAATTATGGTAGTGAAGGGGCTGAAATAGCTTTAATGACACAGAACAAAATGAAACTTGAGGGATGTGAGCAACTGCTGCCCTTCAGTGGAGGATACTAGGAAGAACTGCAGATGGCTTTCATTCAGCAAAGAGAGTCATTTGGTCTTAATCATAACTAATGAAAATTAACATATGAATGAAGTATTTTCAGCAGAGTTGGTTAAGATTTTTTTTCTCAGAGATCTCATAATGAAACATGTGATGTGTTAGTGAAATGAACTTTAAAAGAAAGCACTCATTGCTCATATTTTGTCTAGTTGTGCTAACATTCATAGAAGTAGTAATACAATTTTGATTTTCAAATGCCTGTTTTAATTTTCTATCTGTTTATAATCACAATGAGATGCTCTTGGCTTTCAACCAGTGAAGATGATTTTGCTGAGAATCTGAATTTTTTTAAAAGAGTCTCTTTTTTGAGGTGGGGATGGGTGTGGAGGTACCTTTTTTTTGCCTTTCAAAATCTTGAGCAAGGAGGGAAAAATTTCCCCTTTGACAGACAACACAGTTTAGTCTGGAATAATGGATGTTGTTTGGTTTATCAGAAATTGATGCATGGAAGCAATTAAATTGCTTCTTGCTTGGAAGCAATTAAATTTTCTTGATATCTAAGTAGAATTGACCTGGCATAGACTTCTCGACGCTTAGGCTTTGAGCCTCAGATAATCCAGAAGAGTTTAATTAGGTCACTGTAACCACTTGTTGGGAAGCTGTAGAATCCACATGTTGCTTGAGCTAGGTGTCTCTGGAGCACAGGTGGTTGTGTGCAATTGTAAATTAGTGTTTAAATATGAAAATAGTACAGCTAGAGTTCTCCAGTCATGATGATCTACTGACACAAAAAAGTTGTGGAGAGAGGCAATATCCTTTATCATACGAAACGGATATGGTTAAAAAAACCCCAACAAACAGACTGGCATTCAAACTGAACTTTTTCTTAAATTGCTTCCAAGGCTCCACAAATTATCTATTTGAATATATTAGTCAGTCTCATAGAACTCTGATCTTATTACCATGCAAGTACTATAATACTGTTTTAAATGTATGCTGTTTAAATATCGTCTATGAAAATGTACATTAATGTCACAAATAGTATGTTTATTGAAACTATCAAGAGTATTAAACAATCAGTGGGAAATGTATGAATGATGAATGGTTTTAATTAGGCTACAAAATTACAGATGATACTGAATGGAGAATATAACTTCAGAGTCATCTGGACATAATCTGAATTCAAGAATAGTAATTGAAAGCTTTAGATCAAATTTTGGTTTTGATAAAAAATTGATAAAGCTGTGGAAGTAAGTGGAAAATGTGAGGAAACTCTGGCATAAGGTGTGTTGAAGAAGACTGACTTTTATCATGCTTTGATAAAATAGCTGTGTTGCTTTTCTTTCAGACTAAAAAATGTGATGGACCTAATATCTCTAGAATTCACTAAAGCATAAGTGGTATGGTGCCGCAAGGTAGATCACTTGCTGAGCTGGTGATAGTGGAGTTTTCTACTACAACTATTATCCTACTAATTTGGTGTACATCTGGATGGTACAGAAGTTTAAGTACTGTCAGTGCTGTGCCTTTCCCATGGATTTGATGTTCAGCCTGTTGGCTCAGCACCTGTGAGAATCAATGTTTATTCAGCTGTCCAAAAAGAGAAATTAACAAAATGTCACTTTATTAATGATGCTGTCTTATTCAATACAAACCCTACTATTTGGGAGCTTCTCTTTTCCTGCAGAACACCTTGCTAAACCAAGACCTTGCAAATTAAGCTGTAAGTTAACAGCCTTTCAGCTTCCTGGATGCTTGCTGAGTGAATCTGGCTTTAAAAGGTGTGGGAAGCAATCTTCAGAGTCCTGATGCTGATCTAATGCATTTTTCTTTTGAAATGTGAAAAATAGAAATAATTTCTTCCAGGCTTCTCACTAAACAGAGCACTGTTTTTGAGTGGCTTGTCCTTTTGAATGTAGCTGAATGATGTTTCCGTGCATTTTGTAAGAAAATATTTAGGTTCAATCAGCCTAAAAGAAGAAAATCTTAATGCAACTTTTTTTTTTTTTTAAATCTTGCTTTATTTTGATGGTATTTCAGTCTTTCTACTTATTCATCAGGTGGCTCTGGGATGTCCTAAAATGTCTTACAGTGTTGCTGCATACTTTGTGTTAATTTCTATTTCTATTGACTGATAGCAAGGGTCAATCTATAATTTCATGTGATCTGTTAAAAGTCAGAGAAGTAGGCTGCTGCTGAAAATATTTTTCTTCTGTTCTTCTGGCTTTTTAATGTTTGTGCATCAAATGCATCATGGTTTATGTGGTATTGCTTTAAAAATGTTAAGTGCATGAGAAACTGTGTATCTATCTGTTCTTAGAAGAATTCCTATTTGTATGCACCAGAGGAATGCTTATTTTATTTGAAAAGCATCTCTTATCCTAGAGTAGACATGCCCAGAAGAACATCTTGGTCCTTTTCATACAGATGAATAAAAATATAGTAGTTCATTAGCTCTGCTAGTTTTTTGGGTTTTGTTTGGTTTTTTTTTTTTCTTTTTTCTCTTCTTAAGTAAAATTTATAGGCAATCTGTTCTGCTGTGGAAGCTGTTTAAAGTCACTAAATGCTTGAATAATGTATATAATTTTTATGCTAGTACATAAAAGCTTATATAGCATGAGCACTTCTCAGTAGTCAGGTTGTTCTGGGAGGTAAAGTGAGTTACCATTTGAGGAGGAGCATGAGAAGACAGGGATGGGGTAGGCAGTAAGCAGGCAACAGCTGCAGTCTCTGGGTACAGGCAGGAGCAAGCAGTGTTTCAAAGACCAGAGTGGAGGCCCGTGACGTGAGAGGGTGTCAAGTCAAAAAGGCACTATGAGCACTTTTGGGAACTGCTGCTGTAAACTGTATTGTGGCCACTGTAAATCAAATTGTGTTAAGGTCCTGAGCTGTCATTAAGCATGTGCTGAATTTAGGATTGCAGTGAAGCATGTAAATATTGGAGCAAGAGATGGTATTTCAGATGTGTTGTCTCCACGGCAATATCGTATTATATGCAACATTTAATAATGTTAAGTGGGACCATAAAATTTTAACCCTGATGTTTACCACCTGGGATCTGAAATTAGCTGTGATTTTTACGGAGAAGGCGGCATCCTTGTTTATAAAGTTTGTAAGACCTGGCGGGCGAGGGACAGGCAGTTTCTGAGCCTGAATGGAGAAAATGGCTTTTGTCTAACAAGAGAAGAAAGAAAATTTCTAGTAAGCCCCTGTCATGGTTTAAAGGTGGTAAGTAGGCTTTGAAACTACTCAAAACTTGGGTCTCTAAATACAACTTTTAGACTGAAATGACATGGCTGAAAACTGTTCACTCAGAGCAAAAATTGTAATGTGTCGTGTGTCATGACATAGCTTTGTTTCAGAAACTCTTCATTCACATCACAAAGCAGGGCTCTGTAGCATTTGTGAATTTTATTTACACTGTGATAAAAATACTAGCAAATTATGGAGGCGGAGCATAACTAAAATGTTAGAGGAGGGCAGATAAGAGAAATATGTCTGCAAAACTGTGCCTGTGGCTTTTGGCTTGACCTGCTTTTTGCATGACCAAGCATGTCACTGCTCCCTCTGACCCAGGGCAGTATTTTTTCCTGTCTTTCTAGAGCTGAAGGAAGACATTAAATACATGTTAGTTCTATTTGTGTATTTTTATAAAGTCACAGTGAATTGTGTCCTTTTCATCTTGAGAAGAGGAAAGACAAGGAATATTTCCTTTGGTTTGTTGTATACTGAAATCCTTTGGAAAGTATCTGCCATAATGATATGAAAACCTTCAGAAATACTGAAGAGCCTTGCATGTGGGTGTGAATACATGCCTATCTCTACCAGTAAGACTTCACCTGATATATTCTAGTATTGTATTTGTCTTTCTCATGACTACGTTATTCTGGTAGCTCATACTTATGCTTGGCTAACCAATACATGCAAATCCATCTCCTCTTCAGTTATTTCCCATTGAGGAGGTTACAGTTTACAGTAGGAATTCCCTTTACACTAATCTGTTAATAAAAAACCTTGCACTTCATATAATTGAATGTTCAGCATGCCTTACTCCTCTCCTTAAGGCCATTTAATTCTTATACTGCTCTAATCTTCATCTGTGTTATCAGTGATTTCTCACTTGCATGTAATTAGTACTTGTCTATTATTTTGGCAGGGCTGTTAGTGAAAATGGTAGGTAGCATCAATCTCAAAACAAGCTATTGAATTACTCAGCTGGTGTGATTTCTTCCAGTTCAATACTTTTCCTTTCAATACCTCTTCTTCACCTAACTCCCTTATGTATTATTTACTTATAGCAAATTTATTATTTATTTGTCCTAGAATCCCTTTTGTGATTCTGATGTTTTTCAGTTTTACTAATAAGAGCCCATGCTGTGGAGAAGCAAGTGCTTCACCATAGTGAGTTATGGACCATGTTTCACTTGCCTAGAAAGCATATTCTTCTACTGAGGCTTCTGGAGAATTTTAATCTGACGGAAGCCTCTCAAACCATAACTTCCATTTTACTTCACCAAAGTTTGAGTTTTAAACCTTGCAGAGATCTGAAACTTGTGTTTTTGTCTGGATACACAGAAAGCTCAAGGGCTTTTCAGAATACTTTAATAAAAGTAGCTGTATTTGTGAATCTTAATACAGCTTACGAATTTGTTTTTCATCTTGGCAGCATTCCCGCTGGTCAAATTAGAAGCTTTCTGAATAATGCTGCTGCTGCTGTTATAATAGTAGTTTTAAAATGTCCCCAGTACTGTGACAAATATTTGGAAAAAAGGTCTGAAATGTCAACAACTTGTAAAGTGGAGCTGCATTTAGCTTCTCACTACTGCTGTCTCCTTTTGGAAAAAGGATGCCCATGATGATCAGGATTAACAACTGTTTAAAAGAAATAACATTTTTTCTCCTCCAGAAAACGAGCAACTCGTTCTGCTCAGTACTAACCTGTCTGAGGGTCTTTACCTGATTGTCTTCTCTTTCTGCTTGTAGGTCACTAGCTACAATCTTTTCTTAGGCTGATTTCTGTTGTGTTACTCCATTGGCCATTTCTTGTCATTTTCTTCCCTGTGATGAAATGAACGTGAACTGAGAGAAATTCACAGTAGGTATTACCAGTGCAGCTTTCCTTAAGCCACCAATGCTATCATAATGCAATATATATAGTTAGCTTTATTGATCTGTGGTACTTACTAATTGATACAGTACCATAATAATATTCTAATTCTGTATTATATTTATCTCTGGATTTTCAGCTTTAATGTCCTATGTGGAGATGACAGGACTTCAGTGCCAGATTTCCAAGCAAAACAGGCAAAAGAGTACATGCTTTTGGTATGTTTATCCACAGGCTTTCATGAATGGAGCTATATGTGAGTATGGACTGCATTTCTCTACTGGATTTTGGCTTGTGGTCAGTTGACCTTGACCAACTGCCGGATGTCCACCCCAGCCACTTTCTCACTCCCCCTCCTCAATCGGGGAAGAAAATACGATGGGAAAGCTCGTTGGTCGAGATAAAGACTTGCCAATTAGTGTCAAGGGCAAAACAGACATGACTAGGGGAAAAGTAATTTAATATATTGTCAACTAATCATAGAGTTAATGGTGAGAAACCATGGCAAAATTAAAACAACACCTTCTGCCCTTTCTCCCAGGCTCACCTTCACTCCCAACTCCTCTACCCCTCCACCCCTGAGTGGCGCAGCGGGACGGGGAATGGGGTGCTGCGGTCAGTCCACACCAGCTCCTCTCTGCTGCTCCTGCCCTCTCACACTGTTACCCCTGCTCCAGCGTGGGCTCTCGGCAGGCCGCAGTTCCCTCAGGAGATACCCACCTGCTCCGGCGGGGGCTCTGCAGGGGGGCGTGGCTGGAGCCCTTCCTCCCCCTCCTCCCGCTCTCCCCCCGGGGCTCGCAGGGCTGTTTCTCACTCTTTCTTTTTCCCTCACCCTTCACTGCCGGGCACCGTTCTGTCCTTGCTTAGCTGCGCTTTCCCCGAGGTGCCCGCCTGTGGCGGAGGGGCTCAGCTGTGCCCTGCGGTGGGACCGCTGGAGCCGGCCGGAACCGGCTGTGTCCGGCGTGGGACAGCTCGGCCTCCCTCTCCCTCTCCCTCCTCTCCCTCCTCTCCCTCCTCTCCCTCCTCTCCCTCCTCTCCCTCCTCTCCCTCTCCCCCGCAGCAGATCTGCCAGCCGGCACTTCGACAGTGCACCCGGTACGTGAATATTTTTAAGATAAGAGCTTTGAAAATGTGTGCATTATTGAATTCCCCAGTTTTTTAATGCGCTGTCTCTGTCCTGTAAATTTACTTGTAGTCATGCTGATGGCCTCAGCACCCTGAGGAGTGCTGTAGGTAAGTGATTTTAATTATGAGAACTGTAAACCTTAGAAGTTTTAGAGCTTGCAAAGCTGATAGTCTTTAAAGGTCAAAGCAGATTTTTTTTCTTGGTGTGCGTAATTTCCAGAGTATTATACCCCGTGTTTTCTTTTGTTTAATATATCTTATTTATTAATTTCTATTCTGTAGTTAATTATTTCTGTGACAAATAATTCCTTCTCAGCACCTTCTGGTCACTTTAAAAGAAACGACCAAGTACGTCACATATTTGTTGACTCAGACATCATGAGACCATTATTATACATGTCATATTTATACACATTTCTGTGGTACTTTTCCATCAAGCTTGCATGGCTTACTAATTACTTGCAAGAAGGAGAAATAATATTTGGAAAGGAAGGCCTGTATTAACAGCATTATAACACAGAAACTTTCTGGAAGACAGGGATAGATTTCAGATTCTATCTTCCATGAATTAACTTTTGCTTTTAAGCTGAAGTTTAAAGCAAAGTCCTCATGTCCGTAGAAGTACTGGCTTTTGGATGTCTCTGATGGCAGCCTTAGAGTGATGGAGTCAGACTTCTAATCTGGTTAGTAAAAATCTGGAGAAATGTTGTTTTCCACAGACAGACATGCTGTTCCTTACCACCCTGGCATCTAATACACCTATAAAATACACTCTGTCCTAGCAAGCATTTGGAATGTGTGTATAACTTATTCTTCCCTTTAGGTGGGTGGAAAGTGGAACTAGTCTCTGGCAAATTGTACGTGCAAAGTCTGGTCTACTGTACAAGTAAAATTTATAATTACTGTGATTGCTCTGACTAGTTGAGGCATTAAAATGCATGGATCCATGTAGCTGAATTGAGTTGTAAGAACAAAACACACTTTTTCTTTCCTTAGTTACAAACAAATCAAATATACTAACAGCTGTCTTGTAGTTGTTTTGTTCTGTATTTATTTAATGCCAACACAAGGGAAATTTTTGTAGCTTCAAGTGTTTAACATTTATCACCAGCTCCAAATTTCAGGAGCTGTAGCTAAGAAAAACTGTTTTCTTACCTATAGAAAGGGAAGGAGAAGGGAAGGGGCATATGGCTTTCTCAGAAGCAGAGAGTGAGAGGCTAAAAATTTTATGTGCTGTTAATTGTGAAGGGAATAGACCACCACAAATATTTAATTCTGGCAATTGCTTAAAGGGCTTCTTGGAAGTGCCTGAAAAAATCACTGTCACCCAGTAATTAGGGTCAAGATTAAATGCAAGCCTGGATATAGTACAAATCAGAGTAGAAACAGCTTTATCCATGGGTGAGTCAAGATTTGGTATCTGCTCTCAGATACCCTTTGCTGTATACACCCAAATAGATATGGTTGGCTTTTTACTTTAGATTTAAGGTTATGGATGTAGAAACTGTAGTCAAGGTGAAAACAAATTAGTAATCCCAATTCTCTCTCTCCTTTTCTTCTTTTTTAACTGCACCATATAAATGTGGTTATGTTTCAGAACAGATATTCAACATATCTGAAAGTCTGGCTCGTTTAAGGCTTATCAGACAGACGGCCCTGAAATGCATTTTTTTTCTGTTTCCCACGGACTTGTCTTTCCCTTCCTAAGTTTTTTATCCAGCAGAAGGGATATTTCATACTATGGAGCTCCTAACAGAAGTTCAGTTTTGAACTTCTGAAGTCCCTGTTGAACTTACAATAGCACTTAAACACGCTGTAGCACCACTTCACTTGGAAATGTTTCTAATCCTCAAGTATTTAAAAGATGCCAATTTTTCCTGTTTACTTAAGTTGCAGAACCATGTTCAATTTACTGTGTTGCTGCAGGCAGATAGACCATTACAGATTTCTGCTATCAAGAGAATGATGGGTAATCCTTACTGCTTATTCCCCCTGAGCTGCCAGACCTGCCTTCCTATGCAGTCAATGGAAAGAAGGCAAAGCCATATTCTCAGGGTTTGCCATGTTGGCTGTTGTTCCCTCATGCAAACTGCGATATTGGGACATCCTCTCTTGTCATGAGATCCAGTTTGCTGCTTTTTTTTATGCACTGGGGAGAAAATCCACCACAAAGTTCATGACTTAGAAGATGTGGCCTTGGCCAGGCAATTTGTCCCGTTAAAGGAGAGTTAAGACAATGATGCAATCTAGCACTATTTCAGAATTGAAATAGTTGAGTCTTAGAGTTTTGCATGGTCATTTTACTCCTGTTTTTAACAAGCTTAAAAGGGAAAAACCCTTTGTATAGCTTCTGGTCAAACTCTGTTCTGGCTATGTAATCCCTACCTTCCCCACTGTGAGCTATATCATAGGTGAGAGTATAACTCAAAGTTAATAATTTGTAATATTGGCATCTATAGATACAGTTTTAACAGGTGTAAATTTACTGTTAACTCTGGTTACCATTTACAGTGTTGACCTCAGCATTGTGGGAAAGCTGGAAAGCAGCTTGCCGGAAAAGGACCTGGGGGTCCTGGTGGACATGAAGTTGACTGTGAACCAACAATGTCATGACATATACTTTCTCATAGCCTCACTCTTAGAAGAAAACTACTTTGGTTGAAAAATGGTCTCAGACAGGTGCTTGATACAGAAATTTCAGTCTAAGTTGACACTACACTCTCAAACATTAAATATTGAAATTGGGGTGTTATAATCAGAAATATCAGGTAACTTAAATAACAGGCAGTATTCCTAGCTTTGTTGGTTATTGTGGGGTGTCGTGGTTTAGCCCCAGCCAGGAACTAAGCACCACGCAGCCACTCGCTCACTCTCCCCCGGTGGGATGGGGGAGAGAATTGGAAGAGCAAAAGTAAGAAAACTCGAGGGTTGAGATAAAGACAGTTTAATAGGGAAAGCAAAAGCCACGCACACAAGCAAAGCAAAGCAAGGAATTCCTTCACCACTTCCCATGGGCAGGCAGGTGTTCAGCCATCTCCAGGAAAGCAGGGCTCCATCACGCGTAATGGTTACTTGGGAAGACAAACGCCATCACTCCAAATGTCTCCCCCTTCCTTCTTCTTCCCCAGCTTTATATACTGAGCATGACATCATGTGGTATGGAATAGCCCTTTGGTCAGTTTGGATCAACTACCCTGGCTGTGTCCCCTCCCAGCTTCTTCTGCACCTGGCAGAGCACGGGAAGGTGAAAAATCCTTGACTAGTGCAGCAACACCTAAAACATCTCTGTATTATCAACACTGTTTTCAGCACAAATCCAAAACATAGCCTCATACCAGCCACTATAAAGAAAATTAACTCTATCTCAGCTGAAACCAGGACATGGGGAAAAAGGTCTTAAAATATCACTTGGAGTTAGAAAAAATGTGTTCCTTTTTCATTATCCTGGTTGTAGCTTTTTCTTCATGTTGCTGCCTTCTGCAGTTTTAAAATAATTGTACCTAGTTTTGTAATTTTATCTTTGAATGGTTTCAAACTAAAAGTATGAATGCAGGAAAAAAGAAAAGAAAAAAGCATGAGAGAAGAACAGAGTTTAAATTGTTATCAGTCTGTGCAGGAGAAATTCAGTGGAAGATTTTTCTTTAATCAGAAATAGCTCAAATTCATGAGGTATTGGTTGTACTTGGATACTTGGTTACTGTATGTGACAGCAGTGGTATGAAATATTAAATCTGGCAGAGCTAAGTTAAAGTATTGTTTTTGCCTGGTCTGCAGTGAATACTAATGCCTGTAAGTGTTGTAGAACTTTTGAATAAATCTATTGCAAAAACCAAGTGCCTTTTCTTTCATAGCTGACAGCATGTTCTCACACTGGAGAAACATGAGGACCACCACCTATGTTCATTTATCTCAGAAGTTCACATCTATTGCAATGCTGCACCACCCATGTTTGCATGGAACAATACCATAGTCCTCAAATACCTCTCTTTGTTTCAATATCATTGCTTAGCATGGGTAACATTCCTCTTGACTTCAGTAGGAACAAGATTGGGCCATATACATAGATTGAATTTGATATTAGCTTTCTCAGGGAGAATAAGAGGACGGTGGGGTAGATCAAGACGGTGTCTTCAAGTAAATCCTATAATCCTCTAGGTCTACACTAGTACTGCATAGCAAATAAATATCTTTATGACTTGATTCAGCAATACTGATAAGGCTACAGATCATGCAAAAATTAAGGTTCATATATAACCACTAATTTTCAGTTGATTCAAAATATAGTAGAAATGTCTGGCTATCTGTGTCTTCGCCCAAGCCTACTTGCATTTTTCTCCAAGGAGTTTTGACTTAGAACAGTTTGATTTAGCTTTCCTGGTACTTTTTCTATAAGAATGAAAGGAAACAGGGCTGCCTATTGCATTTCATCTTGAGCTGTTTAGGTCAGGAACTATCTTGTTATATGTTTTTACAGCATCTACCTCTAAGAAACTTGCTATCATAAAACAGGTTAAAGAGTTCTAGTAATTGTCAGATGTCGTGCTATGCTTGAACTTGACTCTAATTCTTATTAAAACAAATTTTGATGTTTGAAATGCTGCTCTAAAACTTTCTGACAAGCCTAACCATGATATAATGTAGATTCCTTAGATTGTTCAGGCTTTAAGAAAAAGCATTTGGAACCATTATTGTTTATAATTTTGTTATTTTGCTCTGCCTTATAACAAGTTAAAAAATGTCAGTATCCATTTTTCAGTTTATCATATTCAGTTTATTTTTTGGAAGCTATATGTCATTCTTGCAGTTTCCTTATACATTTGAACTTTGCATATGCAGCATGCACTAGTTTGGAAACTGAGGTGGACGCAGCCTGAAAGCCATGGTGAATAAAGTCATTTTCTTAGAATGCCTTCTTTGCATTCTCTTGCATTTAATACCATAGCAAATGATCCTTTTGACAAGAATTTTATGAGAGTGAAATGAAAAGTGGCTATGATATGTGATAAACCTGAGGGTCAACTTAAATGAGAATTACCTTGTGCTTAGGTATTTTGAACATGGAAACATCATAAAATTGTTTTATAGAGTCCTTACAAAATGAGATTTTTATGACAGACGAATGAGCCTTAGTATGATTCCTGTCTGCTGCTTTGCAAATTCCTAAAATGGAAGGAATCCTTAATGGATTCCTTAAAATTAGCTGCTACAACTTTATTTTGAATGAAATGCAGACATGCAATTTCATTATTCACTTTGGTGAGAATACTGGTAAAACTTGAATGTGAATGGAAATATATTTAATACATGTTTTTTACCAAAACATAAGATAAATGGACAAGGTTTTCAGTTGACTGTAGGTAAAATTTTGGCCAAATAACTTTTCATTAGAGAAATCGAAGCTTAAAGTACCTATCCTCATCCAGGAGTAAATTAGGAAGGAAGGAAAGCCCAGGTCTCCTTGAACCCTAAAGAGGCTGCTGTCTCTTCCTCTGAGATTACTGGAAAAAAATAAGATAGCCTGAAGTTATATTAATGCACTATGATAAACTCCAGATGTGTTCATTCTGACTTTACAGTGTGAAAACTGTAGCAAAACAGCTTAGAGGAATGCAGGTGCCTCTCTAGATTAGTGTGTGGTATGTGAGGGTAACATCTTAGCAAGGAAGGCTTGCCTTTATGCTACCAAGGAAGGCTTTGTTTAAGAAAGTGTGTTGATTAGGTCATTATTTAGGAATAAAATAATGAGCTGTTTCAGGTGAGGGGTGAGAAGAATACTAAGTGAACAAATTAAACTGTGGAACATCATTAAGAGTTGTGCTAGGAATATATGAGCAAACCCATTAAAATCTTCCTGATAAAAGAAGAGTTGTTTCCATGAGACTTCAGGGATGTTGTCTAAATCCTGCATTAAAAGGCATAAAAACCTATTTTTCTTTGTATTTCTCTGATATCTAGGGAGTCCTCAACAAATCTTAGGCTATCTTGTGTATGTTGTCCTTATATTTAAGTGCTAGCCAGAAGAGAAAACAATGCATACATTTTAGGGGAGAGAGACTTGGGGGAGTGGGGTGGGAGAAAGTATAGGAGAGTGAAGGGGAAGTTTTCAGATCTTGACTAAAAATGCAGAGGGGAATATGGAGGTGATTGTGGAGTTGTTTGTAAATGTCTGCAAATGCATACGGCAGGGTTACAAATTGTTAGTGAGGTTGTAATGGGATGATGCTGATGATGTCTACAATACAAAAATGGGAATGCAGTGGATTCTGAAATTCTTTCTCTATTGGAATTGCTGTGAGTTCTCCAATATCTCATGATGGCCAGACACCTCATGCCTTCACTTAGATTTCTAGGGTAATAATTCTTTTGAAATTGGGAAATTATTTTTTTTAATGTAGGTTTTTAAAATTAATTTCCTTTTTTGTAATTTATTGTTGAAGTTTCTGAGCTTGTGCACAAGCATGCACTAGTTTACTAATTATAATTACCTGTTATTGCATAATAATTGGGATCACTGTACACCTCCAGTATTTTCAGAACTACACAAGGCATTATGATTTCCTTGTAGAATTTCAGACTTTTTTTTGTTTCGTTGTTCCTGATGTGAAAGGCAGGGATATAATGAAATTGCTTTCTAGAGAAAGCAGAACATGAGCTCAGATCTTTACATTTTCTTTCTTTGTGTTCCTTTGTTTCTTTTGCAGATACAAAATCTTTTTTTTTTTTTTTTTTAAATCATTGGTATTTCAGCACAGTACTAGTTCTGTGTGCAAAGGAGACTTTGCATCTCTGCTCCTGTCAATCATCATCTTCTCAGCTGACTAAGAGATGACACATGTCAAAAGCATGTGTGTGTACAGAGGACTTTCAAATGTAATATAGAACACAAAAATGTGTTGTTTATGTACAACTTTTTGAAGCAAGTAACAATGACTGCATGGCAAAGGATACCACTTTATACCAGTTTCATGTGTTACTTTTTGCTCTGGGCCACTCTAAATTCCCGGAATTTACAGCAGTCTAAAACTAATGGAAGATTCTATTCCAATTGTTATGATACATGTTTAGTCTTCATGCTGACCTTTCTTGGTCAAAACTTCTTCCTCCTTCTTGTTATTCAGCATTTGGAAATGAACTGCTATCATCAGACTTTCTCAGTTGGAAACCAAACAGTAATGCAAGCTCAATCACACCTTCAACCTTTTTTCTTTGAACTGCTACACAGACCCATGGGAAAAGGAGAGAATGGAAAAAGAGCTCCTTTTTTAAGAAAGCTGGATCCCTAAACTCCTGTTTTGTGCCATAATTTTGATGCACTGAATCACTTATCTAATGAACACAGGCAGCTGTGAAAGCACTGGTATCACTGCTGGGTAAAACTCAGGAAAAAAACACTAACTTCTGTAGTAGCTGTGATACTGGTAGTGCATCTACATTAATGATTTGGTGCACTGAAGAGCTACTTTCTGTTGTGAATTTGCCTTGCATCTTTACCTGGAGGCTTGTATTATGCCCTTGACCTTGTCACTCCTGCACTTTCAGTGGTTCCCCTCCTGCTGGAACCAAGACTGAAGTTGTGCTTCATGGCAAATCTATAGCTGCCTACATTCAGGGTGGACAGAGGGCCCTCCAGCAGTGTGCTGCTGAGGCCAGTGTGGTACCTGCCTAGGACCAGCAGTTTATGCACTAATATGGTGCTAGGACCAGCAGTTTAGCACCGTACACCAATATATGCTGGGGGCCACCCAGCTGGAAAGCAGCTTGCCAGAAAAGGACCTGGGAGTCCTGGTGGACACAAAGTTGACTGTGAGCCAACAATGTGCCCTTGTCAGAAAGGAGGCTAATGGTATCCTGGGCTGCATTAGGCAAAATATTGCTAGCAGGCTGAGGGAGGTGATCCTTCCCCTCTACTCAGCACTGGTGAGGCCACACCTAGAGTACTGTGTCCAGTTGTGGGCTCCCCAGTACAAGACACACATGGACATACTGGAGAGAGTCTAGCAAAGGGCCACAAAGATGATGAAGGGGCTGGAGCATCTCTTCTATGAGGAAAGGCTGAGAGAGCTGGGACCATTCAGCCTGGAGAACAGAAGGCTTGGTGGTGGGGAGTGGATCTTATCAATGTGTATAGATATCTGAAGGGCAGGTGTATATAAGAGGGAGCCAGACTCTTTTCCATGGTGCCCAGTGACAGGGCAAGAGGCAAACTGAAATACTGGATATTCCCTCTGAACATCAGGAAACACTTTTTCACTGTGAGGGTGACCGAGCACTGTCACAGGTTTCCCAGGGAGGCTGCGGATTTGCATCCCCGGAGATATTCAGAAGCCGTCTGGACATGTTCCTGGGCCACCAGCTCTAGGTGGTCCTGCTTGAGCAGGGAGATTGGACCAGGTGACCTCCAGAGGTCCCTTCCAACCTCAGCCATTCTGTGATTCTGTGATTTCACTGTCAGCAGAGATGCAGTGTGGAGGTATGGGTTGCATACTGCTCCTTTCTTCCTTGCATCATGCTGATCAATAAGGTAGCTACACCCTTAGAAAACTTGAGCCTCACTGGTTTACTCGAGTCTGCACACTGTTGATCCAACTGTTTCTTCTGACTGGGCAATAACTACAGTGAGTAGTAATTATTGGCAAAATATGGAAGATGAATAAATGCAATAAACACATATAGACTGTACCACAGGAAAATGCTGTCACAATTTCTAGCACAATATGTTTAATGCCATTGGAGAATAAGAACCAAGTTCTCTGATTCACTATAATAATGTGTGGGTCTGATTTTTATGGGCAGGATTGTGTGCCTATAAGAAAATCCAGTTATGAAGGGTTTAATATGATATAAAATATAGGGAAAGTTTTAGCTCTTCTGCACAAACAAGGAGAACTCTTGGCTCACTACTAAAGAGTATTTTATGAATAAAGGTATATGAAATTTGTTTTCAGGGTATTTCCGGTTCACAGTTCAGGTTAGAATAGTGTAAAGCCAGTGAGATAATTTTGGAACACCCAGCCTTCCTGGTTGGCCTTTTGCAAGCTTAGTTGCCCATTTACTGAACATTTGTAAAAGCCTCTGAAAAAGAAAAAAATTAAGAAAAACAGTACAAAGAATTTTACCTGAGAAACAAGTTTAATTTAACCTCATCTTAAATGTTTACAGTACAAGAGCAAAAGTAATACCAATATGCAGCTTTTATGGGGCAATAATCCTATTCCCTAATGGGACAGACTATTTTGCCTCTGGCTTTGCAGTTTACCAGCTGTGTTGTGACCTCATAAAACAGCATGACAACACTGTGTTTTCTTATGCAGTATCTAGACCTCTGTCATGCATAACAATTGGCCATAGATGTCAAGAAATGTGATGGCAGTAAGTTTTGGTTTTCAAAAGCTAAATTTTATGCTAAATTGAATAGAATTCATGAAATTACAAGGCTGTAAGTGTCTGGGTTGGGGCCGTAAAATGTTACATTTATTTTTAAAAAGCTCTGAAATGGGTTTGCTTTTTAGGGATGCAGATATGATGAAACAGAAGAGAGTGGTGGGGAGGGCTCTGACAGCAGAGCAACACTGGTTGTCCCCCTTAGATTGTGCTGCTGCTCTGGGTACAGAAGAATTCCAAGTAACCGTATACATCCATCCATTTTCTCTTGTATTTCCTAGCAAATTCTGTTTTCCTAAGTTTGTTATTCTGGGTGAGATGGATGCTCTGGATCTTTGAGACAGCTTCCACAAGAATTTAAATCCATGATCAGCAGATGTGCCCAGAGACTGGCAAGTGTATTGTGACAAAGTCTGACATCTCATTTTCTCCTGCACTGGAACAGGAAAACGAGCATTTTCTGTGCAAACAGCTGGGTGGCATTACTCTCTGGGCTGGAGGTCAGACTTTTGGTGCAGTTGCAACTGGTCCATCTGCCACAACCAGCCTGGAAACCTTCCTGTGAAACTGAATCATAATCCATTTTTAATGTTCCAGCCAAATCTGAACATTCCTGCTGGCTGCAAGCAGTGTGTGGGATTAGCTGCTGGGGAGCAGCACAGAGGGGCTGTGCGAAGCTGGCCGAGCCAGGAGACGGGGTGGCCATGGCAGTTTGGGGAGCAGCAGCCCCATGGGTCAAGCAATAAAACTGTATTATTGCTGTCACTTTTGAATGGCTTTAACTTGACATGAATTAGTTCAAGATAATCTTTACGAGAGGAGCAAGTATGTACCATGTTGGATGATGCTAGTACAGTAATTCTTTTAGAAGTCTTATTTGCCAGAACCGTAACTTCATGTGTTTCCTGTCCAACAGTATAAAAATTTGTAGGACCCCAGTTACTATCATATGGCAAGGCCCTCACTATGCACCATCTCGTGCACATTGAAGAACTTACATTTACTGTTATGTGGGTAAAATGCTACCTAAGAAATGTTATTTGTATGACTAGCCTTTGGAAGACTACACTAAATGAGAAAGCATGCTAACTGAAAGAAACTATCATTTTGTGTCATGATACAGATTTTGGCTATCAGAGAGCATGACTGAACCTCCCTGCTTCATGAAGCCAAAATCCTAGTCATCACAGTGATTCTGAGAGATGTGGGGTATAGAAGCACCCTATTTGAACTGGAATCTCCCCACCCTTTGCGGCTGCTCAAGTCACTTGAAATTGAGGAGTACAAATATGCTTGCTATTTTATTTTCTCAACTGGGAGTATTCTGTGTATGTGAGGCTTTTTGATATCTATGGAATCTTGTTTGTTCTCATAATGATGTGTGGTTGTTGGTTTTTTTTTTTGACAAGTCCACACTTCTGATAAAACGTCTGAAATAGTCCTCTGAATGCAGTGCATCTCTTCCTAATCTCCAGAGCAATAAAGTTTTAAACATAAGCATTTCTGGGCAATACTCATGCCATAATTACAGGCCGTCTGCAGTGTCTCTCTATGAAAATCACTTGCTGGCAAAAAGTTTGGAAAAAAAACCATTCCATGTTTCAAAATATTGAAAATTGTTTTCTGGTTTCTTTTAATATCCTAAGATACTTACAGAAGATAACTGTCACTATAATTCTGTTGTTAGACAGGAATCAGTTTGTTTACATAGAAGATAGGCCTCTATGTAAGGGAAAATGAGGTGTGGGACAGCTGATGCAAACATGTTAAACTCTAACCTGCTCCTGTCACATATTCAAAGTCAAATGCAGAACTTGTCCCCTGGAAAGCAAGATGATATAAGAAAGCCGAAGGAAGTTGCATATACTGATGAAAGATGGTATTTTTCCTTGTATTTTTGCATTGTGCTGCACTTTATAATATGCAGCTTGCAAAAGAAATGCAGTTTTGATTTTGCATTGCTTGCAAAAATCATTCTGAGCTGAAATGTAAACAGATTTATTGCTTTTAAATTATATCCAGTTTTTCATATGCTCTACTGCCGAAGGAGTTTGTCTGAAATATGTGTGCATGCTTCATTTCTTGCGTTGTTTTAACAAATGAGTAGTTTTGTCAAGTAGGTGAAAAATAAAAAAAATGGTAGGCTAACCACACCGCTGTTGAGGAGTGTGGTATTTTTAGGTGGGCAATAAAAGACTGAGGATTTGGCTTAATGAAACTACCTCTCCCTGTGGAGGTAAAAAATCAACTTATCATACTTTTTCTGTATAAAATCATTAAACACTGACAAGGAAGGTGGAGATACTTTTCTGATGATTGCACTAGATGAATCAAATTTGAGGATCTTGAAGGGTGTTACAGCCTCACTGAGATAACTAATAGAGTATATGGCTATTTGCTTGTACCTTGCAGGTTTGAATCTTGGTGAACACCTATAGGGATTGGAAGCAATTGCCATATTCATACATTTTGTGTCTCGGGTTAGTACTTACCATACTCTGTATACAGGATATTGAAATTTTTTTAAGTCTCAGCAAAGAAAAGTTCTTTATGTTTGGAGTTTTATGGCTTTCTTTCTGTTACAGCCTATAACTGTCTCATAAACCAAGCAGCTATGGACAGTTAAGGATTTTCTTGTTTAAGTGAAGGTATGGTAGTGTAGGATTAACATGCTTCTATCATACGTATTTCCTCTTCTTCGTGAAAGGTGTGCTTGACTTGCTTAAATGGTGGGATTCTTGCTTAAAGGCTATTGTGGATAGTAAAACAGTAAATAGCTTGCAATTCTTTTTTTCCCATTGAGGGCTGACCACAACATGGGTATTGTGTAATGATAACTTGTGTAACAATTGCTTCATGCTGGCCTAATACAGCTTTAAAGATTGATTCTCTTTGTCCCATAAAAGTAAGAAGAATGGAAGATTTTTTTTGTTTCTCCCTTGCAAATGCCTTTTTTTCTTTGTTCACTGTCTTCCGTAAGCATTGGAATTGAACTTAATGGGCAGGAGTACTACTAATCAGTGTTGCTCTACTGACTTTGGAAGAGGAGTGAAGAAATTCTGAGTGTATTACTCTTTACTGACAGTGCTGTATTTTTAATAAATTTTGGACCTTTGGTGGTAATGTCCCTCAGTCTAATGCAATCCACCTGACAGCTGTCAGTGGCTAGTTTTGATTAGGATTCCTCTGTAAAGCAACTGTCTGTTTTTAAAGAGTGTGAAACAATAGGGACTTCTCTCAAAATGATTTTTCTTTAAATTAAAAAATGTCCACATTAGGAAACAACCCTTTATTTATGGCCATTTACACTAAGCGGGAAGCCCTGGAGGAAGGTTATATAAGATCTCATCTCAGATTGAGTGATCCTATGCAAAGTGTGACATTTTTCAGAAAGCTTATGAATAAAGCTTCTTGATAAAGAAACTTGATAAAGCACTTGATAAAGATTAAATCTCATGCTCCAGACTATATACAATTAATCACGGTGATAGAGGAAAAGATATTTATTTTTTCACTTTGTTTTGAGTTAATCCACTCCTTTAATGCAGATGAAAATAATTAAGAATAAATTCTGTGGAAGAAAAAAGCATATATAAAGCTGTCAACTGAACACCGGGTTTCTTTAGCAGGGTAGGTGTATAAACCAACACACAACTCTCTTTTCATAGGGGGTCATCAGGATATGACATCTATGTGTTATGGTAATTTTGGATAAACTGTGCACTTACTACTGGAGTATTTTCTCACTGGTCAATCTGTATTTGACAGAATGACAGTTGTGATTGGAAAACACAACCTCACTTGTAGCTGAGATCGCTTGACAAAGTCAGTTGTGAATTGATAATGACAGCAGGTCCAATGTTAGTGTTATCAATTTCCAAAATGTTCCCTTTAAGCATATAGCAGTCCACAATTCTTTGGTAACTTTTGCTCTTGGACATAAAGTTACTTAGAAAAAGTTAAGAAATAAAATAGCTGTTGGAGTAGCTATGATGCAGTTGGGTAGCTCCTGATCTTTCACTTTAATCCAGGGAAGGGGAAATGGCACAGCATCTCTGCAAAAGTTATTATTTTCCCCACTCCCTGAATAGATCAGAATCCCCTGTGGAGTTGAGCAGCCTGGAGAGGACAGCAGAAAAGGATAAGCTAAGGGGTCCTGTCTGGAGAGCATTCACTTTCCCATAACTTTCAGTTACCGGGGGTAAAGAAGCATCTCTGTGGTTGTACTTTGAGACCTTTTTGATTTATATTTCTACTTCTGATATTTGATATTTTTCTCCTTCTGACCATGCAAACCAAAATCACAGTTCAGTATGATTTAGAACTCTCTATCCCTCTACTTTTTATTTGGTTATTATGTATATTTGAAACAAAAGTGCTAAACCTTTTTCCAAATCAGCTTTGAAAACAATTTTCCAATGGTCTGTTCATAAGCATATTTACCACAGCTATAATTTTTTTCTGGAAAAGCTTGATGTAATTTTTCCGCTGACTTGTTTCTCTGATGAAAGTTCTAGGCAATTTAACAGTCTGCAAATCTCTGCGTTATTGCCCATTCTTTATAAACAGCAAAATAATGATTCTTAGTAGTTAATTTGATGATCACACAAGAATTTAGCTTTGAGGCATTTTTTCCCTTAAGAGGAATTACAACCAAATGTCTTTTTTGTGAAATGGTTAGCATTAATATACCTCAACAGCAGGTACAATAAGAAGATAACCTGAACACTACACCTCTGCTTTTCGTTTGTAAACTCCCAGTGTGACTTCTGGTTCTTGGCAAACATAAAAGGTTTTTACAAGAAATATCTCTTTCTCGTTATTGAACAATGTATTCCTGTGTTTTGAAGAGGCATAAAAATTATTTTTTTGTGTGTGACTTTTAAACCAGTAATGCAAGCTTGATTATATAACTGAGCCATCTCTACATACTGATTTATTAAAATGAGCACTACAACTCAGTTTCTTTGCTTTACAGATTGCTCTTTCTGGTTTACTAAGAAACGTGACACTTTTGTGAGTATTATAATAAACATAGTAAACTTCCCATGAAAAATATAAACAATATAACTTCAGATGGCAAAAGCAGACAGCTCATGAAGACAAAATAAGGAAATATGCACTCTAATTACATAATACCTTCTTGACTAATAGATGTATCCCAACTTCTAGTATTATTCAGACCTGCGAGGAAAGAATTCTAGGAGTTAGACTTTCACAAAGAACACACTGAGCATCGGTGTTTATAGACCTGGACTAGAGTTTCCAACCCAAAGATGAGTCAGAACTGCTGTGTTGGTACATGAGAAAGCTGGCAATGTGTTTCCTGTGTTCAGTTAGTCCAGGAACAGAGAATGACAAGGTTTATTTATTGTTTATTATGTTTGTGAATTGTAAATGCAATTTTAATTAATAACTTTATTTTTGGTGTATTTTAATTACTTTGGTGCCATTCTTGGCAAATAATGTGTCACACTTACATTGATTTAAAAAAAAATCAATGTAATTTTAAAAAATTATAGGTTAATTTAAAAAATTAATTTAGTTTAAAAAAAAATAGGACATAAAAAGAAAATAGGAAGCATGTACCTGAGAGATGTGCTCCCTTTCACAAGTGTTAGTAGGACTTGTGATTGTCTTAAAAACAACAGTAAAATATTCCTTTTGATAGTTTGAGAGTAGTCCTTTTCATTATTTTCCTTTTATTCAAAACACTTAAACATGAAATTAAATTATTTAAGTGATTAAATATTAACAAAACGTGTACTAGAATATTATGTTGCTGTGAAGCACTTCCCAGTGGGGCCTTGTCAGGCATATCCTCACACTGCTAAACTACCTTCAACTATTTATATGGTTTCTTTTGACACAGCATGAATCTTCTTCCAACCTCTTCATGGAGCTTGCTATTTTAGATAGAGGGTTCAGTGAATTTCACCTGATTTTTCTAGAGATGACATTAATAATGCTGGTTATTTGCATTTCCATCTTGCTGTTATCTTCTCTTCCTCCTTCTTGCCTGAGGGCTTATGGAGCAGCAATGCAACACAGGATATGACTGCTAAGAGGGCTGAGCTGTAAATTTTAATGTACTTCAGTCACACTGTTGCCCTTTCTATATTATTTCAGACTGAGCTTGTGAGATACTGCCGTGTTGCCCTTTCTGTATTATTTCAGACTTTGCGCTTGTGTCTTGTCAAAGACATTTTGCAATGTACCTATGAACAGCAGTGGAGTCCCACTGCATGTGCTCTGCTATAAATTTAGAATGCTAAACATCTTGTCTTTTGAATCTTTGTCTTGGGCCTAGTACATGTAAATATATACTCTTTTTTTGCAGTTTAGCATGTATTACTAAAAAGAAGATTGTGACAGGTCTCGGACTGAGGAAAATAACAAACTTCCAATAACCTTGTTTGAATTGCTGACTTCAGGGTTTCTGAAATGATGGAAGCATAGATGGATCCTAAATGCAGAAGAATACAAAACAAGTTTGTCAAAGCTTTAAATCACAAGTGTTGGAGTGAGGTTTCAACACCAGGTAAATGCTTTTCTTCTTGTTTATAGCATCTTCTTAAAAGGTGTGATTCAAAGATGTGGAAATCAGAGGAAAGACCCAATTAATCTGACCTTTCTTCAACCAAATGGAAACTATTGTAAGCAGTTAAGCTTACTTTTTACACCCATTCTACTCAAGATTATCTAATTGACACAATTTGGATAAAGTATGAATAAATGTCCACTTGTTATCAGTGTCCATTTGACTTTTAAAGACAGTATCTTTAACTTTGTTTTTATGCTATCATAATGCTATGCTATGTGGTACATGAAGCAATATATAGCATGTGTCTTTCTTTTTGTTCTTGGAAAAGTGTTTCTCTCCTTAAAGTCAGGTATAAATTGATCAAAAATCAGATAAAAGATAAGAATTACTCAACACACTGATTTGTGTAGTTTTGTGGATTTTTTTTAAATTGTAAAATCAGTCATTGTCTCATTATCCAAAATGACAGTGAGTTGAAGAACAGAAGAGTGGCTGAACAGAAGATTAGACTACTGATGACTTTCCAGTGCTGCTTGTAATCCTCAATAATTCATTTTCTTGGGTTTTGTTTCTATCCATAATTCAGTAATGCAAACTTCAGAATTCCTTGTGCCTTCTTTTCTGGTTATTAGGAGTGCAAAATTCTTCTTACAGAAGACCAAGGAAGACTCCTCTGAGATCAGAATACTGGAGTATTTTCATCACAATGGTTACTGAAATATGTTCAAAGAGCCTTTTTATTTATTTAAAAATGTATCCTGACCGCCTGTCAGGAAGGGGAGATGAAAGACTATATATTTCATTTAGGGCTGTGTCTTCCTGAACAGTTACGCTTTTGTTATAATCATTATTGTTTTCCTTAGATTAATGAATATGGAGGCTGAATGACAGAATATGGGGTGTTGACAACAGTTAGTGGAAGCATGGTGTTAAATGATCAGCAATTGGACACCAGTAAGGTAGATGGTAGGGGAGTTACTCTATCTGCAGTCACTGTATCTAACTTTGAAACAATTTCTCTCATTTCATAGCCTAACTGTAATAATCTGTAAAACTGTAACAAATGGAAAAACATACCAGTATTTAAACACAGTATCTCAGCTGCTCTCTAGACTACTGTGAGGGCAGTAAACATATGGCCTGATCTGTTTTGTCATCTTGCAAATGTTTCTGAGGTCCTTTTTTTTTTTTTTTTTTAGTTGATATGTGCTGAGGTCCAGTAACCGACTTGCATGTCTACTGCATATGGAAAAGCAATGAAATAAGATATTATGTCCTTACCAATTAGCTGATAGTAACAAAATGTTCTCATTTTAAAAATGGTATGATGACTATATGATTTTATAAGTGGGTTATGTTGTGTAGGTTGTTCTCTTGTTCATTTTCTCAGGAACTGATCAGGCATATACACATCAAAACAGTGTTGCCACTTGTTTGAATTAAGAAAAAAACACTCTTTCTTCATCTCTGTGCCTGTAGTTTAGCATATGCCATGTACAGGCTTTCAAATACCATGAAGTATGAAGGTCTCACTATTTCTGACTTTGCTCAGAAAAGATGGAGAACCATAAACTAAACAAACTTGATTTAGAAAACAGAATAAATGTTTTGAAAAGTTTCTTTTTCTGTCCAGCTCCAGTGAGGAAACTAACATCATTTATTTGGCAAGCCTTGGGATGGTTTTTTGGTCTGTGGGTCCATAGTCTCAAAATCCGCAAAGTAAATCTGGATTTCTGGTTTTGGAGAAGTGGGAAACCTTGTACTATTTGAAAGCACCCAACCACAATGACCTAGAAGAACCAGGGCTTGCTTATAAGATCTTTTCAATCCTTAAATTTTCTGTTAGGTTTGTGATGGCCATTATATTGCTTGGCTTAAAATAAAAGGCTCATTTATGCAAAATTCTTCCTACCCAGTCTGAGTAAATTGCAGTTTGTTCAGAGAAATTGCTGAAGGTTTCACTGTCACATGACAGATGTAAAGGAAGAAAAAGTCTTAGCTTTGGCTTGGACTGTCCCATAATGATTCATGTATGTGTATACTCATGACACTTTTGGTTGTGGACTCGTAAGTCTGTATAAACCACACAGTGTGGCCTGCATTCAATTTAATATACAGGTATTATAGAAAGTGACACCAGGGCTTTAAGGAATTGTTGTACTACTGAATAGGGGCACTTGATTTCAGATTCAGTTTGAAACAGTCTGAGGCTGACCACATTAGCTGGTATATAGACATGTGGCAATTATTTTGGGTAATAGGAGATATCCTAGCTACTTAGGGTAGGTATGTCTTCTTTGTTTTGTTGCCTGTTATGAATGTTGAATGCAGCAGTGTATCTTTTGCTACTTGCAGGTCTCCCTATGTATTAAACAGTTGAAATAGAATGAATATATTTTTTTCTAATATGATTATCTTGTCTGTAAATATCCATTTATGTATTTGGAGTTATAATGACAAAACTTGAGAATTCATCTCAGGAAGACTGGACTGACTTGTGAATGTCAGACAATACTTCATCCCACATGTTTACTGGTGGTCATCCGATATCAGCAGCGTCATACAAATGACACCACTTGTATATACATCTTGTGTATATATGGGGAAAGTACAGCAAGTTTTACTTCCTTCTGTTGGTTCTCTTTTTTTTTTTTTTTTAAAGCTTCTTCAAGTTTGGGGAATCCCAGGTGGGTTGATCTAACTGCTTAATTATGCTAAGGGGCTGGAAATTGGATCTGTGTGTTTATTCATGTCAGTACAATATGTCTCCTGGTATAACTTTGCTTATGCATTCAGATATTTACCTTTTAAGAGATGTCCAGTTGTTGCTAAAGATAAGAGCTCAGATAACTTCAAAATTTTTCTGGGCTTGCCTCACATTTGGACTGACCTACCCGACTGAGACTTATCTGTACTTTTCAGCTGATTGTCTTATCAGTCTGGGTCAGGGGAAAGAAGAGAATAGTACTTGTCTCAACTTAATAAGAGTTACTATATGGCAAGAAGTATTTGGGAGGGAGGGGAGGAGGGGATAGAAGAGTTATTCCCAGAATGAATCTTGATACTGCAATAAAGAAAGGACTATCCAGATGCATCTGCATTAAAAAGGATAAAGTTCTGATTATGCGTCCTGCTTTCAAAACTTTTTAAAAACTTTTTGATTTTTTCTTTTTTTTTTTTTTTTTTTTTTTTGTGCAGAGATCTTGAATATGTTTTGATGCTTGTGCCTGACAGCAGTAAAAAAGCAGTGGAGATCTTCCTGAGGAAGTAGGTGTCCTTTCTTCAAGAAGACAGCCAGGCTATCCTCTAAGAAACAAATGCATATTTGAGTGCCTTTTTATGGACGAATATAAGCTAAATCCTTTCTTTGACCTAAATGATGAATGTTTTCTTGAGGGCTTCAAGTAGTAGTCACATCCAGGAGTCTCCACTAAGTATCTTCTAACATTGCTGTAACAAATACCTTTTCATCCAACATGAGTTAGGCCTGCCTGGGGCTTATAAGATCCCAAAACGCTAGTAGGTATGCTGAAGTATCAGCTGGCATTCATGTGTTTTTCAGTGGTGGAGTGATGTGTGTGCTTCAGACGTTTTCCAAAAATGGTTCTTCTAGAAATCTTTTTATTTTTCAAGGTTTTCATCAGTATTATTGAGACTTCTAGCATAAGCCTCTGTATTTAGAAAAATTACTGTTCAAGCCTCATCTGCAGAAGTACACAAAATGCTGTGTGTAGAGTTTCACTTATTTGGTATTTTTTTGAAACTTCAAATGGATGAATTTAGTACAGTGCTGCAAGGCAAATCAGCCTCTCACTGCTGCTTGTGAAAATAATGGAAGAGTGCTACCATGGTCCCCGTAGACCTGCTGCAGGGCTGGTGAATGACAGTACTTTTTGTCTTGCCTGTCTGCTCATTGCATTTTTGAACAGTTTTCTTTTTCATCTCTTGAGAGTGAGCACCAGTGTAACCTTGTCAAATAGGACAGTCTCCACACTATCTGCTTATGATTATAAAGAAATGTTTGTACAAAACAAACTGATGCTGAAAAAGTGTTTTGTCATTTCTAATGGCACCATCAGATTGGGAGGAAACTGGGAATGTTTTCCAAGACTGGAAAAGTGCAATGTTTCACTACTGTTGCTATGGAAGCTAGTACTGGTACAGCGTGTACTTCTTGTTCCTCACTTCTTATGCCTGATATGCAGTGGTTGCTCCTAAGAGGACCCTTATGAATAACATCAGGATGCCAGAGAAATTTGCAAGCCTGTCATCTCTTACCTTCCTCTTTTCTGAACTGTGATGCAGACAGAGCTCTGTTGGTTTGGCATTGCAGAGAGAGCATGACTATTGCAGAATTGCATAAAGCTGTGACCACTGAGTGAGTAGACCAAACAAACAACCCTCCCCCAAAAAGAACAATAAACTCCCCCCTTGGGGTGTGTGGAAGGACACCATGTAATGAGAATTCTTTGTAGTATACCTGTGAGAAAAGAAGAGCACAAAATTTTGCATTAATAGTTCCACTGTAATAAACTCAAACAGGACAGAACCACCAGTTATGTCTGCAATTGATGAAGCGTGATGTCCTGTACTGTTAACTGTCATGTGGTTCAGATGTGTGCTACTGAAATAGTCAGTCTGCTTACTGGAGTTGTCAGCACCCTGACTAACTATCTTTGGAAGGTGTCATGATTTAAAAAATGGAGACAATCATATTCTTTTCAGAAGTGAAAGGACTTTGTCAATCCTATTGTCACCTCAGGACCATAACAGGCTGGACCCTTAGCACTAGAAAAAACAGATGCTATGTTTTGAAATTCAGTTGCTGCTGATGATCACACTTGTCTTGCTAGTGAGGGAATAGTATTCCTGAGTCCAGAAACACTGAAGTGGATCTGCTTCAAGAATTTTTAGTCTACAGTTAATTCCTTGATTTGAATAAAGGATGAACATGTAATTGACTCTGTTATCATAGTGGGTAGCTTGAGAACAGGTGCTCCAAAGGTGGCTTCTGCCCATTCACTTTCTCTTTGAAATAGCAGTGTGCAACTGCATCACCTGTGTGCTAGCATGGACAACCAGCAGCAATCTGGACATGCAGAAATGATGGGCTTCTGGGACACATCTCAAGGTAACAGGCTAATTTTGATTCAGAGTCCTAACAGTCTGACTTCTAGTCAAGTCTGCTAAAAAATACTCTTGTAGCATAAAGAGAACCTCAGATTACACAGGACAGGAAAGTCCTGTCCTGCTACATTAGTAAAATGTCCTGCTACATTAGTAGCAGGACAGGAAACCATGGCTGTGTCAGCACTGTAGAGAAGGTGCACTCTGTCCTGGTCCTTGACTGTGTGCCCTGCTAAATCCCATGTCAGGAAGGAGCCTGGAGATGAAACAATCTCCTGATAAGCTGCATAGCAGTGGCTGTGGGTGTTTGGCCTGTAGAACAAGACCATGTTCTGCTTGGTCTTGCCATCCAGTATTTAGAAGAAGCGATAGCATATGGACTTACAAAATAGTAATTTTTCAGTTGTATGGTCAGCAAAGTCTAGTTACCTTTTACCTTTTATTCTTCCTGCTTATGTGTGTGTGGGACCCTCTAAGATAGTAAGACAAGCAAGGGTTTTGTTTTGTTTTGTGTGTGTGTGTGTGAATTGTGAATTTTTTACCTTCTTGAATGGAATAAAATTATTAGGAAGTGATAGTCGTTGTATCCTTCCTGCCCCAAATGAACCAGCTATGAGTTCTCCAGCTTGGTCACTTGGAAGTATTTGGTGACATTTAAGTGAATGTTTTTAAACATCTTTGAGGGTCTGTGTTCAATTCTCAGGTTGCCCACAAGCTTCCTCTTTGTTTACAATATCTTGCTTAGCTGTTGGACAGCTAAAAAAAATGTAGAAATAACATGGGAATATGGTATTTTGAACCATATAGAACAAGTCAATTGAGAAGTTTGAACAGTGGTAAAGCTAACTAATTTCTAGACAGATGTGACAATGCACATGGAACCTCTCATAATTTTAGGTGCACACAGAAAAATACCTTGCTGAAGCTTTCAGTTAACTTTATTTAAATATTAAGAAAGGTGGTTAGAAATACCATGGAAAACAAATACAATAAAAATAGGTTTGTTTTGTTAGATTAAACCATTCTTCCAGGACAGCATAAACTATGCTGTGTTTTTCTCTGTTGCACATCTTGTTGCATCTGTTTATCATCAACTGCTGGCTGGACATTCATTGGCATTTTTCTGGAGATGTCTCATGTTCTGCAGTGCTGCACTCTGTTGAGGATAAGAAGCAAGTACACAGCTGATGGACATCCAGAGCCAGGCTTTAACTTCCTTGTTTCCAGCCATCTTCTGATTTGTGGCTGTTGCATGATCTGGTGGTTTGTGGGGTTTATTTCTTGCTTTGTTTTGTTTTGTTTTTCCCCGTCTGCATACAAAATGCATATGTGCATCTTCGCAGGCTTTGACTAGGGAAAGTCTTTGCCTTTGGCATAATGTATTAAACTATATGGTCACAGCAAAATTAATCCAAGGAGTAGTAAGTGATACTAGTGCTCACATGTGGAAAGAAATGTAAAATACATGAATGACCTAATTATTCTCTAGAAACTGACATAATAAAAGCAGCAGTAGCTTTACAGGAATTATTACTGTCTCCTTTATGCCATACACCTTCCACGTTTGGCAGCAAAGGAATTCAGCTGTAGAATAAGTTTCATGTATACTGCATGAACTATGAGTGCTGAAGGTGGGAAAAACACTTTTGATAAAGTAATTCAAATCTAAACGTAACATTTACTCTGGAGAACTGGAAAATAGGACACTTAGAAAATCAAACAATTTTAGCAAGCATGTCTGCAAGCACAGGATTAATTTTTCTTTTCTGAATTTCTAATTTGGTTACCTCGTCTCTATTGTAGAGATAGCACAAAGTATATCCTTGACATATTAATGTTAGTCTGATCTGTTTTCCTCCAAAAACTGATGCTCTGAAAATGTTTTCAGAGTTCTGGGAATCTTCAAATCTATAATGCTTTTGCAGACATGGGGTGAATTATATTTTCCTTCCTCTGCCTATTCTTTGGGAACTCCTAGTGTTTTTGATTGACATTTTCCAAACAAGTTAGCCTGAGGCAGACATCTGCTTGGGAAGATTTCAGCTCAGATGATTGTGGTTGTGGAAAACTATAAATAACTGAAAAGGTGGTTTCAGCAAGAAAGTGTCAGGCAACCTTAATAAAAGATGACACTACCAGACCTGCCCAAAGTAAACATGCTGTATTACTGTGAATAGATAAAATCTGGTTTCCTATTCAATCAACATAAGGAGAAATTTGCTTCTAGTATTATAAGAAGATATATTTCATGGAAATTTTAATCACCCCTGCTCTGAATTTCTTTCCTTTACCAGCAGTGCTCTGCTCAGAAACATGTTTTACATTGCATGATTAATCTCTAATGTTCGTTCGCCTTATACTTTATATCATATTGTTAATGTTAATCCAAAATTTGGGCTGTTCTGTACAAAGAGAAATTACTGATTTGCAGCCTCATTCTGCCTAATGCAGACTTGTGTGTGAAGGCTAAGGGGAAGAAAGATTCAGTTTGAATACACATAGTAGATGTATATAGCCATATACATACTGGAGATGTATTCTTGAGTTGGCTGCTGCTTCTTTTCTCCTAGAGACAGTTATGCTTTTCCATCGAGGGAAAATGTCAGAGAAACATGGCTCCATTGCCTCCATCCCCCTCTTTTTTTTTTTTTAATATATACTAGCAATCAAACTTAGCCATGCAGACAGGGATTTGTAAAATTCAGTATGCTCAAGATATACTCAGAGCATAGTTTGCACCATTCCCAAAGTCTAAAAAGGCAAGGTTATAGTCATATAAGGAAGCTTTGTGTAACTTATTTTGAATTATTTTGGCAAGGCAATTAGTTAAAACTGAAGGAGGAGTATCCCTAATCATCTTTCATGTTTATCCCAGGGATATGACTGTATGGTTGGTTTTGCTCCTTGTTTCATTCCAAGTCCTTGAACTGCGTCTATACTACAAACTTTTTAGTTATCAGGCTCTAATACAGGTCAAATCAAGCTGCACCCTGGATGAGGAAACCCAGGTAGGACTAAGTAAACTCCTCAAGGGTTTTGCATTGGGTAGTACAGATAAAAGTTAATCCTGATTGTATATCAAGGCTTAGTACCTTGTGTCAGAGGCAAACAGTATGTAATCATGAACATGTAAATTATTATATACATCTCAGCATAGAATTGCTCTTAAGCTTTTATTTCCTTGAGTGCAAAGGAGTGGAAAAGATTCTTGACTCTCAAGGAATACCTCTGCATTGTTGCCTTTTATTTTTCTTTTCCCTTTTCTTCCACACTTTCACATGCACCAAAGGAATATCCGTAAGATTTTCTAAGCTCTATTGGACCCTTAGCAATTGGAGGCTCATTACTTAACAGTGTTTAGTTTAGTCATTATCAGCTTTGGTGTGACATGTTTACTGAAAATATTATTCCTCTCTAAATTTATTGTCATATTCACGTCTTCATTGTGTGAAAAGAGAATATGAAAAATACTGATTAAAAGTGGATTTTTTGATGCGCTTCATAAAAGGAAGGAAGGTAAAATTATTCCTTTTATCAGGAAGGTATTTATGTGTCGCTAGATCATACTACTTCTTATTCCACCACTCATTGAAAGTCCAGCTCAGAAGAGGCGAGAGAGAGATGGTCTTCCTGTGTTCTTATTTGGGTTTTTTGCAATAGAGAAGCTGCTTTACTGCCTTTGTATATAGTTTTGCTATCAGCGTGCTGAATATTTGCATGTGTGAATAGCATCTGTTTTATAGCTTTTGTCAAAAAGAGTAATTTACTGGAAAATGAGAGGGATTTTAGGTGTTACAACTGAACATAAAACTATGTAAGAAATAATTTTTTTTTTTAGATTCTCAAACAGAATTACTTTGTCTTCCCCTATTGAATATTTCAGATTTTCCCTTTTTTTTCAAGTTACTGCATTTTTACGTATATCAATTGTTTAAATAATTTCTGGAAAGAGGGTTTGGGGATCATTAGTTTTGAAAATATGTTTTATTACTTTTAGTTCCAGTATCTGATGCTGCTACTTGATTTTGTTACTTTTAATTTTCATTTGCTAGCTGACTGTATGTAATGAGTTGCCCAGTATACTGAGGAATGTCCATGACTCTTACCTTTATACAAATAATGTAATTTGTCCATTGCTTTTTCTTCCATTACTGATGCTGTTCCTCAAGAGATTAGTAAGATCCTTCTTATTTAACTATCCATACAAAGTAATGTCTCAAACCACCAGTCATAGTTTCTTGTTACATTAAGAATTACAAGCACAGAGCAAAAAACACCAAATAAATAGCTGCGTTCCCTACACAAAAGATGTTTTCAAACAGCAGGTAATGGATTTCTCTGAAGAAGGGTTGAGTCTTTGGTAAGAAAAAAGATGCTGGCAAAACATTCAGGGTTTTGAAAGATTACTTAAATGTTCCTACGCATGATCTATTCCCCTACGCATCGTGTTTGATCTTCTGTTGGGTTTGGTTGCAAAAGTGAAGTGTCGTACATTTAACTGGTAGTCTCCAGATTTCTTTTCCTGGGCAAAACAAAACCTGCCTGATAATGAATGCTGAACTTGCCATTTGATACCTCATTGGGGCAGATGGATCACTAATATATCACAGCTTCTTTGAGATGACATTTTTCAACTTCACAGTGGGAAGAAGTCTTGTCCATCTTGCCCTGCAGTGTGCTTGCATCATGCAGGGTACTTGAGTAGGGGCTCTGATCAGGACCATCCCTCAGCAACTGCAGTAGATTAATCGTGGTACTAATACGGATGTTTTCTGAGTTACGAGTAAGCTTCTTAAACCTGGCCAGATGCCTTGTGGTCTTTATTTAAACTAAACATGTTTGTTTGCAGAGGAGCAAGATTCAGGTTTCTGTCTATGCATATGGAGCTATACTAAAGCCATTGGGGAGAGAGGAAATGAAGTACATGAAGTACAGCCTACAAGTCGTGGTTTCCAATTTATAGGGAAGCTGCTTATGTTTGCTTTTGTATTAAGAGAGGTTTCAGGAGAGTTTATGAAATGTGACCATTTTCCTAGTTGTTACACATAGTTTATGTATAAACTGCATAAAAGTTTTTCTAAGTTATCAATGCAAGCGAAGATGTAGTATATGGAATAAAAATATGAAACAAATAATTTCTCAATAGAACAGATTATGGTCTTGTGTCTCTGCAAGGCAATGACTTCATTCAGGATGATTTGAATTCATAGGACTTTGAATCTTCAGGTCTTTGTAGTATATTTGTATTTACATTAGTATTCAGTCCCAGAATTAGGCAAAAATATTTTTTCCTCTTGTATTTTGATTTGTTAAGAGTTTTGTAAAACTTTCTTGTTATTGTGACTTATGGTTCTTGTTTTGTCACCACAGCAGTATGCTTATCTCTATTAACCAATTAGGATAGACTAGACATATTAGTTAATGGGACTCTGTTGAATCAGTTACAATGAGTCCGTCTGATGAGGGTCAGAAAATGAAAAAGTGTTGAAAAATAGGGGAACAAACCTGCATCTGTTTTAGTGCTGGATTTCTTTGACAAACGTGGTTGTGTATCAATGTGCTTGCATAACCCCTGCTATCCAAACATTTTGGTAATTAACTATAGCATTTAGGCCCCTCACAAGCAGTAACGTTATTGTCCTAATAGCACCTCTGAGAACATAAAATTGTATTTAAAAGAACATAGCACAAAGGAAGATTTGGTCTGAGCTTGGAACTGAACCAAAGTTTCTTGAGTTATATGCAGTGACCTATTGGCCACAATATCCATCATCTCCTGAGAATGATAAATGAATTAATGTTGAATTTGCTTTCAGTCAATCAGGTGATCAAACCCCTGTTTTCACACTATGTATTTTGCCAGGTATTGGTACTGTAAGTCACTGCACATACTGAAAAGTACGATAATATATTGTATGAAAACTGGCTTGGCAGCTATGCAAAACAACCAGCAAGGCAGAACTAATTTGCCAAGGAAAAATGGAAAAAATGGCCTGAACTGAAATGGAAGAAATTGTTTACCTTGCATGTCTGTGATTACTTCAGCTGAAGCTTTATCAGCCTGACATACCATGTCTTAATTAAAACTATATTAATATTGCATGTTATTTGGTTATGTTATCACAAACAAGTCTGGGTTTTTGGTTGGTTCTGTGAGACAATCATGAGGATATACTAGTTTTTATAGTGGAATAAGATCACTA
This sequence comes from Ciconia boyciana, assembly GCF_034638445.1. Taxonomy (NCBI): domain Eukaryota; kingdom Metazoa; phylum Chordata; class Aves; order Ciconiiformes; family Ciconiidae; genus Ciconia; species Ciconia boyciana. Next base: position 108,200,294 of record NC_132935.1, on the reverse strand, counting down.
GCAGTAGCCATTACCTGACATTCTGGCAGTCCTATTCATGGGCCAGAAATTCAATCAGCAGTGGGTGTTTTGTTAAGTTTTTTGTCCTCCTATCCTTTGCTGCTTAGGGAGGTGTTGTACTAGCAGACTAAAAGCTGGCCAAAATTAGATTCCTAAATAATGAGGGTGAAAGATGGGCTCCCTTCAGATTAGTGAAGCTTCTTGTTCAGGGGGTCTCGGCTAATAACTGAGACACCTCAGTGTGTCAGGCTACATGGTTTAAATGCCATGGCCCTCTTCTCCAGCAGCCTCAACAGGACAATTCTGAGTTTTAAGGTAAACATGTCTTAGTTGGAGCAGACAAATCCATTCCCACAATTTCAGTGGCTGAAGTTTCTTCACAATACCAGCTGGTTCCTCTCTCTGCTCAAGAGGTCCACAAACCTTGTGTTAACTTGTCCTGTTGCTTTCTGGTTAGATAACAGCAGATGTGTCTACTCAGTGCCTGACTGATTTATTTCTCTTGAAAAGATTCTGCCTTTGTAATCTTGAAAGACTCTTTTGGTGGCCAAATACCTGATTTATCAAGCAATTTGTTCCTGAATGTTCCTATTAGAAGAGAACTAACTTTAAATCTGGGAAATGCCATGGTGGAAAAGCTAGTGCTGCTACTAGGGTTAATTAAAAAAAAAAAAAAAGTTCTGTAGGAGACATGTTCAAGGTCTTTTGCATGTGATCACTGAAAGATGAAACAGACTTTACTGAAACTAGGACTTTAGGATTTCTATCTGATAAAAAAGCACTCCTGCAAAACAGAGCAATATATATTTTTAAAAATTTTTAATCTGCGTTGGTGTTTTGGTGTCTTCATTCTTAATTATACTATTAATGTCAGATGATCTTTATGTTTTTAGAAATAAATTGGCTATTAAGATTCTAAAGCTTTGTTTGCCTGTAATTACTGTTTAATTACAGTTTTGTTATCTTTCATTGAGTGTTTTTGCTGTCTCTTGTATATTCCCTTTCTAAGGCACATCCTTTGTGATTCTTTTGAATAACCTCTGAGGCAATAAAGAGGGGAAAGTTCCCAGCATACTTTAGACAACTGGGTAGACTCAAAAATAGGACATTATTACATGTGCAAAATTAAATATAGCGATACTAATAGTATGGCCTGCATGGGAGAGATAAAAAGTTTTGGAAAAAAAAAATTATAAAATAGTGAGGCAACAAACAGTACATAGAGGAAAACACTTTTTCTTTGTAAAGCTATAATTGTTGATAAGGTCTTGTTTGTTTGGTTGGTTTTTTTCTTCCTAAGGCATATGTTTTCCAACATTTTTTTTTCTCCAATTTTCCTTTACTTTCTAAGAGGTCTTCTGTGGAATTTTTTACTTTTTTACTGAATTTTCTACAGTTATACTGCAGTCAACCTTAGGGCTTCCCTGTATGCTAAAATTGAATATTTTTTGATTGTCCCAAACATCTTTTACTCAATTAAAATGACTTCTTTAAGCCTATTCTTATAAAAGAAGAAAGGAAAAGGGATTTAAAAAAGGGAAGCAGTTACTTAAGAGAAGGAATGGGTCTTTCACAAAAAATCTGGATTTTAGGTTCTAAGCAAGCTGGAGAGGTTTGAATAAATATTCAGGTTGTTGGTTTTTTTTTTCAAAATTAATGTTTCAGATATGAACCTGCAAATACTTAAATTGTTTGATGTAGCTTTTGATCACACAATTCATGAATAATGGGGAATTTAGCACACTGTTGTGTTAGTTCAGGATTATTATTTGAGACATGCACAATGTTCAAGGAGAATTCCTATTCATTTGTTGATCGTAACACTAATTTTGGCATTTATTTTTGCTGAATTTAGCTCTTTTTCCAACAAAGGAAAAAACCTTTTAATCTAAACGCAAAGGTAAGTAGACTGCAGGCACTTTTTTAGTCAAAGATAGTTCCTACTGGCCTGTTTAATCAATTCTTTAATGAATTCTGCAGCTCTTCAAACATTATATACCGTAATTTTTTTCATGAAATTTCAGCATCTGAAAACAACACCTTGTTAGGTCTCAAAGTTTCTGCTGATTTATTTGTTGACTCAGCAAAGGAAATACAACTTCATGCAAGTTTTGAAAAGCAAGTGGCTGAATGAAAGACACGTATGAAAGACTCCTTCAGCTCTGTCAAAGCCTCTCCTGAAACAAGTTCTTGTGGAAAGCATGTTGGAAATAACATATGAAAGAGAATGTTTTCCTCATATCAGAGGACATGTATGGTGGTACTCTATGACCTGCATGGGATTGAGTCTGTTAAGTAATAAACTCTCAGATCTGGTATATCTGGCTTTTTTTCTGAGAGCCATCTCTACTTCTGCCTTGTTATGCAGTGTGGGCAAGGAACTCAAGATTCTCCAGACCAATACTGATGACATGGACATCAATACCAAAACCAAATTATTTCAATGGGATTTCCCTCCTTCATTACTTCCCTTATACAAGAGTGTGTGAAGTACATCAACTTCTGTGAGTAATAATTTTTGAACATTTTAGGATTCTAACACCCATACTACCTGCTTATTCTGTTTGTTGTTAAATATAGCAGTATTTGAGTTGCAGTACTGGGAGGCAGGGGGATGTACCTTACCATCTTTAACATGTCTAGAGCCATGGCAGAAACTTCTAATGCCCAAATCTTCCAAACTTCTGGTTTTAGTGCCTTGCGTTATCATGCTGTTGATACTGACCTGCCCTCCTTTTTGAATTTGTAGTGGTAGGAATGTCTCTTCAGATGAAGAAGCTAACTACAGTTGTTAGTCACGAATTAGATTCTTGTTTGTTCTTGTTTATTCAGTAAATGTTGTTAGAAGAATTACTTTGAATTTGTTTAGGAAATGATGTCCAAATCTTGCCCAAAGACATTGTAGAGATGAGTCTTATGGAGATTTTCCTAAGTGGGCTTGAAATGTACTGTTCAATGTCTTTATTAATGACCTGGACAGTGAGAAAGTGTCTGACTCAGCAATTTTATGGTGGTACAAAATAAGGGGGAACATTCAGTATGGTGTAGGGCAGGGTTGCTATTTAAAGGAACCTTGACATGGTTGAAGACTGGCCTGTGGGAAACCTCAAGTTCAAAAAAGGCACATGTAAAGTCCCAAACCTGTGATGGAAGAACCCCATACAGTGGGACAAGCTGGGGACCAGCTGGATGGAAAGCATCTGTCTGGGGAAAAAGATGCAGGGTTGTGGTGGGCAAGTTGAACATAAGCTAGCAGTGTTGCCTGACAGCAGAGAAAGGCAACAGCGTTCTGGGCTACTTTAGTAAGAGAGTAGCCAGCAGGTCCAGGGAAGTGATCCTTCCCATCTGTTTGGCACTGGTGAGATCACATCTGGAGCACTGTGTCTAGTTTCTGGCTCCCCCAAATGATACAGGGGGTGACATACTGGAGGAAGTCCACTATGAGTCGGGGCAGGAGGACACAGTACATAAGGAGCAACTGAGAGAATTAGGTTAGTTCAGAGTACATAAGGAGCAACTGAGAACTGGGTTAGTTCAGCCTTGAAGGAAGATCTAATTTCTGTCTTCAACTACCTACTGGGAGGGTGTACAACAGACAGAGCCAAGCTGTTATTGCAAGTACACAGTGATAGGGGAGACACAACAGATGCCAAGGTGGAATATCGGAAATCACATTTAGATATTAGGAAAATGCTTTTCCACCATGAGAACGGTCAGTTCCTGGAGCAGATTTCCCAGAGTGATTGCAAAATTTCCTGCCTTGGGAATATTCCAACTGGCCCGGACAAGGTCCTTCGCAACTGGATCTAAGTTGGCCTTGCTCTGAGTGAGCGATTGCACTAGACCACACTAAACTGTAGTATGATGCTATAGGATGTTCTATGGGATTTTTATAAAACACCTTCTTTTGTATTACTCTTCTACTTCATAAGCTGGTAATTGAAAACTAAATTAGGAAAACTAGTTTAATATTGATAACCATACTTCGTTTTGTGTCCATCATTGTTCATCAGTGATGCAATTTCCAACTTAAGGGTAAGCTGGGGTCACGTTTAAGTTTATTTGGTTGAAAGGGGCCATAAATGTCAGTATCATAGATATATATATTAATTTTTTTTTTCCCTAGTTTAGCAGTTTAAGAACGGGCAAGTATCAGACACTTTTTTAATCTGGGGAAAAAATTGTAGGTTTTGACTTAGCTTCTTTCTAGTACTTGAGAATTAGAATGAGAGGAGATGCCACCAACTGTGATCATCAGATTTGAAGAAGTATGCAGTAATATTTCCTTTTGACCAAGATTTTGAAATGTGATTACAAAAATGCTGTTGAAACTTTTAAATTTCTAGGTGTTTGCAATCATCTTTACTCAAAGAACCTACTGAATGGTTTTGGTTTTCTACTGTAGCACAACTGAAATTATTAAGAACCCAGTGTCCTTTTGAAAGAAACCCCAGCATAAGATGATGTAATAAAATGTGTCATGTCAGTTTAAAAGTATACACTCAGAGCCATTAAAGTCAACATTTATCATTCTGTGTTTTGTTCAGGTTTTTGTGGTTGTATTCAGTGAGCTTTAAATATCTTAGCTTTGTTTATATTCTGAAAAAAGTCCTCTAAGAGCACCTGCTTTAAACAATAGCTAGGATATCCTCTGGAAAACATCCTCCTGTAACATCCTCCCTGATCAGATTAATTTTCAACAGAAACAATGTTCTTATAGATTGCTTTTGTACCATTTACATTGTTGGTGCACAGCATAAAAATCAGAGTCTTAAAAGTAGGATGCTTTGAAATGTCTAGTTGTTAGGAAATGTTGGTATCTTCATAAAATTGAAATTTGTTAGTTTTGGTTCCCAGAAATGGATGTGTGGTGTCATATATTGATGTTTGCCATGTCAAAATGTTGCTATGTGATGTGTGTTTAATATCTTCCTCCCCCAAAAATCCTAGTCTGCTGATTTTTTTTTTTCTTCCAGTTTGTTTTCAAAATGCAAATTTATTTTCTAACCTCTAACTTAGTGAAGGAGGATACAAAATAGATTGATGAATTAATTCTCTATAAAAAGTTCAAACCTATTTTTTTAGGTCCTTCAGAGTATACACTATATCAGTCCGTGCTGACAGGTGCCACTCACGAGGAGTCGGCTACATAAGCTGTAGTTAGGTCACAAAGCTGAACAGTTTCTTTGAGACCAGTGCTGAACCTATTGAGGTGCTGGGCTCCAGACCATGTTAATACTGCTCTGCTTGATGGTTGAGACTGCAGGTGGAACAGGCACATCTGTCTGCAGCCTACCAAGGGTGCATATGATGCACAACTGCAAAGTTGGAAGGGAAATCTGAATTTTTGAATGTCCAGCAATGAAAAATTGCTGGACATAAATTGTATTCCAAATGGCAGTTGCAAACTAACTTATTTTTCAGCTGTGGAATCAAGAGCTTGATTCAAAGAGAGCAGCAGGAGTCTTCCACTAAGTTTTGTTCATACATAGGGTTAGACTGTTAATTTGATTATTGTGTGCGAGTTCTCTGACTGAGTCTTCAGTTTGCTTTTTTTGAATTTAATAAAAAGTGAGATTTTGAGGGGCATAATGGTTCTATTGAGTCTTTTCTTCATAAAAACAGGACAGAAACATAATTTTTTCATTGAAATTGCACAAAAACCTGTTCTACAACTAAATTGCTGCCTGTTCCTGGCACCATGCTTCCACAACGTAGCTCAGATATACCAGCATGATATGTTATACAGAGCATGAAGTATGGTCTATTTGTAATAGGATTAATTAATAGCTTCAAATTAAATGCCTTATGTTTATTAATTCTTTGTAACACTGAATTTATTTTAATCACAGGATTTTTTAAAAGCAAGATTCTACTCTGAGCCTCAGGTTTTTGATTTACATACGTTTTCATTATAATAGTTTTTTTCTTTTGTATTTGAACACCAATTTTCAAGTATTCAGCAGTAACAGAACTAAAATATACATACATTTCAATGTCAGTTGTTGCTGTAAACTTAAACTCAAGATCTCTTCTACAGAACTAGTATCCACTTTAAACTGATGGCAGAAGAAATCATTACTTGCAATAAAAGAAATCTTAAAGATATTATTATGCCTGGTGTTTGTTGGGATCTGTCAGCTGTGCCTTAAAGAAAGAATGTTCTTATATGCACATTGGGTGCTGTTTATGGAAGACATGGTTTTCTCAAACACCATGTATGTTGTGCTTAGTACCTCCAGTATTTCACTAGAAAAGTTGGGTTTGACAGCCTTGGAGTAATCATAGAATCATAGAATCATTTAGGTTGGAAAAGACCTTTAAGATTAAGTCCAACCGTTAACCTACCACTGCCAAGTCTACCACTAAACCATGTCCCTAAGTGCCACATATACACGTCTTCTAAATAACTCCAGTGATGGTGACTCAACCACTTCCCTGGGTAGCCTGTTCCAATGCTTGACAACCCTTTCGGTGAAGAATTTTTTCCTAATATCCAATCTAAACCTCCCCTGGTGCAACTTGAGGCCATTTCCTCTTGTCCTATGGCTTGTTACTTGGGAGAAGAGACTGACAGCCACCTCTCTACAATCTCCTTTCAGGTAGTTGTAGAGAGCAATAAGGTCTCCCCTGAGCCTCCTTTTCTCCAGGCTAAACAACCCCAAGTTTCCTCAGCTGCTCCTCATATAACTTGTATGCTAGACCCTTCACCAGCTTCGTTACCCTTCTTTGGGCACGCTCCAGCACCTCAGTGTCTGTCTTGTAGTGAAGGGCCCAAAACTGAACACAGTATTTGAGGTGCAGCCTCACCAGTGCCAAGTACAGGGGGACAATCACTTCGTTACTCCTGCTGGCCACATGCAGACCTTTAGAATAGAAGGCCATGATGAGAGTCTTTAAATGTCTGTGTAGCAACACAGCACATTCCTGAGACGAACTTAATAGTGTGTGACTTCAGTATATTTTGTTTGTGTGCTTGATATCCTGTATTATGTTAAAGTTGATTGTTTTGTTTGGTTGGGGAAAAATTATAATGTGAGTTGTGTTGCTTAGATGGTATTTCTCAAGTAGTACTTAAGCACTGCATGAAGCAGACCTCTGTTCAGTTCCTCACCTCTGAATGTATATGAAAATGCACTGTCTGGGCTTGTTGCAAAGTAGGAAGTGTTCTTTGGGTAAATGACCCTTCAGATGAGATCTGTTGGCATTAAAAAAGTCAAGAAAATAAGGGAGGTTCTCTGAGATCAATAGTGATAAGGCATGGCTGGAGGATCACAGCATCATGATGGCTAGTTTCAAATTCAAAGAACTGCTTGAAGAACTGTTAGACAATCTCATCCTAAAACTGCTAAGGAAATAATGGGCCTTCTGTGCCTGCTCACAGTGATTCTGTCCACAAGGTCGATCCATAGAAATTATTCTGGTTCAATTAACAATTTTTAAAGAGGCAAACTCAATGGGAGTCACAGGAATCCCTGAAGCTACAAATACGCCCAGAAAAAACTGTACTCTCATTGAGAGCAGTAGGTGAACTTGGTGTTATTGTGCAAATTTCTTTGAGACTATTGGTAATGTTTAAAAGGTTAGGAACTATAATAAGACAAATGGGTGTTTTATATGAGTGAGAAGTCAGAATTTAGTCCATAACTTGGATTTGATGTCTTACATACATTAACTACCTCTCAGTTGTTAAACCTTGCCGACTTAGGATAATAGGAAGTTTGAAGAAAGCTTTTACATATTATTTTTCATGGTCAAAACCCTGCAAATGCCAGTATGGGACTTAATTAATACAATCTTGTGGGATGATAGTATAAGCTTTAAATAATGAAAATATGCTATGCCAAACAAACATGATTTTTTTGTTGTTGTTCTTAAATCCCAAGCATAATTATATTATGACAACGTGGTTAGACAGAGATATGGAAATCAATTCCCCCTCCTCAGCCCTTAGTATCACATCCTGTGATACTGAAATAGCACTACATTCAATCGATTCAGAACATGTTTAATGGACTTAACAGTTAATCATCTATGTCAGGTAAATAGAGGCAACTTGTATGCAGATGTCTGTAGGCACATTTTAGTGTCAATGTTTTCTTGCTAATAAATTGTATATATGGATGGTTAAATTTGCAAGAGACACAAAGTTAGGTCAGGAAATATTGGGGTATTTTGTTTCTATGGGATATTCTCATTGTGGCATTTCATCAGGTGGGCCTATTTGAAAAAAACTTACGTTTTTATACTTTAAACTTGTATATTTTAATGGCGGGTTGCTCATACAGCAAAGAATGTAGATGATTTGAAAGGGTAGAAAGCCATGTCCTGTAGTCCATGTCCAGATTCACTAGAATGGTCTTCAGGTGATGACTAAAAACACACCCACAGTGCTATGTTCTAGGGAAGGAAGATAGGTGTTATAATTAGGGGGCTATTGAATAGGAATAGGAAGGTATGTTATCTCTGTGTATGTTGTTATGGCCTTGTCATTATGGACATCAGCAAGCCAAAAGATCAAAAATACTTCAACGTGAAAAGGGTTCAGAAAATAATTCCAAGACCAATCAGGGATTTGAGAAATAGGTCTTATAGCCCAACTTAATTTGGTTAAGAGGGAAAAAAATGAGGTATTTGCACCTGTGTGCATATGAGATTTTTGAACTTAAATTTTTGAACATTAACATAGCAGAAAAGGCCTGACAGGGCCCAATATTCCCAAAGCTAAAAAACCCAAATCCAGACTGGACAATAAAAGTAAATGTTTAATCCTGAAGGTCCTTAATAAGTAGAACTGTATGTCTAAGGCAATTGAGAATCTACTACATCCTTATATTTTGGTGGGTTTTTTTAGTCAAGACTGGACAAAACCCAAGATATACTATATGATCTGAAAAAAAAACACCCAAGAAACAAAATAATAGGTATTTTGTTTTATGTTACAAAGGAGGTGAGACTTAAATGGTCTCTGCCTGTTTCTGGCTGAAAACTATGAAATGTGGGTAAACAAGAAGTGTATGCTAAAACTTGTTTTTGTAAGATGTTAGCTAAGCACCTTCAATTGTCTGCAATTATTTGTTTGAGGCAGTAGATTAGTGCACAGACTTAAGAACTGGATTTGGTTAACTTTGGTTTTAGGTTTTGGAAAATATTTGACATCATAAGATATGCTGGAGAATATTGCTCCTTTTAATCCTCATGTCTTGTTCCCTAGTTCAGTGGCCCATATTTTTCCTATTTGAAAATTCTTATTCTTTTTCCAAAAAGGAAAAAATGAGAGAAGGTCACATTGTTTTAGTAAATTAGTTCCAGAAAGTATTTCTAGAAAAGAAATTGTTTTTAAAGTAAACAATATCCATCCCTCTGTTTTATTTTCATGGATATTTTAAGATTAAGATTACTAATATTCTTCAGTCTCATGGATAGTTTTTCTTCAACTAAAAAACATTTGATGCTCACTTTTCATTTCAAATCCTTTGTTAAGTGGAATTTCAAGGTAAAAACATGAAACTTACTTGCATCACTAAACTTTCTGTCTTTTATAAGGTAGAGATTAAACCTCATCTTTTCATACTTGTGATGAACGCAAGCTTTCCTTTTAATTTTTCATGTCATTCTTAATGGCATGTTTTATATCAACTCTTTGTTACTCAGATCTAGAGTATTCCATGTTGTGTGTGTATTAAGGACTAGAGTTGACCAGCCTGTGGCTTTTGAGCTTCATGTTGCTTGTGAGCGGCTTATGTGCTCCTCCAAACTAGGGTAGCATTGGGGGTCTTGTGGCTGGGAAAATGGAATAATATAAATAGTTACTTGGGAGGAAAAGCAAGCCATCAGCACCCAATTCATTCAAACACCCTTGCTCTCTACTTGACTTCTTTGACTCTAAACAAGTTTCCCTGAGGCTTTTCACATACAGCATTTGACTGTTCTGCCCTGTCTTTCTGCCTCACAATTCATAATTCACAAATGCAGGTACATCATGGAGATCCTAACCATGGCAAAAGAGAACAGAAAACTCTCCCACTGGAGAGTGGGGATGTCCATTCATAAGATCAGTGAAAGAAACTTTTCAAATCTTATTCTTGCTACTTAGGTGGAAGTATGAGCATTCTACTGAGTTCTTCAGTCCCTCTATTACCTCAGTAGATGTAATCAGTCACCACACAGAGCAGGCTGTAAATCCACAGCTATAAAAGGAAAGGAACTTTGCACTGTTTTAGAAGAATGATATAGAAAATATACATGTTGTTTCAATAGTCCACATATTTACTGAGCGGCTGAGTTCCTATTCAGGGGAACATACAAATTGTTTCTGGAGATCAGTGACTATATCTAAGTACAACCTTGTGTGTGTCAAAAAAAGTGATAAGTTTTATAGAACAATGGGAACGTTTAATGGGATGGCAATATTAGCGTTTTTGGTTTACATTAATTCAGAAAGTATCAGTAGAACATACTATTAAGTTTTATATTGCATAGGGTTACTTGATACTCCCAAAGGTAGTCTGTCATTGGGAAAAAACAAGGTATAAGTCTATTCCTCGCAGTAAACCTTGTTCTGAGGAATTTATTGTTTACAGGATTAAGGTATAAGTGATATGGCTTGTCAAACAAAAAACTCTAAACCAAAATGTAAGTACAGTTACTGCAAATAAGAAAAGTGTTAGGCTGAGATTCTGGAATAGATATGAATTAAAAATCACTCCCTACTAAAAATCTGGCTTTCCTTTTCTCAAATTAATTCTGTCACTTCAACTTTATTTGGTATCAAAAACCTTTTCCTTCTTCTGTTTGTTTTTTTTATTATTTGTTTGGGTGTTGGGGTTTTTTTGGGGGAGGGGGGCGGGGGTTGTTTGGTTTTGGCTTTGGTTTTGTTTTTTTTTTTTTTTTTTCAAAAATGCAAGACGAGATCACTTACCCCACTAACTACAAGTACAAATGTGTAGCAGGAACTGTACAGGGAATAAACAGATGGCTAAATGCAATTCAGATGTAATTTTAATTGATTTAAGTGAAATTATTTAAATGTCAACTAGTACAGTCAAACAATTTCTTTAAAGTGAACGTAATTTTTACTGTAGGTTTACCCCCTTTGCTAACCCTAGTGAAAAATATTTGAACAGAAATACATGCAGAACCAGAATACAATTTTTTGAGATATCAGCAGAGGCTGTGGAAGAATGATCCAAGAGCATATTAATAACCGATAGCCTTGTCAAATGATGAAAATTTAAAATGATGTTTAAATGGCTAAAGCTACAGTCATGATTGGGAACCAAAACCGAAGGAACTTTATTCAGAGAAAATAATTTGGCAAAGGAATATAGAGCAAGATCAAAGGCAGGAAAAAACCCAAACCTAAACAGCCCCAGATGTTTAGAAGCACAAGTTCAACCAAGTGTATAATGATTTTGGTACCTGGGAGTCCATGATTAAGTGCTTTTATTTCAGAATTAGTTGCATAACATGAGGAGTTAACATTTGATTGCTAAGAGGATAGGTGGATTTTCTCTTCAGGATTAGTGCTTGCTTCTGTGTGTATATCAAGTCATGCGATTTGGAAGCAGCTATGACTGTGTAGCTGTCTATGCCATGGCAATGCTGGGCCTGACTAGTGACTTCCTCAGGTACCCTGGGTACAAACCTGAGTTTGTAGCACATTATAATAAATCCTTTGACAGGATTAAGCAAAACCTAATTCTGTGAATCATATGGGGAAAGAAAAAGGTTCACCTTGCAGATTGTTTTCTTTTCTTAAAATCTTCTTTTCTGTATCATACAGGTTCTGATAAAAGTTATAATATATTAGTCTCTCATAAATCTTGCTGCTTGAATGCAGGCTATACTTATTAATTTGGTCTGATCACATTCTGCCTGAATAACTTTCATGTTTCTAGGCTTATAAGATGTGATTTTCAGTGCCAGTTGTCTCTATAACAGATTCTGAGCAGTTTCCATGTTCACCGTAATAGAATAATTGTTGTAACCATCCTATGGCTGCAGATGACCTAACTCTTCTATCAGGACAAGTACTATGAGAGAAGCATTGTTTGCTAGTGAATTTCGAAGATTTTGCCTTTTAGCCAGGATTTTTTTATGACAGGGTTTTAAATATCTATTTAAAGTTTACAAATTAGATTTTAAAATATCTTTTGGGGTGTCTCCTATGAATTTTACTTCAAACTATATTTTCCCTCCATTTCAGAATTTTTATGATGAGGATGTATGTGAAATGAATTCTCTGATTGAAGGTAAAGAGGAACTTGGATTTTTTTACTAATTCTTGAAATCATGCTAGGTAACTCTCATCAGTTAGATGGAGTTGGCACGGTACTACAGAGCAAGTGCAGGCCTGCTGTTATGAGAGCTGAACATTTGGACTTGCTGTGCTGTTAAGCCTGGCAGCACAGCTAGTTCATTGCACAGCACTGATGGTGATTACCCTGAAAGGCAATGACCCTGAATCTTGCCTTCTGTAGGCTCATCTTTCTGCATAGTATCACTTAGTAATAATTACTTACATAACTGATAAAAATTGGCTAATGCATGCAAACAGCTCACCACCAGTGGCAGAATTAATTGTTTCTTTACACTTCAAGCACTGAGACCATATTTTTGAACAAAACTTAACAGCAGCAAAATTCCTGAACCTTTCCAAAAATTCCTGGTTGAAAGCCTTGCCTGACTTTAGGAGAGGGAGATAATTGCATGGGTTTAAGCACACTGGTGATAGTACCATGTGTCTCATAAGTACTGTGCAAGGAGTAAGGCAAGTTGGTCTCCAAAGGTCAGTATCATACTATGGAAAATTACATTTTATAATTACTTCCACTTTACTATTTGTATGTAAGTCAGTGGGTGCTAATGTCCCTTCTGCCTTGCTTGCTGTTCTCCTCAGAACACATGATTGTCTTGACCTGCTAAGAGCCAAAAGTGTACCGCTTCAAAATCATGGTCGAGAGCATGTGCCAGTACCTACAGTACTGTATCTAATGTTGTAGCTGGGTAGCGTCTCAGGAGAAGTTCAGTGGCCGAGGACTGGAGTCTCAGCTGCTGCGAGTGGGCAGATCTCCACTGGAACTGGTGGAGCTTTGATAATTAACACCAGCTGACACTCAGCTGCAAGGACTCAAGTGTTATAGTTTGTATGTCTGTAAGTAGTAACATTTACAATGTGTGTGTTTCCATTATGTGCACTAATGTAATTTGTGTTTCCCACATGTGCAGATCTTTGGGTAAAATCCTATTCTTATGTCTTGGACCCAAATATGTTCTTTTTTTCCCAGAAATAACAGTGTTGGTTGTTTTGTTTTTTTTCCCAAGAGGGTGGGAGGACAGAAGAAAAAGAGCAAGAGGAGGAGATGTTTTTTGTGCCTGGAACTGAATGACAGTATGTTTATGTTGAACAGCCTTTGCTCAGAGATGTTTTGCTGTAATGCTTTCAGCCTTCTGTTTGTGTGGTCTGAGTTCAGAGAGATTATTTGCTTCTGTTTCCCACAAGGCTAAGGACTTAGCTGAAGAGAAATCAGGTTCTGTTTTGCTTTCTCTCTCTTCAACGTCTGTGGAGGAGATGCATTTGTTTGAAAGGAGGTGATTAATTATGTTTCCTCCCCCTGATGCATCTTCATGTAAGTGTGCTCTTGTGACATAAAACATTCTAGTGCAATGCATTCAGGTTGTGTATTCATGGAATATCTGTGACTTTTGGGCCTCTATACTCATGTGGCTATAGTGGGGTCCAAACAAGAAAGAAGCAAAATGTGAACTTACAAAGATGGGCTGTTGCAATGATTAGGTGAAGGAAGAGACAGGAAACTAAAGGAAATTGGGTTGTTTAGTCTGGCAAGTGTATGGAGAAGGGATGTGATTGTTCTGTATAAATATATCTGGGAAGTAACCAACAGGAAGGGAAAAAACTAATTCAAGCAAGAGACTTGGCATGAGGAAAAATGGTTACAAACTGAGCATTGATAATTATAGGCTGGAAACAGAATAGTGAGATTCTCCGCTTCCTAAGAGGGGCCCTAGAAGCAAGAAATCAAATACCTTTGAATTATGTGCTTTCTTGCAGTAAAAGGGTATGGATCTTTGGTCTGTCATATATTTTAGGAGATAAGAAAACATCCAGATAACCAAAGTACAAAATTAAATGGTATCTTGTAGTCATGCTCAATGATAGTAGTCTTGATAGCCATATCAAGATAGGGAGATATGCTGAACAGGAAGGAGAAATGTTCCCTATAAAGGGGCAATGTACATAAGAAGATTTTTAGGTTTTCCGTTTCTGCTTGATTCAGGGATTAAAAAAGAAGCACACCCTCTCAGTGAGTACCTACTCAAGTGAAATTGTCCATACTCAACTACCAAGTGAAATTGTCTGCACACCTTCCTACTCTCAGGTGGGTAGCTGCAGCCAACTCAAACATGAACGATTGCTTCAGTGGATATTCTGAAAACAATAATGAACGAGTTTTTTGTAGTTTTCTAGTTTTTATGTAGACTTTTCTGTAGCTGAACTTGTAAATTTAATCTCTGTAAGAAAACTTCCTTTAAATTGACACCGAGGTGTTACTATTCCTAACTGGACAACTGATTTGTTTGTTACTTTATATATAGTATATTTTTAATATACAACGGATGTAACCTCAATAGATCAGTCATACACTTAATCATGTTGTAGAATGTTTAGGAAATATCCTGAACTCATCTTGTGTTTGATGCTGGAAGTTGTTCACAAATGGGCTTGGCTGCAAACATAACAGAAGATTTTTTTTTTTTTACTTTGTAAACAGATCTAAGATTAAAATATAGATTCCATGATAAAAGGCAATAGTCTTGTTCTAAGATACCTTTAAATTATGGAAACTTGTCACTTTAAAAGGATAAAAAAGGATAGGTGCAAAGACGATGTCCACACATCTTAATAAAAGTCACAACCATAGTGAGGGCATACGCTTCTATTAGGTGGGTAGTTTGAAGCACAAGAGTCTTAAGCCACAAAGGAAAAAAATGGAATGTCAAAGGGCCATTAATCCTTAAGAAGGATGACAGTGATTGATTTGTCAGGAAAAAATCAGGAAAAATGTGTCAGTAAATTATGTACATGTCAGGAAAAACCTTATGTTAAAAATAAACTTATGAAGGGGAAAGTCACAACGTAATTACAAAATAAATTGTTACAAGATGGATGTCAAGGAGAAAGAGGCACAAAGTAAGTATGAGAAAGAAGGCAGCAGGAGAGTAAATATGGCTCAGCTAATTTAATACCTCACTTCTGAGCTGCTAATTCACTAGAAAAAGTCAGGCAAACTGTCTCAATGTGTAATAGCATTCCACTAGGTAAGATGAGTGTTTTATTCAAACTGTTCACCATAAAAATCAGCATGAGCATGCATGCAACTTTTTTGCAGGGAATGATGTTGACTAATATCCCTTTTGTGTGTTTCACATATACAATGCAAAGCCTTCTTTAGATTAATGGAATTATAGTCTGAGCATTTGCCACCAGTAATACTTGTCAAATGTAGTGAGTGAGAGAACAAGTTTCTGTAATTTTTCAAAAGTTTTTGAAATATATAGTACAATATAATTAAATGTATTATCTATTACACATAAATAACTCAGAACATAAATAGTGTTTCTGTCTGTCTTGTAGTTTTTAACTGATAAGTGTCATGAATTTTTCTTGCAAGTTTTTTTATGGTTTTCTTGATGTCTTCAAATCAAGACTGGATGCCTCCTGGGACCAAGTTTTAACCAAGTAAGTTCATGAGCCCATTGATTGGGCTGAATACAAAGATAATATAGTGAAATTATGTGGCCTGTGCTTATTCACAGGCATATCAAACAAAATGATGTAGTGACCCCTTTATGACTATAAAGATGTGGAAACATAAGATTTTTTTTTTAAGCACTGAGTTGACTAATTCATTCTGTTGAAATCTGACCATGTTAAACATCACTGCTTAAAACAAAAAAAATTACTCCTGCCCTGCAGCATTCTAATCCAGATAGCAAGTGGCGCTTGTCACGCTACAGATTTCAGAAGTCAACTCTTGCCATAAAATTCGTCTCACTCTTATGTGTCTTTAGCATTTTTGAGCCTCAGTGTACTGAGCTGTAAAATGGAAATAACGTTTGCTTATCCCCTAGAAAGCAGGGTTTATTCATCTACAGATTAATATTTTGAAGTGGCAAAATGGGTTCAGCAGTGAAGAATATACTAGTTAAATTAATACTAATAGATAATTGTTGTTAATGCTGAAAGTGCAGGAGTTCAGAATCCTGAAATTGAAATGCTATTGCAGACTAAACCGCCACATGGCAAATGCGGCAAGAAAAACAACCCTATTGCTTTCCAGACAAATACTGCAAGGATAGTACACAAAAAGGTGATGCAAGTATATCAAATGGGATGTAGAGCACCCACAGTTTAAAAAATTCCACACAAATAAAAACGCTTAGTCTTCATAATCTTCGTGTTCTGCCTTCACTTATACATCTGCAGTTCTGCTGGCTTCAATAATATTGTTCAATTGTAAACCTGAGGAGAATTTTTTTATTATTATTATTTTTTGTCAATGCAGTCTTCATAGGTTATGGTTTGGAGTTTTCTAATATCTGGGTCTGCAGATTCTGGAGGAAAAATCTTTGTTATATAAAAAGGCATGTCTAGGGTGCCCTGTGAATCTGGCTAATTTCCCACAAGCACAGCTTCTATAAATTTTTAAGTCCTGTGTAGTATCTTAAAAAAAGAGGTATTGGAGGTAAAGACTGTTCATTTGATTTTTGAGTAAATAGCTATCAGGAATAGACAACCTGGGTTAGATATAGAGCTGTGGTTCATCAGAGTAAATCAGCTGCAGATAATTTATAGAATCATAGAATCATAGAATCAGTAAGGTTGGAAAAGACCTCTAAGATCATCAAGTCCAACCGTCAACCCAACACCTCCATGCCTACTAAACCATGTCCTGAAGTGCCACATCTACACGTTTTTTGAACTCCTCCAGGGATGGTGACTGTACCACCCCTCTGGGCAGCCTGTTCCAATGCTAGACCGCCATTTCAGTAAAGAAATTTTTCCTAATATCCAACCTAAACCTCCCCTGGCACAACTTGAGGCCATTTCCTCTTGTCCTATCACTTGTTACTTGGGAGAAGAGACCAACACCCACCTCTCTACAACCTCCTTTCAGGTAGTTGTAGAGAGCGATAAGGTCTCCCCTGAGCTTCCTCTTCTCCAGACTAAACAATCCCAGTTTCCTCAGCTGCTCCTCATAAGACTTGTGCGCTAGACCCTTCACCAGCTTTATTGTCCTTTTCTGGACATGCTCCAGCACCTCAGTGTCTTTCTTGTAGTGAGGGGCCCAAAACTAAACACAGTATTCGAGGTATGGCCTCCCCGGTGCTGAGTACGGGGGAACAATCACTTCCCTAGTCCTGCTGGCCACTCTATTTCTGATACGAGCCAGGATGCTCTTGGCCTTCTTGGCCACCTGGGCACACTGCTGGCTCATATTCAGGCGGCTGTCAAACAACACCCCCAGGTCCTTTTCCACTGGGCAGCTTTCTAGCCATTTACATTGGGAGTAAGGCTTGGAGCCAGCTAAAGTCAGTGGTCATCTCTCAGCCCAGCTAGGAGGCATAGAAATAGTTGAGACACCAGGACAGTCACTGAAGAACTCTACAAATGCATGCAGTAAATACAGGATGGTATACTATGGAAGTTGAAGAGTAAATTAAATTGGGATAATTTTTTCATCACATCTTATTATGGGAAAATGATTTCAAAGGGTTCTGCTGTCTTTAGGGAAATGCACTAATTTTAGATCCTGAATGTTTTTCCCTTGAACTGTGAGCAGTTGGCCTTGAGTGGCACAGGAAATGGTAAAGGGCAGCAGCCAAAGCTGCTGGAAAACGGCTGATGTCTGAGTTTTCTGAGCAAAAGCACAGCTGCAAAATGCTTAAAATTAAAAATGTTTTAATGCGCAGAGTGATTTGAGCCAGCTCCTCCATAGATGTAAATCAGTCTGTATCTGTTACTGCAGTGGCGTTCCTGTGACTTACAGCATTGTAAACTGTCTAGGAAAAAATAGTCAAAACATCTTTTTTCAATTGTTTTTCTTCAGCTGAAAATCAAGATGCTGAGTCTTCTTTAGTTTTACATAAACTAGCTCCGCTTCATTGGCATTACTCTAAACTCTCACTGTTGTGACTTGAAAAGAATCAGACCTGTTCATGTTGTCTCATTTTAAATGATTTTTTGGCACTAGTATGATACTCTCAACCAGTGCAGTTACTGTTGCAAAAAAGTCAGATAACTTACAGGTGGTTATCTTCCTTACAGCTCACAGGCTTCATGGACTTTTGTGCATTAAAAAAAAAAAAAAAAGAGGTCATCTGGATGTAAAAGACTAATTTGGAATGATTTTATAAAGTAGTGTAATGGACACATACATCCCACGATGAGTTGTCCACTGCGTAGCTGGAAGTTCTGAAAATAAGCAGAGAAAAGGATTGCAGTGGTGCAAAAAATTGGCTCAAGACGTAAGTTGTCCTCTGATTAGTGTTTAGCTGTTGAAGTTGCAACTGCCAGTGATGCTAATACCGGGTTCATTTAACTGGTAGGACCAAGGAATACAGGTTTTTATTGAAGGACAGAAAATCAGTCATGCAATGGCAGCCATGAGCATATTTGAGGATAGAATTTAGCCAGTGAGTGAGCTCTATGTTAGATGTCTAGGAAGAACTAGATAGGGAATTTTCTGATGAGACACTTTCATACTAGAACATATTTTTAGCTGGAAGTGAAACACTTCAGAAGTAACTTCCCAGCTTTTAATTAAATATTTGTCAGGAAAATATTCTCAGCTCCAGAATGGAAACCGCTCAAAACCAGAGAGAGGGATCCTTGGGTTGGATGGCTTGCCTACATTTGTCTTTTTTCCCTGTTCTGAAAATTGTCTCAGTATAGAATGGATTTTTTTCTTTTAACAATAATCTTGAAGTTTCAAAATGTGAAAATAATTCCTTGGCCAGCTGTTCTCAAGAGAGAATAAAACAGATGAGATCTGTGACACTCGAAGAAGAATCATAATGTTAGAACTTGGTTCTTTAGATTAAAAGTAGGCTTTAGATATCAGTCTGATTTTTGAGACAGAATTAATTAACTTCCAATAACAGCAAATAAATAAATAAATACAGTTTTCAGAAAACTAATCTCAGGGAAATAAAGCTGTGGGCAAGCAACATCAATTAGCAGGCTGAAAGTAAGGCAAGCTACTTCTAGCAATGCATGGTAACGGAAGATTACAAATGTACCTAAGCCTTCCAGGCAAGCTGATGCAACTATGCCACATGGTGCCAAAAGCTTTTGGAAAATGCAAACAAAATGGAATATTTATTAATCAGAAAACTGGGTGTTACCCTGACCTCCATGGGGGAATGAGAAGCAAGTAGCACTGAGAACAGCAGTAGCTCTCCTTAGAAAAAACATAATGCCTTTCAATTCGAGGTCATAATTATATTGTTGGTAGTGGTGTGTAAAGGTGGGAAAAACTGCAGTGCTATATATGAAAACTTTCCAAGTGTTGATCTTTTCATGCTGAATAATCATGAGTTCAGTTCTTGTTGTGCTTTCAAGTATTTATTAAACTATCAGTAAGAAGCTTCAGGAACTGCTCTTACCACTGAACAGTTTGTTAAAAATAAGCTTGATTTTTTTTTTTTTTTTTTAATGGCATCCAATTCCTTATTTTCTGTCTTTCCTAGAGTAGGATTCAAACAGGAATTATTAACTATTGTGCTGGTTCTTTTTCTCCATCTTTTGAGACAGAGTCACAATCTTGTGCACACACCAATGGTCAAAATGTAATTTTTAGGAACAGCAGATGGAGAATACAAACTCCCTTAGCAAATAACAAAAAAAATATTTAGCAGGTTTAGGAAACCCTCCAAGTCTATCTATTCAGGAAAATACTATTAATATGTATTTGAGTCATTAATGAAGGTAATACGCTGCAACAATCTGAAGAACGACACTCTGAATGGAACTAGGAAAAGGAAATATTAAAACATTTTTTAATACAGACACTTACGACAAGAATACGCTCTTTGCTGACTCTCTTAGTATTAATTATTTTTCACATAAAATTCCATATTCAGGTGTTTCACCCTTTCCTGAGGTTTATCACTGCTTGGAAAGCTGATGTAAACTTGAAAATGCATAGTAGAGACCAAACCAGATGAATGTTAATTTGTTTTCTGAAATAGAAAAAGATGTCAAATCTTGCTATGTGAGAGGTAAAGCATATCACAGAGTAAAATTCCTTTCTCTTTCTGTTTTTTTTCCTAGTTTGCCATGATGTCATTTAGATGAGTTCTGTTTATGAGAAATCATTTGTCAACATTTTCTTGCAAATTTCCCTTTGAAGAACTAAGCCATACTGCTATGGCAAACTGCTTTGTTGCTTCTGCAGCTGCCAGCTTATTATCTGTCTTCTCAGTTTTCTTAGCAACAAAATACATTTCAAGCTTTTTCGGTCCAAGAGGTTATGCTAGAATGATTTCAATGATCTGCTCTGTTTACATTTGACGTCTGTGAAAACAGCATATCCTGAGTTTTTCCCACAGACTTTAAGAAATGTTGACTTTTTTGGCCACAGTCCTTGTTTATGCAACACAACTTCTCTGGGTGCTTCTCAAGGTGATTTTTAATCTAAACCACTTTCTCTATGGTTGCCTGTGTGCCCCACCTTTCTGGCACACCTGAGAAGTACGGATGGCTGCTCAGGGGAGAAGGGGCTGCACAAGCTGCTTCTGCTGTGAAGAATTTGTATATCAGACAGCAACCTGAAAAATACCTCCTGCACAGACAACAGTTAGCTCTGTGGCAATTATTGACCCACCTCAATCTTGTCTTCTCTCATTCCAGGAAATATGAAGTGTCTATATGGGATGTGTCATGGCTCACTTGGTAACATTGCAGTGACTGTTGTGCTGAACATCTGAGTAGGGATTTAATTTATCCAAATAATTAGGTCAGTTCTCTGCAATGCTTTTTTTTCAGGCCATTGGACATCAGATACTAGTCAGTGTCTTGTTCATGATAAATGTAAGGAAAAAATCATCTTTAAATTCCAAGTGATTTATGTTATGATAGCTATCCTACCTGCATATACTTTTCTATACCAAAATTATTCTGGAAATAAGTTTCACACTTACTTTTTCATGTCACCAGTGCTTGATGTTATTTCTGCACTATGTCTGTAGAGAAATCCAAGATCCACTGCTCTAAAGGTGTTGCACCAATCTAGTCTATCGTGTATGTAGACTCGATTTCAGAGGGGAAGGGGTTTTTGAGATTCAGGATGCAAGACGACATACTTCTCACAGTTGTTCTAGACCTTTGTTTCAGCTCATCTTTTTTTTCTAACTTCAAGCATAGGATTTAGCTTAGATTCAACACATTTAGCGTAGGATCAGACAAAGTTCAGATTTTTTCTTAAGGGAAGTTTAAACTGTACTTTTCACCTGAATTTTCCACTTGGACCTTTCCCGAAGGGGAGCCACCTTCTCTTTCCAGTTCCCCCATGCAGCTCTGCCATATCACTGTCTGTGATTCCCCCAGCACCTGGAAATATTTGGCACAGTGGGTTCT
Source organism: Ciconia boyciana (assembly GCF_034638445.1). Classification (NCBI taxonomy): domain Eukaryota; kingdom Metazoa; phylum Chordata; class Aves; order Ciconiiformes; family Ciconiidae; genus Ciconia; species Ciconia boyciana. The sequence goes on along the minus strand of NC_132935.1, from coordinate 108,178,630 downwards.
TGTGCTGTGGGTTGTTTGCTTGATCCTGTACGCAAAATATTCAGAGGAATCAAGGAAAACATCTACAAAGAAATGTCCAGACCCTGCCACAGGGATCTCGCCTGCTACCATGTTTCAAAGCTCTTCTTTAAACACCCTTTGAACCTCTCAGAACAATAGGTAAACGAACACCTACCTCCATGTGACAAGCCTCTCATTCTGCTTACACAGGCATTAATACAGGTTTCTAGTTTGCTTTCTTTAAAACTACTTTCTTCCTGAAGTTTCATGTATAAGAACACTGGCTTGAGATAATACTGTCTTTAGGCAGAAAAAGCCTCCAGCATCAGTACTAGGCAATGCAGTCTAAGCCAAGTGGAGGACCTCTTTTTAATATTTTGTGGTGAGTTGCTGTTGGAAGTCTGCAAAGGTTTTAAATAAAACCTTCCTTTGTGTGTGGAATGAATGAAGTAAAGGCTGTATATTGAAAAAAAGAGGAAAATAATACATTTTTACCAGCCCAGCTTAGAGTATTTCTAGATATGAATACAAAGAAAGTGGAAATCACAAGGAACTTAGAAATAAGCCCCAGTTCATTCCTTACATATAATATCAATTCTTAGTAGCAAAAGTAAATTTTGGAAGCAATATTTATGTTTTGACATCCATCCCCATCTAGTGTCTGTGACTGTTATTAGCAAAATCATCTATCTCTATTGTCTCCTTCTGATTCCTTTCATCTCCCCTGCCTCCAGCATAGCGCAGAAAAAAGTCTGCTTTTTGCATATCACTGACTTTCCTCTGCTGGTACCAGACATTCTTTTTTTAAGGAATTGCAGTCTTTTGGACTTTTGTGGCTAATACACAAATACTCCTTTTTCACTATCCTCCAGGAATTAACAGATCTAGCTAGTGAACTAATAATGAACCTCTATCAATGAAATTAGTTAGGGTTAGGCAATGTCTGTCCTCAGCCTCTTGCAACTTCTGGTACATGTCTTAGGTAATGCCAACTTTTCAGTAGGTTGCACATCAGTACCTTGTATTTGTACAAGTACTAGCAAATGAACTGGCATCAAATATTTTCAAGTCCTAGTATTTTTCCTTTTGATTCTTAGATCTAAGTAGAAATCATAATTGATATTTTTATTAGCACATTTGAATTTAATGACAATTTAAGATGAGCAAAAATGAAAATATTTATAAAAAAATCAGGTACATTTGAAAAGCTTTGTGCCAAAAAAGTAAAAGCAAATTTGCATATCTGAGTGCATAACTTGTCCATCTTTAAAGTAAACCACACTGTTAAGTCATCCAAAATATAGAAAGTACAATTCAAGTTATTCCAAAGGAAAAAAAGATGAGATCAATAGCCAATAAAATGTTACCATTTGTGATTCTCTCTGATGGATATTTAATGCCAAAAAAGTTCCCTCTCACGGAAATGTGACTTACTTTATCTATATAAAACTGCATTATTGGAACTAGTTTGCAATCTTGGAAATAAAATAACATTAAAACCCAGTGGGACTGAGTGTTGGGGTTTTTTTTGGTATTTTTTTTTTAAGATTTCTCCCCTAGTGTTGTGGTTTAGCCCCAGTTGGCAATTAAGCACCACACAGCCGCTCACTTACCCTCCCCCCTGGTGTGATGGGGGAGAGAATCGGAAGAGCAAAAGTAAGAAAACTCGTGGGTTGAGATAAGAATAGTTTAATAATTGGAACAACAACAACAAAATAATAATAATAAATTGTAATGAGAAGGAAAATAACAAGAGAGCAAGAGGCGAACAAAACCCAGGAAAAAACAAGTGATGCAATCGCTCACCACCCGCTGAGCGATCCCTAGCCAGTACCCGAGCAGCGATCGCTACCCCCAGCCAACACCCCCCAGTTTATATACTAAGCATGACATCATATGGTATGGAATATCCCTTTGGCCAGTTTTGATCAACTATCATCTTGGCTGTGCCCCCTCCCAGTTTCTTGTGTGCCTGGTAGAGCATGGGAAGCTGAAAAGTCCTTGACTAGTGTAAACATTACTTAGCAACAACTAAAACATCAGTGTGTTATCAATATTATTCTCATACTAAAATCCAAAACACAGCACTATACTATCTACTAGGAAGAAAATTAATTCTATCCCAGCCGAAACCAGGACACCTAGAAAGAATATTATCTCTCTATCAAAAGATTTCAATTTTATTTCTATCTTTTTAGGGGAGAAAAAAAGAAAGGATTGTTGGTTCTTTTTTTAAATACATCCACTCTACTGCTTTTTATAGAATCGTTGTTGGGTATGGACAATCTCTGTTGTACATCGGAGCAGTGTAAACATCTAGAAGATTCAGGAAAGTGTATCTCAGTTTACAGAAGACAGCAGCTATTATGTACCAAATGCCCTAAAATGTGAATACTGTTTATTCTTCTTAGTGATTTTGGGTGGCTGTGTACAGCTTCTATAAAAGATATTAATCTTTTAGAAGACTTGAGGAAGGATTATAGTACTGTTTTTTTTTAATTCCTTAATTGTATCTTTGTTCTCTGTTTCAATATTCTACTCTTTTCACAAGCTCCACAATTAAGGATGAACATGTACTAGAATATTTCATTGGAAACCATAGCCATAAGCTACATTTCTACTCTTTGATTTTCAGTTAAATGATAGCTCTTTATTCCACTTATGTCTTCTGGGGCTTGGAATATGCACTCTAAAATTCACTTCTCCATGCTAGCTTTCTCATAATTGCTCTATATTTCCATTCAGCTGTTACTCCTGTGTTCTCATGAGATTTGCTTTCAGGCATTTTTAAGCATTTTTATGAAATGGGGGAAAGTCAAATTAAATTGTAAATGAAATATGTAAACTTTCTCTTGAGCAATGTGGCTGCAAAATAATCTTGCATATCTACAAAATGCATCAAAAATCTAAGCTCTGGGTAAGAATGAGAAAAAATCTAGGCAAAAGCAAGAGAAAATATGCATATGAAAAGATGTTGGGAATTATTGTGCTTAACTCACTCTGAGTAAATAGGAACTCTAGAGAGAGAATAATTATGAATTTTATTCCTTAATTACATTACATCTTCATCCAAACAGAAGTAACAATGGAGACAATAGGTCAGTGAGGGATTTTTTAATATGAAGAAGTTGTTGTGTAGTCCAAAAGCCCAGGGCAATTTTCTTGGAAAAACTGCCTGAAGAACCAGATCTAAAATTCTTTAGATTCAGTACTGACCAAAACAGATTGGGAGAACTGAATTGCCATAGAAATGCTGGATTTTCTCAAAACCTTTTGTCATGGTAGACAAATCTTCAAGAGTCTTGGGATGTAGTTTGCAATAAAAAATCTTTACTGTTCCTGAGGTTATCTTTTCTGGTTGAATGGAGTTTACTTCCTTCCCAGCCCCCCCATTTTCTCCTAATTTCTTATTTAGTACTCTAATGTAGTAACGGTGTGACTTTTTTTCATCATAGGTGCAGCCAATTTGTAAATATGGAACTAGCTGAGCATGGTAAAATAAAGAGGGGGATGGGCTTTTCAGTATGCCTGAAACAGTCCTTATAATATTTGGAAGAACTCAGACTTGGGTGAAATAGAGAGCTTACTGTTAGGTAGTATTGGCAATCAAAGCTATAATGTTCATGTTTCGTGTGATTTACACTGAAAGAGAGCATCTAGAAATGTTGTGGCTTTTGAAGGAGAGTTTAATCCCTCTTTTCTTTTTAAATGATGGAAATATGGGTTCCCAATTTCCCTTCCTTTCCTCTCTACCCACTGAGCTTTCAGTAGCATTTAAGATATGATCAGCATCGATCTCCAGGCATGACTGTGAAAGCTCTCCTTTTTGTGTTTCATTATAAGGAATAGTTTAACCCATAACATAGCAGTGAAGTTCCATATGAGCAAGATGTAAATGTATTTTGGGAAGCCTCAGAGGTTTCATAAGGATGGCATTCTGCAGAGATTCTCCCTACACCCATTGAAGGACAAGCAAAAGAGGGGTATGTGTTTATAGCAGACTGCAAGGTTTTAGAGCACCCTTCCTCAGGGTACCTTATTGTTGAATAGCAGAATTTACACCCTTAAAATGGCATGGGGCTTGATTTCATATTTATGCTCTTACAGAGATTGGCTATATAGCATGTATTGGAATGTGATCATTCACTTCTGAAACAAGGAAAAAAATGACCTGAGGATTAGTAGAATGCAACACTACTTCAAAAATTTCAGACCGTATCCTCACAAGACATAAGCATATACTTAATTTTGCTTGTAGTAGTTTGTAAAAACGTGGTTAAGCCTGTGTAGTTCCACAGCATGGACAAACATGTTTAGTTGCTTACACTACGCTGTCCTTTGTTAATATTGAATTATTTCTGAATTACTCTGGATTTGAGCCATTGAAATCTGCAAGGCTCACCAGGGAGCAAATAATTAGCACTCATAGTCAGTGCCAATACCATTTCCATTTGTATCTTAAATGTTTGCTTTAAGTAATTGTATTAAGATGCTGGTTTTTATTAAATTTTTGCAATCATCTAATGAGTTATCCTCGAGAATTCACAGATTAACATGGTTAAATACCTGTTTTGGAAGCTGTATCTTGCCTATCTTTGTTTCAACTGGACTTCAACTAACGTTTATCCTTTCTTACATTTCCAGACAGTGTTAAAAATCTTTCCTCTGCTGCAGATGATGACAGCATTCCCTTTGACTTTACTTTATGTGTTGTCAGCGACCTCAATGAAGTGAAAATTTTACTTAAAGAAGGTAAGTTTTACCTTTCTTACACTGTAATTATTCACATGTCAAGAAACAAAAATCCATAACATATTTTTTTAGCCCTTTTGGCCTCAAAAAACCCCCATAAAATGAAAAAAGAAAGGAATAGTGGAATAGCTGGAATAAACCAAATTAATTGAGACAAACGTCAGTATTTTTTTATTTTATTTAAACCTACTTGAAAAGAGAATAAAGTAGACATCATTAATAATAAATATAAGTGAGGAATGAAAGGAAAGCTAAGAAAAATAATTTGACTTCTAAATGTGTGCATCAGTATAGAAGGAGGAAGTGCTCTGGTTTGTGTGATTTCTGTCAGGAATGCAGTAGCATATCTGAGGTGCTTTGGGACACTGCCTGACTCTGTCTAGCAACTGATAAGGAGAAAAGGACACAGACCTGTCACTGTTGCAATTTAAAGAGGTAATGATAGAGTTGATGACTGATTCACTCAGTGATGAATCTCTTCAGCAGCCTCACCAGTGATTTTCCTTAAAATAGCTTTAATTGAGAAGACTGACAAATTTCCAGTAAAATCTCAGTACAATTTTTTTGATGACAGAGGCAATATTTAAAAAAAAAAAAAAAATTGTTAATACACAGCCTCTTTGACTTGTTCAGCTCTCATCGTGAAATGAGATAGGTGACATAAGAGTTTTGTGGTTTTTCCCAGACATGTAATTTATCCAACTTGGAGAACGAGAGCTTATAAAAAAACAGTATCTCAAAGAACTACGTGACATCTATAACAGAACTTGTTTCTTTTGATACCACTGTTACATTGGAACTTCTTCAGGTTCAACTCAGCTCCAAGAGGGTCAAGAAAAATGTTAGAATTGTGTTTTCCCAGTTATTATTCTAAGTTTGCATACCTCAAATTTGATCAGGGTACCAGTTACTTTTTCTGCTAAAGCTAGAATCTGAGCAAATGAGTCACTTCTTACAGAACTTCAAATGTAACAAAGGTCTAAATTAACGACTTACAGACATCCATAAAATACAGACATATTATTACAGACAAAATATAGACATCCGTAAAATCTCTTTCCATGATGTCCACAGCAACACATGGAAAATCCCATGTGGCTTCAGTTGCACTAGTATAACCAATGTAATTTTAAAAATTAGGATTATGGCAGGGAAAATTGACACTAAATTGTGCTGGCTTTTTGATCATGTCTGCTGATCTAACTCTAAAAATGACCAGATCTAAGTTAAAAAGCAAGAAACACCCAGTGCTATTTATCCTCAGTGCAATTTTAGATGGAATGGTACCGTAAGAACAAACTGTGGTGAAAATCAACATAGTCAACAAATCGTCTAATCAAGAACATAAAAAAAAATGTGCTGTCTTCTGTACTTAAAATATCTACTAGGCCATATTCTAAAACCCTGTCTGTAGTATGTAAATAACTTGAGGGAAGAAAATTGAGAGAAGTGGTAGAGGGAGAAGGTATTTCAACAGAACAGAGGAAATGAAAGGCTCAGGGAAGCACTCTGGAGAAAGCAGAGACCACAATAAATTAGGAAAATATTCTAGAGCCATGCAGTATGTTTATAATGCATATGTGATTTGGTCTTAGCCCTTGCATTTGACAAGGAAGATCTGCTGACACAGGCAAATTCTGTCTACAGCAAGGCTTGATTTGTTGTCAAGCAGAGATACCATGAATAATCCTCTGTGGATAGTTACCAAATAGTTTGCATTTATTTGATAATTACTGCCACCATTTTGCTGCAAGTTGTTCTGTTTGCTACACCTGATGCTCCACATGCTTGACTGATGCCTGAGTTGGAAAGATCAATGAACATGCAGCAAACCACAGGGACTGTAACTGTTGAATAGAGACTGTAGACTTCACAGATGGTTAACTGAGATAATTTCCCCAATTTCCAGATAAATCAGTATAGTCAATAGTAAATTTTTGGGACACAAATATCTGGGTTTTTTCCTCTCTTTCTCTCCTCATTCTCTCATTTCTTTCCATCTCGTTTTTTCATTTATTTTTATCTCATTCTTTTGATGCAAGCCCTGGATTTTGCAGAATGCTCTTTTCTTATTCCTGTAATTGTTGGCCTGTGTGCACATGAACTGTATCTCTTATGTAGTTTAGGTATATGTTTACTCCCATATTCCTAAGGTTAATTTAAAAGAGAGAGAGAATCTTCATATGACCATTTCGGGATCTAATGCTTAAAGGTTACTTTCAGAACCCAGAAGGTTAAAAGTAGGAGAAAAAAAGGATGACTTGTGTTGTTTTGTGCTTCTCCAAAGTTATTCTTTGGATTGAATCCCTGTAAGCTGATGTTTGGGGTTTTTTTTCCAGGTTTCTCCCTGGTGATTTTCCTCCTATATGTTAATTAAAACAGACTTAATTCATGCCTCCACAGTTTCTTTCATCCAAATAGTTCAGGTATTCTACAAGGACTAATCTGACTTATCTAATTTTAAACTCTCCAAACTATACACCGTATCAATTTGATTGTTCTTAAATATTTCCAGATCTTGTAGGGAATTGGTCCCTTTGCACGAGTGTAAAATATTTTTTACTTTTTTTTCAGTGGAAAGGATCTACTTTTAGAGATCTGGCTAAGGTTTTTTGCCTCCATACTGCTACATATGAATGTAGCAATGTATTCTGTGATGGACCTTTTTCAGTAGAGATGATGTCTCAGTGTGCTTTAGACATTATGTAGCTATCATATATTTCTAAAGGTTAACCTTCTAAAAGGTTAATGTTTCGCTGCTGATAGCACTCTTCAACTTGAATTTTGAAGACTAAGATTGTGTAAAAGTACAGGCTTTTTAGTAAACTGAATCTTGGCAGTTCATGGGAGTTGTCCTCTTTAGACTAAGATACAGGATAAAAGGACTATATGTTTAATACTTCTACGAGACCAAAAAAAAAAAAAATAAAAAAAAAATAAATCAAGGAAGACTCCCTTGCAGCTTTCTCTACAACTGAAAATGTAAGTTTATAGAAGAACAGAAAGGCAATTGCTCATTTGCCAATATTGTACAAGATTTTCACAAAATATTGGTGAAAATCACATAAGTAATCAACTTCATAAGCGGAAATTATTCAGAAATATTTCAATGCTCTGTATATTGTCTAACAAAGCTAAATATTAGTAGTGACATACAAGCAATTAGGTTAGATGAGGGGACAGCCTTTCTCAGAAAAGCCCTGCTCTTTGTGTAAGATCTTAGCAGCCTTGAATTTAAATATTTAAAAAAAATTAAAAAATCAAGAATGTTAAATAGTATTAGCACAATTTCCATCATTTCTGAAGCTCCTGAAAACATTTGTGCAAATATTATAAAAGAGACACTTGGAAATGTTCTTTTTGATGGCTGTTCTTTATATTTGCAATTTCATTTATGTAGCACAGCAAAATTATCTCCAAAGGTTGTATCTGACAAGGTTAAAAAAGGGATCAAAAGGAATACAACATCTAAGCTTAGGTTATATGTGACCTTAATGCAAAATGCAAAAGAGCACAGCGGGCAGGAAAGAATGCAAAATTTGAATGTCTGTATTTCTCTGGACCTGCGGGGATACATGTTGTTGTAGGATATACCACTGCAGCAATGTTATGCTGATGTGTTAATCAATGCAATAAATGAAAACTTTGCTGAGAGAACCTTTTTCTCCTTAAGGAACTTAGCTACTATTCTTTTAAGTCATTTTAGAAGCCTATTTTCCTTCATTACTTTAAGTTACGTACACCTATCTTGCCAAAATCTCCATGCATTGAAATTAATCGTGATTAGGCTTAAGCATGCATTTTAGTCCTGGGTAAAAACTGACCCTCCTGACTTCTATGAGAGGCATGCTGGGCTTATAGTTTCATTAACAAAGCATAATGGAATAATTTGATGACTAGCCCTTACTGTCACAAATGATAAATCCTAGACCTGTATATATCAGCACAAATAATAGCTGTACTATCCCTTTTTGCCTGAGTCTAAACTAAATTTATGTTGAAATTTCATTTTGTTTACATAAAAAATGTTTAATAGAATTATTTCTGTGAATAAGGTCATGCATGTTTACAGAGTAAGCATTTTACTTCGGCACAGTACTACTTAAATGCATAGGTGTTCAAGTGCCTGATCCAAAATCCAATGCTATAAGGGGAGAAACACGCACAGACATTGACAGCTTTTGGATCAAGTTCAGACAGAAGCTTTGAGCATGCTTCTTACACAGGGTTTTAAATTGAGAGGTTGACTTAAGTCCACTAGCTGTAGTTTAACTGTAGTTTTAACATTCAAAGGGAAGCATGGACCCCAGTAACAATTTGCCATTTTGTTAGTTCAGGCCAGAGATTCATCCATGGAGTTACAGCACTAATCCTTTCCTAGTGTGAAAATAAGATTGGTGTCGCAGGCAATGCTTGCAAAAAGTAAGCTTTGTTGCAACAGTCACAACAGAGGTGAACCCTGACTTTTTCTGTTTCAGTTAATTCTGTAATTTAGGATTTTTAATTTTGAATTATGTATTTTGATTTCAATTTCCCACTAGTTTGAACTTCAGATATGGAATTGCTTTTGTGCCCTTGTTGTTAATTTTTGACATATGAATGGAGAAAAAATAGTATGATTAGAAAATTGCTATATATTCTGAATTATGTGTTTTAGCATGGACAAAATGATTGTCCAGTGATGCTTCATTTAATCCAGTACAGATGTGATGCAGATAACATGAAGAACGTATTTGTGGCTAGACACTGGCTGTCCCTTAGCATCACATCTGTACTCATTTCTTTCTTTTCTCTAGTATCCAAGACGAAGAACTTTAGCTGTTCCAAGTTGTGATAACCAGGTATGCAGATCGTTCATTATGCTCAAAGTCTTGCTCTGCGCAAAAAGTGCACGTGTCTTGTAAGCAAAGCCTAGAAATTGTTGTTAGTGTAGTTGAAATCATAAACATTTAATCAAAGAATTATTAGTCCAAAACTAGTTGCTTATAGCCCTGGGGTCTCCAGTATCACCCTGGACCTGAAGTGTGTATTCTTACAGACCTGGTTGAGAAGAAACTTTATGTAGCCAGCCTGTTGCTTAAAATCATGTATATTTGTCACATTTGGAGGTGCAGGTGTTGGAGACCATGCAACTTTATGCACCAAGGCAAGGTACATTTAAGACTGAATTGCCCGTCAGTATGCAATTGATACATGTAGCTGTTGCGTTAAGAGTTACTGTCGTGTAGGAGTCTGAGGAGTGGCTGAGGGGGGGGGAACCCTCCCATTAAGTCACGAGGTTCAGACAGGACCCCCTTGCTTTCTAAACTCCTTCTCAGAGAAGAGTCTAGGTGCGGCTAAGTCCAGTCCTAGTCTCAGACTTGGTCAACGGTTATTTTCTAAGGACTATATATGCAGCCATTCATCAGAGTAAAGGCGACAGCGTTAATTTAAACGCGCTGCACCCCCAGTCTAGTCGTGTTGCATGAACTATCACGGCCACATGAATAAAGAGTGCAGTTTATTAGAGCAACAGATACACAGATTCTTTGGATTACTGGTGATAAATTTACTGTCTGCAAAGCACGTGCAAATACCAAGAGTATGAGTGACACTGCCAGCTATAAATGCGTTAAAGATGATAAAGCAACTCTAGAGAGGTTTCTAAGTTTCCCAGGGAGGCACTTGGAATAACCAAGCATTTGACTCTTACCCAAAGGCGTCCCGATGGGGGGGAAGAGATGCTCAGCCCGTCGACTGATCCCAGAGGTCAGAGTGGTACACGATGGTGTCTTCCCTAACATTCGCTTTCTCTTAAGCCATTTTATACTATCTTTTACCTTTCGGGTGGAGCTTGAGTGACTTTAGTCATACATCTTTGTTTAGGATTGGTGTAAAGTTTTCTCGCTTCGCTTTTAAAGGTATAGGCTAGGAAAAATTCAAAGCACAAGCTCAGTGAGGGGTGGTCGCACCTTGGAGGCGGGTAGCTTTTGGGATGGAGGTGTGTTTTGGTATTATAATGATGTTATAATGAGCAAAGTTCATCAAAGGACAGCATTTTGTCAGAAACATGACAGACTGTTGGCCCAGGGTAGCAAATGTGCAGCTTAGTGGTCACACACAATACCTTTGAGTTCCCATTTAATTGCAGAGCTTGGCCGCGGCGTCTCCACACCGCTCCACCCTCCGAACAGTACCTTCTTAGAGTCAGTACACCAAGCTCCCCTGGTGTCACTGACGTCTAAGGTTACAGGCCTAGGGAACTTCCATGGAATGGCCTTGCATGTCAGCTGCATTCCACCCGGGAATCTTCTTCAATGCTGTACCTTACCTAAAAGTGTGAATATAAGTTTAATTTCTAAGTCACCTCCAGCTATTATCCCACAGTAGTATTAGTCAGAAAGTAAAGAAGTTGAAACTGTTACTGAAATAGTAATTGTAGCAGAAACGTGCAGTCTGCAAAATGAAGGATTGCACCAGTTAGCAACCAAAACAAAGCAGAAGAATCAGCAATTCCAGTTTTGTGAAAAAACAGGCAGAAGTCTAGCCAAAAGTCCATATGACTGTTGATGACATCAGGCCTATTGCACTTTAGGACAGACAGAGTCTTTGAGCAGACAGAGTCTGAGAAAGGGATGCTGTGACTAGTAGCCTCTGTTGTCTTCCCCAGCCAGAGAAACCAGAGACCTAATTTCAGGTGGTTCAAAATGGGAAAGGCCTTTCTTACCAGCTCACAATGAGGTTACATGCAATGCACTGTGGTCCCTGCAATGGTGTCTAACACAGTTGACCTGAACAGTTGTAGTACAGGTTTGCCCAAAAAAATCTTACTGCAAAATCTTACTTCAGATGGTGGACATTTAAGGCAGATTACACAGCTCTGTGTTGTAACTGGGCCATATTAAAACAATCTGCACATAATTCCTATGTAAAAAAACCTATAGCTTCTCAAGTATTACATAAAATGGTCTTAATAGCTTTTTAATGTTACCAAATTTCTCCTTTCTATGAAATATACAAATATTGGCCTAATTTTTAAAAGTTAATTGTAAGCAGGCATCTATTAAGATATAGTTGTTTGGCTTATATTCACCAGGGCAGCAAATGTAACTGATTATCTTCCTGGTTGTTATCTTCTAGTAGTCCTGGTAATACGATGGCCCTGCATTTTTCACATAGTAGGAAAATCTGTACAATATTGTTAGTGAGAACAAGTCATCTCTCCAGTAAGAAAAGAGATGTGTTAAGCCTGCGTACTGTGGTTATTGTGGGATACGGACTATCTAAATGAGCTATAGCCACCTAATTTTTGTAGGAGGCAAAGGCTTATAGAGCTGCTCCCCTGTCAGCTATGAAAGCAGTGCTGAGGTATGACAAAAAGCAGATAGCCCTGGCTTATGTACAGCAAAGCTCAAAGCTGCTTTCAGAAAGGCTTTCATGGTGTCTGCTGTTTCTTAAGTGCTTCTTCCTTCTCTTCCAAATGCTTCTATTCAGCATTTGCATGCTGCCTGCGCTTTCACAATCATTGGGCAGGTTCCTCACACAACTACAGCTCTGATTTATGATTTATAAATGTCAGTCTACAATTCTATTAAGCAATGTGATAGCATCTTTCTCTATATACAACAGGACTACTTGAAAGTGAAAGTAAAATTTTTTAATTCATTCATGTTCTTATGCTGTTTCTGTGAAATTTTGTGGATTCACTTGTATTATACTGATTTGCCATAAAATTATGGTGAGAATAGAATTCAGAATTACTAGGAGGTTAATTTTTTTTGAATTATTTTCGTTATGATCATAATAATTAATGAAATTGTAGGTTAAATATTAAATACCAGGTGGATATGAGCACATATTTAATAATAAATTTAAATACATAAAATGTATATGCTCACAGATCTGGGAGAAAAATACTCTGTTAGATCTTTCTGTTTCGGAAGCTTCCTCTAATTGGTATAAAGCTGTTTTCAGAAGCAGTCTGCAGGACGGAAAATGCTATGTGATATTCAGCAGGCTGAAGGTTAGTTCTCTGACTTCAGTTCCTCAGAAACAGTTTAGAATGTTAGGAATATTTTTAATGAAATTCAACCTTTAGAGAAACGTCTGAGTCTTTTGTACCACACCTTTGCTGGCACCACGTCAACAATTCAAAGCCTGCGTTGTATCAAACAGAACTGGTGGAAATTTTCAATAAAGGGAGGACACATGGAAATGTGAGTCATTGAAGTCAACAGAATTGGGGAAGGTCTACACATATGGTGCACATGTTTAAATTAATTAATTGTGTATCTTCCAAATACATACTTAAAAAAACCCAACAGAATAATTCAGGGCTGCCCCCCCCTCCCCCCCCAATATTGTGGAATATAGTGTACTATATCTTTTTGGTCTAATTTTAGTGTTCTGAAAAATATGTATGGTAGCCTTCATGTCTCCTTGTGAATGTTGTATCTGCATATCTGTTGCAGAGAGGGTGAAAGTTGGAGGCAGGACAAAGAAGGTTCCTCTGTGGATCTGGGAGCTTTGCTAGTGCAGCAATGCCAACCCTTGCTCCAGCTTGATTAGCAGGCTTGTCCCAATTCCACTTCACATCTCTGCAAGAGAGGGTTCCTGCAGTGGCTGATGTACATACAGCCAGTCAACACTTACTTTGTGAACTGAGCTGAGGGTGAGTCTGCTCCCTAAGCATTCTGTGTCAGTTACCTCACATAACCATTCATCTCGGTACTTAGAAGAAAAAAAACCCTTGTGGTCTAGCTGACTCTTAAGTGGACATGAGGAAAGGTTGCAATTTTTCTTTCTTTCTGGTCATTAAAAATAAAATTTCCATCTACTGAAGAATTGAATTTGAACAAAGGAATAACAAACAAAGCAAGTATACACTGAATAATTGCATATGTCTTTAGTTTGGCTCATGACTTTTTGCTATTTGTGAAATTTCTTTCTTCCCAGCACTGCCATGGGAGATCTTTTTATTTTTTTAATAGGTTTTTCAAAGTTGTTTTTCATACCTGTTATGTCTAACTAGAAGCAAACTGCAATAGCTCCCTCTAGCATCTGTTCCTTCTTTTGTGTAAAATTGCATAAATTATTCCTTCCATTTTATTGCTGTTTGTAGTTTTTTTATAGATGATGGTGACACTTTAGTTCTGCAGTCAATGGGCGTTTTGCCACTGACCATTCTTGCAATGTTCTTAAGCTGTGGTAGGGTCTAGGGCCTTCTGTTATGAATAGTAGAATGTCTCAGTGCTCAGCAAAATTACTAAGCATAGTTACTATGCTTAGATGTTTAGAGATTTTTTTATTTTTAATTTGTGTGTGTGTGTGTGTGTGTGTGATCCAAAATGAATGGTTTTGGCCTGGACAGAACATTAGCTTGTGCAGAGTGTCTGGAAACATCATTAAATAAAGAAGGGATAAAACAAAGCAATAATTAATGTCTAGGCTATTGAAAGTTATTGCAAATTAGTATGTTCCCCAACCAGAAGGATATCAAATTAATCTCCAGAATGTGACCATGTTTACATTAATCAACTGTGCTCATGAAACCTGTTCCCTGTACCACATTGCTATCTGACCAAATTTGCAAAAGTTTGTGTATATCCTACTAATGTTTACGCAACCCTACTAAGGGTGTACTAAGTTTATGCAACCCTACTAATGTTGATCAAACTCTAGAGAATTAAAATTTTTTACCTCCCTTCTCTAAATCTGCTTGTTTTGTTCAGTGAAACCCATGATTTAATGATATCTAAGATTGCTTTAGACAAAATGGCATGAAATTAATATAGAGTATTGTTAATCTTATGATTTATCAATTGTAAGCTACACCTTGTCATATGTAAAATAAACATGTGGATTCAAAATACAAAGGAGCAGAGTACAGTTGCCAGCCTACAGAACTTCACTTTTGGTAAAAATTTCCATGAAAATCCCTGTATCAAGGATATTTATTTTCTCTCTCTCTGTAATTACCCTGTATAGAATCATAGAATCATTTAGGTTGGAAAAGACCTCTAAGATCATCAAGTCCAACCGTTAAAGTAGCACTGCCAAGTCCACCACTAAACCGTGTCCCTAACTGCCACATCTACACGTCTTTTAAATACCTCCAGCGATGGCGACTCAACTACTTCCCTGGGCAGTCTGTTCCAATGCTTGACAACCCTTTCGGTGAAGAAATTTTTCCTAATATCCAGTCTAAACCTCCCCTGGCACAACTTAAGGCCATTTCCTCTTGTCCTATGGCTTGTTACTTGGGAGAAGAGACCGACCCCCACCTCTCTACAACCTCCTTTCAGGTAGTTGTAGAGAGCTATTGCTCTCCCCTGAGCCTCCTTTTCTCCAGGCTAAACAACCCCAGTTTCCTCAGCCACTCCTCATAAGACTTGTGCTCTAGACCTTTCACCAGCTTCATTGCCCTTCTTTGGACATCCTCCAGCACCTCAATGTCTTTCTTGTAGTGAGAGGCGAGTCTTTCCTTTCAGTTCAGAGAAACTGAACACAGCATTCAACGTGCAGCTTCACCAGTGGCGAGTACAGGGGAACAATCACTTCCCAAGTCCTGCTGGCCACACTATTTTTGATACAAGCCAGGATGCTATTGGCCTTCTTGGCTACCTGGGCACACTGCTGGCTCATATTCAGCTGGCTATCGACCAACACTCCCAGGTCCTTTGCCACCGGGCAGCTTTCCAGCCACTCTTCCCCAAGCCTGTAGCGTTGCATGGGGTTATTGTGACCCAAGTGCAGTATCTGGCACTTAGCCTTGTGAACCTCATACAATTGGCCTCGGCCTATCATTCCAGACTGTCCAGACACCTCTGTAGAGCCTTCCTCCCCTCAAGCAGATCAACACTCCTGCCCAACTTGGTGTCATCTGCAAACTTACTGAGGGTGCACTCAATATTTATCACTTAAAACATGCACTGTTACATTTCAGGGTTCAATTTCTGCAACATGAGTAGTTAATAAGGAAAGAAGGAGTTTCAAATATGTCACTGTACAAGGGCATACAGGTATCTGAGGGCACTGGGAAGATTACAGTACTTAAGTGCAGCAAGCTGCCATCTTGATATCTAAAGTTGGATCTCCAGCTAGTATAAATCCAGATATAAATTGCCATAGCTCTGCTGTTTTTTGCAATTTACACCAACAGAATGTCTCTCCCATCACAGAGTGAATTGGTATAATATAATTAAAATTTTGAAATGAAGATAATTTGACTGGGTTGATGAAAAAAAGGAAGAATATTGAGTATTTTTTGTGTGTTGGATGAGGTCTAGATTGATACTAATTTGACATAATTATCCTGTATACAGTTAGCATCAAAAAAGACCCCTGAGTAGAAACTGGCACTTGAACAATAACTTTTGTTAATGAGGAAAGAGAAATGGATACCATTCACTGTGTGTGTAATTTAACAGAATACCACAGTAACTGTATCAAGTTATTTTCAAATAAGTTTTCAGTAAGTGTGCTGTGCCCACACACATTCTTGTATGGGCATTTTGCACTAGTAATCTTCATATCCTATTGCTTAGTTAGAAATTTCTCCAAGATTAAATTAAATCACTGAAAGATTAACTTTCAATATTAACCAAAAAAATAAAACCAAAAGACCTGTCACATGTCTATTTATCCTTTTCAATTTTGAAAAAGAATAAACTAAATTTCCCAGCAAGACAAATTAATCCATAGTAAATATGCACAATGTAGTTTAAAAAATAGGTTGTGAAAGTACACTTCTGGTTAAGAACACAGCGTGTTTTGTGCCAGGTTCCTTACGCTGAATGAGATTCTCTCAAAACTCCCTAATGATGCAGGATCCAGCATCTGCTGTATAACTTTTATTGCATATAAAAATATTTATATTTATGTTCACAAAGTAAATAAACCTTTGAATAATAGGAAATGTATTAGAATTACAGAGGTGTTTCAGTGTGCGTTTAGCTGATATAGAATCTACATATTTAACTCATGAAAGTTGTTTTAAAGTGCTTTCCTGAATAAAAATGGCTTCACAAAGCCACAGATAGATTGAGTTGTGATTGAGTTCCACCCCTGTATATCTAGTTTGTTTGTCAAGCATTCCTTGGTTACTCTAGCCACATTCAAAATGAATTTGTTTCTTCTTTTAAAGAATTGGTTTGTACATTTACTTAGAAATTGCCTTATTTCCTTCCAAGGGTATCTCCCTAACAGAAGTGGGTGAAGCGATTGCTTTATTGATGGTGACAAAAGGAAAATGCAAATTGTCTCATTTTAGAAACATAACTTAAAAGTTCCCGAGTTAGGGGGCTGGGCTTTCTATGCTCAATCAAAAAAAGTGAAACTCCTTCAAAGAGCACTTTAGAGCCTGACTCCAGCCTGTGTGCAAAGTAATGTTTCCCAGAGAACTGTCTCTCTCTTGTCTTTCTTGATTGCTTATGGAGTCTAAGTCAGAAATTTTCAACTTTGCAAGCAAAGCTCGATGCTGTTAATTTCCTACATCACATTCTGCTCTTATACTCTGGTATGTCTCTAAATAAAGTCTGTATTTATATAACTAATAGTAAGTCTCTTTAAAGTGTAATTATACATATGTAGTGTTTTTTAGATTCCAAGCAGGTTTGATACTATTTGCTGTTCAAATGTAAATAAAGGTGTTCTCTACACTGGAATATCACTATCTAATAAAAGCGATATAAAGTAGCTCAGCTGGGAGCTTCCTTCTTACTGAGTTTCTCCCACAGCTGGTTCAGCTGCAGTGAGCAGAGGAACAGCACAGTGGTGGGCCTGGAGCTGCAGAAGGCACATCAATTTCCTCACTGCCCCTCATGCTCACTGGGTCCAGGCTGTGACAGGGAATCTGCTCCAGATAGCACCTTTCTTTCCTCTTTGACCTTTTATCATTTCCTCCCTGTTCTACAGAAGAAAAAAGAAATCCCATGTATTAGGTTTAGTTTGTGGAGATTTGAGTATAAATAGATGCATAGACGCATATGTGGACATATTGGGGAAAGGTTTCTTGCTGTGTAAGATCACTTTTAGTCCTCAAATCCAGGCAGACCAGCAAGTTGTGTTCAGTGGCTTGGTCAGCAGTCGGTTGCAGAGTAGCCTGTAACATTAAGTGAATACTTTGATAGTAATCATTCTGTGTATTTCTAGCCGTATAAAAGTCAAACGTCTAACTGTCTCGTCCCAGTCAGTGGGTTGCGAGATGGGTGAATCTTTTCGATTCCCCGATGGTTTGCGTACCGACAAAGGCCGATCTCTGCTCGGCAGAGCTGCGTGGTCAGTAGAGTCACGACAATGACTCAGAGGAACAGGCTGGCCAGCAACTTTATTAACTGGCAAATTCCACAAACGGACAAACTTAACGAACTGGCAAGCTCAACGAACGAACAAAGGCAACTTGGCAATGGAGCTATTTTCCGGGCAACCTGTCACAATTTATCCCAAACTTGCATATATTGGAAGAGTAGAGGGAGAGAGAAGCGAGAAAAGGAAAGGAAAAGAGAGGAGGAAAGAGAAAGAAGAAGTATCACCACCCTTGGATCCCACGATGACGATGACAGACATGGCAATCCTCCAGTGGTGGGCGCGCACATGCTTCTGTCCTGGTTTCGGCTGGGATAGAGTTGATTTCCGTCCTAGTGGCTGGTGTAGTGCTGTGTTTTGGGTTTTAGTATGAGAATAATATTGATAACACGCTGATGTTTTGGCTGGTGCTAAGTGGTATTTACACTGGTCAAGGGCTTTTTTCAGCTCCCCGTGCTCTGCCAGGTGCCCAAGAAGCTGGGAGGGGACACAGCCAGGATTGTTGATCCAAACTGACCAAAGAGCTATTCCATACCATATGATGTCATGCTCAGTATATAAAGCTGGGGAAGCAGAAGGAAGGGGGGGACATTTGGAGTGATGGTGTTTGTCTTCCCAAGTAACCATTACATGTGAGGGAGCCCTGCTTTCCTGGAGATGGCTGAACACCTGCCTGCCCATGGGAAGTAGTGAATGAATGCCTTGCTTCGCTTTGCTCACACGCGCGGCTTTTGCTTTCCCTATTAAACTGTCCTTATCTCAACCCACGAGTGTTCTCACTTTTACTCTTCCGATTCTCTTCCCCATCCCACCGCGGGGGGAGGGGGAGTGAGCGAGTGGCTGCGTGGTGCTTAGTTGCCATCTGGGGCTAAACCACGACAGCTTCCCGGGGGGGCGGGGGGAGGGGGACATGTCTTTTATAAGCTAATCCCCGCCTCCAGGTACGCCCCTTCAGGACTTACATGGTTCTTATTCTAGAAAGTTCTCAATCTTCTGCGCAGGCGCTGGGGGAGGGGGGTGGTCACGAGGGGTCTCTCGGGGTCTCTCGGGCAGTTGCAAGCCCCCTTCCTCAGATCAACTCTGTGTGATCTCTGGCCGTATGTGGTAAGGTCCGGCAGAACCCGGAACTGCGCGTCCTCTGACACGCTCTCCATGTCCCGCACGTCCCGCTCTCGCTCTCCCCCCACCCCATGCTCGCTGACCTGCCGTCGCCATGCAAATAGCCCCTCAAGTCGCACAATGTTTGAGACATTAACTCTTTCAGTCTCTCACACTAACCTAAGCTGGATGTCAAGAATTCCTCAGTAGTCAGTGAAGGGATAATGGAACAGCTCATGGAACAGATCCTCCTGAAAGGTATGTCAAAACATATGGATGACAGGGAGGTGAGTAGAGACAGCCAACATGGCATCACCACAGGCAAATCATGCCTGACTAATCTAGTGGCCTTCTATGATGGAGTGACTGCATCAGGGAACAAGGGAAGTGCTATGGATGTCATTTACCTGGACTTATGTAAGGCCTTTGATATGGTTCCCCATAACATTCTTGCTGCTAAATTGGGGAGATATGAGTTTGATGGATGGACTGTTAGATGAATAAGGAATTGGCTGGATGGCTGCATCCAAAGAGTTATAGTCAATGGCTGTAAGTGGAAGACAGTAATGAGTGGTGTCCAAGTGGAAGACAATAATGAGTGGTGTCCCTCAAGGGTCTGTAATCAGACCAAAACTATTTAATATCTTCATCAACAACATAGACAGTGGGATTTAGTGCACCCTCAGCTAGTTTGAAGATGACACCAAGCTCAGTGGTGCAGTTGATATGCTTGAGGGAAGGGATACCATCCAGAGGGACCTTGACAGGCTGAAGAAGTGGGCCCATGTGAACCTCATGAAGTTCAATAAGGTGAAGTGCAACATCCTGCACCTAGATCAGGGCAAACCTCAATATCAATACAGACTGGGGGATGAATGGATTGAGAGGAGCCCTGTGGAGGACAGCTTGGTGATACTGATGGGTGATAAATTGGATATGAGCTGGCACTGTAAGCTTGCAGCCCAGAAAGCCAATTGTCTCTTGGGCTGCATAAAATGAAGTGTGGCCATCAGGTCGAGGGAGGTGATTCTCCCTCTCAACTCCACTCTCATGAGACCCCACCTGGAATACTGCATCCAGCCCTAGGGTCCCCAGCACAAGAAAGACCTGGACCTGCTACAGAAGGTCCAGAGGAGGGCCACAAAAATGATCAGAGGACTGGAACACCTCTCCTGTGAAGAAAGGCTGAGAGAGTTGAGGTTGTTCAGCCTGGAGAAGGCTCCAGGGAGACCTTTCAATATATAAAGGGGGCTTATAAGAAAGATGGAGAGAGACTTTTTACCCAGGCTTGTAGTGAACAGGACAAGGGGCAATGGTTTTAAACTGAAAGAGGGTAGGTTTAGGTTGGATATAAGGAACAAATTTTTTACGATAAGGCTGGTGAGACACTGGAGCAGGCTGCCCAGAGAAGTTGTGGACACCCCATCTTTGGAAGTGTTCAATGTCAGGTTGGATGGGGCTTTGAGCAACCTTATCTAGTAAAGGATGTCCCTGCCCATGGCAGGGGGCTTGGACTAGATTATCTTTACAGGTTCCTTCCAGCCCAAACTGTTCTATAAGTCTATAATTCTATAATGCCTATGTCTCTCTGCACACAGTGATATCTCTCTTTTAGTCTTCCATTTTAGGGGAGAAGCACTCTGTCAAGGTGCCTTTCTTCCCTGGCCATACAGCAGGTCTAGATGAATTGACTTAGACTAAACGGCTTAGTTAGTTAGATGTTGAATAATGCTGGCTTTATTTGATGCCCTAATTTTTAGCAGTTTAATCAATTATGTAAATTAGAGGCTTTGTGCTCTTTATCTTCACTTGTTTCAGATTTTGCATTAGTTAACTGTCGGGACCCTTTTAATCTCTCCTCTGCAGGACTGAAAAGGAAGAAATTAAGTATGACATTTCATTTGTGTGGAGACAGTAAGTTATGTATATGTTCCAAGGCAAAAATGATTGTGCATTTCTGCGAAAATGCATAAATCAAGTGTTTCTGGTGTTGTATCGAATATTTATTTATTTTTGTATTTAATATCATAACATTTGATTTCCCTGTGAACTAATCAATAACCTGAAGCTAAATGCTGCCATTCCTCTCTCATTCTTCACTGTTGACAGGTTGAAATCCCAAAGTACTTATTTCTTTTTGTGAGTATTGTTTTTTGCAGCAGGAGCCACACATACAAATGCCAAATGAACTGATGCTAACCGAGAGAAGAGCTGAGATTCTTATCAATACAGGCACAAGGAACTGACAGGGACCTGCAGTCCAGCTCTGGTCAGCCACTAGTAATCGTGCAATAGAGCTTTAATCAAGAAGGATCCATAGAACATCCCGTCTTTGTGTCCTGACATAGTGCAGCTACAGAATGCTTAAAACCAAGCAATAAGAAACAATAGCCACACTTGAAATATGCCAGAAGAAGAGAATAAGAGAGGTCAGATTTCAATAAAATAGCAAGGAAATTGGAGACTCCAGATACCAAATGTGGTGATTGGGTCAAGCTGGAGATAGCGAACCTGATCTATCAGCTAAGCCTCTGACAGATCTACCATCTTAAATCCTGTCTCTGGCTGCGTGTGATCTCCCTTCCCACCCTCCAAAATTCTTGAAATTATATATCAAAGGGAGATGATAGGAGGGATCTTTTCTGAATGCTGCAGGAAATTGAAAAGCACAGGATTAACATAGTCTAAATATGGTGCAAACAGACAGTGATCCAGTTTTGTTTGGGATCCCCTGCGCAATGCCAAGGTAAAGACCAAATGTCTTTAAAAAGAAAAAGCAAATCCTGTATTTGATACCAGTCTCTTGGGCAAAAGCAATCTTTTGGGACCAAGATGAGTATTACTGGAACCATACAGTTTCCAAAATGGGTTGCTGAAAGTTAATTAAATGCTTACATTTGGAGTGAAGCCTTTGGTGATGCTGAAAATTCGTGACTCCCTGGAATGTTCTCCTTCATAAAATGATTACTTCAGAATTTTTTGCATCTACAGTCATCAAATGAGCCAATTCTTAGGAAGCTGAGATGTATTAGAAGGCTTCTTGGACTCAGTATTGAGCATCATTGCTTAAAAATGATCTCAGAGGCATATTCTCTATTAATGTGTGTTTTCCTCCTGCTAGCAGCTTCATTCTGGCATCTGTGTTAATAATTCTCTGAGGCAATTCTCTCAGGGCATGTCCTGCAAAAATAGGGCTTAAGCTTCCTTCTCATCTCTGTAGTCTGTACACCTTGTCTAAAATGAGCTGCGTTGAGAAGTGCTGGAAGAAATGGGGGAGAATTACCATTGCTTTTCCCTAAGGCTGAGATTAAAAACATTTCCCTTTATGTTGTTCCTTCCAAAGGCAGGAAGTAATACATTTTCCTCTGCTGTCTGTGGAACAATTCCTGTGAATATTTATTTAAATAAGATCTGTAATTCTGCTTTCTGTTGACAAGAATTTTTGCTTTTCTCAAGATAATTCAGATTTCTGTTTTTTTCTAAGAAAGTTGGTGGAATATAAAAACTTACTAATTTAACAATAGGCCTGATTCAGACCAGTGGTGTTTGGCTGCTATTCTGCAAATGTTTGTGCAACAGAAAACTTTGCACGTTAATACATATGTTAACTTCAGCAGGTTTCCTTTTTTGCTTATAAGTAAGCATAGACTTTCAGTTCCTAGCTAAATCACTGCCTGTATTCTAAAATAATCATGTAAATGCTGAGTGGGTTTATTTATTTATTTGTTTGTTTTGTTTTGTTTTTAATTTTGGGCATTGGGAGTAAAAGTATAAAATGAATTTTTGCACATCTTTTTATGAAGATCCAGATTCCCATTTTTACTGTGTGAAACACCGTTCTGCACAGGCTTGGTGCATGCCATAAAGTGTCCAGTTTAACAAGTCTCAGAAAATCATCTCCCTTTCCCTGTACTATTCAAGTTTAGCTCTTTGATTAAACAGCACACAACAGAGTTTAAGTGCTTAGAAATACTTCGCTAGCTCTGTGTCCACAAGATGTCAGTGTGGATTCTTAAGTTGCTTCTACTGTTACTCTCTGCCTTATAATATTGCTGAAAATAATGGTGACAAACTTGGGCAACCCCTTCTGCAGACATTTCCTCCGAAGCTGAAAGGGGTATTCATTATGTAAAAATCCCATTATTGACCTGGATCTGATCTTTGCCATTTAAAGGGACATTTGGATCAGGCTGTTGTTTCTAGTCCTTCCTTGGAGGAGAAGTACTAAGCTTTGGATGTGTCTATTGGACAGCAGAGAACAGTGAAGTTGGTCTGACAGCTGACACTAACAGGGCTGGTGGGTTTGAGCCATACAAGACATTGCTGAGTGTCGGGTATCCAGTCTGGAGCAGAAACAAGATGCTAATGGCATGGTGCTGTAAAAGGTAACTAAAATTGCTCAGAGACAAGGCTTGTTAGGCTACGATCATTGCAGTGTTAATGTAGCACAATTATTTTTTTTTTACCTGAATTAATATTTCTGCATTGGCTTGAATTGCATCTTGTGGGTGCTAACATGTAGTTGGGTTTGATTGGTTATCTTAGTCTAACTAATGTTGTTTGGCAATAGGTGCTGCATATTCATCTCCTTCTGTTTCAAGCCTATTAAGCTTGGTGATTTTAGTTCAGGTTGTTTGCTGTGTCTTGCTATATACACATCCCTGTAGTGGGGGAAAAAGCCAGCAGAATTTGATAAGCTTTCAATGCCCAAATAGCTGTTGCTTAAATCCCACTGAATTTCATCTGAGTTGCCAGCTTTTGCTGAGGAGAATTCAATTGACCTTAATACTATGGATATGTAGCACATAAGAGGCATTTAATCAGGTCTCACACACCACTACTTTGAAAGCCTGCTTGAAAACTCTGAAGAGATCCTGATAAACATTTTATTAGAATGCATTTTTAATCAAAATAGTTTACTTCATGCAGCTAGATATAGGAGCCATTTAAATTTTTTTTTGCTTTAGATAAATGAACTAAAGTGAACTGCTTAGTAGACTACTTTATAAATAATATTCTTTAAGTGAGAGTTGAAGAGAAACAATGGCTTTGAACCAAAATTATGATAGATCTACAGAAAACATTTTTCTAGCAGCATGCATAAAAAGAATGTGAATGATGTGCATTGTATAGCAGAACGTGCTTTTATTTCAAATATGTCTCTCAGGGTAAAGGCAAACAGCAGGGACTCCACATCTATCAGAGCCAAAGCTGCTTTTTCTAGGCAATTAAAAAGAAGTTTAAAAATGTATCCTTTGCCTATCATAAGGAAGATCACAATTTTTTCAGTAAACATGGAAATGAAATAATACAATAAAAATGTTAAAGAAGAATTCAGGTTGCAAATGTAAATATGTGTTTTAATCGTGTTTCATAAAACATTTTTCTTGTCCTGTTGCAGTACATCCAGATGAACTGATACGTTCCTTAGTCTGATGTTTATATCACACCTTTCTGTGTAATTACAATTCTGGTCATCCTTAAACATAGCTTACTGTATTAGTGGATAAGCTGGGAACTAGAGGTGT
This sequence comes from Ciconia boyciana, assembly GCF_034638445.1. NCBI lineage: Eukaryota > Metazoa > Chordata > Aves > Ciconiiformes > Ciconiidae > Ciconia > Ciconia boyciana. The sequence continues at coordinate 108,153,968 of NC_132935.1, read as the reverse complement.
GAGAGTCTGAAGAAACACTGTGTGCTTCCCATGTTATTACTCTGTGAAAAGCTGCGCTGTTGCTTAAAATAAGATCATGATATATTAGATCTCAGATATTTGCATGGGAAAATTCTTTGTAAATGTTAAGATGGTATACCACTGTTCACAACTAATAACTTGACTCTTTGAAGTTTTATGATTCTCCAACTATTTATTATATGCCTGGCATGTTTTCAATATTTGTGTTACAGAAGCCTTCTCTCATATTCCCTTTGTCAGGGACCTTAGGAGTAGATATGATGGAAAGTTCCCAATTTGGGAACATGCTCAGGTGGTCTTGTGGATCCCATGACTCAAATGAAACAAGAATGGTCTGTGATTTCAGGACATGCAGACATCTTCTGTTTCATGCAAACATTGTAAAAGAAAATGTCAAGTGTAGAATATAATTCTTGTCAGTACATTTGACAAATCTTGTCAGTATAATTCTTGTTCTGCTTACTCAGCTGAATAATTAGTCTGTCTTTGCTATAGATTCAATCTTTGATACTAAACACTTGTTTTTTGCTGTTTTGAAACAAGATCCAAGTTCCTAAAAAACATGCTTCTGTGATGATAACTTTCTGTGATGGCCCTTTATCACATAGATAAGTTCACTATCTTTGGCAGGCCTATGTGTATATACTGCTTTTGGCTCTTTGTATCTGTTTTTTTTTAGTGTATGTTAGCAAGTATGATTCTCCCATCAGTAAAACCATTGTAATTTTCAGATGTAAAGAACAATGACAGTTCAGCTTCTACAACAAATAGGAATATTCTTTTAAGATGCTGCTATCAACAGTAGCCAACTGGACTACCAAATGTTGATGTTAGCAGGAACCAAAGGACAGATATATATCCCATACCTTTAACCTCATCAGAATGTATTGATGTTACTTCAGTGAGGTTTTGCTGTACTCCTGATTGAAGGAATTGCTGAAGGAATCTAATGCCTTGCTGGCTTCTTCCTTGGGTCTGAGCTTGCAGACCAGTAGCTGAAGAAGCTTTGATGACCTGCATAAGGGCAAAATGACCCCTTTTAATCAACAATAAAGATGGTATTCTGCCTGATGAACCTCTCAATACATGTGATCATATTTTGAGATGGTCCAATGACCATGTTTGAGCAATACTGAAGCTTCCTACATTTTCCATGTGGTCTCTTAAGGAAAAGAAGTTAAGTCTTTTGTCACCCTCTTAATTCCTCCCTAAAAATATGAACCCTTTGGACAGTTTAAACAAAATTTGAAGGATGTGAAAAACACCTCCAAGATAATTAAACTCCTTCAAGCTCCACAAAAGTTGTGAGGAGAAAGAGTCAAATCACCTCCCCTCATGTAGAAAAAGGCAAGTGGTATCTCATGGAAGGGCAACACAGAAGGCATGAGCAGCTCAGGATGTTTCTGGAGTGCATTGCTGATAACTTCCAGACAGAGGTGACCAAGGAGCTAATGACAGGAGATGCTGTGATGGACCTCATTCTTACAAAAAAAGAACTGGCCAGGGATGTGAAGGCTGAGGGCAGCCTTGGCTGCAGAGACCATGAGTTCGGTAGTGGAGTTCTGGATCCAGAGATGAGTGATCAAGGCAAAAAGCAGGATCACAAGCTTTGACTTCAGGAGAGAAGACTTTGGACCTGCTTAGAAGAATGCTGTGGGAGGCAGCCTACAGCTGCCACAGGATGAAAAAGGAGTCCAGGACCGCTGGTAAGTTTTCAAGGATCACCTCTGCCAAGCTAAAAAATTGTCCAACCCCATGTGCAGGAGGATGGCAGGACACATGCATAGATGAACAAGTAGCTCCTAACTAAACTCAGACTAAAGAAGAAACACACACGAGGTTGAAGCTGCTTCAGATAACTGTGGAGAGAAGAAATATAGAAACATTGTTCAAGTGTGCAGAGATGGGGCTAAGAAAGCCAAAGCCCATCTGGAATTGAATCTGGAGAGGAACGGGAAGTACCACAAGATGGGCTTCTACAAGTACACTGGCAGAAAAAGGAAGACTAGGGAGAACATAGGTCCTTCCCTGAACTCAGTGGGGAACCTAGTGACAAAGTATGTGGAAAAGGCTGAGATACTCAATGCCACCTTTGCCTCAGTCTCTACCAGTAGGATTTGCCTTCAGGAATACTAGGCCCCTTCAAGGACAGCCCAAAGCAAGGAAAACTTAGCCTAGGTAGAGGAGAGTTAGGTTAGGGAACATTTAAAGAAACTGGATGTTTGGGACCTGATAGGATGTACCCACAAGTATGGAGGGAGCTGGCCAATGTAATTCCCAACTAACTTTGAAAGGTCATGGTGATCAGGGAAGGTTTCTGAGGACTTGAAGAAAGCAAGTGTCACTCCTATCTTCAAGAAAAGCTGGGAGGATCTGAGGAACTATAGGCTGGTCACTTTCACCTTGATTCTGGGGAAAGTGATGGAACAAATAATCCTGAAAACCATTTACAAATTTATAAAGGACAAGAAGGTTATTGGGCATAGTCAGTATGGATTTAGTGAAGAGGAAATCATGCTTAGCCAACATGATTTCCTTCTATGAGGAAATGACTAGCTAGGTGGATAAGGGGAGAGGACTGTATATTGTTTACCCTGACTTTAGCAAGGCTTTTGACACTGTATCCCATAAGATACTCATTGACAAAGTATGAAGCACAGACTAGATAAGTGAACAGTGAGGTGGACAGAAAACTGGGCTCAAAGGGTTGTGATAGGCCATCCGGAGGCCAGTCAATAGTAGTGTATCCCAGCGTTGATTATGGGGCCAATACTGTTTTAATATTTTCATTAATGACCTGGTTGATGGGACAGACAGCACCCTGAACAAATTTTTAGATGATATCAAACTAGGGGGATACATCAGATATCACTATGATATACCAGTTGGTTGTGTTGCTATCCAGAGGAACTGCAACAGGCTGAAGTAATGGTCCAACAGGAATCTCACAAAGTTCAAGAAAAGGAAATGCAAAGTCCTGCATCTGGGGAGGAATAACCCCAGGCACTGGTGCACACTGGGGGCTGACCGGCTGCAAGGCAGCCTTACAGAGAAGGCCCTGGATGTCTCAGTGAGCATCGAGTTTAACGTCAGCCAGCAACGTGCCCTGGCAGCAAGGAAGGCCAACAGCCTCCTGGCCTGCATTAGGAAAAGTGTTGCTAGCAGGTTAAGGGATATTATTCTTCCTCCCTATGCAGCACTGGTGAGACCACATCTGGAGCACTGTGTCCAGTTCTGGGCTTCCAGTACAAGAGACAGATGGGCTTAATGGAGCAAGTTGACTGAAGGGCCATGAAGATGATTAAGGGACTGAAGCACCTGTCATATGAGGAGAGGCTGAGAGAGCTGTGACTGTTCAGCGTGGAGAGGAGAAGGCTCAAGGGGGATCTTATCAACGTGGATTGATGTCTGGTCAGAGGAAGTACAGAAGACGGAGCCAGAGTCTTTTCAGTGGTAATCGGTGGATGGACAAGAGGCAATGTGCACAGATTGAATTGCAAGAAATTCCATTTAAACCTAAGGAAAAAAAAAATGCGTGGGTGGTCAAGCACTGGAGCAGGTGGCTCACAGAGGTTGCAGAATTCCCTGTGTGGATCTTGTCATATCATTGATTTTTAAAGAGAGCTCCTATCTGACTTCAGAAATGAATCCCTCTTAAGAACTAAGAGCATAATTTGCACTCAAGTTCAATGTTATGATAATGTCTCCTCTCTGTTAGCAGAGGAATCACCCACCACTAGTCTGAGTAGCTATTTTGATTACATCAAGACACTTTTTTGGTTTTTTTTTAATGTTGAGATATCTAAACAGTTTCACTCTGAAATGAGATTTAAAAGTGCTTTCTGTTTATTTTAGATGTGGACTACTTTGGAGAAGACTGACTTCATGTTTGAAATTAAAAAATCAGATCTCTACTGTTTATAACCAAGTTTATGTAATATTCTCTGAACACATAAAGACTATGGTATCCATGCAATGTTGTCATTTCAGGGTTGCCTTTCTGCAGGTCCATTTTTGAATTAGTGCAATGAGGCATAACACAACTGAAGCAGAACTTACACTGATACCACTGCTAACTCCATCACTCTTGCTATGCTAATTCCCACGCAAAGGCCAGACTGGTGCCACCATTTCTCCATGTGCTTTTACTTTACTACTTGCTTTACAGACACATGCAAGGTAGTGAACCTCATTTACTGTCTCAGCAATCTCTAGTTGTCATAAGTTCTCTGTAGACAGAGCACCACAAACCAGCTAAAGAAGAGGATGAAATTCCACTCACTTTCAGCCAAACACTAATGCAGAAGCCACCTTTAGTAACTTAGGTGCTCTCAAATGTCTCCCTTAGGAAGAAACTCTCCCACAGTGATAAAGAATAGCCTTTCAGCAGAATATCTGCAAACTTTTCTCCAATTGTAGGGGTTTATTTCTCTAGAAGTTCAAACTCTTCATGCTCAGTAGTTTGGTCTTTATAAAGATGGCCGTGTGACCTCTGAATTCAGAGTGCATGCCTTTTGGTGAAATAATGACATCAACCCTTGTAAACATACACTTGGTCTAAAAATAAAATCAGAATTTTGTCACTGTTGTCTAAGCAAACTCCATAGCATTACTTCAAGGTGTTATCTAGGAAAAGAATTAATCACACTGAACTTACCCATTATTTTGTTCCACTGAAATTTTAATATGATCCCCTACAGTTATACATATTTCTTGGGGTCTTATTCAGATAGACACTTGATGCTATGATGGAAATATGGTCTTCTCTGAGAGGAAAGAGGAGGGTGTTCTTGTCATTACAGTGCTGCCCAGAGATAGAAGGAATTTGGGGTTAATTCTGGTGTTTTTCTTAATCTTCCTGTATGATCACTGTCAAGTTGTTTTGGATGAAAATTACCATAATAATGTCAGAGCTGAAGTTGTACCATATGCTTCTAACTCACTTCCCCTGCTAATTTCTGTGATCTTTTTTCTCAAGCTGGGGTAGAAATTCTTCTGTACTGTTCTCTGTCTTCCTGAATATTTAGATTATAAGATATTTGGTTCATGGGTTGACTGCTAATGCGTGTTTTTATCATGTTTATACTAAATAGCACTATTGTCTGGATAGGGTATTTTAATAGCAATAACTAAACGTAAGAAATCATCCTAACAACTTGAAGAGGGTAAACTGGAATGACACATTCAGTGATACAGCCAAGCTATATACCTTTCATCTAATCTAATTATAAAGATGCTATGCCTACACAAACAGTTAATGCTTTAGTAAGGATTGACTTAATTTATTGAAAGGTGCTGCAAAAGACTTCTGAAGCACTATTACCTTGCTCTGAATGTTAGAATAACAACAAAAAAAAAGTCCTCGTTCAACCCGTGTAGCTTTGGGACCTGCTTAACAGATGCCAATAAGCCGGTTGGAAGGGTGTATATAAATCAGTACAAACCAAAACAAAATCCATAAAAGAACCCTCAAGCAACTGGTTAATCCTTGTTATTCCCTGTTGTCTGGGCCAGGAGTTTAATCAGGCTTCTCAAGAGTCCACTACAGTGTGTGTCTCTGAAAATCAGAGTGTCACTGATATTGTGTTATTGTAACAATAATATACCTGTTGCTGCTGTAAATTACTATTTAATATCAAAAAATTGGTCTGGTTTCTGAGAGATCAATGAGAAGTAGTTTATCTTTTGTCACAGGGGAATTTATGATTATGCCTTAATCTTATTATAGCTCTCAAGAAAATCAAATAAAGTCTTGTTATAGCAATACAGTTGCACAGAGATAGTGTAGTTTAGGGTTTTGTTGGCAGGTCCATTATAAATCTTTTATTCCAAGGAGGTATAACTCAGTTGTATGCATTGGCTCTGAGCTAAAGCTTGGCAAAGTGATCTTATCACTATGGGAGATTATTTCCAAATACAGTTCCAATGAAATAATTTTTTAGTGTGTGAATGATAAGATTCAGCAGAATATAACTTTACCAGTGGCAGATATCTATATTTAGGTTACTGTTCATTAAAAATAGGAAAGTAAAAAATCTATTTCTTGTTCCACAATTGCTGAGGAGAAGATATATTCAGGATAGCTGAACTCAAAACATCTTTGAGCACCTAAGAAGGGAGGGCTAATCCTGGTCCCATTGAAGCCTGCTAAAGATTTTCCATTGACTTCAGAAGGGTAGAGATTTTAAGCTGAATCATTATATGCTCACTCAGAAACAGAATTTCTTTTCCACTCTCAGTCTGGCTGACTGAGAATTTTCCTCATGATTTGCATTTGTTATTATTGGTGTCAGTAGTGTAAAGTGTCAATTGAATGTAATTTGCTTGGAGAGGATGGATTACCTAGTAAGATACAAGCAGAACCTTGTCCAATCCCACTGAATTCACTAGCAAACATTCTGTTGACTTCAACATCCAGAAAAACTGGTGTTTAAATATTAAAAGCAAGATATGCACAGATAGTAAAAAAATATACAGGATTTTTCAGTGTTTTGGGATTATCTAATAGTTTTGATTGTCACTGCTGATCTAATTCAGATAGTATTTTAAAGTACCAGGACAGCATCAAGCTGTTGCTTGTCCTGAACCCAATATTTCTTAGAGTAAAAAACCAATACTGGGCACTTGTAGATTTGGAAAAATGAAAAAGAAAAGTTGAGATAATTTAAAACCAAGTCAAATACATTTGACATTTTCCAAAAACCTTTGGCAACAATTAGAAGAAAAATTTGTGGTTAAAAGACTATATTGAAAAATCAAGTTTAGAGTTACAGAATGGACAATTGGTAAAATGTCTTCCTGGAAAGAATGCTAATTACAAATGACTGTGTATTTGGTATCCTAGATGGCGTTTAGGTCAATAAAATTCAAGTTCAGTGTTTATTTTACTGTAACAGTCAAGTAACAAGGAAAACCAAGAAATATAATAATGACAAATAGTTTAAACATCTACTATTTACCTCACTAAGACAACAAAGATGATTCTAAATAGAATTATGCATTAATGCCATTAATGCACGCATCTTTGGTTCACAACACTTTGGAGAGTTCATGCATGCTCTTAATTCCTGCTGACTGGTAACATAAAAGGGAAACTTAGAAGATATTTCAGGGGATTTGGTAGTAAAGTGCCTAAATCTCATGAACTTTAAGGTCTTTTGAACATCTTGACTTATTTGAGAGGAGAAAATTATAGTGTGGGTGCTCTCCTAAACCCTCCAAACTTTTGAGTAGGTACTTCTGATCTGTAACTCTTGGTTATAGACTTTTGATGGAAAAACTGGTATTACCATTTTTAATTTAGAATCAGCTCAAAATCACTTATAGAAATATAAGTCTAGAAAGAATGGAGTGAGACCATGTACTCTGTTCCCTACCTCATTTATGAAGTATCAGCTGTATCGTACTTGACAGGGGGTGCCTAACCTGTCCTTAAAGATCTCTGATGCTTAAAGACCCTGGAACTCCCCAAGAATTCAATGCTTTGCTGTCCTTATCCTTATCCTTATCCTTATCCTTATCCTTATCCTAATCCTTATCCTTATTTTCCTGAGAGCAAATCTGAATATTCCCTTGTGCATTTGAAGTTTATTACTACATGACCTACTCCCCAACAGCATGGAGAACTGACAATGCCACTCTTCTTTGTAAGAGTCCTATTGAAACACATTGAAAATTGTTGTTCTATCTTCATGACCTCTCCACTCCTTTCCCATCTCCACTCTGAATTTTGAACAAATGGGAACTTTTTGTAATTCAGTTGTTGTTCTCAGTTATCATTTCTAGCTTATTTTCTGCTTGGCCAAAATTTGGCATGATATTCCAGCAGAGGCCTTGCCAAGGCTCTGGAGACTTAAAGATTTGTGCAGGCCCTATAGGTATGTGTATATATATATATATATTTTTTGCCTGTCATGCTGTTTGCATATTTTGCAACATACTATTGCTCAGTTCTTGCTCAGCTTCTAATTCAAAATAATGTCATCCTTTTCTCTGAAAAACTGTCACCTGGCAGTTCTTTACCTAACTGTTTTCTCTTTAGTACAATAGGCTCTTTATCTTTAATGATATAGAGATATTTTCTTTTTTCCCCAGACAATTTTTATTTTTCTGGTTTATGAACATCATTTTCTAAGCCTGTCCTCCAGGTTCCTGATAGTCATTCTCAGCTTAGCGTCCAGTTTTAACAAGGATAGTCTCATTTTCATCTTCCACGTTACCAACAAAAATACTGAGGAGGGCCAAGTTTAGGGATTTCTAGTGTAATGATGACCACTAGTCATTATAAGTAAGGGTTTTTTTCAGTCAGTTTTGTACTCTTTTGTAACCTCTGTAATACTCCATTATTTTGTTCATGAAAAGTCATATGAAACAGTCAAAAGCCTTAAGAGAAGGCAAGATATTTGAGTTAAATTGCTTTTCCCATCACAGGAGGAATGTACTTGACAAACCCATATAAACTTGCTGCTTATAATCTTGTATTCCACTAGATGGTTACAGGGTTTTTATTTGTTCTAGTGTTTTTCTGGAAGTGGAAGTTGACAGGTCTGTAATTGTAGTGTAAAAAGTCCATCTTTTTTGATCTTCTAATCTTCTTCCCATAGATTCTCAAGGATACCTAGTAGCATTATCCTCTTTAGCTAATTCTACTTCAAAGAAAGAGTAAAAAGTGAAATAGGGAGAACAGGGAAAGTAAAAGTGTTTTTATTTTATATTTTTAGCCCTTTTTAAAGGTCTCATTGAAGAAGTGCGTGAAAGTGGGTTTGTGTTTTGTTTGGGGAAATTTAACACTATTGCTGTTCATCCTTGCTATCTTGGTACATCATTGCAATTTGATCAAGGCTTATAGACTTGAACACCAAGGAAATATGGAAGAGAAATTTGTTTCTCTCTGCACAGTATTTACGATCTTGGTTTAGCTTCATCTGAAATTAATCTAGTTCACATGCTCTGGGGCTACACTGTATCACAAACCAAAGCACAGTAAGTAAGGGGGAATTAGATTTCCTTCCGCAGTGCAGTCCTTATTCACACTAAAGCACTATGTATTTTCTAGGGATACTCCCATAATTTTGGATAATATAAATTTTGGATAATATACATTTATAGAAATATAATACAAATTTTGGATAAATTTGGCTGGTATCCCAAATGTTAAAAGACATCATCTAACTTTAAGGAGTTCATAGTCAGTTCAACAGTCACTCATGCATCTAGCCACCATTAGTCTTGGGTTTCAAATATGGCATGGAGGTCACTTTTGTACGAACATGTAGATTCTGCATCTTCCTTCTGCCTTGCTTCAATGCTGGAAAGCTGAAATACAGTTGCTTTCTCTATTTCTGATTTGCTTTGGCAAAACTCACTGTATGGCCTGTGTTACACATAAATCTCAGGAGTCTACAGTGTGGGAAAAAGTCCGGCACCTTCTAGAACTATAAAGGGTTTTGTGATCATTGTGATTACTCAGAGTCTAGTTAAATGAGTCTTGCTGTATGTGAAATATGGAGACTATGCTAAGGAGAATTTGTATATGTATATGTACATGTACAGACATATATTTAAGTTGTTTTTTTCCTTTGTTTACTGTGCCTTTACATGTGCCTTGTAACAGCACAGTAATGAATGAGGAAAGAGCATCATTAAACTATTCAACTAACTAAACATCTTCAATTAATTGGTGGTTTTCTTTGCTCCTTGGAAGGGTGTGGTGTGTAATGTGTAAGGAGGGTTTTTTTATAGTAGTTTCCTGCCTGGGCAGAGGAAAAACTACATCCCTTCAGTGCATGCCATGATATCAGTGACAGGAAGAATACAGGCTGAAGGCTGTATGTACTGTTCTCCACTTGCCTGGCAAGCTTTTCAGGCGCATCAAGATGCTGCCATTGTAAAAGCAGTTGCAGCTGTATGGCAAGAGAGGAGCAGCTCCAAAGTTATTCTAGAGGCCAGATTAACATGGCCATTATTTAGGTCACATATAATGCGGTCCTGCTATGCATTAAGGAGAAGGAGACATTTAGAGAGCTGGGGCAGTGACTGGGACTTGCCATATCTGCTCCTGCCTATTCTATCAACCCTTGCAGCGAGGTCATGGCGTGGGGCTCCATGTCACTTGATGCAAACACAGATGAGGTTTGCAGATATCCATCCATTTGCAGACCTGAGCTCTATTCAGAGAAGTTGCAGGCTGCACTCATCCTGGAGGCACTCTCTGTTGTCATCTTCCTCATTTCTGCCTGCCCCAGTGTGCTGTGTAGGTGCTTCTCCCACATGAGCACATTCTCTAAGGAAGGACCATCTGCCCCTCTCTCTGATGGCTTCCCACTATGTTGAAATACCATTAAGAATGATAGATCGCTCTCCTCTCTTTTGTTCAGCCATATTTTTTGGAATGATAGTTTACAGTTCACCCACAATAAGCTGTGAGCAGACAAGTATAGCAGTTCCATCCCCTGGCACAGCCCACAAGAACAGTATGGGAAAGGGGTGTGCTGGTCTTCACACTTCTCTTAGAACTTCACATGCAGCTTTGAAGCAAAATCAGGCATCATCAGATGCTAGGGCAAACCTGTCTCAGAGCTCTGTGTCTAAATGCCATGTGATGGATTTTCATCATGCAACCTGTAGTACAAGGAAATTTGTAGCCCAGAAAAACTGTGGGAAAGAAATGCTTATGCAGGCCTTAATAGAATTAATAGTGGTCATTTCACCTGTGCTTTACTTTAAATAGTATATCTTAATTATTAATAAAATCTTCTTGATCATGTATAGTCATTGTCCAAATTTAAAAAGTGGAAAATCTTTGTTAAACACAATGAAGATGGCTTAAAAAGGAATTATTTCAGCATTTGATTTTTGAGTATTTCACTGTTCCCCCCTAGTATTTTGGAGAGGCATATGAAGGGAAGAAGGCTTTATGCTGTTTTATAAAATACTTGCTCAACCAGTCAGAGTTCCTTTAAAATAAAATGAAAAGGGATGACTCTTCCTTACATCCTTCCAGAATAAAGAAAATACCCAGCGATTCTTTGGCAGTAACCAAAACCAGCACCACTGTTCCCACAGTGGCTGTGAATGGACCACAGCTGTTCATCACTGATTGCAATAAGGTCACACTGTACTTTTAACAGGGAGAGTCCTTGGTAACTCAATAAAATCTGAAGAGACTTACAGAACAATTGAGCACAACGTCTCCTCCAGTCTGTGTTGCTCCTGCCTTGGCAAGGTTCATAAACAAAAAGCCTCAGTCTTTATATCACCATTGATATTTCACAGCATTTTACTTTTTTATCTTCAGAACTTGTTATATTGTATAAACATTCTGCCTTCGTCTCCTGCAGCAAAACCCAGTAACTACTGGTAGTTACATAGATCTTCCCACCTGTTTCTCAGGTCAGTGATTGTGGTATGAGGTGGTCTAGGAAAATAAGTTGTCTGATTCTTTTGATGTCATAAAAAGAAAGTTTGTCCATGATTTAACATGCCTGGTAAGATTCACTTCAGTGCTACTAATTTCTGTGTTATTCCTCCCGTAAGCTGTTAACAGCAGTACCCAGTATTCCTCTTGCCATTGGTATTTTGAACAGTTAGGTGAAGGTGAGTAGTCACTAGAGTTTGTGAAGGATTTTTGATAGGGAATTTTCTTTTTTCTCTCTTTTTTTTTAAAATGCAGAAAGGAATGTTAACAGTAGGAGTTGTGCAGCAGGCATGTAAGGGTTAATCCACAGTTTTGTATTTGAGAAGGCAGAGTAGCCAGGTAAATTTAAAGGATCCCTTTAAGTTTCCAGGTCTGTACAAGGGTGAAGTCCTGCACAGTTGGAACAGGAGCTCTGCTTGAAGAAAGTCGAAGAAGGGGGGTGGGGAGGATAGTGGGGTCCCAATCCTTTTTCCCAAGGGAGGAAGCTTAACTCACCCTGGAGGAAACGTCCCACCAGTTTGAAACACTAACAAAGTTATGCAGCCTTAGAAGGTATGTCCAACTTCAAAGCAATCTGAATAAGGATGTGGATTTGATAGCACTTATTAAAAAAACCCAACCTTTAAACATAAAAAAAGGTTTTCAAACCTAATTATAGCAAAACTCATGCTATAGTGGTTTTAAAAGATACACTCATGTCTGTATGTTGTGAACATAGCTTGGTAACTCTCAATGTACTTGCTGTATTATTATTTGGGGGTTAGTGGGGAGAAAAGGAACCAGCCAAACATTTACTTCTTCACAGATTTTAAGGTGAGAAAAAATCATGATAGTCTACTCTGATCTACTGCACAAACCCTTTTTTGTACCAAATTTACATGTACTGAGGTTAAAATAAATAACAATAATAATGCTTAGAGCTTATGAATGAAAGCAACAAGCACATGAAACCTCAGCTGTGTAGCTCCACATACCATATTGTATGTTCATTATGTATTCAATTGAGTTGATGGGGAGAAAATTACCAGCATGGTCTGAAAATGCAGAATGTTCATCCTAGGGAAAAGATGAGTTTGGGGCTCTGAGTGGAACATCTGCTGTTGGGAATATGGGAAGGGCATACACACACAGAGGTGCTATCCATCCATCCACTTCCTCTGACGTGTATTCTGTTTCTTTTCACTGGACCCCACCAGGTGACACAGGACCAATGCAATCAAACCTTCATAGCCAGTACAGCAGAGAATGATTACATAATCTAGGGACACAGCAAAGTTACGTTTTCTGATGCTTTTCCACTGTTGGGTTTTTTCCAGTATATATTGTCAAATAGAGTGAGATGTAGGAGTCACATAAGATGTGGCAATGGGATTCTTATTTTTTAAAATTTATTCTTGTTGATCAAAACAAATTCATTGTGGAATCATAATGATGATTTTTAGCTCCATTCATGTGAATGAGCATCTGATTAGCTACTCACTGCTACTTCTTACTGAGCTCCTTCAGCTTTAAGCAAAGACAGCCACATCCTTTAGAAAGTCCAGTGGAAAACACATTTTCATGAGATTATTGTTACTTCCAACTGAATGGCTTCAACACCACTGGTTGACTACTAGGCTGCTAAGGCATCTCAAAGAATTCACAAGTTAATGTGTTTTTTGAAGTTTGGTAAGAATAAGCTAGAATGAAGGTGAAATGAAGAATGAATTAAGGTGGATTCTTAGGTTCTTAATGACAAGTATTTCCTTAATCAATGAAAAAGATTGCTTCAAAATATAATTCCTTCCCTGATGCCTCATTTGATAACTTTCCAGAATTGTTCTCTAATTTCTCTAATTCTCTATTTCATTACTGAGTGGGGTGTAAACTGTATTCATTGAACAGTACTTGCTGCTCTGGAAGACAGAATGATTTTTGTCCATAAAATCCATTGATTACATGCTTTAAAGTTGTTTTGAATTAGCTTAAAATTATCAGTGTTACTTCACAATAATGAAGATGACATTAGACAAGGTTGTGATAAACATTTTTAAATTCAGGGAGCTTTTTAATAATTAAAACCAATATCAGCTGAAGGGCATATCTCTTACCGCTAGCTGTCAAGGGAATCAAAGCAGATTCTATTTCTAATTCAGATATCTCATTTAGAAGACTGAACAAAAGTGGGACAATTTCATTCTGGAGAGTCTTGGGTGTACAGAGGAATAGATGGGTAGGAAAGATGTAGATAGTCTACAGCAATGAGGTTGAGTTAACCATTTCTTAAACTTACAAAAAAAATTTTAATAATTATTTTTCAGATGTATGTCTCCACTAGTTTTTCTTATGCTTTGTTTTTTTCCTAAGGCATTAGAGGAACAATATTAGAAGTGCAAAGTATCAACCCTTTAAAGGTGTGTTTGGTAGATGCTGACATGAGAATATTGTTTTATTCTTGGTTGATGTCCTGTTGCTTATTTATAAAATATATAGGTTAAACTATCAAGATTATTGAATCTTATAAGCTGAAAAAAGTTGGAAAGATATTTATTCCTCATTATTGTTCCTGATGTATGATGCTTTTAGATCTTCTTTTCTCACAATTTAGAAGTGACTGAAAGCACCGAGAAATCTATTTACTTTCTAGGGAATGGACTGTGATTCTCTAATTCATACTGGTGAGTAGTTTCTTCAGCAGAGATGTTAAAAATGTACTCACCAGACAAAGGAATTATTTTTGAGTGTAGGTTGTTGAGATGTGAGAAAAAAAGGGATTCATGGCCCAGTTCTACCCTCACAAAACTGCCCAGAGATAACCAGCCAGCTAGTTTCACTCCAAAGCATGGCAATGTCCCAGACTACTCTAGCTGTCTGAATTTGGTTGAGTTAATGCTGCATAACACAATGAAACAGCTCAGTATCATAGGAAATATTTAGTTCAATTTGGGGAATATTCCCCATATAAGAATTTTACTAGTCCTCTAACTTTTTATCAAAACAATCAGAAAAGTAGATGTTTGCTTTCAAATTAATCTTTCGTCACAGATTTGTACTACGGGATTAGCAGGCAGAATGCTTAGGCTTGCTTGGTTTGAATGTATGGTTCCTTGCAAGATCTTCATATTGCTTTTGTCAACTCTGTCAATAAGTAATTGTTGAATATAATGTTGGGTCTCTGTGGATCTTTGTGATGTTATTCTGATTTATCAAATAGCCGTGCATGTTAGTATTCAGACAGGATGGAGATACTCCATTTTTCCATGGGTGAAATTCCACAGTCAGGTAATTCACACCACTCCTACAGATTTTAAAAGCCTTTCAGCAAGTGCAGATTTTCTGGAGAGCGGAAGGGGCGGAGCAAACATCTTAGTTTGCTGGTCTTATACCTTCACATATTTGCTGCACTGATATCAGTGCTCCTCACAGTCATTATTCATCTTTAAAATAAAGGTGTTGCTCAGGGATTTCAAGGACTGAGACTGAGCTCCAGGGAATATTGACTGCTATTGGCTGCAACTTAACATTGTCTAAATTGCATAAATAATAATCATTTTTTATTCTTTAACATTATCTTCTTTGAAAGCTACTGAATTGTTTTTTAAATCTCTTTGGGGACAGCACTACGAAATGGAGATTCCATCTGTCATCCTGTCTGAGACCAGCCCTGCAAATGCAATGCCATCATTGTGTTGCTGTCACAATCAGAGCACATAGTATGTTGATGGGATAATTGCCTTGAATGCCACCAGCTTCCACTTTGAAGGTAACAGATTCCAGAACTAAATTAGGATTCAAACACAGCAATTGTTCTCTTGTCTCTCATATTACTTTCTCTTTGCAGTCTGCCCCTATATAAAAAGGATACAAATGCAAACAATTTAACAGTTACAAATTTCATAAATGGTATGAGCTACGTTGTTTCTAGCTCTGTAGAGGTTTAGAAAGGCATGAAGTGGTGGTGGCATTATTGAACCTATACATCTGTATGAGGCACTTTCTCAGTTTGCTCAGAGTTTGGAGGGAAAGACCTCTCCAAAAGATGATTCAGCACACCTAAAATATGAATTACCTGAAGACCACATGTCTCACCACTAATTGCAGAGGAAATTAAGGAATATTGCTAAGTTAGCTGCCAAATCTGGGTGGGGCAAATCCAGATGGGAGAGTCTAGCCCATGGAAGCAGGGGAGGTGAACAGAGAGAGAGGTTATTTGGAGGATGTACTAGCCTGTCAGAGCACAGTATAGGAAAAGAGAAGCATCCAGTGAAGAGGGAAGAAGCTTATTCTGTGACCCTTACTATTATGACACCACATTTTGGAATAGTCTTTCTTCATCACTCTTTCTTCCCTTTTATATTTGTGCTAACTTAAAATGCACTCTAGTTTTACAATAGCAAGTAGAAAAGATTAAATCCCTGGAACAGGAACAAAACCTTATTTGGCTTTACTGAATTCAAGCTCAGTTTAATTTGGTTTCAGCTCTGAGTGGCTCTCCATGAATTTATACCAGGTGAGCATCTGGACTGCAGTGCAGAGGCAAGGCAGTGTAGTTAGGCACTTGATCACGATGGTTGTGGTTTCAGGGAAAGATTATTGAATGATTAGCATGTTTTTTCCCAGGAGATCATGCTGCTGTATGGCATTTACTTTCCACATTTAGAATCAGTAACATAAGTGAGCACACAGGAGGTGCAGCAGGTCAGGTTTATGTTTTGCAGTGCAAAATGCTAGAACTGTTTGGCAACAGATGGCTGTTTCTGATGAGAACTTTGGTTTTATACCCATTTTCTGTAGATTCTTTAGGATAAGACCTCTCTAGATCCTAGAGATGTTGCGAGGCTCCCATGAAACAGTGATGGGAACAATACGAATTAATAGATGGATATAGATCAACACAGAAGGAAGTGTTGCCCCCTTTGCAGATATACATAGAAAAAGTAAAGAAAATGCACCGTAACAACTTAATACCTTAGAAAGCCAAAATTATTTTCCTTGTGAAAAGGCTGTTTTCACTCCAGCCTGGTGTCATACAAGCCAGCTCTGATTTAAAAACTATGGAATTGTCTTTAAGAGACACAAAGGCCAAGATAATACATCTGGCATTTGAACAATACTTACTTGTTCAAGGTTGGCATTGTGCTCAGTGCAGTTGATGCACTTGGTCTGCATTGTGGCCAATGTGGAGTGCCTTCAGATCTGTCTGTGTTATGCCATGGAGAACCTCAGTGAGTGATGTGTGGCAGCTCCACAACTTTTGAGCACCAAGTTGAAAGATTAGGCAAGGTCCAACTTTCTGCAAGTAAATAACCTAGAATTTTTCTGAAAGATTTTGTCCCTTGAAGCATCTTCAGCCAGACACACAACCTTTCTCAAGGAGTGTTTTCTTAAAGATTTGAGGAGGAAAATATGGCTGGGAAACAACATCAGCTACATTTTAAACGACTCTCTTTTATAAGTGCAATAGGTTTCTCATCTACAGACTGTGGTGGTGAGCCACCAGTAATTTAATGAAGGAATGGAAAGTTGTCAACACATTCCTGCTCCCCGTTGCTAGGGAAACCGCTCTGTGGGTATCTCTGTGCTCACAGTCTCTCTCTTCCTTTGCAACTTCATTGGATAATGAAAGTGTAACTGAATAGTTTATATTCTGTTAGCCACACCATGATTAAAAAAATATACCAAAACAGCATGGGTAAACTGAGTTAAACTAATGATGTCAATTTATCTTCATTATTTTTAGGGGATTTCCCAAGTGAAACATGCCTAATTTATTTATGAGTAAATTTGATTCCATGTTTGATTTTATCAGAACCTGGAGTACTAATCTATTTTTATTCCACTTTTTGTGATTCAACTTCTATTTGATTTTTGCACGTGGGGCACTAAAAATAAAGTATAAAAGCTGGTATATAATGCCAGAAGTGAGTTGCAGAGATACTTCTGGTGTAGGTATGTGTAACTTCTAATAAGTAAAGTAAATATTTTATCATGTTGTACTTCTCTGTAGCAATAGCTTATTAGCTAAAAATAAATGCTTACATTTACATATCAAAAATAAAGACACCACTTTTTAAACTTGCCAAGATACTTTAGCAGTGTCAGAAGAGTCAGGGAGCACAGTCTATGCAATATATTGGCAGGAACGCTATACAAAAATATGATATGCAATGACATAATATTAACAAAGAGACTGCTTTAAGGCCTCTAGCATTTTATAGTCTTCAGAAGCATTTATCTCTACAACTGTGGTTATGTTCTTTTAGTGTACTATAAGATACATATTCATTTTTTGTATGATTTTTTTGCATATAATTTTCTACACGGCAAAAAAGCAATCTAACACTCTCTACTTTCTCCATTATATGTTACCAATGAGTTCTTTCTTCACGGTCCTTTAGAAGATTTGGCACCCTTAAACTGAGTCAACAAATTTCTACTACTTGAGCTGAGTATATAATGTTTAGCAATAGCTAATATAAATTCTCCATGTGGACTAATGATAAATGGCATGCTTCGCCAGTGGTTTCAGAGAGATTTATGAACAGGAGGTGTAGGAATTTCTGATCTTTTTTTGCACTCTGAAGAGTAAGTAGTGAGCTCTAGATTTTTTTTAAGGATAGACTTCGTTGTTGTTATGCCATTTCTTGCCAAAGGCTTTTCTGCCTCAGTCCTACCTCTGTCCTACTACTGGCCTCTTAACCCAGTTTACTTTTCAAAGTCCACTTTGTGGGCTTGCCATATCATTCCCAGTTTCCTTCTTAATTAATTGTCATTCAGGGCCTTGTTCATTCTCCTCCTTCTCTTTTAAAACCTCAGTTCCTTGTTACTGGCTTCCCCCCTTCTCATCCATCTTGCCCTATCAGTCTCTGGCCTCTGGCCAGCAGTGACCTCCCTCCTATCCTTCTACCTAGTAGCTTTACCTCCATGAATTCCCATCTTTTAGCCCCTTATTTTCTTTCTCCTACCACCAGCCTGTCTGTACAACACCCTTAGTCCTCTCCTAGTATCTGAAATATGTGGCTTTCCTCTGTGGACCTGTCTGGATACCAATGGAGGTGTCTAATTCCAGAAGCAGCAAGGTACAGTTGTTGCAGAGAAGGGCGCAGACTTCCCTCAGCAATATGATAATCTGTTGTATTTTCTTTTCCCCAGTACAATCTTTGCACCTTTCTCTATCTTCCCCCTAATCCGTTATTTTCTCCTGATGTAGTCTTCTCTCTTAATGCTTCAAAATGTAAATTTTGATAGCGTATTCTACTGCCATTATTTACAGTGGAAAATATCTGACTCCTTGCTGAAACTATCAAGACTCCTTCTAGGATGAGTTCGCCAGGAGTAGGGCAAGAGTGGTAGACTCTTCTATCGTTTTTTTCTTGACCAGTGCTTTATGTAATAGATTAAGACAAGTATCATTCCTGGTAGTAAGCAAGGGAGGTTAGAGGAGCTGCAACTTTTAAGAAATGGTATAAAGGGCTAAAGTCCCTTTTCTAATCCCTGGTAAAGAGCTTGCTGAATGCTTTTTGTAGTGATGATAAATGACATTGAAAATGCTCTTTCACCCTGAGAAAAGGACTGTATTTTAGGGTAGAAAAGAATCCAACGTGCCATGACAGAGTCTTAGTACAGAATAAGAAAACACAGTAGAAAATCTTTGGGGCAGGAACTGAAACTGGACCAGGTTCATTCAGAAGGTATTAAAATCCCAGGGCTAACAACTGAATGTTTGCCACTGGGTAGCACTGAGTTTCCAAAGGATTAGAGTTAAATTTATAGTTTTATATTTTATTTATGCAGTTGTATGTTTTACTAAAGTGAACAGCTGTGTGCTATTGCTTTTAGTTTCTGACAGATGCCAAATGAGGTCAGTTACAGAGTTCGAGCTGATTCATGTGGGGTGAGCACTAGAACTAAGTCCTCTGTACAGAGCACTTAGATTAAAGGGCCATATGCAACTTTAAGAGGATTTAATCCTCTTTGCAGTAGGAGCTGCTGTCTTAATTGTCCACAGTTCAGGCTGGCAGTGTGATTAATGTGCAAAGAAAAGTGTGCAAATGGGGTGCTGGTGGTAGCGTATGTATTTGTGGGGTTGGTTGGTTGGGATTTTTGTTTGTGTTGTTTTACTTTTTACCTACACATGGGGAATTGCTTGAGTTAGGATTTTGGAAGTTGTTGAACTCAAACTTGTGACAGAGAAATCTCCACTAAGATCTCTGCCAGCATTCACACAAATGCATGAGTTGTCCTGACAATACAAAGATTTTACTCTTTCTTTTTGAGGAGGAGGGGGAAGTTTAAGAGATGAAAAAGTGGTTTTGTTCATCGTCTTTTCCCATGGATGTCTATATTTTGTTAAAAGAAATATCATCTTCAAACATTATTTTGTTTTGCTGGATAACACCAGCTAAGATGAGATAATTCCAATAATAAATGCTGGAAGCAGAGCCCTTGGGATCCATACCAATGACTCAAAATTATTTTCTTCTCTTTGGAGAACTATGGCTAATATTCCTCTCTTATACAGAAATGTTTTGGAAGAGAGATCCAAGTGCTTCTTGTAATTTCTTCTTGCTCTAATAGGAGAAACAGAAGAAGATGCTCTAGGTATGGTTACTAGTTAATCCACAGCATTAACTGGGAAAAGAAT
Organism: Ciconia boyciana; assembly: GCF_034638445.1. NCBI lineage: Eukaryota > Metazoa > Chordata > Aves > Ciconiiformes > Ciconiidae > Ciconia > Ciconia boyciana. The sequence goes on along the minus strand of NC_132935.1, from coordinate 108,133,908 downwards.
TGTCCTACAGCTGGTTTTGTCTTTGCACTTAAAATCCTCTTCCCTGTGGTAGTCCCCAGGCTGTAGTGAGTACCAAAGAGTCAGATCTGTCATAGCAAATGCTACTTTCTGTAGTCTTGAGTCCTAACAGTATTTTTCAGTATGCTAAACTAAGTAAGTGTTCTCAGTTTCAGAGTTCATTCCTGAGTGATTTTTCCTTGTGAGATTCCAGGAGGCAGGTAGATCTTGGAAGTTGCCTGTCTCCTCTGCTGGAAGGCATGAATGACTATACTTAAGGTGGTGCTGGGACACTGAAGAAACTGCATGAGAGACTCTGGACAAAAGACATGTAGGAGTAGGAAATCCATATGAATGTATACTGATTGGTATGTCTGTCTCTTTTTCTTCCACTTCTGTTCATAGCTACTCTTCATTGAATGCACATTGGGATCACTCTGAACTGAGGATTGTACCCTCAAAATCTTGGCCATACCATTCATCTGCTGGCTGACATTGGGCATATAATTTATTTATGCCTCAGTCTGTAAAACAAAGATGACAATTCTGTCTTTCCTTATAAAATATTTTGGGCCAAGAGAGAAACACTGATAGTAAGAGAGATATTGGCATTGCTGTTATCCTTCCGGTAAGATCATCGTGCTCCTTTAGTTATGTAGAAGAACTTTCTTTCTCTCTAAGGTGTTTTACGTAATCTGCCCTGGTCAGATCTGTTAGTCTTTACAATGTTACAGTTCCTTCTCATCTAATATGGCTTAAGGTGTCTGAGAGAGCCTGGGAAGTTTGTGGCACAGTGATAAAGGTGATGAGAGCTGGACAAATGCTGCTTCTGTAGTCCAGAATGATTTCTTTGAAAGTAACTACATCAGAAGGTCTAAAAAAATGCAGGATCAGAGCCAGCTGAACCAGGCTCTCAGCAGGTATAGATGCTTGTAATTCTACTTAAAGCAAGCTGTCACAAAGTCTCCTTAACTGGCTTATTGAATGAGCAAGATATATAGCTGGATGCAGGGAGTGCAATGCTCCCTGTTTCCAGTATTATCAAACTTCTATTTCTTACTATATCCTTTGCTGAAATACTGGTGCTCTTGAATTGTGTATGGTATGGCCCTGAGAAAGTCTGTAAGACTAGCTGTCTCTGCATAGGCAACCTTTAGTTTTACCAGTTTTTATCTTCATTTCTTATCCTAACATCGATTCATATTAACAAATCATTAATTTACTTTGTGGCATAAGCCAGTAGCAACTACAGAAGATTTATTATAAGAAAAGTAGCTCTCTGAATATGTTTATTGGTGTCTGTTGGTGGCAAATATGATTGAAATTTCCATTTTTAGCATCTCCTCATTCTAGTATCTGTTGCAGTAAAAATACATCTATTTGACATTCAGCAACTGCATTTCACAAAATCAGGACACTTTTTTCTTGATTGGTAGGGGCTATTAATCATTAGCAAGGAAGTTTGAGAAAAGCATTAGGCAATAGTTGCAAGAGAGTTTGGTTTGCCTCTGAGTACTATTTGTCTAAACATGACATGGATTTTCTAAGGCTTGCTGGGCAAAGCTTATCTCTTCTTATCACTGTCTTTACTTAACGTTTACTTTCTCATGCTATTTTTGTTTCTTTGCTCTCATTTAATACCATCCTGCTGCCTCACCTAATGACACAAGCTAACAACATGGCAAAAGAACTTTCTTATCTAGTTTACATCAAGCTGCATTAGGATCCTGGTTACAAATATCTTATTGGTTGTGGAGAATGAGGTCTCTGAGCAATCCTCACTGGGGCTGAGTAATCAAACATAATGATTAATTAGTGTAGGGCTGCTATTGTAGCATAAATGTTTGTATGTATAATTTTAATGTACATTGCACATAATCAGATGTTCAGGATTATTTCCATTTCAGTGAGTTTTCTTCTTAACATACAGATAAAAAAGACAGGAAGTTCTTTAAATAAGAACATAAAATATCAGGAGGCTGCTGTACCAAAACACATTTCATTGAAATAGAGCTATTTTCTATGAATTAGGATGCAGGAGGATAGAAATAATTAGACGTGTTGTTGTTGTAATGAATTAATCAATATCTGCAATCACCTCTGCTCTTCGCAATATATTTTTCAAATTTCAAAGGAGATTATACAGGCAAGGGCAGATGATATCCAGAATTTATTCATGGTGCAAGTCTATTGTTTATGGAGACTTCGGGCTAGGAACAAATTTGACCAAAACTGTAGCTGAACTGGAGGATAGGGGGCAATGTTAGGTTAGATATGATGATTTTTCAGAAAGGCTGGCTCTCCACAAGCAAGTTAATTTATTTCACCAGGGAAGTATTAACCTCTTTTGTCCTCATTTTCAACAAGTTTTAGTGTATGTTATGTATGATGGTTCTGAGTATATTAATTTTTGCAATCCTTAAAAACAAACAAATGAAAGAGTAAGAACAGAAATACACTGAGCAGATAATAAACCAATACTGTATTAGCCTCCATGGTCTTTTTTGGGGTATTACAAACTCTACAGTAATAATTTCCAAGTTGCAGATAAGCCAGGTTGGATCTGAGAAAAGGATTTGATTGAAAATGATCTTTTTCTCCCTTAGCTTCTAAAAGTACACAACTGCAATCTCTTTATATCAGTTTTTGGCCAATTAGCCAATGCAAAAAAGTGAAATACCTTTTCATGAGATCTATTTAATGTTGTTAAGTAGCTTCTTTTTAAACTCATCTGGTTATGGATACTTGGACAGCTTTAGGTTTTGGGGTCTGGTGGGGCCCAAAAAATTGTGCAGAGACAAAACCAGCTGATTGATTTAAATACGGTATAAATTGGAAAAGAAACATCTTTGCTTATGTGGAATTTTTGCACTTGGTTGGATTTATTTTTTTTTAATTTTTGGAGGGGGAAGATGTTCTGATTACTAAAAATGTTCTGGGGGGAGGGGGAAAGAGATCAAAACCTCATTTTTAAGCAATTTTTGCCAGGAATTTCCCATGCTTTGTAAAAAGCAGCTTCTGACATAACTACTAAGTCTGTACTCACACATTTGCAGAATACTAGATGACTCTCTTCTCAGTGTTAAGCAGTCACACACTGACAAAGTTATGCCAGCTAGCATGGGAGCAGGTAGAGAATATGCTGATAAGAGTGATTTGGAAGCTAGGGGTGGGTAAGCATGTATGTAGGGCTAGACAGTCGCCAGAGAAGTGTGAAGGAGGTCTGGGGCAAGGGACTGGGGTATATGGGGCTCGGCCCACTACAGTAAGCAAGAGACACTGGATTTGGCTTGAAAATAAACAACTTTTTAAAAAAATGTGCCTATCATAAGCTATTACAATCACAAGTTCGGTTAAGATATTTGCAGTAGAAAACTGCTTTGCTCACACTTCACTCAATCAGTTATTGAACCTATAGTTTGTCATTTTGTTCATGTCAATGAGAATTATATCAAGACTGATGGACGTTATCAGACTGTGATATAGGAAGAACAGGAGTATGTTTGTATGTGTGAGTATATAAATACTACGTAAAATATATTCCTGTCTTAGGGCTGTGAGGGGAAAAAAAGGAAAGATGTTCTAGGGTAGTTATTTTGAACTTTTCAGGAGCCTATAACCAGTGCTACTAAAACCATTACCTCAAAACCCATCATAGTCCATCAGATCTTCTACACAGACTTAGGAAGTTTCATATCACGGTGTGATATTACAGGGGAAAATAGTATGAGATTTGGGTGGCTTTCTGAAGTGACGTTGATTTCTTGTACTGACTGGTTTAGTAACACTTGCAAAATTAAGGATAATTTTATGTCATGCTGGTGCCGTTGATGGCTGGAGAATCTCCTGAGCTAGAAAAGAGAAGGTAAGATCATTCCTGGTGAAGCATTTCTTCTCTTCTGCAGTGTTTTCCTACTTTCAGTTCTTCATAACACTCTTGAAGAAGTTGAGTGCACACCTGTAGCTCCCCAAGCCTTAACCTCCTTGTTCCTCTGTCCTGGGAGAGAATGATCCAATATAAGTGAATGTTATAACTGATATAACTGCTTTTGAATCAGATAGATAGACAAAAGACCAAAGACAGCAATATCATGCTATTGTGAATACACTTTTGGCTTGTAACTAAGATATCATGGTCTAGAAGAAAGACCATATGATCTGAAGCCAGTAACTCTTTCTCCTTCCATATATCAACCTTGCGTAAGGGTAGCGTCTATTAAGAATTCAAAGAATGGCTATTGTAATTCTCAAAATCAAGAGCCGCTGCTGTTAAGAGATGTTCAATGGTACTACAGAAGTGTGCGTAGTGTGACTTTTTTTTCCTATTCTTCATATGGGAAAGTACTGTGTTATGTCAAATATTGGTGTGCTTAATATTGATTTAAATGACAATGTATCATCTCTTGCTGAGTCTTTTGTTCTTTTGTAAGAATATTGTTGTATACTAGCTAACTGATTAAGAAAACAAATATGTTTTGTGATGAAGGAAGAATGTAGCAAAGAATTTCTAATGTCTTAGCAGTCATGACTCATCTGTTAGAAAATGTGGGATTTACACCCTATTTAATTTGGGGAACTGGGTCTGAGATGCATGTCTATGCATCTGGTTCTACTCATTTACCTTGTTCATCTAGTTCTACGTAGTTTCATTATCTAATTTTATTCCAGATGATCCAGCTCTGATGTTAAAATTACATAAAATAAAGATACTTTGCTGTCACATCCAATCATCAAGTGTGTTCTCCGAGAGATTTATTCCTGCTCTACACATTCTAGCAATCTGATCTAAAAATCTGGATGGTGGTTCAGCATAATCTTTTATCAGTACTACTAAGCATGAGCCATTTTTCTCTCACCTCTTGGTGGCACTTTAGTCCACTTATTTAATCTCATGGCAGCTTAACATAGTTATGTTTTAGGCAACTTCTAGCAAAGATCAGATAGAAAAGTGATAACCTAATGCACTAAAATTTATCTCATCCATTGGCAAACTTGCAGCAAGTATAGTGAATATAGAGCAGCAAAAAATAGAGCAACCATGTCTTGAAAGACTATGCCAGATAAATATGAATATCAAGAGCTTATGATATATATAGAGAGAGATTTTTAAAAGCTTAAAACCAAGTCCAAATTGTGAAGTGTTTTCTATTCTGAAAAGTAACTATTATAAAACTAGGCAGATGTATGGATTTTAATGTAATTAAATCATGCTAGTAAATCAATTTTGGAATTATTTTCATGTTTTGGGATGTAAAGAGCTCTCAAAATCATACTATCCTAGGTTATTCGTATAACAGTTATTAGTGTTTTCTCCGAAGAGCACAATAATGGTGCTCTGTTATGCTGCCCAACCACCCAGTCTGAAGGTTTTCTCATGTTAAAACCCTCTATGCACTAAGCTGCAAATTGAGAGGAGCATTTTTCAGCCACCAAAATCTTTTCTATTTTTGTCCCTTTTAAGCTCTTTAACCTGCTACTGCCTTAATTCCAACCAATAAAAGTAAGCTTGATTGACATGACCAACTTTAATTTGGGAGGGGGGATGCAGAGAAAGGGAGCAATTTCTAGATAATCTGAAAACTCACTGTAGTAAATTGGCAGTTACTGTGGCAAATGGTGTTAGCAAAAAAGAGAAATATTGCAGTGTGATCTCACTCAAGGCATTTGTTCATTTTTCTCCAGGAAGAAAAAGGGGTTAAAGATAATAAAAGTAACATTTTCTTAGTCAGGTAGGCTAGCTGAGGTACTCCTGGATATGCATTTATTTATCGTCTGGAAATTATCAGCATAAGGACTAGTTTCAAGTGTTAGAAAAATAGCAGAAAGCTGAGCCTGATAACTGATTTAAATAATACTTCTCTGCACTTGGATAGCTCTTACTTTAATTTGTTCAGTTCAGAGCATTAAACCTTTAACTGATCAAGACTCTGCTGGCCTCTACTTAATGTAAGCTAGTGATTTTGATATCCTTAGAGCTGAAGATTTCTACTAGACCTCGCTTAAAAACGTAATCCTATTTTGAAATTAAAACCAAATCTGAAAAGCTCTGACATGTTTTCAAAAGCTTTTCTATGTGTTCTGCTTTAAACTTCAATGTTATTTTGGGGAAACAATGAATAAGGCAAAATTGAAAAAGGAAGAAATCACTGAATTGCCATTATCTTTTTGTTTTCTCTAGTCAGCTTTAGTTTTAATCTTTATTGATATGCTTGAAGACAACAATATGATACAGGTTTGGATGCTTGAGTGGAAAGGCAGGATTCAATTGAAAATGAATTCTAAATAAATTGAAAGTATAATTGCATATAGTTACATATATGCTGTATCAGGGATATAAGCATGAGTAAAATCAATTTTTAAAGTGTTTAAAATACTCTTTACTCCAAAGAATTAACTAGTTCTCTCTCTGGATGATTTAAAAAAAAAAAAAAAGGATGACGAGATAAAGGAATGCAGAAGTCATAAAAAGGAGATACTTATTCACAGCACACATGCATTTTTATTTTGCCTCTCTTCTCATGTAGCAACAATAATACTAGTGATTACTGTGACTGTTGTCTGCACTGAAATTGGGCTTTGGACACCCAGTCATGGAGCAAGATCCAGTAGTCACTGTACATGTGAAGCATTTTTTATTCCCAAAGAGCTTATTTTGCCTCATTATCTCCACTGGAAGTCCGTGGAAGCACACCAGTCAAAAACCTGGCTCAGTGTGATGCCAAAGACACTGTATGTGTTCACCACGTTATCATAGAGTCATAGAATCATAGAACAGCCCAGGCTGGAAAGGACCTCGAAAGATCATCTGGTGTGACCTTACGTGGGAAAGGGAGCCTAGATGAGAGGCTTATTTACTATCTTCTATTTCCCAGCCTAATGCTTGATGTTCCACAGCACATGTTGGTCCGGTCATGACTCCTGCAAGCTATTATTCAAGGGATTGATAATAGCAGGATAGAAACTTAGAGAAACAGGATGGCAAATAGCAGGATGCCACAGAAGATTGAAATATGTTTTTGATAATTATTTTAAATTAAGAGATCAAGAGAGTTTAATGGGAAATGCATGTTTTCAACGTCTGCTACTTCAGATATCTATTTCAGCTATGTATGTAAAAAAATGTAGTGGCAAAGATTTTCTTCAGAGAATCAAAACATTCATGCTAAAGAAGAGTGCAAGGCATAATTTTTTTTAATGGAAATACCTTGTCTGGCAACTTAATGTCACCTACTAAAAGGACAAATAAAATCAGTATCTAGCAATTTCAATAATGTTTGGAAATTTAATAGAGAACATTTATCTTTCAGAATATTGATAAAACCACAAAGATCAAGAGAACATGATGGTGGCATACAAATGCCAGAGTAAGCACTGATCAGAGAAGGGGAGAAGAAAGTAAAAATGGAAAAAATCTGTATTGATAATCAGATTTATACCATTGAAACAATTCTCATATGTAGGATTTTCCGAAAGGTATGTGACTAAAGAATTAGGAGAACACAGATTTGGGGAAAAAAATGAAGGTGTAGTCTTGTTATGTAAAAAAATAATTATTTTTTATTTTAATTGTAAACTTTAAAAGAATAAATTGTCATTTGAATAACTTTCATTTGTATTCACAATAATGTTGTTTTAAAATTTAACAAGATTCAATTAGATTTATTTTGAATGGGTGACCATTCTTAAGAACATTCCACAAAATGTTTAATCTTATGAAGAGAGGCAAAAATCAAGCAAAAATTCTTTTCATATTATTCTAATGAATTTTCCAAAGGATGTTATGACAAAGACCAAACTGTCAATCTCTAATTGTAGGCTCTCACGTATTGACACTGCTCCCAAGTACCAGTTCAGCTGGTGCCTTGAAGAATACATTCAATCTCCTCACTAGTTTGTTCTTCAAGGAGGTGGACAGTGAAATATATGCTACTTCAAGACATGAACAGAGCAACAGGCTTTCTCACTTAATTTGTGACTTTGTTATCAACAGCTACAAGATGTATCAATTAAGCATGCCTGCTACTATAAACCAAGCCACTGTTAAGCAAGATTTGATCAGAAGTTAAACCTCCCTGTAGGACTTTCTTAATTCTAGTGCTTTCCTGATGTTTCTTGATGTTATGCTGCTCCTTGATGATGGTAGGATATGACCTTTCATTATTTTCTTCTCTTCACTCCCCCACCCCACCAGTCACTCGTGATTGATAGTCTCTTAGGTGCTATGCAGGTAACTCATTTCTTCTGTCTTTATCAGATCTGCCATAGACAGTTGACCATCAGTTTGCCATTCTCTCCTACTTGTTATGGTTTTAAGAACATCCTCAGATTAGCTTTTGTTACTCAGGTTTTTTTCCAGTGTACATGATCCTTTATATGCATATAGAAGTTTGATATTAATATTGCTTTCTGCCTCTAATCTTTGTATCCTCACTGGATGGGATGCATCACTTAGGGTATGACTGCTTTCTGCTTCTTGACTTAAGGAACAGAAAGATGCAAATGCAGATAGACACCAGTGGGCCTATTTCATAATTCAGGTGGATTACTAGGTTTTTGTAAAGATACAGGTCTTCAAAAGCTGGTTTTCTTCATATTCTTTTAGAAGATGTGCTGTGAGGCTACGCAGATGATCTTGAGATGTATTGTTAGGAATGCAGCTGTAAAAAGTCATGTTATTTGGTTTATAAAAAAATTAACTTTAGCTTGAATTCTATATAGTGAGTTGTCCAGCATCTTCCATGTTGTCCAAGATCCATGGCTACTATTGTTTTGTATTAGAAAGGGTAGTCATCTATGCTTGCTGATGGGAAATATATTCTTAAAGCCAAAATTTATCAATAGGAAAAAATTGTTAATATAATTAAAGTTGCCTAAGAATCGAACATGCCACTGACAGATAAGTGTATTGCTAGACATTAACTGTACATTATTTTATCCTCGTCAAAGGCCTTTAGTGATGATAATTAAGAAGTCAAAACAGGCTTTCAACTCATTAGCTGAACAAAAGCTTCAGCGAATGTGTTTTGAGACCATTATGGTGTGTTATTAATATGAGTCAGAATACACAGACTTTATTCATGGGAAATAACATTTTATTCTCAAAGCCATCCTCACTAGACATGGCAGATCATTTAAGAGTGCTGCAAGATATCAAGTGCTGTGTCTGAAACATTAGTGACTGATTTCAAATTAAAAATAAACAGTCATGTCAATGACATAAATTGCATAAAATGTAGTCAATACTGTTATAAGATTCCCTAGAACTTACTTTTTTAATCTAGTCCCTTATATTCTTTATATCACTTTTGTTGTAACTCAGGAGTATGCAATGTTTATACTTATGCAGGTAACACATATTGGTAAGACCTGTCATTAGACAGTAATACAGCAAATGGAACTGATTGATAGGCCCACCTGTTATTAAGGTTGTCTGACATTTCCTGCTCTAATTGCTAAACTTTTTTTTTTACCAAGTTTAACTATTTTGTAACCTGGAATTACCCATTACCCCAGGAAGACTTTATCTGGAAAGTCCTCAAATACAGTGAGCACAAGGTATTATTGTTGACTAGTTCGCTGGCATGTTCACTGTAAAGAAACAGAAGAAACTGCATGCATGATGAGTTGGGAGGAAAAAGTGGGGAAAAAACATCATTATTTGCATGGCAGCCAGATGCTCCTGCCCCTTTTATCCAGGTTTGTGTTCTTGCTTTTTAATATTGAAGATAGGATTTGAAGCACTTAATAAACATGTAATACGGGGTTGTCATGCTTCAGAATTTGTTCTATTTATTTTAATAGAATTCTGTGTAAGGTTATGAGCTATTCTTTATAAACAAATATTTCAGAAAATGATCCCAAGAATGGAGAACTCTTTATGTTACTCTACAGCAGTAAGAGCAGGAATAAGGGGATACAATTAAGAAGATATTATATCTTGAATCTGCAGAAAATTTCTATCAAGATTTTTTTTTTTCAATGTGAAGAAGTAGAAAAGTTGTGGATATTCATTAAAATTTTGGCTGGACAATTCATTAGAGAATGTTACATAGGAGGGAGATGAATGCACAGTCTAACAATCTTTTTCTGTCTCTAATTTCTCTGGATCCTTCATGCTAAGTGAAGGAATTCTAAATTAATCTATTTTTGTCTCCCAATTACCCTTTTTCATTTTGCTTATGCTAATGTATCTTCAGCTATTACAGCTTCCAAATGGAGAAGAATATTACCAATGGATGGCTACAACTCTGTAGGTGACAAGGTTAGCACCCTTTGGCTAACATGTTACTCTTCAGTGTCACAGCACTGAAGAACAGAGATTTTTAGTTTCAGAGAAGCTGAAGTGGCAGGACTGTTTTGTCCAGTTAAGCTCTGTTAGTTCAAGCACTTCCTTGGTTAACTGAAAATGTCTCTAGCTGAGCTATAATGCTAGGTTTCAATAGATGGAATCATGACCACTGTGATACAAATAAAAACACCTTACTTTGAAGACGTAACACCAGATTATTTCTAGATGAACAAAATGATCTGTGAAGCTGCTGTGATGCTTGATGCCAATGTAGAACTCCAGGAGTTTAAGAGGGTTCATCTCATAATGGCTGTGAATTATTCAGCCCCTGGGATTAGTCAGGCATGCAACACAGTATGTCATAAAATGACTTTTTCAAGCTAAAATGGGTATTAGTGATGAATTTGCCTCTAGGATAAGTGTTTTCATCAAGATTTACTGAGAAAGCCATCTGAATGATCAGACTTGAACTACCACGGCCAAACATCTTCTACACACATAACTTGCACATCAGTATTCCCAGCCAAATAACAAGGCAAAAAACAAGTTATATTGTTTACAGGTAGGGCTCTCAAAGATTTTTGCTCTTTTTGCTTTTCTGCTGTGTTTTCTTAGATGAGATTTTTCTTCTCTCTCCTGTTGTAAGTATACAAATGAATTATTTCACTGACTTTACACAAGGTTTCCTACCTAGTTGTTTTTTCTCTGCTTACCTCCTTGAACTCTCTAGAAAATCTCTATAGCCTTTCCCCATTTGTAAACTTGCCTCCACTTAGCATTCTTTTATGAGCCAAATTATTTATAAATATAGATACATATTCATCAGGGTGTGTGTATTTGAATGAAGGAGAGAAGTGAGAAGGTAACTGTGAAAGCATGTGGATATGTTATGCATGTAAGAAATCCTTCAAAGACAGTGAGACTAACCTTTTTGGACCTAAAATGGAATCCTTCCCAATCCCATCACTGCTTATGGCCCAAATTAAGCTAATCAATTAAGCTAATAAAAATAAAAATGACAGTGTTATTTGAATTGCAAGAAAGGATTAGTTTGTGTCTTGGATGGTTCACATGTAATTACATCTATTCTGCAGTGGGTTTACGTATCCTATAAGGTAACTTGTTATGTTTGCTTAGCTTTATGTGCAAATTGACACCAAGATCAGGACTTGATTTGGAAAAGCACTATGGCTGTCTAATTTTAAGCACTTTTGATGACATTCTACAGAGTGTATACTTCAAGATTTGTCAAGGTACTTTTTTAAAATACTCTTTTTTTATGAGGTGTGTTTTTACAGGTAGAAAATATATTCAGTGCAAAAGCCACCTTCCTAGTTCACAAAAGTGACATTCAGTCAATGTACAGAAAATATTTCTCTTTACTGGTTGTGATAGTAGTGAAAGTGCAAAGCAGGTGATAGCATAGTAAGATTATCCTTCTGTATCAAACATTTCTGGTACAGAAATGTCTGTGCAGTTTGTTCATTGATCAATAATTGTGGGCCCAGAAAAAAAAAAAAAGGAGGAAACTTTTTTCACTCTGGCATTAAGGATGACATAATACATGTTCTTGAATATATTCAGCACACATTAAAGCTGTGAGGAGGCTATTCTCAGTAATGGAACACATTAAGTTTGTTGAAAATTACAGTTTGTGATGATTTCCTCACAAAAATTGGTTAGTGGGCTTGTAAATCAAGGCATAACAGTTATTTCTTTTAGTTGTAGCATTTGTGTTTACAGAGTGGTGCGAGAGAATTAGACTAAGGTATTTTACCTCCTGGTACCTTCTGCAAGACATGCAAAAGATCAAGAAATGCTCTGACCTGGAATACTCCTGGGAATATATTGTGTTTGTCTAAAGATTTAATTTATTTCTGAAACTATATAAATTTTCTTGCAGTTGGTGCAGGAACTAGCAGCAATTGTTCCTTTTGTTTAATTTAATCACTATTTTTCTGTCTCCTAAAATACTGAAATGGTAAAATACTCTGGTTCCCTATCCCATAAAAACATGAATGTAGACCCAAAGCTGTAGAGGTCCACAGAGATATTGATGACTAGCATAACAACGCAATGTAGAGAAATACAGGTTTGGTACGACAGCAGAAGCCTTGAAAAGTGGTGACACAAGATGCAGAGTAGAGGAGTACAGGTAGGATGATAAGGAATGAGACACAGGCTGTCACTGGGGACCTCACAGCTATAAACAACTCACCAATAGTCAGTGAAAGAAATGCAGACCTGGAGCTGAGCAAAACCAGTTTCAGGAGTACCACAGAACAAAATAGAAGCATCTAACGCACAGAAAATGCGTCATAAACAATAAATTAGTATGTCATGTGAACTTGCAAACCAAAAAAGAAAGAGCAAGGTGTAAGAGCATGCTGCCAAACATATTAAAGCAATCCTAAGCAGACTGCACATTGAGGAAGAAGAAGCCATCAGCATACTACTATCAGCATCCCCAGCAAAGGACTTGAGATACTGTCAACTTGCTGTATCCTCCACCTGCTCAGACAGACTGAAGCTGTGGTTCCAACCCCACTCAGACTAGTGCTCTTGACCTTGTGAGCAGGGGGCAGGGAAGGGCAGGCTTTGCTATGTTCAGATTATTAATTTAACTGACACTAAATCAAAGGGAAAATACTGTGAAGTTTGGGTATAAAAAGTTTATTATGATTGAGAATTTTTATGAATGGTGAAATTGTTCATTATCTTTTATATTCACTTTCTGTAATAACTAGACCTGCAATAATAGTAATAATAGTAGTAATAATATTTTATTGGACTGCTAAGATAGCAATTATACTAACAATAAGTTCTTGCCTTTATATATGAGGTATGTTTCTTTTTCACCCATAAGAAGATTTTGAGTGTAACAAAAGCACACATCATAATGTTTCAATATCTTTTCCTTTGTTATGCCAGTTATTTCTGATCTTCTCCATCCTGTGGTGAGTGTATTCCCCATAGAAAAATCCATTTTTAAGTCTTAAACCCATTGTTCTCTCTAAAATGTTCATCGCTTATCTCATATTGTATGACTAATAGTACAGATGGATAACCAGCTGTACAGAACAATGTTCTTTGGGGCAGCCAAAGACACCATTATAGATTGTCTTCCTGGTTGCTGTCTCTACTTTTAACAAGACAAAATGTGGATGGACAGTTTAAATTGAGAAAGACTTTGAGATAACCGCTTGAGATAAGTGGTTCCTCAGAGCTTAGTTTATCTAATAAGCCAGAAAATTCAAATAAAGTGAGCCAGATCCATCTATTGTAGTACTGGAAATGTACAAGACTCCCTTAAAGTGGTGTTTTCTGTTCCTTCAGGCAAAACTATATATCAGAAGATCTTTTATGTGTCTTTTTTTGTCAGATGGAGAGCAACACTAACAAACAAAGACAATCCTCTGGCATCTTGATTAAGGCCTTCATTTAGCGGTCCAACTTTGAACATCAGGTAAGCTACTGAATAGGGATGGACAAAGCATAGATACAAAAATTGTCAGCTAAAGTGGAGCTTTATATGCAATCAGTGGCAGTAAAGCTGCTGTGTTACAGTGTTGAATTCTTCAAACATTTTTAGTTAGGCTTAGAAACAGAGACTCATACATCACCTCATTCATGCCAAATAAATTAGACATTTGCTCTAGAGACCTCTTCATTTCATCCCATATTTATTGTTCCCTCTTCTTCACAAATTGATGAGTCTTAAGTAGGTCAGGTGGCTGAGGAAGCCAGCTGCAATACTCTGTACACTCTGATTTACTTAAATTAATAATCTGAACATAGCAAGCCCACTGAGGCACTCTTGCATGAAGCAGTGCAGAAAAAAAAAGGTTGTCAGACTGGTGAAGAGGTTATTAGAGGTCATACAAAGAGCACTGCAGGGTCTGTAAATAAGCCCATGTTCACTGCTTTCTGTTGTGGCTTTTATAGTTGTGAAGATGTGTTTTATAAAGCTTCTTTATTTGGCATTTAATTTACGGTCTCTGCTGTGTTTACAGCCACAACCGTCTGTAGCCCTGATTCCTCCTTCTATTTATGTTGAATCATTTCTCACCAATTTCATTATATTTACTCTTGTGTTAAATATAACCTTGGCTAATTGTACTCTTCCTAAATAAATTTTAAATCATAAGAGTTTTCCCGTCTACAAAACCATCAGTGAAGATTTAGCAGCAGTCAGCTCTCCTCTTCAAGAATTGTCTGGAGGCAGCTTGAGAACAACTGTGAAGATTGATTAGTTTCAGTGATCTTTTGATTGACTTTGCAGCCTGTCAGCTTCAGGTTTACTGGTAACTTATTAACTTCAGCACTGGTCATTTTCGGAGATGTATACCTATGTCATCATGGCATGTGTCTTAAGTTTTTCCTCAGTGAAAACCTTTTTCCAAGCTTTTCTGCAGTGATGGAAAATTCTGCAGAAATTCCCTCTACAGAGAGCTTATTCAATTGCTTCATTGTGCTTACTTTTGTAAACTGTCGTCATAATATCAGAACATCGTGCACTTTAAACTCACCATTTCTTACCCATATAGGCATAGAAAAATGGTAGTGATCTCTGTTGCTGTGAAGGAGGATGCTAAAAGAAGAACAAGTCCTTAAGATATAAGGAGTTCAAGAACTTATCAGACCTCTTCTAGGCTAAACAACTCCAGTTCTTCAGCCTTTTCTCATACACAGCCATTCCTGTTCTCTCTAGACTCCTTATGGTTGTTGCACATCCTTTCTGAAGCATGATATCCAAGAGAACTGCAGAACTCTTATCCAATCATGTGCTATCTGTTTTGCTGTGGTGCTTACTATAAAATGTTGTTCTTATCCTTACAGAATTGTATATTTTTTTCCAGACAGTTTATCTGGCATGGCAACATTACAGTTTTGTCCTCCTTCCCATTACACTGCTAGTCCTTTCTAGCACCATGACCCCTGTATGGGAGGCTGAGATTTTCTTCGTGGCTGGAAATCCTTGGTTTTGGACTTGCAGATATCCAGAAAAGAACATGAAGTGATTATGAATACATTAAATCTTCAAAAAATATGTAGTGGCACAAATTTATGTGGAACCTGTGAGATTTCAAGGGGTGTCTTCCCTGTCCATGGGGAGTAGTAGCTCAGGGTGTGGGTACCTGCCATATTATTCATCAAATATGATTTTTTTATTGATTCTGATATTAGACAAGTACCTTGTAACCCAAATTGCTTCAATTTCTCCATTTGTTGGAGGGAAACATGAGACTGACTTCTTTTGTAATGTGCCTTGAAATCAACTGTCAGAGCTATGTAAAAATGAATTACTGTTGTTGCATATGAGTATGATTGATATGGTAATGCTAGTCTGATTAATCACTTTTAATAGTCCCCATTTTCACTGTTTAGCCATTTCCAACCCCAAATAAAAGACTCAGACGAACAAAGCACGACAACTCTCTCAATACCCTCCCAAGGCTGTGCCTTCTGTTCTGTACTGCATCCCCTTTCAGCCTGGTGAAGTAGGACACCAATCTGAATCTGAATAGTCTGCAATCCATTTTCTTGTTCTTCAGTGGTTCAACTGGTCTTTGACAACCACTCAGAAATAAAGCAATATGGAGTACTTTGTGTAATGAAAGAGGGAAGGAGATTCTGGGAACATAATTGGGAAATTTTTTACTGTGCACTGACACTAGAATGAATTTGCTGGCATAGAGTGAAAAAAAGAATTTGAATAGTACAGCTGATTATGTTTTTAGTTTGGCTGGAAATATTTCAAATTATATCACAATACTGAAATAAATGCAATTTGCGAGATGGTATTTAGTCCTTCACTTATTTTTAACTTTTGTTTAAAACCTTCAACTCTCACAAGAAGATGGATATTGTTTGCGGTAAGTGAGACGTCCCTGCAAGAGTATCACCTCAGCCTTATGCATCTTTGTCTTTAGATATTCTCTCTGTTTCCTTGCTCACTATATAGCCACAAAATGCATGTTCAGAAATCTGTTGGAAGAAGATGTATAATAGCATGGAGTGTTTGATTTCTGCATCTTCACTGTTGAGGTGAGGGAAATCTTCACATTAGATCAACTTTAAATTTTAAGCTAGCCAGAAGCACACATGTTTTCCTAGATGAAATCCAGCATGGCAGCTGGAGCTCTATAGGTTTTCAGTAAGCAAACCAAATCCCTGTTCAAATCAGCTAGAAAGTATTGAGAGACACTTGCAAAACTGAAGAGCAAAAGATGAGGTTTTGACCTGATTGTCGCCAACTCAACAACCTGAACAAGCTGTGCTGCTAGCAAGCCATCTGTTGACACTACTGTACTGAATATGAGCAGCTAAAAATGTAATTATAAGAGGGAGTGATGACAGCTTTTTATTCACAATATATCCATCAAATGTGTAATTGTGAGTCTAGTGTATTTCTCTTTTTTTCCCTACAATGGTATGTTAGACCAGCTAACCCTTTTGCTTTCTGGAAGGGCAAGCTGACACTTCAGAAGATGGCTAGGGAAAAGCCACAAGCAACTGAAAAGGAGTTTCAGAGTGACTGAGGGCTCTTAAGGAAGTTGCACAGTCTAACTCCCTCCTGACTCCAGGTGTCAGGGCGCTGCGAGGGATGTGGGCGTTCCAGGGGCCAGGAGTGTGGCAGGGCAGGGTCTGGCAGCCAGAGCCTATCCCACCGCCCCAGCCAGGAGCAGGGCAGCCAGGGAGTGGACGCTCGCACGGCTGATCCACTCTGGGACTTGTGATGGTCAGTTGAAAGGGAGCTGAACAGTTGGGTAACAAATTTTGCTGACATTACACAGCTTACACAGCTATTTAGTCACAGCTGAAACTAAGTATGAGGAGCGGCACCAGGTTTGCATGGTAGTAATAACAGTTCAGTTGCCAAAACATGGATGTCTTGTGCCATTTGAGGCTCCCTCTTGTGTCTGAGACAGGCACACGCAGCTGGTACATTTTCCACATGACTTTCAGGAGCTCTGTATCCTTCCAAACAGGCAGCTGAAGGCAAAGCATCTCCAGTGGTGCTGTGCACCTCTATTTTAGCAACTAATGGTAAAGGCATAGTCATATACATAGAAAAATACTAACAGAAGTATGTGGAAATGGTTTCTAGATGAGTTACTACCCCTCAGGAGAGAGATTTTTAAATCATAGCAAATTTTAGCTTGATGGAAAATATCTTTGGTAAGTAATTGAGAAAAAAATAGGAAATATCAACCTTTTCTAGAGATTTATGATGCTCTACTTCTTAAACACTTTGTGCCATTTTGGTCAATTGTCTTAAATTACATATATTAGCTGAAGAAAAAAAAAAACAACCGAGGAGGGTGGTGAGGACAAACAGAGATCAAAACCAATATCTTTACCAGTGGAGATGAAATAAATTAGGACTCTGGCTTTGGAAAAGAAACAGCTGAGGAAGGACAGAGATCTTGAATGGCATTGAAAAATTAAAGATTGAATGATTTTTTACAATTTCCCGCATATCACAGGAACTAGGATACTTCCAGGGAATTCTCATAAATTTTGAGACAGACAGAGGGAAGCAACTTTTCCATACAACTTACATAATAATTTATTTCTGGAGTTCATTCATCATGGAGACTAAAACTTTCAATGGGTTGAAAAAGGAACAAGACAAGTTTTTAGAGGATGAAATTCTTCAAATTCTTCTCCATGAGAAACAATGGTCCCACTATCACTCTGGCTCAAGAGTTTTCAATCCATTGATTAATGGATGCTGGGAAGGTAGAGGAAAAAAAGTTGCTCTGTGCTTGCCTTGTTTTCACATCTTGATTTCTTGTTTTGTTGTTTTTTTTTTTTTTCTCCTAAGAAACTCATCTCAGCCGTCAGACATAGAGTGTCTAAAAGAGATCCTGAGTCTGATCCAGAATACCATTTTTATATTACAAGGAAGAAATTCTTGTGCGACTGTAATTTCAGTCTCATTTGCATTCTTGGATAACAAATATGTTACTGTTTTCTAGTTTGTATAATGTAGGCATGCAGCAAGAGGACAGCTCCCCCATGCTGCTGATAGAGCTTGGCGGGGGCAGGGGCCAAGACCAGGAGATTAATTCCTCCCAGGAACTGAGAGTCACCAGTAACCCCATTATATTTTTCTCTGGGAACAAAGCTAGTAGATCTAATTTTGTATCTTATAACATGAATATGCATATAGAAGTGCAAAGATACAGTAACTAATTTTGCATGTATATGATTCTTTGCATACTGGCTAGGGAGAAAAAAATATTAAAAATCCATGTGATAAATGCTATTTATATTGCTTATCCATTTGTTCAGAAAATGTGGTGAGGAGGATGATACGATAATCTTAAAAAAATAGACAGAAGCCAGGTGTTGGTTTGCAACATGTTTATAGTCATCTCTCTTTTTCTTAGAGAGGGGGAATAGCTGCATCATCATTGACTGTAAAAGCCGAGCAAGGCCCCTTTTACTCTTGCTGCTACAGCAGTAGTGACAGTGAAAAGCAATGGTTGCTCCTCGGGTAGAGCTCTTGGCTAGTACTGTCTGACTTCTTTGATGATTTGAGAATGTTCCTATTTTGTAATGGGACCATTACTCGTTAGTCTGGAGTCTGGTTTGCTTGAATGCAACCATCCCTAAAACCAGTTGCTCATCATTATATGGTAGGAACCTGAAAATTCCTAAGAGATACTTTTGCATATAATTTTCATCACACTGAAATGCACACTATAATCTTAGAATCGTAGAATCATTTAGGTTGGAAAAGACCTTTAAAATAATCAAGTCCAACCATTAACCTACCACTGCCAAGTCCACCACTAAACCATGTCCCCAAGTACCACATCTACATGTCCTTTAAATACCTCCAGGGATGGTGACTCAACCACTTCACTGGGCAGCCTGTTCCAATGCTTGATAACCCTTTCAGTGAAGAAATTTTTCCTAATATCCAATCTAAGCCTCCCCTGGCACAACTTGAGGCCATTTCCTCTTGTCCTATGATTTGCTACTTGGGAGAAGGGACCGACACCCACCTCTCTACAACTCCTTTCAAGTAGTTGTAGAGAGTGATAAGGTCCCCCCTGAGCCTCCTTTTCTCCAGGCTAAACAACTCCAGTTCCCTCAGCCACTCCTCATAAGACTTGTACGCTAGACCATTCACCAGCTTCGTTGCTCTTCTTTGGACATGCTCCAGCACCTCAGTGTCTTTCTTGTAGTGAGGGGCCCAAAACTGACACAGTATTTGGGGTGTGGCCTCACCAGTGCCGAGTATGGGGGGACAATCACTTCCCTAGTCCTGCTGGCCACACTATTTCTGATACAGGCCAGGATGCTCTTGGCCTTCTTGGCCACCTGGGCACACTGCTGGTTCATATTCAGCCAGCTGTCAACCAACACCTCCAGGTCCTTTTCCAGTGGCCAGCTTTCCAGGTACTCTTCCCCAAGCCTGTAGTGTTGCATGGGGTTGTTGTGGCCCAAGTGCAGGACCTTGCACTTAGCCTTGTTGAACCTCATACAATTGGCCTTTGTCCATCGATCCAGCCTGTCCAGATGCCTCTGTAGAGCCTTCCTACCTTCAAGCAGATCAACACTTCCACCCAGCTTGGTGGAAGGAGCAAGAGTTACTGGCTTCAGATCACATGGCACGTACAGGACAACCAGGAGATTGGGTCCAGTCAGGATGAGTTTATGAAAGGCAGGTCCTGCTTGACTAACCTGATCTCCTTCTATGACAAGATGACTTGCTTAGTGGATGAGGGAAAGGCTGTGGATGTACATACAGAAACATTTTTTTATTGTCCTTTACTGCATTAGCCAAATTAAGTTCTGGTTGGGCTTTGGCCCTTCTAATTTTCTCCCTGCATAGCTCACAACATCCTTGTATTCCTTCTGAGTTGCCTGCCCCTCCTTCCAAAGGTCATAAACTCTGGTTTTTTTTCCTGAGTTCCAGCCAAAGCTCTCTGTTCAGCCAGGCCGGTCTTCTTCCCTGTGGGCTCATCTTTCGGCACATGGGGACAGTGTGCTCCTGCACCTTTAAGATTTCGTTCTTGGAGAACGTCCAGCCTTCCTGGACTCCTTTACCCTTCAGGACTGCCTCTTGGAGGTTCATTCAGGAGATGCTTCCAAAAGAAGTTTGTATTACATTGTTTTCCTATTTATTTCCTCTGTTTCTGTGCTAATGTAAAATTAAATAGACTTTTAATTGTGTGAAAATAAAAATATTTAGCTGATTTTCAAGATAAGTGATGAGCTTCAGCAGCTGATTCACAAGCAGCTTGGCTGCCCATGCACTGCTGTACACAGTGGTGATCTTGTTAGTCAACTCGCCATCTGCATCACTTTCTGGAGATGCCCCTCTTCCTACAATATAAATATAGCATGTCTCTGATCCTAATCTGTGCCAATCAGCTAGGTGGTAGAGCTGCCTGGGACAACACAGGGACCTATGGAAACAGCTGTGCAGAATTGCAAAGGAACTGAAATTATCAGTCAATAGGGTCTGGGAAAGCCTATATTTTGGCATATGTTTTTTGGAGCTCTTTAGGCAATTCTTCTCATAATTTTTTTGATGTGTGATCTAGCCGTTAGCATAAACATGATGGCTTTTGAGCTACAAAAAAGCTAGAGTGTCTTAATATGAATTTTGTTTTTCTGAATTTCATACAGATCAGTGCATCACACTAGCAATTAAAAAAAACCTGACCGTGTTTCCAAACAACAATACTCTATTCCAGATGAATGCAAATTTCATGTTCATTTATGATAAATTTTTACTCTCAGCAAAAAAAAGGACAACTGGGAGGTTAAAAAGTTTAACACATTTTCTTTTACAAATTTTCAAGCTGCTAGCTTTAGCTAACCATCAAAAACAGCAAAATCTGTACCAAACTCAGACTGCAGAACATTTGCATAAGTTAGCAATTAGAGGCTCTTTTTTTTTTTTTTTTTAATTGAGACAAGCTAAAAACATGCCTTGTAGAGGAGATTAACAGAAGGATTCTTAACTGTGAAGATCAAATTTAGCTTTCCATCAGTGACCTAAAATAGTCTCTCATAATTTAAATAATTTCTCTAAAAAAGGAGGCAGAGAGAGAGAGAAAGAGAGAGATCACAGCATTTGACTTTGATTTGCTTGCATCTCTAAGGACCCACATCTAGTTTAGGTTACTGGAAAAATTAATTAGACAACCTTAGCATGCTCCCCAGTGGACAATAACACTCCTGTACTATTTAGCAAATGCTTAGTTCAAAGGAAGGCAGGTATAAATGTTTGTGGAAGCTGAATGACTTCTCAAATTTCCCAGGAGACTTAATCTCAAAACTGGCCTGATTGGTAGTTCTAAAGAGTGAATTTCTTTTGATCTTTTCACAACCTAACAATTTTGAATAATCGCAATTGAAAATCATTTTGTGTCATATTCTATTTGGACTAAAAGCTCATTAAAATTACATTTCTGCCTTCTGGGAGGGCAAGACCTTTCGTACTGAGGTTCAACAGGTGCTTTTCAGATTTCTCAAAGGAGAGTTTGTGTACAGCCCCTGAACACTGTACCTGAACTGTGTAGGGTCAAAATCATTTAAGCTGCATGTCTCTGCATGGACTGTGGGAAATGCATTAGCAGAAATTAATGAGCCATTTAAACCCAGGACATGCTGTAAATCTCATGAAGGAAATGCATTATCAACCTGCTGTCTGGATCAGAGAAGTCTGAATGTTCAGCATTGCATCTGAATTTATCTGAACCAAATCTCTAGCCTCTTTGAGGTTCATCTATCATAAACTGTCATACAGCATTACAGTACAACTGCAGCATGCTGGAGGGAACATGTGTTCCAGTCTGGGAGACGTCAAATGTAAGAATGCTGTCTGTTTTCAGACACTGTTTTTATTGCATTGTCAAAGAAGGAAGGACCCCGAAAATTACTCTGGGTTTTCAATTCAGTTCTCTTAAATTTTCCCAAATGTAGGGTGGCTGAGGCAAAACCTAACATGCTGTAGCGACTGCTTTCTACCTAACTACCTTTCCCCTACAGTAAGTTTGTTTTGCAAGAAGTTTCCAAGAGAAACTTTTTTTTTTTCATGCTAAAATCTTCTTAATATTAAAACTTCTGCATTGAAAAAGTATACATTTTTGTGGGGGGGAAAAATCCAAATAATCTGCCATGTCTTGTATTTTTCCTTTTTCATGATACATCCACTGGAAAAGATTTTTTTTTTTTTTTTTTTTTTTTTTTGCATCCATTAAAAAGAGAATACGGAGAAAGTGTAAATTGATTAGGTTCTTGGACTCCCAGATATGTAATTTTGCAGAAGGAAACTTGGAAGATTTTCCCAGCTGTACAGATTTTGGTAAGTTGTGAGTAGTGGAGAAAGGATAACTGAGGATGAAAAGGGGAGAAGTATATGATTAATGATGTGATGCATCACCTGTTGTGACCATTAAGTGATGCTTGTGTATAAGAGTACATTAGCACATGTACAATGTGGCTAAAACAGCTAACATGCTTACAAACTGATCAGCACATGTTTAGATTTTTATGCTTTCTGGATCACATACTAATCACTGTTATGTTAAGACAATGCTTAAACAGAGCTTTTTATGAGCTTATAAAACTGCAGCAAGAACATTCAATATGAAAGAGATATTAATTTGTTTTCTATTATCCTCAGACTAGACCAATCCCTTCTGGTTATGCTTCCATGAATAGCTGAATGTTTATCTCAAAGATAAGTTTTTTTCTTTCCTTTTTTCTTGCTTATATCATGGAGTTAACATGTCAGCAGAAATTACAGCAATCAATCATAATACCCTTACTTAAACTCTTACTGTCTCAAGTCTTGCTCTACTCGTGGGCTCCTGTTTTATCACTGCCACTCTGTGTTTATGACTACCTAAAATCACTGCATCACTGTATGGCTTTGATCTGCTTCTCTGCTCAATCCCTTTTTATCTGAAATAAGAATTATATTGAGTATAGCCTTTGGGATTTTGTGACACATTGGCTATTATTTGTGTGACCTACTTGTAGTGTTTATGAGCTGTTGATGGTATTACTGAAACCATAATTAGTTGCAGATTTTTGATTTATGGTTGATAGTTGGCTTTTCAGGTCCTAGAACTCACTAGGGTTAACATGAATTGACACTCTGACAGTTTTTCAACAGTGTTACTATCCTAGCTTTGCAGATAGGGAAGCTGAGTACAGATAATATAATTGACTGGCCCCAGATTATATCCTAAATTAATGATCAAGACAGAAATCTTACCCTCTAGAATTCTAGTTCAGTTTTGACCTTCAATATCAACTATCATGTAATGACCAAACACAAGTGGTTCATGTCTTCCCAGCCAGAGAATCGTCTTAGTAAATAACAATACCTAGAGGGGCAGAGTACTTATGACTAATTAATTAGTCACTTAGTGACATCATGTCAAAAACGATTTAAAAAAAAGTAACACAAAGACATAGTTAATTATGTAAAAGTGATGTGGCGCTGTGTGCATGCATAGACATTTAAATATATGCAGGCAATGTATATGTATTGAGAAAGGATGTTACTAGTAGTGTATTGTTGTGAGTATTGCTACCCACTAACAATTTCCTGGGTCTGTTGTTTGAACCTGAATTCTTTCAGTGTATTTCCTGACAAAAGTATCTGTCAAAAGAGAAAGAAATAGGAAATTTCAGGTTCTGACCAAAGTAGAAGTACACAGAGGAACTCCTGGTAATTTTTAAAGGTACATACATGAGGGTGCTGCCCCCAGGAATACCTCTGGTGTAACTGAATATAATTCAGTGGAAATTCTAGCTGAATTGAGCCACCAAGGGCTGAAATTCTCTAATTAGCATTTTCAAATGTACTTGGAAGTCTTAAGTATAATCTCAGTGCCTAAGTCATAGAATGAAGTTATCAAAATTTCCTCTTCACCTTTTCATCAGCTGCATTCCTCCAAACTCTCTCATTCTGGCTGTCCTCAGAAATCTTGTCAGTCTGCTCCATGCTTAGCTCTTGCTTGTACCCATTCTGGTTTTGGAAATAAGACAGCACTGTACCTAAAGGGCTCCAGTTGGAAGGTCCGATTGGAGAATCCCTAATGCATCTCTGCAAGTTTGGAGTTGGCACAAAATAGTAGCACTTTCATCCAAAAGCAGGGCCAGAGAGGGGCAATGCATCAGGTTTGTTGGAGAGGAGGTTGCATTTTTGTGTGGCATAGTGAGAGTTTTGAGTCTAGCTTGAGTAGTAAGATTTTTGTCCTGCCAAGGTCGTGGCAGAAGAGAATTAGAAGGCCGTTGAGCCAGGAAGTGTGTCTTTGCAGCCAGTGGTGAGGACTATCTCCTGCAGAAAAAGAAATTTGGTTCTGGTGGCTTTTCCACAAAGTCATTCTATATTTATTCAACGACTCATCTAAAATGCATCAAGAGTGCTTGCCACAAACCTGGTATCTGTCTTCACATTTCTGTAATGTGTTTGCTGAGGTGTACAGCTGGGGTTTATCTACCAAGGGATGGAAGGTAGGAGAGCCTTAGTCCTCATCTTCTGCTTCTCCCCATAGCACTGAAGTAACTTCTGTTCCCAGGACTTTTAGAAAAGGCTCATTTCTGTGCTGGGAACACCAGTAGTACAGGTTTTGCAGAAATACACTGGATTAAGGCCTCTCACAAACTGAAATGCTATGGCCTGGTCCAAATCCTCTCATGACCTGGCACTGCAAAGAGATGTTCCAGCTATGGTATGCAAACACTGTGACTGCATTTTAACAATGTGATGCATGTTCCCGTGTTGCATTAGCAGCTATTTAGAAGAAACTATGGGTCTTTCTTTAAGTGTACCTGACTGGAATTTCTTTTACAGCTGAAGGCAGTGAGGGTTTTAAAAATGAGTGGAGGTGTGTATACCAAAGTTTAAGGTTAGAATTCACAATATAAAAGTTCAGTATGTCGTGTTCTGGCTCTTACCTAACTCCATGAGTTGGGTCTGATTTCTTTTAAAATTATACTTCTGTTTCATCTGGTAACTGCTTGCTAACCTGGGCCTGGGTACAATTTTATATGAGATTGTATGAGGTGGAATAATAGTCAGCCTCATATTTTCTTAAAAGTTGTGTTTTCTAAAAAAGATGCTATGAAAACAATACATCATGTGCTCTTTACTGTCTGCAATAATTGATTGTCTGCACTCTGGGAGCTATATTCTCTCCTTCTGGGTACAGTATGTTTATTAGAAACTCAGAGAGTTACAGAGGTGCCTCCAGATGATAATGCTTCTGTGTTGCTTGTACTAAATTGGATTCTTGGGTCTTGTACAGCAATTGCTGACCAGTAACAAAATTATTAAACCATCAGAATATCATTAAGAGTTTTCTATCTCTCATCATGTTTAATACAGCTGTAATAACAGCCTGTACCTTTCTCCTGTTCATGTCTGACAGACTCCTTCAAAAATTGTTCTCAAAAGGCTACTCTGTCTGCCACACCAGCTTTGTTTACAAGGCTGTCCACCTTGGCTAACATGTATTAATTGAGAAAATGATGCTAGGCCCCATTTGTGTGATATTCAGAATAAAAGAATGCGTCCCTGTTATATAAGTGAATAGACTTGTAGTCTATTACTGTAAGAAAAAAAAAAAGAAAAGATTGTCTAATGCAATATTATTGATGTATGAGCTTCTGTCAGAAATATTAGTGAGGTCCTTGTGAAATAGAAGCAAATGTATTATGGCTAAGTCAAAGGGATCCAGATAGTCAGCTGCTAAGGTATGTTAACAGACATGATATTTCAGGAAGTTCACCACAGAACGCCACACCAGAATGCTGCAAGCCTGAGTTTACCTAATAAGACAACAGAAGTCTCTTTGTGGCTCGCTGCACACAGGACATATCTACATAACACAATGCTAAGCAGGGTCTATGGCAAGAGTTTGTATTTAAGCCACATATAGTATTTGTCAAAAGCTAAGAATGCACTCGGGAGCATAAGTTTAACACAACATATGTGCAGTCAATACTGTTCAATGCATGGACTGCTTTTTACGATACAGAAAATGTTTTAACCTTCAAAAAGTTCTGAAAATGTTTAGTGTGCTTTCCCAGGTGGGTTGGTAGGTGCATGGTGGGGCAGACTGCAGAGGAAGTGATGTCTATAATACTGGCCAAGTAAAAGTTTTGATCCATCAAGGGTTCATTTGATATTAAAAAGAAGGAAAATGTTAAGTGAATATAATTGGAGATTAAAAAATTAGCAAAGCTACTTGTAATTGAAGTGGTGTCCATAGGGTAAGAAGTGTGCATGAAAGGTGAACCATTTTCCAAACAAAATCAAAGCCTAAAGGCTCAAAGAATGGGTTGTAAACAAGATACACTAGAAGGGAGTGTACATTACACAGAAGATAGCTGGGTGTATAATGAAATCACTTTTGGTATTGGTTTTCCTTATAGCCTGTTTCTTCCAGTGCATTACTTTAAGACTAAAGACATGAAGAAGTCTTTTCATTCTTCTACTGTTCACATCTGTCAGGTGGCAGAGTCAGAGTGTGAATTGGTGAACTTAGCATATACTGCTTTCATGGAAATGGTGAATCACAACAAAAAAGTCTCCAGAGAGACTCCTGGAACCTCTGCATGTGCTTAAGGAGCCCTGGTGCTGGAGAGTGCTGCTTGTCAGTCTGCAAGATAGTGGGGTTGGAGTTCTTCCAGCAGCTTTGGGGACAGAGACCCTTCAATAGGCGCAACTGAAGACTCCTTGGCAGAAGTAGATGAGAGATACCCGCCAGTGGAATACCTGGGTGGAGCTAACATGATTATTTTATTGTATCCTTTCAATATATAAAGGGAGCTTATAAGAAAGACAGAGAAAGACTTTTTACCAAGGCCTGTAGTGACAGGACAAGTGACAGGCAACAGTTTTAAACTGAAAGAGGGTAGATTTAGATTGGGCATAAGGACAAATTTTTTTACAATGAGGGTGGTGAGACACTGGAACAGGTTGCCCAGTTGTGGAAGTTATGGATGCCCCGTCATTGAAAGTGTTCAAGGTCAGGTTGGATGGGGCTTTGAGTAACCTGATCTAGTGAAAGATGTCCCTGCCTATGGCAGGGAGGTTGGGCTAGATGATCTTTAAAGGTCCTTTCCAAACCAAACCATGCTATGGTTATATGATTCTATGATTTTCCTCTCGTGCAAAAACCAGTTCATTACGAATAACACTATGTTGTCTTATGTAGGCATACTCATGTAATTGCATCCTCAGGGCTTTACTTAAACAGTCCTTTCTCAAGTTTAACTTTCATTAGTTTCATTGGGATTTGTGGATTCTGAATGCTTCTCCAGCCTTGAGTAGTGCCAGCTTTGGCTGAAAAAGAACTAAAAAGAAATGAAAGACTTACATATTTACCCCTTAAGGAATTTAATATTTAATGACAAGTAGTTTGTTTTGATGTTGACTGGACGTTATAGATGCCATGGACTCAGGATGAAAAGAAAACCTTTAAGCGCGTCAAAGATGAAAGACAAAATTGATCTAATTATAAGCTTCATTTTTATGCATCTCATAATGTTCAGCTTTAGTTAGCTGTCCCTCTGTCAGCTACTCTGTGTCTGACACAGATATTTTTTGTGGATGTCATGTGTTGTCCCGCTTTTCAGAATAGATGCTTAAGAGAAACATAGTATCACTGTTATGTTCCAGAGTATTTTCCAGAGTAATCTGCTATGGAGATTCATAATGTTATTTGAGGACCATGACTGCACAGAGCAGAAGATCACCTTGAGGAATGGGCAAGGTTTGGTCCTTAAATAAGACTGTAATAAATGCGAATTCAACCTCCAAACTGTTGATACGTTTTGAAGAATCTAGTCAAACAGTACAATCTGGAAGCTATCATTTACAGAATTACTGAAGGTTTCTAAGAAGGAGGTACCACCCTTTTCTTGTCCTTTTAATTACATTTAAACTCTCTCGATGGTTAAGAAAGGGCCAGGGCTGGGTAGGACTGAGAACTGCACGGAGGAAATAATTAATGTAGAATCATGGCAGTAGAATTGAAACGTAGATTTTATGATTGTACTTTCAATGCTCTCTGTTTCTGACAGGCATCAGCTTAATCAGCCAGCTTCTCCGTCCACAGAGCGTTCAACACAGGATACACTATAAGCTAATTTTTATGTAGTTATTCAAAGTATTGGGAAAATCACAATAGTTTTTCTATTTCTTTTTTTTAAGAGTAAGCAGGATTGGATCAATACTGAATAAATTTGAAAATGTTAACCTTAAAGTTGGGCTTCATTTGCTAGATCAGATACCCATTTCAATTCAAGCAATGAACTATAGAGGTTATATTTTTACTTTCTGATTTGCAGCTGAAAAAGCATTTTATCATATTTACACATCATGTATAGGTAACCAGTGACATAAAGGACAAAAAGTATGAGATCAGGCAAAGTATTGAAAATTACATCCTCAGTACTAGACCATTTTATAAGTGTAATTGTTACCATGAAAGTGAACAGAGACTTGCTTGACTAGCGAGAAACCATTAGGGAAATATTTAGATAGTTCATCCAAGGGCCCAGGACTGATTTTAGAAAAGCACTTGTGAAGTGAGTAGTCGATTGACCTCAGGGAAGATGACCACATATGTGAAATCAAGCAAGTGTTTAGCTGCATTAGAAGCATAGTGCATAGAATGGAGATTGCAAGTTGCTGTTGAGGAATAGATGGAGCAGTTTGGGATCAGTACCTATGTCACTACAGTTCTAGTGCTAGATACTTTCAATTCAATTCAATAGTGTCTTTACGCATCCTGCCTGTTTAATTATAATTTGAAAACTGCTCATGTATCACTGTTTTCTAACTCTACACAACCATAGCTTAATCATGTTAGCAACTGTCTTTGAGTTCTCTTTTATAATAGGTACAATTTTGCATAATAGGACACTTAAATCAGCTTAGATTGCTGCACTGGTTTAGCTGTTGTCACAATATTGTCCTTAATTTAGATGTAGTTTTAAAATTGTATCTGCTTGTCCTTGTGGAAGTGTGCAGTGGTTTCTCCTGTCTTTTGTCAGATGAGATAATTTTCTTTAGGCACTTTCAAAGGCACAAAGATTCTAGTAACTAAATGATGACATTGTTAAAAAAAAGTCCAGTATTAGGAATATTGAGGAGATACCTGTCCTAGAGAAACATTTTCTGAAAAATGTTTTTTACAAAAGTCTTGTGTATGTGTGCAGACAATTATCTAATACAAATATGTTGATATATGTATACGAATACATTTTTTGTTGATAATAGGAATGCATGCTAAGTGTTTAATCACCAGGAACACAATGCTATATCTGTGGGCAGTTTATTAATCTAATTTTTTTCCATCCCACACCTGTGCTTTATGAGGCTAGGCAAAACTGAGTATTTTGTGAGCTCTATTACAGCAGCGTGAGCTCTATTACATCTTTCTACAACAGACAAGCAAAGCTGTTGGTAATATTTGATGTATTATTTTGTTTATGATGAGGTGCCCTTCTTGTGCATGTGTAGAAGAAAACTAAATGTGTATTGCTTTTGAAGAAAGATAGTTAAAAGTAATTTTAAGAAATGCATTTGTTTTCTTTTCACAAGAAGGGACATAGTCAGCCTTAATGGCTCAATGAGGCAGAAGTCATTGGTCAAGGCGATTTTCGGAAAGGGAAACTATATATTATTAGTTTTCTAGTCTATTTTAATTACACAATTTGCATGTAATCTATCAGCGTCACATTATTTGTGCTTGTTGAACTTTGATGTTGGAGACTTGGACCTTGGTCAGTGATAAAATGGAAGGGCTCCTTGCGGAGTGGAAGCATAGCATGCATCTCTGGTTGCTTTTCAAGACATAGTTGGGAATGGAGTTAAGTCAATCTGAAGTTGCTGCTTAGCATCTTACTAACTAAACAGTCAAAAGGGTGTAATAAAGTGTATTTCATAGGCTTAATGACTAAGACTTTAAATTAGAGGCCACTCTTGTGCATTGCCCCAGGATTCAGATTATGTCTGTAGATTAGTCTGGTGCTTTTCTCCTGACTAAGCAGAAGTAAGTTGTGCCAGTCTTTTTTTCTGAACTGCAGTGTTTTTCCTAAGGATGCAGGCCAATGTTTTAGGCCATGTTTTATCTTTTCCTAGAGAACATGTTGTTTCTATAGGTTACTTTCCCCTAGAGCTGAGATCTGAGTATCTCATGCAAGGTGTAAAGGTCTCTTTGAGAATGTACATGATTTTAGTAAGGGATGCATGCAAGTCATATAACATTTACTTAGTTGAGATTTCTAATGTTATTTAAGATAATTCTGGAGGCTCCATGTGAAGAATATACCCTGTAGCAATGGCAGAAAAAGCAGAAAGACGTATCTTCTTTTCAAGTAGCAATTAATTTCCAAGAGTGTCTCCTTATGAATGGAAAATAATGAGCCATATTTAATAAAACTTGTTGACAAATAAACAAATAGAAGTAGTCATGTCATTTTGTGTTTTGGGTTTGGTTTTTTTTTTTGTTATATGTCTGTTATTCCACCAGTTTTCCAGCTTTCCAACACAATTTGGCCTTGGAATTCCATATTGATTAACTAGTCCATTTCTGAGGAGCTACACTCCAGACTGTGGTTCAGATATTATTTTGTGGTATTTTTTAAAGACTGTGACTTTGCTCCATACCTTTCTCTTTTAACATTGCTTAAATACAATCCCAACTGATACTGATAGGTAAAACAAGACAAAATCTTTGTGACTTTGGAGAACTAAATCAGAATCAAAGATACCACATCAGATTTAATGATAGCCCAAAACAAGAGGCCCTTTGGGAATACTGGCTTTGGGAACTCTGGCTTGACAAGTGACTCAGGATTATTGCACTGTGCCATGACCTTCTGACCCTCCCTATAGTTTCATAGATTTTAGAAAAACTTTTGTTTCTTGTTCTTACACAATACAAGCAAAGGAAACAGCATGATCTCCTCACCTCCACTACCACCTCCTCCTTTATCACCTTCCCAAATGCATTTTTTCTCTATTTGTCTCAATGAGCATTTAGAATTATTTAATGAATTAGCAACTGAGGGCAAGAAGTTATTTGTAAGCATGCATTTTGAGGTTATTTTTATCCCGTTGAAAACTCATTAAGAATCTCACCACTAATGTCTTGCAAAAAATAGATTCCTAATTACACAGAATAACATCACTATCATATTACTTAATCAAAAAAATGTAAATGAAAGTGGACATTTAAGGTCAGCCTTCAGTCCTGTAATCAATCATTTATGTACCCTGATTATGATGTTTGTTTACTTTGGAAGTATGCTTGGTTTCCATAGCTGTAAATGGAAAAGCCTGTGCATTGTTATTTCCAATAACTTTTATTTCCAATTTACACAGCCAAAGAGTAAATACTGTCAATGCTCTCTGGGTATAGTAAGATTTCATGCTCCATAGATCCAGCTGTACTCTGTAGGCACTTACCCACCACCATCACCACCTCCTGCTACACCACAGAACCAGAAGCCTCCACAAAGCTGAATATATTGCAGTGCCTTTTGGAGAGACCCGGCCTGTCTCTGCCTCCTTAGGGGTAGGCACGTTGGTAACAGAAGGCTGGAGACCTCTTTTCCCTGACATTCAGCTTCTGTCCCCATTCTGAGCATCTTGGGAGAAGCTTAGGTAAAGCAAGAGCTGCAAGGTAATATGTCCTTCCTCCATGTGGGCTACACCTGAGACCATTAAGACCTTGTGATACACATATGAGGCACAGAATAGCTTTTGTCCACATGAAAAGACCAGCATTAGAGTATGTGTTAAAACATTAATACCTTCTATAGTTAAAATTTTTATAATGTTGGGTTTTTAAAATTTTCTTTTCTCCCAGGTTGCTTTGTAGGTCAAACTTGTACTGAGGACAAGTTTGTACTGAGGACAAGTTTGTGGTTAATAAAGTTTAGTCCAAGCTAAGAGCTCCAGGACCACCCCTAACCCAATGTATATTTAAACAATCCTGCTAATAACAATTACTAAGGTGCTTTATGCAACACACACCTGAAAAAAAAAAGTATGCTGGCCTATGCAGAAAGAAAAATTACAAAAATATGTTTGAATGTTTCATATATGCCTGGATTATGATGGATTGTCGAAAGGAAGTTTCCAGGTAGCCCTCCAGGTAAGAGAGAGTAGCTGGGGCTGCTGAAGTTGCCTCAGGGTGCATTTGCTTTTCTCCAAGCCACTATACTTGCAGAGAATCTTTCTTCAAGGGCCCATCTGAGACTCCCATAAATTCTATTATGTTGATGGGGCTCATTTATCCTGACACCAGTATTCATCTGTGCTATGAAACTACAAAAATCCACGGTATTTTAATGGCCAAGGATAAGAAAAGGCAGAAGATACTTCATTTGATAGTAAGAATTACTCCTTTTCCTTTTTTTGAAGGCTGTTGTATGGGAAGTTCCCCAGAGGTTAATTTTTTGTTCAAGAATTTGTTCCAGACCCATATAAAATGAGTTCAGTTCTGCAATTATTAATCCCAACAAGAAGCAGATATTCATTGAGAAGGATTATTTTGAACCCCATGAGATCACTCAAATAAGTCTGTGGGTGAATATCATCCATTGCAAAACTAACAGCTTGCTGAATTTTATTTATAGCCCATTTAACTTCTGTGAATGCTATTAAATGGGGCTCTTTTTTGTACATATTAGAGGTGAGTGATTGTGGCCACGCTGAGAATTTTCAGGGAATTTGTGATAAGGTTTAAGCTGAACTAAGCAGAATTTTAATAATGTGAACATATATGTGCTTCAGTCTATTAAAAAATAATTCCAACTTGGTATTAAGTATGTTGTTATTTTTTTGAATTATTTGGTTTTGGAAAACATTTCCATTCTTTTAAATTGCAAGACAATTTTGAAATAAAAGCCATTCTGAAATGGAAGGCTAAAAAGGTGGGGGGGGGCTTCGTTTGGTTCAAAATGACCTACAGAACAAAGCAAAGCATTACTGTAGACACAATGAAATTAAACATGTTAACATCTTTGAATTTTTTGTCCAAGAATATTTGCAATGGTGTTTGATCTGGTTTCTTACAAAGTCTCCATTCCTCCAAAACTCCATTTTTCAGCAGTTTTACTATTTGTGAAAAAGTCGTCCAGTTGTAGTACATCTTCCTCATACAGCTTTCCTTTCAAACAAGAACTGAAAGCCTGGTCCTCAAATAAGATAAAAGTTCAGAATCAGGTATCCCAAAGTAGTTACCTACTTAAAAATGGCAAAATTGTGTTCAAGCAAGAATAGACAAAGTTTCTGAGACATAGAATTGTATAATTAAATTGGCTAAGCAG
This sequence comes from Ciconia boyciana, assembly GCF_034638445.1. Lineage (NCBI taxonomy): Eukaryota > Metazoa > Chordata > Aves > Ciconiiformes > Ciconiidae > Ciconia > Ciconia boyciana. The sequence goes on along the minus strand of NC_132935.1, from coordinate 108,100,283 downwards.
AAATATGCAAACTATTGCCACTATTTACTTTCTGAAGTATCTGTTCTGTATAGTTACCAGTTTATGTTGACTTGGGAAATTTCACTATTAGGCAGGTAGTTCTTAAGCATCCTACACGGCTTGTGAGATCCTCTTAAACCCTCGCAGCTTTGCATCCCTGCAATTTTTGTGACACATAGATTTTATGTTGGCCTCCTGCATAAAAGTCATTTCATAAGAATAAACACATCTTTCAGATGAAATAAGTCCACCTGGTTTTGTCTGTTGTTTTTAAATAGCCCCAAGGACTACCTAGTACTGTGCTTGTACAGAGAATAGTCCTGTCAGAGCAGTGGAAGTGGTGCAAAGAAACAAGGATCTCTTCAATGTGCCTCTGAATCATATTGGGTCACTTTAAAACATCGTTTTCTTATGTTGCATTTGAAAATGTGTGTAGTGTAGTAGAGTGGTCTCCGCACTTTTTTGATCGTACATCCCTATGAGCACCTCCAATATATGTATATTTATAAATTATACACATGTACTACTGTACTAATATATCATGTATGTTTTAGAACATACACAGAAACAGAAATTGAAAATGATAAGATAAAATATTAACTAAACACTACTTAAATTTTTTATTTTAATTTTTTTAATGGTACAACAAATGTTTTCCTCCCACACCCCAGTGGATTGTCTTGCACACTCACTGGGTTGTGCGCACCCCACTTTGGAGATCACTGATCTAGGACATGAGAGAGTGCCAAGGCACAATTTAGACTGAGGTCTTACAGTTAAAAGTTTGTGAACTTTTGAGTTCCCATGTTTTCCAGCTCCACTAAGGATTCTCTGTGATGGCTTCTCCTTCCTAATGTTGCATAAGGGGAGCAGTATAGACAGAGTTTTAAAGTGTCTTAGTGTGGCATTGGACTTTGTTAAACGTCTTTAGCACTCTTAATGTAAAATAAGAATATTCACATAGGGAATTATTGTGGAATTGCTACAGCATTTTAAATTCAGAATCTCACCAATTTCCCAGTAGTCTCCCCTTATGTAAAGCACCATTTTCTTCCAGTGGGAGCTCCTAATTCTCTTACGCTTCTGAGAAAATGCCAACTGTACTTGATGAAATACAGTCATTTGCTCCTGATGCTTTCCATTTTTTTCCTCAATGCAACATTACAATCTATAATACTGAAAAGAACATTAGAAACAACAGCTTAGACTCTGGACATTGTGTAGTTGACAAGTCACATACAGTTTCTTTCAAGTTCTGATATGCTCTCAGTCCAGGTTGTTACTGAATTTCATTAACTAGTTGAGTGAGCACACATCATCTAGTGATTTTATAGTAAAATAAGCAGTTGCTATCATGTGCTGTAAAGGAGATACTGCTTTAAAGAATTAAAAGAAAATTATTCTAAACACAAGGACAAGAAGATTGATAAGATTATCTGTCAGCATCTAGAATGAACATAGCATGCATTATTTTAGACAAATTACATATTGTGTGTGGAGGATTATAGTTACTATAGTAACAAAATGTGCTTTGATTACTTAAATATTGTATGCTATAAATCTTCATTAGGAATTATCTTATTGCAAGAGTTATCCCATGCTGCATTTCACTGAGCTAAAATGGAGAGGAGGTGCTTCCATGAGCATTTGGATATGCTGTCCTAAGACTGTCTCACCCTCCCATCATCATCATTCAATACTTCATCTAAAGCAGGAGATCTATGATCAAAGCTATTGAACTGAAGATATTCGCAGGCGTTGGGAAAAAATCAGCCATGACCTGATTCTTAGAGATAGACAAAACTTGATTCTTTAATCATATTGCCCTCCTTTTTAATCTCTCGTTGTGTTTGTGAATTTGGGTCTAGCTGCTTTATTGTACAGCACCAGAATTAAAGTATGAATGATTCAAATATGCAATTATATGTTGTTCCAATAATGTACACAATTATACTATAACACAGTTCACAATCATGTAGAAATCAATGAGTTTGTTGTCTTGTATAGACAGTCTGTATATTCTGTACATAATTTTTGTCCAATTTTTCTTTCTGGATCCATTTCAGTTCTTGAAAATCAGGTCAAACTCTCTTAAGTTAGAAAAAAACCCTAACACATTTTGATTTCAAGGTCAGTGGTTTCTGCTGTAATGACAAATTTGGTAAGTTTTCAGGACACATACAGCCCTGATCTAATGGATGTGGAGACTGCATGGATCAATAGTTTTGATATGGTCAATGTTCCTTGCAGGAAACTGGAACTCCAGGGAATCCCTAAAAAGGTAACAATAGCCTTTCTGCCCACACAAATCTGTGTGCCTTTGTGTGTTAAAATCTGTAACACACTACCAAAGTAACAACGCCAAATTCCAAATCATATTGGTATAAGAATTTCAGTTTTTGCACTTGCTGATTTTTTAATGCTTTGATTAACTGCAAAACAGTATATGCGCTGTTCTTGTAATCTGTCCCATAAAGACAAGTATTTTGATGTGTGTGAGTATGCATTTGCAAGAAGTAACAAACAAAGGAAACCATTTACTGTTCTTCTATTTTATAATTGAAACGCTTCAGGTGGTTAAACAATCCTTGGATAATCTGGGAGAGCTCTCTTCACATATTAGTATTGCAACAAACTGCTTGCCCCACAGATAAGCTGTACCCAACCGCTTCTTCACGGCTTGAAAGTTGCCTTGCTGTGCTGGTTTTGGCTCGTATAATTTTCTTCATAGTAGCTAGTATGGGGCTATGGTTTGGATTTCTGCTGGAAACAGTGTTGATAATACAGAGATGTTTTCGTTATTGCTGAGCAGTGCTTACACAGAGTCAAGGCCTTTTCTGCTTCTCACACCACCCCACCAGCAAGTAGGCTGGGGGTGCACAAGAAGTTGGGAGGGGACAGAGCTGGGACAGCTGACCCCAACTGACCAAAGGGATATTCCACACCATATGACGTCATGCTCAGTATATAAAGCTGGGGAAGAGGAAGGAAGAGGGGGACATTCGGAGTTATGGTGTTTGTCTTCCCAAGTAACAGTTACGTGTGATGGAGCCCTGCTTTCCTGGAGATGGCTGAACACCTGCCTGCCAATGGGAAGTAGTGAATGAATTCCTTGTTTTGCTTTGCCTGCGTGCGCAGCTTTTGCTTTCCCTATTATAATGTCTTTATGTCAACCCATGAGTTTTCTCACTTTTACCCTTCTGATTCTCTTCCCCATCCCACTGGGGGGGAGTGCATGAGCATCTGTCTGGTGCTTAATTGCTGACTGGGGTTAAACCACGACACTTACCACTCCCGTAAGGGCTGAATCTCATTTTACTGAACTCTTCTTCTGTAGTGTACAGGGCATGTGCTTATAGCTTAACAGAGAAAAGGGGAAGAAATGACAGAAAAAAAAATTACTTTGCCCTGATTTAGGCAACTCTAATCATGATTTAAAGGTGATATTCCCAAAACAAGGTGCTTGTTGTTTGGATGGGGATTAGTTTTTTGGTTTTGGATGTTTCTAGCAATGTGAGACAAAGAAGGCTGGTATCTGCAGAGGAACTAGGAGATCACATCACACTTGTAGTTTCACATGCATTATCAATGGAAAGGGTTTCCTCAATAATACAAATACCTTGTAAGGGCTCTTAGTTACCACACATAAGGTGAAAATGCCATTCTGCATGTGCATCAACAGGCTGGTGTACATTGTGTATCTATTATATGTAGTGTACAATAATGCATACAGCAGTGTGCATTTACTGTGCATTACAGGAATGATCGTAATATTTACAACTTTTGTTTTTAAATACATGATAAAACAGTGGAAGAAGCCAAATATACAGATCTATAACAAACATAATGTCATTTCAAGATGTAATCTGAGACTCACAGCAAACCACTTAGTGCCCGTGCACAAAGAGTGCGCATCATTCTGGATTGTGGGAGGGTTAATTCTGGGCAATTTGGGAGTGAGGTTTGGCATTGGTTGAAGGAAGTACAGTGAATATGTGTTCCAAAGAACACATGACACTCCTTGTTCCCTGGCCTCCATAAACTCTACCAGTAGTACTTTTTATAAACAAAGACAGGTAATCAGCCTACCCATCTGTTGACCATCATTTTCAGTCTGGTTTCTCAATGTTCCCATTTAGGAGGATGCAGTCAGGGAGAGATCCTTCCAAGAGTCTGCTCGGTGCAGGAGCCACTCACGATTATGTGTACTACCAGCTAGAGTTGTCTTTCCCTCTTCGACAGACTACAGAAAAAGCTACAACAATTGACCAAATAGCTAGTCTCTCTTAAGCTTAGGCCCAAGTGTAAGGCATCATTTAAGTTACATGGTTAGTCACTATTATTCAATGCCTTCTGTCTTTTTGAAGGAGCATAAAAATTGGCAGTTGCCCTTATTTTAAATATCAAATCCTCTTTGAATAAAGTTGTTCAGTTAAATGGCCAAGTTCCTACCCAGGACTAATCTGTAATAAGCACTTTGACAGGAAACAAAACCATGGCACCTTTCCATTTTTGAGGTGTTCGCAGCATCTATTATAAATCAGACACTATCAATACTGAGGAAGTTAGCTTTTCCATTTTTGGAGTCTGAAATATTTGGAGTTTGAAATATTTAAGAATAACTTTCTTAGGAAAAGTGGATTCTGCTGCTTGTTAGCATTAGCTCCCTAAATTTAGTGCATGCTGTTGCCATTGAAATCTCCACACTTACCACAGACCCCCACTAGCTCTTATTGCTTAATGGTGAAGTCTAGGATCCACTGACAACTTGTCCAGCAGCTTGTGAAAGCTCTCTGGAGTTGTAAAGCGTATTTTAAATCCATCAGAACTGAATAACATGGTCAGCAGTCATCATTTAGAGATGAGACAGATATCGAATTTCAGGCTGAGAATGCAAAGATGCCCTTCTCTGTCTCCAAGCAACCGGGAGTGTCACAGTGTCTAGTAGTTCAAAACAAAATATGTTTCCATAGAGAATTTCAATGGACCTCCAGTGTTACTCTGTCTGTTTGAAAGGCTATTTGTTTACAGCACTTCAAGGAGGATTTCTCAGTGTTTGTCGCTAATGTCATTAGGCAGCAAAACCAAAAACTACGCAGCAGAGATCTGCCTATAGAGGAAGAGTTGTAAGCTTTCTAAAGCTGTTCTGCAACCATCTGTGAACCTCTCTAGCAAATCTGGGTCTTCTGTAGTATTTAAATTAGTCGATTTTTTATTGAGATTTTTAAAGAGAGAAGTGGCCATTAGAGTATAAAAGCTGAGGAACCCTCTTCCCTTCTTGACATGTCAAAAACTGATTTGATGACCTTCATTTTGCACTGTAAGATCCATGCATTTAAATCTCTGGGCTTTCTATTTGAAAAATAGACAATTGGGAGGGAAAAGGACAGCTGATGCACTAATGGTAGTGAGAAGTCGAGCTCTCACGTTACATGCTTTTCCTTTTTTGTGGGTTTTTTTTCTGTTTTCATAGAATCATAGAATCATTAAGGTTGGAAAAGACCTCTAGGATCATCTAGTCCAACTGTCTACCCAACACCTCCATGCCTAATAAACCATGTCCTGAAGTGCCACATCTACATGTTTTTTGAACTCCTCCAGGGATGGTGACTCAACCACTTACCCTGGGCAGCCTGTTCCAATGCTTGACCACCCTTTCAATAAAGAAATTTTTCCTAATATCCAATCTAAACCTCTACTGACACAACTTGAGGCCATTTCCTCTCCTCCTATCACTAGTTACTTGGGAGAAGAGACTGACACGCACCTCTCTACAACCTCCTTTCAGGTAGTTGTAGAGAGCAATAAGGTCTCCTCTGAGCCTTCGCTTCTCCAGACTAAACAATCCCAGTTCCCTCAGCCGCTCCTCATAAGAGGAGTTTTCCTCCTCTCTTTCCAGCCTCCTGCCCATCTTTGTAAGTTTGGAAGATGTAAGAATCATGCTTTTGTAAAATAAATAGCGATAAATGGGTGCCAGTTTTTGCAATTGAGCCTGAAAGGTCTTTTCCTGCTTTTTACATGTGCATGTCTGTATATGAGTGTGTGTGTGTATTTCTGTGTATATTACCTCATAGTGACTAGAGATGAGAATAGTAGATACATAGCAGGACTTCACACAGACATTTGAAGAGAAAAATTATTTGGTAACAGTTTAACAGCCTTACAAGTGAAGAAACTCATTTTGACAAATCCAAAAAATTGGCAGCATTTTTCTTAATGTGTTTGATGCTACCTCATCGGAAGAACTGCCTCTGCAGAACGGCTGCAGTCTTGGATAGACAGACTGTAGTCACTGCAGGGGGGCAGAGTAGGGAGGCAAGGGAGATAAAGTTTCTACCTGTAATAAGTAGCATGAAGAGAAGTTGCCTTCAACCTGTTGACAGTTGAAGGCTTTCTTTGGGGAGTGAAAAGTATGTAATATGCCTGGAAAGTCCATTGACTAATGGGCCAGTGGAAGCAAACAGCACTCCATACGTACCTTGTGCAGACATGCGCAGTTCTGTCCTAGTAGCAATACTAATGGGTCTTCCATACCTGCTGATTTCAACTGGATTGTAAACAGAAGCAAGAGATCAAATCAATGGAGGAGGTGGCAAGATAAGCCAGCAGTCCTGCCTGAGTGCACAGGTTGTAGATGGAGACATGTCTGCCAAACACCCACTGTACAAGCAACAATCTGATGGGGGATGAGGAGAGGGAGAATAGCCTGCAAGTCAATTACCTTTTAGATACTTCTCTGTCATGATCATCAACCTTGAGAGTAACATTAGTCATTATTTGTATAGCTTGATGTGGCTATTTTATTTTAAACAGATCCAGCATTCAGCAAAGCTGTATATCACGCTTTTGGAAAAGGCAGTTTTTAAATTTACATGGGAAAATGGCATAAGGTGAGACAACAAGAGAAAGCCTTTAGTTGTGTAAAGTAATATAGACAGAGGATGTAGTTATGGAACTGGATACCAGTTGATTTATTCCTGGTGCCATGAGAAGTGAGTAGGGAGTAAGAAGGTGGGTTTGGGCCACACAGTTCTTCAACACTTCAGGCTGAGAGCCACCAGTGTTGTCCAACAGAAACACAGTAAGCAGCCCTAAAACAGTATCTAGAAATTATTTTTGTAGTAATTGCTTTCACTGTATTGATTTTATTAGTTTGTGATGAGCAATATTTTTAAACCTTGTGAATGTCCTCTTTTTCCTGTTACCATTTTGCTTTTGGTGCAGGAGTAGGGCAGTAAGGCCTAATAGCAAAGGGACTTAAGGTAGGCTTGTGACATGGCCCTGCATAGACGCTTAGGCTGCCTGTCAGTGAACTAGTTCAGGCATTATGAGTAAAAGCAATTTAGGCATCTTTCCACTGTGTCTTGCAGACAGATTTCCAGAGCGAGACGAAGCTAAGAGAGATGCTGTGGAAAATGCATTTGCATAATGCAACCAGTTGATATTATCTCATAAAAGAAACATAGACAAGGAGCTTCAAGAGGGTTAGAACTCAGATGGCTGTAATGTCAAAATAGCACTGTCACATATGGGCCTTAGCCTCATAAATCAGCAGCTGGTAGTTTTTTGCTGGCAGTTACCTGAAATTCAGTATGCTACCATGTGAAAAAGAATGGGTTTTTCTGAGCTTCTTGGACACATATTGCTCCTCCTGCTGGGGGAGAAGCACCCATAAGTGTGTGTTCAATTTAACATGCATTAATTCATAATCCATAAATTTAGTATCAATGAATGCATTTATTGAGAAAAAGTATAATGGGAGAGTTGAAAGAAAGAACGATGAGGATGAGATCTGCATTTTCTGCTTTTCCATTTTTGTTCCTTAACTGTATTTTCTTTCTCTGCGTCAGAGCCTTTACCACCACCACAGCTTTAATTGCCTCTTCTGCTTTCCCCCCACATCTCAGGTTCATGTGGATGGCTTCCCCCTGCTTCTTCAGCTGTGCCACAGTCCAATAGCTCTTAATTTGTCCTCCTCATGATTTTTCGGGAATCTCATACCCCATGTTGCCACCTTCCAGCCTGCCTCGTGCCCCTAAGTTCATCTTCCTAGCCCTTCTCTCCCACTTCCCAATCTGTCTCAGGCTCCACATCACCTTAGTAAACTATTTCTTATTTTCTTGATTTTTCTATGTGCTACCTTCTTGGTTTTTGAGACTAAATAACACATTCTTTTCACTTTTCTGTTTAGAATGAGTTTCAGATTTCAAATCTTTGCTATACATATATATACACACATATACATTTATTTTATTTATTTATCAGATCTTCACTCTTGGACCTTCACAACTCAAAAGGGTGACTCTGGAAGCCCTGTTCTCTAGAGCCAGATTCTGTCATTTAGTAGCTCCTTTGCTCAACATGCCATTTAAAGTAAGGTGAGTAAGTAGGACTTTCATATGCACACCATCTATGTTTCCCTTCTCTTTGATCAAAAATGTCAACCATGTTCCACCTGCCTCCTCCAGCATAAGGTAATCTTGACTTCTTTTTCAGAACCAATGAGAATCACTCCTCCAGTGGTTTGTGGAATATTTTGCACCTGTATTTGAGGAAACATTCAATGTATATTTGCACTCCCTTTCTCGTTTATGCTATAACTTTCCCTATAATACTCTTGGGGGAGTAGGCTCCATTTCACACAACCTCTAGAATTATGTGTTATAAATTCTGTTCTTACATTTAGCTTTAAGTCAGTGCACTGCGTTATGCAGTCTTACAGTTAAATCCTGAATTTAGGCTATTAATGAATCCTTTTTAATGAACTAACATAAAAATTTCAATATGTCTTATAAAAATTAAATACACATTGCTCAGAATCTGAAAGTGATTTCTGGAAAATAGTTGTTCATGTCATTTTGCCTCTTGATAAAATACTAACAGAGTTTCGTAAGGCAAAAAGAAGACATTCCTTCTGCCAGATTTCAACAACTACTGCAAATAATAGAAGTGTGAAAAGAATAAAAAACCAGGCAGGAAGAATCCTGTGTATAGTAAAAAAATTACCACCTTAATCTGTATTTCAGAATCCCTTCTTTCCTCTCTTATGACAGTGATCCCCCCTCTTGCAATGTGTTTTTTGGTTTTTTTTTTATGTATAGCGTGGCATACGCTAAATGTAGCCTATGGTACATACAAGCACATGCATGAATGTGCTACATATGCTTCCTGCACTATGTATGTATGTAGCACATAGCATGACCCTATATAATTTTATAGTACTGACTGTCACTGGTGTTTTCAGGCCTGCTCAGTAGGTAGAAAGCAAACAGATGCACATATTACATGCATCTGCACGAAAACTAGCATTTGCATCGGGGATACAGAAAGACTTAGGACAAACCCTCATTGTGCTACTAATGCACAATAGCCATCTTTAAAATGGTCTTAAGTGCTGCAGAAGATCTATGGTGCCTACTGTGTTCTGTAACCACATTTTCACAGCTCAGTTCTTGCATTTAGTAGCCCTCTTACTCACCTTGCCTTTTCAGCAGTCTGGAGTAAGACATGCAAGCAAACGTTATGACAATAAATATTGACAGACCAGAAAATGGTTCCCCTAACCAGGATTAGAACTTCTGGGGCAGGATTTTATAGTGACTGAGCTGTTGAAGGAAAGTGGGGAAGAGATATATTCTTGTCTGATATGAAAAAGGCAGCTGTTAACTGTCTGAGAAGCTAGGTTAGGTCTAAAAACAGTATCTCAAGCAGATGTTATGTCTCAGTAGCACATACCTATGTAGGCAATCATTGCACTCATAGGAGTTCAGTTCTCCACTAAACAAGAGACACCAGCACTTGGAAGTAAGTAACCTGGAAAAAGCTGGCAAGTAGATGGAACAGCAAAGAAATAGTCACCTTCAGAAATGAGCTGGGATCCGATTTAGGAAAGCAGTGAACTAATACCAGACATAAATGAAATGAAAGAATGCCTCAACCTGGGGTTCCTTTGGAATTTCAATGTAGATCTCTTGGATCCTGGCACACTGGCATGACAGCAATGCCTTACATAAAAAATGCCATTTTTGTAGTCTTGCTCTTGAAGCATCAAAATGGATTCTGCATAACACTTGTTTGGTCTATTCTCTTGTAGAGCAAACTTCTAGTCAGACATGTTCTACCAGACTGCTCTTGTAAGGAGTACTCTCCGTTTTCTTGAAGGCTGGCTCAGCAGCTGACTAAAAACAGCAGTTTGATCTCATCCAGGAAAGGTGAAGAGCACCAGACACTGACTGGCACATTGAACAAAGGTGCAGCGGGGAAAAAGGACATTCACAGGATCTCGTTATCCCTTAATATTGGTTCACAGATGATGATATCTAACATACAATTGGCATGATAATGCATGAGACTTGGGAGGTACCTGCATTAACAAGCTGATGCTCTGTTAAAAAAATCCATTTTTTATTTTTCCACAACATTTTTCCAGTAAATACATATAAATAATTTAAAAATGAGGAGCAAATTGAGTGAAAAAGAACAAATAGACTTTGACTGCAAGGGGAGATGATGACAGATTTCGTATTAAGTTGCCTGTTACTTCCCATAATTAAAGCATCGTGCAAACTTTTCTTTGAAAGCCTCTCATTTACATATGAACACAATACATCACATTTCTGATGAGGAACGGGAAGGTAGCTCTAGTGCCAAACTGAAAAAATTGGCTTTGATTTTCAAAACCACTTAAAGAGATTCAGATGCCTAATTAAAATGAATAGGAATAAGACATCCAACTAAATGTGCGGCTCTAAAAAAAACCCTCCATCTATTTGATTTTATCTTCTAAAAAGCCGTGAATTCCACTAGTTCAGAACATGACCTAATTCAAGAGCACTTCATTAATTCCCTAGGCAATTTTCATATGATTCAAATCTGAAAGGCTATGTCTATGCTTATAAACTAAAGCAAGCCACAACAGATTTTTGAACACTGGTACACAGTTGTCCAACACTGTTAAATTGCTGGCATACTCCCCAGCATGGTTCTGGTCCAGACTAGCCAGAGTCTCCAAAGCAATTCCCAGGCACAGTCTGGGGAATGGCATGGGCCCTGTTAGTAAAGGCTCTGCCCATTTGGTGGGCTTCCTCTGGCCCAGTCATCTAGCATTATCCCGTTAAACTGTTGGCTGTATATACACCAGCAAACCATGCTGCAGCCTCCTTTTCCCTATGCATGTGGTTGAAATCTTATCTTGGCTTTTTTGAGGGTTGGTGAGGAAGGTTCGCACTAAAAGGTTTGTAAATGATGAATGTCATAAGTAGTTGTATGCTGTGCTAGCATGCTTGTGTTATATTCTACTAACTCTAGACTAAAGGTCGCTTCAGAGGATGTCTGACACCAACACAAGCAGTGGAAGTGGGAGCAGGAGAGGTGCCAGGATCCACTGAATTTGGGACTGTGGCAGGAGCTGCAGGCGAGATGCAGGAGCACCTAGCACTCTCCATGGAAGCTGAAGGGCTTGGGCAGGAGGGATAGGATGCAATAACCTGTTTTGTTCTAGGTATGTGAAGCATTGCAACATGGAGCAGAAGTGAGGAGAATGTGGCATGTATATTGGGTTAGAAAAGCAAAGAGTAGAAAGATGCAAAGGCCTGTAGGATGCAATCCAAGTCAGGACTTTGCCCACCACTTTGCAGTTGGTATACGGCCACTGTGTTTTGGAGGAAGGAGAGTTCAAGTGTATAAACACGGGCTGTGTCATACCATGTGGTCTCAGGCTAGAGAGTATTCCTAGATCCATTTCTGTTATTTGGATAGCCGCTTAGGAGGATAAATCAAGAATGATAGTATAACTCTTTGGTGAAGCAAGAAGGCAGATGTTGGTCCACAGAATGGCAGGAAGGACATGACAATGTAAAAACTAGGCATGGAAAGAGGGAACATATATGAAAGGAAAATGAAGACAGAGAAAGATAGAATGAACAAAAGAATGAAGGGAGAGAGGAAGAAGAGGGAAGGACATAAAGAGGCAGAGAAAGGAACAAAAGGCAAGTGCATACTTCCAGGTTAATCAGCCTTAGTTTATTTATTCATATGCATTTATTATATTGTATTTCCTTGGTACATGGCCCACATTCTTATTTAGAGAGAAGGGAATGACAGAATACTGTGCAGCAGGGATTTGCACATTACTTCATCCATTACTGGGCATGTTATTGTTTTCAGAGGTTTATGCATTTTTTAAAACAGCATGCCCCAGCAGCGGAAAATTCAATATTTAAATTTTAAACAGAAGGTCTGAGTGAACTTAGGCCTGCAGTCTTGACACTTTCTTGTTCCTCTCTGTATGCAAGCTCAGTCTGCTGTGGCTGGATCAGGAATTGAACAGGAGATTTTCAGAAAAACATCAAGGGAGAGTGAAGATATTAAAGGACATTGTCATGCTGTTGAAGAATATTTTCATGCTTTTCTGAACCTGCTTGCAGTGGTGAGCATTTGGTGTCATTAGGGTTAAAAAGCTTGACTGTAATTCTCTCATAGAAGGGGCATCTGGCTGTAATTCAGGAGATTTGATTTATACTCTAGCTTCTCTGTGCAACCATTAGAAATGAGTTAATCACTCTGCAGCTTAGAATCAGTGGATATGAATCAATGGATACATTTGGAAAACATATTGATACACACTTATGACAAGTGTTTTAGATGTGCTGAATATTCTATCATAGGAAAATAATTATTTTTCAGAACTCCCTGGGCCCTTTTGGCAGGAAATAAACCACAGTCACAAGACAAATACCATCTGCATATCTGTCTTCACTTAAAACTTAAATTGTGTATCATTTTGCCCTTCAGTTCCTTAAAAATAATATGGTTTATGACACAGGGGTCAAATATAATTCCAGAGGTAACCTGCATTTCAGAGATGAGTGAAGTTATCCATGTCTCTACAGCAGTTTCTGAAGTCCTTCAGAATTAGAGTGTGTTGACAGCACACTTTGTGTAACAGCACTTCTAACCATTTTTAAGAGGTTTTAGAATAATAACTGAAGTTATCAAATGAATGCTAATAAATGAATCAAATTAACTCAGCAGTTAGCAGGTTTAAAACTAAAGAAATTGGCAGTTCACACAGTGTATAACTAGACTGTGGAAACTTTTGACACAAGGAATTGTGAGTGCTAAAACTTTCCAGGGATTCGTGGACCGATTCAAGGAAGAAGCACCCATCGTTCTGTGAAGCAGCCTGAGATGAGCTGAAGACCTTGTTTCTAAGTAGCTGTTCAATCTCTTTGATTCTGAGGTATGTTTGTGTGAAACTGTGTCAGAATGCTGTATCTGTTTTAAATACAAGGTTCATTTTCCTTCTCTACCATTTTATTTGCTGCCCTGAAAAATCTTAAGATGATACCACACAGCTAAGAGTAGAAATTCCCTAAATTCAGTTAATTTTATTCTTGTGGAATATTTACTTCAGACAAGTAGCTAGGTATTATCAAAATCGTGCCATTTTTTTCAACAGCTGGAAAGGAGGAGGTGGGGATTAAGCCAAGCTGTGGATCATTTGATAAGAGCTGAGGAAACCAACCAGGAAGATCATCTTAGAATGGAAACTGTAGTATGTAAAACAGTCTCTCACTAGCTCCTAGTTTCCTTGCCCACATAGCAAGAGTCTACCTCTGTGCTGCAGATGAAGAGAGATGCCATAGTCTGGAAAAGATGTTCTGCAAGGAAGTGTAGGGAAAAAGGTACTTTGAATTTCCTGTTCTAAGCCCTCTGACTGCAAGTAAATTGATTTAAGTGCTTGTCTCTTCTTTTTCCTAAAAAGCAGTTACTTCTGAGTCCCCTTACAAAAAAATGAGTCTGTTAATTTTCACTGTAGTGTTTCCAAGAGGTGAAGTATAGCAGAAATCTGATGCTACTAGAAATAATACTGTGGACTATTCAGACTGAGAGATGCTTCTGACATATACATCTTACTTCTTGTTGCCCAAACACAGTAGGATGATGAGAATTAGGTGAAGAGAGCTTTACCAAACCTGTGACTTTGAAGCATCTCCCACCCAGCAAACTTTTACAGAGCTTGCTTTAATTCCCATTGAACTTGTTGGAATGTTGTTTATCAGGTGTTTACAGAAGAGAGGTCTGAGTAAAGAGGCACAAACTAGGATAATAAAGAATTTGAATTCCCACTAAGTATTTGTATGTTACATCTATCCTGAGTTATTTATAACAAAAAATATTTTTAACAGAAATGTATTTATGTCAGGATGAAACTAGGGATGAGTAAAGGTTTTATATGAGTAGATTTGCCAACTAGCATGTTTTTGGATCAGTATAGATGAATTTGAGTGCAGGTAGCGAAACAGTTTTGAAAATACAAAGACAGAAAATCTAAAATCAGTGTTTTCTAAACGAAATATTTCAATTTTTTTCTTAAAGAGTCTTTCTGTAGGATAACATTTTGGGTTTTAGATAAAAGTGAAGACAAACAGCTGAACAAAAAAACCTTTTACCATTTTGGTTAGAGAAACAAACAGAACATGTTTCTGATTGTTCTCAAGTGAAACATTTTTCAAATTTTTCAAAAATTGGCTGGTGCAGTAAAGGAAAGTCAAGGATTTTCTTCAAGGATGTAGTCCGAGATGAATGTAATTAAAAAAAGAAAAAAAAAAAGCCTATATGCTGTAGAACAGTAAATTAAGAAGCATAAGAGAACTGAAGAATAGACATATTTACTGCTCTTATTAAATGGGCCAACCAAAAAAACCCCAAGCATGAAAATCTATTAGAATTAAATTTGTGCCAAGTTAAGCTGGTGCATATTTCTTGGATCCATAAACAGAGGTCATCACTGCAAAAAATAATGGTACAAGTGCTTTTGTTAACTTTAAAATTAATCATGCATGGTACCTGCAGATGAGTGAAAATTGTCAAATAAAATAATTTCTGTGAAATACTTACCTAGCCCCCATCTCATCTGCTTTTTACTGATTTTTTTTTTTTAGAAATCTACATTGGTTACTACCTGTGGTTAAAAAAAAAAAGTTTTATACTAAAAATACCTTCTCCACAGCGTACTATATTCTCCACACCTGCACAGGAGAGATATTTCATCAATGTAAAATTTAAAATATATTGCTCATTCAGATATATGTTATACTCATGAATAACTTAATAGATGTTATATACAGCATATAAGGAAATTATTATGAAGAGTTGGTGTCACTTGTTAGGTATTTACTTTTGTTTTCTTTAGTTACTTGCTGTATTTTTAGTAGACTTAGGGAGAGAATATAGCATTTAAAAAATATCCCCAGTCTGTTGGGAATGCTGGTAGATTCCCAAACATCCATCTAAAATGTATTCCCTATGGAGAGTTGGTAATGTGTTATCTGATAGTATTCTGTAGAATTGAAAACTGAAAAATAGAAAAGTTGGCCACAGAAATTAGCTTTGTTCTAACGATGGTTCAGGAGACTGTATTTTTGTCTATATGCTCTTGATACCATCTTGCCCAAAATAAGATTTCCAGTTTGCTTTAAATAATTGTTCAGATTATTTGAGGCTTTTTCAGCTAAATCATAAACACTGATTAGCATTAAAGGAATCCTTAGGTAGATGTCCCGAACATTATATTACTCCCTATACATGGACAGAGCTCTGATGCTGTATAGAATTTTAGGCAGCAATATGTTTATATATTGATAACAATTATCTCCCCTGAATCCTAAAATAAAATTAATAACCTGGGTCTCCAGATTTCCATCCAGTTTGGTATGTGCTTGATTCAGCTGGGTACAGAGAAAGTCAGAATCCTAGAATCATAGAATGGTTTGGGTTGGAAGGAACCTTAAAGATCATCTAGTTCTGTCCTGGTTTCGGCTGGAATAGAGTTAATTTTCTTCCTAGTAGCTAGTATAGTACTGTATTTTGGGTTTCGTATGAGAATACACTGATGTTTTAGTTGTTGCCAAGTAGTGCTTATATTAGTCAAGGACTTTTCAGCTTCCCATGCTCTGCCAGGTGCACAGGAAGCTGGGAGGGGGCACAGCCAAACTGGCCAAAGGGATATTCTATACCATATGACATCATGCTCAGTATATAAACTGGGGGGACTTGGCCGGGGAGCAGCAATCATTGCTCAGGGATGGGATGGGCATCAGTCAGCAGGTGGTGAGCAATTGCATTGTGCATCACTTGTTTTGTACATTATTTTATCATTTTTTAATATTTATATTAATATTATTATTGTTGTTGTTGCTATTATTGTTGTTGTTATTATTGTTGTTGTTGTTGTTGTTATTATTATCTTTCTCTGCTATCCTATTAAACTGTCTTCATCTCAACCCACGGGTTTTGCCTTTTTTTCCTGATTCCCTTATCCCACTGGGGGGGACGGAGAGGGTGAGTGAACGGCTGCATGGTACTTAGTTTCTGACTGGGGGTTAAACCATGACAAGTTCCAACTCCCCTACCATGGGCAGGGACAGCTTCCACTAGACCAGGTTGCTCAAAGCCCCATCCAACCTGGCCTTGAACACTTCTAGGGATGAGGCATCCACAACTTCTCTGGGCAACCTGGTCCAGTGCCTCACCGCCCTCATAGTGAAGAATTTCTTCCTTATATCTAATGTAAATCTACCCTCTTTCAGTTTAAAGCCATTACCCCTTGTCCTATCACTACATGCCCTTGTAAAGTCCCTTGTACATGCCCTTATAAGTCCCTCTTCAGCTTTCCTGTAATCCCCCTTCAAGTACTGGAAGGTTGCTATAAGGTGCCCCAGGAGCCTTCTCTTCTCCAGGCTGAACAACCCCAAATCTCTCAGCCTGTCCTCATAGGAGAGGTGCTCCAGCCCTTTGATCATTTTTGTGGCCTTCCTCTGGACCCACTCCAAAAGGTCCATGTCTTTCTTATGCTGGGGGCCCCACAGCTGAACACAGTACTCCAGGTGGGGCCTCACCAGAGTGGAGTAGAGAGGCAGAATCACCTCCCTCGACCTGCTGGTCATGCTTCTTTTGATGCAGCCCAGGATATGGTTGGCTTTCTAGGCTGCAAGCGCACATTGCTGGGTCATGTTGAGCTTAAGTCAAATTTGAAGAGATTTTTTCAAAGATATGCTTCACTCTTATGCTCGTGAGAAAGAAGTGATAATTGCTATTACATATTTATCTGGCAAATCATCAAATAAAAATTGATATTTCTTTCATGATCAGTAATTACAGCTCTGTTTAGGGGAAAATTTTAATAAAAAAATCAGGAGTCTTCCAATAAAAGTTGCTTTCACTAGGTACATATAGCTATTTCTAAATTTTTTTTACACAGAAAATATGAAAAATAGGTACAATTTGAATTCTTTTAGACTTAAACAATAATAAAATATTTACATTTTTACTTAATTTATTGATTATTTAAATGCTGCACAATAAATATTAAAACTCAGCTGTTAAAGTGTTGCTATGTACTGAACTGGGCCACAGGCAGAATTATTGTATTAAGAGTGTTAGCAGTTAGACTATCAGAAGAGCTATTTATCATTGAAATTTGTAATTGTCTGTTGACAACGCTGGATGCAAATATGCTGAAGCACTCCAGTTTGGACTCTAGCCGGTCTGGCAGGAGTTTCTTCATGTCTGCCCCCAGCCCTAAACTCCCTGTCTCTGCATGAAAGATGGAAGAATCCCTGACTCTCACTTCTGAACCACCCAGATGAGCTCAAGTCCTCATGTTGACTTCATTTCAAAATACAGAATTTTGTGTGTATAGTATGTATTTCTTCAATATTGCTTTTTTAGTTTTTTTTTTCCCCATTAAACCTTAAAGAGATTTTATTTTCCTCAATATTAACCTTTTTATTGTTAATCTTGTCATTCCTCTAAGTTGCCTTGATGGGCTGCTTCTTCAGTCTCTCTCTGTCCAATCCACAGACCATCAAACCTGTGAAACTACAATTCCTCCTAATGGCTACAACCATTTTTTGTTCTGTTTGTGTGACCACCATGCATTTAATAAATATTTCAGCTGCACTGTTGTAAAAGAGGGATGGAGACAAAGCAGCAGAATTTGCCATGCCCTTTTGCAGATCCCATGCCCTTATACCTGGCCCCAGTGGCTCTAGTTCAACCCCTCTGGTGGCAGATGTATTGGAGAAGAAGATGATGGCAATTTCAAGGTACAAATCTAGTTCCAGGGGTGGGTCACTGATCCAGTCACCCAGAAAACAACTTCTCCCTTACCCTGCCATCTGGCAAACTCTGAATCCTCTGGGCCCTTCTCTGGGGAAGAGTCATGTTCTTCAAATTACTACTACCCTACCAGAGAGCTTATCCAGAATTAATGGATATTGGTTAAGATTTCTTAGGGTTGGTGACAAGCTGTAATGACATTTTTCAAGACCCCATGCAGCTGACTTGGTGCTTTCTCAGAATAATGGTTATTATTTAGAGCCATATAGCATGTGAGTAGCAGTGCTCTGAAGAGAGAATGATTTATAGGGACCAGAATTTCTTTTATGTGGTGTGCATTTACATGCCAGCCTTCACCCCATCTGTACTAGTGTATCATTAGTAAATGCAGTGATACAGAGGGCAAAAGATCTTCTGCTGACAGCTGGTTTCACAAAGCTGTAGAACCTGGAAACAATTAGAAAACCTGATCTTGTAGTTAAGCACCTACTCATGAAGTTCAGAAGTGCTGCTTAAGCAGTATTTTGTGTTCCCGGTAGGTGCTTCAGATGCAGAAAATTTTTGGTGCATGTTGAACTGAACTTCTACAGAGCTTGGGATGTTTTAATAAAAATTAATATCAAGATGTCACTTCCAGAAAGTTTTTTTTCTTGCTGTAGTAATACTTTAGGCATTTGACACAAATTGCTTCAAAACACCACACCCACACCAATTTCTCAATGTGGTATAGAAACAGGTTCTGTTCTAGTTCTGGAACGGAAAATAATTTAGTGATGAATTGTGAAATATTTTCAGGTGGACTACTGTTCTAGATTAAAGATTAGTTTAATTACAGTATTTTCATACAAAATATTTCTACAGAGGAGATACTCAGCCAAAGTAGGTGGCTTCTAAATAGTAAAATTGGTACTCTTGCTAACACTTCCATCTGGAAAAGCATTCTTTTAGTAAGTGAGTAACATTAAATGGTATTGTTATTCAGGAAACTAAAACACTGTTTTAGTCTTTTGCACCAGGACCTGCTGGTTTGTTATGATCTTATTAAAAAAGCACTCAGACACTGTAAAGTATTGCTTAAAATGCTATTTATTAGAGCTAAAACTATAAAGAAGGAGAAGATTGGGAACCCTGAGCTGAGCGGCAATGCCCAGGCCTCTGATGAGGGTGCAGCACACCATGCAGATCTCGTCTATGGAAAGGTTACCCCATTTTGGTCTTTCAAGATCTTACAGGATTTTCTTAAAAGAAAACAGCTCTAGTAATCATTTTATATAAAAGGGATGTTCACGTGAGAACTTCTGGCTGCAGTTTTAGATAAAGGCAAGGATGTGCAAGTGGCACAGTGGCTGGTGCCAAGCGGGAGCTGCCTGCAGGCTCCTCTGCTGCAACGGGCTGGATAAGGTGACCCCACAGCCATGGGACACACCCAGTGCAGTACAGTGCAGGCCCGTGCCTGCTCATGTGAACTGCAGTGTGGATCACCAGCTCCTCCATGTACAACAGTCTCCTGGTCAGGATTGCTACAACTAGCAACACTATTTCAAGAATCCAAGACAATGGGGTTGATGGTCTCTGTGAAAATTAAACTGTTTTGTGTATGGAAACCTGACAGTATGAGAGTATCATGGTACATGAGAAATTTGTCTAAGTTGCAAACACAAGGACAGATCTTGACAGTGCCTTTGGGTTAGCCAAGGCTGCTATAAATAGACAGCGTTCATCTGATGTAAGTGGAACTGTAATGACAACCACCAGCTAAAGATCTAGCCCTGTGACTCAGGCTTCTTTACCCCATACATACACTAATGAAAAATTGATCCAAGCAATAGGAGTCCTTTGGAATTGGCATTATCTATGTTTTCATGAGAGCTTAAATTTTAAACTAGGAGCAAGAAATGGAATATAAACACTCTCAGAATGTATTATAATTTATTTTGTTATTGCTGGTTCAACTCTGCCCCTTTTTAGTAAACTCCATACCAGGAAGGGAGGTAGGGAGAGAGAGGATACAAGAACTGGACGCCTGCAGGATCTACATGGGTTCATGTGGCAGAGACAAAAATCTGCTCTTGGACACGAGAACTCTTGCTGCAGTCTCTGGGTGCTTTTTGCTTCTCTGATGTTTTCCCTTTCTGGGAAGGAAGATATTTTCCCTTTGCTCAGGCTTGACACAATGAACTTTTCTGCAGTCAGAGAGGTGATGTTTTAGGAGGGTTATAAGCTGTCTCCTCTCATAAGGTCTAGGAAGCTGAAGCAGACATTCAGCCTGGCTGCTGGCAGAAGGAGGAAACGACCAGAGGCATGTTCACTCTCTTCCCTACCTCCTCTGTCACCCTTGTCCTAAGCAGGCTGCGGTGAAGCTATGTCCTGAATAACACAATCCTTAGGCTTCCTCTATGGCAGCACTTGCTACAGCCTTCCAAGCCAGTTGCAGAAAGCGCTTTCACTGGTAAAGCAGAAAGTTAAGGTCTTTTGGGAAAATATATTCCTCTTTGGGAGATTTATCTTAAGCAGCAAAAACTGCGCCAGCATTTGTAGTTGTAAAGCAATGGTTGAGAGCAGATTTTGCCACATACTGCAAAGCTATATATGGGATAAGAAACTATGTTCACTCTATAAGCAGGCTCATCTGACCTTAAGTGGTCAGTAGCGAACTGGCATATTCCACCTGCAATTCTCTCTTCATCCTGAGGATTTACTGCTGCTATAACCTCCCTGCAGCAAAGAAACGGGCCTTTTTCCCAGCAATTCCTGGTGGATCACAGTCATGTGTCTCCTCAGACATCATCTTTTCTAGTGGCTACTGTGGGGTAATAAAACTTACTTGCTTCCTAGTTGAGCTAAGCTATTCACTGTAGCAATAAAATGTACTTTTGAAACAGAAATCTCAAGGTTTGATCCTCACTGATGAGAGGAATATTAGGTAGCCAAACTTCTTTCACTAACTTTATGCTGAGGAATAGACACAAACTGACATATGGAAGAGACAGGTGGTTCAGTGCAGAGTACCATTAACAGTGGGTTTTCTTGGTCCAAGAAGGTAACAGAAATAGTGCCATTTATCCCTCCATAATATGCTATCTTAATTATGGGGCACATATTCTGACCCAAGCGTTCAGAAAACATACTTCTCCCTAGGATTTTACATTTTTTTAGCCACACAAAATATGCTTACCCCATTGCTTACAGATGTGGTAAAGAACAAACATCTGTAGGTATATATATATGGTGTATATCAGTCTATACACCGTAACCTATAATCTGCATTCATCCTTCTTTTCAGTGTGATTGCTACAAGGTGGAACTTGCTGTTAAAAATCCCATGTTAGTTTTAAGAATAAAGTAAGATAACACTATTGCAATAGATAGAATACCTGTAGACTGACAGAAAAGTAGCTGTAACTGTGAGATCACCAGAACTGAAGGGGTGTTGGAAACCAGGTGGAGGGATGCGCTCATTTAGGAACACACTAACAGACAATTTGTCACATCTCATTATTTTGTGTGCTGCCCATGAAGAGCTAAAATATGTATCTACAGACTTGGGCATCCTTCAGTGTGGTGGAAACAGGGAGCAAAGTGAATCACCAGGCCTCAGAGAAAATCAAATGCTTTCTATGGACCCAAAATTTATATATACACTAATCAACTGAAAAAGGACAGGGCATGATCTGAAGCACTGTCATATGAACAGCCATGTTGCTTAATTGCTATTGCTCTCCCTGGCATGATTTGACCTATGCCATCTAGCACACTCTCAAGCAACATTCAAAGAATACTGTTGGTCCAAAGACTGGGCTCCTAATAGGCAACACGGATGAGGTTTCCCTTTTGTGGGTGAGAAGAAAGTTTAACTATGTGAATGCATGCCATTCTCTTCCATTTGCAACATGGAAGAGGAAGATACAAGGTGACCTAGTTGAACAGTGAAGGCCTGATCATGCTCTCAGCTACTGGGAAATGACTGGGCCCAGGAAGAGCAATGCTAATTATTGAAGATTGAAGAGTAGGTTCTCTTGTAGCACATATATTCAAAAATCTCTGCCTGATCCAACACATATGCCCCTGAAATTTCTTATTAAAAATCAAGTAGGCAGGGAAATTTAATAAAGTAAAATTAGACCCTTTTGCATTCTTTTAAATTATTTAAATTAAGTATTTGGGATTATTGATGAAAATCTTAATTAGATGCTATAACTAGTTTGGAAAATTGCATGGTTTGAACTAGACCCATGTGTTATGTCCACTTGCCAGAGAGAGACTGAAACTGCTTCATATTTCCTCTGTTGTAGCTGAGAGCGTTTTGGCAGGCATTTGAGAGAGGTGTTCTTGCCACAGATTTTAGATTCAGAAGTCACCATTATGACCATCTAATCTAACTTTCTGCAGCCTCATAACCTAAAATACCATATATAGCATTTATTGCTTTTGTCAGGGCTCTGAGTGCACCAGTAGGCCTTCCACTCCTGACCAGCCTCCCCTGGGGCCTCTCCCCATGCATACCCATGGGCCAGGGAGCCCATTTCAGCTCTGCTCAGCCTGGGGCTGTTAGTCCCTGCCCCATTGACACTGTAGGAGTGCTGGTCTCCAGCTCAGGCACAGCCATGCCCTCACTGATCCAAGCCCTGACCAGCAGAGTGAAGACCCATCTTGGTCTCAGCTGTGCCCTGTCACCACAAACTTGACCGGTGGCCCGGACTCTTGGCCAACCCTGGCTGCCACCCTTGGGCCTTTCTTGCTTATTTCACCCTGGGGGCTGTGGGATGGGGCCCTGGCAGTTGTGGGGGCCGTGTCCTGCTGTTCATGTTTTCATGCTTGGTCCTCAGGTCCCTGTCCCTTACTGAGCAGCCAGCCATTGCTGTGCCCCGACAATTTTCACTAGATTGCTTGTAAATCACAATATAGATTGAATTTTCCTTGCAGTTATTGCAGCATAAATCAGGAGTAATATCTTAGAAGATTATGTGATTTTCACCTCTGGAAAATCAGAATGTGATCTACACAAAGTCCCAGATGTCCCAAAAGTAAATTTTTATTACTTTTGTAACTTTCTTGTCTAACTACCATAGGACTTACTTCTCCCTTGATACAAGCACCTCAAGGAGAGCATATGCACCATATTTTATTAAGTAATCTTTAAAGGCTTTGAGTTCTTTCATGCTGCATGGTGCAGAGAGAAGTAGAAAAGGAGGAAAAATGATAACATGGTATAAACCTTGAAAGTTGAATCTTGAATTTTGAATCTTGGCTGCAGGAGGTGTGAGCTGGTTGAAGAGTTGTGTGGACAAATTAAGAAACTGAGAGGAGGTGAGCAGACTACACAGTGTCAGGGAAGATGAAAGAGAGCTTGATAGGATGATCAGAGGGATCCTGCAGAGACAAAAGCCCAAGTCAGTCTCACATCAGTCCCACTTCTATCCTAATAACCCACTTGCAAAATCCATCTTTAGAGGTCCCTTCCAAGCCAAACTGTTCTGTGATTTTATCATCATGAGGAACATATAGTGTCTGCCTTTACTGAAGCAAACATGAGTATATCTGTCTAACTGCATTTTAGCACTTTATGTCATGGGCTATATACTTACTTTGATACTAAACACTTTCAATTCCTAAATTTTGAAGCCCTGTATTCAATGCAGGTAAGTTGCTTTGTGGGCATACAGAAACTAATTATGCCATTTGTAAATCCTGAATCCCACTAAAGATTTTTGACATATTTATTACTGATCAAATGGGTAATATGTAGCACTATTTCATAGCAACTGTTCCGAAGCCCACCATTATACAGCTCTTTTTTATCCAAGTACTTGCATTCTATATCAACAAGGATATTTCTTATATGCAATTCTTGTTTGCCATGTTGGAGATATATACTCCAGATATTAATCCTAAAACTGTAAGTTGCCTAATTTGAAAGATGAAAGTATGTACCTTGTTCCTTCAAATACAGTAAGACAAATAAGTTCTTTCTAAACCTTTAAAATTGTCTCTTCAGCTGCTGCCTCTTCCACTGTACTTGCTGTAATGAATGAGCCATTAAAATCAATGGGTCGTTAGAACAAGCCTACGGTCAGATGAATTGGTCTGTTCCAAATAAGTACATCAGTGAGTTTTCTTGTTTTTTTCTTTTAACTCGATTGCCATTCTTTATAAAAGGTATGAAAGGTCTTCATTTATTGATGAAAGCTCTCTATGGGAAAAGCAACTAAGCTATTTGCTGGTTTTTGGCTCTCAGGAGCTCTTTGCCTTCTGGTCTACTTCACACCTCTCTGTTGGAATGTCAAATACTCCTGGCAAATGGGAACTTCGGGTAATCCCCACCCTCAGTATACTTAGCAATTCATGGGGCTCTTGTCTTCAGTAAAAGTCCAGGTTACACTTTGCTTTTTCAGTTCTGGAGGAAAGTAATTCTCCTTCATCTTTCCAGGTCAAATAATATACGGATTCGCAACTGGCCTTCATTACACTCAGTGGTTTTTATTCAGAATTGCATGTATGAAGCTGAGATTTTTATGACTGCTCCTTTGGATACAACAGAAACATCTCCATGAGCTGCCCAAACCACCTGTGTCTCCTGAAGAAGAAGATGAGGCCCAGATCATTAAGGTACACTGTGGGGTACCTCATTAGTGACTGAAACTTGCTAGAAAAGCCAATGGCGAAGTCTCCTCCAGGAAGAAAAGGTGAGGTAGAAAAGCAGTAGAAGGTTCTCTGCTCTCATTTTTCCAGCAACAAATAGATGACTAGGAAATCATAGGCACAAATACTCTCTGCCCTGACAATCTGATGCCCCATTAACATGCACCAGTGGTGCTATGTTCTTTTAAGACTAACGGGTCCAAGGATTTAGACTGAGGACTAGGTAAACTGCCTGACAAGCTACTATTACTGCACTTGAGCAAATACAGGACTGGTGCCAGAGGGCCACCTTTTCACAACTAGGTTTTGCTGAACTTAGCTAAATTCTTACTCTAATCAAGTAGTCTGCTGCCTCTTTTCCCACCACACAGTAAAATCTAAACATACATTTTTATGAGGGATACAGCATAAATATTTGAAATTATCTACTTGGGAAGAAAAAGATACTTCCCATCCTACATGCCAGAAGAATTATGCAAAGATGAAAAATTAAATGATGCACATTTCCACTGCAGCTAGAAAACAAAATACAGAATGAAAATATGGCAATAAAGTGACACAAGGTTTTCTGTTTTTCAGTCTAAAACATGAAATGCAACGTTTGTGAGGAAAAGTTTAACAGTTTAGATGGATTTTTTTCTTTCACCAGTTGAGTTATAACAAATACTGGAAAAGATTAAATAAGAATGAAAAATTTCTACCCAAATTAGAACTTTAATGTGTAAATGACATATCTTCCTGTTCTATTCACCTTTGTCCGTTTATTCCACCTTGGCTTTATCCGTGAATCCTACAGCCCATATCTCCTGTGTGCTGGCCACACTACTTCTGATACAAGCCAGGATGCTCTTGGCCTTCTTGGCCACCTGGGCACACTGCTGGCTCATGTTCAGCTGGATGGCAACCGATAATCCCAGGTCCTTTTCCAGTGGCCAGTTTTCCAGCCACTCTTCCCCAAGCCTGTAGTGTTGCATGGGGTTCTTGTGACCCAAATGCAGGACCTCACACTTAGCCTTGTTGAACCTCATACAATTGGCCTCAGCCCATCAATCCAGCCTGTCCACGTCTCTCTGTAGAGCTGTCCTGGTTTTGGCTGGGATAGATTTAATTTTCTTCCTAGTAGCTGGTATAGTGCTGTGTTTTGGATTTTCATATGAGAATAATATTGATAACACACTGATGTTTTGGTTGTTGCTAAGTGGTGTTTACAGCGGTCAAAGACTTTTCAGCTTCCCATGCTCTGCCAGGCACACAAGAAACTGGGAGGGGGCACAGCCAGGATAGTTGATCCAAACTGACCAAAGGGCTATTCCATACCATATGATGTCATGTTTAGTATATAAACTGGGGAGAGTTGGCCAGGGGGGTAGCAATCGCTGCTCGGGGACTGGCTGGGCGTCGGTCGGCGGGTGGTGAGCAGTTGTATCACTGTGGTTTTTTTTCTCCTGGGTTTTGTTCCACTCTCGCTCTCTTGTTGTTTTCCTTCTTATTACTATTATTATTATTATTATTATTATTATTATTATTATTATTATTATTGTTGTTGTTGTTGTTGTTGTTGTTGTTGTTGTTGTTATCATTCTCATTATTATCATTATTATTTTGTTCCAATTATTAAACTGTTCTTATCTCAACCCACAAGTTTTCTTACTTTTGCTCTTCCGATTCTCACCCCCGTCCAACCAGGGGGGGAGGGTGAGTGAGTGGCTGTGTGGTACTTAATTGGCGACTGGGGCTAAACCACAACAGCCCTTTTTGGCATCCAACGTGGGGCTCGAAGGGTTTGAGATAATAACAGATTAGCCAGAGCGTATGAAGGAATTTAGATCTGTTAGTAGTTGCAGATATTACAGATATCTCGATACTGGTTTACCTGATCTGCACCATGCTCATTTTTTTGCTGTACATGTTAAAGATCTTCAAGGAAGATGTTATATATCACCCCGGGAAATGGACCACCATGGAGAAAGGTATCCAGTACCTGAGGGAATTAGCCATGCTGGAAGGGATTTATGGTGACCTGGACGACGAGTGGTTACCCAAAGATCCAGATGAGGTCCAGCGCACACGACCCATGTGGCGGAAGTTGGTATGGAATGCACCATCGTCGTGTGCCAACTCATTGGCAATACTGAACTGGAAAGACAGAGAGGGTCCAACAGTGGATGAAGCAGCTAGCCAGCTCTGGGAATACGAAGAAAGTATCTCTTCCTCCCTTGTCTCGGCTGTGGAGAAACTGTCCCAGAAGGTTCAGCAACTCGAAGAAGATAGGTCCTACTTTCCACCTGTACAGACCAGTATCTCAGCTATTAGGAGTCAGTGCTCTTCTGCTCAAGAGAGAGGATATAGAGGGTACACACCATGGGGCACCCTATGGTTTTACCTGCGTGACCACAGAGAGGACATGAGGAAGTGGGATGGAAAACCCACCTCGACCCTAGAGGTGCGGGTACGTGAGTTGCAAGGAAAAACAGTCACCAAAGGGGGTTCTTCCAGGACAATTGCTGCTCCGGTTTCCAGTGGACAGTTCCCCAGACAGAGTAAAAGGGCTGATCTTACTCCTGATTTTAATGAAGGAACTCCTGACTCATATATACAAGAAATGGGTAATGAATATTATGACCAGGACTAGGGGGGCCCTGCCTCCAGCCAGGAGGAGGAAAGGGACAACCGGGTTTACTGGACTATGGATTCGGTGGCCTGGCCCATCAGACCCACAGGAGTATAAAGCTCTTGTAGACACCGGTGCACAGTGTACCCTAATGCCATCAAGGTATATAGGGGCAAGATATATAGATGGATAATACATAATCCATCTGTATTTCTGGAGTGACAGGGGGATCCCAACAGCTAACTGTATTGGAGGCCGAAGTGAGCCTAACTGGGAATGAATGGCAAAAGCACCCCATTGTGACTGGCCCAGAGGCTCCGTGCATCCTTGGCACAGAGTACCTCAGGAGAGGGTATTTCAAGGACCCAAAAGGGTACTGGTGGGCTTTTGATATAGCTGCCTTGGGGACGGAGGAAATTAAACAGCTGTCTACCTTGCCTGGTCTCTCCGAGGACCCTTCTGTTGTGGGGCTGCTGAGGGTTGAAGAACAACAGGTGCCAATTGCTACCACAACGGTGCACCAGCAGCAATATCGCACCAACCAAGACTCCCTGATTCCCATCCATGAGCTGACTCGTCAACTGGAGAGCCAAGGAGTGATCAGTAAGACTCGTTCACCCTTTAACAGTCCCGTATGACCAGTGCAAAAGTCTAATGGAGAGTGGAGACTGACAGCAGACTATCATGGCCTGAATGAAGTCACGCCACCGCTGAGTGCTGCCTTGCCGGACATGCTGGAACTTCAATAGGAACTGGAGTCAAAAGTAGCCAAATGGCTGCTACATATCAGCTACAACTGATATCGCTAATGTGTTTTTCTCAATCCCTTTGACAGCAGAGTGCAGGCCACAGTTTGCTTTCACTTGGAGGGGTGTTCAGTACCCTTGGAATCGATTGCCCCAGGGGTGGAAACACAGCCCTACCACTTGCCATGGACTGATCCAGACAGCACTGGAACAGAGTGGAGCTCCAGAACATCTGCAATACATCGATGACATTATCGTGTGGGGCAATACAGCAGAAGAAGTTTTTGAGAAAGGGAAGAAAATAGCCCAAATCCTCCTGAAAGCCGGTTTTGCCATAAAACAAAGTAAGGTCAAGGGACCTGCACAGGAGATCCAGTTTTTAGGAATAAAATGGCAAGATGGACGTCATCAGATCCCAATGGATGTGATTGATTAACAAAATAACAGCCCTGTCTCCACCAACTAGCAAAAAGGAAACACAAGCTTTCTTAGGCGTTGTGGGTTTTTGGAGAATCCATATTGCCCTCTCTATCAAGTGACCTGGAAGAAGAACGATTTCAAATGGGGCCCTGAGCAACAACAAGGCTTTGAACAAATTAAATGGGAGATCGTTCATGCAGTAGCCCTTGGGCCAGTCCGGGCAGGAAAACATGTAAAAAATGTGGTCTACACCACAGCCAAGGAGAATGGCCCTACCTGGAGCCTCTGGCAGAAAGCACCAGGGGAGACTCGAGATCGACCCCTAGGGTTTTGGAGTCAGGGATACAGAGGATCTGAGGCCTGCTATACTCCAACTGAAAAAGAGATATTGGCAGCATATGAAGGGCTTCGAGCTGCTTCGGAAGTGGTTGGTACTGAAGCACAGCTCCTTCTGGCAGCCTGGCTGCCGGTGCTGGGCTGGATGTTCAAAGGGAGGGTCCCCTCTACACATCATGCAACTGATGCTACATGGAGTAAGTGGGTTGCACTGATCACACAATGGGCTTGAATAGGAAACCTCAATCGCCCAGGAATCTTGGAAGTAATCACGGACTGGCCAGAAGGCAAAGACTTTGGAATATCACCAGAGGAGGAGGTGATGCGTGCTGAGGAGGCTCCACTGTACAATAAACTACCAGAAAATGAGAAGCAATATGTACTGTTCACTGATGGGTCCTGTCATATTGTAGGAAAACATTGGAGATGGAAAGCTGCTGTACGGTGTCCTATATGACAAGTTGTAGAAACTGCTGAAGGAGACGGTGAATCGAGCCAATTTGCAGAAGTAAAGGCCATCCAGTTGGCTTTAGACATTGCTGAATGAGAAAAGTGGCCAGTGCTCTGTCTCTGAACTGACTCATGGATGGTGGCAAATGCCCTGTGGGGGTGGTTACAGCAATAGAAGCAGAGCAATTGGCAGCGCAGAGGAAAACCCATCCGGGCTCCAGCATTGTGGCAAAACATTGCTGCCCGGGTAGAGAACCTGGTTGTAAAAGTACGCCACATAGATGCTCATGTACCCAAGAGTCAGGCTACTGAGAAACATCAAAACAACCAGCAGGTGGATCGGGCTGCTAAGATTGAAGTGGCTCAGGTGGATCTGGACTGGCAACATAAGGGTGAATTATTTATAGCTCAGTGGGCCCATGACACCTCAGGCCATCAAGGAAGAGATGCAACATATAGATGGGCTCGTGATTGAGGGGTGGACTTGACCATGGACACTATTGCACAGGTTGTCCATGAATGTGAAACATGTGCTGCAATTAAACAAGCCAAGCAGCTAAAGCCTCTGTGGTATGGAGGGCGATGACTGAAATATAAATATGGGGAGGCCTGGCAGATTGATTACATCACACTCCCACAAACCCGCCAAGGCAAGTGCTATGTGCTTATGATGGTGGAAGCAACCACTGGGTGGCTGGAAACATATCCTGTACCCCATGCCACTGCCCAGACCGTGCCACTGCCCAGAACACTATCCTGGGCCTTGAAAAGCAAGTCTTATGGTGACATGGCACTCCAGAAAGAATTGAGTCAGGTAACAGGACTCATTTTCAAAACAACCTCATAGACACCTGGGCCAAAGAGCATGGCATTGAGTGGGTATATCACA
Source organism: Ciconia boyciana (assembly GCF_034638445.1). Classification (NCBI taxonomy): domain Eukaryota; kingdom Metazoa; phylum Chordata; class Aves; order Ciconiiformes; family Ciconiidae; genus Ciconia; species Ciconia boyciana. The sequence goes on along the minus strand of NC_132935.1, from coordinate 108,070,069 downwards.
TCCCCTATCATGAACCAGCCTCCGGGAAAATCGAACTGTTAAAGACTACACTGCGAGCAATGGGTGGTGGGACGTTCAAACATTGGGATACACATTTAGCAAAGGCCACCTGGTTAGTCAACACTAGGGGATCTGTCAATCGAGCTGGCCCTGCCCAGTCAAAACTTTTACGCACTGTTGAAGGAGATAAAGTCCCTGTACTGCACATAAAAAACATGCTGGGGAAGACAGCGTGGGCTATTCCTGCCTCAGGCAAAGGCAAGCCCATTCGTGGGATTGCTTTTGCTCAAGGATCTGGGTGCACTTGCTGGGTAATGCAGCAGGATGGGGAAGTCCGATGTGTACCTCAAGGGGATTTGATTTTGGGTGAGAACAGACAATGAACTAAATGGTATGACGTTAATTGCTATATAATACTGTATGTCATCACTTTTTATGGTTACTATACACCATATCAATGGTATTGCAGTAAGATTCACCCAAATTAATGAAGAATGAACTTTGATGAAAGTTCCTGCCTTCCTACCCTCAAGCAGATCAACACTCCCGCCCAACTTGGTGTCATCTGCAAACCTACTGAGGGTGCACTCGATCCCCTCATCCAGATCATTGATAAAGATATTAAACAGAACTGGCCCCAGGAACCTGAGCCCTGGGGAACATGACTTGCGACCAGCCGCCAACTGGATTTAACTCAATTCACCACCACCCTTTGGGCCCGGCCATGCTTTTTTACCCAGCTTTTTTACCCAGTTTTTTACCCAGCAAAGAGTACACCCGTCCAAGCCATGAGCAGCCAGTTTCTCCAGGAGAATGCTGTGGGAAACGGTGTCAAAGGCTTTACTAAAGTCTAGGTAGACAACATCCACAGCCTTTCCCTCCTCCACTAAGTGGGTCACCTTGTCACAGGAGATCAGGTTAGTCAAGCAGGACCTGCCTTTCATAAACCCATGCTGACTGGGCCTGATCACCTGGTTGTCCTATACGTGCTGTGTGATGGCGCTCAGGATGATCTGCTCCATAACCTTCCCTGGCACCGAGGTCAGACTGACAGGCCTGTAGTTCCCCAGATCCTCCTTCTGGCCCTTCTCGTAGATGAGTGTCACATTTGCTAACCTCCAGTCGACTGGGACCTCCCCGGTTAGCCAGGACTGCTGATAGATGATGGAAAGCGGCTTAGTGAGCACTTCTGCCAGCTCTCTCAGTACTCTTGGGTGGATCCCATCCAGCCCCATAGACTTGTGTTTGTCTAAGCGGTGTAGCAGGTTGCAAACCATGTCCCCTTGGATAATCGGGGCTTCATTCTGCTCCCCGTCCCTGTCTTGCAGCTCACGGGGCTCAGTACCTGGAGAACAACTGGCCTTACTATTAAAGACTGAGGCAAAGAAGGCATGAAGTACCTCAGCCTTTTCCTCATCCTTTGCCACTATGTTTCCCCCCGCATCCAATAAAGGATGGAGATTCTCCTTAGTCCTCCTTTTGCTGCTAATGTATTTATAGAAACATTTTTTTATTGCCTTTTACGACAGTAGCCAGATTAAGTTCTAGTTGGGCTTTGGCCCTTCTAATTTTCTCCCTGCATAACCTCACAACATCTTTGTAGTCCTCCTGAGTTGCCTGCCCCTCCTTCCAAAGGTCATAAACTCTGGGTTTTTTCCTGAGTTCCAGCCAAAGCTCTCTGTTCAGTCAGGCTGGTCTTCTTCCCCGTGGGCTCGTCTTTTGCCACATGGGGACCACCTGCTCCTGCATCTTTAAGATTTCATTCTTGAAGAATGTCCAGCCTTCCTGGACTCCTTTGCCCATCAGGACTGCTTCCCAAGGGACTCTCTCAACCAGTCTCCTAAACAGGCCAAAGTCTGCCCTTCAGTAGTCCAAGGTGGCAGTTCTGCTGAACCCTCTCCTTACTTCTCCAAGAATCAAAAACTCTATCATTTCATGATCTCTATGCCCAAGACAGCCTGCAACTGTCACATCACCCACAAGTCCTTCTCTGTTCACAAACAACAGGTCTAGCAGGGTGCGTTCCCTAGTTGGCTCACTCACCAGCTATGTCAGGAAGTTATCTTCCACACACTCCAGGAAACTCCTACACTTTTTCCTCTCTGCTGTATTGTATTTCCAGTAGACATCTGGTAAGTTGAAGTCCCCCATGAGAACAAGGGCTAGCGATTGTGAGACTTCTCCCAGCTGCTTACAGAATATTTTGTCTGCCTCTTCATCCTGGTTGGATGGTCTATAATAGACTCCCACCATGATATCTGCCTTGTTGGCCTTCCCCTGATTCTTACCCATAGACACTCAACCCTATCGTCACCATCATTAAGCTCTAGACAATCAAAACACACCCTAAAATACAGGGCTACCCCACCGCCTCTCCTTCCTTGCCTAGCCCTTCTGAAGAGTTTATAGCCATCCATTGCAGCATTCCAGGTGGGTGAGTCATCCCACCATGTTTCTGTGATGGCAATTATATCATAGTTTTCCTGACATACAATGGCTTCCAGCTCCTCCTGTTTGTTGCCCATGCTGCGTGCGTTGGTATTGATGCTCTTCAGTTCGGCTACTGATCCTGTCACCTTTGGTGGGGAAGAAGCCCTAATACCTACGTGACCATTCTCAGATGCTTTCATGGTTTCTAACACATCCATAACCCTTTCATCTTTGCTGCCTCATGGATCTCCATCCCCTACCTCCACTGAGACAGCAGACCAAAGGACCTCGCTAGCACACCGTCCCTCAAACGTTGGCATGCCGCGCTCAGGCTTATCTTTAGCGAGCCTGGTTTTATCCCTTTCCTCCTTCAAATCTAGTTTAAAGCTCTTTCAATGAGCCCTGATAACTCCTGTGCAAATATCCTTTCCCCCCTTTGAGACAGGTGTCATGTAGACTGATCCATGATCAAAAACCCTGAAATTCTGCTGGTGACACCAGGCTCGGAGTGAGGTATTGATCTGCTGGCTCTCCCTGTTTCTTCCCTCATCATTCACAAACAACAGGTCCATATGAGGAACATGTATCCTGTATAGATGTTGCATTTCCTCTTTACAGATTCAGAGGACTTGTCTGGAGTTTCAATATACCAGGCTTCCATATCCCAAGGGGATTTTGATCGTCTTTGGCAAATGGTCAAATTTCTCTCTTTCCACCATGCAGAGAAAATGTCCAACGGGGGAAAAGAACAAACACAAGCAAATCTGATGATTCGACAGGTTGTGATCCTGTTCTATTTAGGGCTTTCTAAGTGCAATAATCAGGGAGAACAATTTCACCCTGTATTTCCTGCACCTTATTTTAGGTTTGGTTAGCTTCTTTGATTTTGATGTTTTGGGGTTCAGTGTTTTTTTGTCCACACATTTTGTTTTAAATAAAAAACCCCCATGTTTTAAATCTGAAGTTACTGAGAGGTAAGGGCCTTTTACAGCTTTCAGACTGAGCTTATATTTAGGCAACAAATAAAGCTGCTTTTCACATTCTCATGCTTAACACCATAGCTTGCGTAAAAATGTACTGCCACTAAACATTGTTCTCAAGCAGCCTTTGTTCTGCTAAAGCTTAGCATCAGAAAGTTGATATAAAGAGTATTCTTCTTCCTTGGAATATTCAGGTGTTTGAACTAAGATTGTACCTGTATCAGCCCCACAATACTCTCAAAGCATATTAGAGATAAAGGCCTTTCACAAGCATTGATACAGTATCTTGGTGAGAACAGGTTATTGGATTGCTTATAATTGCATATTTCAGTGTGCATTGATAGAATTTATTTTCATAAAGAACATCATGGTGTCTGAAGCTTTTTTTTTTTTGCAGATGCAGTAAACTTAGCTGGCCCAAGAGGATTTATACTAGTTGGTTTAAACAAGAATGCATTAAGAGTGACAAAGAGTATTATATCTGTAAAGAAGTATATTTTATACAGAGAACTGTACTGTGTGAACTCAAAGCCAAGTCAGTTAAAATCATTTCTCTTCTCGGTATATCACTGCCTTCATATGAGTCATTAATTCTGGCTACCACAGACACAACTGTAATGAGATGTGGCAATCTGAGCAAAATCAAAATTCATTTGCCTTCAGTAATATAGGATACAAGCTTAATTGCTCACAGGTTGCTGCATATATAGCAACTGAGAGGCAGAATCCATCTGATTAGGAAAGTCATAGAATAGGTATTTGATTCTTTTTATTACTGTAAACTTAATTCTCTTTCTGTAAATGCTCATGTTTTCATCCACTGTAAATAAACCTATTTTTCAATGTGCTTTTATTGATAGATAATGACTAAAATATAGTGTTGTCAACTCCTGTGACTTTAACATGCGTTTTGCAGCATTTGCTGTTTTTTCTTAAAGCTTCAGCTCCTGTAGATATGAGATTGCCAAGCAATCTTAGCTTTCATTATGAAAAATGTGAACACTTAGATTTCATAGTTGTAGAGAAAAAGCCTGAAAATGAGAAGCCTAAGGCTTATAAACCATTCAGCATAACAAAAAAAAGATCTAAAAGATATTATTTTTTAAAATCTCATAATTTTTAAATGAGTCTCATTATTTCAGGTTGGGGTGGAGGGGGAGGAAGAAGGAAGTATGACTCATGGTTTTGAATGAAACAGGTTTATAATGCTGAAAATATAGGCACAATTATAAAATACAGTTCCATGCTCAGCTTTCTTCCCTGATGTTTCTGGTACATTGCTGATATACTTATTGTTTTTGAACAGACCTTCAACAGTGAAACAATCTGGGTAAAAGCATGGTGGATTCTTGATCATGGAAAGCCTTTAACTGCTAAAGAATCTCTAAAATGTTTCTAATGGCTTAAACAGAATTTAAGAGCTTTCTGCATAAGTTGTCAAGCACATCTTTGCACTATCTAGGTCGGAAAAGACTCTGCATATGACCTCTTCTGGCTACAAATCTGTTAGCTGGGAAATGTAAATAATGATATCTATAGTTGTTGCTTTTAGAAGCATTACTCAAAGCTGACATAAAAAGGCAGCAACTATTTCATTATATTCAAGGGAATTCTGCCTGCATATATACAGCATTGAAGTAACCACCAGAAAATGCAGATCTTTATTACAATTATAGCATATTATTTTCCAACAAGAAGAACACATTTTGCATTCACACCCATTAGGTATGTGTCTTATAGTCTAAGTTAATCCAGAAAACAAAAATACAGCACTGTTAGGTGCCACAGGATGTACATGTTGTAGAGCTATTAAGTAGAAGTGTCACAGTCTGTGGGTGAATGTCATTTACAAATCCTTTAGCTTTACGCATGCTGTTTTCAGATGACACTGTGTAGTTTCCAATTACAGATGCAAAGGTTAGTGGAAGCTATTACCTGAGGAGCTGATCCAGGTTTGATACTGACTTCGAAGAGGGATCAGACACGAAAAGCAGCAGTAGCTTAGAAATGATCCTGCAACTCTATTGTATAATATTTGTTTATGCTGGTAAGCTTGTTATGTGACATGTCCAATGGTCTTCAAGACATTTTAGACATTCTTCCACCTTTGTTTGTGTTGTTAAGCATTAGAGATCAGACTATTTTAGGTTTTGATATGAAAATCTGAATGGACAGCTCTTCAGTTCTTCAGTCACAAACTACGTATAGGAAGCTTTTGAATTGCAAAGCTAGTCATGAGAAGCTTGTCATGAGGTTGTCATGAGAAGTTGTTTAGGGTCACACAGTAAAGCAAAATCTCTGGGCTTGAGATCTAAAGCAGAAAAAAACAATGGTCTTTTTCATTACATGCATTGTGAAATGGAAGTCTGCCTTGGAGTACAAGAATGGTTACAGTACCTTGAGTAACAGGGGCCTGATAAAAGGGATAGCTTTCTGTTTTTCTTAGCTAGTTGGTTGTTCATATTCCATGTAGTGCTCATGAAAGTGCCAGACTGACACACCACAAGTTCACACCTTCCTATTTATTGAGGCTCCACTCCTGAAAAGTGCAGAATAGTGTAGCTGAAGTTGTTCACCAGGAATTGCTTGGTACATTGCAGATCTAAGCAGTAAAAATCAGCAAGGTAAATTTTTCCATATTACTTCTCATTTCTCAAAGCTGGAACTTTCAACTCTTGCTTAGACAAGGCCTTTCTGGAATAATTGTACATACAGTATTTCTTTCCTCTCCTGTTTCCTCCTCTTGGCTGCCACCAGGTGTTCTGTGACAATCTAGCCTTGGCTATTGAAGATGAACAGTATTTGTGTTAGAAATGAAGCCAAGTGTAACATCACATTTTATATACTCACTGTTTGCTGCTAATGGAATCATGGAAACAGAGAACTCATTATAAAAAAAAAAAAAGAGAAGTTATTTAATACTTTTAGAAGATTCTTACAAAGGAAAACTTTTTCAACATGTTCATTTCCACAAAAAAAAAAACCACACTGGGACTCAAAAAGAAGAAAAAAACAACACTCTCTGTCAAAAATGTGGCCTGACAGACCACAGCCACGGGATGCTCCTTTTTTAGATCATGTTAAGAGCTATTCCAGGGCCTAATCCAGTTGCTTTAGTAGCTGTGTAATTTTCAATATGATTCAGTACTCTGGACATTGATTAGTTCTGTAAAAACAATGATAAAGCACTCTGGCTATTTAATACAATTTTCATCAGAGATATTATTAACTTTGCTTGATTTATTCCACTTCAGAATACTACAGTGATTCTGTACATCTACACATTAATACTGTATAATGGCTGCCATAATATCTTGGATGACTTATCACTATATATTTGCTACTCTACAGTCCCTCTACTGAAGCTTGTGATCACATTTATAAGAGGTGCAATAAATTTTGGTGTAATTTCTAAATCACAAAACTGTTAGGGGCATTGGGCCAGATCTGGCAGCCCACGAGAGGTGATGCTGCTGCAGCTGCACGCCCCCAGGTCCAACTAGTTGCAGGGTTGAGCACGTATTCCCAGTAGGCACACACACAGAGCACTCATATACAACACAAACATACATCTAGGATCATAGAATCACAGAACGGTTTGGGTTGGAAGGGACCTTCAAAGACCATCTAGTTGCAATCTCCCTGCTGTGGGCAGGGACATTGTTCACTAGATCAGGTTGCTCAAAGCCCTATCCAATCTGACCTTGAACATGCGCAGGGATGGGGCATCCACAACTTCTCCGGGCAACTTGGTCCAGTGTCTCAACACCCTCACAGTAAAGAATTTCTTCTTATATCCAATCTAAATCTACCCTCTTTCAGTTTAAAACCATTGCCCCTTGTCCTGTCACTACAGGCCTTGGTAAAAAGTTTCTCTCCATCTTTCTTATAAGCCCCCTTTAAGTATAGAAAGGCCACAATAAGGTCTCCCTGGAGCCTTCTCTTCTCCAAGCTAAACAATCCCAACTCTCTCAGCCTCCTTCATTAGGATAGGTGTTCCAGCCCTCTGATCAGTTTTATTACCCTCTCCTGGACGCGCTCTAACAGGTCCATGTCTTTCTTGTACTGAGGACACCAGAGCTGGAGGCAGTGCTCCAAGTGGGGTCTCATGAAAGTGGAGGAGAAAGGGAGAATCACCTCCCTCAAACTGGCCACGCTTCTTTTTACGCAGCCCATGATACAATTGACTAGGCAAGTATACTGACCAGCAGACTGTTTACATCCCTGATGCTTTATAATACAAAATACGCACCATTATTTCCATGGTGTACATGAAGCAATCAAGATTCTGTCACGGATGGAGTGAGAGTGCACTTCACTCACAAGAGAGAAGTAAAAATATAGTTTATTGATACAGAATAGGGAGTTAACAAAGTTCAATGCGACAGTGGTTTAACAAGATTCGATGGCGAGGTACACTTGATTATTTACTGCATAGAGGACAAGGTCAGACAAAACTGTCAGGGAGACCCTCCCGTTGAGTCATGAGGTTCGGAGAAGATCCCCTTGCTTTCTAAACTCCTTCTCAGAGAGGAGTCTAGGTGCAGCTAGATCTAGTCCTAGTCCCAGACTTGGTCAACGGTTCATGTCTAAAGGATTATATGTGCGCAATCAATCCTTTATATCACAGCTAAGATTTCAAAGTTTAGCATGCTATTAGTCACTTACCGAGGATCTGTTGCGGCAAGGAATCTCTCAACCTCGAGGAGTAACCTTGAGAGGCATCCCTGCTCAAGGGGAGATCCTGGCGTGCAGCCCGCTGCCGTGCAGAAGAGCTAAAAGGGCCCTGGGCTGTCCACTATTTAAGGAGTAAGATGATTGACTTACGGTCATATTTGCATATCAGCAAGACCTTTAGATCCCTGCTTCAGGCAGCCCTTGGCTACTTTGTTGCCATTTGTCCTCAAGGTCCAGCATAAGCTGGATGCAGCTATCAGGATGACTCCCACTGATGGTTACTGCTTGTGCAGGGAGCAGGGGTGGGGGGAGCACACCGCCACAGATTCAAGGACTAAAAACTTACCCAGAAGTATAAGCTGGAAATAGAACCAAGAACGAAAGTTTGATCGGTTGTCTCCTTGCGTAATATTTTAGTTGCCTCCTATCTGTATACCATACAGTTGAATTTTAACTAGTCATTTTGGCTAGTGCTGTACAACTGCCTAGTTAATCAATTTGTTGATTTAGTTAAAGTGAATCAATTAAGAAAGTTTTGGTATTTCTACAACAAAAAGGAAATTATTGACCGTAAAAATCTATAAACAATGGTTTTACTTTGATTGGAGGAGCTTACCTTTATTTTGCTTTAGGACTAAGGAGGAAGAATATTTTCTTTTGAAGTACTGGGTGAAAATACTTGGAGTTTAAAAGAATGAATTCAGCTGTATTGGGCAGATCATTTAAGTCATTGTAAAAACTGGCTATTTTCCATGAATGGAGGAAAAAATATGTCTGAAAATTTTTGCCATGCTCTGAATAATATGCTGTAAGAAAAAGACTGTAGAGCATTTTAGTCTTACACCAGTTTAGCACAGTGTAGGTCTGTTAACCATTGCACATGGTTTGCTCCCAGTGCTGTTGAACTCCTTGCTAGATGATATAGATATTAAAAGTTTCCATGGGCTCAAAGGAAGATTGAGCAAGATCATAGAAGAGAATGGTTAGCAAACACAGACCAAATACATCAAGCTCACTATATACCTTCAGTGAACAAAGATTTTGTCTGGGAAAGTATTGTATTGCTTCCCTGGTTTTAATCATGTTGCTTTTTCCTGTTGTCAGAGGCATGGTACTGGACTAGATGGACCTGTGGTCTGACCCAGAACAGCCATTCTTATGTCCCAGGACCATTAGTTTCCTTCAGTTTCCTTCTTAATTTGCTTAAAATTTAGCATGCATAAGCATTTGTGTGACTGGAGTGGTATACCATTTCTCTTTGGGAAAGACAACTTTATTTTGTATGGTACAGTTTACTAAATGTATTACTATATATACTGATGGATGAATATAAATAAACTGTAGCAATAGAGTCAAGGCATACATTGCTTATTTATGTAAATGAAAAACAAACTCACAGAGAAAATGTCCTTGCTTGTTTGTTCCTGGGAAGGCGTATGATTGATTCACTGAATATGGACAGCTGTGGGGAAAAGAGGATCATGCATTGTCTGGCCAGCATATTTGTTAAAACCTGTCATATAAGAATTCAGGGGTGAGATGCAATTTTTGATGTTTTCACAGCTAAACCCAGAGTACCTTAGTTCTACATCTTAGTTCTATTATTTTAGCTATGTTAAAATAAAAGTTATTATAAGTATGTGTGTGTGCATGTGTAGAGAGGACAAATCCAGAAGCTGAAATCTGAAAACTGCTGTGGAGGTGGGAGAGAAATTCTGCTCTTGACTTCATGCCCGTGCTGTATGTTTTATGGGGAGCGCCATAAAGGATTTGCACATTTTTCAGGCAGATACATGTTGCCAGACAATCCCAAAAGAACCTGCTTAATCTCTTAGGAATTTTATTTTTCCATACAAAAGATCCTGTGCATTCAAACATTGCTATTCTATGTGTGAAAAAAACCTCAGCTGTTTGCAACTTTGTGGAGCCTGCCTCATTTGGTGTCCCCTACTTCCTGCATGCAGATGTAATTGCCTACTCGCTTTTGTGACTTTCTTTACTGCTGTCTGGTTGGTGCCCAAACTGGAAAGGGACTAGTTGCCAGTTCAGACTGGGATGTCTGTCATATTTTCACTCTGATGTCTGTAGGGGGCCTCAATTCCAGCAGCTCTCTGAGATAACCCCCTTACTAATCCAATGAAATATTATAGGCTTCTGTTTTGTCTCTGTATACCAGCAGTACAGTTGAATCTAAAAAGACTCTAGCTATGTTCAGGTAACCTAGGAAATAGAGATTTGTTAAACTAATAATAACTCTGTGTTGAGAAATGGAGGGGGTTTGGAAAATACATAACATTGGTCTCCTGAGGCATTTCAGATGATTGAAAGAATGGGGGAATTGGAGCTAGAATGATTTTTCTTCTGTTGTTCATTAAGCATAATATTGGAAGGCACAAAGGCTAAAACTGACTATTTTAGTAATTTAATTCTTTTTTCATTCTTTATTATCTGTGCTGTGGTAGCACTTGACAGCCACCTGTCATAGACCAGGGAGCTGCTAGAAGGCACTTTCAAGCAGAAACAGAAGGTGACTCCTGCTCTACAAGAACGCAAGGAATGTAACTGAGTTTGGGGCTTTGTCCTTCACAAAGCTGTACGTTCACACAGAAAGCATTTGTTGTCTCAGTAGAAGACAGTGTATAACAGATGGGGAACTGAGGCACACAGTGTCTCACTGATTTAAGTAACATCTTAGGGAAAGTCTCTGCCAGAAACTAACCTACTAGTCTCCTGAAACTAAGCCAATATCACAGCCTCAAGAGCACACGAAATCTTAAGGCAACTTGCTCCCTAAAGCAGGAAAGTCATCAGATTTCATGCGATGGAAAGCATTAGGTAACACTAAAGAGTGAAGGTCTAAAATTTATCAGAATTAATTTCTATGTTGGAATGTTCAAAAGACAGGTGGCATGACAACTATACTCATAGCTTTTCTTTAGCAAATTTCTTTAAATATCACCACCAACAAATCAGCACTTTTCAAGGTGATGAATAAGCTAAGTCTGAAATAAATCTGAAATGATTGTAGCTAAGCAAAAGGAATGCTTTACATTTTTTACTATAAAACCACAAATATAACACTTAACCACAATCTATTGTGAGGAAGTTTCTATTCATTTTCCATAGCTTAGGAAAAACACACTGTTCAGAAAATCAGCTGACTTTTAATCAGGCACTCCTACTTAATTTTTATATAATTAAACTTAAATCAAATAAACAGTTCTGCTTGAATCATATTACTACTTAAATATGTCTTTTTATTCATACACATGCAGTACATTTACAGGAAATTAACATAACAAAGATGAAAACTATATCAATATATAAATATTTAACATCATGGTAATAAAAAATAATTTCCTTCCAGGATATGGTGGATGAAGTAGAAATGTTGCATTTCTCCATATCAGGACTCATTTTCATACTGAAAATAGACATGCTGAAGATAAATTGGGGAAATAATGTTCTGAAATAGCTGAAATGTCTGCAAAAAGTGATAAAGGAAGTATCAGGAAAAATATTTTCTTCTTGTTCACAACAGAAAATATAACTTGCTGTGGAATAATGCCGTATGATTTCAGCTGGAACACTAAATTAATAAACGATATAGCAAAACTCTTCACCACCAGTAAATTATTTGAAATGCTACCTCTAACACAAGCATAGGATTAAGAACCCAGAGCCTGGGGTCATGTGATGCATGTTGTAATAAACCTGTCAAAAACTTTCCTTTTTGTGGGAAACAAGAGGAATTGTAAGTCCACTATGTATGGAATGAAAATTCAGGGAGGATTCATAGAAAAATTTGTGATAATGAATACAAAACTTATGCTGGGCCAAAGCAGAGGTTTCAGTCTGCTACAGTTTTATGCATTTTTACCTAAAGCATTAGTGTTTTGGCTGGATGGTGGGGAGGAGGGCAAACTTTTAGCCTGCCCTTCCTTGATGGTAGTTTGATTGGAGCCAGAAATACATGAGAACCAGCTGTCTCATTATTCATCCTCCCTTGGGGAAAGTAATCCTAATGAGGAGGCATTCTTCTGTGGATTCCTTGCTACTGCTGATCCACTGCACTGCAGATAATGCTTTGATGGAAAAGGAATAACAACTAATTACAAATCTGTTTCTTGGCACCAAACTTGGCATTCAGCATTGATTGCTCCCAGTCCTTGGTCTGGGAGCAATGTGGTCACGTATATTAAAAAACTTGCAAAATCCAGGCACACTGGTGCTTTTGAGGACCTAGACCAGATATAAAAAATGGATGTTGTCCCTATGGCAGCAGATACCTTAGAGCAGAAACTATAGCTTCTGGAAGTTAGAGAGTTAGTGCAAGAGCACTGTCTGAAACAGGAACACCTTATTCCCTTTCATGTTCATCACAAGATGATGAGAAATTAATTTACTAGGGTCTCAGGCCAGACCTCCATGCCAAGGAGTGTTACAAAAATGAGCCCCAAACCTGGCCTTATGGTGATCTTACTGATTTCAAAGCTGGTCATGATGACTTCTTGAGCAGTGAGCCAGCCTGTTGATTGCTTGTTTGACAAGAGACTTCTTGCCAGGAACCTGATATAGTGGCAATCTAGGATTATAGCCAGATTAAAGCAGCCATTTGGGGATGTTTAGATACTACACTAGAGATTGACCCCTAATGATTTTGGAAGCCTCCAAAGGCTGAAAATGGAAACCCTGCAAAAAAAAAAGCCTGGCTTGGTGAACTATCCTCATACTTTGCGTAGAAAGAAACAGGAATGCTGAAGCAGCTTTCCTCTCTAGGAAGGGTCTGACAGAGAACTAAGTCTTGGTAGAAACCCTTCTTTCCAGGGGCAGTCAGTTTGATTTTTCTGTAGGTGCCCCAGGCTTCCTTACCAAGAGTAGCTCTTAAGTATTAGGGACAGCCTAGTGAGAAGAAAGCTGAGCACAAAGCTGTGCCTCACTAAACCAACTATTCGCTTGCATACATTTGGAATTGATGGATGTAATTATCTCAGAATAAGGCAACAATGTTTTTCAGTATAATTTACAGGGCTAGAAACTGTGGCATCCAAAGGGACATGCTTATAGCTTGTATTTGAGAAGGAAGACTCACTTGTGACATAAATAAACTTTGCTATTACCTCCTTAGGATTTTATTATCCTGAGCCTAGGTCTTGCACCACTGCAAAAGCAAAACACCATGAAAGTTACAGCCATCTGAAAAACATGACTTTGTTGTAGAGACTATGACAAGACAGGTAGGAAAATGCACTGGATCATGAACTGCTAATGGCAACGGGTAGGAGCAGTACTTAGCAATTAACTGGGAAACAGTGGTTGGGGTGCACAAAGCTCAAATTGGCTACAAGATCTTTAATGAGCTGCAGTAGGTTTAGCCAGACTTGGTGTATCACAGCGCCACTCAGACTGTAGCTGGAGGGAGTGCTTAAAAGTGAGAAGCTGATAGCAGCTGTGATGAGTGGGTGTGTGAACAGATCTTAAAAACTTGGCTGGAGTGAGCTAGAGAATTTCCTTTTTAGAGCTACTTTGAAGGAAGGCAAGTCAGACTGGTGCTTTTTATTTGCTATGAAATGCTTTCTTACTATTATTAGCTCAGATGACCAGCTTGAAGAAGTAAATTAAGTTGGCTGACTGGAAATAAAAAAAAATCTTTTATTGTTTATTCCTTTTTTAGCAACTATATGATGACTTGTCATAAGCTCAGGAGTAAGATGGTTACCATGGTAAAACAGAGTGGTAGTGTCACCGAAATCGGGAATCAAACTCCTTAACACCAATGTAGTATTAAGAAGCAGGCATTCTTTATTACGGCGCCGGATGCATGGGGGATCGTTCCACCTAGCGTGCATACCGCAGGTTACATCAGCCGAAACTTATATTGTCCAGTTACATACATATACATCACATTTCCTGGAATGATAATGCATATTCATTCTATTTCCTGGAACTAATTATCATATTTGCGTGGTCATTACACATGCGTCCTTGAGCTCTGAGGGGCTTCCGTGGGGGTCTCTGGTGGTCCTTGGTGGTCGTACAGGTGTGTCCTTTAGTTGACCCCTTCTTCTGGACATGCGCAATCCCACCTTGCTTATGTAACTTGCTCCCCTTCTTCATGGTGCATGGTCCCTAACAATGATTTGGCACCCTTAACACAAACCAGTTATTCTAACTACCCTCGACTCATTGTCAAGATGGGCTGGGGCTGTACTGGGAACATAGCAGCATGTCCGTACTACTCCTTGTCCAATTGTCTTTGGGCATAGTAGCATATCCATAGCCATAGGTGTACAAACACAATATTAAAGCATTGTCTAACCTGCTCCTATCTCTATGTTGCTTAGTTACAAAAGAACAAACTAATAATTTTGGTTACATCTGGTTACATTTCCCCCCTTTGGAAGTTTTGAAATAATCATCTTTTCAATACTTCCACTCTTAATCTTTCATAACTCAACATAAGCAGGTGGCTTCTCTCCTGGCATTGGTGTACGATGCTTCATCACCAATTTCTGTGTCAACATTTTCTTTAAACATTGATAAACCAAACAAATCACCAAAACAACTGTAATCAAAATGACTAATGTCTGTAACAACTCAGTTATCCATCTTTTAAGAAGAAATCCAAAATGTCCCAAAATTTGGCCTAACCAATTTGTTTGCATTTCACTCCTTAAACCTTGAGTCTGCTGTGCCACCCTCTTCATATCATCTATTTGTTCATTCAAAGCAGCTGTAACATTTGGGATGTGCACACAGCAATCTTGATTTCTGTAAATCCACAATCATCACTTCAATTCCCCCATGTGTTTCTCTCTTTTTTCCTCTACTATTTTATCATTATTTGTGGGGTAACTATGACTTGTCTGGTGGATGTTACCCACCTCATTTTCTACTACTCTCAACTGTTCTGCCAATAATCTATCCAATTTACCATAATTTGGTTTCGGGGTTGGAAGTTTTACCTGTTTTACTGGTACCAGGGCAAGGATGCTTTGCTCCACTGCCTCTCTAGCAGTTTTATCAGCCAATCGGTTGCCCACATTTACCACGGTTTGTCCAAATTTATGTGCTTTACAATGCATTACCACTACTTCCTTGGGCTGCTGGATGTCCTGGAGGAGTTGAAGAATTTCTTCCTGAGCTGACAACAGTCCTCTTTCCTTCCAGATAGCTCCATGTGTGTGAATCTGCTTTCTGTGCTGGTGTATTCACAGGGAGAGCTTCAGCTTTCATCACTTGGGTGGTGGTGACCACTGCATACCCTGCCATCCGTTTTCCATCTCGGACAAAGCTGCTTCCATCCATAAACAGCTCCAAATCAGGATTAGGCAATGGTTCGTCCTTCAGGTCCTGTCTGCTAGAATATACCTGTTCAATAGTTTGCAAACAATCATGGTGTAAAGACTCACCCATTTCCGAGCTCAAAAACATTGCTGGGTTCGCTGCTGTTGTAGTTTTAAGTTCCACATCATCCTGTTCCAAGAGAATGACCTGGTATTTAAGCATGCGGCCTGGGGACTGCCATTGACCCCCTTTTTGCTCCGAGACAGAAGTTACCATATGTGGGACATAAACCGTAATTTTCTGCCCCATGGTTAATTTCCTTGCTTCCTCGATTAAGAGTACAGTTGCTGCCACAGCTCGCAAACATCCAGGCCATCCCTTGCTGACATTATCCAATTGCTTAGAAAAATACCCAATGGCCCGTTTCCAAGTTCCTAATTTTTGAGTCAACACACCCAAAGCAAGATGTTATCACTCATGTACAAACAATTCAAAAGGCTTTGCTAAATCTGAGTCCTAACACAGGTGCAGACATCAAAGCCTTCAGATTTTTAAAAGCTGTCCGACACTCAGGTGTCCACAACAGGTAATTCTCCTGGGATCCTTTCAAAGCTGCATAATTGAGGATCCACAATTGACACCACCCGACCATACCCAAAAATGTCCGCAATTCCCGTATCGTTCTGGGTTCTAGAACTTGACAAATTGCTTCCTTTCTGCCTGCTCCCAATCTTCTTTGTCCTTGCGAAATTT
The DNA here is from genome assembly GCF_034638445.1 of Ciconia boyciana. NCBI lineage: Eukaryota > Metazoa > Chordata > Aves > Ciconiiformes > Ciconiidae > Ciconia > Ciconia boyciana. Next base: position 108,053,942 of record NC_132935.1, on the reverse strand, counting down.
CAAAGCCTAAATATGTCACAGTCTCTTTCCCAGTCTGGGCCTTGCTTTTTGATACTCGGTATCCTGCTTGTCCCAAAAATTCAACAAGCTGATGGTCACTTGTAAACAGTCCTCTCGAGTCTCTGCTGCTATCAAAATGTCATCTACATACTGCAATATTATTATTTTTTCCACACTTCCAATTCCTTTGCCAACTGATTACCAAATATTGTAGGACTATTTTTGAACCCTTGAGGTAGCACTGTGCAGGTGAGTTGTGTCTTGCATCCAGTGGTGGGGCTTTCCCATTCAAAGGCAAATATGCCTGGCTATCTTTGTCTAGAGGCATGCAGAAGAAAGCATCCTTGAGATCAAGTACAGTAAACCACTTATGTTTTTCTTTTAAGGATGTCAGCAAAGTATATGTGTTAGCTACTACTGGGTGAACGTCTTAATCTGATTTATGGCTCTTAAATCTTGAACTGACCTATATTCCTTGCCATTCTGCTTTTTCACTAGCAATATCAGGGTATTATATTCTGATTCACACTCTATCAATAATGCATAATTCAAACATTTTGTTATTAATTCTTCCAACCCCTTTCTAGCTTCCCACTTGATAGGATACTGTTTTGTCTTACCGGTTTAGTTCCAGATTTTAGAACAACCTTTACTGGTTCCGCCAATTTAGACCGACCTGGAATTCCACTAGCCCATACCAAGGGTGTTACTGCATCCTCTACTTCTGCAGGAATTTCTTCCTCGGTCTTGGTGTGTTCTGTAACATAAAAATTCTCGCTTCCACAGCTTTTGATTCAGGTATTAACAGGTGAGTCTCCCCATTTTTAAAAATTATTTTGTGCATTCAATTTACTCAATATATCTCTTCCTAACAAAGATGATGGACATTCTGGCATATACAAAAATTGATGAGGTACCCATTGCTTTCCCAATTTGAATTTCAAAGGTTGTAAAAACCGCCGATTTTCTTCCACCCTGCTCCCCCAACAACACTTATAGTTTTATGACTAAACCCCCCTTTGCATATATTTAATACCGAATATGTTACCCCTGTATCAACTAAAAATTCTACTTCATCATTCCTCAGCTTTAATGTAACCAGGTGTTCAGCTGGGTTTGACTCCCCTGGTCTCCTTCAGTCCTCATCATTCAGAGTCATCAACTTAATTGCCTGTAGCAAAAGATCCAATTCTCTCACTTTGGGCCATTCCCTTTTCCAATGTTACAGGCAGAGCAACATCATCTTAAACTCTTATTCCCTCCCTGTTTTTTTCCAAAGTCAATACCATAAAATCTTACTGGATAATCCCACACTGTTTTTGCCACTCCAGATGATTTTGCAAAGCAAAAATAAATACCTCATAAGCTATTTCATCTCATTTACCTCCCCTTTTGCAAAATAACATTAATTGCAAGATGGTATTATATTGCGATGGACTATTCTTTGGCCATTTCTCCCCACCTTCCAAAGTATACATTGGCCACCAATGATTGCAATATTCAATTAATTGTTTCCAAGTCAAAGGATCACCCCCCAGATCTTTCCAGTGTTTTAAAATATATCCCAAAGGTGTTCTTTGTGGGATGGGTTTCTTACTCGGAAATGTACCCATCTCCCAAACGACTAGTGGTTGTGATTGTGCACTATCACAAGCACTAGTCAGAGGGACCCCAACCCTTGTTGGAGCTCCCTCTGGGATTCCAGCCCCCTGCCAGAAATCCCAACCTTGGAGACTTCAACCCCCCGTCGAAGACTCCCCCTTGGGCCCCGCTCCACAGGCTTTTGCCTAGCAGAGACTTACCAACCGAGGTACCTCTTAGCCCAACCCTGCGTAGCTTTCGCTGCGCCTTACGAGCAGGCTTGGTGGGACTCTAACCCACGTCCTACCTTTGGTGGGACTCTAACCCATGTCCTACCTAAAGTGGGACTCTAACCCCACGTACTGCTCAAAGTGGGACTCTAACCCACGTCCTACCTAAAGTTCTGTTGCCCGTTAAAAGAATGCCTTATTACCTTGTTCCAGGGGATCTTGCTCAGAATTCTTCGGTCCGAGGATCAGAGGTTCTCCCCGAGAATCCCTTGGTGCCGGCTGGAGATCCTGCAATCCCTCGGATCCATCGAAATTCAGAAGCAGGGTCCCATCTGGGTCGCCAAAACTGTCACCGAAATTGGGAATCAAACTCCTTAACACCAATGTAGTATTAAGAAGCAGGCATTCTTTATTACGGCGCTGGATGCATGGGGGATCGTTCCACCTAGCGTGCATACCGCAGGTTACATCGGCCGAAACTTATATTGTCCAGTTACATACATATGCATCACATTTCCTGGAATGATAATGCATATTCATTCTATTTCCTGGAACTAATTATCATATTTGCGTGGTCATTACACATGCGTCCTTGAGCTCTGAGGGGCTTCTGTGGGGGTCTCTGGTGGTCCTTGGTGGTCGTACAGGTGTGTCCTTTAGTTGACCCCTTCTTCTGGACATGCGCAATCCCACCTTGCTTATGTAACTTGCTCCCCTTCTTCATGGTGCATGGTCCCTATCAATGATTTGGCACCCTTAACACAAACCAATTATTCTAACTACCCTCGACTCATTGTCAAGATGGGCTGGGGCTGTACTGGGAACATAGCAGCATGTCCGTACTACTCCTTGTCCAATTGTCTTCGGGCATAGTAGCATATCCATAGCCATAGGTGTACAAACACAATATTAAAGCATTGTCTAACCTGCTCCTATCTCTATGTTGCTTAGTTACAAAAGAACAAACTAATAATTTTGGTTACATCTGGTTACAGTAGTATATTGATCTTTAATTTATATTTGAATTAAAGTAAGATATTTGGGTTGAAGAGAATGAGACACAACCTATAATTAGTGGTGTGACCTATGTTTGTGCTTATAATTTATGTATATGTTTTTAATATAATAAATATAAAATACATGTTCTAGTCTTATTGGTACATCAAAAATACTAACTTATTGTGAACTTGAAATTTCAGTCTCAGTCTGTCCTGTGTTATGGACTGTGATTAAAAGCTAGGAAATTAACGATGCAGTCTTTCACTACTGTGAATTATTTTTTTTCTGTAGCAAACATAACCTCCTCATAATTACAGATAAAAGACAAGAGAACAAGTCTTGCTTTCTGAATGTTGCAAATAGCCATTAATAAGTGTAACTTTCAGTGCTGTGTTTCACTGCTTTCCCTGCAAGCTGCACTTGTGAGCTCATCATGTGAATTGCAAAGAACTTTGTCTTCAAGTTGTAGTACACACAACACTTTTCTTCTTTTTTTTCAGTCAACAGAGAAGTAACATGCTTTTCTTCTGGGATTTAAAAAAGCACCATGACATATGCCTATAAATACATTGCAAGATTTCAGTTCTGCTCTATCTTGTGAGAGTACAGATATAAAATATAGATATGCATTTAAGAAATGAAGTTTCCATGAGTAGTATTTCAGATTCTCAGACAGTATCAGCAATGCACCCTATGTAACACATGTACTTAAGAACTCTTTAACTACTTTGCGGCTTTTTCTGCCCTCCCTTACTGGCCACAAACTGACTGCTTTTCACTGATTAAAAAAAAAAAAATTCCTCTTCTCATAGTTCTGTGGGTCCCAGTGATGGCTGCTCAACATTGAACCCATGAGGACAATGAAAATAAAGTCTATCTGGAAATACATAACCTCCACGTAGCCTTTATCTTCATTACCATTATGGGTTGAATATCTTGGTCTCTTCAAACATAATCTCTAATATTTTCATTCTGAGGAGAAAAAACATGTTGTCTAATAATACAATGACTGATTATGATAATTAATGTCAGTGTGTAAATGAAGAGCTACAGAGGAGGGCTTAGTCTTCAGTGTTCTGAGTCAGAGTTGCCTTCAAGGCTGGCAGACAATGATTAAGGCTGTCTTTTTTTTTTTTTTTTTAAATGTAGATTCATAAGGATGTGTGGAGGAAATGAATAACCATGACAGAATGTATGTTTTATGTGTGGAGGAAATGAATAACCATGACAGAATGTATGTTTTATTTTCAGCAGCACTCTGATAATATTATCACAAATGGCCCTAGATTGTTAGTACCTTCCTGTTTTAAGAAATATGGACTACTGACACAGATGCACATTGTTTCTATGAGGCTTTTCAATCCCTTCCTGTCTTATAGGTTTACCACTGTTTGCCTGCATGCTCATGTCTGTCAGAAATATACTTTGCTTTTCCAAAGCCTTGGTATAAGAATTTTTTTTACAGTGAGAACAGTCACCCACTGGAACAACCTCCCTGGGGACGTGGTAGAGTCCTCATCACTGGAGGTTTTCAAGATGCAATTGGAAAGCATTCTAGATAATCTCATCCAGGGTTTCTTTCCCACAAAAAGCTGGACCAGATGATTTTTCGAGGTCCCTTCCAACCTGACCTATTCTACGATTCTATAATTCTGTGAAAAACATATTCCACTTTGTGAGTCTCTGTCTGCAGTTTTGTCTATTGGTCCTGCACTAGTCAGCTGAAATGTCTGAAGGCTTCAACTGGGTGTAGGAAGCCTCTTTTTGCTAAAAGGAACAGGTTGGCATTGCAAGCTAAAGATGTTACTATACAAAAACAACTGACTTCTCAAGGCAGGCATGAAAGAACTTACAGATCTTTTACCTTGAAAAATAGTTTTGAAATGTTTTTCTTTGACCAATTATGGGGAGAAAATATCTGCTTTTCCTGATAAGAAAATCATCAAATATTTACCATCAAAAGTTCTGAGTATTTTTATATAAAATGCAAGTATTAAAAAGATGGAAAAAAGATTCTAAACATACAATCCAAGAACAAGGTTTGCAGTTTTCAGAGCAAACTATCTCAGCAAAATTCTTCTGAGAGTAACATCCATTTCTCACTTCACTTGGCATTTCCTCTACATGAGCTACCCTTTTTTCTCAACAGAATGTAAATGAGTAATGTATTCAAAGTAAACTGAGTTACAGTGTTTCAAAAGAAATAGCAGTGAGTTGAGAATGGGACCTATTGCTTTTAAGATATCAATGTTTTTTTAAGCTGTCATTTATCTGAAATATTGATGAGGAATTTAGAATAAATACGGCTGAGTATGAATCTTTTAAAGACAAAAGACTGCACAGGTTCTTCACTGATGTGGAACTGGAAAAGGTCTCTCCTGTTAGATGAATGAGCGATTAGAAAAAAATCACTTATTTTAATGTATAATGAACTATTAAGAGACCTGTCTCCTATCTCTAAAACTGAGGACAAATAAAGCCCTACTTACTTTTAAAATCCACAAAGATGCCCAAATGTAGTTTGAGAAATCTTTTGGGATAAGCAGTAGGAAATTCAAGGACATTGCAACAATCCACTATGAAGGCCTTATCCAAAACTTGAGAGAATTGTGAGGGGTTCTTTTCTTGGCTTTACATTCAAGTTAAAGCAACTAGTGATTCCCCAGACATATTAATGGCTGTTGTATTAACTCAGGCAACTGTCTTTCATCCAAGGTTTGAAATATTATAAAATATTAAACCCTTCAAAAATATTTCTTCAAGTAGTCACATATATGCTGAGGTAGTCCATTCCTAATTTGTGACATCCCTAACTAGAGAGCACAGGACTTAATTGTCCTGAAGCTGCCAGATATCCAACTCTTTTCTCACATAGAAGGCAACTCTCTCTCCTGATGGTCCATCCTTTCCTTCCTAAAGAGTCTGTATCCCTTCATTGCAACACTGCAGTCATAAAGTTGTTAATGAAGACACTAACAGTAGAAGTCTCAGTGCTGATTTGAAGATCCCTACTGGTTATTGGCTGCTGGACTTTGAACCACTGATAGCAACTCTTCGAACCTGGCAGTGCAGCCAATCTTTCATTCATTGTCCACTTATCCAACCCATATTGCACCAATTTGGTGATAAAGACTACAGAAAAATGTGTCAAAGGCCTTGCTAAGTCAAGGTATACAACATGCACATCTATCCCCTTATCCACACCACCACTTGCCTTGTCACAGAAAGCAAGGACATTGGTCAAGCATGATTTCCTCTTATTAAACCCATGCTACTTCTATCACTTTTTTTGTTTTTCATGTGTTTAAGAAATAGCTCCTAACAGGATTTGCTTCATAAGCTTCCCAGGGATTGGGGTGAGGCTGACTGGCCCATAGTTCCCTGAATTCCCCTTCTTGCCCTTCCTGAAGATGGGTGTGACGTCTGCCCTTCTCCAGTCATCAGGAACATCCCCAACTCCCATGACTATAAACAGTTGCCAGCTCCTTCAGCACCCTCAGCTGCATCCCATCTGGTCCCATGGACTGCTGTGTGTCCAAGTTGATTAAGTGGTCCCTAACTCTTCCTTCCTTTTTTGTGGGTAATGTTTCATTGCTTGAGGACAGCCTTACCATTGAAAACTGAGGGAAGGAAGGCTTTAAGTACCTGTAGCAGTCACAGTCACGACCTATGAAGGTTACTCTACCTGCAGGTATAGATCGTGGGTTTCTCAGGGTTCTGCAATACACAAGGACAGGGAGGTCTGGGTTTCTGAGAATTTCTTTATTACAAATTTCTACAAAACTACTTTTTTTACTATTAGTAAAAACAAATATATATATATGTACACACTACTAATAGTAGTAAATATATATTACAAGTCACTACAAAATTACCACTAGGAAAGCAAGTATATATTACAAGAGTAAAGCAAATATATGTATATTGCGAGTTAGTGCAGAATTCCAATTAGTGAAGCAAGTATGTACTTATGAACCTTTACCTGTGCGCAACCCAATAAATATGTTATATGAGATGTTACTGGTACAACACTCACCAAACCACTTCCAGGAGTGGGGCTAATTGACGACGGAAAAGTCTCATTTCAAAGATGATCAGCGTTACAGAATCCAAAGTCAGCCAGGTGTCCCTGGCAAGGGTCTGGTCTGCCTGGGAGATCTCATGCATGGAAGCTCTTTCAGAGAAGCTCATTTTAGGTAGGTAGCAAGTTACTTTTGATGTAGATATATAAGTAGGCATAGGACAACAGTTTCTGGAATAGTTGTTGCTGATTCCTGTCTTCCTGGAAGGTCAGTTTGTTGTCACAGTTTCTTTGTCCAGCACCCATTAAGGTTTCTTTGTCCTGCCAACTACTTCCCTTCAAAGGAGGTTTTGGCTGAGCTTATCAGGGATGACTTGGGGCTCCTGACTGAGGAGATATCCTTCTTTGTCAGTATGTTTAGCTGGTCGACTTTGTGGCTGCTCCATCGGTACATCAGCTTTTTCCCTATCACTTTTCACTAGGTCCCTTGCCCCACTAAGCAATGGGCTCACACTGTCCTTTAACCTTCTTTTAACCTCCCATGCACTCACATACACTCTGCTTTTTTTGTCACTATTCGTCTCCCTAGCTAGTTTCAACTTTGAAAGCTTTGTCTTTCCTTGCTCCATTCCTACATGTGCTGGCAACATCTGTGTATTCCTCTGAAGCAGTCTGTCCCTGCTCCAGCCTTCTGTGAACTTCCTTTTTGTGTTTGAGCCCAGTCAAGAGCAATGTGTTTACCCGTGCTGACCTTCTGCCATGCTTGCTCAACTTTCTGCACATGGGAATTGACTGTTTTGTGCTCTGAGGAGGCTGTCCTTGATTAGCTAGCTAATTCTGGGCCCCTTTGCCCTCTAGAGCAGTTTTCTGTGTGATCCTGCCAAGCAGATCCTTAAATAAATGTCTTCTAAAGTCTAGGGGATTAATTTTGCTGTTTATCTTTCTTCCACTCAGGATCTTGAACTCCACAGTCTCACAGTCACTGCAGCCAAGGCTGCCCTTGATCCTTACATCATCCAACATAGTTCTTTCTTGGTGGTAACAGGTCCAATACAACACCTCCGCTAGTCAGTTCAATGATCACCTCTATCAAGGAATCTTCAATACATTCTAGAAGTCTCCTGGATTGCTTGTGCTCAGCTGTATTGCCCTTTCAGCAGATAATGGGGTGGCTAAAGTTTCCCATAATGTAGTGGATCTGGCTGAGATGGAGTTAATTTTCCCCATAGCAGCCCTCAGTGATGTGCTTTGTATTGGTAGCTAGAAAGGTGTTGATAACATATTGGTGTTTTGGCTACTGCTGAGCAGTGCTTGCATGGCATCAAGGCTTTCTCTCCAAGATTCCTCCCTCACCAGTAGGCTGGGGGTGGGCAAGATCTTGGGAGAGGACATAGCCAGGACAGCTGACCCAAACTGACCAAAGGGATATTCCATACCGTATGATGTCTGCTCAGCAATAAAAGCTAAGAGAAGGCAGGGGGGGCATTCGTTATTATGACATTTGTCTTCCAGAGCAACCCCTACACGTACTGAAGACCTACTTCCCAGGAAGTGGCTGGACATCGCCTGCTGACAGGAAGTAGAGAATAAATATTTTGTTTTCCTTTGGTTCCATGTGCAGCCTTTGCTTTTACTTTATTACACTGCCTTTATCTTGACCCACGAGTTTTTTTCTATCTTATTTTCTCCCCACCCCCATCCTGCTGAGGAGGGGAGTGATAGCATGGCTTGGTGGGCACCTGGTGTCCAGCCAGGCTCAACAAACCATACACGAGTACCACGGGTTCTGACTGTGGCACTTTCTCCAGCTGCTTAAAGAAGGCTTCATCTGCCTACTCTTCTTGATCAGGAAATCTGTAGCAGACATCAACTACCACATCTCCTCTGCTAGTCTATCCTCTAATCCTTTACCCATAAGCTCTCAACTGCTTTGTCACCTGCCCCAATGCAAAGCTCCATGCATTCAAGAGTGTGCAACCTCACCTCCACTTGCCCACTATCTTTCCTAAAGAGCCTGCACCCCTCCATTGCAGCACTCCAATCATGAGGTCTATTCCACCATGCCTCTATAAACAAAATAAATGTACAGCTCTGCAACTGCAGATTTCTAATTCCTCCTGCTTGTTCCCGATGCTATATGCATTGGTGTTCAGGCCCAAGTTGTGTTCTCACAGTGGAAGTGTGAGAGCCTCCCCTCTTATGCTGTCCCTCAGACACACGTGCCCTATCCCTTGTGTCCTCACTTCTCTTCCAGTTATGGTAACCTTCCTCTAGCATATGTAGTTAAAGTCTCTCCTCAATAGATTGGCAAAGTTGTTTGTGAAGACACTCATGCCCCACTGTAAGATGTGCCCCATTTCTGCTGAGTAGCCCTTGCTCCTCAGGGAAGGTCCTGTGATCACTGAAGCCACAGCCCTGCCTGAAAAACCAGCCATACGGCTAGTGTTTGACTCACTGGGTGAGTCCAATTCCCCAGCCTTTCCCTCTGCCTGGCAGGATGGAGGAGGCACTACCTGGGTCCTCAGGACCTTCAGCCTTGCTCCCATAGTTCTGAAGTCACTCTCAATATGCTTCGGGTTATCTCAATGGTATTCCTGGTGCCTAAATGGAAAAGCAGCAAGGTGTAATAGTCCAAAGGCCAGACAAGCTTTGGCAGTCCCTCTGCAACAACTTGGCCCCTGACAGGCAACAAAGATCCTGGCTTGATGTCTCAGGTCATCAGATGGTGCCTCCACCCCATGCAGGGGGGAACCTCCTATAAATACCACTTTTCTCCTTCATGCAGGTGCATGGTTTGGGCTCAACCCTGGCAATTTCCCTGAAGGGTCTTGTTCATGCTCACCAGTGCCCAACGCACTATACCCATTGTGACTTGCATGTGAAGCAGGTGGATTTCCCTTATTGCCAGCAGTCACAAGCTTCTAGCCTTCCCCGCCTGGCAGCCACCCTCCACCACCCATGTGACCTGGTCCCCAGCTGTCCCACTTCCTCCCTTTGTACTGATCAGGCTCTTTGAGATGCCGAATGGCAGCAGCCTTGGTGCCATGCCCACTGCCCTTTTCCCACCATCCCACCAAGGGGTGTCTCTCCTCCCTGCAGGGGTGTTCCAGCTCAGCACAACAGCAGCACGCTCCCTGTTTAGGAATCTTAAGGCATCTTTTTATTTATTTATTTTAAACTAGTGTGTCTGTAAAGATTTAGTATTTAGAAGCTAAGTTGATGGCTCAGTGGACTCACAGTTTTGGAGTCTTTTTAAGTCTTCGTATACCTCACTTGAATATGGGTCTTCATGAGAAAGATCTGAATGGTTAATGATCTGAACTACTGTATAAAGGTATTTTTCAGTAGCTTTGGGCTGCCCTGGTACCGTTTTCTAAATCTTCCAGAATACGTTCCTGGCAGCACAGGCAGACTGGTGGGCTTGACTTCCACCTGCGACTCCAAGCATCCCACTCCAGACTGGGTGCTGATGCCCACTGCAGGCACCTGCTTTCACCATCTGAGGGTCAGCCTGTTTCTTGTGTGAATGTCATGCTTCCTGGCTCTCTCATGTAGTGGTGGCATTATCAGTATTTTGCCTCTGTCTCCTCCATCAAACCTAAAAAGAGCTCAGGAGAAGGAGTTGTAGTGTGTTGCTGCCTCTGCATGGTGTGCTAAGCTAATATAATTGCCCTGTATTTGGTTTGTGAAAGTGCTTTGAATTTTGAGTTTAACTTGAAGAGTGAGTTTACCCAAAAGAATTGAAATGCAAAGCCCTTAGGTTAGCTACCCAACACTCATGTTATTCTTGGAAACTTTGCTATATATCTGTACTTTGGGCATCTGAAAACCTTTGACAATGTGTCTTCACATCTGAAATGAAACTTAACGAGATATACCTGAAATGAAAGTAAAAGCCCGAAGCTAAATCCCGAAGTTCACCTTCCAATAACACCCTCCTCAAACTGCAGTCTCACCTTCAGCTTCTTTATTTATTGTCTTGGCATCTTCACTGCTTCTTGTGGGAATTATTCTCCAGCTTTTCCCACCTGTAGACCTGTGCAATGGCAGGGAAGTCTTTATGTCTTTTGCCTTATAAATATTGTGTTGGCATGATTGCTGGTAGGATAATAATGAAGGAAATGTGCTTGCATCCAGTGTGACTATGTGTTTTCAATGGTTCTGAAACAAGGTGCGGTTGTTTCCACTTCTTCCTATCAACGTTAAACTTAGATTTTAGTGATAATTCCCAAGAGCTGTCATCTCACTGTTTAAGAAGTCTCCACTTCCTCTTGTCTCAAAGGCCCATGGGGTCTGAACCAGATTTGGGGCTTGTTATGTAAATTATTTCTGTCCCTGTAATTAAATGGAAGTCTATATAAATGTCTATGACACTGAAGTACTTATCTGAAAATGCTATGTAATTACATGAAAAAAAAGTGACAGCAGCTAAAACCACTGCATTCCCTGTGCAGAAATGCAGCCTAAGTATGGATGCGGGTAGAAGAATGGCTACAAGCTTAGACATAAATAAATAATCTGAGTATATTAACTGCATCCGTTACATGCATGCAAGTACATCTTAAGAGCCCTACAGTTTAAATGTATTGTCTTGGATTGATAGTAAGTAATAAATGTATTAGTCTTTTCCCATATGTTTCATAATTAGGTAATTCAGACATTTAATTATTGTTTCTAGTTAAATGAATAATTTTAATTACAAAGTAATTGATTGAACAGTATAAATACACTTCAGTTCTAATTAATATGGATGAATTATGTGGTGTATTGTACCAATACATCTTTTGTTAATGTTTCTGTAGGTTCTAATCCTCTATTCACTGCAGCGAATGGGAGTTTCTGGATGCCTTTTTGTTTCTTCAGGAAACATGATGTTAGAGCTCTAGGAAGTGGTACTGTAGCAAAATTATTAGAAAGATATGTTTGAACATGTTTTAACAAGATAAGACTCTTTTTACAAAAAAAGCCCTGAAATTTTCCATGTGTTTCTTTAAGTATCTTTCAAATTTCAGTGATAAAGAAGACTAGAAGTAGGGCTGGTTTTGACTAATACATTATGTGATTATGTATCCAATGCATATCAGCTAGTCATAACATTTTTACTGGATGTGCTACCCCACTCTTCTCTTGGGCTGAAGAAAGTTTTTATTAATTGCCTTTTTTTTTTTTTTTCAGTTTGCTACTTAAATAAGGATTAATACGTTTTCTGCTTGAATTGATGCTTCTGTGAACAAGGCTATATTTAAGATTAAATCTGACAACCAACCTCTGCCCATATTGCCAGTAGTCTACGAACTTCTCAGCATTCCTCCCCTCTAACTCTACTGGAGGTTTTTGTGCTTGCATATGCCAATCATTATATCCTGGCCTCTATGTATGAGTGAGGAAGGGGTGAGCAGCAGTGATTGTTGCTTGCATTTCACCACTAGAATAACCCTGTTTTCCCCTACTGTCTCCAAACTGCTTCCTTACCCTTCTTCTCCCAGTTACTTGAAAGATGTGGGTACTACACTTATTCTAGCGTTACCTACTTTCATTTTCATCTTCCTTTTACCAGTAGGAACAAAACCTGATTTCCAGGTGCTCATATAAAAGGAAAGGAAGTTTACTATCAATAGAAATAGAGAATATACAGAACCATCAGTTTGCTTTCTCTGTCTCCACAGAACACTATTATTTTTATTTACCTGGCATATGTTTGTCTGCCTTTCTATTTTTGTCATCATATACTGAGGTATCTTAGTATTTTGACACTCATTTGCAGATTCAGCTTTTGAGCAAGGATATGCTCATCTGTTCATATGACACCTGATATCTAGGACATTATAACCCTGACTGTTACTTTTGGATACTACAGTTATACAAATAACTAACCAATAACATGTTGCCAAATACATATTTGGATTCTGTGTTGGGCACACTTTCCTAAGATAATAGTTATCAAAGAAGTCATACAAGCAAAGATGCTTACAGAGCTTATGATCACTCTGTTTGATATGAAGGGAGAAATTTCAGTAAATTTGAGGAGCTGGCAAATAGCCCTGCCCATAATTTTCCTTCAATCATTCATATGAGCTAGACAGCTGTTCAGATAGCGCTTATTAGTAATGCTGAAATTACTAGTTCAGAAACTTTCTTACAGCATGCAGATAATTGCAAACAGTTTTCACAGAATCATAAAATGACAGAATTGTTTAGGTTGGAAAAGACCTTGAAGATCATCAAGTCCAACCATTAACCTAACACTGCCAAGTCCACCACTAAACCATGTCCCTAAGTGCCACATTTACATGTCTTTTAAATACCTCCAGGGATGGTGACTCAACCACTTCCCTGGGCAGCCTGTTCCAATGCTTGATAACCCTTTCGGTGAAGAAATTTTTCCTAATATCCAATCTCAGCCTCCCCTGGCACAACTTGAAGCCATTTCCTCTTGTCCCATGGCTTGCTACCTGGGAGAAGAGACTGACAGCCACCTCTCTACAACCTCCTTTCAGGTAGTTGTAGAGAGCAATAAGGTCCTCCCTCAGCCTCCACTTCTCCAGACTAAAGAACCCCAGTTCCCTCAGCCGCTCCTTATAAGACTTGTGTGCTAGACCCTTCACCAGCTTCGTTACCCTTCTTTGGACACGCTCCAGCACCTCAGTGTCTCTCTTGTAGTGAGGGGCCCAAAACTGAACACAGTATTTGAGGTGCGGCCTCACCAGTGCCGAATACAGGGGGACGATCACTTCCCAAGTCCTGCTGGCCACACTACTTCTGATACAAGCCAGGATGCTCTTGGACTTCTTGGCCACCTGGGCACACTGCTGGCTCTGCACACTGGATGGCAACCGATAATCCCAGGTCCTTTTCCAGTGGCCAGCTTTCCAGCCACTCTTCCCCAAGCCTGTAGTGTTGCATGGGGTTCTTGTGACCCAAATGCAGGACCTCACACTTAGCCTTGTTGAACCTCATACAATCGGCCTCAGCCCATCGATCCAGCCTGTCCACGTCTCTCTGTAGAGCTGTCCTGGTTTCGGCTGGGATAGATTTAATTTTCTTCCTAGTAGCTGGTATAGTGCTGTGTTTTGGATTTTCATATGAGAATAATATTGATAACACACTGATGTTTTGGTTGTTGCTAAGTGGTGTTTACAGCGGTCAAAGACTTTTCAGCTTCCTGAAAGGGTTAAAACCCTGCCAATCCCTGACTAAGACATAGACTTGCATTTTTTTAGTTTCACTAGCATCCTTGTTCTCTTTTGTTCTCTTCCCCTGCAAAGATAGTTTTGGTTACCTGCTGAGCAGAGTTGATGGTGGGACATTTCCTGTAACTTCTTACCTGATAGGACTAAGCAGGCCTTGAGCAAGCTCGTTAGGCTTCCTAAGGAATAAACTGATAACAGGATAACAGGAACTGATAACAGGAACACTGATAACAGGAACTCAGGAGGATTGTGCCAAAGATAAGCACCAAAGAACTAGCTTAAATCGACCCCTTGTAACATTCCAAGGCCGAAGGACTGATGAGCTAATTCAATTACTATATATGGACAAAGGAAGCCCAAAGTTCGACTAGTGGACAACGTGAGGAAGACTATGGAAGACCACCGGGAGGGTGAAAAGACCCTAACCCTAATTTTACTGCGCATGCTTGGACTATGTAAATGAATTCCGGGAACTCATCACCATAAAACTGTGCTTTTCAGGAAATCTGATGACTAGGTATGATTTTTCTGTATATGAACTGATGTGTTGTGCTAACCTGGTGGAGCAATCCCCAGTGCTGCCCAGCGCTGCAATAAAGAATACCTGCTTAATAGTCATCCCGACTATTGAGTTCTGATTTTGGCTTTTCATGGGAACAGTTTGGCACCCCAGATGGGACCCGCTCTGCTTGGCTGCAGGACCCAGTGAGAACAGGACTCCCTAGGGTACCCCCGGGATTTCCCGGAGGGACTCCTTGCCTCAATCGGATCACTGCGGGAGCAGACAAGGACCATCTAAAGGAAAAAGGTATTCTTTAAATCTTTTCTCTTTTGGAATTTGGGACCAGTCATTTGGAAGGTTCTCGTAAGTCATAGGAGATGTCCTACGCTGAGCGCCGTATACCAGGCTACTAGTGCCTGAGGGTATACATTTGGTATTTAGTACGTTGGTACAGGCACGGGTTAAGCCTTGTACTTCTGCAATAATGTGCCTTTTGGTATTGGTACACTTACGAAACCCGCATGAGTCTGTACTGTTGGTGGTACGGATTTACTGGCACCAAACTTGGATATTGGTTTATTGGTATTGAATTTGGATATATTCGTTAGGCACTGCGAAATTGGCAATTAAGTATGAATGAGCTGAGTTAACTCTGCTGTGACTGGTGAGTGACTGAGACACTGTGTGACTGCAAAGTGAGCGTGGAAAACCTGGAGACCTGTGTGTGTCACCCTGAAAATGAATGTGAACCGCTTTTCCTCGTAAATTGTTTTATTTGTGACCCAAATGTATGCGTTGTATTTGGGTGAGATATCCAATGTGAGAATTGTGGAACGTGGTCAGAGTGGCAGGATAAAGCGCGACAGGTTGAGGTTATTAAAATAATCTGTGGGAGAATAACGGAAGTACAGAATCAATAAGGTAGAATGGGGGGACAGCAAAGTGGTGGTATTGTAAAGAAAAGCCCCCTAGGATGTATCTTAGCACATTGGAAAGAGATAGGGGGACAACTAGGTGGGAGTGTGAATAAGAAAACATTAATCAAATATTGTAATCAGTGGTGGCCCCTGTACAAATTAGAAGATGGTGAAAAATGGCTCTTTAATGGATCTTTAAATTATAATACTATATTGTAGTTAATGTTGTTCTTACGGAGAGAAGGAAAATGGGATGAGGTTATGTATGCGGACATGTTTTTTACTTTGCGGAATCGCCTAGAGTGGCAGAAGGATTGTGGTGTTAACCTCCCGCCGCACGGAGGCAGCCTTGGAACAGAGAGGAATGGTGAATAGAAAAGGATTTAGAGGACGAGGAAGGGGAAGGCTCTCTGAAAGTAGAGGAGGACTGGGCAGACAAGAGAAAGAAGTAGAATTCTTAGTAGACACAGGTGCTTCTTTCTCTGTTTTAAATCAAGAATTGATACCTGTGAGTAAAGACTTTGTGACTATAGTGGGAGCTACTGGCCAACAGGAAAAGGCGTTCTTTCTAAAACCCATCGGTTTTAAAGATTTACACCCTGTGGCGGCCAATCCTTATACTTTACTTACTAAATTACAAGTATGGTTTACAGTATTAGATTTGAAAGATGCATTCTTGTGCTTGCCTCTCTCCAAGGAGAGCCAAAACCTGTTTGCATTTGAATGGGAAAGACCTACTACTGGTAGGAAAACCCAACTTACCTGGACAGTGTTACCCCAAGGTTTTAAGAACAGTCCAACCATCTTTGGGAACCAATTAGCACGAGAACTTGAGACATGGGATCCTCCCTCCAGAGACGGAACTCTTCCACAGTATGTGGATGACTTATGAATAGCAACTGAAACAAAGTCTGATTGTATTCAATGGACTATTAATTTGTTGAACTTTTTGGGACTGAATGGGTATCGAGTCTCTCAACAGAAAGCTCAGATGGTGTGACAGCAAGTAACCTACCTTGGATACGAGCTATCTGGAGGACGAGAATTAGGAACGGAGCGAAAAGAAGCCATCTGCAGAACCCCCCTCCCTCAAACGGTAAAGGAACTCAGGACCTTCTTGGGAATGGCAGGTTGGTGTCGATTATGGATTTACAATTATGGAATAATAGTAAAACCTTTAGATGAACTTTTGAAAAACAATCCCACTCAATTGATTTGGTCCAGAGAAGCTCCAAATGCATTCAAAACACTTCAAAAGGAACTGATGAAGGCCCCAGCCCTGGGCCTACCTGATGTTACTAAACCCTTCTGGCTGTTTTACTTTTCTAAGCAACTTGATGAAGTAAGCAAAGGGTGGCCAGGGTGCCTATGAGCTGTGGCGGCTGTAGTACTAAGTATCCAAGAGGCCCGGAAATTTACCTTAGGCAAAAAAAAAAAATCACAGTACCGGTTTCACACACAGTATCAGCCATACTAGAATAAAAAGGAAATCATTGGCTTTCTCCATCCCGATTTTTACAATACCAGGCTATTCTAGTTGAACCAGACGATGTTAATATTGAAGTGACTAATGTTACGAACCCAGCTTCTTTCCTCAGTGGGGTGACATCTGAATCATTGATACATGACTGTTTGGAAACCATAGAGACTGTATATTCTAGCAGACCAGATTTAAAAGAAAAACCCCTGGAAGATGCACAAGACTCCTGGTTCACGGATAGAAGCAGCTTCGTCCAACAAGGTATTCGAAAGGCTGGGTACATGGTGACAACAGCAAGCAAAGTAATTGGATCTCAGTCATTACCTGCTGGAACATCAGCTCAAAAGGCTGAAATTATTGCCCTGACTAGGGCCCTGGAATTGGCAAAAGGGAAAAAGATAAATATATGGACGGACTCCAAATATACCTTTGGAGTTGTCCACGCTCACGGAGCAATTTGGAAGGAACGAGGACTACTAACCACACAAGGGAGACAGATCAAGCACGCTGAGGAAATCCTTCACCTATCAGAAGCAGTCCAACTGCCAACCAAAGTGGCCATCATGCACTGCCGAGGACACCTGAAGGGTAACACTGACCAGGAAAAAGGTAATAGGTTGGCTGATTATGAGGCTAAACAGGCAGCGGAGAGAATGCAAAAGATTTTAACCTTAATTCCAGATAATAGAAGTAGGAGTCTAGGTGACCAAGAAAATGTTGAATATTCTATGGCTGATAAGGATTAATAGACAATATGGGAGGGCAGGTTCCCTCCAAAGGATGGGCCCACTTGAGTGATGGCAGAATTATAATTCCTGCCAAACAGGTATGGGGAGTCGTTAAAGAAGAACACAATAAGACACATGGGGGGCAGATTCCCTGTATAAATTTTTAAATAAAAAATTAATAGGGAGAAATTTGTATACTATAGTTTGACAGGTGACTCAGCGATGTGAAATATGTTTGAAAAATAATCCCAATACAGGTAACTGGGCACAATTAGGAAGTACTGGGAGAGGAAATGTACCAGGGGACCACTGGCAAATTGATTTCTCTGAACTTCCAAGAAAAGGGGGGTACAGATACTTATTGGTACTTACAGACACCTTCTCCAGATGGCCAGAGGCGTTCCCTTGTAGGACAAACAAAGCAAGAGAAGTAACTAAGGTATTAAATGAAATAATACCTTGATTCGGGGTACCTACGGTCATTTCATCAGATAGGGGTACACATTTTTGTGCAGAAGTAGTGCAACAGGTCAGCAAGCTATTAGGAATCGATTGGCAATTACACACACCCTACAGACCACAAGCCAGCGGGCAAGTAGAAAAAATGAACCACATGATAAAACAACAGATAGCTAAAATATGTCAAGAAGCAAACCTATATTGGTATCAAGCACTACCTATTGCACTACTTTGGATACGTGTAAAACCTAGGGCCAAAGAAAATCTGAGCCCTTTTGAGATATTATATGGGAGGCCATATCAGGCCAAATATCAAGGGGAAGATTTGAATCAGCTGGGAAATAATTATTTACAAAATTCTGTTATATCCTTAGGAAAACAATTGGAAAAGACTAATAAGACTGTTTTGGGAACCAGAGCAAAAGGGTTAGATCACCTGATCCACCCATTTAGCCCTGGAGATTGGGTTTATGTTAAGAATTTTTCAGGTGACCCATTGGAGGAGAAGTGGAATGGACCTTATCAGGTGTTGCTAGCCTCTTTCACTGCAATCAAGATTAAAGAGCAGACAGCTTGGATCCATTACTCCTGAGTAAAGAAAGTTTCTGAACTGTGATGGACCATCGAAAGTGTTGGAGATTTGAAATTACGGTTACGACGATAACTTTATTGACTTTAAGCTCATCAGTAGATGCTTGGAATGAGAACCTGTGTGATTATAATGCGATTCAGATGATAGCGAATGCCGCAGGGGCTAAGGATTGTTGGATTTGTACTGCCCTATCGAGAGGTAACATGAGACTGCCTTTGTACGGCATAGGGTCGACTCATTGGAATTGTGACAAGGATACTTGGCCTGAGTTTTGGAAAAGACAAGATGGAGGATATTGTAGTTATGATAATTCAAGCTATGAGATCGGACCAAGATTCAACCTGCAGATACTAGATAATAGCACCCAGATTCTAGTTAGCAATAATAGTTGCCTATGGAAGGCAAGATCCAATAATTGTCTGTGCCATCCCCCCGACAACAAGTATCATAACTGTTCCTGTAGGAATCGGTGGAATGATTATTGGATCAACAAGACTGCAGTAGAAGTAGGAACTTGGAATTTGATGGGATTGAATGTGACATATATTAATTTCTGTAATAGAACCCAGTTAGAAACCTATAGCCCTACAAAGTGGGATGCCAGTAGAAATACATCGGTTGGACGGGTAAGCAAAGGATCATTTTATGGAGCTAATCTCACAGCCACTGATGGACCCTGCAAACTACCCGACGGGTATTGGTGGCTATGTGGTGATGGTATCAGCAGAAGCAACTCCCTGCAGGATGTGTACCATAGGTCATTTAGTTAGTCAGGATCGAATATATAATCAGTCCCAAATACCTAGAGGTATTTTGAGAACGTCCTGGAAATGGGCTAAGCGAGAAGAAATAGTAATTTTATTGATTTTATTGTAGTTTTTGTAATAAGCTTCGTTTCATATGTAATAAGACTCTATATTGAGGACTGTAGCAAGTAAGCTACAAGCCCTCAAAAAGAAAAGGAGGGAATGAAAGGGTTAAATCCCTGCCAATCCCTGACTAAGACATAGACTTGCATTTTTTTAGTTTCACTAGCATCCTTGTTCTCTTTTGTTCTCTTCCCCTGCAAAGATAGTTTTGGTTACCTGCTGAGCAGAGTTGATGGTGGGACATTTCCTGTGACTTCTTACCTGATAGGACTAAGCAGGCCTTGAGCAAGCTCGTTAGGCTTCCTAATTAAATCACTGATAACAGGGACTCAGGACGATTGTGCCAAAGATAAGCACCAAAGAACTAGCTTAAATCGACCCCCTTGTAACATTCCAAGGCCGAAGGACTGATGAGCTAATTCAATGACTATATATGGACAAAGGAAGCCCAAAGTTCGACTAGTGGACAACGTGAGGAAGACTATGGAAGACCACCGGGAGGGTGAAAAGACCCTAACCCTAATTTTACTGCGCATGCTTGGACTATGTAAATGAATTCCAGGAACTCATCACCATAAAACTGCGCTTTTCAGGAAATCTGATGACTAGGTATGATTTTTCTGTATATGAACTGATGTGTTGTGCTAACCTGGTGGAGCAATCCCCAGTGCTGCCCGGTGCTGCAATAAAGAATGCCTGCTTAATAGTCATACTGACTATTGAGTTCTGATTTTGGCTTTTCACGACAACATTCCCATGCTCTGCCAGGCAAAGAAGAAACTGGGAGGGGGCACAGCCAGGATAGTTGATCCAAACTGACCAAAGGGCTATTCCATACCGTATGTTGTCATGCTTAGTATATAAACTGGGGAGAGTTGGCCGGGGGGTAGCAATCGCTGCTCGGGGACTAGTTGGGCGTCGGTCGGCGGGTGGTGAGCATTTGTATCACTGTTTTTTTTTTTCTCCTGGGTTTTGTTCCACTCTCGCTCTCTTGTTGTTTTCCTTCTCATTACTATTATTATTATTGTTGTTGTTGTTGTTATTGTTATCATTATTATCATTATTATCATTATTATTTTGTTCCAATTACTAAACTGTTCTTATCTCAACCCACAAGTTTTCTTACTTTTGCTCTTCCAATTCTCTCCCCCGTCCCACCAAGGGGGGAGGGTGAGTGAGCAGCTGTGTGGTACTTAATTGGTGACTGGGGCTAAACCACAACAGTCCTTTTTGGCGTCCAACGTGAGGCTCTGTCACAGATGGAATGAGGGTGCACTTCACTCACAAGAGAGAAGTAAAAATATAGTTTATTGATACAGAATAGGGAGTTAACAAAGTTCAATGTGACAGTGGTTTAACAAGATTTGATGGCAAGGTACACTTGATTATTTACTGCATAGAGGACAGGGTCAGACAAAACTGTCAGGGAGACCCTCCCGTTGAGTCATGAGGTTCGGAGAAGACCCCCTTGCTTTCTAAACTCCTTCTCAGAGAGGAGTCTAGGTGCAGCTAGATCCAGTCCTAGTCCCAGACTTGGTCAACGTTTCATGTCTAAAGGATTATATGTGCGCAATCAATCCTTTATATCACTTAGCTAAAATTTCAAAGTTTAGCATGCTATTAGTCACTTACCGAGGATCTGTTGCGGCAAGGAATCTCTCAACCTCGAGGAGTAACCTTGAGAGGCGTCCCTGCTCAAGGGGAGATCCTGGCGTGCAGCCCGCTGCTGTGCAGGAGAGCTCAAAGGGCTCTTGGGCTGCTCACTATTTATGGGGGATAAGATGATTGACCCATAGTCATATTTGCATGCTGACCACAGATATGAGTTTCTTCGGTGGGCGCATTGCACAATAGCCCTAGGCTATTGTGTTGTTATCTGTCTCCTGAATCCACTTTGAGCTGATGCAGCCATTGTGACCAGATGCATCCCTTACAATCACCACTGGTGATTATCACCTAAGCAGAATTGCAGGAGATAAAGGTCGGGACAAGGGAAGCACACAGTCACACTCCACCCTGTGACTATAGTCAATTCATCTTATTCTCACAGAGTGGTGGTATGGTCACCTCTTGCCTCTGTGCCATAAATAGTATATTGATAATTTATGCACTTATAGATTCACAGTAAGTAGACAGTGAAGCACTGCTATTTGTTATGCGTTAATTTGTATGTTTTGGGGGGTTGAAGTTTGGTTATTTGTTTTATCATGTACGAAACCTTTATGTACAATCTAATTATAAGCAATAGACACATTAATGTTAGAGTCAGTAAAATGACAACTGGGTGAAGCATAAGATTAAACACTCCCGTTGCTGTCAGTGACCATCCAAGAAGGGTTTCCCTCCAATGGTGTTCTCCATCCTTCTTCACTCTTTCCAAGACATGGTGTATCTCTTCTGCATCATGATGAACGGTGATCAGAGATTTGTGTCCATTCTTTCGGATGCATTCTAGCAGTTGACACAGGTCATCGTGTTGTAGTAGTTTCTTCACTAATGTAATACTCATTCCAATGGGGGTAGGCAATAAATCTTGACTCTATGTATAGTAAAGTTATGAACACAAATATTTGAGCGATAACTTGTATCTACAGTAATGTTATCTATGAATATAAAATCACAAAGGGTTCTCATACAAACACATACAAGTACAGTTTCAGGGGCTTCATCACGTATGACAAACATTTTGTTCAGTGTCAAGACAGATGTCTTGGGCTTTGATGGTGTTACTCTCACAAAAAAATCCTTGTTGTTCCCATACAACGCATGCATTAACATCAACAGTTTGTTAGGGTTTGGAAGAGTAACATGAACACAGCATTTCCATCTGACATCCGGTGGGGTGCTGTAAGAGAAAATAGAGACTTGTTTCGGTGGGGAGAGTCTGAACAGGTTACCCCATTAAGAAGAAGGAAAAATCCATTGTGAACTAATTCTGTGTTTTGCACCACTGCTATCAGTAGCTTCCCAGGCAAGTGGGCCACGAGATTTAATTAAAGTCATAGGCACAGTACCGATGGATGGTAAATTGACCATCACAGGCTGTCCTGGCTGTAATGTCATTGGATATTCTCTTTTCCTAGTAGGTGGAACGCTAAGCTCAGTTTTTACAAAGAATGCTCGGCTTACAGGGCTTCCAGTAGGCCCGTATCGATTATTTAATTGATGGAGTACTTTGGGAAGTCTCGTATCCCATTGAGCTTCCTGTGGTTTGAGATTCCTTTTCAACAAGCCACTAGCTCTTTCTACCATCCCATTTGATTGAGGGTAGTATGGGGTGTGAAATACCCATCTAATTCCCTCTTGTTTTGCCCAATCTTGCACTTCCTTACACGAAAAGTGTGAGCCATTATCACTCTGGATAGCATCAGGAGTAGGTAGATTTGAGAACCAAAATGATAGCCCTCACACTGTATTTTGCCCATCGGCTTTCCGACATTTAGTTGCCATAAGCAAGCCAGAGACTACTTCCACTCCTGTAAGGATGTATGGATATCCTGCAGAGGATTTGAATGGTCTGATGTAATAAATTTGCCATGTAGACCATAAAGCTTTCCCTTCATTGATATGTAAAGGTGGTGCTTTATCAGGATGATCTGCTTGTAATTTCAGTCTACACTGAGGACATTCTGTAAGAACAGTTTCACAAGTTTTTCTATTTATAGGCCAGCCTTTACTCTGTGCAGCAAAGTAAAGTGCTTCTTTACGTGTGTGGCCTAGGCTTTGATGTAACCATTCTCCCAGTCGATACCACTCAGGATTTAAGGTGATTTTCCTAATTTTAGTTAGCTCATCTACCTTTTGATTCCACTTTGTGGCTGGTTGATTATCTTTAGCATGAGCTTTTACCCATCCCATCTTGAAAGGTGTTTTCCTGGCTATATCTTGTAATAATTGCCAATCTTTGTTTCTCCAAACTGGGGATCTATTTACTTCCCAATTCAAGGTTTCCTATTGACAGAGCCACTGTGTGGCACCGGCACACAGCATAAGAGTCTACATATATGATTTTTGCTCCATTCCGTGCTGCCAAAACAACTGCTCTTATTTCTCCTACTTGTGCACTGCCTTCACCCTCTTCTACTACTTGTTTGCCAGTGGTAATATCTAATGCAGCAGCCTTATATTGCCATTTACCGTTTACCCTTTTTGCTGAAGCATCTGTAAACCAAATGTTTTCTGCTGGTGTACCCTCAGTGAGGGGTGGTGCATCCAGAATGGGTGAAGGTTTAAATGGTTGTTGTAATGCTAAAGGGTCTGTGTTCATGGGCATCTGCAATTTGGAAACCTTAGTGTGTCCTTCCGTTAGTCGCATATTTTCTGCATCTCCTGTTAGGTAGGCATACCATTTTCGGGCAGTGGGTTTTTGTGCAACTCCTTCTGGGGGAGCAGTCCCCTTTAGGATTGCTTCTAGTAAATTAAATGGTCCTCTAGTTTGCACAGGTTGTCCCTGATGTATTTTCTCAACTTGTTTAACTGCTCGGACTAAAGGTAAAAGTCCCTTTTCCCATTCAGAGTATCGTTGTTCTGTTTCTTTAAATGCGGTTGTGCTAAACAATAAAGGTCTTTTTGGCCCATCGGGCCCAGTTTGGAACAGGTTACAGTAAGTAGCATGTTTGGCGAAACCCCATTCGGCTATAATAGGGTCGCAGGGGTGTACTGGTCCCAGTGACTGATATGTTTTTAACTCTTCAGTTAGAGTTTTGACTGCCTCTTTATGTTCTAATTTCCACTCCCAGGGTTTGCCTTTCCCTAAGAGTGAGTATAAGGGATGGGAAATGATAGAAAATCCAGGTACATGCTTCCTCCAATATCCTAAAGTTCCCATTAATTGTTGTAACTCCTTCCTTGATTGGGGCATTTGCAGCTCTTCGATTTTTCTTAAAAACAGGAGGAATCACTGCACTGCCTGCTATCCATCAAGTACCTAAAAATTTTACTTCTTTACTTGGTCCCTGACATTTTCCGGGTGGAATCTCAATTTCTGCTTTATTTAGTGCTTGCCATACTGCTGCTGCCGCTTCCCCCACCTTTTCAGGGGAAGTTCCTCCAATCAGACTATCATCTATATATTGGTACAGTTTCACTTCTTGGGGGAGTGAGACTGTCTGTAAAAGTTCAGCAAGCGGGGCATGAGCAATCGTGGGTGAATGCTTATACCCCTGTGGGAGTCTGTTAAAGGTATATTGTATTCCCTCCCAAGTGAAAGCAGACTTCTCTTTATCTTCCTCCTTTAAGGGAGCCATAAAGAACATATCCTTTACATCTAGGGCTGCCATCCATGGGTGTGCAGCTGCTTGCAAAGTAGCTGTTAAGTTGGCAATGTTTGGCACAGCAGCTGTGAGCGGGGCTGTATTGGCGTTCAGGCGCCGATAATCGACAGCTAAACGCCACCTCCCGTCTGGTTTCTGGATGGGCCAGACAGGTGAGTTATATGGGGAGTGCGTTCTGGAGATAATTTGTCATTTCTCCAAATCAGCTATGACTTCAGAAATTCCATTTCGTGCCGCAGCAGAAATGGGATATTGCGGTACGTTGGTGATTTTTGACTTGGGGAGTGCAGGGGCTGCTCGCAGTGCCCGCACTGCAGCCTCCCAGTTTCTGCTGGGGTTGGGATCGATGTTCGAGCCGAAGGACCACACGCTGCTGTTCGACAGGCGCCAGGTTCGTCCGTTTAAAACATCAAAACCTAAAATATTTTCATGGTGATCTTTAATTGCAAAGCGAATACTCGACATGCACTTCTCGCCTGGGAGCCATAAATTGACCTTGGCAGTTTGGCACTGAACACTCACTCCGTTCACGCCGGTAATTTTAACTCTTTGCTATCTGGGTCATACACCCAGCTTCTCGGCATCTTGTTGTGTTAATAGTGAAATTTGTGCTCCCGTATCTATTAAAAACTTTACCAATTGTCCTTGAGGACCAACTGGAATTAAAATGTATGGGCCATTATCATTTATCCACTGATAAGCCTCCACTTTCCGGACAGGCAGGCCCAGTTGCCTTCCAGACACTACTCGTTTTTTGACTTCGTGCCCGGCAGTTCCTCCCTAAGGGGGAGGAAGGGGTTATCTCCCCTTCTGGGGTCTGGCGCAGGAGGAGTTGAAATATGGTCCTTCCTTTCACCGTTTCTGGAATCTTTTCATCTCATTTCTGGAATGCTTCAATTAGACTTAAAATAATGCCAGTAGGCTGACCTTGAATCGCAGCTCTGGGAATGCCTAAAGCTAATGCATTCCTCCAAAATTCATTCCTCTGTTCTCGACATTCTGTTTGGGGGTTTTTACATTTGTTTCCCTTCGATCTAGTTTCTCTTCCCCGTTTTATGGGTCTTACTTTGTGCTCTCCTCCCTGGGGCTTCAGGTTTTGTTTTTCAGCTGGTGCATCGTCCCAGCCCATCTCACGGCTGTAGTTAACAATGCCGTGCATCAATTCTGCCCAGGTAGGGAGCTGCTTGTGGGCATTTTGAGCGTTATCACCTAGTCCCTCATTGTGTTCTGTGTCTTTCTTGATCTCATCTCGTTTTGCAGCTAAATGGGGTTTAAGAATTGCCGGGGCTCCTCTAATCAGTGGTTTTAACATTGCAAAATCTACTGTAGCAGACAGTGGGACATCATGGCATCCTCATTTGTGCATGGCTTGTTTACAGGCGGTTTTTGTGACGGCTGTAGAGAGCTCACTTAAAGATTTAAATGGGAATTATGGAGGGTTCACCTCGCTCCATGCTGTCTATTCCTCCAGCCCAATAAGCTACTTGGCTGGTGATAGACTGAGGCATATTTGTCGGGTCGGGTCCTAAATTTAAGAAAACTCCCGGACCCCAATAGCCGCTTGCTTCATCCTCACTCAACATTATTCGGTCACCGCCACTGAGGCATACTCGCCATGTAACCAGATGTAACCAAAATTATTAGTTTGTTCTTTTGTAACTAAGCAACATAGAGATAGGAGCAGGTTAGACAATGCTTTAATATTGTGTTTGTACACCTATGGCTATGGATATGCTACTATGCCCAAAGACAATTGGACAAGGAGTAGTACGGACATGCTGCTATGTTCCCAGTACAGCCCCAGCCCATCTTGACAATGAGTCGAGGGTAGTTAGAATAATTGGTTTGTGTTAAGGGTGCCAAATCATTGTTAGGGACCATGCACCATGAAGAAGGGGAGCAAGTTACATAAGCAAGGTGGGATGGCGCATGTCCAGAAGAAGGGGTCAACTAAAGGACACACCTGTACGACCACCAAGGACCACCAGAGACCCCCACGGAAGCCCCTCAGAGCTCAAGGACGCATGTGTAATGACCACGCAAATATGATAATTAGTTCCAGGAAATAGAATGAATATGCATTATCATTCCAGGAAATGTGATGCATATGTATGTAACTGGACAATATAAGTTTCGGCCGATGTAACCTGCGGTATGCACGCTAGGTGGAACGATCCCCCATGCATCCGGCGCCGTAATAAAGAATGCCTGCTTCTTAATACTACATTGGTGTTAAGGAGTTTGATTCCCGATTTCGGTGACAGCCACAAGTATTCCATTTCAGTTTCACCTGGTTTTCTGCTATATCTCTCTTGCAAATTTGTCAATTGCAATGGATCCCAGAGGATGGTTCGCGTAGTAAGTCACGGATGACCACCCCGAGGGCCCACAGTTCTTTCTCTTTTAACAATGGGTCTGGCTTCATACTGAGGAGGATTTGTGGGGAACAAAGGGTCGTCGTCTTCTGGCTTGCTATCATCGGGATCACCCCAGATGTCTCCATCCCAGTCTTCAGGGGATACTATTAGTTTCCTAATCTGTACGATGCTGGGGAGGGGGACAGGGAGCCTGTATAAGCATCATCTCGACCTCTTCTCCCAACTTTTGTCTTTTTTCCTTTTCCTCCTATAACTGTTTCTGCAGTTGTTCAATTTTTAAAGATAGTAACAACTCACTTGCCTTTCTACCTTCTACTTCTTTCTCTAGGTCCTGCTCCTTTTCATTTCTGTTGTCTCTTTCCTGATGTGCAGCTTCTAAACAGGCATTTAGCATCTTGCAGATAATTCCTTTCCCTTTTCCATCTTTTGTGTGGCCTCTAGTTACTTTTAGGTGTTCTTCAATGGCTTCCCAATTATGCCAATTATCTCGAGTCCATTCTGCTGAGAATTTGGGACTCGGATTCACTCCATGCCTCCGTAAATAATCATTGATACTACTTGCCATCCTGCCGACTACGCCAATTTGTCGCGGATGGAGTGAGAGTGCACTTCACTCGCAAGAGAGAAGTAAAAATATAGTTTATTGATACAGAATAGGGAGTTAACAAAGTTCAATGCGACAGTGGTTTAACAAGATTTGATGGCGAGGTACACTTGATTATTTACTGCATAGAGGACAAGGTCAGACAAAACTGTCAGGGAGACCCTCCTGTTGAGTCATGAGGTTCGGAGAAGACCCTCTTGCTTTCTAAACTCCTTCTCAGAGAGGAGTCTAGGTGCGGCTAGATCCAGTCCTAGTCCCAGACTTGGTCAACGGTTCATGTCTAAAGAATTATATGTGCGCAATCAATCCTTTATATCACAGCTAAGATTTCAAAGTTTAGCATGCTATTAGTCACTTACCGAGGATCTGTTGCGGCAAGGAATCTCTCAACCTCGAGGAGTAACCTTGAGAGGCGTCCCTGCTCAAGGGGAGATCCTGGCGTGCAGCCCGCTGCCATGCAGGAGAGCTCAAAGGGCTCTTTGGCTGCTCACTATTTATGGGGGATAAGATGATTGACCCATAGTCATATTTGCATGCTGACCACAGATATGAGTTTCTTCGGTGGGCGCATTGCACAATAGCCCTAGGCTATTGTGTTGTTATCTGTCTCCTGAATCCACTTTGAGCTGATGCAGCCATTGTGACCAGATGCATCCCTTACAATCACCACTGGTGATTATCACCTAAGCAGAATTGCAGGAGATAAAGGTCGGGGGCGGGGGAAGCTCACCCTCACAGGCTCGAAGGGTTTGAGATAATAACAGATTAGCCAGAGCGTATGAAGGAATTTAGATCTGTTAGTAGTTGCAGATATTACAGATATCTCGATACTGGTTTACCTGATCTGCACCATGCTCATTTTTTTGCTGTACATGTTAAAGATCTTCAAGGAAGATGTTATATATCACCCCGGGAAATGGACCACCATGGAGAAAGGTATCCAGTACCTGAGGGAATTAGCCATGCTGGAAGGGATTTATGGTGACCTGGACGACGAGTGGTTACCCAAAGATCCAGATGAGGTCCAGCGCACACGACCCATGTGGCGGAAGTTGGTATGGAATGCACCATCGTCGTGTGCCAACTCATTGGCAATACTGAACTGGAAAGACAGAGAGGGTCCAACAGTGGATGAAGCAGCTAGCCAGCTCTGGGAATACGAAGAAAGTATCTCTTCCTCCCTTGTCTCGGCTGTGGAGAAACTGTCCCGGAAGGTTCAGCAACTCGAAGAAGATAGGTCCTACTTTCCACCTGTACAGACCAGTATCTCAGCTATTAGGAGTCAGTGCTCTTCTGCTCAAGAGAGAGGATATAGAGGGTACACACCACGGGGCACCCTATGGTTTTACCTGCGTGACCACAGAGAGGACATGAGGAAGTGGGATGGAAAACCCACCTCGACCCTAGAGGTGCGGGTACGTGAGTTGCAAGGAAAAACAGTCACCAAAGGGGGTTCTTCCAGGACAATTGCTGCTCCGGTTTCCAGTGGACAGTTCCCCAGACAGAGTAAAAGGGCTGATCTTACTCCTGATTTTAATGAAGGAACTCCTGACTCATATATACAAGAAATGGGTAATGAATATTATGACCAGGACTAGGGGGGCCCTGCCTCCAGCCAGGAGGAGGAAAGGGACAACCGGGTTTACTGGACTATGGATTCGGTGGCCTGGCCCATCAGACCCACAGGAGTATAAAGCTCTTGTAGACACCGGTGCACAGTGTACCCTAATGCCATCAAGGTATATAGGGGCAAGATATATAGATGGATAATACATAATCCATCTGTATTTCTGGAGTGACAGGGGGATCCCAACAGCTAACTGTATTGGAGGCCGAAGTGAGCCTAACTGGGAATGAATGGCAAAAGCACCCCATTGTGACTGGCCCAGAGGCTCCGTGCATCCTTGGCACAGAGTACCTCAGGAGAGGGTATTTCAAGGACCCAAAAGGGTACTGGTGGGCTTTTGATATAGCTGCCTTGGGGACGGAGGAAATTAAACAGCTGTCTACCTTGCCTGGTCTCTCCGAGGACCCTTCTGTTGTGGGGCTGCTGAGGGTTGAAGAACAACAGGTGCCAATTGCTACCACAACGGTGCACCAGCAGCAATATCGCACCAACCAAGACTCCTGATTCCCATCCATGAGCTGACTCGTCAACTGGAGAGCCAAGGAGTGATCAGTAAGACTCGTTCACCCTTTAACAGTCCCGTATGACCAGTGCAAAAGTCTAATGGAGAGTGGAGACTGACAGCAGACTATCATGGCCTGAATGAAGTCACGCCACCGCTGAGTGCTGCCTTGCCGGACATGCTGGAACTTCAATAGGAACTGGAGTCAAAAGTAGCCAAATGGCTGCTACATATCAGCTACAACTGATATCGCTAATGTGTTTTTCTCAATCCCTTTGACAGCAGAGTGCAGGCCACAGTTTGCTTTCACTTGGAGGGGCGTTCAGTACCCTTGGAATCGATTGCCCCAGGGGTGGAAACACAGCCCTACCACTTGCCATGGACTGATCCAGACAGCACTGGAACAGAGTGGAGCTCCAGAACATCTGCAATACATCGATGACATTATCGTGTGGGGCAATACAGCAGAAGAAGTTTTTGAGAAAGGGAAGAAAATAGCCCAAATCCTCCTGAAAGCCGGTTTTGCCATAAAACAAAGTAAGGTCAAGGGACCTGCACAGGAGATCCAGTTTTTAGGAAT
The DNA here is from genome assembly GCF_034638445.1 of Ciconia boyciana. NCBI lineage: Eukaryota > Metazoa > Chordata > Aves > Ciconiiformes > Ciconiidae > Ciconia > Ciconia boyciana. Next base: position 108,023,410 of record NC_132935.1, on the reverse strand, counting down.
AAAATGGCAAGATGGACGTCATCAGATCCCAATGGATGTGATTGATTAACAAAATAACAGCCCTGTCTCCACCAACTAGCAAAAAGGAAACACAAGCTTTCTTAGGCGTTGTGGGTTTTTGGAGAATCCATATTGCCCTCTCTATCAAGTGACCTGGAAGAAGAACGATTTCAAATGGGGCCCTGAGCAACAACAAGGCTTTGAACAAATTAAATGGGAGATCGTTCATGCAGTAGCCCTTGGGCCAGTCCGGGCAGGAAAACATGTAAAAAATGTGGTCTACACCACAGCCAAGGAGAATGGCCCTACCTGGAGCCTCTGGCAGAAAGCACCAGGGGAGACTCGAGATCGACCCCTAGGGTTTTGGAGTCAGGGATACAGAGGATCTGAGGCCTGCTATACTCCAACTGAAAAAGAGATATTGGCAGCATATGAAGGGCTTCGAGCTGCTTCGGAAGTGGTTGGTACTGAAGCACAGCTCCTTCTGGCAGCCTGGCTGCCGGTGCTGGGCTGGATGTTCAAAGGGAGGGTCCCCTCTACACATCATGCAACTGATGCTACATGGAGTAAGTGGGTTGCACTGATCACACAATGGGCTTGAATAGGAAACCTCAATCGCCCAGGAATCTTGGAAGTAATCACGGACTGGCCAGAAGGCAAAGACTTTGGAATATCACCAGAGGAGGAGGTGATGCGTGCTGAGGAGGCTCCACTGTACAATAAACTACCAGAAAATGAGAAGCAATATGTACTGTTCACTGATGGGTCCTGTCATATTGTAGGAAAACATTGGAGATGGAAAGCTGCTGTACGGTGTCCTATATGACAAGTTGTAGAAACTGCTGAAGGAGACGGTGAATCGAGCCAATTTGCAGAAGTAAAGGCCATCCAGTTGGCTTTAGACATTGCTGAACGAGAAAAGTGGCCAGTGCTCTGTCTCTGAACTGACTCATGGATGGTGGCAAATGCCCTGTGGGGGTGGTTACAGCAATAGAAGCAGAGCAATTGGCAGCGCAGAGGAAAACCCATCCGGGCTCCAGCATTGTGGCAAAACATTGCTGCCCGGGTAGAGAACCTGGTTGTAAAAGTACGCCACATAGATGCTCATGTACCCAAGAGTCAGGCTACTGAGAAACATCAAAACAACCAGCAGGTGGATCGGGCTGCTAAGATTGAAGTGGCTCAGGTGGATCTGGACTGGCAACATAAGGGTGAATTATTTATAGCTCAGTGGGCCCATGACACCTCAGGCCATCAAGGAAGAGATGCAACATATAGATGGGCTCGTGATTGAGGGGTGGACTTGACCATGGACACTATTGCACAGGTTGTCCATGAATGTGAAACATGTGCTGCAATTAAACAAGCCAAGCAGCTAAAGCCTCTGTGGTATGGAGGGCGATGACTGAAATATAAATATGGGGAGGCCTGGCAGATTGATTACATCACACTCCCACAAACCCGCCAAGGCAAGTGCTATGTGCTTATGATGGTGGAAGCAACCACTGGGTGGCTGGAAACATATCCTGTACCCCATGCCACTGCCCAGACCGTGCCACTGCCCAGAACACTATCCTGGGCCTTGAAAAGCAAGTCTTATGGTGACATGGCACTCCAGAAAGAATTGAGTCAGGTAACAGGACTCATTTTCAAAACAACCTCATAGACACCTGGGCCAAAGAGCATGGCATTGAGTGGGTATATCACATCCCCTATCATGAACCAGCCTCCGGGAAAATCGAACTGTTAAAGACTACACTGCGAGCAATGGGTGGTGGGACGTTCAAACATTGGGATACACATTTAGCAAAGGCCACCTGGTTAGTCAACACTAGGGGATCTGTCAATCGAGCTGGCCCTGCCCAGTCAAAACTTTTACGCACTGTTGAAGGAGATAAAGTCCCTGTACTGCACATAAAAAACATGCTGGGGAAGACAGCGTGGGCTATTCCTGCCTCAGGCAAAGGCAAGCCCATTCGTGGGATTGCTTTTGCTCAAGGATCTGGGTGCACTTGCTGGGTAATGCAGCAGGATGGGGAAGTCCGATGTGTACCTCAAGGGGATTTGATTTTGGGTGAGAACAGACAATGAACTAAATGGTATGACGTTAATTGCTATATAATACTGTATGTCATCACTTTTTATGGTTACTATACACCATATCAATGGTATTGCAGTAAGATTCACCCAAATTAATGAAGAATGAACTTTGATGAAAGTTCCTGCCTTCCTACCCTCAAGCAGATCAACACTCCCGCCCAACTTGGTGTCATCTGCAAACCTACTGAGGGTGCACTCGATCCCCTCATCCAGATCATTGATAAAGATATTAAACAGAACTGGCCCCAGGAACCTGAGCCCTGGGGAACATGACTTGCGACCAGCCGCCAACTGGATTTAACTCAATTCACCACCACCCTTTGGGCCCGGCCATGCTTTTTTACCCAGCTTTTTTACCCAGTTTTTTACCCAGCAAAGAGTACACCCATCCAAGCCATGAGCAGCCAGTTTCTCCAGGAGAATGCTGTGGGAAACGGTGTCAAAGGCTTTACTAAAGTCTAGGTAGACAACATCCACAGCCTTTCCCTCCTCCACTAAGTGGGTCACCTTGTCACAGGAGATCAGGTTAGTCAAGCAGGACCTGCCTTTCATAAACCCATGCTGACTGGGCCTGATCACCTGGTTGTCCTATACGTGCTGTGTGATGGCGCTCAGGATGATCTGCTCCATAACCTTCCCTGGCACCGAGGTCAGACTGACAGGCCTGTAGTTCCCCAGATCCTCCTTCTGGCCCTTCTTGTAGATGAGTGTCACATTTGCTAACCTCCAGTCGACTGGGACCTCCCCGGTTAGCCAGGACTGCTGATAGATGATGGAAAGCGGCTTAGTGAGCACTTCTGCCAGCTCTCTCAGTACTCTTGGGTGGATCCCATCCAGCCCCATAGACTTGTGTTTGTCTAAGCGGTGTAGCAGGTTGCAAACCATGTCCCCTTGGATAATCGGGGCTTCATTCTGCTCCCCGTCCCTGTCTTGCAGCTCACGGGGCTCAGTACCTGGAGAACAACTGGCCTTACTATTAAAGACTGAGGCAAAGAAGGCATGAAGTACCTCAGCCTTTTCCTCATCCTTTGCCACTATGTTTCCCCCCGCATCCAATAAAGGATGGAGATTCTCCTTAGTCCTCCTTTTGCTGCTAATGTATTTATAGAAAAATTTTTTTATTGCCTTTTACGACAGTAGCCAGATTAAGTTCTAGTTGGGCTTTGGCCCTTCTAATTTTCTCCCTGCATAACCTCACAACATCTTTGTAGTCCTCCTGAGTTGCCTGCCCCTCCTTCCAAAGGTCATAAACTCTGGGTTTTCCTGAGTTCCAGCCAAAGCTCTCTGTTCAGTCAGGCTGGTCTTCTTCCCCGTGGGCTCGTCTTTTGCCACATGGGGACCACCTGCTCCTGCATCTTTAAGATTTCATTCTTGAAGAATGTCCAGCCTTCCTGGACTCCTTTGCCCATCAGGACTGCTTCCCAAGGGACTCTCTCAACCAGTCTCCTAAACAGGCCAAAGTCTGCCCTTCAGTAGTCCAAGGTGGCAGTTCTGCTGAACCCTCTCCTTACTTCTCCAAGAATCAAAAACTCTATCATTTCATGATCTCTATGCCCAAGACAGCCTGCAACTGTCACATCACCCACAAGTCCTTCTCTGTTCACAAACAACAGGTCTAGCAGGGTGCGTTCCCTAGTTGGCTCACTCACCAGCTATGTCAGGAAGTTATCTTCCACACACTCCAGGAAACTCCTACACTTTTTCCTCTCTGCTGTATTGTATTTCCAGTAGACATCTGGTAAGTTGAAGTCCCCCATGAGAACAAGGGCTAGCGATTGTGAGACTTCTCCCAGCTGCTTACAGAATATTTTGTCTGCCTCTTCATCCTGGTTGGATGGTCTATAATAGACTCCCACCATGATATCTGCCTTGTTGGCCTTCCCCCTGATTCTTACCCATAGACACTCAACCCTATCGTCACCATCATTAAGCTCTAGACAATCAAAACACACCCTAAAATACAGGGCTACCCCACCGCCTCTCCTTCCTTGCCTAGCCCTTCTGAAGAGTTTATAGCCATCCATTGCAGCATTCCAGGTGGGTGAGTCATCCCACCATGTTTCTGTGATGGCAATTATATCATAGTTTTCCTGACATACAATGGCTTCCAGCTCCTCCTGTTTGTTGCCCATGCTGCGTGCGTTGGTATTGATGCTCTTCAGTTCGGCTACTGATCCTGTCACCTTTGGTGGGGAAGAAGCCCTAATACCTACGTGACCATTCTCAGATGCTTTCATGGTTTCTAACACATCCATAACCCTTTCATCTTTGCTGCCTCATGGATCTCCATCCCCTACCTCCACTGAGACAGCAGACCAAAGGACCTCGCTAGCACACCGTCCCTCAAACGTTGGCATGCCGCGCTCAGGCTTATCTTTAGCGAGCCTGGTTTTATCCCTTTCCTCCTTCAAATCTAGTTTAAAGCTCTTTCAATGAGCCCTGATAACTCCTGTGCAAATATCCTTTCCCCCCTTTGAGACAGGTGTCATGTAGACTGATCCATGATCAAAAACCCTGAAATTCTGCTGGTGACACCAGGCTCGGAGTGAGGTATTGATCTGCTGGCTCTCCCTGTTTCTTCCCTCATCATTCCCTGCAATTGGAAGGATAGAGGAGAAAACTACTTGTGCTCCTGATCCCTCAACCAGCCGTCCCAAGGCACTGAAGTCTCTCTTGATTGTCCTCGGACTTGTAGTTGCAGCTTCATCACTGCCTACTTGAAAAATCGATAATGGATAATAATCTGATGGCTGTACCAGGGTAGGAAGTCTTCTCTTCACATCTTTTACCTAGGCCCCAGGGAGGCAGCAGAATTCCCTAAGAAGTGGGTCCGGTCTGCATAATTCGGCCTTCTGTTCCCTTCAGAAGGGAGTCTCCTATGACAATGACCCGTCTTTTTTTCTTTATGGAAGCAGTTTTGACACAGGGTGTATGCCAACTTAACCTCGGCGACACCTCCAAGCTAGATGAACCATTGTCCTCATCATTGTTCGGTTCCACTTGCAGAGCCTCATACCTATTACGCAAGGGCACCTGGGAAGGTGGAGGAGTCACACAGGAGACATGCCTGCTGCGCCAGACAGGAACTCTTCACCATTGCCCCCTATCCCTTAAGTCACGGTGTTCAGCCAGGCGGAGTGAGGATTTTCAGTGTAATTCCTTTTCTAAAAAAGAAATGCAGAAACCAAAAGAGAAGTTTATTCCAGAAAAAGAACTACCTGTTTATTTTCTTTGAAGATGAATCCTGCTGTAAGTAAATCTCTTTCACTTTGACTAAGATTAGTTGCTTTCAGATTTTCCATGGTGAGTACATAAGATAGACTGCTGTAAACTGAAGTCCCCAGTTGTAAACTGGATCCTAATTGGCAAATCTCTGTAGCTGCACAGGAGGTTACCCATTTTTGTCTGTAAGAATCAGGTCAAGATTTACTTAGGAAATTTGGACCGTCAAGGAGTCTCCCCATGCCAGTTTTAGAGGATGTAGATATCTTCTTATGCTTCTTTTGATTCTGCATTTATTAATTGGTCTGGCTTTGCTTCTGAACTTAAAACATCATGTTCTTGGTAGAAGCTATAAGTGATAAAGAGGTAAGGCTGAGTGATACTCTACCAATCTGGGAAGGCAGGTGTGCCTCTCTTGGCTGGAATCTCAGGCCAGCTGAGCCATTTATTCCCCATTTTCTTAATTTTCTAATTGTTGTCTTTCTGTATTACATGAGCCTCAATACTAACAAAAAGTTTTGGAAATTGAATACTGCCAGTGTGAAGCAGCCTATTATAACCTGGTCAGTGGTTTCTGAGTTTGATGTTCTGAACAGCGTCAATATCTCTTTAACAAAATATTGAAAATTATTCTTTACTTCAAGTCACAAACAGCATTTTCTGGCCACAAAATTTGTAAATTTTATTTCTTCTGGGGTGTCTGAAAACTTTTCTTTCCCCATTAAATGCACAACAGTAACAGGCTATGAAATTTTGGATAATGAGTTATCCTGAAACTGTAGAAAAAAGTACGCACATCAGCAGTCAATTTCCAGGAATAAGAACAGAATAACACACATTTTAGAATACCATAAAACAAAACAAACAAACAGATTAATTATATTTTCTTTTTCTTTGCTTTATGTGTAAGTGTGTTCAACTATTTTCCTGTAGTCTTGGATTAATAAATTGCAAATGCTGCAGGCCAGAGCCTATGAAATATGACTGTCATATTTTTATTTGGCTTAATGTCTTCTGCAGCATTATTTTGGCACCACTCTAGAAAGTTCACTGTACAGCAGCGTCAGCAAAGTGGCTATGCCCTGATTTGATGTCAAGTGCTATTATTGGAAGGATAACAGGAAACGATCTGCTGGTGACATCTATTCTCTGTCTGTGGCAACTTAATACTGTTGTTTAACTGTAGTCTGGATTGCGGTTTAAATGTATGCCAGAGCACACACAGAGGTCTGAGAAGGTTCTTCAGTGAAGGGGAAGTTCACAGAGAATTTTGTGATACTCAAATGATACAGCTAAAGAAATTGATTTCCCTTTCTCTTTCCTTCCCTGCTTAAACACACACTATTCCTAGCTCTGTCAGTACACATGCCTGGGATTTGCTTTTACAGTGAAGATGGCATATGTCTGTTTGATGTAGGTGGTAGAATCTGCCTCCACAATTACATAATGTGACAGTGATAATGAATTGAAAATAAGGCTATTAATATTCAGAGAGCTAAAAATTGCTGCTGTCATATTTCCTTAAACTGCTGTCATTCCTTGGTACAATACAAAACCTTACATTAATATTCAAGGAAATCATTACTGCTGTGTTTTTCAAGACCACCCCCACCCCTCCCCCCCCGCCCCACAAAAAATGTAGCTGGAATTGTCTCTTATGCAATCTTTCTATTTAGTACCTGGTGTGAGATTGATGTTATATCATCATATCTCACTTAAAAGTATAATTAAGTCCCATATTTTCCATATAATGGAAAGACCAGAGCCTCTAGAATATCTCAGAGATATCAGTCAGCAGAATTACTGAATATATACAATAAATGCTCTTGATTTTCTCTGTTAATTGGTATTTTGGGGCTATAAACTGTCATCTGTCCATAAAAACAAGAAATAAATTCCCTCATTATAGCAATGCACAGAAACAAATGCTTTATATCATGATAATGAAAAACATCTGAAATTACTTTCTCTGTTGTAGTTTCTATGATTTAATAAGCATGACAAGTATGAAGGGGAAAAAAGAATGTGTCCTTTCCACTATTGAGATAACTCACTGAATACAGTGACAGTATGACAGTAAAGAACTTTACATAGCACAAGCTCTCGCACACAGCATAGCAGTAATGTCAATATTGTGACATGGCCAAACACTAACACTTCTTTAATAGCAAAAGGACACTATGTGAGAAACTTAAAAATACTTTCTTCTAATCTCTTTATGTTGTCAGTTATGTATCAGTATTGTAATATAAAACACATAGTTTGGTTTACATTTATTACATTTAAATTTTAAGCTACAAACAGAATGTGGCCCTTCCCTCATCCCTATCTTTGATTGACCTGTCTTCTGGAAAGAGGTATGTTTATAGCCTTTCAGAAACAGCAGTTTTCTAATGTTGCTACTAAGTGAGACAGCTGTGATGGGAAAAAAACAGGAGGAAAAAGCAAGGCAAGAAAGGGGATGCTTGTGCTTTGGTCAAGGGAGTAACTGATCAGTATTGTAGCTGGCTTTAACCCTCATGCTGGGGTTTCCTGCTGACATAACATTAACATAGATCAGGAAAACCTACATTAAGAACTTCTAAAGAAGAGAGAGAGAATAAAAGAGAGGGAAACAAGGAAGAACATACAATAAATAATAGTTTAAATGAAAAATAAAAGATCCATTCAGAGAAATGCAAAAGAAAGACAGGTAAGACGGTTATGTGACTGTTTGTGAAGATGCAAAATAGAAGTAAGAAATGTAAAAAGCAGTGTACAGTATTTCTTTTCTGATCACAGTAGTAATTTTACTGCATGCCAATTTCTGAAGTTGTGTTTGTGATAACTAGCACAGCTTAATTTACAAAACAGTTATGCAATGACAATTTCTCATTCAACTGTAGCCTGCTGACAACTCCAAAAATCAGGGCAGTTTTTAGTTCTCTGGCTTTTGTGATGTTGGGGTGGGGGGGAGTGGCTCTAAAAATCCTGGGGTTTTTGGTTACTGTAGTTGTAAAAACAACCTTGGACAGAATAAAGAAAGTAGATTCTGATTTACAAAAAAGATGCAGAGAAGGAACAGCTTTGATTCTTGCCATCCATTCTTTTCCAGAATGGCTTAAAGCTGAAGACTTACGCTGTCACTATGGGCAAACAACGTGGGTATACTACGTGTTATTTGTATTATTTGTTTTGGCAAGTAATCTGCATAACAGGCATGGGACTCCTGCAGAGCTAATGGTGCAAAAGATTTGCCTTGTCATGGGTTGTTAATTTGGGCACTTTAGAAATCAGTAAAAAGTGAAAAGCATGGAAGAAGTATGCATGGGGGAATATTTACCTAGACTAGCTATGCTGACTTGAAAGGGAAGAAAAAAAAGGTCATGAACAGAAATCAGAACATAGAAGTAGAAATATGGGATAGAAAATTTAGTGCTGGTAAAAGTTAACTTTATGAATTATGATTACATAATAAAAGACAGTACACGGCAGATCTACGAAGCCAATGGATAGTGAAACTTCTTTAGTTTCAGAAATGCAGCTCCAGGCTCTAAGGGCATGAATTAATGATACATTACAATACAACTAATTTAGTAGGAAATCAAGTTTGCATTAGCCTTATGAAGTTCTGTGGGATGAATAGCACTGGAATGGATGTCAGAAGAAAATAAGCAGATGTCAGCTCTTTTTAAGAATAGCACAAAATATATTGATCAAAGCATAAGTACTGTGGAAGTTGAAGTCAGTATTTTTCTCTGTATTCCTGAAGTTGAGGGAGATACTATATTCTTAAATAATAGCACAACTAGTCATAGGGGAATTTGTCTTAGTAAGTTTTGCTGCTTCTACTTCTTATTTCTGTTGTTTGGGATCTTAAACAGAAGGCAAATTGTCCTTAAAATATTAATGTTTGTCCTTGAACCAAAGGGGCTGCTTCAGCTCACAAATTTCCCCATGCAATCTGATTGGCTTACATTCCTCAAGAGCTATTTTAACATACCTGAAAGATAAATGGAAAACCTATATAGCTGCTTTCAGAAAGCAATGAGTCATGGTTTCTCGTATCCAGTGATCATGAGTATTGTCACGGTTTCTTTATTGCTTGCTTTGTTCATATGGGAGAGAGCTGAAATAAGTCTTGGGTTTCAAAGTGGGAGAAAGGAGGAAAGAGGCAAACAGTTAGAAGCCTAACTTTTGGGTCCAATTGAAAAAATTGTGTTCATTCAGTATTTTTCCATCGGCTTCAAGTGATCACTCAAGCATACATTTCAATCTATTTAAAAATTATCAGATGGAGAATTACTTTAATTTCTTCCAGTATGCATCCGTTTTTTCTCTTTGAGTTCATCTGATGTTATCAGGGGGCAGGATGTCAGGCCACATAACTGGAACTTGCATACATTGCAATTAGAATGCTAATTACGGGGAAAAGTGTAACTTCCTCTGTGTTTCAAAGGCACTGTCCTGGGAAAGGATGGAGTTACTATTTCAAAGGATTAGGAGGAAGAATCTCCAAGATAGTGGTGTCAGTGAGATATCATAAAATATCCAGTATTTTTTAACTACTATGTATATACTGTGCACCCATGATAATATAAGAAATTTCAATATAGTGGTTTGAGATGCATCTAGCAACCTGTTCTTCAGGTGTTTTTAGGAACCTGTTCAAATGAGATGATCACTGAATTGATCACATGAAACTGAAGAAGCTTGTAAGGTCACAAGTCCTTAAAGTTACTCAAAAGGCCTGATAAACTCATGAAAGTTTGAGGGATTTTTCTGCCCTCTGAGGACTATGAATAGGGTACAAGTGCATTTGAAAGTGCTCTGACAGAATTCAAATGAATGGAATATGTCGGAGCACTACTGATAAAATGTTGTCAGCAGAGAGCACACCTGTCTGCAAAGTTGGGGCAAAATTTTATACCACAGACTAAAGACATTTCTTTAGTATGTGTGGCATACTTACCAGATGAAAATTGACATATTTCTACATTAGTGTGTTTCCTCTTATCTTCAAAAACCTCAAAAGTCATGAAGTGGAGATAAAATCAGAAAACATGAAGATTCTCACTTGTTTGTCAGGTGAGGGGAGATATTATTTTCCTGTAGTAGCTATTTCACTCTGAAATGCATTCATCTTTATCTGGTGGTTTTTCTAATTTTTAATGCCTACTTTACAGAGAAAGAGCCAATAGAAACATTATTTCACTCCCTTACACTTACTTATTTCTCAGAGGGTTTGAAGAAAACATTTTATGAATGCTAAAGATATTGACATCTTGTTTAAATGGATATCAAGACTTAGAAAGTTTCTGACAATCTTATCTGTAATGTCGTATGTTACTGGTTGGGAGGTACTTTTCCGGACTTTTTGTAGTATGTTACTGTTTGGGATATCTGGAAGCCAAGAGACATGTGTGGTGTTGCTCAGCGTAGAGTCTGGGTTGCACTGTGTGAATGTCCAGGCCTCAGGTTGGCCACCCTGGTGTAAATAAGGTGCTCCATCCATGGTATTAAAATTTTTTGTGCTAGTAATGGCTAAGGGTTTGCTTCAAGTTCAGTCCATTTGGCATGGATCAGGGAGGGATGGATTAAGCTGAATAAGGAAAAATCCTCCAATGTGTTCTCTCCAGAAAACAGATAAAATCACAGACACTGTTGGCTATATTTTAAATTTATCCCTGTTATTGTGCTTTCTTTGTGTTAACTTGGACACTTCTTGAGTTGGGGAGAAAGAAATACTTTGGGGACATTGCACTGTGAGAAATAGATGAAAGCTAGAAATCTGGTAGTTGGATGCTTGTGTGTATTTGCACATGCCCTTCTTTGCTTTTTCCCAATGTTTTTCTTGCTCAGCAGTCTTCATGTGAAATTTTGCTGCTTACTTACGATATGTTCTGGCTGACTGGAAGCAGACATTTTCTGTCCTTTATTCGTCTCTGATCTCCACAAATGTCCTTCAGATGTGAAATGGCTTCCCTAAGGCATGAGCAAACTCCATGACCTTTTCAATGTACTGAGCCTGTTCATGAGACAAAGACACCAACCTGACATTGATGAGAAATTAGATACTTTGTTAAAATCAAAACGAATCACTGGTACTCTTCCCCCACCCCCACTCCCCACCCCCTGCATCTTAGCACTCTTTGTGGAATTGCTATTTTAGTGCAGGTTATTCTTGCTTTTTTGCACATTGAAAAAGGATTTATTCACTAACTGAGGTAAAAAGTTTTTTGTATTAGTCTTCATTATCTTCTTTAATAAAGGAACTGATGGCATGGTGCATCCAAAGGTTTTTCATGGATGTTTCTTTATTTAGACTGTTCTTTCAAATCTTACTATAAGGGGGTTTTTGTCCATCTGTTCACTTTCCTGATGAATTTTTGTTTTTAAAGTATTTTTCATTCTTTCATGATTTCAAATTAGAAAATGATTCAGGCTTGAGCTATGATTTTTAAATCTACATATTGAGGTAGAAACCTTTTGAGGAATTTTAACCTTTCCTAAAGCTTTTGAGGTTTAATGTCTGGTTGCATACACATGTGTAAGTAGTGACTGTATTATATATATCACTGTAAACCTCATGATTGGCTTTTAGTTTGAGTTCAGGCAGAAAAAGAAAACAATAAAGGGGTTTTTATTTTTTTGCAAGTGCGAGATTGCTTATAGAACTGGTCATATTTTATTCACTTCATTTTTGTCGCCTAATAGACTGACCAATATCTCAAATAATTTTCAGTGGTTGCAAAATCCATAAAGAGTAACTCTGACCCACTAACTCTATGGGTTTCAGTATCAAATTTCATTGCTATAGAATGATACTGCAGTGAGACATCTCTAATCATGGTCCCTGTAGACATAAAAAACCTTATTTTGCATTCGGGATGGGGAGGTGTTAGGATTTTTTCTTGTACAGAAGACCTCCCTTGCTGTTTACAGGACCTGAAGTGTTCCCTTAGAGTAGTATAACTGACATAGAGGAACTTACTTCAGCCGTAGGCAAGCAAAATAAATGGGAAAGAAACAAGCATTCCTGGTAACAACCACACCTCCTTTCTTTAGCATTTCCTTATTACTTTGTCTTTTAGTCAGAGTGTATCTTGACTCCATCATCTCACTAGAACAAAAAGAAGGAAAAAGAGCATTTCTTTTTTTCATTTTGAGAACTTTTAGTTAATTTCATCGCTCAGAGATTGGTTAGGGGTCCTTTTCTTAAGCCTAGGTTTACTGGAACTCTTAAAGTTCTTTTGAAGTGCAATTTCTGGAATAGTTAAATAAAAAACCCCCAGCTTATTCAAGGAGGCTCCTTTTTGTCTTTAAAAAAATCATTGCCAGATCAAGGTGATAGTAACTTATAGTAAATATGCAGCTCTTTTAGAGTCTTTAGATGTTAGAAGGTTTATTACAGTTTAGTTAGTGTTTGCATTGCAGGTTGAATATGAAGATTGCTGGACTAAATACATGGTAGATTCCTTATTTTAGCACATGCACTTGTGCTTACTCTAGCATACCTTTAATATTTTCATGTCTATAGTTCTCTTCTATTTGAGTCCTTAAAATATGCTTTTTGTCAGGATACCTGCATGCCACGTGGTAGTGAATCTTGCAATACCAATTTTATAAGTGTGTATGTGTATACGTACATACATATTTCTTTTATCATTAAAATAATTTCTTTATATTTTCCCATTTCAGGCCTGATGTGATTAAAAGTGGCTTACAAGACTGAGTGTGAGTAGGCAAATGAAGAGGGCTTGCAGGAATAGGTGTATGGTGTTATGTGTATGCAAGAATGACATTAATAGAAATGTGAATGAATGGATTATGTCGTGTTCCACTACATATAAGTCCTAGTGAGCAGCTAATGAACATCAGTAGGTCCCTGCTATAGTTGAGGGAATTAAAGAGTACACAGTAAAATTATGGGCCACTGCCTCTTTTGCAGGCACAAGAAGAGAATGTGGCTCCCTGGTTAGCCACATAAAGTGCCAGGGAAGAGAAATAGCAAAGAAAGCACATTGTGCCACTCTGAACTCAGATGTCAGATATATGCATGCCTGAACAGAAGAAACTTTTTAAATGTATGTGCATGTTACTAATTATTTATACCCTTCATCAAACATTTAGCACATTTAGCTATGGTGAATATACAATTCAGCACATTTGGCCACTGATTCCCTTCTTATATTTATTTAATACTCTTTTCAATAAAAGTAGCTGAAAACTGTAAATGAAAACATCGCTCTACTGAAGTCAGTGGAGTTGAGAATTTACTGCTGGCTTCCTGAACTGCTGCCTTCTGTTTCAAGTAAGTGTAGTTTAGCATAAAGCTATAGGGTAGTGAATGGACACTGCTGGTCTATGTCTTTCAGATACTAAACAGAAAAAACAATATACATGATATAATTGTTCGACTCCTAAACACAGTATTTGATGCTTAGTCTAAACATTTTTAAATATGAAGTTCAGGTGAGAGTGAGAGGCTTTTTCTTAATTCCTTCAAATCCTTCTCTAGAAATGACTAACAAATTTTCTAATATAGAAGTTGGGCAATAGATAGTTGCTGTTTTACTTGTAATAGTTTAATCTGTCCCTGTCTCTTCACTGCATTGTCAGGGTGCTCTTTTAGGTATCTAGTTGGCCCAATGCGTCTGTAACAATCACCACCTGTTGTAGTCTACTCATCTGACCAACACTGTTGGAAACACAACTGCATATATTGTACAAGAGGAAGGAATTTGCTTTGGAAGAGATGCAAACGTATATGTGGACTATTCCTCTTCTAACACTGATCATGAAAGTCCTTATTCTTCCCCTAGAGAAATGTCACATAAATGCAGTACCATTAAATGTGAAAAATTATCAACAGACCAAGTGTCAGTTGGGAAATTGTTTTGTTTAAGGTTGTGGATCTTGTTTTGCTTTTTTTACCTAAAGAAACATTTTCCAGTAGAAAAATTACATTCTTTGAAGTGGTTTTGCTGTTGTTAAATGAGAGAATGGATATTTTTATTTTGTTTTGCTTCACACTCATATCCCTCTCTGTAGTGTCTCCTTCTGTCCTGTTGAAAAAATCCCCCACAATTAAGTGAGATGTGTCAGCTATGTAAAGTCTTGCAGTTCCCATTCTTATATTTTTGGCAGTCTTAGACAAAGTCTAAGAGTAAAAAGTCCAAGAGTAAGACATAATGGTAGGGAGAAACTTGCCATTTCATCACTTATGGCTTGTTCTTTCTTTCTCTCTTGCAAAAAGAACTTAACAGCTATATGATCTCTATGTATTTTTTAAGTAGCAGGATGCTCATTAGGTGTTAGAATTTCTACCCAGCATTTGGTAATAGACATATTTCATATTTCATCACCTATGTTGTGCTTGTCTTTGATGGAAAGCTGGTAAAAGAAATGAGGAATTGTACATCTTACTATGAAATTCAAAATCTGCTTTTCATGCAATTCATAATTTTGCATTAGTAGATAAAAAGTAGCAGAAATGCAGACCATCTGGAATATTATTTTGCCTTTTTTTTGTTCTTGCAAACATGGTCATCCTGACTGGATATTTTTTCTTTTTCCTTTTCCTCTTGCCTTTAAAAAACATTCTGGTAATGTTCTTGTAGAAACAAATTAGATACTTTGTGATGATTCTTGGCAGATCCCCCTCTCTAACCCTGCAATGTTAGTTACTGAGCAGACCACAACACAGAAGTGCTGTTTCTTCCCAGAGGATGAAACAACACGCAAATTAACCAACAGAGAACATAATGACACTAAACTGGTTAAATGGAAAGCTGCAGACTTGGCCTACTATCTTACTGCTCCGATCTGATTCCTTTACAATCACTTTTTTGAAGAAGAATTTTAAGGTGGGGCTTGAAGGGATTTTTTTCAACAGTAGTACTGAAAATGGTTGGACTTTCTCTTGTTTCCTAAGGCCTTATTTAGTTGTATTTTCCTACTTGTATTCAAAAACAAGCTATGAAAATGTTTTCCGTGACACAGGAATGCCTTTCTGGTAGTCTTTTCCCTCTAATTAGAAACTAAGAATATAACTGAAATTTATTTCAGATGGATAACAAACTCCATCAAGGGAATCTCCTGTAACTGTAAAAAATGAGAGCTTACTTATGATACTGCTAAACAACAGGGAGGCTGTAGGAGTCTTCCCACTCTTTAACAGCAGTTTAGACAATGAACGCTTCCTACCTGCAACATTGTGAGAGGGTTCAAGCCTGTGCTGAATTTACTGTTCACTGTCTTCACTATTCAAAATAAACCTGGTGAGTGTAGAAAAAAGTTGCATAGAGGGAATGCAGTTGTTACTAAACAAACTTTCACATGTCCCTAGATTTGTTCCTTTCTGAAATACATTGAGTGCAACATGAAAATAAATGGAAAAAAATATTGGACTTGAAGTGCCTGATCACTGAAGAAATCAGTAAACAGAGAAGAAAGACATTCTAAAGGAACAAAGATGAAGGATGAAAACAAAGAGAATATTACAAGCAGCTTACATCAGTCTCATAACCACAGTTTTTGTCTATCAGTCTATTCATCACATGCTATCTTTAGTGCTGTATCATGGTCTCCCGGAGAAGGAAAATGTATGTTTGGAAAAGGAGAGTGATGCTCAGACATGAAAGACGATGCAGTTACATTAAGTCCCATAGCTGGGAGCTCTTGTGCCCCATTTGTTAGGGGGAAGGAGCAGAATAGCATAGGTATGCGTGAATTTCCCAAGAAATATCAGAAGTCCTCTCCTTTCTT
Organism: Ciconia boyciana; assembly: GCF_034638445.1. Taxonomy (NCBI): domain Eukaryota; kingdom Metazoa; phylum Chordata; class Aves; order Ciconiiformes; family Ciconiidae; genus Ciconia; species Ciconia boyciana. The sequence goes on along the minus strand of NC_132935.1, from coordinate 108,007,339 downwards.
ATCCCTTCAGCAGTGTGGTGATCAGCATCTCCATGATACCTATGATGCCTTGAAATGATTAGAAGTAGCCTGATTTCCCTTATTGCATTAATAAGAAGTTAACTAGGATTTATTAATTCAGGGTAATTGTCCATGGGCATAATACACTACTAAATGCTGGTTACCCCTGAGCTCTGTGCTGTGGTAATACAAGGGCCATTTATAGAAACTTTTGAAGCAGGTTTAAGAAAAAAACCCACGTAGATTCACTTCCAGTTTATTTGCCTGGGGTGGGTCCTGGGGGAGGGAACAAAATTCTCTTTTACTAAAATAAATCCTCTTCTGTATGTGTGAGCATAAAGAAACATGACCTGGTGCAAAAATCAGGAAAAGGCTCATTTCAAATGGTACTTTGCTGGCTAGTTTGTGATTTCTACCTACTGCTCATGGCAATAACAGCAGCTGTTGGGCCTTTGTCTTTCACTTAGCACCTTACTCTGCTGAAAGTCTGCAGCTTGCTACTTGAATAGAATAAGCCTTCAGAGGAATGACAAATTCATGTGATCAGGCAGGAAGGCTTTGGCTCCTTAGAGGCAAACCCCCCTATTTTGTCTCACAGTTTATTTAATTTTTGTATTTCATTCAAAAGCTTGACAACATAAAAGTTATTAAGAATAGGCCTGATTAATCATATGCTCAGTCCCAGGTTAGGCCCCCATAATGATCTTTCTGAGCAACAGATGACACCCCATGAGAAAACAGAAGTACCTGAATTTTAGCCTGTAAATCTCATCCTAGTGAGATCAAGTCCTTGGATTTAGATAGCACAGTATATATTTTGTGTACAGGATCTGCAACCAAGTTTGGAGAGGGCTCACTCTCCAACCCCTTTGAAGCACTAGAGGGTAGAAGGAACTGGCAGCAGTCAAGCTCCAAAGAGATGGGCACAGTAGCCTGTTGCCTCCTTGCTGCTGGATGCTGTAGATGGTAGAAGTTGCATACATTTGCATTTATATCCCTGAGAAATCCACAGAAGAGACCTTTGAGAGCTACTGGATGAGGAAGCCTTGGGAGGACCTTGATATAAAAATACCTGGAGACTGGAATATCATTAGTGGCAGGTATTGTAAATTATTTCCCTAGATTTTACCTTTCCTTTGTCAGCCATTTGTGTCATGGTACAATACATGGAGTTAGCTGGACCTTTGGTCTGACCAAGCCTGGCTTTTCTTTACCCTGCTCTGAGGGTAAAGGGCTGAGAGAAATGTTTGGATATGTAAGACCAGGATGCTGGTGGGTTTTGGAGAAAATGGCAGAAAATGGCTGATGGTTTTTACAGGAAAGATGGTGAAAGAATCAGTAAACTTTTTTGAAGCATGTAAAAGGCAAAGTTATGACTATATCGTGCTATTGATCTGGGAAGAAAGATGAGAGATGTGAGGGACTTAAAATGAGTTTAAACTCTTCAGATATGGTATTTCTTCTCACTTGTCCTGCACTGAAAGTAGAGGTTGCTTCTGGAGTCTGGTGTCCAGCAGTCTCAAAATATAATGAAAGGTCCATTTTCACAATAACTGAAAGATCAGAAGTCATGAATAATTTTGTTACTTTAAAGATTGCATTAGCTGATCACTCTTCTGAGTACTTTCAGGCTGTTGAATACTGAGGAGGACTGAGGCACTTCGATGCTGTCCTTCACTTTGCACTGTGCAACTGCATGGTTTCTGGAACCAGGTCTGAAACCTCAATTTCTCCTGTTTCAGGCTAGCAGCCTGATCACTGTGCAAAAGAGCTATGTACATGTTCTTCGCTTTGGTCAAATGAACATTTAATTTTGCTGTCATTAACAGTAACCCATTTGAAGCACAGATAAAAACATCTGCAGTAATTTCCATTAATAAGGCAGCATTTATCTTGTCACCATACAGTAACATCTTAGACTCTACAGTTATTTACTTCCCTAAGTATAAAAAGAGAAACCGCTTTGCTGCTGATACTAAGAAATGTAATTAGAGGGAAAAAGACAGACATCTGTTAAGATGTATGAAAAATGGGGTTTTGAAAATAATATTAGGTGGCATGGGAATGTGCAATGTCTTCTACATGCATCTAAATTGTGGAGAGATAAAGACCTTTATAAACAATTTTGCAGGAGCCTAGTTTTAGAAAAATGAGAGTGCAGAATTGCAGTGGCTTAATGAGTCATCAAAGAAAGTTGAGCTGTTCAATGGCTATTAATTGGAAATTATTTTTCCAGAACACTGAGGGATAATGGTAAAATGAAATGGCTCATCTGTGCCACAGAGCTTTTTAAAAATGCAATCAGGTTTTAATATCCTTAAGAAGCTGAAGCTAAAGAGTTCACAAGCACTTAGAATCATGGTTACTGAGACTTGAATATACTGTTTTAGACAGTACAGTCAATGTCATGAAAGCAATTCTTGATGACAGTTGCAAGCATGTTCCTGGTTTTTTCGCTTGAGATAAACCTGGTGGTATGTGCTTTATTGAGTGCATATCCATCAAAAACCCCACTAGGCATTTCCTGACTGAGTCATGTATTGCAGTTGTCTTTTATCTAAGGAAGGGGAAGTGTGTTCAGCTAAAATAAGAGTTGACCAAAATTTTGCGGGAAAAAAAACCTAAAAGTCATCATGTGTACACTTATCCCTTTCAGGTGCATACACTATTGCATTTTCTTCTTTTATGAAAGCTGCTTATTTCCACAAATGTTCTGTATTGGGGCTAGAATATATCTTGTTTCATCAGAAGGAAAGCCAGAGCTTCAGCAATAGGTCCAAAACACTGCAGTTTTCAGACATCCTATTTAGTAAGCCTATCGCAGACTGTGGAGCTCTTGCAACAAGGGGTTTTGCCACATGACTCAAGACAAATACTATACCATGTAAAGAGTATTTATTTCCTGACAGCAAAATGTCGCCTCTCTGCTCCTGGTGAATGGTATCTTCATATGTCAACAGGAAAAGATAAGGGCTAACAAAATAGGTAAGGACCTTATTAGCACTGGATTACTTTCTCATAGCATTTAATAGGAATAAAATGTGCAAGGGCTATAGCGTTGACTATGTCTGATGTAACAGGATCTTGAGGGTCAGTCAGTAACAGCAAGCAGGAATAAAAGTAACAAGTTTTGCATGGAAGCTGCTTTAAAAAGTTCGTTTGTTTGTTTTTTTCACCGTAAGAGTAGAGTACAATAGCCCAGGGCTGAAAATAGCTACAGGGATCTGGAAAGGAATTACGTTGTTTTAAAAGGGATAATGGAATTGGTAGTATTTGATGCATTGTACACTGAACGTAACACATGCCATCTAGCGCCGAAAGAAAGGACAGCATCTACTGCCCCAAGCTAGGTGGATCTGCACAGACTCTTGGTCATCCGACCACAGCGACATCTTGAGCAAACCAGAAAGATGCATGTGCTGTTATAGTTAATGACTGGAGTGAATAAGGAGCAGAGCCTTTCCAGACAAGAGGAGAAGTTGAATTATCTGCATTTCAGCCCTCTGCCTTGCTATTGGCCTGAAAGGAATTCACAGCTGAGGAAAGCACAGCTCCTTGTGTCGCTTGATAAAGGACTTAGTTGCCGCCTTTGAGTGCTGTAAATGAAAGAGAACTTGACAGTTACTTCACAACATATGGTATTTCCTGCTTCACTTTTTTTTGAATGTGCAGAGTTCGTTTATGCTCCACGGCCTTTTTAAAAAAAAAAAAAAATCTTGGTGCTTCTCTAACATAGAAGAATAGTAGTAGTAGTAGTGGTAGTAGTAGTAGTGTAGTAGTAGTATTAGTATAAAGGCACAATTTCAAGAAATAACCTCTAACATAGAGGCTAGTCCATAAAAGAGAGATGTGTACTTCTTAAGTGCATCCCATCCGTTGATTTTCTTCAGTTTATCTTTAGATAAGCCAAAGGTGAAAGTACAAAAAAGAAAACTTCAAGAGGAAAAGGCAGCAGTATGGTGCCTCTGGAAGAGACAGGAAAATAAAATTTAACCTGATGGCTAGAAAGAATAAACCAAAATGATTAAGAATATTTTTGAATCTCTTAATGTTGCAATATTTATTGTTGGTTTTCTCTTCCTTCCCCTGGTTGAACAGAAGAAAACAATCAGTCAGAGACCTTTTATATCTTGCCTGTACCAAAGACATGTATGCTAAAAAATCTACAACTATGCAGTTCTCAAATGAGTAAATAAAGCATACCTTTACAAATGAGGCTGTTGAATATTGTAAACAATGTAAGTAATTAGTAATTGAGTTACATGTTATCTTAACTTTGGAGGCATTTATTCCCATCCTTTGAGGAGTATTTAGTCTTTCCTTTGAAACTAGTCCATTATCATGTTCATGAAGTTAAAAGGATTAATTCTGCCCCTTCTTTCCCATTCCCTCCTTCTCATGCCAACAGGAGCAAACATTTTTTTCTCATGGCATATCTCGTCCTGCTAACAAAAGACACTGACTACAGGATGCTTCCAGGGAATGCTAAGGAATTTAGTTGGATGACAATGTGGGATTTTCAATAAGTTGCATGTTGGAAAGCACACTAATTGCTAAGGGAAATCAGGAAAACATTTGAGGATGTTGCCATAGAAGGAGAGAGAATTGCTGAATATATGTTTCAGGAGATGGTATATAGTCCAAAGTTACATTTCTTCTCTTTAGCCACTTGTCAAAGGGATATTGGTTCTCTATAACCAAAAAACTACTTGCTATTTTTGTGGCCTTTACTGTAATCAGGCTGGTCCTAGTCAGGAGGGAAAGGAAGAAGGTGTGTCACCACAGTATGTACAACCTTTGCTCAGTGGTAGGAAGAACTAACCAGCTAGTACATAGGTGCCAGCAGACTTTTATAAACATTATTTGGCCTTAAAAGACTATTACATATCATCTTCACAAGAGATCAAACACAAATAACACAACCATTTGGGTGTGTGCTTTAAGATGTTGCAGGTATTTTAACAAAATAAAAAAATAAATACCTAATTGCAAAATAGAAAGAAGATTAGAAAGAGATAATACAGCAAACAATTAAAACTTTTAAGGTACCTAAAAACTTTAATGAATGGCAAGCTGTCTGGCCAGACTTTCACTTTCAAGGAACAGCTTAGGGGAATGTAGAGATAGGCATGATATCTGAGGCAGTGGTTCTGCTTTAAATAAATAAATAAATAAACAAAAGGCTTCAGACAGCCACTTCAGGCTTTGATTATTAAATTTTTATTTCATGACAGTAAGGATGAACATATTGGAGGGTATCTGCAGAGACTTTATTACTGATCTTTCACACTCAAAGGGTATAAGCCTCCTTATTTCTCCTTTAGTGTAAGGAATCTCTTTTTGTAAGGGCCTTGCTTTTGACTTGCTGTTATGGAACGCTTTTAGGCTTAGCTGAGAATGAAGAATTTATCCTCTTTGGAGAATAAAGAGGGACTGCAGTTACCAATGCTTCTGCATCTTAGAAGTCAATTCAACAGAAGTAAACTTTCACAGTAATATCTTTGTGAACCAGAATGCTGTAAGAGTTGCTGGAACTCACAGCTGTTCATCCTTTGGTTTTCCTCTCTCATAGCCAGAGTCTGTGGCTATGTTTACATTAGTAAGTAGTGGCAACCAGGTGGAGCAGATCTACAGAATAAAACAGCTAGTGCTTAATGGCCACACCATATGCACTGCTAGAGTTTTATCGCAACCTAGCTCGTCTGCCCCATGAACTGAAGGTAACAACTGAAGCAGGTCCATCAGAAGTGCATCTTCTGATTTGGTTTCATTAAAAAAAAAAATAAATCAGTCCATGCAGTCTGAGAGTTCTCTGCAGTGTGAACCAAAATGCAGTAAGTGTGGACAAGCAGGACAGTTATTATAATTGGGAACTCCTGTTATCAGTGGGTCCTGCCCTGCAAATACAGGTTCTTGGCTTTAAATAACAAACAACTTTGAAGTATTCATATGCTCTTGTCTTGAAAAATACTGCCTGCATATGCATGAATATGCAGTTTCCTTAGAGACGCCGTGAGGCCATGGTTGGTGACTTTGTCATCACATCTTAATACAACTTTCTTCGCAAGATGCTGAAACTTGTAGGTTGGCCAACAAGCCTCTTCTCTTTTTTAACTCAGAGAAATTTGATTCAGGAGGAAGTGGGGCTCCTCAGTCTATGCCGTTTTGTCTTTCCTTGGAAAGTAATCCTCTTATTACCTGTAAAAATACATGTGAAAGCAATATGATCTACTTTTATTTAAGAAGGAATGTAGCTGCATTTTTCATTCAACAAGCAAATAAATCAAGTTTAAAGTAAATGATCAGCAAAACAGAGCTTTTCTTCTTCTCACATATCTGTGGGTTTCTTTGGTTTTCATTTTGTTTTTACTGTGAGACTACTGAAGAGTTACTGCAAGACCTACTAAAATAGTTACTGCTGCTTACATGTAGAAAGGTGAACAGGCTGTCTTGCAGTAAGAGAGTGATAAATTATTAGTAAATTTTTAACCAAAAGGCCTCCAAAATGACCAGGCACTAGCTCACCACTAGGAACTTGAGGAGCTGGAGGTATGCTGAGGAGCTGTGGGCACAGACTATTAGGTTAGACTGGGAAAGCTAAGCAAGAAGATGAAAGGAATGTATGATAAGGTTAACACTTTACATGAGCCTGTGTTCATGGGTTGTTATATTTAATATTGCTAACTCAGCCAAGATGCAGTTGAAAATTAGAAAATTTGAAGATTGGAAGCTGTTTGTTTGTGTGGCAGTTTTAGAGACTAGTTTACATGTGCATGTTCTCTTTTGAAGTATTTCTCTGCAACAGTGAGAGCTCAAAACCATGCCTTTCTAGAAATAAGAAAAGCAAGCTCAGAAAGGTCCATATCCTTCTAAACACCAATGTTCTAGTGTCCCTTGTGATTATAGGCATGCTACTGATCTGTAATCTAGATTGATGAGTCAGGTGAACAGCAGGTCAGCCAGGGCTGTGTGGCAGATCAGTGGCTTGTCTCGTCTTCTCTCCAAGGAAGCTGATGGCCATCATGAGGGCTGTGTCTACACTAATAAGTTGTTTCAGGCCAGCAGTGCAGTTTTGGAGTGACTCCTCCATCTGTTTCCACTTACCATGCATTGTTTTGGCTTCCAATGGTTTTCAGCCTGTAAAAAACAATTCTTACGAAGGAATTTAAATCAGAGACTCTTGTTCAACACCTAGTGTTGAGGCTAGGGTCAAAACCAATGACTGGGCTGCAGCACCAGGAGGTCCTCAAAAAGACCTCTATCATGCATGAGCTAAAAAAAGGCTCTTGAATAAGTAAGAAATCCAGTGACACCGTGAAGTAGCTCTGTGATGCACAGGGCCAAACTCCGCGTGCACCTGTCTGTTAGCTTTCAAAAACTAGGCCTGAACTCTTTGCAGCTCTGCTGCTCCTTTCTCACTTGTCCAACCTTTTTCTAGTTTGAAGTATTTTCCCTAATTTTTTAGCCTTAGCCTGTTGCCTCCCCCTACCCACCCTTGCTAAATCCTGCTTTTAAATAATCAATAATTACTTTTAAATAATCAATAACAACAACAACAATAACAATAGTAAAAATTTGTTCTCCTTTCCAGCTGTTTTCTCTACACTGGGGACATCTTTCCCTTGAGAAAATCAAGCAAGCAAAACCACAGGGAAATAACATTTTTTAGTAAATCTGTTTCATGAGGGAGCTGATAGTCTCTTGTGTCAGTCAAACCAGTCATAGCAACAGGAGTTTGCCAACCCTATGACTGTCACTGCAATTAGGCTGATAATGAATGCAATTCAGAAAGATGAAGGTGATCTTAAATATCTGGGACAACAACCAGTCTTCAGGGGTGACAGAGGTGTGTACCTTATGTGAAGACTTTGGTTTTTCAGTGGTTCATGACTGAACCTGCTCCATATTTGACTGCCTGTGCCCTGGATCCCAGGAATACCATGTGGGAGAACCTGCTGCTGCTGTGAGGTTCAGCCAAGCCTGGTACACTCCTCACTCAGCATCTGCAAACCCTTGTACTAGTGTTCCTGGTACCAACCCAGGTAGATATACTACTTTTTTATTTATATCTTCAGAGTTGGTGGTGAAGAGAAGGTTGTTAGAGGTCTCTAGTAGAATTTGGATGTTTGGCTCGGAGCTATAAAATGATAATGTACGTGTGTGTGTGTGTGTGTGTACACACAAAGCAACTTTTAGCAAGGCATGTTAACCAGTGCTAAGCTCTATGCTGGCACAACACACTAATATTGGTAGCAATGTAGCCCTTAAGTAGCTCATGCACTATTGAAAGCTCTATGACCTGCTTTAAAAACAGAACAGGGAAAACAAAAAAAACAAACAAACCAGAAAACGCTTACGCCCAAATCCCTATTTCACTGAACAGGCAGATATTTTTAAATATACACTTATGCAGTATGTGTGGACTGACTAAAATAGTAGCTGTTGTGATATATTGGAAAGGAGGGATATTGCAGTGAATCCAATTGTGTGTCACGCTCAAGTGTGTGATTTCATAACCCCATGTTACCTCTGTTTTCAAGAGACAATTCAGTTAAATGTCTGACTGGCTCCCATGCCCTAGATATTGACTGTAATTTATTCTTGAACACTACCTCCTCTTATAGCTACTTTTTTACTGTGATACTTCTTTCAAATTCTATGTAGTTTGAGATAAAATTTACCTGAGTACATAAAAGGGAATTACAGTGACAAAGAATAATCTGCCAAGAGAAGCTAAAATTTAAATGATGAAACATTTAAGTATTTTGTATTATGAATTGGCAATGCTTTGGTCTTGTATTCTCTACATCAAGGGTAAAATTTCAAAGGCAGCTGTCTAAACATTTATTCTCACTGCTTAATACAAATACTGTTGTGTTAATGCAGTATAAAACCTAACTTTCCTTATAATAAAATTCCCTTAGATGGAATTTCCAATATTCTCTGAATATATAAAATTATAGTGTGAAAACAGTTCAATTCAAAATTGTTGCAACAGAGAAGTTTCTGACAGTTAACGTGAATTAGACTGTTACAAAATTGATTTCAGGGAGAGGTAGTCTTCTGAGATACTTAGGGGACTCACAGGGACTCTGTAAACTTATATTACAACTGATATAATAGAGGAGGGGAGGAGGAAGAGGCAAGCTTTCTGGAGTGCAGGGTGCTCTCTTCAAGTCCCTTAAATACTTACTGTGGTGTAGGGATTGATGTCTGGAGTTGTTTGGTTCTTTGCTTGTGGGATTTCAGCTTGTTGCTGTAGCTTGAGAGTCAATGTATGAAGAGAACTGAATAGAATAAAAGGACTATTGGACACCATTGTAATTTCCTAGTAGGCAACTCATGTTAGAACACAGTAAAAGTAAGACAACACAACATTTTCCAACCTGTTCGATCCCCACCTCCCCAGTTATGAAAGCAAGTTTGAGTTTAAGCTTTTAAGAAGCAATTTTTTTCAATCAGCTGTCTTGTTTTGTCCAAATGTTTTTGGAGAAGAAAAGTGCCCCTTACTTCAAGTATCATAAAGGTTATTTTTCTAGGAAAAGAAGCAAGCATAGAGTTTGGTTTTTCCTTTTCTTCTTTTTTCAGAGAAAATTTTAAGAATTTTTTTTAAATTCAAACTAATTAGTAACTATGAAATTAGTTCAACAATCATAAATTGTGAGTAGTCAAAAATTAACATTTTGGAACATTTAATAAGCTGAAATTTACTTGTGCAATCTCATCATTGAACATCAGTAGAAAAAAGTATGTGGTGATGTGAAAGATGTTACTGGTGTGGAGTGATGTATATGCATGTGTCTTTTCTTTACTGTTCTTTACTTTCATTTGTATTGGCATTCTATCTTAGCAGAAATTTATTAAAGAAGAAAATATCTTTATTTTTAAATTCTCTATTTCTATAGAGTGCCTTCCAAAATATTAATGATAAATATACAAGTTCTTTACTACACATCTGCTACAATTGGATTTTTCTTCTTCACAAATGTGATTTATGAGTTCTGTTCTCCTTTCTTCTGAAATATCTCCATTCCTTATTCAGAGGAAAGCCTAGCAACAGAAAGATTAATATTTTTCTCAATTTAAAAAAAAACATGGGGCTTAAAAATTTTTTTGTACTGAATTTCTAAATTTAATGTTGTGTATCTTAGCTAGATTTTAATGTTTTTTTGCTGGGCAGTCTTCAATAATTGATATAGCTTCAGGAAACAAATCAGACAAAGCACACTTTTTGATGAAACACAAAAGAGAAAACATTTTTTCACTTAATATTCTCAAGATAGTGTATATCTTGAAGAAGTTGGAAATAAAGATTTACTTTAAGTATTGGGGATATATTGATTGGGCATACATGGTGCAATGCTAACATTCATATTTTAGGACCTTAAACAACAAATAATTTCCAGAGCTATCTGTAATTTACTATGTGAGCTTGTCAAATCATGTTGCATAGTTGCAAGCTAATTCAATGTATGCTAATTCAAAGTATGCTTTGATTTTTCTTTTTCTTTCTTCCTTTTTTTTTTTTTTTTTTGGAAGTATTATAACAGTATAACTGTACAGGTATACCCGTACAGGTACAAGAGCACATTTATTTCCATCTTTTTATGCATCTTTTCCTTCTTGATTCATGTGGATGCTTAATAATGCATCTGAGTGCAAGCTCCTCTGCTATTTAGCACTTCATGAAAACTGCACCCTGCATGACTACTTCACTTTAAGCTGGAGTAATGGAGGTGAAATTACCAGACATAATTACTTCATCCGAATCACCAGAAGATAAGTTAACCTCAAACAAATAATTTGTCAGCTTTCCTAGTGCTATCTCAGACCCCTTGTTCATTTCTCCAAGCACCTGTTTTTGTTTTGGAAGGCCTGTTCCTCCCATCTTCCTTTGCTTGAGTTCTCTTCTATAGGACATTTTTGTCCATTTCCACATTTTCAGTCCTGATATAGGCTAGTGGTTCATAAATCATCTTGGTGGTCATCATGATACCTAAAGCAAATATCCTTTAAAAATTCTGCAAGAGGTGGGGGATATTTCAAAACCTTTAGATCTCCAGTGGAGAGTACTGTCCACTGCTAATGTTTGAAAAGCAATACTGTCATGCCCATGCTACCAGAAAACACTATTAACAATAAATATTTTAAATGTTGCACAGGGATGGAAGTACAATTAAGCATTTCTTCATTTATGTTGAGATCTAAACTTTTCGATTTGATGAAACTAATATGCAAGTCTAGCAGCTCACCTTTAAAAACATTTTATTTTCAAAAACATAGAAAGAGCAGACAAACTACTGATCTTCTTAGCTTTACTTAGTTTTTCTTATCTTTTATGTGCCTTTTATTCCATTACAGTCTGTTTCCTCTTTGCTTAATTCCATCTTGCTATTCCTCTGCAGTCAAGTAAATACCAACATAATGTATAACAGGATATCATGCCACTTGGCTATGTAGTCCTTCACTCCTGTTATATTTTAAAAATGGAGACCTGAAGCAGCTCTGATATGAATTTAAAATGCACCTTATCAGTTCGAGAGCCTCAGTAACTATATTTAGCATGCAAAAGATTCCAAACTAGTTGTGGGTGGATGGAACAACAAAATAATGCTGTAAGAGATTTGACTTCACTTTGTGCATATACAGATAGATACTGTACACAGATCACCTCCATGCTCCCTCTTGCCTTTCATTAACGCTAGCTTGTACACAGAGCAGTAACTGTGACCAGGCTGGCAAATACCTGGAAGTCTTGGGGTAAAAAAAAAATATAATTCATTGTTAAGGAGGTACACTTTCTATTTACAGGTGAACCTTAGTGTCCTGAGCAGAATAGATTCGATGTGTCTGGTAACATTCCTAGGTTTGCCAGCCAGAAATATGGGCCTGAAGCATGTTCCTCCATTATGTGTTTCAGCTGAATAGTTGTCTTTCTCCCCAGTCCCGAGGAAGAAGAGAAAGGATGGGTTCCCCAGCAAATGAAAATAAAGCGTGATAAAGCAAGATAATATTATTTTGTCTACGAAAATGGTTTTGGTTGGGATCATATTATGCTAAGGGCTATACAAATCTACTTGCAATCCTCTGCTGCCTTTCCTAACACAGTCCAGACCAGACTGTGGTATCTTTATCTTTTAGCTTTTTAATCTCTGTTAGCAAATATCCACAGTCATGATAGTTGCCGTGCTATCTTTTATAGGCTTGACCCCACAGGAGGCAAGCTAGACATAAAATGTAACAAGAATAGCACTTGAGAGGTGAAGTGATCCATCCAAAACAAAAAGCAAGAATATGAGATGAGACAGGAACCTTCTACTGTCCCACATACAGCCCATTTCTGGTTTTGGATGCTCTCACCTATGCTAAGAGAACTGGAGGGTTAAATTCTTCCCAAATAATTTGAGGAAACAAATGAAATGTAGAACCTTTTACTGTCTGTCTATCAGGACTGGAAAAATAAATTGTAACATACATTTTCCTCAGTTTTGTTATTTTCAAAGATTTTCACTTTAGATTTTTTGCTTTATGCAACTGGTTGTTAGTAAGACATGTCACTTTCCCCTCAGGGTACTCCAAGGCATCTAGCCAGACTAATTTCTTCAATTTCTTCCTCTTTTACACCACCTTTTATTGTAAGACATGATGTGTATCAGAAGCCTAAAGGCTCTATTAATTAAGATTGGGCAATCAAGGAAATATTTGCTGTGAAGACTTTCTGAAAGCTTAAGTCCACACTGTCATGAAAAGGAATCTGCTCAGTCTGTAACACTTCATGCTTTCTTCTGTCCTAGAACATCATTGCAAGCATTTGAGAAAAGAGCAAGGGGAATAGCAGCTTCTGGACAGTGATGTTCTGAGGTTGGGAAGGAATCTTGTGGACTAGACTTCCAAGCGTGACGGGTGATTTGGGATTTCTTCAGGTAGAATACCTTCATACCAACCTGCATTTCAGAAGGTATGTGCTTAGATGTGAAACTCAGGCCCCTCCTAGACATTTCAAATTGGCTGTCAAAATTACTGATTTCCCACCACTGTAACACTCTCTGGGTATTAAATTTAAATTACTGAATTTAAATGATACAATTTAATATGCTGTCTTTAGACATACTAAATGGATCTAATGTATTTTATGTAAGCACATTTGATAGGCAAACATTGTATTCAAGATAATGACAATAAAAGAAAAAACCTAGCTATTCAGAAGACTAGGACAAGTCTTATTCTTTTTTTACTTCTCTACATTAACAAGAGACACCGATTTTGGGGGAGAAGTGTTTCTTCTCAATTGATGTTACCCTTTTTGCTCAGCTGTTGTAGCTGAGATGCTTAGTTTTCCATTTTTCAAATTGTTTTTCATGCCTGTTCTGGTGCTTTTGCTTCAATGCAGATCAGAAATTCAGTTAGATTTTTATTGCCAAGTCCGTAAAGTTAGTTAATGAAGTGTGATACAAAATCAGCAATTATTGACAGTGAGGACAATGGGCCAATAGTAATTCCCATATTTGAAAACATTTGGGATAGGGAGAATTTGAGATTAAAAACCGATGCGTCTAAAATGATGGCCTTCTAAATCCTAAATGAATACCTGATAGCTATCAAGTTTATCATCTAGAAAGGTAAATTTCTCTTGGGTCGTGATTCTGCAAAGACTTTCACACACGGTTACCTTTATGCGTTATTACAGTCATTCCGTAGGTACTCAAGTGTATCACACTTGATCTACTACATGAGATGAATCATAAAGGCACTCCACCACTGCAGGACAGGGAGTTCATTCAGAAATTAGTCTGGATTTACTCCAGCCTAGGGAAATACATCAGAGGAACTGCTGACAGGTATTGTGGATCCACAGCAGCTTCTTTAAGCTTGTCACAGTGAACTCTTTTCTAGCCTGCATTAACCTGTTATGAATAACAGGGGCACAGAAGAGTAAAAGTAGTCTGCCCACTGAGATGGAGAACAGCCACCATAGATGGGTTTTGTGAGGGATGTGTCATTTTTACAGTAACATCTACAGCTCATTGGTCCAGTAATGCAGTATTTGTTTAGTGTCACAGGAGACCATCAGATATGGTCTAGTACAGCCTGGTGGGAATGACTTAGGTTGTAACAAAATGATGCTTCCAACATCATGATGCTTTCCTGGGCGTGTTGGTTGACAGCCACCTGAATATGAGCCAGCAGTGTGCCCAGGTGGCCAAGAAAGCCAATGGCATCTTGGCTTGTATCAAAAATAGCGTGGCCAGCAGCACTAGGGAAGTGATCGTGCCCCTATACTCTGCACTGGTGAGGCCGCACCTCAAATACTGTGTTCAGTTTTGGGCCCCCCACTACAAGAGCGACATTGAGGTGCTGGAGCGTGTCCAGAGAAGGGCAACGAAGCTGGTGAAAGGTCTAGAGCAGAAGTCCTATGAGGAGCGGCTGAGGGAACTGGGGTTGTTTAGCCTGGAGAAAAGGAGGCTCAGGGGAGACCTTATTGCTCTCTACAACTACCTGAAAGGAGGTTGTAGAGGGGTGGGGGTCGGTCTCTTCTCCCAGGTAACTAGTGATAGGATGAGAGGAAATGGCCTCAAGTTGTGCCAGGGGAGGTTTAGACTGGATATTAGGAAATTTTACTTCACTGAAAGGATTATCAAGCATTGGAACAGGCTGCCCAGGGAAGTGGTTGAGTCGCCATCCCTGGAGGTATTTAAAAGACATTTGGATGAGGTGCTTAGGGACAAGGTATAGTGGTGGTCTTGGTAGTGTTAGGTTTATGGTTGGACTCGATGATCTTAAAGGTCTTTTCCAACCTATACAATTCTGTGATTCTGTGATTCTGTGATATGAAAACTACCTTGACATTATTTTACAGAAACTATTTAAAATAAAATTGTTTCTGAGCAGACCATGCAGTTTATTTAATAAAAACTGCATTATTTTACAACCCAATTTTAATATTAATCCTGTTGCCATCAAAATAAGGCCTCTAAGTTAATGTTGTTATTTCTTTGGCTAATTTGGCCATCTGGTCAATTTTTTTTTCTACAAATGATCATTTATTTGTTAGGAACTTTTTTTCTAATTATGATATTGTAAATTGCAGTTTAATAATGTTTCTTGCCATGAAAACTCCAATATTAGATTTACACAGTTCAACTAACCTGAGAATGAGTATGTATCAGTAACATCCCTTTGGAAAATCATGGATTCTGGATGACTTAATGAAAAAGTTTAATTGCTACCATTATTTCAGAAATATATTAATAGACTCAGTATTTTTATTAATTGTTCTTTACATGTGTAATTTCACTCTGGAGATACCTAACTTTCTCATGCATCATGTCAACCTTCCAATGCTTGTTGTGAAGTTGCTCAGTTTGCTGCCTAACGAATCTATATATTACTGCAGTATAGCTTGACCCAACTGCTGTAAGTTTACATAAACAGGCTAATTTTTAAGACTACGAGGCTGTATGTGAAGTGAAAGGCCACTGTACTGCTATACAAGAACTTACTGAAAAAAGAACTGTTCCATATGACCACACTACCCCATGTCATGTCAGATACTTTGTGACACTTGACACTTATTTAGCTATTATTTGGCACCCAGCAGTCAACAGAAGGCCTCTTGCAGGCTGCAGCTGAATCTGCATTACAACTGAGGAAGGACAGAAGAAGCATCAATGAAGGGTTGTATAAAGATATTAAACTTAAAAGGATGGCAAGGGGAATTTTAGTTCCATTGCTTAATAATGAAGGTGAACACAAAGCAAAGAGCTAGAAGAGGCTGAAATACTAAAACATTTTCTGCTCCCACTTTCACATAATGGGTAGCTGTAACTTGACACAGCACAGCCATGTTGGCCCAGTATATCAGCTAGCTCTGCTGGGATCCCACCAGCTTGGTATTCTGTTCCCCAGCTGACCCCTGAGAGAAAACAAGAACAGGGCAAACATCCACACTTTCTCCCTTCCCTGCATTCACCAGCTCCCAGATAGTTTTGCAGCCTTCAGCAGTTTTCACAGTAGGAGCATTCCCTGTGGTTGTTTGTGAAGTAACTACTAACAGAGCTGTCTTTTGCCTTCAATCGCTCTTGTCCAGTAGCTCTTTGAACCCTATAAGCTTCTGTCATTCAGCGTCCTTCAGCAAAGAGCTTCAGAGATCTTTGGCCTCCTGCATGAAAAGCTACTTCTTTTATCTTTTTTTGAAGTTTTCTCCAACCTGCCTCTTTAGGGCTTGTGTTGGAGGAGACAGTAAACGGTCCCTATCTAACCATTGCCATGTTGGTCATGACTTGTAGGCCACCCCAGTTATCTTTTATGAATAGTAAAAGTTTTATCTTTTACAAGAGTAATAGGATATTCAGCTATTCCTCATATGGAAGCCATCCTGCATTTCTGATCTTGTCAGTTAGGCATTGTCAACCTTTTCTGCTTCATCTGTGTTCTCTTTGAGATGAGAGGATCAGAATCATACATGGTACTCAAGGCTGGGAAAACCATGGATTTATGCTGTGACTTAGATGTTTCCTTGTTTCTTCTTTATTCATTTCCTAATATACAATTTCTTTTTTGATTATTGAAATCTGATGTTTTCAGAAAACTGTGTATTGCAACTCCTAATTCTTGCTCTTGAACAGTAGTGGTCTCCCCCAAACCCATCTTTTTATATTTAAAGATAGGATTGGATTTTTCCCTCATGTCTCATTGTACATTTATCTACATTGAAGGTCATCTGTTATTCTGTAGTCTACTCACTCAGTCTCATGAAACTTTTTCCTTCACCAGCTCTTCTTTTGTTCTTTACACTTACTAGCCTGAAAAAATTTGTATCATAAGCAAACCTTACCCCTTTTTTGCAGATTACAGAACATGATGAAGGGGCACTGGTGAACTTATTCCTTTCTGAAACATGACCATTTACTTCTATGTTTTATTTATTCTCGTTTAACATTTTATTTAATCATGTCAAGGCATTTTCTCTCATTCCGCATCTGCTTAAACTTCATTAAAAACCTTTGTGGCAGTAATTCTTCAACAACCTTTTGGAAATTTGAGCAGAATATATCAGCTGGATCAAACTTCTTCATAGTTGTGGACTGCTTCAACAAAGTCCAAGGGGGTTTAGTTTCTCACTTCAGGAGAAGACATGTTAACTCTTTCCAAATAGATTCCATTTATTCATTATCCCAATTCTGACAAGCTATTGAGAAATTAGATCAAGGAGGATTTACACAAGTTAGATGTGCCAGAGATGTCTTGATAAATGTATGTGAAGAGGTAAAAATTTACATTCCACTAGCAACTAACTTTGGGGAAAAAAGGAGAGAATGAGGGAAAATTCAGAGGTATAGATGAACATAGTAGTTCATTGAAAGTAAACCATGAAATAAATGAGGGAGGGCAAGACAAACCACAAATCTGTTAACCAAAGTGTGATTTCTGGTAAGATCCCAAGATGACTTATCAATACATAAGATAGTAGGAGAATGGTAATTTTTTTTTTTTAAGACAATATATGCATGACACCTTTTATTCTGAATATTTTTTTCTAATTGTTTTCTGTGGCAGACTAATAGTGGCAAGCAGCAGTTATATTCTTTGCTTATAAGAATATAATCCTAGATGTATCTTTAAACTAGAGAAATACAGTCTGCAAAACTGAGATAAAGTGAGTATATATAATTGAAGAAACACTCTTGGAGATTAGTTATTAATAGCCTTCCCCCCAGTGGGGTAATTTCAAATTGAGATCCTCAAGGGTCTGACTTGAACTTAGTTTTATTCAATATTTCTATTGAATAAAACGTTGTAATCACTTACAACGTAAGGGATTAAAACCAAACTAGAAGAATCTGCAAATACTTGGTTTATCATTCATCTAATCATCTTGTAAGACTTTAGCATGAATACTTAAACTTCTTGAAGACAAATACAAATATTTTTCTTAATATTTGTGCAATTGTTCTTAAAATTAGTAGGAAAAATGATTGATTCATTCCATTACATTCATTGCCTTCCTAAATATAAAAATCTCCTGGAATATCATATTTCACTCTATTTCAACTGTATTTATTTTGACAATATGGAAAATCCAAATGGTGTTGCTTTCTACTTGTTTCTAAGAATAACTTTGGAAGGGGCAGAGAATCCTTTCTGTTCTCTCTATATTTCAGAGTCAGCTGACAGGAATAAAATCTGCAGGATTTCAGAACTGATCAGTTTGAAAAAAAAAAATATCTCATTTCACACTGTGAACCTTATGGTTTGTTTGATGCATCAGTAGTTGTTTTATAAGCAAACATAGTATGTCTTGTAGATGTGAGACAATGTCACTGTCAGTGAGGCTTTTTACAATACAGGTCAACCCCAGGGATGGTAACCTCAATTGTGTCCTCAGTAGTGGCCTAGTTATTCCGCTTGATGTATTAGATCTATGTCTGTAGTGTAACAATTGACATTTAAAAATGAAAAAGAAGGAAGGTTATTTTATTTTTCGTATGGGAGACGCTGGGGAACTCTAAGACTCTGGGGAGTATTTTAATTATCTTGAAATTAAAAATAGCAAGGTATATAGCTCCTTGCAAGCTTGAATTTACTGAGAGACTAGGAGGACTGTTGTTTTCTCCAATTAGCCTGGTACAGTTCTGTATCATATTCAGAGGGAAAGACTGCATCAGTGCCTATCCATTCATTAACAACATGGCTGAATTCACCCAAGCTTCTGACAACAGATGAATATGGATGTCGGTGTGATGTGAGTTTGGAAAGGGAAGAGGCTGGGGATTGCTTGTTGCTCAAGCCTCATTTGGCCATGTGATAGGAGGGAACCCATGGTATAAAGCTTCTTTTGAGAAGAGTTTTTAATGTTCTTTCTGTCTTTGACTCCTTGTCTTCCACTTGTTTGTTGTGGTCCTGATTCATTTGACATTCAGGCACAACACAGTACCTTTCCAGTATCTGGGGTGTATTACCAGGCATGCAGGTGGTAACAGTCCCTCAACAGATAAGTTAGAGATGGAGGGTGGATAGACAAAGGCATAGAAGATACTGCCTGTTCATTTATTGATGTCTGGTCTATGCTAGCTGAAACAGTAAAAACAAAGAAAATAACAACAACAAAAAAAGTTCCAGTTACCATATTGTATTCAGAACTCAATTTTTCTCAGTAAGACTTATAACCTTGTCTCGTCCCACTCGGTGGGTTGCGAGATGGGTGAATCTTTTTGATTCCCCAAGGGTTTGTGTACCGACAAAGGCCGATCTCCCCTCAGCAGAGCTGCAGGCCAGTAGAGTCACGACAATGACTCAGAGGAACAGTCAGACTAGCAACTTTATTAACTAGCAAACTACAAACTTAATGAACTAGCAAGCTCAGCAAACGAACAGAGGCAATTTGGCAATGGAGCTATTTTCCGGGCAACCCGTCACAATTCATCCAAAACTCGTATGCCCAGATATATATATATAGTGGAAGAGTAGAGGAAAAGAGAAGTGAGGAAAGGAAAAGAGAAGAGAGGAGGATAAAGAAAAGGAAAGGTATCACCACCCATGGATCCCGCGATGATGATGACAGACGTGGCAATCCTCCAGTGATGGGCGCGCACCGTTCCCTGGGGAAGGTGTCTCTTTATACTCTAATCCCTGCCTCAGGTCACACCCCTGGAGGACTTATGTTGTTCTGGTCCTCAAAGGTTTGCAGGTGCTGGGGGAGAGGGGGTGGTTTCGAGGAGTTTCATTCCAAGTTTCGGGTGGTTGTAGGCCCATTCCTTAGATAAAACTCTGTGTGACCTCTGGCCATAGATGGTAACTGTGCATCCTCCGACGCACTCTTCTCATCCCATGCTAGCCGACTTGCTGCACCTTATCTCGCTACAATGTTTGAGACAGTACCTCTTTCAGTGTCTCACAAGACAATACCTCTTTTAGTCTCTCCTCCGAAAAGCTCTCCCCATCCCATGCTAGCCGACTTGCCGTCACCATGCAAATCGTGCCTCATCTCTCCACAATGTTTGAGACATTAACTCTTTCAGTCTCTCACAAACCTTAATTTCAACAAAGGTGAAACCTCCTTCCAAAGAGAAGCGAATATGTACCTTTCTTTAGCATAGAAATTTGTTGCCTACAGCAGATGAGTTTCTGCTGTGTCACTATGCATATACTTCTCTAAGCTGAGATAGAAGCAATTGCACTCCTGAAAGAATATGCACACACACAAAAGCTTTGTATTAGAATACGGAGACAAAAAATGCTATAGATTTCTGTAAAAGAACTACTGGGTTTAATTTGAGTCTTAAGGGTCAAGTAGGATTCTACTATAACTGTAAAATATTCATATGTATTGTCTTTATGATATACATGATAGGAACAAACAACACTTCTGTTTCTCACAAAGACTTTAGTTCAACAAAATATGAATGCATTTACATATTTAAATCGGTTTCAAAAGATACAAAGGACACAGAAAATTAAAGACCATGAGAGGCAATTTCTTTAAATAATTTTAAGCTAAGAGCTTTGCTGGTAATAATAACTATCATCGATCATTCACTTCTTATTCCAAAGAATTTTCCCAGATTGGGAGCTTTGTAAGGCTAAACTACGGCACTGTTAACAGCCCTCCCATAATCCTCTTCTTTGCCTTTAGTGTGGACCTCACAACAAATTCACCTTTACTTAAGCTTCTGTCTTGGACACATCTATAATCTTGACTGCTCTTGGTCCCAAAGTGTTAGGAACTTTTTTGGAATAGGAACTCTGCAGGGTGGGCAAGATAGGAAAGGGAACAGAGCCTGCCATTAACTTGCCCTTCATGCAACACACAATCTATTTATTTCTGCTCTGGTTATTGCCTCATTCATTTTGAAGGTCTGCCAAGATTAAGGTCTTCAACTGTCTTAGACCCTCTTACTCGTATCTCTGCACTTTGCCATTGTCTTTACTATCAGGGACAAGCTGGGGGACTGTGTTCATACCACATCTACTAAGTTTGGTTCCTGCTCTCTGCTTGGGACTCATAGCTGTTGCAGTAATGCAATAATTAATGATAATAGCAACCCTTAGGACAACCCTTATTCCCGTAATGAGACTTCATTATCCTACTTAAGAACCAGACTCTTATTTTATTTACAGATGGCTATATCCATTTGAGTCAATCAAAGATTTACTAAGGGTGTCAGAAGTAATTCTGTCCCTCTACTTCACTCTGGTGAGACCCCACCTGGAGCACTGCATCCAGCTCTGGAGTCCTCAGTACAAGAAAAACATGCACCTGTTGGAGCAGGTCCAGAGGAGGGCCATTAAAATTATCAGAGGGATGGAATGCCTCTCCTATGAAGAAAGGCTGAGAGAGCTGGGGTTGTTCAGCCTGGAGAAGAGACAAGGGGAGACCTTATTGTGGCCTTTCAGTACTTAAATGGGGCTTATAAGAAAGATGGGGACAGACTTTTTAATAGGGCCTGTAGTGACAGGACAAGGGGTAATAGTTTTAAACTAAGAGGGTAGATTCAGACTAGGTACAAGGAAGACATTTTTTATGATGAAGGTGGAACAGGTTGCCCAGAGAGGTGGTAGATGTCTTTAGAAACATTCCTGGAAACATTCAAGATCAGGCTGGATGGGGCTCTGAGCAACCTGATCTAGTTGTAGATGTCCCTGCTCATTTCAGGGGGCTTGAACTAGATGACCTATAAAGGACCCTTCCAACCCAAACCGTTCTATGATTCTATTCTAAGGGTGTCAGGTGTATCAGAGTCAAGCCTAAATATCAGGTTGAATTCTTTACCTTTCCAGTACAGACTAAGCTGCAGCTTTCAGCAATAATATGTTTATCCAGGGGTTTATTGTAGTTTAGTGTTGTGTTGTGATTTCCATCTTTCCCAGAGTTCCAGAACTTAAAATCTAGGTATATTCAACATGCCTTCTATCTGAGGCACTTTTCTCATTCTTCATTATTTGCTGAAAAAGAAAATGGAGAAATTGGGGGGGGGGGGGGGCTGTGGGGTTAGCTCAGATTGGCAGGGATTGCTGGAAGGCCTTTTTTATTTTTGTTTTCTTTCTGCCTTCTTCTCCAGCATGACTGTAGTTGCCTTTAAGATCATTTGGGAGTTTTATTTTAGAAAATCCCTGCTGTTACAGAGATCTAGGAATTGGTGTGCTCTTCATCCCTTGTTCCTTTCCTTTGTCTTTAATGTCATCACTGTATGGTATTAGGAATTGTTTTGTGTGTGCTTGTGATCAAAATGGATGTTTGATTGACTCTTTGAATTGAGCCTCTATTATGTGACCATTTCTAATTGCAAAATCTGGAATTCAGCAGTGGAGTTTCCCACCAAGTTTATTCTGTGTTGTGTTGAACAGCAGGCAGATTAGGAGGTGGTTCAGGAACCTTTTGTCTCTCCCTCCCTCCCTCCTTGTCTTGGTTGCACTGTTTCATACTCCACCTGTTCCACATACATAAGCAGCCAGAAGGCTGCAGCAAAACTGAGGAAATTTAATCGCTCACTCCCCCTCAGTCTGCACCATGACCAGGTGCAGAATTTGAAAGACCAGGCAGAATTTTACTCTTAACATTGATGATCAGGATAGCATTTGATACTACAGTATATAACCCCCAACTAAATATTATCTGGGACTGTTTCCAGTTCTGTCTTCTGCCGCTCCATCAGCATCCTCATTTGTTGCACAAAGGCTCTAAATGTATGTTTGCTATATACAATAATTAATGTCACATAGCAAAAATCAATAGTTTCTGCTGTTACATAATACATAGATTTTTTTCATCAACATAATTAATTTTCACTGTAAGTGATGTACTTTAACAATAGGGTTTAATGCTAAAACTTTGATGATCAGTTCAGTATAATTTCCATGTCCAAAACTTTTTGACTCCTGCCTATTTGTTAAGTTCTTATATCTAACTAAATAAAAAAGATTTATTGTGGATGGAAGTGGGTGAGGTTTATAAAGTATGTAAAGTATCACCCACTACTTGCTTTAGGAAGCTGTGTGGATTTTATGGTAGAACTGTTACTTGTTAGACATGAACGATACTTTCTGGTCCAAAGCGTTATGATTCTCTCTTTTAACTCTCCCTTGGATCAGGAAGGGCAAGGGAATTACCCATTAAGACATCTTACCATGTTTCTTGTAACCTTGATATGTGCAAAAAACCAAATCCATAGCATCCTTTGGAGACAGCAGTGGTTAGATATATTGAACTTTTGCAGAACTGCTTGGTTCTCCTCTGCGTTTTGGCTCATTAAAAATGTTTATAATAATCATGTATTGTAAGCATTGCATTTATCAGCTTAAGCACGTGGCTGTACTTGCAAGCACTGCAATTTGGAAGTAAATTTGCAGCCTCATCTAACAAAATACTGCAAGCAAGCATTATCATGGGCGTATTTGTTCAAAGCAAAATATTAAAGCCTGCAGCAGGGGTACATGTCCTCTTAGAGGGTGTGTTGGTAGGTTAAACTAGGTATTGTGAGTGTAGTAGAAAATTATTTAGAGGACTGGTTTGGAAAAATGCAATTATGTATAACACCTGGGAACTCTTTACAACAGAGCTGTCTTGTGAAGAGGAGTGGGATAAGGAGACTGGGCTGTCTTAGCTGAATATATGAAAAGAAAAAAAAAAAGAATATTTAGTACATTTGTTGAAACAGCCTCTGTGTTGAAGGAGGAAATAATGTATATAGTAAGTTAGATACGTTGCTAGTTAAGGTACTAGTACTCCATTTAATGTTCTGGTACTTAGTTAAGTGTTCTGGTATTTTACTTTGTGCATTTGTCTTCCCTGCATTAGTTACTGCAGTTTAATTTATTTTGTAAGGGACAAGATGAGAATAAGGCTTTATTTTAATGAGTTAGTAGAAGGAATAGTATTTCTTTTAAAATTACGACATATAATCTATAGTTGTAAATGACTTCTTCCATAATATGCTGCATATGATTTTTAGATTGCAATGTCTGGCAAAGTCAATGATTCAATTTCTTCCAGGAAGACTGGATTTAAAATAATGTACAGATATTTTATTTTAATATATACAATATTCACACATGTATACATGTATATATTGTGACGGTGAGCTTCCCCCACCCCCGACCTTTATCTCCTGCAACCCTGCTCAGGTGATAACCACCAGTGGTGATTACAATGGATGCATCTGGTCAGGATGGCTGCATCAGCTCAAAGTGGATTCAGGAGACAGTTAACAACACAATAGCCTAGGGCTATTGTGCAATGCACCCACCAAAGAAACTCAAATCTGTGGTTGGCATGCAAATATGACTATGGGTCAATCATCTTATCCCCCATAAATAGTGAGCAGCCCAAGAGCCCTTTGAGCTCTCCTGCACAGCAGCGGGCTGCATGCCAGGATCTCCCCTTGAGCAGGGACGCCTCTCAAGGTTACTCCTCGAGGTTGAGAGATTCCTTGCCGCAACAGATCCTTGGTAAGTGACTAATAGCACACTAAACTTTGAAATCTTAGCTAAGTGATATAAAGGATTGATTGCGCACATATAATCCTTTAGACATGAACCGTTGACCAAGTCTGGGACTAGGATTGGATCTAGCCACACCTAGACTCCTCTCTGAGGAGTTTAGAAAGCAAGGGGATCCTTTTCTGAACCTCAACGGGAGGGTCTCCCTGACAGTTTTGTCTGACCCTGTCCTCTGTGCAGCAAATGATCAAGTGTACCTTGCCATCGAATCTTGTTAAAACACTGTCACACTGAACTTTGTTAACTCCCTATTCTATATCAATAAACTATATTTTTACTTCTCTCTTGTGAGTGAAGTGCAATCTCACTCCATTTGCGACATATATACACACACATAACTAGAGTGTAACTATAATATTGAAACTAATATGCCCAGAATTTTATTTTAAAATAGAGAATGGGAATGGGCTATGGATACAAACACTGGGAAGGCCATGAAAATACATGACTTTAGGAGCATAGGAAAAGGAGGCTTCCTTGGGATATTGGATCCAGTTCCACTATTTTATAGTCCTTTTATATTTCTGACATCTACAACATCACATAGAATTCATTCATGCAATAAAATCCACAGTATTAATTATGCATACTGTGAAAATGTATAATCTTATTGAACTTCTGTTGGTAATTTCATTTGATGTCCTGAATGTCTTCTGCTAAGAGAAGGTTCAAAGAGTTTTCTCTGTTCACTTTCTCTTTTTTTGTTTCATTTTTATCCTTCTTACACTTCTCCTTTTAGTTCCCTATAGCTACTGGATATTGATCCTGGTTATGGATCGTATTTGTCCTTTTTACAACCATGGCCATGTTCACCTTCATCAATTCACATCCTGTGATCAATTAAAGAGGTCCATATCTTTTTTTACTTCTGCTGTCAGTTAGTGAGCTCTCAGCTTATTATTTCTTCCAAGGGGCGTGAATTTGTATTTTGTAGAAAAGAGGTCCATCCCATTTCTATGGCTCCAGTCCTCACAGTCAGCTATTCTTTCTCCAAGACCCCTTTGTAATGACTGCTCCCCAATTTCACAGTGCCAGCAAATTTCATGAGTGCATATTGACTTGTGTGTCAATGTCATTAAATGAAAGTGTAAACAAAATTAGTCCCAAGTTGTATTCTCGAAAAACTCAGTGAGTAAGTGACTTCCAGTCACAAAACTCCTTTTTCAGCATAACTCATTCTGGGCTTTCCCTTCAGCCAGTTGCTCATTTACCTCATAGTTCTTTTGACAATCTTACTTGCCAGATTTTACAATAATTTTCCATTTGGCATGATAGGAAACACTTGTAGATGTCCAGAGAGACTATTTTTTCTAGTTCCCTGTATGAAAGTAAATATCATATTGAAGAAAGTAACTACATTTTGTCAGAATTATCTTTCTCTGGTAGAGTCATATTGCATTATCTCATCTGCCATTTATCTCCCAATTTTCTGAAGCTTCACCTAGTCTTGAGAGCAAAATAACAGATCTGTAGCTGAGAATATAACTTCTTGCCCTTTACTATTCTCCCATCATACAGTACCTCATCTGACTTGGATTCATTTTAAAATGTTGCTGTTCAACCTGAAATTTCAAATTCCACGGTTTTTCCATCATCTAGGACAGAAAACAGATCCCTCCAACATGAGTGCATTAAGCTTTACATTTACCTCAACTATAAATATTATAATTTGTATATATAACAAATATGAATAAATATATATATGCATTTATTTTCTCAGCATCCTATCTTTGCCCAAAAGTTCATCGTCATTGTGCTGAGATCAAGCAAAGTATTTATGCTTCTCCGACAAGGTACTACTTATGAGACTAACACAAAATGGATCGCAAAGCAGCACTTCAGAACATGAAATTCAGAACTTGGTGCAGACACCACATTGGCCTGACATTGCTATTAAAATAGATCTTCTGTGAGGCAAACTAGAAAAACTGCTTACTGAGACAGGAGGAAAAAAAAATCTTCTCCCATTTTCTTCTGTCTTTCATGGAGGATTTTTCAAAATTTTCCTGCAGCTTTTGTTCAAAACACAAAGGTGGAGACTTGCTGGCTAGAATATCTCCATGAGGTACCTATTTATTGCAGAGGGGGGGGTTTTAGGCCTATTTCACTTTGAGTGGATGTTTGCTGAAGACAAAGCCTACAGATCACAGCTTTTGTAAAATATTTAAAGCTTTACTGAGACTTCTAGTGCCTTTTAAGTATTCTCTCCAATTTATATTAGTTTCTTACTAGGTATTTTGCCCACCTGCCAACCAGTAATAGAATGTGGGAACAATGCTCTCTGTGATGGCTTGACTTTTTTTTTTTTTAAATCCCATAGCATAGCGCCATAGTTTTTAATAAAGTGGTGAAAGCTATGTGAAAACAATGTATAGTGTAAGATGAAACAGAATAACTGAGAATTTCAAATGTTAACTGGTCAGAAAAAAAAAGTCAAAAATAGCTGGAAACAAGGATAATGAATTCAACTACTAAAAGAACAAATTTTTTTTCTCCCTTTCAGGATTTTCTCTCTCCATCTACAATGTGAGAAGGAAAAACTCTGTACTTTCTCCCTTGGATCTTTTCATTTTATGAAAAGGTATTATTTCTTTTTTTAACTTTTGAATGGAACTGATTAGCATCAATCTAAACTTTACTAAAAAGTCTGCTCTAAAAATGTGGCCCTGTAGGATCAGCTAGGTTTAGAATAGCCTGGACAGAACAAAAAGTAATGCTGGCATGTCATCTCCAAGCAGTGCTCAAGCAAGCCGTGCTGAAGCTTGTGGTACATGGTGTTGTGGTTATGTATGTCAGGTACTATCTCTAGCAGTCTAGTCTAGGTACTATCTAGTCAGGTACTATCTCTAGTCTAGTCAGGTGCTATCTCCAGCAGCTTTGCCTGGCTTGATGTTGTCTGTGACATGCTGGCTTGCCATTAAGGTTGTGACATGGAAGATGTGGCCAGCAGTGTCTGTGGAAATGCAGAGCTGACATCAGTGGCCTTGACAGCAGCTCTTATTGGTGTCTAGTGTTCAGTCTTGCCCTGCTGTTCTTGCCCTGCCATAATGCTGGTGTGGCTCTGTGTCCCTAGGAGAGATTAGTTCTATGACTTCACTTGGAAATAAGACAGACAGTGATTTATTTATTTCAAACTGGATGTGAATTCTCTAAGCCCATCTCTGTGAATGCAAACTCCATGGAATACTAGTCAGTATCTTGCTAGTCTTCCCTGCCTTGCCTTTTCTGCCATGTTCTGCTTCTAGGTATGCTTCTGCATTCGTTACACATCGAGGTTGGAAAAAAATGGGTCAGACAAGCTCATAGATGACAACAATCCAGACTGGATGTGCCTTTTTTATTTCATACCAAAAAGCGCCTGTCAGAAGTCCTGCCATGATCATGTGAGCGTTACAACTGAAGTGACAAACTTTTATCACCAGGGAATGTCCATTCTCAGCTGCCTAAAAAATCCATCAGGGTAGAGAAGCATGTGGAGCAAGAGGGTCACTGGTTACAGTGGTAGTCTCACAGTTGCTCACAGTAACATACTATCTCTGCCTGTCACAGTGGTTTCACTGTCTGGGTAGAGAAGACCATGTGAAGGTGGGTAAAAGCATGACCAGTTTTGAGACTTTGGACCTTGACGCTTCTGCCTGATGCAAAGTGCCCTATCATGACAATATCAGAGAGGACATAAGAATTGCAATATCACATAAAATATAGCAAAGATGCCTCACCTAGGACCAGTTCCTTAAAATGTGATTCTGTTTTGAAAAGTTACTTTATTAAGAAAAGAAAAAAACCCACAAAACATTTGATTTTGTGTACAATGAACTGTGTAGGGCTACTATTTCTATGCTTTTGCTTGCAAAAGCAGAGCAGATGTTGACTGATAGTTGAATTCATTTAGAGCCAATCAAGCAGACTCCTCGTGGACAAGAACTAGTTAGTGCCTTTTATCCACGGGGAGGATACAAGGTTTAAGCTGCCAGGGAGAAGGAATGCATTTTTGTGAGTGAGTTTAAACTTGATTTGTCAACAAGTTTGTGACAGGGATTTTGTCATACAGGTTCCAGTTTGGGTAAAAACTAGGAAAAGTGAAGTTTTTGTGTCATAACATCAATTTTTTATTTTTTAAGCTCTGTCAGAATTTGTGGAATTCCAGTCATGTCATTTAACTCTCATGGTGGACAGGGAACTGGAACTCAATCCTGAAAATAGGCCTTATTTATACTGTGCTGCAAGATTAGGCTCAGGAAAGTTCACATCTGTTGGTATATAGAAAGTGTACTTTGATTCTTCTTGTTTCTTCGGGCAATTTGTTTTGCAGCATCAGATTAATTAAGAGTACTTTTTAGTTCCATCCAGAGCTGATTTTGTTGTTCATCCATTGTTTTAGTTCATAAATGAAATAGAAGCATAGATTCATAAGGAAAAAAAGCTAAAAGGGATTTCCAAAGGTCATCTGCTTCACACCCATATCCTAAAAAAGGATCATCCTTCATATTTGTTCCTGGCAGTTATTTGTCTGACTTGGTCTTGGAGAGAGGAAGGAAAAAACAAACCTTTTATGATGCAATTCTGTAGACTTCCTCTGCAAACTATCCCCGTGCTTTCCAGTAAACCAGCATTAAATAAAACTTTATAAATCTCCTTTTACAACAACCACAATTTGACCTATCCCGCAAAGGCACAGTGAATGGAGCTTCATTAATCCTTTAGGTACATGAAAGCTGTTATAATTTTGTCTTTCTGGTATTTTCTTTTCACTGAAAACTCTGGTAGTTCAGTCCTTCCTTGTAAGTCAGGCTTTCCATTTATTAAAGTAGGCCCCCGAATCTTTCTGTATTTCTTTTCTAGATTACTCTGACCCACCTCTTCCTTGAACTGTGGTTGTAATATTCCAAGAAATGTTAGAAGTACTCAGTAGAATGGAAAGATTAATTACATTTGCATTACATTTCTTATGGAAATGGCTACTGACAAGAATTCTCACTAAGGTATTTCCCTTTGATGTACCAGGATGACATTTTAAACTTTTGTAAAATCAGTGGCCTACTATAATTCTTTCAAGCAAAAGTGCAATGGCAGGCTTTCTTATGTTTCTGTATTTTTCTTTTCACTGATAACTGGATGTTAACCACAGCCAGCAACTAAGCACCACACAGCTGCTCGCTCATTCTGCTCTGGCGGTGGGATGGGGGAGAGAATCAGAAGAGTAAGAGTGAGAAAACTCATGGGTTGAGATAAAGACAGTTTAATAGGGAAAGCAAAAGCCACGCACGCAAGCAAAGCAAAACAAGGAATTCATTCACTACTTCCCATTGTCAGGCCAATGTGTTCAGCCATCTCCAGGCAAGCAGGGCTCCATCACACATAACAGTTACTTGGGAAGACAAAGACATCACTCTGAACACGCACCCCCCCCTTCCTTCTTCTTCCCCAGCTTTTTATTGCTGAGCATGACGTCATATGGTATGGGATATCCCTTTGGTCAGTTGGGGTCAGCTGTCCCAGCTCTGTTCCTTCCCAACTTCCTGTGCACCCCCAACCTACTCACTGGTGGGATGGTGTGAGAAGCAGAAAAAGCCTTGACTCTGTGTAAGCACTGCTCAGCAATAATGAAAAAATTATTATGTGTATTATCAACACTGTTTCCAGGATGTTGGGGTTTAACCGCAGCCGGCAACTAAGCACCATACAGCTGCTCGCTCACTCCTCCCCGGTGGGATGGGGGAGAGAATCGGAAGGGTAAAAGTGAGAAAACTCATGGGTTGAGATAAAGACAGTTTAATAGGGAAAGCAAAAGCTGCGCGCACAGGCAAAGCAAAACAAGGAATTCATTCACTACTTCCCATGGGCAGGCAGGTGTTCAGCCATCTCCAGGAAAGCAGGGCTCCATCATGCATAACGGTTACTTGGGAAGACAAACACCATAACTCTGAATGTCCCCCCCTTCCTTCCTCTTCCCCAGCTTTATATACTGAGCATGACATCATATGGTATGGAATAGCCCTTTGGTCATTTGGGGTCAGCTGTCCCAGCTGTGTCCCCCCCAAATTCTTCTGCACCTGGCAGAGCATGGGAAGCTGAAAAGTCCTTGATTTAGTATAAGCACTACTTAGCAACAACTAAAACACCTCTGTATTATCAACACTGTTTTCAGCACAAATCCAAAACATAGCCCCATACTAGCTACCATAAATAAAATTAACCGTATCCATCCCAGCCAAAACCAGCACACAGCAGAAATCCAAACCATAGCCCCATACTAGCTACTGTGAAGAAAATTAACTCTATCCCAGTCAAAACCAGAACAACTCATTAGAGTTGTGTAATAACTTTGTGGCAAAAATCAGACTAATTTCTGGACGACTCCTCTATTTCCTCAGCCTGTTCAAGTACCACATACTCTCATTGCTGTGAAAAAATTAAAGAAAATACTTCTATTTACTTTATATATGTTAAAATTGTATTGGTCTTCAAAATGCCCACAAGAAAAAATGAGATCTTCATCATGTCCATTCATATCTCCTGTTCCATTCTGGATAATTAACCATTCTCAAATAACTGGACTTCTCAGTGAGTTTACTCAAGAGTGGGGCATGGTTCTTTTTTGATTTTGCTTATATTTGTGTTTATCCAGGCAGAAAATTTAAGAGATTGTCTTGGAACTGAGCTGATGTTCTCTTTTTCGTCATATCTGTAGGAGGAACTATTTAACTGTCAGTCTCCTGAAAATCCTAGAGATAGAAGATAACATCCTTATCCTGCAATTGCTGCTGATATTTGAGAAATCCTAAACTATTCATTATCTGCTATGATACAAAATTACTTTTCCAAATGTATTATTGCTAAGTCTGTCAGACTCTTCACCAAGCAAGTTCCATCCCATAAAGCCTTGTAGATTTCCATAGAAAGTCAGGCCACAAAGAAGGACTTATAGTGGCTGGTTTTGAATGTGGGCTTAGATTTTTGAACTGTCTGTTTTTAATGCTGATATTTTGTAAAATCTAGTCTAACATTTCCCTGGTGGTTGACAGTTCAGCAGTAGGATTTTAGAGGACTGGAATAGCCAGTAGTGAATATATTGCAGCTGGTGATTTGTCAACGTGTTCAGCAGTCTTTTTGGTAAGGTGGTTAAAAACTGCAAAAGCATTTTGGGAGCAGATGCTATTTGAAATTTCCTGTTTCGTTTAGAATATTAACAAATGTTCTAGAAATATCCTGTCACAACCCGTCACAGTGCTCAGTCACCCTCACAGTAAAGAAGTGTTTCCTGATGTTCAGAGGGAACGTCCTGTGTTTCCATTTGTGCTCATTGCCTCTGGTCCTGTCACCACTGAAAAGAACCTGTCTCTGTCTTCTTTATACCCTCCCTTCAGGTGTTTATAGAAATGAGTAAGTTCCTCCCTAAGCCTTGTCTTCTCCAGACTGAACAATCCCACATGTCTCAGCCTTTCCTCACAGGAGAGATGCTCCAATACCCTAAACATCTTTGTGGCCCTTTGCTGGACTTTCTCCAGCAAGTCCATGTCTCTCTTGTACTGGGAGGCTCAGAACTGGTCACAGTACTGCAGGTGTGGCCCCGGTGCTGCGCAGAGGGGCAGGATCACCTCCCTTGATCTGCTGGCAATATGGTGTCTAATGCAGCCCAGGAACTGGTAGCTTTCTTTGCTGCAAGGGCACATCACTGGCTCATGTTCAACCTAGTGTCAACCAGGACCCCCAGGGCCTTTTCTGCCCAGGTGCTTTTCAGCTGGGTGGTCCCCAGCATGTACTGGTGTGTGGAGTTGTTCCTCCCCGGGTGCAGGACTTTGCACTTCTCTTTGTTCAGGTTCATGAGTCTCCTGTCAGTCCATTTTTCCAGCCTGTTGAGGCCCCTCTGCATGGCAGCTCAAGCTTCTGGCTTATCAGCCACTCCTTACAGTTTTATGTCATCTGCAGACTTGCTGAGGGTACACTCTGCCCCATCATCCAGGTCATTAATGAAGACATTAAGCAGGACTGGACCCAATATTAACCCCTAGAGTTCACCACTAGTGCAGTCACTAGTACACCACTGGCCTCCAGTCATGTAAGGAAACATGTAGCTTCACCAAATCTAAGGAATACTATTCACCCTTTTTGATGTGTCTATTTCTAAAAGTAAATATGCCCCAAGACTTGGGAAAAGTAACTGTAAAACAAAATAGGTGGCTTTGTAGTGGATTCGGATTGGAAATGGGAAAAAGGGACAGTAAGCCAAAATACTTTCAAATTTGTGGATACAAAGCACATTTTTTGTCTCTATGGACACTTAATGTGATGACCAGTGCTGCGTGCATCCAGAATTGGTTTCTGCACATTACCAAGCTCAAGTAAGTACCTTTTTTGCTTTTGCATACAAGGAAATGCATAATTCTTGCTACTCTTCCTGCAATAATTCCCAGCTTGGCCAGGATCTCTGTTGTCTACCCTAGTAAAAAAGCCCTTTCTATCTTTTTGCTTTGGTATGCAGTGTTGAGGTACTCAGTTAATGTTTTCCTCACTGTCATGCAGTAACTTCTGAAAATGGTTCCACTGAGAACTGCATCCAAAAAAAGTATCATAGTAACTGCCAACATGAATGAGAGCTTCTATTAAGTAAAATAGAGAATTGCTAATGCTAAGTTTTGGGGGTGGAAATGGTCTGTCTCTCAGGGAAAGAGTATTTTCAAAACAATGTATGAGAAACAATTTATTTTTCCATCATTTCAATTTAAGTACTTTCTGAAAATGTTTTGTACTTATTGTAATTGGATTTTCTTTTTCTGTGAGCACTGTTGAGGCTAATTGATTCTTCTGCTTAATTTTTTTCAGAGAAATGCCAGTGATTAAATGGTTAATAAACCTCATCCTTAATAAACCATTCTTGCTGAAGCATAGAGATGACAGTGCCATTGTCTGATCAAGACAAAAATTCCAGTTTAACATAAGTATATTTTCAGTAAACTCTTATTCATCATTAGGGAATTGTCCTGGTTTCAGCTGGGATAGAATTAGTTTTCTTTATAGTGGCTGGTATGGGGCTATGTTTTGGATTTGTGCTGAAAACAGTGTTGATAATACAGAGATGTTTTAGTTGTTGCTGCACTAGTCAAGGACTTTTCAGCTTCCCATGCTCTGCCAGGTGCAGAAGCTGGGAGGGGACACAGCCAGGGTAGTTGATCCAAACTGACCAAAGGGCTGTTCCATACCATATGATGTCAAGCTCAGTATATAAAGCTGGGGAAGAAGAAGGAAGGGGGGACATTCGGAGTGATGGCATTTGTCTTCCCAAGTAACCATTACACGTGATGGAGCCCTGCTTTCCTGGAGATGGCTGAACACCTGCCTGCCCATGGGAAGTAGTGAATGAATTCCTTGCTTTGCTTTGCTTGTGTGCGTGGCTTTTGCTTTCCCTATTAAACTGTCTTTATCTCAACCCTCGAGTTTTCTTACTTTTGCTCTTCCAATTCTCTCCCCCATCCCACCGGGGGGGAGTGAGCAAGCGGCTGTGTGGTGCTTAGTTGCCGGCTGGGGCTAAACCACGACAGGAATATCTCCATAAGATGTAAAAATCAGTGTGAGATTGCTAGTGTATTTCCTGTTAGGATTTTATTTTATACTTAATACCTCTAAGACTACAAAAACCTGAATGTATCATTTTAAGGAACTGGCAATGAAGGATTTGTTGCAAAAAGAACTGTATTGGTGATTCTTAAAACCACAGCCTGCTTCAACTCTTAAAAAGCAAATAAGCAAAATTAAAAAAAAAACCAACACCAAAACCCAAGAAGCAATAAAACCTTTTGGAGTTGCTTTGACTGAAGGAATTTTTAACTTGTTTTTTTTGGGAAAAGGGAAGAAAAGAGAAAAGCCTGTTACCCTCTACTGAATGATTTTACTTCCTATATAATTAGGTAATGGGTCTTTATTTCTCTCACATTGACCTGTAAATGCCATGTATTAAACATTCACAATCCACCCCATGGAATACCATAACCTGGAGTGGTTCACATATTAATGCCACACCTCTAAGCAACTAAGATATAGGTGTTCAGTGAACAAAACTGTCCTTGATGGACACTGGAGTAATATTTTCCAAGATGACTAGTGCTCTGTGTAGCAGAGATGCTAATTAACAGTAGTAAATTGTTAGCATCAGTTACAGTGGTGTTTACTGTAACCACTGGCATTTTAAAAAAGGGGATGCCCTCTGCTGTTAAGAGGTTGAGGGGAAGAAAGCCAAGATTTTTCTTCTGTTCACAATACATATGGCTTCCTAGGATAAACCTCTTAGCTAGTGATCTATCAGAGAAAGGTGAATATACATCCATCATTTATACTGAAGTTCACAAGTACTATATAGAAGAGAAACACTTCAATAATTAATTGTATTAGTGCTGGCCTCTATCTAATGGTAGCTTCTGTTACTGTCTTTAAATGGAAACATTTGCTCCTTTAGTTTTAAAAGCAAGACACATGGTTCTTGTAAAAAAAGTCACTTATTTTCATTTCAATTAAATGTTGATGAAGTCTTCAAAGTAAAAAAAGACAACCTCCAAACTCAAAAAAATGGCATCCAAATAGTCCTCAGTGTGTGTTTCTACATGCAAAATGAATTGACTGTAATTTTTTACAGATTCTTTAGGTATGCTTAATATTCTAAACTGAGAAGATTATTGCTAGGCTCCTTCTGAAAATGGTTGGCTTTATTTTCCCACCACTAATTCTTTCCTAATAAACTTTCCTGAATTTGGGCTTTTTTGTCCTGTGGTACTGAATAGATGGCTAACACATTCTACTTTTTATAGTCTGAAGATAATAAACTTGTGAAAATAAACTGGAATGCCGATGTCTTTACTTAGCCAGAAGTTTTCCAATAATAATGTTTCCAAGGAGGCTTGTTCTGTGTTTTTTTTAGGAATTACTGTTATAAAGGCAATATAGATTCTGTCAAAAGGGAAGCTCTTCCACAGAAAAAATCTTCTAAACTTTATCTTGTCACCAATAAATGTATATGACATGATAACCTGTTCATATGTTTACTCTTCTTACCTGACTACAGTTAATGTTGCTTTGTTACCATTGCATCTAACATCTCCTTTCAATCTCGAAACCTCCCCCAACTTTAAAAGGAATGTGAATGTGTAGTTTAATCTAATAGCCTCTAGTAATACACTCCAATTACAGTCGCCTTCTTGAAACTATGGCAAACTTTGAATCTTACTTTGAGTAACTTACGCCACCTTTTGTAATGTGATTTTGCAGGGATGGTAACACTGATGCTATGGGCTATGAATTCTAATTGAAATCGTCTCTGGATTCAGTTGGGGGAAAAAAACCTCACCGATTTCTATTGGTCTCACTGGAGTCCATTACAGAAAAAGCTCTTCTAGGAGGCAAGGCCAGTTCAAACAGTTCTGTCTTTTCTCCGTTCCCATGTTTCTTTGCAGCCATGTATTGTCACCTTCTCAGTTGTGCTGGTTTAATTTTTATAGAACCACATGGTCGGACAGATCAAGGAATTGATCAAGGGTTTTTAATTTCTCTATCAGCATAACTGAAGACATAGTTGAAAGGATGGAAAGCAGGTATACTTTGAGCCATCTTTGCCATTCAGTGAAACAACTGGAATACCATCAGATTTATTACCAGAATAAGTTACAGGCAGGTTTGCTATTTAGAGAAGGAGAGGTTAGGATTTCTCCAACTATTTCTGAAATTAAATTATCATATTCCTACATTCTGATATTAGTTTTACCTACACAAAGCTTTGAGAGCTCCATCCAAGAACTAAAAAAATGCTCGACCTTCTTACCCATCGCTCATTGTGTTGCAGTCATGTCTAGACATGAGCAGAAGCTGTTACTGGTTTTAGAAATCTTCCTCCCCCACTTTTGCTACTTTTTGTCCAAGCAATTAATAAACAGGGCTCTTCTGATTTAGAAAATTATCTGATTCTCTATAGGGCTGTTAGCCAAGTAAAACAACAGACAAGCTGATATGGTATTCATGTAAAAGCCAAAAGGAATATAATTGACATTAATCAAAAGTGTTTTATAAAAAATAGATGTTCTAAATTCTTAATTCTTTCCTTGAAATTTGAAAGTTT
Organism: Ciconia boyciana; assembly: GCF_034638445.1. NCBI lineage: Eukaryota > Metazoa > Chordata > Aves > Ciconiiformes > Ciconiidae > Ciconia > Ciconia boyciana. The sequence continues at coordinate 107,970,744 of NC_132935.1, read as the reverse complement.
TGTTTAGAACTGTTAATCATGTTGGCTTTTTTAAGGTTTGGTGTTTTACTGCTTTACGGTGAGACAAAAAATGAGCATGTGTGTTACAAAAAATTTGTATTCAAGTGGAGTAAAGTTTACACCCAAATGTGATGCACTCATATGCAGAACAATATATTTATACATGAAGAATGGGAGATGTTATCCTTGAAAATTCTTTGTAAAGGGCACAGACACTAGCAACTTAACATGAACTTGTGCTGAACTGCTGTGGCAAAAATGGGTGATATGATACTTTGATGTACAAGGAGAGTGACCAGATTAAAGGAGGTTATGATGCCGTCTCTATGCCCGTAACTTGAGAAACAGAAACAGAAGTACTACAACTGAGACCTACTTTCCATGTTTTTCAAAGGCTGTAATTAAATTCTGAGGGCATGTGGAACCCCAGAAGTCAGTAGAGGATAAGAAAAAGAGCTTTTGGTTAAATTCTGCAGCTTTTGGGGGTGGTGTATGTCTCATACATGTAGAACCATCATTGTTTGTTGTGGGTTAACCCCAGTAGGCAGCTCAGCCCCACAGAGCTGCTTGCTCACTCATACCACAGTGGGATGGAGGAGAGAATTGGCAGGGTAAAAGTGAGAAAACTCATGAATTGAGATAAAGACAGTTCAATAGGTAAAGCAAAATCTGTGCATGCAAGCAAAGCAAAATAAGGAATCCATTCACTACTTCCCATCGGCAGGCAGATGTTCAGACATGTCCAGGAAAGCAGGGCTCCATCAAGTGTAATGTTTACTTGGCAAGAAAATCACATCGCCAAATGTCACCCCTTTGTCCTTCTTCCTCCCAGCTTTTATTGCTGAGCACGACATCTTATGGCATGGAATACCTCTTTCATCAATTTAAGTCAACTGTCCTGGCTGTGTCCCCTCCCAGCTTCTTGCCCACCCCCCAGCCTAGACACTGGAGGGACAGCATGAGAAAAAGAAAAGGCCTTGATGCTATGTAATCAGTGCTCAGCAATAGTGTGTTATCAACACTGTTTTGGTCACAAATCGCAAACATAGCACCATACAAACTACCATGAAGAAAATTAACTCTATCCCAGCCAAAACCAGTACATTATTTTAAAAAACAGAAAATCTGGATCACCACTATTGCAGCAAATGCAGTGGTGAGTAGGAATAAATTAATCTGATTTCTAACAACTTCTTTACAAAGACTACATGCACTAATTAAAATTATATAAGGGTATTTTTGTCTTGAAGAATCCTTACTGTGAATAAGTCACCATTAGCTTGTATGAAGAAATTTGGTATCACACTTTCTTTTGCCAATATTTGTACTGTTGCTTCTGGTAAAAGCCCTCCCCACAAATTTCAGTCTTGTACCAGGGCCTACACAGCAGTTAGTGTGAAGTGAGACCCTGTTTCAGGAGGCTTTCTGTTTAAGAACTGTTCTTCCATTCTAAGAATATATATGATGAGTGACATGAGTTTGTAGGAATCATAAGCTTAAAGCAACATTAAGCTATAAAAATACACAACTGCGTGAACAGATGATGGGAGATGGATCAAAACAGGTGGTACCAGCCTGGAGCAACAGAGGGAGTAGTAAGGTTTAGACAGACAGCATTCAAAGTCATGACCTTTTACTACTTTTTTTGCTTGTGTGGAAAGTAAGTCACTAAATAAAGTGTTAGTAAGGCTACAACTCAGCTGCCACTTGTCTGCCAACAGTGCAAGTTCATTTACTATCATTAGGGCTACGCTGCTGTTTGAATTGATCGTTCAAGTGAAGAAAAGTTGGTTGCATGTATATTACTTCAGAATGAGATGGAAAGCTTTCCTGATCTGAATTGCATAGGCTGATTTCTCCTGTTGCAGTGTATCTATGTGTCCCATGAATAGAAAGGGCTGTCTGGACACCTGAACCTTAAGAAAAGAGGGGGGCAGAAGAGGCAAGATGTGTGTATGGAAGTATGTGTTCATAACGTATCCTCTCAGGTTGTGGTGGAATGTGTGGGGGTAGCTCTGGCCAGCAGCTACCCCTCCCCCCCCCCCAATCACTCGCTCATTCCCCCACAGTGAGATGGGAGATAGAATTGGAAGCACAAAAGTGAGAAAACTTGTGGGTTTTGATAAGCAGTTTAATAAGTGAAGCAAAGCTGCACACACAAGGAAGACAAAATAAGGAATTCATTCACTATGCCCATTGACAGGCAGATGTCCAGCCACTTCCTGGGAAGCCAGGCCTCAGCACACATAATGGCTGCTTGGGAAGACTAGCACTGTAACCCTGAACATCATCCCTTCATCCTCTTTTCACTGAGTTTTCATTGCTGAGCACATTATATGGTATGGAATATCCCTTTGGTGAGTTGGGGTCAGCTGTCCTGGCTGTGTCCCCTCCCAGACCCTTGTGCACCCCAGCCTACTCCCAGGTGGGGCAGAGTGGGAGAAAGAAAAGGCCCTGATGCTGTGCAAGCACTGCTTAGCAATAGCTAAAACACTAGCATGTTATCATCATCACCGTTCTAGTCACAAATCCAAAACACAGCACCACATGGGCTGCTGTGAAGAGAATTAACTCCATCTCAGCCAGACCCAACACCCAGCTGCACAGCTTTGTACCTTCCCTCCAGCTGTGGAAACAGAAGAGAGATAGGGAGAAAGAGTGCTATGCTACTGCACAGCAACTGTGAGCTTATCAGTTCCCAGTACCACAGAAGGCAAACATAAGGCAGAGGTCAATGACTGGAGCTAAGCTCTTTAGTACTCAAGTAAATGTGCATTTGCTTCAGGCTAAGGAAACCCAAGACGACTATCTGCTTTCCTGGTTAGCAACCATCTTGAAATAGAGGACTTCAGTGACCAAGGAGCCACTGTCTGTCACTGAACAAAAAGCTCAACTCTCAAGGCCCCCAGTCTCTTCTGAGATGAACTAGGGCTGCAGGTCAGGCAAGGCAAACTCCTGACCCCTCACTATGAAGGTTTTTGCAGACTCTGCTTGCTGAACCATCTGTGGGATCAGAGACTCCTGTTTGTCACAGGGCCAAGATATGGCTGCTGAGAGATGTCCTTGCTGCTGTCAGAACCTGATGCTCATAAACCAGTGTGCTTCATGCTGTTTTGAAGAGCTGAGAACTTGAAGTACTGAATGGGGTTAACAGGTATTGAAGGTATATAATATATATAGGGAATAAGAATAGTAGCAAAACAGCATTTTGCTACCTGCCTTAAGCTGTGCCCATATTAATAATCATTTATGTAACCCAGTACTTCCATGGTCTGTTTTGACAGTCAATATCATTGCTTCTATTCACAGATAAGGAAATAGTCCTCCACTGTGGCTGCACTGCAGGCATTCAAAGGGTAAACGTGGAAGCAGAATCTAAGTCATCTTGATATTGCAGATTCTGTCTTTTATCACCCCAGAAACCTGCTGGAAGAGAAGTTTCACAGAGATTGAACTGTCTGTTTTGCTGAGAACTAAACTGAAATTGATCCTCTTACATACTATTAAAAAAATAAATTAATACCATTTATTATGCTTAACTTGATATGTGAGACAATATGCCATTCCTTTTTCCTTTGTCTCAAATGGCTAAAGCCTTCAGAAGCATATCCACCAATAAATTAATACATAAAAGTGCAAGAGGAAGAGAGATAGGAGCCACAGATTAGATGCTGGTTCCCAAGAATTCTAGAATACTGGGAGGGAAAAAACCCGCAGCCCCCCACCTTTTTGTTTCCTCTTTCCAGTGGTCTCCCTACCCCCACCCTCTAATAACTTGAAATTCTGGCCAAGGCAGCAATTCTGAAATTCCAGCAGTGAAGCTGTAATTACAGTTTTTTCTTCATCACTGGAAATATGAATATACCGACAACTTCACAAGTAAACCCTTTCTTATGTAATTTCCTATCACTTTCATTTTCCCTGTACCCAAGGGAGCTGGAAAAGTACTAAAGCTGACAGGTACTAAAAACTGTAATCTTACAAATTTCATCATAAGCTAAGTATATTTTAAATTATTTTTCAGCAATTCTTGAAATGTAAAAATTACGGCATTGGGTGTTTTACATGTCAAATTAATAGTGGGTGGACCTTGAGCTTCTCCAAGCCACTACAGCAGCACTGAAGTCAGTAGCTGACTGTGACAATTCTGCACTAGCCACACACTCATGAAAAGGGTTAATCTTATGCTATGTCTTGCCAAATTTAGTATCTGACCTACATGAATTAAGCAGATTAAATTGTTGTGTGTGGATAAGCAAAGAGTTAAAGCCAAAAAATGGGAGCTAGTATGTGAAAAGTGTTCCTTTTTCCTTGTGATTAGACTTTGAAGGCTTAACCTTAGGAACAGCTTCCCTAAAACTTCTGGGGAAAAAATGACTGGGGGAAAAATCAAACCAAAACAGAACAAAAAAAACAGCTGAGTGTCAACCACTGTTTTTGGCAAATAGCTAGGAGCAAAAATTTTTTATGTGCCCGAACCTTAACACAAACATGAATCATGTTCAAGGCCAGCCATTCACACTGTGCCAGTTCAAGATACACATCTTTCCAGGAATGGCTTTCATCCAGGCTAGCATGTGAAAGAAAAATTTTGCATTGCTTCAGCAGTGTAAAGGCACTGGAGATTCTCAGCACTGCCATCTCGAAACATAATTTCCCTTCAAATGCTTGTTCTGGTTATTATCTTTCTGGTTACAGCTGAAATAAAACATTTGTGTTTCAGAAGGAATGATAGTGCTTGAATTTCTATTAGTGCTTTAATTTTGAATGCTATTTGCAAGATTAATATGAAGACGTGCTTTGGTAGGTGGCCATGATTGTGGTATCTCAGTATATAATGTTTCCATTCACAACCAAGAAATTAATCTTTCCCAATATATCCTTCAGTTCCTCTTTAATTTTGTGCAGTGGAGTATGACAACTATTTTCACTCTGCTATTTCCTGTAAGTTTCAGTAAGAAGTAGACCTCTAAGTCGGTCTTGAAGATCTTACATCTTACATAATGGAAGAATTTAAGGGAACAGAAATACTGTTGGCTAGGGTAAACACCACAAAGGAGTGAAGATATAATGACTGGGTTAAACACCATGGAAGCTCTAAGACCTCTTAGAAAAAGGCAAAGAAGTTGCCTATGAAATGCTGTAGTACCAGTAGATGAAGCTGCCACTGCTGAGTATTTAGGATTTTGAATTGAGAGACAGAAGTGGGCAAAATATAGCAGAATTGTGAAAAGCCTTGAATGGAAAGAACACATGATCAGTCTGGCTCAGGTCCCATTGAGCATGCTGGAGATGAGTACATTCACATTAAAGACGAGCTAGTGTGGGTTTGAACTGGGAATTTTTGTGTTTTGGAATAATGATCACTGACAATTTTGTCACACTGATGTTAGTGGAGCTGGGTTTAATCTTATTTCCTAAGTTACGTGGCTGCTTAATATTGACATTCTGCCTATATCAAGAACAAAAGGCTCTGGCCTGAGGTTTAGTTCACTGTTAAGTGACAGGGAGGCCAGCTAGGAAGATATTGAGTGGAACATGATACAGTAAAGCTGGTAGTAGAAGTAAAAAAATATGAATTTGTTTAAAAAAAAAAAAAAAAGGAAGTTTCTACAGAAGTTTATTTTTTGCTGAAGACCATAAATGCATTGAATATTTAAAAGCGCTGGAAATAACTGAGAATGACATAAGACCAGTACAGATGAAAGAGAAGGAAACCAACGTAAAACTTGCTGTTCAGTTTAAGTTGTATTGATTTCTAAGCAAATTCTGTACTGGCTTCCTTCCAAAGTTCAATGAACAATAAGAAATTATAAAATAATAATAATAATAAAAAAGTAGTAAAAAGACTGAGAGCAATCAAAACTTTTTCTTGGATTTGGACTTTAAATTGTGGACACATTGTAAGGTAGACTGGAATTACAAAATACAAGAGGTATTTCAGGAAAGGACAAGAGATTCTCTCCTAAATATGACATAATGGGACATTTTTATATTTCAGTTTGGGGTTTGTTTTTTTTTCTCATTTAAATACAATTCCAGGCAAAAGAAATTTCTTTTACAGTGATTTTCATTTGACATATCTGTCTGTTCCACATGAACAGGATTTCATTTATATTACTCTGAACTTGTCCCCTTTTATCTGAAAGTGACTGTTTCTACAAGAGGAATAATTTTGCTTTTACTTTTTTCTTCCTCCTTTTTTTTTGTGGTGAGTTTTTATGGTGGATTGACCCCAGCCAGCAGCTAAGCACCCACACAGCCACTTACTCATTGCTCCCTCCCCCACCCCAAACAAGTGGGACAGGGGAGAGAGTAGAAAGACTGAAACAGAAAAGACTCATGGAGAGAGATACAGACAGCTTAATAGGTGAAGGAAAGAGAAAAAAAAAAACCTAAACAATGCAAACCAATCATTCAGCATCTCCCACAAGCAGACTGATGCCTAGCCAGTCTCCAAGTAATGGCCACCTTGGAAGCCAAGCAACCCCATGCCTTTCTTCCTCTACCCCAGTTTTAATGCTGAGTATGATGTTATATGGTATGGAATATCCCTTTGGCAAGTCAGGGTCATCTGTCCCAGTGTCCCCTCCCAACTTCTTTCCGATCCCCATTTTACTCTCTGTGGAAGGATGGGGGTGCAGAATGGGAAAGGAGAAGCCATTGACGCTGTGCAAGCACTGTTTAGCAACAGTCAAAATACTGATGTATTGTCAATACTGTTTTAGCCACAAATTCAAACCACAACACCACAGGGGTTGCTACGAGGACACTTAACTCAATACCAGACAGACCCAGTACAGTCTTAGAACAGCTTGCCAATTTTCCAGGCCACTGAGTAACTGCATATTACGTACTTACCCCACCTTTTCAGTTTCCAACAAATAAAACATACCCTATTGTTTGTTATGATCACAAATATGCTTTTAAAATTTTTTGTTCCAGAATTGAAAGGTGAGGAGGTGTTACACGTTCACGGTTTAAAAGTTATTTGTGATCTTTCAAGATGAGACTAAAGAAATTTACTAAGTTAGATTTGTTTCAAGTAAAGTTTGTTCCCTCCAGAGCTCATGCTTGGTTGAAGAAACATGAGATAACCACAATATTGGAAATGCACAAGAGCTAGAATAAAATAAAAACTAACTTTCATGTTTACTTTTGTCTCTGTCTTAAAGATGTAATAATGAAGATGGAAACCATTACTGTCCATGTAGCAGCCATTGCCTACTCAGATAGCTTTGACACTTCCAGCACCCAGAGCTGCTGTAAAGAGAAGCCAGGGAGCTCACACCTATTAGAGAGCTGGGACTGGCAAATGTGTGTGGGGGAAACTTCCATGCTGTGCAAATTAGTACTGAAATTACATTGGCCTATTATAGCTACTGTTTATCCAGTATTCTTTGCTGTTTTTCTGTCAGGTGAAATGAATGGTAATTCAGCAATACAGCGATAATACACTTGTATTCTGTTGTGTTCTGCAGTTGAGCTTCATTAAGAACTTTAATCTAAAGCTCCGCCACGGGAAGTCTCAAAGAGCTAAGATGGGATGTCTCCTAAGAGCTTTTCATTTCAAACGCAGGTCAGGTCTCATAAGCACTATTTCTTTCTGGTTTTAGGGTTTGGGGTGTTTTGGGGTTTTTTTGTGTGCGTGCCTTCATCCCTTCCAATGATGTCTTAAAAAAAGCATTGAAGTTGCTTTTGAAAAATAAAGCCTAGTTCACAAAGCTCAGTTTTAATGGGCTGGACTTTGAGTATGTGTCAGACATGAGATTCCTGCAATCAAGTCACAGGCTGCTGCAGGCAGCTACACTACTCAGTATAGAGGATATTTTTCTTAAGAGGAGAATAAGAATATGTGCTGGTTTTGGCTGGGATAGAGTTAATTTTCTTCATAATAGCTAGTATGGGGCTATGTTTTGGATTTCTGCGGGAAACAGCGTTGATAACACAGGGATGTTTTAGTTACTGCTGAGCAGTGCTTACACAAGAGTCAAGGCCTTTTCTGCTTCTCACACCACCCCACCAGCGAATAGGCTGGGGTGCACAAGAAGCTGGGAGGGGACACAACTGGGACAGCTGACCCCAACTGACCAAAGGGATATTCCATGCCATATGGCATCATGCTCAGCAATAAAAAGCTGGAGGAAGAAGAAGGGGGGGGGGGGGGGGGGGGTGTCGTTCAGAGTGATGGCGTTTGTCTTCCCAAGTAACTGTTACGTGTGATGGAGCCCTGATTTCCTGGAGATGGCTGAACACATTGGCCTGACAATGGGAAGCAGTGAATGAATTCCTCGTTTTGCTTTGCTTGTGAGCGTGGCTTTTGCTTTCCCTATTAAACTGTCTTTATCTCAACTCACAAGTTTTCTCACTCTTACTCTTCTGATTCTCTCCCCCATCCCACCAGGGGGGAGTGATCAAGCGGCTGTGTAGTGCTTAGTTGCTGGCTAGAGTTAAATCACAAGAGAATACTTAAAAAAACAAACCCCAATAGTCCTGTCTTATTGTATACAAGGCTTTACACAAGTAAAAAAGCAAAAAATAAAATAGCAGGGCGAAGCTTGGTGAGGCACTATGCTGAAGTAATATGTCAGGCAACAACTGAAATTGCTGTACAGTTACAGTAAAATTTCAGCAACAGAGAGCCAGGAAATCCCAAGCAGTTTTTCTGACTTCTTAGGGCAAAAAAAGTATTCCAGTACCAATGGCTACATATATTGTACTGTATTATCTGTATTCCATGTGGAATACTGTTGTGAACAATAGCTTTCCTCAGAGGGACAGAAATAATAACTTTGGGAGGGGGAAGTAGGGGCTGACCAAAGTAGGGGCTGACCAAAGTAGGGGCTGACTGTAGTTCAACATTCACTGCTATAGAGATGGATGCAATTTACAGGAGGAACTGTGAATGTCACTGGGTGATAAAGCTATTTCATTTCATTACAAATTTCTGGGTTCTTAGGGACAGGGAAACGGAAAGTCCCTTTATCAACATGGGAATAGTGCACCCTTGCCTGTGGATTTATAGGGTGGAATAAGCCTTCATTTTGAGGACAATTTCCTCTAAAATTTAAAAGCTGGGAGGCCAATAGGCAATCTCATGATTCTGTAGGTCTGATACAGTGGAAATACTTAAAGAAGTGATTGATTTGCAGGTTGATTAGGTACTTTGGTTACAGCTTGCTTACTTTTTCCAGAGGGTCTGGCGTGGTACAAATAATAGGTCACCAAATCTTCACACCCTCCACCCCCTCCCAAGTCTGTGTTTCACATAAAGAAGAGATAATAGAGAATCCAATCAGATTCTGTATCGTCTTGTAACTGAAGCAGCAGCCCAGGCTTCAGTCTTACCAGGATTCATCACCTTGTACTCATTTTGCATGCATATAAAAATGGATATCTATCGTAATATACATATTATTGATCTGCTCATTACCATGTTCTTAAATCCTTTTTTACTTATCTATTATTGCTGGGGCCTGAAATCTCAAGGCAAGGCTTTGTGGCAGGAGTGAAATTAATTCAAGCAGTTTGTTCACAACGGGTCAATTACAATATTCATTCACTATAAAAGTCTGCATTCAAAGAACATTAAAGCTATAAATTAAATGAACAGGTTCCAATATACTCATAATTAGACTTCCCATAGCATGTTTATCTCGGGTGCAGCTCTGCAGTGTAACAGAAAACGACATTGGTGTATTAAGAGCAGGGTAAAAACCACAACACTGTGGAAATGGTTCAACAAGGGATAACAGTAGAAACATCAGAAGCATTTTTCTAAAACGAAAAATGCATTTTTGTGTGTCACTATGAATTGCGAGAAGTAGCGTGTCCTAGCTGATAGTATTTGGAGCTGTGGTTCGGGTATTCTGTCTTCTATTCCTGTTACTGATCTGTTGGGTGAGCTACCAGCTTGCTTTGTCATTCTGTGCCTCCATTTCCCTGTCCATTGAATGAAGTTATGGTGTTTTTCCAAGAACACTGTAAATCTCTAGCAGATAGCTATTTCTCACCTATCAAAACACTCTTCCATCAAAACCCAAGGGATCTTCCCAAAAGATGGGGAGAAAAGAAGAAAAAAAAGTAAAATTAACTTTAACAGAATTTCATCTATTAGTTCTAGGTCAACACTATATCCTTTTTTTGTAGTCAGATTAGGGTTTTTTGCTTTTGGATTTTTTTGGTTTGTGCCAACTGTGCTGTTTTGTGCTGTTTCTGAATGCAAAGTGCTTGTGCGTTTTAATACCTTTCTTGAAGCCAGAAGAAATCAGAGCTTACATTTTACATAAAATTATCTTCTTTATAGAAATAGTTTCAGTTGTAATTTCTTCAAGCTAGTCAGAACAACATTCAGTACCTTAGGCCAAACATAAATACAAATTTTGTGTGTATTTTTATAAATAGGACATTGTGTTGGCCTTTGCCTCATGCAGCAAAGTCACAGTATCGTAAGCAGTAGATGTAATTCAGTAAATGTGAAATTCATGACCGATCAGATATGAGGTAGAATTAAGAAGCAAAGCAGTAGCTTTTGTTTCTGTCAATGAAAGCTCAAGCAACTAGAAAGAGTTACAGAGCTTCCCCGAGACTGCGGATTTCTTCCTCGAAATCTCTGAAGCAAAACACACACCAACAGGAGCACAAAGGGAGTAATGCAATGGCCCCCGTTTGTATACCCAGCTAAATTTTAAACTTGAATAAATGGCATCTACCAAGGTATGTGCAGCACCTTTGCATATGCTCTTTTATCTCAGTGTAACCTATGGATGTGGGTCCCATTTTTTATTACCCCTTTTACTGTGTCATCCCCTACCATTTTCAATGTGAGTTGGTTTCATAACTCCTGCATGTGAACACAGTCTGTTTGAAGTACCTACCTAAGCTGAGTACTCTTACTAAAAATGAAATTAAATTAGATTGATTTGAGACTGTCTTCCATTCTCTCGTGTGCTCTTCATTACAGTTTGCTTCATGTTTTCATCTCTTGTAGGAAATGTTTTAACCAATGTAACCAAGATCCATAATCACATAACCTAACATTGATCATAAGCATTACAAGTGTCTAGAATGACTTTGTCTATAGATTTTCCAGGATTTCCAGGAGCCTAACAGCTCCTATGGATAATAGCCATTGTTAAAATTTAGTGTATCTTGTGTTTACTATTTCCTTCCCTCTTTCTTTTAAAAATATATGTAAGTTTACTTCTATTAATAAATACATATGTGCAACATAATTTCTATATATAGATATCCATGCAAATACATATTATTTTCCCTAATAAGAAGGTTTGTGTATGGAAACTAGAAAATATTGCTATTTTTAACTGTTTTATAAATTGCCCTGAAGCAAACCCAAGCTCCAAGATTTCTTGAAATCCCTGAATACTGAGATGTAAGTCTAAATCAGTTTCTTAATTAGTGAGTTCTTTCTATTCCTGACAGCTTGAACCTAGGTCCCTCATATCGAATACCTTCTACATTCTCCTAAACATAAGTATCAGACACCAAGAGCTGTATTTGGGAAGCAGTTTGCAACATGTACTTAACTAGTTTTATATTATATTGATCCAGTTAAACAGATAGTATAAAAAGTGAGTTGAACAAGACATGATAGGAGCTATTCATAGTGATAGTTTTCTCTGAGGTTACTTGTGGTTCCCTGGAAGGTTAAGTTTTTATATATACTACTACTTTAAAACTTCATAGGCAATAACAACTTCTATTATAAGGAACATTTGGTAGCAATTTCATTTCTTTGCTAAAAGGAGGAAAGAAATACATACTCATTGCTCTTTCATATTTTTTCTGAGGTACACTGGAAACAGTTTATTCAACTGCACTATAGTACAGTGGACTAGATGAACAAAATGCCATCAACAAAGCTGCCATTTCAATTTCTAACTCATTTCCTCTCTTTCTCTGTTTCACAGTTGTCTCATCCCACTCGGTGGGTTGTGAGATGGGTGAAATCTTTTCGATTCCCTGACGGTTTGTGTGCCGGCAAAAGCCAATCTCTGCTCAGCAGAGCCACGTGATCAGTAGAGTCACGACAATGACTCAGAGGAACAGTCTGGCCAGCAACTTTATTAACTGGCGAATTCCACAAACGGACAAACTTAATGAACTGGCGAGCTCAATGAACAGACAGAGGCAATTTGGCAATGGAGCTATTTTATGGGCAACCCGTCACAATTTATCCCAAACTTACATATATTGGAAGAGTAGAGGAAGAGAGAAGCGAGAAAAAGAAAGGAGGAAAGAGAAAGAAAAAGTATCACCACCCTTGGATCCCACGATTACAGACTTCGCAATCCTCCAGTGATAGGCGCACGCAGTTCCCTGGAAGGTGTGTCTTTTGTAAGCTAATCCCCACCTCCAGGTACGCCCCTTCAGGACTTGCATGGTTCTTCTTCTAGAAAGTTCTCAATCTTCTGCGCAGGCGCTGGGGGAGGGGGGTGGTCGCGAGGGGTCTCTCGGGCGGTTGCAAGCCTCAGATCAACTCTGTGTGATCTCTGGCCATACATGGTAAGGTCTGGCGGAACCCGGAACAGCGCGTCCTCCGACGTGCTCTCCACGTCCCGCACATCCCGCTCTCGCTCTCCCCCACCCCGTGCTCTCCGACCTGCCATCATCATGCAAATAGCGCCTTGCCTCGCCGCCTCGCTTCGCTACAATGTTTGAGACATTAACTCTTTCAGTCTCTCACAACAGTCTGTGTTGCAAAGCCTTATCCCCCAGCTCCTAGACAAAGGCAACTTGTGAATAACAAATCTCAATGTCAAAATGTCTAGCAAAACGGAAAAAGGAAACTACTAATGAGAAAACCTCAGACACCCCGTATCAGGACCTATGGATAGTAGCTTTAGCAGTAAGTTAGTGATGACATATGCTATAGCACTACTTTTGCCACTTCTCCTGAGGCTTCAGTGGTAAGCTGTACTCTCTGTGAAGGATGTTAAGCTCATCTTCTATGAGTGCAAGAGTAACCATCCAAATCAAAGCATGTGCTGTTCTCAGATGGCATTCAGGAACCCCTGCTTTTCAAAACAGTCACAGACTTTTGTTGCTCAAGTCTGGCAATTTGGGTAGAAAAATCTCTTTGGTCACCACTGTGTATTTTGTGAAACTAGAGCTGGTCAGAAATGGTAATTATGTGAAACTGGATTATTTAGTTAGCTACATGCCAGGAAGGCTTCTGGTACAACCCCACTTGGGCTGAATAACCCATTTCTTTTAAGAAATAGCTCTGCCTCTGTGCTTCCCTATAGACACAATCAAAGCTTAAGCCACCTGGTAGACTGCATTTAATGTCAAGGGCCATGAAATACCAGGATTATGGCAGCATCTGTAGTGAAGTCCCATAGTCCATTGCTCTGAGACATCACTGGTAATGGAATGCATGAAAGTTGAGAAGATTTCAAGGGGTCTGAACTGCAGCTGCAGCCAGAATTGTATCATTCAGACTTCAGGTGTTAAAATCTATTTGTAAGACTGTAGACAGTGGATGAACAAAAGAAATACATGAGATAGAGTTGGACATAATGAAATATAACAGTCTTACTGTTTATTTGGCTGCCTTAGTGTTGTCAGGTCTGTGTAAACTGCCAGACAGGGAAGAATTTGACAGAAGACAATGCAGTACCTCTGTCTTTATTTCTGAACAACTCTGCCCTTTCATAACAGATGGCTTGAAACAACACTTTGGGGTGAAGTGAGTGTAGGACGATGCATAATCAGACTAATCAAGATCTGTCTGCATGTTGCCTGATAACTAGAGCTGCCGTCACTGTTGCTTCAAGTGACTTACTCTACAGGTTCCCTAGGAGTTCTGAAATTTGCTTCATTTGTAAGATTTCATATTTGTTATGATTGTGTGACTCCTAGATTTCTTAAAATTCTTTCTTCTGCCTTTGAATATTTTGAAAGTCCCATTCTCTTTACCAATATTAATAGGGAGACCAAAATTTGCCTTGGAACTTGTTGGTTATAACTACCCATATTTAGGTAAGTATTTATTCAGCTCCTGTATGTGCAGAACTTTAAACATCTGCTGAGGCCATTGAAATTCACTTTACTTCACTGAATTATCTTGCTCAGGAGCTGCAAGGCAAATGTGTTTATTGAGATGGGATCAAAAGTTGTTAGCAATGCAACCTTAGCTTCTGATATATTAAAGAAAACTAAACTTGTTTGCTATTTATTTATAATTCTGTTTAAACTCACTTTAAGTTAACAAAGAAATAGTAATGTCTTCAAGTTGTCTGTAGGATAAATAATGTATTAGTGGTGTGTGTGAGTGTGAGGAGAAATACAGGGACAGGGAGAGAAGGAGCAGCTTCCCTTGATTTTTGGATCACTTATCCAGGTCTCAGATGAAACACCTGATTCCCTTAGAGACTCAATTTCACTAAAATTTTAATGTATCCAGCCACAGTGTTTTTAACAACTACTGAATCTCATAATAAACTGAGAATTGTAACAGTTGAGGCAGAAACTCAATGGGCTATGAAGAAATGTAATGTCTTGTAACGTAAAAATAACTCTTGACTTGTCAAAGGAATTTTGAAACAACAGACATATTCTGAAATGAAGTAGTTAATATCAGTGTGGTCCTATCCAGGCAGGAACTAATTTGGGGATGCTTTCTCACAGTCCCTGTGAAATTCTGCCCTCCCTCCCAAGCAGAGAAACTACTCTCTCCTTATAGAATCAGCTGCAATCAATTTCTTCTTACACCTACCACACAGAGCACAGCTGCTTTCATGAGAAAGCTGCACTGTGCTGGGCAGCTTCTGTCTTTGTCCAGGGTAGGAGAGATGCAGGGCTGTGGCTGCTAAGAGGGGATGGCATGCTTCACCTCCACTCACAAGCTACGAAGGTTTCACTCTTACGAGTGGCTAAAGAAACAGTCTATATTTTCAAACAACACTGGGAATAACTATTTAATGTCTCTTGAGTACAAAGACAGGATGATTTATGGAAATACCTTCAAAACTGTGGTTCAGGACGTGAATTAGATGTTTAATTAGGTCTATACTGCTCCTTTTGCAACATGTAGGTATACTGAGGTTATTCACATACCTTCTTGCATACCTATTCTTATGTTAGAGATGTTATCTCTACTTTTGGTCTTTTCTGCACATATGTTAGTCATGCAAGCCTGAACCTAGTTTCCATAGGCCAGTACTGCATTTGGGTGCTTAGAGTTCAAGAACATTGTGGTTTTCAAAGTGAAGAGACCCAATGACAGAATTAAAAATTATTCAAATAACAGAACTCAGAATTATGCTTCTGAAAATCATACTCCAAGTTTTGGATCAGAGAACCAACTGAAAATATGGGCATCCAAAATCACAGATTTGCATTGTGATCATCCTCATTTTCGAAGGCCCAGTGCTTATCTCCAGTGTAGGTAATAAAAACTGTGAGTAAACTATGTTGAGATTCTTATATGAAAGGGTTATTTAAAGAGCTGAACCACACACCAGTGAATTTTTTCCCATTTGCTTAGGCAGATTTGAATCAGTTCCTAAATGCAAAAGAGAAGATCTAAGTCAAGCCTTTTAGCGTTTGCCTGTTGCTAATCTGGAACTTGATATATGTGACACTCCTACTATTCAGAAAACATCCATTTCGGTCTTCTCCTTGCCAATATGATTTTTCTAAGCCTTCATTTCTCTGGAAACATGCCCTGCAAATCAGCTATGGAAAAAATATTAGATAAGAGAAATATTAATTTCCTCTCCATCCTGATCTATGTGAGAGAATGTAGGTTTCATGTCTTCCTTGGTACACTGTCATAGCAATTTTTCCAGGCACCTGCTATCATATACCTAGCTCAGTAATATGATTCTGTCCTCATGCATTCAATTACATTCACTCTGTTTCTACTCACAAAGAACCTAAAATAAATAGCAGGTGGTACATGTGGGCTCAAATTAGGTGATTCTCTTCTCTATGTAGATTTTAAGCCATTTTGGTTTTGTTCTTCTTTTACAGTGGAAAGGTGCAAGTATAAGTATAGCTAGTATAAACATATTGACTTCAAGAACGTGGGGTAATCATGAGTAGATGAATATACATTGAAGACATGCCTGAAGGCTGTGTTTTAACATGAACAGTCAATATGAAGTCTTTTTGCTTGTTTCCATGTATCTTTCTATAAAATATTAAGAATAAAATTACACATTTAACTGAAATATCTGTAGGATGATACAAGTGCCCAGAGAAAACAGCTGAGTGTATACAATTACATATAAAACAACTTTCACAGCAACATTCTCCTCAGGAGAAGAAACAACCATGTTAGCAGAGACATAAGGAATGCCATAAAATTCAAGGTTGATACCAATTTTACAGGACACCCAACCACTTGAAACTATTATATTTCTGTTAAGGTGCAGCCTTGCCTTAGCTCTTTTCATTAAATAATACTATTCCCTGGCATTGCAATTTCTACAGAATTTCACTGACTTCTTTTCTGGTTGTTTATAGAAGTACAGATATTGTTGATTTTTTTTTTTTTTTTTTTTTAAGAAAGAGTACAGAGGGAAAGTGAAGCACTTAGAAGTAATTAAATTAAAATGTCTGCCAATCTTAATTAAGTTTCTTGATGTAGATTCATTGAGTGACTTTACATACATGTGGCCTTTAATCATGTGATTACACAGTTTTCCTCAGCTTCATGATGGAACAAATAACAACCACTTAAGGATTTCCTTAATGATTTGCTTTGTACTAGACAAAGTTAGTACAGTTAATCTCAGTATAGGTGGTACAATTTCCTATAGGCGGAAAAGGTGCAACCTTTTCTAACAAAAAATGATACGGCACAACTGATTAGTTACAATAGAGACATGAGGGGCAGCAGAAATTTATGAATAAAAGAGCAAAACTCCTACTGATATTTTTCAGGCAAGATTTTATTTGAAGTTTATAATGCTGGATAGATAAGCTAAGGTCAACTTGGGCTGTTTTCAAGAGATATAGTGTGGCTGGCTGTCA
This sequence comes from Ciconia boyciana, assembly GCF_034638445.1. NCBI lineage: Eukaryota > Metazoa > Chordata > Aves > Ciconiiformes > Ciconiidae > Ciconia > Ciconia boyciana. The sequence continues at coordinate 107,953,740 of NC_132935.1, read as the reverse complement.
GATACCCACCCAGCTGCTCTCTCACTCTCCCTCCTCAACAGGACAGAGGGAGAAAATAAGATGAAAAAGCTTGTGGGTCAAGATAAGGACAAGGAGATCATGTACCAATTACTGTCATGGACAAACCAGATTCAACTTGGGGAAAATGATTTTAATTTATTGCCCATTAAAATAGAGTTGAATGAGGAGAATCATAGAAAGTTTTGGGCTGGAAGAGTCCTTCAAAGATCCCCTAGTCCAACTCCCCTGCCATGGGACATCTTTCACTAGATCAGGTTGCTCAGAGCCCCATGTAACCTGACCTTGAACACTTCCAGGGATGGGGCATCCACAACTTCTCTGGGCAACCTGGTCCAGTGTCTCACCACCCTTATCATAAAAAATCTCTTCCTTATATCCAATCTGGGGGTCACTGGCTGGGGTTTTCACAAGGAAAGCCTCTCCTCCCTTGCAAAGGGGTGGGTGATGGGAGGAGACAGTTCCCCTGCTGTTCTCCCCACCCCAACCAGCAGTTTTGGTCATGGAAAAGGCAAATTAAATGAAAGACCATCTTCCTTGGAGTTGGACTTGATGATCCTTATGGGTCCCTTCCAACTTGACATATACCATGATTCTATCTAAATCTACCCTCTTGCAGTTTAAAACTTTCCCTTTGTCCTGTCATTACAGGCCTTGGTAAAAAGCCTTTTGCCAACTTTCTTATAAGCCCCCTTTAGGACCTTTTATAAGAAAGGCTGCAATAAGTTCTCCCTGGAGCTTTCTCTTCTCCAGGCTGAACAACTCCAACTCTATCAGCCTTTCTTCACAGGAGACGTTTTCCAGCCCTTTGATCATTTTTGTAGCCCTCCTCTGGACCCGCTTTAACATGTCCATATCTTTCTTGCGCTGGGGGCCCCAGAGCTGGACACAGTATTCCAGGTGGGGTCTCATGAGAGTGGAGTAGAGAGGGAGAATCACCTCCCTTGACCTGATGGCCATGCTTCTTTCTACGCAGCCCGGAAGATGATTGGCTTTCTGGGCTGCAAGCGCACATTGCCAGCTCATGTCCAATTTTTCATCCACCAGTATCCCCAAGTTGTCCTCCACAGGGCTGCTCTCAATCCATTCATCCCCCAGTCTGTATGGATACTGAGATTTTCCCTGACCCATGTACAGGACCTTGCACTTGGACTTGTTGAACGTCATGAGGTTCAAAGGGGCCCACTCCTTAAGCCTGTCAAGGTCCCTCTGGATGACATCCATTCCCTCGAGTATATCAGCTGCACTACTCAGCTTGGTGTCTTCTGCAAACTTGCTGAGTGTGCACTCAATCCCACTGTCTATGCCATTAATAAAGATATATGTATTGGTCCTAGTACAGACCCTTGAGGGACATCACTCATTACTGGTTTCCATTTGAGCCATTGACTGTAATTCTTGCATGCAGGCATCCAGCCAGTTCCTTATGCGTTGAACAGTCCATTCATCGAACCCATATCTCTTCAATTCAGATGTATGAATGTTGTGGGGGACTGTGTCAAAGGCCTTGCAAAAGTCCAGGTAAATGACATCAGTTGCTCTTCCCTTGTCCACTGATGCAGTCACTCCATCATAGGAGGCCACTAGATTGGTCAGGCAAAGACACCAGAGAAACAAAGACAAAAACTAAAACACATTCCCCCACACCTCTTCTTCCTGGACTCAACTTCACCCCTTCATTCATGACTCCCCTAACTCCCCCCCAGCCCCTGACTCCTGAGAAGTACAGCGGGATGGTTAATGTGGGGTTGCAGTTGGTCCATAACAGTCCCTCTCTGCTGCTCATGCCTCCTCACACTTCTTGCCTGCTCCACTGTTGGTGTCTCCACAGTGGAGGCTACAGTCCCTCAGGATAAACATGCTCCAGTGTGGACTCTCATTTGGCTGCAGCTTCCTTCAGGAAATATCCACCTGCTACAGTGTGGGACCCTCCATGGGCTGCGGTGTGGATATCTGCACAAGCGTGGTCCTCTCCACAGGTTGCAGAGAAATACCTGCTCTACTGCAGTGTCTCTACTCAGAGAGAGTAGAGAAATCTGCTGGAATTATTTCTCTTCCAGCTGAAGTGTTTCTGGATAGTGTCGTTATGTACAAAACATGGCACTGTTACAGCATTTATGAAGTTCTACTGAGATTTTTATCGTGTATTAACTATAAATTGCCTGCCTTCCCGCTTGTCTGTGCTGACAGATTACAGACTAGGGGCTGGATGAGCTGGTGCTGCAGCTCCTGTTAATGACTACCAGACTAAGTGAATCATTTAGATCTGGGAGAGAGACTGCCTAGCCTAGAAATGGTCATCTCTTGAGCTAAAATCAACAATCCCTTTTTCCTTGTTCAGATACCTTTAAGTGCAACATCTTTTTCAGCATGTGGAAAGAAATGTCTGTACTTTAACATTATGTGGAGGAAAGATGTGTATATATACCATCTAAAACACGTGCCTACTTTAGGGACAGAGTATCTTCCAGCACTTCACAGAGAGAGTTTTGTGTCTCCAAGGAGCCATTTAGAGTACTGGAGTTAATCAACAGCTAGTTTTGCAACTGTGGTGCTCTCAAACACTTTCTGTAGATGTCTGCCTCTCTCTTCTGAGTATGTTGTGATCCTACACTTCTAGTTTTAGGCCTTTATTTAAATGCCTAAAGATGGTAGTGAGAAATCATCTGTTCCTCTTGGATCAGTGAAGACAGAAATATGGTATTTTCATGTAAAATTTGCTTATGTACAAATAATTTCAGGCTTCTTGTTTCTTTTCTTACAATACACATTATCCTTATGAATGTTGCACAAAATTTCTTAATTTGAGAGTTATTGAAAGTTGTTGGAATTTTTTTCCCTTCAATTTATTATCCCACATTATAAAACAATTTTTAAAGGAGAAATTACCTTATTTTAAAAATAAATATCACATTTTGTATTGTGCAATTCTGAGCAATAACAATCATACTGTGGTAATGACAATAAAATTGTACCAGTAGTCAAGCTGGCAAAGGAATAAAATAGAATAAGCATCCTAACACACAATAACATTATTGAAATAACACATACAATGAATGTAATTGCTGACTGCAATTATTTATTACAATAGTAAGTTGTGGGATTTAGATGTTGTAGAAAAATCACAATCTTTCAGAGTTAATGTAAACATGTCACTAGATGCTTTCAGTCTACTACTGCTTTTTATTTTCAATTTCAATACACAAAATAATTGAAATAATTCAAAAGCATAGATGAAATTATAAACCATACATATATAATCAAGAAGTCTAAAAAAGTGTTTTAACCCTAATGCTCAGACTGTTTTTTGGTTGATACAGGTGGAGCTACCTGAATAGAGAAAAAAGATGTGTACTGGGAAACTGCCAAGTGCTGGACCTGCAAGTTTCTGTGACAAGTTTGACTGAGTGTTCTTTTATATCTACTTGAACTGTGACTCTGAGGTAGGTGAACACAGACAAATTCTCATTGATTCTGCCTCCTCATGTCCAGAATAACTAGAGACATTTGGTTTCATGTAGGACCTTTACTTCCTTGTATTGATATGCACTCACATGCACAAATCAGTCTTTCCAGCACAAATGAGCACTTTGGAACTGAGCCATCTGCAGAATATTGTTCATGGAAAATGACAGGATAACGTATCTTTTATGTTTCTGCTGTGTACCTATTTATGTCAATGAAATTATATTATACAGGCATTTGCATAAAATGTATCCTGATCAAAGCATGTTACTTTAAAGATATTTTGAAAACATTTACAGGGAAAAACAAAATACAATCATTATTTCTAACTCCAGTGAAGCTCACTGTATGCTTAGCAAGTGTGTCTTACTAGGTAAGAAGGAAAGAATTCTAAAATTGTTAATTCTGACACACCAATTATAAAGTAATTAAAACAGAGATTCCCTTCAGTATTTTGTAACAGACTTAGGGGAGAATAGTAGACCCAAGCTACTCTTACTATGTGCATCTGTTCCATGAAACACTTTTTTCCCTTAAAGATGGGGAACTACACTGCACACTACAGTCTGAAATAGGAAATAAATTGAAAGCTCAAGAGATTGAACAGGATCCCAAAGGAAAGGCAGGGCCTGTTGCAATTGTGTTCTCTACAATCAGCCGTCATCAAGATGAGATATGTGTAAGACCTTGTTCACCAGCAAACTGAATGGTGATGTCAAGTGCAAAGTACCGTGTTTTTGTGACTACAAGCCCCTTTGTGTTACCATGGTCAGCTAAAAAAGAGAGAGATGACCATTATGTGCAATTTTCATTACTTTGAGTTAACACAAGAGGTGATGTTCTTTATATAAGGGGTTAGCTTCTCTTGGTATAACCCTTAGAAAAATAACGAAAAACACACGATGACTGTAGTAACTGTTCTGAATGTGACACATGTACATTTTTGTGTGTGGTTCTGGTGCTATTAATTCTTTTCTCACTTGTCCACTTCTGATGATTTTACTACCAGGCTTGAAATACCTGTTTTCATAAAATTCTGTTACTTTATAAAATGTCTAGCCCACACATATGAAGCAACTCTGTCATCTGGAGGACTAGAAACTCTCAAGTCACACAGCATATCCAGAGCAGAGCTTGATACAAAATTTAGTCTCCTCTCCCCTACTTTTGTATGAAAAAGTATATCATTAAAGTGCTCGATAGCATGTGAAATAAAGGTCCAGTTTTTAAAAAAGGGGATTTTGTTTGCAATGTGTTTCACCAGCAGCCTGTATTGCAGATACATCATGAGATATTTGAAGGAACAATGAAAATTATTTTGGAAAAACTCATGGTGTCTTATGATAGAGTGTATTTCAATGGCAAAGATTGTGATGAGAACAAACTCTTTAACCCATGTGATCCATTTTTATGGTAATGCTTCTGACAAAGAAAGAAAAGGTGGTAATAGAATTGCTTCTTTACTGCCACCCTAACAAAGCATCCAGCAACAATGTAGTCTAGCATGATCCTCCTCAAATGCCATTAGGACAGACATCATTTTCCTACTTATTTTCTCTTTAGAACCACACACAATGAAGCCTTCCAGTGTAAAGCTTCATTAAGAAAGAAACAAAAGAACAACATTGCAATCATTGCCAAAATACCACTTGTTATTGCAGGTAAAAAAACCAAAAGATACTTTCCAGCCCTTAGGTACTACAGGGATTTTGCTCCCTATGACAGCTGGCATGTATTTCTATAAAATGTTAAGTGCTTTTTAAAAAAATCTATGTATAGAACACTATTGGGTTATTTAGGAGAGGAATATTTTTAATGCTATTCACTACAGAAATTATGTTTACCCTTTTATTTCTTCCAAGTATAGGACAAAGGCTTTGCAAAGTAAAGGGCGTTCTCCACTGCAGGATCAGTTTTGCTGAAATTCTCAGTCAAATATACTGGGATCATATGCCAGAGAAAGCTGGCAGTATACGTTTCGCCAAATCAGTATCACTGCACCAAATCACTTCCTGATGACTATTAATCTATTACAGAAGTCCTGATTCCCATTCCTTCTTTTGTAAACCTTGGTGCTTCTTAAATTACACGAGTATGTCTTTCTGGAGAATGAATGCATAAATTAATATTTTATCTCTGTATTTAGTTCCTGAAACAGTCACTCAGATTTGTGAGTGCCTGCCCCATTGAAGTTCTTGCGTTGTCAGTTGTGACATTTTGGTTCTGGTTTTGTCAGCACACTTCTATGTTAATGGTGTAGCATTGTCTCACGTGGGAGAGAGCTGCCACAGTATCAGTCACGATGAGTAAAGAGCACAGTTGTTTTAGCCTCCCAAATTCCTGGGTGTTGTATTTTCTCACAGAATGAGGTAAAGGATTGGTAAGCTTTCTAAAACCTGACAGTGGCTGTCTTCCAACTGCCAATTTTTATTCCTAACTGACAGGCCCTGAATGCAACTCAAATACCGCAGGAGTCAAAAAGAGAGCTTTAAATAGTAAATGACATTTAAAAAAGAACTAAGCTAGTAATTAAAAACGTGGCCTGCAATAGACTTTTTTTGTTTTCCTAGTGGCAACTGAGAGAAGATCCCAAGAAGTTGCAGTGTCAGCCCAAACCTCTGAAAAATCTTGGCTAGAAGCTTTGCAAAAGGAAGTTGACCTGAGATTAGCCACATGGAGTGCCGAAGAGGAAGAACAAAACAAAAACAAAAAAAAAAAGGGTGTCAAAAAAGTTAAAAGAATATGTATTTATCTTTTTAAAGATTCATCTGGTCTCTGACTCAAAAGATTGCTCAGGATGTTGGGGTTTTTGTTTGTTTGCCTTTTTTTTTTTTCCTGAGCTGCTTTGTTAATTGCTGGATTTTAGTGTATACTCTGCTCACAGAGAAATTGGCACATTTATTAAATATTCAGATAGATACTGCTGTCTAGATGTCAAAGAATAGAAGATCAAAGGGACATTTCTTTGCACAAGAAACATGGTATTCATTTTGTATTTCTACATAAATAAGATGAGGCTTAGTGTGTAAGTGCCTGACAAGCTTCTGTAATCTTTGCCTGTGATGGTTAGTTGTGGTCATTTTGGGGCTACAGTACAGCTCTTGTGCTCCAGCATCTCTAACACTTGACCTTCAAACTAGCTTTTAAATACTTGGTTTCACCCTGGAGTTGTCAGTACTGAGTTGGGTGCCTTAAGCTACTTCTGCAGGGTCTGGAGGAAGTCTGGTGCTACAGAATGGTCTTCACCAACTGCCAGCACAGAAAACAAATGAATAATTTAACACAGGACAAACATTCTGTTTTTGTAAAACTCCTGCTTGACATTGCTAAACTGAAAAATTCCAGTTCTGTGGTAGAAAGTGATTTCTTTTTTTTAATCTCATCCTTAAGGTAACTAAAATGGAAACCAATTATTATTGAAGTCGAATATTATGAGTTACTGAAATGAAACAAATAAATTTAATTTGCTTTGGATATATAAGAAAGGATTTCTGCACCGTGAACCTTTTGTGTATACTGACTTTTTTTCGCCCTGGTTTGGGATAAGGATTTTTTTGAAACCTTTACATTTTCTGCAGGTTATGGGAACTATTTTATGCCTCATTCTAATACCATCACAATAGAAGCATGGTCAAAAAAAGCTCTACTAGATCTTCCCTTTTGGATACAAAGTACCAAAACTGATAAAGAAGAATGTGATAGCACTTATTCATCCTACATGCCCTCAAGAACTCTTTGGTCTCATGAGATGGTTACGCCATTTCAGTGTACTGGTTTGTTGCAGTCTGGTATTTTAGTTTCCTGTGCTTTTTTTTTTTTTTTTAATACAGTGATGGCACAGTGGACATGCTCAACTCTGTGAGCATAGCCACAAGAGTAAAACAGGGGTAGGTCATGTGGAAAAGGAGATGATCTTCTTTTATGTCTGCTCCATGTAAAGAAACTCTAGTGCTACTGCTGTAATGAATAGTTGCCTGGGGAGAGCAGGAGCCATCCCATCAGAAGGCAGCACAAACAGGGCTGCTCCATGAAGGGGCCAAGCTGGGAGATGCAGGTGACCCCAGTGCAGCCTGGGGGCTCACTGATGGGGTGCCCACCAGCTCTGAGCTGGGTCAAGCTGGGGATAGTTACAGGATCTGTTGACAATCCAGGGATCATCAGCCAAGGCAAAGTCATAAGTCATGTTGGAGGTCAATCCAGGAAGTCCAGTGAGGAACAGCAAGAGGCAGGGCCAGAGACAATCTGCCTGTAACATAGGTCCAAAGTCACTCCAGGAGGCAAGTCAGAGATAAGGCTACCTGGAGTGCAGATCTAGTCAGTAAGTCAGGTCATGGGGGAACTAGGTCGAGCTCCAGCTGCCTACAGTGTCGGTCAGGCAGGGTCTGGGCAAAATTTACCCTACCGTGGAAGGTCTTAGTCTGACCAATTGGAACAATTCTGCATTTCCAATTTCAAGGTTGAAAGGAAATAGATCTCTATGTTACACAACAAGGGAAACTCTTAAATTAAGCTGGAGGATTTAAGGGTTATGTACTTTTTCTCCACCCCTCTACTCAGTTAGAGATGATACCAAGCAAAAGGAGTACTGCATGTCCAATACCAGGAATGAAGTTATGTAAACAACAGATAAGGTGTCAGCAGGCAGCACTTGGGAAGCTACAGAATACTTTGAGGGATGTGTTGAGCAATGACATGTGGTGTGCATGGGGAACAGGAGCAGTCACACTGAAACAAATCCATCCTTACATCAAAGGAAGTGTTGAACAGAATTTAGTGTGGGAAGCAAGACTGGGGAGGAAGATGGGGGCAGGATGGTGTGATGATGTTACTAATCCTGGTAATCACAGTAATCACAGTCCTGTCTGTAGTGTATGTTGAAATAGAAAGGAGGTAAATAGCCAAAGGAGCAAAAGTATTATTGGTTTTGCAGCTCTTGGGTTTAGGGTGGGCGAGATCCTTTTTTTTTTGGGGGGGGGTTCTTCGGTTTACGCACACGAGCTTGTTTGAATTCAGGATTCTTTGTAACGTAGGACAGAAGCTGATACAAACTTTTTCAATCTCTTGGCATATTTTGGTTTTGCATCTCTGAAACTCCTCTTAGTCCCCACTTACCTGTCTGTCTTGTTTCAAGGTGTCTGTCTCAAGGTTTGTTTGCACATGAACTCTGTTTTTCAGACACTGCAAATGGCCACAGAAATGTGACAGCCTGGGCTTTGAACTTCAAGCAAAACATATCCTGGGCATTTATATATACAATACATGCTTCTGTCTGCCAGAACAGACATATGTTAGTAAAGTTCCAACTGTTTTAAATTCTTCAAAGCATCTCTTTTCTTTTTCCGACATGGCCTCTCTGAGTCTAGAAGTTCAATGTAACCTTAGAAAAATAATTCTATATCCTGAACATGTCATTCTAGTTCAGGATTATCTGTGTTTAATGCCATTAATTTTGGATAGACATGTTCTCAAGGGCACATTTTATTTGTTCCCATAATTATCTAAATAAAAAGTACCTCCTAGCTTTTTCTTCCCACTGCTAAAAAGCAGTAGATTCATTTGTGGTGCCAAGCCCACAAAACATTAATGGTAAGCTATGAGACAAGGTAGCAGAAGCTGCCCAGGAATCAGTCAAATGCCATGTCCTGCTTTGATTCGTCGTCTTTCTCATACTGAGCAAAACCATCCTACTCACTCATTATGTAGCCTTCCCTTCTTATTGACATCTTTCTGTTTTTTGTTGTTTTTCAAATGTATGAGAATATAATGCAGACAGTGCACAGATTTGGTTAAAGTAGACTGGAGACCAGCAGTAAGTGATTGCAAGAAGAGAAGCAACATGTTTTCACATACATATATGCACACACATTCTTTTTTTTAATACTATCTTTTTCACTCATGACGTCTGCCTTGTTGTATAGTAAGGCATGAAGCAAAAGACTCATGTTCTGCTTCCCAAACCAGAAACCTAGATGTGGCTGCTGTCTGTATTCTTTTGTTTCAGAGAAGTCATAATCTTGTTCAGAATTTTGAGCTAGAATAATTAAAACTACAATTTCAGTATAACAACTTTAACTCTTACTGCTAAGAATTTTACTATAGCTGTTTTTCTTAACAATTTATAAGACAGCTGGCCGCAGACCTCATCAAATCTTGTAAGATCAACTAGCTGTCTGTTAGTGCATCTCTCTTTGCTTTCCTCCGTAAGCTATAAAGAACATTTTTGTAGGTTGATGGAGTTCATTGGAAGGCAAAATGGCTTATTTGAAAGACTGACAAGTCAGTTCCTGCATCTAGTGTGTGTATAAATTTCATCAAAGTGGATTTAATGTGAGGACTGTACAGGATCCCTCCAAAGAATAGCAGGGAAAACCACAGCTAGGTAGGTCTTCTTTGTAAGTGACTGAGTGTTGCTTTTGGACATAACACTTGCCCTTTAACTTGAGTACATTTAGATGCATAACATAGACTCAGAAAAGAAAATTATTAGAAGACCAGAGAAGAAGATTGCTTAATACTAGAAGAACTAGTATTAAGTAATATATTATTTTAGTTCCGAGGCTCTTGTATCTTACAGCATGGCCTCAAAGGAATCTCGTTCAGATTTTCTGTTTCCTCCCTTCAAGTTTCCTCCATCTTCAGTTCCCTGTTTTAGCATCAGCTACAAAAGCTGATGGTTAAATAATATTTATCTGAATCTGTGTAATTTATTAGAGCAGAGTCAGGATAAGACACCTTCAGTATGTCTGTAGTCAATTTTACAATGACTTAGCATGTGTGTGTGTTTTACAATGACTTAGCATGTGTGTGTGTGTGCATGTACATACTTGCTCATGTCTATCAATATAGGTATATTCCTATCTACCTATATTTAGGTAGATTAATATTTTTTCTCTGACTCTGCTATTTACTTATCCCCAGTAATATGAGCGGCTGTGTGTGTTTGAAAAACAACCCACGTAATCAGAAATATTTGTGTGGATTTCTTTGGAGCAATGTAGGCTCTGGTTGAATGTCTGTACTACCTTTCACAAGTTATTTATTGTGGGGTTGTAGGCAGCAGTGATCTGTTCTATGGAGATACATTTGCTTACTTTGTCGTGGTGCCAGCAAAACAAACTTTCAAGCTTTAGGCACAAAGACAATGACTTTAAGAGGAGAATGAAGAGGCAACAATTTTCAGATATGCCTATCTATTTTCACTTCCCCAAATGGATATCTTGTTATAAATAACTACATAATATTTCCATCACAGCCACTAATGCACAGGGTTTACAGCACATATTTAAGTTTAATGGATTTTAGTTTACCCTTGAGAGAAGGGCAAAGTCTCAGTAGAGCAACCTTACTTCCCTTAGACAAGATATAAGCAACTGTGCAACTGCAGAGCAGGTCTAAAAATAGCTTTCTGGCAGTACAGTACAAAGCAATGAAGTATAAAAGTAAGATACTCAGTCTTATCCTCTAGTTAGCTGCTCACTGGAGATTTTATCAACTTTAATTCAAAGTATTATGAAAGAACCAATATAATATATAGGTACATAAATTTTTCTATTACATAAGTTAACTGTACTTCATGGAGTTGCACCTGCTCAAATGCATTCAGATTGTATGAAGGAAATGACAAGGTGCCACAGTACAAAAAAACTCTGTTACAGTAATAATAATAGATGCTCAGAGCAGTTTCAGCAACTATAACTAAATCTCCTCCTTTCTCCCACTCCCTTTAAAAAGAAGAAAAAGAGAGAGGCAGTTTATTGTAAACAAAGACAATGACTAAGAGACAAAGACCAAACTGGGTGTATTTCTGAACAAGATCTTTAGCTTTCATTGGTAGCCACCCCACCACTCTTTTAGCAAAGCTCCTTCTATCATTTTGGGCAAGGGGGAATTTAGTCCTAGTGATACACGGTTCACCAATCCCAGGAGTCAAATAGGCTGTTACACTTTCTAAGCACCCTGTTTATTTAGACAAGAATGAAAGCCATTCATGTGCTGGTTGAAATTAAATGAGCATCCTATTGAAATGTGGTTGTGTTGTATATCATGTTGATATACACCTTTTAACTGAGAACACAAAGTGTATTGATCAGTATTGCTTTATGGACCACTCAATGTGACTTGATAGAACTGATAGTCTGGTAATCACCCCTCAAACACAATTATATATATAATAATCAATTAAGTTGATTTTTTTTTTTAGTTAATTTTGCTAATTGTTACCAAATCTATATGTTCACACTCATGTCTTGGCTGTATGGCCATTGTGTTCAGACTTATGCCCATAAATGCGCCCAGAGTAGCCAAGTGCAGAAAAAAAAAAGGTTTGTTTTAATTTTTTCTTCCACTTTTCTGAACCCTTGATTTTTCTCTGTCGCATAGGTCATCTGTTGTTCTTAAGGATGTGCACCAATGAGTAGTTATATTAACTTGAAAACACACATATGCATTTTCACTTTTTAAAAAGGTGCCCTGTAATCACCAGAGTATTGCCTACTAGCACTGAAAATGCTACCCTTAAAAGGCATTTGAGTGACAATCTGCAAACTTTATCTTCAGTGAAAAGCCATGGCAGTTACCTATCTGTATCAAGACCATTGTTGGAAAATAAGTGAGGAACATGTAAAGAATAAAGTTCAAAGGGTCAACCAAGAAGGAACAAAAGAAAACCCAAGAATATCCTGGTGAAACCAGATCTTCTAGCATGTGATATTTAACAATGGAGAAAATTAAGCCTTAAAAGGAAGAATGACCCTGAACTCATGACCTGTAAAGCATGGTTTTGGGGTCTACGACCACCAGAGGACCCCCATGTGAAAAACTGAGCATGCGTTATGCTAAATCATCATTATGTAAGCTACTAATTAACATAGTCCCACCTAGTAGTGCGAAAACCTATGCACATGGAAAGCTATACTGTATAAATGAACCTAGGTCTGTGTAAACTGGTATGCACGTTAGGTGGAAGGATCTCCTGTGCATCCAGCGCTGCAATAAAGAGAATGCCTGCTTCTTAATGTTACATTGGTGGCTTCTTAATGTTACATTGGTGTTAAGAGGTTTATTCCTGATTCCAGTGACACCATGAGATATTTTTTTCTGTTCTTCATCAGATGCTACATAAGCTTAATAATTGTTTTCATTATGATATATCCAGATACACATCCTTTATTATTTGCCATCCTAGATTATAGGGTAGGTATTTGCAGCTCCAGCTCCACTCATATGCATGTGCAAACACACACACATGCACACCAGTAAAGGCCTAACCTCTTAGCTGTATTATTAGTCTCTGGCTATTTGAGACAAATACATTTCAGCACATTGTGCTAAGGCGGCTGCCACTCCTCTTCCTCCTCTGCCCTCCAGAACTGAAACTTACAGGAAAGAAATGTGAATGGTTCTAAAAACAGATTTTTATACACAAATCTGGGGTGACAGGGGTGGTGTTATTTATTGTCTCTCTTGAACTGTTTATTGGTCTGTAGAGGTTTACATGAGTGGAGCAGTTTTTTTCTTTTATTGCCAAAGGAAGGGCAGATACACTTTGCAATAAATACAAAAAGGGCAGATACAATTTGCAATAAATTGGACCTTTTCCACTGGTGTTTTAATAGTCAGAGGTGGCACCTTTAGACACAAACATCTATCAACACTTCTTTCTCCATCTGGGGGCAGATCCTCAGTGGATGTAAATAGCCTTAAGCTACAGTGAAATCACTGGTATTAGGAGAGAGTGAATCCGCTGAGTCAGCTTATGGGAACCCATAGGGTACATTGATGACCCATGTACATTCCAAATGGGACCAGAAGAGTAAATTCTGGACAAAGAGGTCTACAGCTCTGAAGACAGATATGCTTTCTTGGGGGTTGGAGGTCCTCCCTCCCAATAGCTGTGCTGAGAATGAGGAAATCACGTGAAGTGGACTTACAGTTCTTTAACATCAGCTTGGTGTGAATGCATAGGGCCTGTAGTACCGTGTATTTTAAAATCCCGAAGGTATGGCATTTATTAGAACAATGGAAGGGGAAGACTTGAATTTAAACAGAAATAAATCTATATCATATTAAGGAATTAAACTTTAGAACAAGTTTCAGTGCTACTTTTCAAAGAGCTTAATGTCAGAAGGATACCAAGAATCCTTGAGTTCTCGTCACAGCTTCAGTGGAAATTGAGAAATCCCTGATATCATGTGAACAGGCAAAATAATTAGCTAACCTCTTAATTATGGACAGATATTGGTTTGATATCTCTTAATTTCTTAACTCTATTAATTTTTAACTTGGATGTTGATGGCATTACTCTTTAAATTTTGAGTTAGTCCCTCCTTCTGACTGTTGTATATAATGTTATCTATTTCCATCTTTGTTATCCTTAAATTAGTAGCAAAATCTAATTTTGGTTACTATAATGGTCTGTCCATTATTTTACATAAGTTTTCAGGTTTATTCTTAGAAGCTTGATGGCTCACACTGGCAGCACGAATAAGACATTAAGGGGAAGTGGGGGAGGGAACAAGGCTGATAAAGTGTTGTTAGGACCCCCAGCAGAAACCTTACTAGCCAGAATGGGAGTCCTTTCACATTCTGGGAGTCCTTACTACAAAGTAATAGTCTTTCTGAAGTTGGTTTGGTTTTTTTTCAGTGCCTGAAACAGGGACTCTGCCTCTTCTGGGACCTTTGGAAACAATTGATAAAATAAAGTAACACTGATAGATAATAGTGCAAAACAAAGTAGAAAATGACATAAGATTGATTAACCCATGAGTAAAATCAGCAGGAGATCATTACTCTAAGGAAACTAGTAGTTCTCTCCGGTTAAGTGAAAGACAATACTGTGATATTTTGCCCCAGATTACCTAAACATCCTGTTTACCCTCCTGGTGTCTCTGGGCAATGTGAAATGCCTGCTTTGAAAGTTTTAAAGAACATCTGTATTGTGTTGCAATCATTAGGCAGAATTTACTATCTGTCTTTATTTATCAGGGTGTTTTGCTGTTGGGAGAAAGCATATTTTGCTGGTATTGCTATCAACCTTCATCATGGCAGTCTGATACTTGGAGGTTCTATTTTCTTCTATTTTAAAGTGAAGGGGTTAAATCCCTGACAATCCCTGACTAAGACCTTACCATGATACATAGACTTGCATTTTTTTTTAGTTTCACTTGCATCTTTGTTCTCTTTTGTTCTCTTCCCCTGCAAAGATAGTTTTGGTTACCTGCTGAGCAGAGTTGATGGTGGGACATTTCCTGTGACTTCTTACCTGATAGGACTAAACAGGCCTTGAGCGAGCTCGTTAGGCTTCCTAATTAAATCACTGATAACAGGGACTCAGGACGATTGTGCCAAAGATAAGCACCAACGAACTAGCTTAAATCGACCCCCTTATGACATTCCGAGGCCGAAGGACTGATGAGCTAATTCAATGACTATATATGGACAAAGGAAGCCCAAAGTTCGACTAGTGGACAACGTGAGGAAGACTATGGAAGACCACTGGGAGGGTGAAAAGACCCTAACCCTAATTTTACTGCGCATGCTTGGACTATGTAAATGAATTCCGGGAACTCATCACCATAAAACGGCCCTTTTCAGGAAATCTGATGACTAGGTATGATTTTTCTGTATATGAACTGATGTGTTGTGCTAACCTGGCGGGGCACTTGTGGCGGAGCGATCCCCAGTGCTGCCCAGCGCTGCAATAAAGAATGCCTGCTTAATAGTCATCCCGACTATTGAGTCCTGATTTTGGCTTTTCACGGCAACAAAAGAAACAACAACAGAATTTCTGGGGTCAGATGACTATGTTAGAATTTCTGCTTTAATTTTAAGGATAGGCCTGAATTTCCTGATGAAGATGAAGAAATCAGGAACTTAATGGAAAATGCTTACAACCAGTTCTTAAAAAGCTCAAATGTACTGTTTTTGTAAAAGTGTCTGTCAAGACTGTGGGAACTTGGCTGTGGCTTCTCCACCTTTGTTTTTGGTGAAATTGCCTTTTGTTCCTTTTGCCCCTGTTCTTTAACTTGGGTCTCAGACCAAAATATTGCTGTGTTGTGTCTGAACTGATATTTAAATAAAATATGTATTTTTAAAAATATCATAATCATTAAATACTCCAGCTAAGTAAAATAAAGCCTGAAGCTAAGTTTTTAGTTTATAATTAAAAAGTGTTTCTGAATTCTCAGTGTCCTGCTTACAGAACTGCAGGGGGAAAAATGACTTCTGGCTGAAAGATGCTGAGTATGTGTTTGGGAAGCATAACTGGTCCTGTCTGGGTTGTTTTTCATTGCTGTTCATTGCATATAGGTGATTCTTCAATCTAGGTACCAGACAGCTCATTTGCATTGCATTCTGAACCACCACAAAGTGAAGAAGAGTTATTTTTGCCTCTATTGCTTCTGCTCATCACATAGAGTGGCAGGTCTTTGTTTTATATTCTGGCTATTTGAAGTGGAAAAATCTCTGAACTTAAGGGTGGTAAATCCAAAAGGGCATTAGGAGTCAGAACCAGATTCAATAAAGGAAGTAGGTATCTGAAGTGGGAGTTTGGCAGAATTTTTACATGTTATTTGTGTATTAGATAAACATGGCTATGTTTTTATTCCTTTAATAGGTTTATCTTTCTACAAAGTCACCTGAAAGTTATTACAGCCTTTATAGAGCATATTGTGTGTTTGAACAGCAGAAGCAAACATGATGCAAATTTATCACTCTTCAGTGCTAAAATTAAGGAATTATTTCAACACAATGCAAAGCCTCTAGCTTTTTCTTACTTGCTTGATACCTTTTTCAGTTTGGCAGGAGGCGGATGAATGACAGTTATCAAGTCTCTTGCTGCAGAAAAAGCGTTACAAAGCAAACTCCTCAAATGTGTCCTTTTTACCTCTGAAAAACTGTCTGATTTTTACATATATTTCTGAGTAGAAGCATGCCTTTGAAAACACAGTATGGGATAGCTTATACAGCATTGCATCTGTAGCAGAAGGCTTATAGCCACCTAATCCTTCATTGTGAAAGCTTAACTTTACAACTGTCTTAATATACTTGGTATGGACTATACACGAACATTTGAAGTCAAAGCATATTTGTTGATTCATTCCCTCACCCTCTAGTCTAACATGCGAGCCCTTTCCAAGATTTCAGCCTCAGATCTTATACCTCTTCTCCATTATGCAAACTAACAAAAATGTTAACTTCTTAACCCCCTAAAATGCTGTTGGTTTGTGACCTGAAAGTTTGCACTAGGCTACAGTTCTCTAAGCCTTGTATCCCACCCACACTCAGAACTCTGATCCTGGGCACCCAACCTTGAGAGCATCCAGGCTTCTCAATTTCCTATTCTACTCAGGAGGACATAAATCCACAGCTCCCACCTTGAATGGGTGGCCAGCTGCATCTTGGATCATTAGTTGTCATAGAACAAAGTGGGTTCTGATTTGTTGAAACCTCAGAAAACCAGGCAGGTTTTATAATACATGCAGAAATCTAGGCCTCTGTTCTGCTGCTGGCACCTTCAGTAGCTAATATAAAGCTGACCTAGGTGTATGTATCCTGCAGAACAATTGAAAGCAACTGATGGGTTTGAAAAGTGATTACAGTAAACTACTGATACATACTGTAAACAAACACAAGTTAAATTTAGGCTACCTACTTGAGTGGTGTTGGCAGTCATGTTTTTATAGCTGCATTGTAAATACGACATAAGTCCTTTTTCAGATTTGGCCTTTGGTTGTTTACCTCTCCATTGTTTTGATTAGAACTGAACCCACATTTACTTTTTAAACATGGTGCCTTTGAAAACTGTCCTCTCCAGATTAGAAGATTGGCTTATGTTTCAAGATACTTAACTGGTTTTATAACACTGAAAGGGTTAAATCCCTGCCAATCCCTGACTAAGACATAGACTTGCATTTTTTTAGTTTCACTAGCATCCTTGTTCTCTTTTGTTCTCTTCCCCTGCAAAGATAGTTTTGGTTACCTGCTGAGCAGAGTTGATGGTGGGACATTTCCTGTGACTTCTTACCTGATAGGACTAAACAGGCCTTGAGCGAGCTCGTTAGGCTTCCTAATTAAATCACTGATAACAGGGACTCAGGACGATTGTGCCAAAGATAAGCACCAACGAACTAGCTTAAATCGACCCCCTTATGACATTCCGAGGCCGAAGGACTGATGAGCTAATTCAATGACTATATATGGACAAAGGAAGCCCAAAGTTCGACTAGTGGACAACGTGAGGAAGACTATGGAAGACCACTGGGAGGGTGAAAAGACCCTAACCCTAATTTTACTGCGCATGCTTGGACTATGTAAATGAATTCCGGGAACTCATCACCATAAAACTGCGCTTTTCAGGAAATCTGATGACTAGGTATGATTTTTCTGTATATGAACTGATGTGTTGTGCTAACCTGGCGGGGCACTTGTGGCGGAGCGATCCCCAGTGCTGCCCAGCGCTGCAATAAAGAATACCTGCTTAATAGTCATCCCGACTATTGAGTTCTGATTTCGGCTTTTCACGGGAACAGTTTGGCACCCCAGATGGGACCCGCTCTGCTCAGCTGCAGGACCCGCTGAGAACAGGACTCCCTAGGGTACCCCCGGGATTTCCCGGAGGGACTCCTCGCCTCAATCGGATCACTGCGGGAGCAGACAAGGACCATCTAAAGGAAAAAGGTATTCTTTAAATCTTTTCTCTTTTGGAATTTGGGACCAGTCATTTGGAAGGTTCTCGTAAGTCGTAGGAGACATCCTATGCTGAGCGCCGTATACCAGGCTACTAGTGCCTGAGGGTATACATTTGGTATTTAGTACGTTGGTACAGGCACGGGTTAAGCCTTGTACTTCTGCAATAACGTGCTTTTTGGTATTGGTACACTTATGAAACCTGCATGAGTCTGTACTGTTGGCGGTATGGATTTACTGGCACTGAACTAGGATATTGGTTTATTGGTATTGAATTTGGATATATTCGTTAGGCACTGCAAAATCGGCAATTAAGTATGAATGAGCTGAGTTAACTCTGGTGTGACTGGTGAGTGACTGAGACACTGTGTGACTGCAAAGTGAGTGTGAAAAACCTGGAGACCTGTGTGTGTCACCCTGAAAATGAATGTGAACCGCTTTTCCTCGTAAATTGTTTTATTTGTGACCCAAATGTATGCGTTGTATTTGGGTGAGATATCCAATGTGAGAATTGTGGAACGTGGTCAGAGTGGCAGGATAAAGCGCGACAGGTTGAGGTTATTAAAATAATCTGTGGGAGAATAACGGAAGTACAGAATCAGTAAGGTAGAATGGGGGGACAGCAAAGTGGTGGTATTGTAAAGAAAAGCCCCCTAGGATGTATCTTAGCACATTGGAAAGAGGGGGACAACTAGGTGGGAGTGTGAATAAGAAAACATTAATCAAATATTGTAATCAGTGGTGGCCCCTGTACAAATTAGAAGATGGTGAAAAATGGCTCTTTAATGGATCTTTAAATTATAATACTATGTTGTAGTTAATGTTGTTCTTATGGAGAGAAGGAAAATGGGATGAGGTTATGTATGCGGACATGTTTTTTACTTTGCAGAATCGCATGGAGTGGCAGAAGGATTGTGGTGTTAACCTCCCGCCGCACGGAGGCAGCCTTGGAACAGAGAGGAATGGTGAATAGAAAAGGATTTAGAGGACGAGGAAGGGGAAGGCTCTCTGAAAGTAGAGGAGGACTGGGCAGACAAGAGAAAGAAGTAGAATTCTTAGTAGACACAGGTGCTTCTTTCTCTGTTTTAAATCAAGAATTGATACCTGTGAGTAAAGACTTTGTGACTATAGTGGGAGCTACTGGCCAACAGGAAAAGGCGTTCTTTCTAAAACCCATCAGTTTTAAAGATTTACACCCTGTGGCGGCCAATCCTTATACTTTACTTACTAAATTACAAAATAAACAAGTATGGTTTACAGTATTAGTTTTGAAAGATGCATTCTTGTGCTTGCCTCTCTCCAAGGAGAGCCAAAACCTATTGGCATTTGAATGGGAAAGTCCTACTACTGGTAGGAAAACCCAACTTACCTGGACAGTGTTACCCAAGGTTTTAAGAACAGTCCAACCATCTTTGGGAACCAATTAGCATGAGAACTTGAGACACGGGATCCTCCCTCCAGAGACAGAACTCTTCTACAGTATGTGGATGACTTATGAATAGCAACTGAAACAAAGTCTGATTGTATTCAATGGACTATTAATTTGTTGAACTTTTTGGGACTGAACGGGTATTGAGTCTCTCAACAGAAAGCTCAGATGGTGCGACAGCAAGTAACCTACCTTGGATATGAGCTATCTGAAGGACAACGAGAATTAGGAACGGAACAAGAAGAAGCCAGAATGAGAAGAAGCCATCTGCGGAATGCCCCTCCCTCAAACGGTAAAGGAACTCAGGACCTTCTTGGGAATGGCAGGTTGGTGTCGATTATGGATTTACAATTATGGAATAATAGTAAAACCTTTAGATGAACTTTTGAAAAACAATCCCACTCAATTGATTTGGTCCAGAGAAGCTCCAAATGCATTCAAAACACTTCAAAAGGAACTGATGAAGGCCCCAGCCCTGGGCCTACCTGATGTTACTAAACCCTTCTGGCTGTTTTCCCATGAAAAAACAAGGTATAGCTCTGGGAGTCTTAACTCAACGACTGGGACTCTACAAAAGAGCTGTGGCCTACTTTTCTAAGCAACTTGATGAAGTAAGCAAAGGGTGGCCATGGTGCCTATGAGCTGTGGCGGCTGTAGTACTAAGTATCCAAGAGGCCCGGAAATTTACCTTAGGCCAAAAAATCACAGTGCCGGTTTCACACACGGTATCAGCCATACTAGAACAAAAAGGAAATCATTGGCTTTCTCCATCCCGATTTTTACAATACCAGGCTATTCTAGTTGAACCAGACGATGTTAATATTGAAGTGACTAATGTTACGAACCCAGCTTCTTTCCTCAGTGGGGTGACATCTGAATCATTGATACATGACTGTTTGGAAACCATAGAGACTGTATATTCTAGCAGACCAGATTTAAAAGAAAAACCCCTGGAAGATGCACAAGACTCCTGGTTCATGGATGGAAGCAGCTTTGTCCGACAAGATATTTGAAAGGCTGGGTACACAGTGACAACAGCAAGCAAAGTAATTGGATCTCAATCATTAGCTGCTGGAACATCAGCTCAAAAGGCTGAAATTATTGCCTTGACTAGGGCCCTGGAATTGGCAAAATGGAAAAAGATAAATATATGGACGGACTCCAAATATGCCTTTGGAGTTGTCCACGCTCACGGAGCAATTTGGAAGGAACGAGGACTACTAACCACACAAGGGAGACAGATCAAGCACGCTGAGGAAATCCTTCACCTATCAGAAGCAGTCCAACTGCCAACCAAAGTGGCCATCATGCACTGCCGAGGACACCTGAAGGGTAACACTGACCAGGAGAAAAGTAATAGGTTGGCTGATTATGAGGCTAAACAGGCAGCGGAGAGAATGCAAAAGATTTTAACCTTAATTCCAGATAATAGAAGTAGGAGTCTAGGTGACCAAGAAAATGTTGAATATTCTATGGCTGATAAGGATTAATAGACAATATGGGAGGGCAGGTTCCCTCCAAAGGATGGGCCCACTTGAGTGATGGCAGAATTATAATTCCTGCCAAACAGGTTGGGGAGTTGTTAAAGAAGAACACAATAAGACACATGGGGGGCAGATTCCCTGTATAAATTTTTAAATAAAAAATTAATAGGGAGACATTTGTATACTACAGTTCGACAGGTGACTCAGCAATGTGAAATATGTTTGAAAAATAATCCCAATACAGGTAACTGGGCACAATTAGGAAGTATTGGAAGTATTGGCACAATTTGGAAGTATGGCCAGAGGCGTTCCCTTGTAGGACAAACAAAGCAAGAGAAGTAACTAAGGTATTATTAAATGAAATAATACCTTGATTCAGGGTACCTACGGTCATTTCATCAGATAGGGGTACACATTTTTGTGCAGAAGTAGTGCAACAGGTCAGCAAGCTATTAGGAATCGATTGGCAATTACACACACCCTACAGACCGCAAGCCAGCGGGCAAGTAGAAAAAATGAAAACAACAGATAGCTAAAATATGTCAAGAAGCAAACCTATATTGGTATCAAGCACTACCTATTGCACTACTTCGGATACGTGTAAAACCTAGGGCCAAAGAAAATCTGAGCCCTTTTGAGATATTATATGGGAGGCCATATCAGGCCAAATATCAAGGGGAAGATTTGAATCAGCTGGGAAATAATTATTTACAAAATTCTGTTATATCCTTAGGAAAACAATTGGAAAAGACTAATAAGACTGTTTTGGGAACCAGAGCAAAAGGGTTAGATCACCTGATCCACCCATTTAGCCCTGGAGATTGGGTTTATGTTAAGAATTTTTCAGGTGACCCATTGGAGGAGAAGTGGAATGGACCTTATCAGGTGTTGCTAGCCACTTTCACTGCAATCAAGATTAAAGAGCAGACAGCTTGGATCCATTACTCCTGAGTAAAGAAAGTTTCTGAACTGTGATGGACCATCGAAAGTGTTGGAGATTTGAAATTACGGTTACGACGATAACTTTATTGACTTTAAGCTCATCAGTAGATGCTTGGAATGAGAACCTGTGTGATTATAATGCGATTCAGATGATAGCGAATGCCGCAGGGGCTAAGGATTGTTGGATTTGTACTGCCCTATCGAGAGGTAACATGAGACTGCCTTTGTACGGCATAGGGTCGACTCATTGGAATTGTGACAAGGATACTTGGCCTGAGTTTTGGAAAAGACAAGATGGAGGATATTGTAGTTATGATAATTCAAGCTATGAGATCGGACCAAGATTCGACCTACAGATACTAAAAAAAAAAAAAAATAGCACCCAGATTCTAGTTAGCAATAATAGTTGCCTATGGAAGGCAGGATCCAATAATTGTCCGTGTCGTGTTCCCCCCCCGCCCCACCCACAAATATCATAATTGTTCCTGTAGGAACGGGTGGGATGATTATTGGATCAACAAGACTGCAGTAGATGTAGGAACTTGGAATTTGACAGGATTGAACGTGAAACCTATAGCCTTACAAAGTGGGATGCCAGTAGAAATACATCGGTTGGATGGGTAAGCAAAAGATCGTTTTATGGAGCTAATCTCACAGCCACTGATGGACCCTGCAAACTACCTGACAGGTATTGGTGGCTGTGTGGTGATGGTATCAGCAGAAAGCAGCTCCCTGCAGGATGGAAAGGAAGGTGTACCATAGGTCATTTACTTAGTCACGTTCGAATATATAATCAGTCCCAAATACCTAGGGGTATTTTGAGAACGTCCTGGAAACGGGCTAAGCGAGAAGACAACCCATTTGTAATTAGGGGAACAAAATTTCATAGCTTTGTTAGATGGTTCTTACCGTGGCTAGGAGTAAGCGAGCTAGAAAAGGCCATAGTAAATATTTCCACAGTTCTAGAGCAGATGGAAAATCTAACCATAAATACTATAAGAAATTTACAGACGGAAGTATCTTCCCTCAGGAAGGTTGTGTTGCAAAATCGAATGGCATTAGATTTATTGACTGCCAAAGAAGGAGATGTATGTATGATCATTAATACCAGTTGCTGTGCATATATCAATAAAGAGAAGCAGATAGAAGCAGATCTAAAGGCATTCTGGGAGAAAGCACGAGTATTCCAGGAAGTATCTTTGGATGATACTTCACTGGGGCTTCGAGGTTTATGGGATAAATTGACTTCTTGGCTTCCCAACTTTGGATGGTTGAAACAATTATTCATGGGATTAATTACTTTGGTGATTTTAGGAATATTTGTTTGTGTATTTCTTAAGTGTTTTCTTTGGTGTTACCGGAATTCATCAGAGACGTACAGTAATTGGAAAAGAAAGAAGATTAGGCATCAAGTAGAAACGGGAAGGTATTTTACTCAGACCCTTGAAAAGGATGAAATATTATGAATTTTGCAAACATAAAATAATTAAGGACAACACCCTGTTAGGCGTAAAAAGATTTGAAATATTTTACTAGTCATAGTTAAAGAGCCTTACTATTTTAAATAGTAATTTTATTGATTTTATTGTAGTTTTTGTAATTAGCTTCATTTCAGACGTAATAAGACTGTATATTGAGGACTGAAGCAAGTAAGCTACAAGCCCTCAAAAAGAAAAGGAGTGAATGAAAGGGTTAAATCCCTGCCAATCCCTGACTAAGACATAGACTTGCATTTTTTTAGTTTCACTCACATCCTTGTTCTCTTTTGTTCTCTTCCCCTGCAAAGATAGTTTTGGTTACCTGCTGAGCAGAGTTGATGGTGGGACATTTCCTGTGACTTCTTACCTGATAGGACTAAACAGGCCTTGAGCGAGCTCGTTAGGCTTCCTAATTAAATCACTGATAACAGGGACTCAGGACGATTGTGCCAAAGATAAGCACCAACGAACTAGCTTAAATCGACCCCCTTATGACATTCCGAGGCCGAAGGACTGATGAGCTAATTCAATGACTATATATGGACAAAGGAAGCCCAAAGTTCGACTAGTGGACAACGTGAGGAAGACTATGGAAGACCACTGGGAGGGTGAAAAGACCCTAACCCTAATTTTACTGCGCATGCTTGGACTATGTAAATGAATTCCAGGAACTCATCACCATAAAATGGCCCTTTTCAGGAAATCTGATGACTAGGTATGATTTTTCTGTATATGAACTGATGTGTTGTGCTAACCTGGCGGAGCGATCCCCAGTGCTGCCCAGCGCTGCAATAAAGAATACCTGCTTAATAGTCATCCTGACTATTGAGTTCTGATTTTGGCTTTTCATGGCAACAACACTTTTTTCCTTCAGTCAAGGTATTCATGCTTTTTCCCCACTGAATATTTAGTCATGGTAAGTACAACACAATTTGCACCAGTGCAATTTCTCCTGGTTATCTTTCTGCTGTAAGTTATGCTGCTTTTGTATAACTGAGGCCTACAAGAAGGCTGCAGCTGTGCAAACTAAACATCTGGTGACATCTCAGTGCTTACCTTTCTCCCTCTGTGCTATAACATGAAATTGCTCCAATGTTTCTTTTCTGTGTATTGGGAGCAAAGGCCAAGGTAAATAGAAAGTGGACATCCTGTAAACAAAGATCAAACAGCTAGTGTTAACAGTATTTCCTATGTAAATATGCGTATTGCTGAATTAAGCATGGACCAAAGTGTTCTGAATATTACAAAGGCTAGCTGATTGGGAGTATGTAGTTTAAAAGGAATTGGTACTTAGGTCTGATCCAGCTATTTAATTGTGCAAAAACTGCACCCCTAAAAATGCTCTGCAGAACATAGTGAAAAATAAAAGACCTCCATCTATAACATTTAATGCATAACTAGTAATTAGTTTTGGTAAATATTAAAATGTCTATTGAAAACAGAAGGAAAGAAAGAAATCTTTAACTGTCGTGCATCTGAACAATAAAGTTGCAGTTCTGGACATCTTAAACAAAAGATGCTATTACTTTTCCTGCCCGGGCCTCATTGTCTGATTTTTCCCAAACATGCTGTGGTTATGGATACTACATTCATAAGATTCCCTTTATTTATGTTATAGTGACAGCAGAGAAAGGGAAGAAGTGCTGGGATTATCCTAGTATGAATGACACTTTAATAGAGAGCCTATTTTGTAGGTTAGTTCTCCCCCTGCTTTCTTTCCAGACTATCTAGTTCTAGTACTTAAAACATTCCTCTATCTAAAGTAATTGCTGCTTGGAAAAGTAATATTAAATTAGCTTGATTTTTTTTCCCAAGTTTTGAGTACTGGCAGCTCCCTGATGAAGTCCATGGGAAAAAGGAGTGCCCATAACCTTTGAAAATCAAGTTTTTCATGTCTTTCACTGACTTTCAATGAGATGTATAGCAGCTGGAAATCTTGACCTGCAACAACTCCGTGAGTGACCAGCAGCTCATGGATGACTCATTGAGAACTTCCTCTACACAGAACCTTCCATTTATGGCACCACTCTTCAACAACCATTCCTCTTTCTACCTCTTTAAGCATAGGTTTTATCTGCCAGTTCCATGTTAATTAGAGTCTCCATATGGAAGTGGTCCTTCTGATATTGCTTAAGGTGAATGAGAGAACCAGACTTCGTTTTTAACATTTCTCTCTTTGTAGAAAGGTTATATAATGAATGCTGAAATTAAAATAACAAAATTTTCTCAAATATTTTCAAAACAGGTAGAATATAGGATGGTTATAGAGTGTTTATAGTTTTTAATTGCCTTCCAAATCAGAGGGGTCATCTTTTCTCTTGACCTAGGCTCTGTGCAGCAGAAAAGCAGCACCACTCAACTCCTTGAGAAAAGTTCTTTGTGCCTTTGTTTGCATCAGAGGGAACACTATGTCCCTTGTTTGGGATTCAGTTCTTATCCACTGGAGAGAAGAAACAGCATAGTGCAACTTAGGTCAGAGACTCAAAAATGCAAGAAATGAAATCTTACTCTCAGGGGAATTTTTATTTCCAAAAGCAAAAAATACCAGATTTTGTCTAAAACCTAGCAGCTGCTGTTACCCATACATGTCAGACACATGGGTGTCTATATAATTTTGTAATAACAGATAGCATTATACTGTACTTGTGTAATCATGCAGTAAGCCACAAAATGCTCAGTGCAAATCCCTGCTCCATGGAAGTCTGGTTTTGCTACTATCTTAAACTGCTGGATTTCCCCCTTTACACTGGACAGCTGACACCAACAGTCCAGGGAGAATCCATAGGCTGGGATATACTGATGAAGACTTTGGGCTATAAAAGCATTAATGATAGAGCAAAGGTATTGAAGCACAATCTGTGAGCAGGAAGGACTACAGTGAAGCAGACATTGTGTTTGCAAAGATTAGTGCAGGGAAAAATAAATTATTGGCAACCTGTTCAAGTCACTTAGCACATTCACTAGAAGGCAGATCCCTGCTACTACTTTATTAACTTTGAAAACTAAAATAAGTCTGCCCTGAGGGTGCTAGCTGAGGAGATCAGAATGGTACTGCTGAAACTGACCCACTTGCTGCTTCAAGAATAATCAAAGTTAATGCTGGAGATGGTATTTCAGAAGTGCTTATAAAGGTAACTGTCATAGTGCCCAGGAAGGCAGAAACTCCAGGGACTGTACCAAAAAACAGGAATATGAAAATGTGAAGCTGGTAGTGGAAAGAGGAGAAAATAGAGGTTTAATTAACAGCATAATTGGGTTTGAAAATCAGTTCAGCCCTTCATTAAAAGGTCATTTGAAACTCATAGCAAAAGAAATGTGCCTTCAAATATTCTAGCGTATACTGAAACCATAAGCAGACCAGCCACAAGGTGACTAGAAAGGGAATGGCTTGAAAATATATCGAATCATTACATTCTGAGACAGCTCTTCAGCTAGTCTAAGTTGGTGTAACTCCCTTGACTTCTGTGGAACTGTACTCATTTACATGAGCTGAGGAGCTGACCTAATATTTATCACTGCAACTGGGAATGGAGGTAGGATTTTTGAGGGAAGGGTAGACACATTTCTCCATAAAACTGGTGAGACTGCATCTGGAGTGCTGGGTCCAGTTGTGAATTTGCCAGTATGAGAGACATGGACATACTGGAGTGAGTTCATTAAAGGGCCACACAGATGACCAAGGAGTTAGAGTATCTGATATATGAGGAGAGGCTGAGAGAGCTGGGACTATTTAGCTTGGAGAAGAGAAGAATAAGGGGGATCTTAGCAATATACTTAAATACCTGATAGGAGGGAGTAAAGAAGATGGAGCTTGAGTCTTACCAGTGGTGTCCAGTGAAAGGGCAAGAGACAATGGGTGCGAACTGAAATACAGAAAATTCCATTTAAGAGTAAGAAATACATTTTTTACTGTGAGGGTGGTCAAACACTGGAAATGGTTGCCCAGAGACACTCTGGAGATTCCATCCTTGGAGATACTCAAAACCCTGGATAAGATCCAGAGCCACCTGCTCTAATTGACTCTGCCTTGAGCAGGGGCATTGGTCTGGATGATCTCCAGAGGTTGCTTCCAGCCTCAACTATTCTGGGATTCTTTCATCTGAGCAAACTGATAAAGGGGGCAGGGGTGAAGAGGCTATTTTTTTTTTCATTATGAAGATTTATACTCTACTCTTGGTAACGAAATTGAAATCTGGTTTTCTTGAAGGCTGATATGCAAGGGTGTGAAGGAAATGTCTGGACTTTTTTTCTTTGTTTGCTTCTGATATGCTTTTGGAAGGTCAGCTTTTCTAGAATTGCAGATAGCTTTAGAAGTGTTTAACAGGCATGTGGGAAGAAATAAAAAATCCTTTCAATTGCAGATTGGAAGTTTTTTGGACCAAGTACTGGCTTTTCTCTTTCAGCTCTTTCAGTCTACATTGTGCTCTTACAGTATTGCCAAAATTAAAGACAAAACATGGAAGAAAAAAATACTGTTTTTTCAAGTAGCTGCTAGACTGAGTAACCTCCTGTAGGAAATGTAGGGTATGCTAAACGGCTTGGAGAAGACAGCACAGGAAAAAGAGGGCATGCACTGAGGAGGAGGCAAGATATATTGTTGTTTGTTCTAGTCACAGAAAAAAAATCATACAAGTCAGTGGAAGATGAAGATGCTCCTATTCCTTCATGGGTAGTTGTACAGAGATCTAAACCATTCAGACTTGACCCTATATTTCCTGGAAAGTAAAGTTGCCATTAATTTTTGAGGCGCATAGGATTGTCTGGAATTCTCTTAGCCTGTGACTTGGAAAGAATCTCCCTGTTTTAACCTCTAAGTCTAATGTCCTGTCTCATCAAAGAGGATGCTACCTGTTCTGTAGCACTCGCTGTAAAAGGAGATGTCCTTAAGCAGAAATAAAAGAAAAGGAGATTCTGCTGTTCAGTTCAGTGAGGCAAGCAGTCCACCTAAAAATTTCCTTCTTTCAATCTGGGTGCACATGTTTTCGTAATGCATTTGTTTCCATAACACTTCTTTAAGGTGTTGTGGGGAAGTTCTGCAGCCCTGTTCCTGTGCAACAAGAAAGCAAATGATTTGCTCAGCACCCTATGAATAAGTTATGATGTGCTGACTTTGGTAACTGGGGTCCTAACTCAAGAGAGAAATCCATCTCTAGCAAAGGCTATGTAAACTTTTCTGGTGTGTTGACCTTGGCTGGCTACTAGACTTCTACCTAGCTGCTCTCTCACTCCCCCCGCCTCAACAGGACAGGGAGGTAAAGTAAGATAAAAAAGATTGTGAGCCGAGATAAAGATAGGGACATCACTTATCAATTACCATCATAGGCAAAACAGACTTGATTTGGGGAAAAATAATTTATTGACAATTAAAATGGAGTTGGATGGAAAGGAACAAGGACAAAAAATGAAAACACCGTCCCACACTCCCCTTATTCCCAGGCTCAACTTCACTTCTTCGTTCCTGACTCCTCTAACTCCTCCAACCCCCAAATGCCACAATGGGGTGGTTAATGGGAGATTGCAGTCAGTCCATAGCAGGTTGCAGTCAGTCTATAACACTTCGTCTCTGCTAATCCTTCCTCCTCACACTTCTTCCCTGCTCCAGTGTGGATCCTCTCTATGGACTCTATGGATATGAGTTTGCGTTACGAAGATCTCAGATATGATAGAAATGGACGTTATATTGATTGTTTACATAAAAAAATTTTTAAAAGTTATACAAAGGATAAGCAACACAACTACAAGCAGACTGTGAATTTCATGGTACCTATCCAAAAACATGCTTCTTTGTTAAATGTTATGGGAAGACTTAAAAGATACATCTTTATATAGATGCATCTTTTAAGCACAGATGAAGATGCATAGATAAAGAGGCATTGCTAATAATACCAGCCAGTTTTGCAATATTTTTCCTGAATATTATTCACTTTCTGGAAAACTTCTTGAAAATCTCTGTCTGTGAGTGCTAGAAGTGAATGGCTGTGAATACTGAGTGCCTTATTAGAATGTTTATGTGTGAATATGTTGATTTAGTTAAATAGACACTGTAAGAAAAATAAGCAAGAAGGTAAGGCCATTCTCAGCAAACATTTCAGAGCTGTTATGAGACCATAGTAGGATGGAAAACAGCCTTGGAATCAGAGCAAGAAGTACAATTTAGTAAGGGACTTTATCCTCTATGTGGGGACAGAGAGTAGTTTGTTAGCAGTATCAATTTACTTTTCCTGCTGTGTTGGCTACAAGAGTTAATAATCTTTAGGTTACCTTCAGGTGCTGCTAAGCTTATATTGTCATGCATAAACAGTAGACTCTTTAAGAAATACTTTTCTTGCATAATTAGTCTCTTCTGTTTTAAATGAATGGTAGTTTGTTTCAAGGCTGATACCCATTTCCTGAGCTGTCACAGACTATTGTTTTTATTTCAGAATATACTCCTTGCATGACTTTTGACCTTCATGATCTTCTTCACAGGATCAGATAGTGTCACAGCCTTGAATACTGCTTTCCAGCTCTGGGCACGTGTATTTTTTAGGAGAGTGTAGAAGGAAGAACTGGTGTGTGCATTTTTGCATGTTGTGTTTTCCATGGTACAAATGCCTAAGGGATTTCTAAAGTCTGGTTTACAATGAATACAAGGCTGACTGTAGTAATCTTTTTTAATTGCAAGCAGCTATTCTTTCAAAGCTGAACTCAAAATAACTTTTTTTTCCTTTTTTACTATCCAAGAGTTGATTTTTCAGTGATAAGATGAATATTGACAGTGTTATAAAATCATAGCAGTAAAAGGAATGCTTGATATTTGTGACTGTTTAAGAAGGGATAGCACCTGCCTTAAGGAATTGTACCAGTAAATAGCCAGATCTCATGAAGGGAGATTAAAGGCATAGTGTGTTGTGTAAATTGACACAGTTCCTTTTGTCAGCTCAGCAGTAGCGGATACATAAGAAGAACCAATGTGTGGAAGAACAGGATTTGCTCATTGTTCCATGCACAAGCAATGGGCCAGTTTAATTACCAAGTTCAAATAAGAATATTTATCGGCAGACTTTTAGAGGGTTTATTTTTTATCCAATGAAATTAATAATCAACAATTTTATGCATCAAATTTCCTGCTGGATAAATTAATTGAAATGATAAGTAAAATCAAAGTTGGATATGTTTCTTTCCTTTTATGGCTTTTGATCTGTTTGGTAGTTCTCTGCCTCTCTTCTGTTCTGGTTCCTTCACCTCCTCTCTTTCCTTGAATATTTTTAAAAAAAAGTAATTGCATTCTCCAGTCTTCTTACTATTTTGTCATCCACTCACTGAAGAATTAAAAAAACATCTGATCATAAACACTGCCTGCTTGAGTTAGTTCATTAGACCAAGGGAAAACAAATAATAGTACCTGACCAGAATTAGATAATATCTATATAAAGCTAACACAGCCTTTTCTTTTGTTTGCATTAAACATGAATTTTTAATAATAAACTTATGAAAATCAAGTCTATTCAGAAACAAGCAGTAAAACCAGCAGTATTCATTTGATAAGCTGAGGGTAGTGCACTCAGCTGTAATGAACTGTATATTCTGTATAATTCCATCATCCTATTCTTGTATTCAGAAAAGACTGAGAATGTTGTAACACTAGCAGAATAAAGTGGAAACAGAGAACTCTCTGGAAATGGTAATCAGTAAATATCATACTCAAATGTAACATTCTTCTTCAAGTCTGTTGTCTTTTCTACCTTGTCTTCTTATCATTTCTCTTTAAAATTTGTGTACATTTTCAGGTGAATCTTTTTAAATCGACACTAAATCAATGTTTCTTGGAGAGTGGAAATGCTTTTTATTCCTCATAATACAGAACACTTTGGAAAAAAAAATAATCCCGAGTGTGCAATATATTTGAATTATGGTGTAGCATCAATGAGACTTAGATTCTCTAGAGAAATCTGTCACTAAAGCAAATGGCTAACTAGCAGAGGTGCTGTGTAACTCTAGATGGCAAATGATTATGAGATTGTAAATGGATTTATTACATTTATTTTGCATAATGTAATGAAATATAGTATATCATAGTCAAAAATCCTGGAGGCAGTGAATGACATGAACAATTTAGCACAAAGACAAACTAATCTCCAGTTGTCATATATGAAAAAAGAGAATACATTATCCATAAAATGGAAATCTATTGGTCCCTCTTTTTTTCTCCGTATTTAGCTATTTTGAAAGTATTTCTTTTTGAAAAGAGAATGGGGGAGAGTGAAATAAGAGTGAACTAAATCTTTTTTTAGTAGATAAACTAAGCTAGTTTATAGGTCAACACATCATAGTCTACAACTTCCTGTAATATAAATAAAACAATATAAAAATGCCTCTTCAGTGATAGAAAATTTGTTCTGATTAGTGAAAAATTATTACCACAGTTTTAAACTCAACACTAACTTAACTATGAAAGGATTTGATGCTCTGGGTTTCTGGCTTGCTAAAATTTTTGTTCCTTTTTTCTTTCCATGCTCTATAACAAAAGTTAAATATCATGCTGACAATGCCATTGTCTTATGGGTTAGAGAGATGTGTATGTGTGCTTCCATGATGTAAATAATAGAAACCTTTCTACCTTGTCTAGAAAAAAACAGATAAGAATATGTTTAGGTCAATTAAAAATGTTACTTTTATACATTCTAAAAAGTTACATTCATGAAAGGCTTTGTGATTCATCAATGGCCACTACCAGAAATTACACGTGTTCCTCACAGAGCACTTAAACCAGATCCCATTGGTGTTAGGCTGACAGTTTCATCAATACCCATCACAAACTGTATATATATGTGATTCCTTAATGCATGTTTACTAATGGGGCTTGATGCTCTTCTTGGCCTATTGATTATGTCTATCCGAACTGACTTTTTTCTGGTTCAGCAAATGTAGACTGAAAATATTACTCTAATACTTCTTAACTGAGATGCTACAAGATCAGCCTCTAGTGGGACTTTGTTAGCATTTCTGGTCAATGGAAGTGGTAGATGAAAATGTTAAAAATACCATGGAATCGTGATGGTGTCTTGCCGCTACTGTTGCCAGTCTTCTCCAAAGAGAATCTGTTCCTCTAATAGTCTGGGAAATACTAGAATTCTTTCTTACTATTTTAGGGAAATCACTAAAATTCTGCAATAAAAGACCAAATTTATCTCTGAATGAAATAGTAGCTTTATTGAAGCAATGACAGTGTTATTGTTGACCTCAGTGGAGAGGACCGTGACCTCAAATGTTTAGTCAATGTACTTTGCCTTTCATGTAAGAGCACAATATAATATTAAGCACTGTGTTAAAAAGTCACATATGATCAAATCACAGGATGGTTGAGGTTGGAAGGGACCTCTGGAGGTCATCTGGTCCAACCCACCTGCTCAAGCAGGGCTACCTAGAGCAGGCTGTCCAAAACCATGCACAGAGTTGTCCAGACTTCTAGAATTGTATTAGCAGGTACTAATGTGTAAGATCTAAGTGACCTGTGGTGAGGCCAGGAAGATACAGTGACTTGAACCTTTACTAGTTGTATTGCCTATCTGTCAAAAGCATTTTTTTCTTTCTCCTCTCTTCTCTTCTCTGCTTCCTAAGTATGAATCTGAAGACTGGAGGGAAGTGCAGGAGACTGTGTCACTACGTGGGTTGTTGCCATATGTAATTTTTTCTTTTACTTTTTAAAGCGTCTCAATTTTAATTACTGGATAAACAGACCATGTATATGTATGATTTTTGTATATATTTACTCAATACATTGCTGAGTTTCATTTGAACTATGCTGTATGGAAATTATAAGTAGTACTCCATCTTTCATTTTCTGCCTCGTGAACATGATGAGTCATGGCATGGTACTAAACTAAATGGATGTCCTTATTACTATGAAGTGCTATGGCTGAATTATGCTTTCACCCAATAAGGATGGGGTACTGCCCTTTTGGTATTCTTCATATTTGCTGACACTTTTTATAACTTATTTCTCAGATGATGCCTTTGAAAGGCAATTTTTTTGTTATTTATGGAGAATTGTCTATGTGAAAATGCCAGTTATAACTTCATAAATCATTTACACTGGCTCTTCCATTTCATCCTTCCCCACCCCAACCCTAGTGCTGTCTCTCTTCTTGTGGCAACAGAACCATTTCTGTGATCGTCTGACAACATTAACAAACACAGGGAAACAAGAAGAGCTAAACCTCACCACTACCTCCACTACCTTTTTTTTTTTTTTTTTTTTTTTTACCTCCAGTCTACCTTATGGTCACACAAAAGCTGGTGATGCCAAAAGCAGTAGATGGAAAGATGCCTGGAAGGAACAGGGAGGAGACAGAGAGTGGGCAGTTCTGCTTCTTCCTCTGAGTATTCTGAGGTAGTGTGGACTGAGTTTGTAGCAATAGCTGTGGAACTGTAATTTTGTTCTTTGGATTGTGCATCATAATGGCATTTTAAGAGCCACGTTCAAAATTAATCCAGACAAGTAACGGCAGTGTGAGGGGATATATCCGGAGCACTCACTTTTGGGCAACTAATTTAGCTACCTAGTTTCCATTAGTTCCTCCTAACTTCTCCAGGTTAGAATCCCTTTGATAAGGTGTCTGCACTGGATTGCACCCTGGAGAAGTTTCCTTCTCTCTGTAGTCCACAGAGAAGATGGAGATGCTCCAACGGGGGCGTGGAAGGCTCTGCTTGCTAAGTATGGGAGATGTGCTCAAAGCTGCACCTGTAGCACATGGGATCTGTGCTTTCCTGAACCTGCATGAGTGCTCTAATTGCATAAAGACTACATCCTCTTGTAAAACACCTATGCTTGAGAGGTAACCATCTACCCCAACTGTGAAACCTGATTCCCTCAAGGAAGAAAGCACTCTGGTTTTGGACCCAACTGAACAGAAGAGGGCAAGGAGCCAAGCTGTCAAGACCAAACCATTTCTTCATCTGTAGATTTAGAATTTACAGAAATAGGTCTTGCTGTAAATTCTGGTGTTCTTACCTTACCTTTGGACTTCTGCTTTGAAAGCACAGTGTATGCTAAGTAAAAGCTTGGAGCACTCATTGATCATTGGGAAGAAGCCAATCATATTGAATGTCATTTCAGGTACTGTGTGGAGGAGCAGAGACCCTGTAAGGAACACAGCACAGGATTAAATAATTATTTCCTAGCATTGATGCATGAGTGTGAAAGGGATGAGCAAACACAGGAGTGCACAAAGACCCCTAATTTTGGCATTTCTGAAGTTTGTAATATTTGATTTTTATGACTCTGATGTTGGTTTGTTTTGTTTAACAAGCAGCCAAGAGTTGGGGTGGAGGAGAAGAGGGACTATTAGGGTCTCAGTTTATAGGAATTTTTTTAATGTTTGCAGAGTTTTTTTAAACTGGAATTGTGCAATGTGTCATAAAACCAAATTTTGGATTCCCTCCCAAGTTTATCCTTTCCATTCTATCTGATGCACAAAATCTATGGCCATGTTAGATATGCTGGAGCATACTAAACCCATTCACAATGTAACAATCTTGTTCAGCACCTCAGAGGAGAGAGGGTAAGTAAAAGCAGGAAGATACCAGCATCTTAAACCTCCTTACTTCTGCATCCAAGTGAGTACTCTCTAGGCAATTTCAGAACACAGTAAAACATGTTAATGCTAAACCTTTATGTTTTAAACTAACGGTATTTTAAACTAATTTGGCATACTTTGCACAAACTTAGCAGTAGAAGCCCTTGCATAGTTAACTACAGTGGTGTAGAAAACTTCTTATAAGCACTGTCTATTTCCAGCTTTCAAGTGAAACCAGATCATTGAAAGGTTTGCCAGTCCTCTGTATCTACAAGATATAAGACTGTACGCTTAGTCATGCAGGTGAGTCTCCACCCTCTCCACTGTGCTATTTTATTCTTGTGAGGCATCAACTTTTCCACACTGCATATTATTGATGTGTGAAAGCAAAATGTTTGAAAACGGTAGTACAGAGCCTATTTATGTGTGCCTGTGTTCCTGTAAGTATATGTAGAAGAGGGAACAAGTTATTAAAAAAAAAAAAGGAAAAAGGAAAAAGTAAGTACTGTCAGGAGCAGAGGAGGCAGTGTAGTTCCCAAGGCAACTAATCTTTTCTCTTTTTGTTAAACCCTAGAGCCCATGTAGGCAAAGAGCAATCCTCACATCTCCACAAATGTATTCATATTTTTTTGAAGAACAATCTCTGTCATTGGCTAACATTTTTGTCCAAGATAGAATTTGTCTATTTAAAGTGGGAGAGATTGATGATTCCAGTGATGAAAGATTTATGACTAGTATACTTTATGACTAGTATGCTCTCTTTAATCCATTTTATTTCACTTCTTGAAATTTTACTCATTTTAGTGGTACCTCCCAGAAGGCAAGAGGGATTTTAACAAAGTAATATCAGAATGCAAAATCAGATCTACTCATTTAGGTATTTTAGTCTAGTCTTTTTTTAATATAAGCCAGATAAGTGCTACTACAAAATCCCACATGTGTGCAACAGTGTTAATAAGTTATATTACTCAAATACAGTACAGCCTTGTTCATTCTGTCACCTTAAACTAGCAAACATTATAATTGCTACATGAATAGGTGATTCTATTCATATTCAAAACCTCAGCCTCATTTCTTGAGCTACATTTATTCCATGCAAAGTGTGTGTGTGTGTTTAACTCGCAATGGAGGAGAAAGTGCTATTCATTTCTGACTGCAAAACCACATTCTACCCGCCTTTCTTTCACAAAACCTTGCTTTCCTTTCTGCAGTGTGTTTAAATGTGAAGATGGGAACAAAAGAACCAAAATCCACTGATCTTTTAAAAGTTACCTTAGTTGTTCCTATTGAATGCTTGCTTTTAGGAACTAACTTATAAATGTAGAGGACACATGTAGAGTAACTCAGCTGGTAGCAAGGACAGTTTGGAGCATCCATGTCATGAAAAAGTAATGAAAGTAACTAGGATGAAAATAAATTTAAGACAATACAGAGAACCCGTCTTAGAGAGGCATTTGGGGTTTTTTGAGGTTCTTGCATATGTCTTTCCAGCCTTCTGGAGGACCGGTGGACTTCAATGTGAACTTGTAAGAAGGTTTAAGTGGGATTTTGGTCACTCATCTGTTGTTTGCAAGGACCCTTAATTTACTTGGTGGCCTCTTGCTAGATTTTGGCCCAAGACATTTACATTTTAATGGAGAATACTGATCCACAGGGAAGTGAGTGAATTGTCACAGAGTCAAACTGTGGATAGGCTACATAGTGTAGAAGGAAACCCAGCTGTCTAGACCTTCTAGTCCTGGTCCCTGATCATTGCACAACATAGCTTTCATCAGTTTATACTATACTTTGGATTTTAAAGAGACACATGGTTTTTTTGAGGCTTTATTAATAACAGGAACTGATTAAGGGCATCCTCACTGTGGTGCATTACACTCAGTGCTTCCATCAGCTGCAGATTTTCCTGGAGAATATTAAATCTGACTACAGTAATATAGGTCCACCAAATCAGCAATATGCTAGTGGCAATCCACTAACAATATTTATACCTCCATACTTGTGGTTGCCTTAGTGAGCAAAACAAGCAGTAAAATCACAAGACTTTTTTGCCAAGAACCCCTGGCTTAGAAAAATGTCCAACAACTCATTATAGACCTTGAAGTCTATTACTAGGAGTCTCTAATGTTGTTTTAGTGCACCATCCCCATCAAAATTAGGAACACTGTTTAGCATAATCTGGTGACTTCCATTTCTATATGAACCTTTCACACACTGCTGAACAGAAACATTCATCAGTAATGGGCTAGATACTTTATAACTGTTCTTGCAGCCTACAGAGTAATAACATGGAGAGAGCACTTTCCCTTTAATAAAAGGCTTTGGACAGTGGGATCAAGGTTGAGAGACCAGGAGCCATCTAATCCCATAAATTGTCTTCATATGGTAATAAGAAAATGTTAATAAAAATAAAGGGAGCGATATATGTAGGAAGAGAAACATTATTGCTTACTGCTTAGGGCAAATTTGTGCTGTTACATTTCCTGTTTGTACTTGACAATAACCTTTCATATACTCAGCAATTTCATGATGATATTAAATCTAGAATTAACCAGATCACACAGCAGATTGAAAAGTTAGCCATTTATTAGGACCTACGCCATGGATTCTTGAAATAAATGAGAGTATTTTCATCAACTTCTGTGGCCTTAGAGTCAGGCTGTGAATGCAGAGATGTCTTCAGAGTAAACTTGGCCCTTTTGTTAGGATTTTAAAACACTGCTGTTACTTTTCCTATTCTATCATTTTACCCTCTTATAGCCTATGTCTTTTACTAGAAATACTGTTTAGCAAGGAAGTATCCAAAAGCATGAACTATTACAGGATTTTTGTTATGCTAGATGTCTTTCATATACGGAATAATAAATCATGTTCTCTTCAGTTTACAATAAAGCATTTCACTTCCAACTAATATTAAATTAAGTTTAGACTGCACTTGCACCAGCAGAGTATGTCGGGGGCAGGAGAGAGCTAGATATATCTAGATGTTTCTGAGATTAGACCCGAACTTGGGACATGAACCAATTCTTTTCTAGTTCTAGCACTTGCTAGTTCTAGTTCTAGACTTGCCCTTACTCAGACATCTAGTTTGGTACACTTTAAATACTTGCACTGATTTTGAGATGATTCAGTATGGAATATTCTCTCAGTTGGCAGAAAACATAGAAATGAGGTGTAAAAAAAAGAGAAGAGGGAAATAAAACACTTTCCCTGGTAAAGAAATGTAGAACCACAGTACAAATATATAAGGGAATATGCTCTTAACTGCCTAGGAGATCTGGATCAGAGCAGAGGTCCCTAAAATATTTCAGTGTCTGTCCTCCACATTTCAACTATAATTTTCTTTTTTCCTTCCTAGGACTGAAACCACATCAGCCTAGGTAATTGTTACAGTAGTAAAACTATCACTTGCTAATCTAAGCTGTTAAACATCATAATGCCATGTGATGATGCAAGAAGGCTAGAGGGCAAGCACAGGTTTTTCACTGACGTGTCAAAGGATACTTAAAATACTGCGCATCCTGTACTTCCACAATTTTTTTATATATACGAAAAGCAGGGATATGAAAAAATTAAAAACTATTTTAAAATGTGCTTTTCTCTTCAAAATAAGACAATGTGTAGAGAATAAAATCTTTGGAAATTTCATGTTCTTAAAACTAAAGGGAGCAAAACCTTTATAGGACTCTCAAGCCGACATTGTCTTGTGGAAAATGCACTTTAATTTGGAAAGCAGACATGATTAAAAAAAATATTTTGGAAATGAAGGTTTTTTCCAAGTCAAGTCTGAATTGCATTAATCTAGATTATTTTGTGTGTGGTGTTTACGTCTGAATTAGGTTAACTTTATTTAGATTTTGTTGTTGTTGTTGTTCTGTTCTTTGTTTTCTAACACAGATAAGGCCTAACATTACCTACAGAGATTTTGCTATATGAACATAGCATTATTTTCTCTTTTCACCTCAAAAAATAAAGTGACACCTTTTTCCTTCAAAAAACTCAAGTCCTGGTTACAAATTAGCATGATGATTAAAGCTGTGTTTCTCCTAGGGGCTTTTCTAACTGGAATTTTGCCTTGAGTTACGTGACTGCCAGGTAAGCCACAGTAGAAACTGTGGCTGGAAATGTTAGGACATCCCCAAATAACAATAGAAGCAGGACACAAATAAAACTCAAAAATTTGTATCATGGAATGGACTTTTAAAGAATTTCCAGAATAACCTTTATAAATGCATTAATCATCATTTAACTAACCTGTGGTAGGAAATGCTAAATGCTAGGTCTTGTCTCAGCTTCAGCTGTTAACTGCTAAAGTCAGGTACTGCATATGGTGCCCTGGGCCCCAGGAGGATGAGGTTGTCCACACATGCCTCTGGAGCCTGTTGGCAGGGCTCTGCTCCTGCTGGACTTTCAGGACAGCCAGGTGGTTTCATAATCAATCTGATATGGATAGTGTCCTTGCACATTCACAGGTCACTCGTTTTCACTTGCAACCTAAACCAGTGTAGAATAGGATTTCTCATAATCCAAAATAAACCCATACATCTCTCAAAAGGAGTGCAGCTGTAACCCTGTTTAGTTTTTTTCCACTAGTCTTTAGTAGAGGAACAATTTACCATTACTACTCTTTGAATCCTCATAATAGTAATTCATTGTACAACTATAAAAGCTGCCTTTATAAATGTCACTTAAGTAGGACAGCAACCCTGAGGGACTGACTGCTGGAGACTGTAGTGAGTTTGAGTAATTTCAGCATTGAGAAATAGCCAATCCATTGCCACAGGGAGACAATCTTTTAGTGCTGCTGTTGCTTTTTAAATGCTACGACCTGGCTCAAAGCCCGATTGCAAAGGATTCAGGATTTTGGCAGGCATGCTGTTTTGCTGTAGCTTTCCTGGCATTACTTTCTCAGTGGCTTTACCTATCAGTGAGAGATGGCCTAGAAGTTAATTACACTCCCACTCTTTCCAAGAGAGCAATTCAGAAAAATTGAGTCTGAAACCATACTGTTCCTGACCTGCAATTTGTAAAAGCCCTTTGGTTTTTCATATGTCCTTTTTTGTTTGTTTGTTTTGCAGCTCACTATAGCAATTTAATGAGAACAGCAGTCTTTAGGGATTTTTTTTGGCCCAGTCTCCCACACTTGAGAGGTTTGGATGGCTCAGATAAACATGTGAATTTCTGAGGCCAAAGCCTCCTACACTCACATACTTAAAAATTACTAACTGAAATACAACTGACAGGAGGCATTCTCTTTAAATGCCACCGAGATTAGTGGTGATGCCACATACAAGTAAAGTGGGTGGGGAAGCAAGTGAGTAGGCTCCTTGAGCTGTGTAGGTCTGTAGGAAGAGGTTATAGCTAAGTAAATGTGTCATTAATGTTTAATAAATGTATCTTACCCACCTCATTACTGTTAATTTCTTAAGATGAAACTAATCATAGTTCTGTACTCGTGGGTCATCTTTGCCTGGCAAAATGCCTCCTTTTTTCCTGCTCACTCTATTTATGAAGCAGATGACTGACACAATCTGTGTGGAGGAAAACAGAGCATTCAGTAAAAACTCCTTCCTCCTCCTTGCTGTTAAGAATAGAAAATTCCATTAAACTTGATTTGAACATGAATTCTTTGTCAGTTCTAAAGACTTTAGTGTTCTTTGATATTTCCTTGGGAAAATGACAACTGAATTTAGGTGTAAAATTTATAACCCTCTTATTGCACAAAGAGGGCATTTTAGAAAAGGGGGACAGCAGCTCAGTAGTGACAGCCTTTATTCTGGTGCTATATAGGTCAGTGGATTATATCTGACAATAGATGTCTGTGTACAATCTCTCAGTGTTTCTGTGTTTTTAAGCAGAAAGACTAAATGTGTACGTGCATAAGGGTGGAGGTGGTTACACAGCCATGTGTATGTAACAAACACAGAATCATGGTATCTGTTAGGTTGAAAGGCACCACGGGAGGTCTCTAATCCAACCTTCAGCTCAAAGCAGGGCCAACACTGACCTGAGACCAGGTTGCTCAGGGGTTTACCTACTTGAGTCTTGAAAGCCTAAGGCTGGAGACTGCACCCCTCCAGGTAGCCTGTTCCACTGCTTGACTGTCCTCACAGGGAAAAAGTTTCATCAAACTGAACCCCCCTTGTTTCAATTTATATCTGTTGTCTCTCATCTCCTACCAGTAGCAGAGCTGCTCCATAGCCATCCAGCCCCCAGCCTGTACTGCTGCAAGGTTAGTTCACTCGAAGTTGCCAGAAATGTCATTTGTCCTTGTTGACTTTCCTGAAGTTCCTGTTGGCCCATTTCTCCAGCATGTCTTGCCCTCTCTGAATTTCTGCCTTGCCTCTGAACATACTGACAGTTCACCTCAGTATGGTGTGGAATACTCTACAAACTTGATGAGAGGGCACTCCATCTCCTCCAGGTAATTGATAAAGACATTAAAATACTATAGGCCTATTCTGCTTTTAACCAGCATCCAAGTGGAGTACAAACTGTTTCCCAATACCATTTTGAACCATTTTTAACCTGTCTAGTGATCAATCCATCTTGATCTTAAGGATGCTGTGAGACATCATGTGGAAAGCCTTGCTAATGTCATGGTAATCGACATCCACTGCTCACTCCTCATGCACAAATCTAGTAATTTCATCACAGAAGGGAATCAGATTGCTTTTGCCTCATTCATCCTTGGTAAATGCATGCTGGTTGTTTCCAGTTACCTTTTCATTCCTTCATCTGTCCAGAAATGTGTGTCCAGAGGACTCACTCTATGATTTTCTGGGCACTAAAGTGAGGCAAAGCAGCCTGTAGATCCCCAAGTCATCCCTCTTGCCTTTTTTGAGGATGAGTACCACATTTGTTTTTCTTCAGCCATTGTGGGCCTTCCCTGAATAAATGACCTTTTGGAGATGACAGAGAGTGTAACAATGACATTGGTCAGCTTTCTTATCAGGTACCATGGACTTGCATAGTTGAGATTTCTCAAGCAATCACTGACTTGATCCTTTTTCACTCTTGGTAGATTGTGTCTTCCCTGAACCTTGTCCCTAGGCAGAAAGGCCTGGGGGACTTTGTTGGTGAAGACTGAGACAAAGAAGGCATTGAGTACCTCAACTTTTAACTGTGCTGTTTGTTATACAAATAAATATTGCAACAACCAGGAATAAAGGCTGAAACTGTTGCTAAAAGCCTGACTCTAAGTCCCTATGGTAAAATGCATCCATTTTACAAGAGAATAACAACTGTGTTGTTATTGTGGTTTAACCCTAGCTGGCAACTAAGCACCAGACAGACACTCACTCACTTCCCCCTGGTGGGATGGGGAGAGAATCGGAAGAGTAAAGTGAGAAAACTCGTGGGTTGAGATAAAGACAGATTAATAGGGAAAGCAAAAGCCACGCACGTAAGCAAAGCAAAACAAGGAATTCATTCACTACTTCCCATGGGAAGCAGGTGTTCAGCCATCTCCAGGAAAGCAAGGCTCCTTCACACACAACAGTTACTTGGAAAGACAAATGCCATCACTCTGAACATCCCCCCCTTCCTTCTTCTTCCCCCAGCTTTATATGCTGAGCATGATGCCATATGGTATGGAATATCCCTTTGGTCAGTTGGGGTCAGCTGTCCCAGCTCTGTCCCCTCCCAACTTCTTGTACACCCCCAGCCTATTCACTGGTGGAGTGGTGTGAGAAGCAGAAAAGGCCTTGACCCTATGCAAGCACTGCTCAGCAATAATGAAAACATCCCTGTATTATCCACACTGTTTCCAGCAGAAATCCAAACCCTAGCCCCATACTAGCTACTATGAAGAAAATTAACTCTATCATCACAGCCAAAACCAGCACCGTTGTCTAAAGCTTCCATGTTTCTGGAAATAAGGAACTAAAGTGGGTAACATTTTTTAAAGCTTAAAATATGCAAGCCAGAAGTAGGATTGCTATTAAGTTTCCAAGCTAGCCTTTTCCAGAGAGGGGCATTCTCTCTATGCATAGAGTTCAAAGATAAACATGTTATTGTGTACATTGTCTTCACATATCTCTCTGACCTATTATCTGCATTATTTATCCACGTGTATGCATACTTACATATATAAATGTACACACATGCATATATATACACATACAAATTTCTATATACTTGTATATAAATGTGGGTCTTTAGTACATGCTCAGAAGCCAAGGGAGGTAAGGTTTGAGCATGCTTTGAGTCAAGAATGAGTCCTGGAGGGGTTGAGCATGGCACAATTAAGGCTTCTCATGTTGTAACTTAATCTGTCAATGAGTATTCTGAGCTTGTATCTCTGTAAGCACAAAAGGAGTGCATGAATCCCAATCCAAGTTAAACTAATAAGCATAATAATGACAGATAGGCAGTGGTTGTGGGGCTTAGCATGCTTAAATATTCTCTTAAGACCACCCATTAACCCTGCAATATAAATATAGCCAAAGATCTATGTTCTCATACAGCTCTGAGGGTCTAAAGAAGAGTAGAACAAAGGGGCAATGGAGAGGAAAAAAAATGTG
This sequence comes from Ciconia boyciana, assembly GCF_034638445.1. Taxonomy (NCBI): domain Eukaryota; kingdom Metazoa; phylum Chordata; class Aves; order Ciconiiformes; family Ciconiidae; genus Ciconia; species Ciconia boyciana. Next base: position 107,910,159 of record NC_132935.1, on the reverse strand, counting down.
CCAGCCAAGTTAATGTCCACAAAATTGTTCTGCTATATGTGGGGGAGAGGGGAATTTAAGATATTGGAAATCCTTTCTCATGTGACTATTCATTTGTCCGCCTTTATTTGCTGTCCCTTTTCTCTAGGCATCCATCATGTCTTAAGGAAAATTTGTGAAACATTTCAAAATCTTTTTATGAGGAATATTTTTCCTTTTCCAGTTACATCTGAAAATGATTGTTTGAAAAATATGGACTAGCTAAATTATGCAATCTTCTATATTACTGAGTCTGCAAAATATTATAATGGTTTTGTGATGAAAGTCTGACATAGTTGCAATAAAGTACCCCTGTTGCAGGTATACTGCCCCCTGTGAGATGTTTTGACAATAAAATGATACATTGAGAAAGTATCTGTGTAACAGACAAGATGATGATATATGTAGGTCATGACCAGGATAAATGTTGAGATTAAATTAGTTTGGCAGTTTAAAGTCAAGCTGCAAGGTATGTCAGGAGCTCAACAGTACTCCCAGGAACCACCAATCTATATTAAGATTCATATCAAGATTCAGATCTCAATGAGATTTCATCAACCCAGATCTCATTTTCTATGCCAGCATTTCCTTTTCAGATGACAGCAGAGCATCTATTCCAAGGTCGAGGAATAGCTAGTCTATCTGCTAGGTTTTGTGCACCTGTATGGAAAAGAAAGTTTCTGATATTGGATCAAAAAATTTTTCTTCTTATTGCAATAGAGAACATACTGCAAAGACTGCCGTTGTTGTTATATGATAAGGAAAATGTGGGTTGCAGAAAATCTGGAGTGCTACTGTGTCTTGGCTCATCCATACTCTGCCACCATCTGCATGCACAATGCTGTGGCCTTGTGAGTAAAGAGGAAGAAGCAATTTGGGAACTGGATGGCTCACTGTTAAAGCAACTACCGGAGAGAGTGCATATATACTGTCCAGCTAAACTGAATAGAACAAAACAGCTTCCCATGGAAGAGGGCTGTAAAGGTAACCAAAAGTGTCATGCCATTCAGCTGTTTGAAAAAGACATCCAAACTCAAATAATGAATGTTTCCTTTTGAAGTATTTGGAGCATATATGAGAATGGTTTAAACTAAAAACTCTCTTTCTGTGGAACAATGGGAGCCTTAAGATCTAAGCAGATCTAAGCATAAATACACACTTCGTTTATCAGTGTATGTGCTTATTTGGGTTTTCGTTTTCTTACTATACCTTTTTTATTTAGCCTATTAGAATGGAAGAAAGAGCAGATACAGAAGCAAAATAGAATTACTTTCTTCTGCTTAACCTATAACTTCCTGTACTTCCACTCTCATTTCTTCATATTCCATTACTCCGATCAGAACAAAATTGTTGTTGTTATTGAAATCAAACAAGAAAACTGTGGAGGTTTAACCAGCTGGTTTCTTCTACAGTGGAAGTCTCGTAAGATCCTAATAAAAGGCTCTTAGCATAAGGGAGATCCTTTTTGTGTGCTGGTTTTAAAAATTAATATGATGAGCTGTCCTAAGGTACCACTACTGTCATGTATTAAGAATGTCCTCATTATACTGTTTATTTACAATACTCCTCAGTGTATCTAAGGATTATTAATACCTGCAGAGCTACCTTCAGCAACAGGAGATTCCTTCTGGGATGGGAAAAAATGGGATGTGAAAGATCTTGTCAGAAAGAGGCCAAAGAGTGAATCCCATTGGTGCACCAGAAGAGCAAAAGTGCAAGCTACTTGAGCAACAACAACAAAAAATTCCCCTTATTTAATATATACTGAATTTGATGGAAGGCTTCTGCTAGTTTTCATGGGCATTGAGCTTGCGTTGTCAGTTTTTCTTGCATCTCTGAGTCTGTGTGCCTATACTAGTACTGTCCATTAGCTGTGAAATATGTTTTACTACCCCACATTTGCAGTTGGCATTGGAGGCACTGCACCTGGGTTATTATTTCTTGGGCAAAATGCTAAATGCTATTCCAAATTCCCTTTTTCCTTGAGAACCAGTCATCTTCTAGTACTTGGTATAGTCTGTTCTTAAGGCTCGCTTGAAATAACAGGAAAGAAAGGAAGGAAGATGCAAAGAAAGGTAGGATTTCTGCTGGCAGGCAAGCTTTAGTGCCAGTGCTGTAGTTAAGCTCTAAACACCCTGACAGATTTGAAGCCTAGGAACTATATGCAAGGAATTGCCACCAGTGTGAGGTTTACAATGTGGGTGGTCAGCAGATACAGGTGTTCTCATGGGTTTAAGGGTGATCCTACTTATCAGTTCTAATACAGACTGACTGCAGAGTTGTTTTTCTTACTGTTTCTTACCTTATACACAAATTCTAAGCCCAAAGCACCAAAAAAAGCAACAACACTAAATTAGAAAACATTTGAAAGGTCTACTATTCTTAAGTGTCAGGCGATCCAGAAATCACAGGTCTCCCAGGTTCCCAGCTTCAGAACCAGGCTGGTGTTTCAGTGAATGTTTAGATTAAGCTCCCTGTTCTTATTCGTTATAAAGCTTCTGCCAGACATGTTTTTCAGTCTACCTAGAGGTGGAGGTAGAGTAAGCTAAGGACACAACATCTCTTCTGTCCTACATCCTGAGAGATTGCTTCTCCATGACTCCCTGGAGTACCCAGAGTGAGGAAAATGCCTCTATGTACCTGTTTTTTCCAGGCCAGACAAACTGTTTGTTGTAGAATTTTTGGAATTAAGGTAGTAATAAATAAAATGAGAAATACATTGCACCTACACAATTGTGCTTTCACTACTCAGTGAAGAATTATCTGTTCCCAGTAACTTAATGTGAAACCTGTGAAAAAGCAATTCATTATGTGAAGATGAGAGGGATCTAATCTGCAAGAATAACAAACTGCATATACCAATTAAGAATCCAAGCCATCTGGCCCTTCATCAAGACTTGCTGTATCTCCACATAGTGCGATAAATTAAAAAGCTGTTTCTATGTGCATTCTCAGGCCAAACATATTTTCTTCGACAATATCTGCTGTCTTAGCCACTCATTAGGCCAAACAGGAGTTTTTAAATCTTGTTTTGGTCACTGTTCTGCATCCTCCACATTGTCAGTTGACATCACTTCATGCTCACATAGATAATGATGTGAAACTCAATGCTTTCTTTTCACAGTAGAAACTCTCTACCCTTCTGTAGTGAGGAGTCACAGCCCTTGAGTTTCACTGTTACATAGAGGAAATTTCCTAGAACTGGCACTCTGATGATTAAACTACATTATTCCTGAATAGTTATTCACAGCTCCAGTTTCCTTCAGCAGTTGAAACGTTTTGATATATACCAAAGCTATACCCACCTCACTACTGCATGTAACCTCCAATCCCAAGCTAGGCATCTGTATGCTTTGTATGAGGGACTTGCCTGAAGTAACCAGTCAAAGATGATAAGGTAGAAGTGGGACTTGAGTAGCCAAGTGCTACCTGGAGTAGGATGCCTCCTTTCCCTCACTATTGACAGCCAGGATGTTTCTCCTTGAGTTACAGATCTAAGTCTTTCTTACACAAAACATAATGTCAAGCTAGCACTCATTAATCCTGTAGTTAGAGAAATCATCTTCTTGTGTTCAGAGAAAGAATTTGAATTTGGCTTTCCAGTAAGAGTGCTATCATAACCTGCTGACAGACCAGTGTGCACCAGGTTCTCCTGCTGAAGCTCTTTGATCCTGTGTAGATAGTTAGGTATCCAGAAGACCAGAGAGAGGAAGAGAGAAAGTAACTCTTACTTCGTGGCTAAGTGCTGATGTGGGTGAATCAAATTTGTGTTTTGATGAGTCTTCAATTGTTTCTGAAAAGAAGAATGGTTTCATTGGTTTTGAGCTGTATATTAGATAGCCTGATGATTTCTGGCACTTTCTCTGTATATTAGATAGCCTGATGATTTCTGGCATTCTCAGGAATTTTGAACTGTATCTTGAGAGGTATGTTTTCAGTGAGTGCTGTAGTGCCTGAGCTATAAGTGATGACAAGAGCAGCTTTTCCTAGCTCTGTGTGGGTGTGGGAGAGACTGAGGGCAATGGAACACCAATGGTGGGGAAGTAAGGCTAGCTTTTACAGTTCTTCACCCAGGAGCATTAACTACTCAAGGGAAAGCTAAGCTTGTATATCCACAGCCAAAAAGCAGCTGTCATAGCAGGCTTAGGTCACAGAATCCAGGATCCAGTATATCTAAAATCCCAGCCCAGAACAGGCTGATAAAGCTGCAGAGCCCAAATTACTCCTCCCATTTCCATCAGCAATAGAGTACTCATTCCTCTAGTGAGATCATCCCAGAGCTCCCATTCCCTGAGGCTTGCAGTGGGGCATTTTGCAGTTCTTGGATATGCAAAAATACTAGTCTGCAGGTCAGGAGATCAGGAAAGCTGGTTACCCTGTGAGAGTGTGCACACCACCTCATGCCCCACAGATGTCCATTGGTCTTTCTCATTTCATTGGTGAATTCTGCCTGAACTTTAGGAGCAGGGCAGCTTAATGCGTTTGGAGGATGATATTCTTGCGCCTCGAGAGCAATGTGTCTGCCTTGAGACATTACGAAATTTGTGCCTCAGGAAATATATCTAAATGCTTCCAGGGCACTGCCTGAATAGGAGTGTTAAGGTTTAAATTTTGGATATTGGTATTTAAAGGGAAAGTTAGTTATTATCTTTTTGTTCATCCATTTCAAAGAGATTTTGTAAATCAGGCTGGAGGCCTGATTTAAAGACTCAGGATGCTGCTGTTTTGATCTACTTCAAGTGAGCCTTTAAATAATTTTTAATACATCTCCCAAACCCCCACCACTGTAAGTCCTCTTGGGCATATCATCTCTCTATGGAAAGAAATATTTCAGGATTTGGAAATGGATAAAAAATCATTAAGCATTATTCCATTGGTTTCTAAAATAATATTTGGATGCCACCAAATATTTGGGTTTGCTCTGCTAGAAAAGGTTTGGATCCAAAGCTTCTCTTTCTGTGCCACTACTTCAAAAAATATTTAACAATATCTACTAGAACAGTTTCCAACTAAAACTAGAGATTTGGGACTTGTTGCTTATCCCTAGCAACATTACACATTCATGGGAGAATGTTAGAATTTTTTATCTCTTTCTCCTAGCTAAATGTATCTGTTGAGGGAAAAAAACCAAAAAACTAATAATGCTTCAAGGAAACTGTGACAAAAAGAGGCTGTGGTCATCAGCCAAATAGTTTACCAAGGCATGTCAATGCAGTCTTTAAAATTTTCATCTTCAAACTTGTCTAGATTGTATATTCATGATACCCATACCACTCTTCTTCCCTTGCTCTCTTCATCTTCGTAACACCAATAGTCAACCTATTATTATACCTCTGAAAGTAATATGCATGTAAATAGAAACTGTATGAGTAGTTCAGAGGGCATAATTTTTGACCTTAGTCACTGTTTTCTGGTACTTGGATGTGACAGCAACTCAGACTGGTTTTATGATATTTAACAAATGGCTGAGGTTCCTTGTATGGCATGTGCCTAATTGCCTTACTATGCCTTTGACATTATCTTCAAAACAACACTTCAACAGATAGGCAGTAACCTCAGAAAAAGTGATTAATTCCCAGTCTCATTCTCTTTTACTCTTGACATGCTTCAGGTCATGAGTTAGTTAACAATATTAGGGGTAGGTATCTCCATTGTGAAAGATTGGACTCAAGTGGAAACTCTGAACCTGCTTGCATGTAGTTTTCAACTGAAATACCCATCTGTGCCCTTGGTTTCCTTCAAAACATTTTTTCTTTTCTAAATGTCCCTCTGCCCATCTCCCACCAGCATGAGATGAGAAGATGGAAATATATTATATGCTAGTGAACCATCTGCTTATTTTTCTTTCAAAAGCCTCTTCTGCACTGACTGGTCTGTTCACCTAAATTGATCTATAATAAAATATAGTTTCTATTACACTATAGTCATCTTTCACAGCATTTCTGCTTAACTTATGGAAGGTGCTTCTACATTGCTTGAACATGACCCAAAGCATGTAGGATGCTAGAAATATCAAAATCTCGATTTTAAATCATACTCACTGATGTAAGTGTGGTAGGATTATTGTCTGTGTGTTTCCAACACTTGTGAGAAACCTGTAAGCCTTGTTTGCCTGTCATTATTGTATAATTTTGACTGCATATGTGCTGCATATGAGAAAGGAATATGTTTGACAGGTATATAGGAATATATGTTGCCATCAAATCTCAAATTTTATTCTGAACAATGTCAGTGGAAAAACTGAATAAATAACAGGGAATATTTGCCTTGAAACTAAACACTTGCTACTTAAGAAGCATGTTTTTGAAAGGAACACTCTGAGAGATGTGTTCTTAGAAAAACCTTAAAACAAACACAATGAGAAAATGTTGGCAGCTGGAAGATAACTAAAACTGTATACTGGAATATAGTCAATATAAGTAATTTCACTTATACTAAAGGTAAGAGGGAAGCTTTTAAAAAGATAGTAAATTATTTCTTATAGATGCTTGCATTACAAATACGAAACCTGAACTTGTCCCTGTTGGAGCCAATGGCAAAGCTCCCACTGGCAGCTGTGAGACCAGCTTTGAGACTGTGAGCTGTTACAACTGTATGAAATTCCTCATATCCACACTGCAAAATGTACTGCTGATATAGTAAGTCAGGTAGAAATTACCTTAGAGTTTAAAATATATATATATTTGCTCTATGTTGTACATCCTAAGATAATGAAAAGTGAAAATAAAGATTTAGTTCTTCTGCAGATAAATGACAGTCAAGCATAGATCTGTAGATAATGTGCAGAGTTCCAGAGAATTCAGAAGTCGGTTTTGGCTTATGAAATGTGCACTAAAATCTACCCCTGTTGCCTGCTCAGGAAAGCTAGAGCTGAGGGTAGATGGGAGAAAGCATAAAAAGGAGGCAGAAGGAAAATAAGGCTTGACAGGCTCTGACAGCACAAGGTTAAAATGACAATACTTGTGCTAATGAGTCTGTCATACTACACATACTCCACTTCTGTCTTCTGTTAGAGTCTGTATTTACTCTTATGGCAGCATAAAATGTTGAGAAGGAAGGAAAGATGAGCTTGGTGTTATTTCCTCAAACCAAAACCATACATGAGCATTTCTGTCACCCAAATAGCTTTACACTCTAGAAGAGGTTGCTGTGTTTGCCGTGCAGGACCCCATGTTTCCCAACCTTTAACCAGCTCTGAGCATAGAGGTGCATACTCAATGCATACCACCACCAACAAAGGTGGATCTGTCCTCCATGGGGTATTATGAGTGGCAATGCCTTCCTTGTAATGTTGACAGCATTACCTGAAAAGGAGGCCTTTGATTTCTCCATCTTCTGTGGTAAGATCCTGTCATGTCCTTCCTAGAGATCCCTTGTACTGCAGCAAACTGTTCGGGCGATACATAAACAAAACATCAAATTCTGGGTTGCATCACTATTTGTCTGATGTTATGTAGGCAAGCACATGCATCTTTAAGTTCCTTTGCTGTCATGTATTTGTCCAGTAGAAGTTTTCAGTTAGAGCATTATCTGCATATCTCAAAAACAGAGATTAAAGAAAGAGATGGGGAGTGTTTTGTTATTTGTATGCAGGGCCCCATCTTTATCTGTTTAAATAAATAAATAAATAAATCCTGTTTTGATCTTTGAAAGCAGGTGGCTTATTTACATTCAACAATCTGAATTACTCTGAGGGGATTTTAAAATGTTGACAGAGCTATTGATAAAATAGGCAGCCTTCACTGAGAAAAGGTAATTGAAGCAGGAATAAGCAGGCCTATTCAGGCTGCTGCTTTTGTAATTCAAGCCTTCTGCCTTGGCTCAATGATTTCATCAAAAATAAGTCATCAAGGGAGAGTCCCATGTTGTGCTTTGTTTGTTCAGGAACCAGGTGCGGCACATGTTTGTAATTTTAAAGTGCTGATATTCTGCAATTTCTGCAGTGTAGGTGAAATCTGCGTCAAAACAGACCTCACTGTCCAACTTGTTTTTCTTTCTGGTAGTCAGTCAGGGGCCTTTCTACTCAGCTAGAGTTCTCTGAAAGAGCTGACTCTCTAAAGACACATCACACAGGACAAATTATTAGATTAACATTTCAGTTTTGCTGGATATAGGTATTCATGGCTTTTGTATTCTTTTTCTGTTTCCTTATTAAACATGGGTGAGGAATCATACCAAGTCAGTGAAAATGGCTTTTTTGTGGAAAATGGAATGACTAGCCTCTGACATTTTAGTGATAAATAATCAAATAGTCATCAATAGTGATCAATAGTGATAAATAATCAAATATTCTCAGTTTCTAATTTTCTGCACCTTATAATTAGTATTGACAAAGCTGGCATCTGTCTCCAGCTGACATAAAATTCATATTGGCTCTTGAAGTCAAATAGTTAATTTCTGGTAATTAGTCAATTAAGAGTCCCACCACAATAACGTATAGCACATATTTATGGAATTATTGCCAAGAATAATTTCCTCTTGTTTATAGTATACATCTTCATAATTAAAAAGCACACAGAGATGTTCCATTATGAATTGCTTTCTTCTAGACTAGAAATTATTAAACAAGGAAAATGGACGTTTCACAGCACCAGGTGAAATGGGTGTGCAGGGGAGGAGGTGGGAGGTAGCATATTAGACAGCCCTTTATTAAAGCCAATGTGCAGTGGTTGCTAGTCGGCACTGGCCTCTCAGCACCCTTCGGGAGCTACGTCTGCCTCTACACTCCTCAGTAGCATGAGATGTCCTCAGCATGGGATGGATGGGGTTAGGAATGAGGAAACCAGAGCAAAGTTGTATACCAAGGGCAGCCACACACCATTTGTGATGTGTTTCACAGCACATTTTGCTGCACTCGCCTTCAGTTTTTCTACCTCTAAAGTGGAGAAAAGTGCTACTTTTATCTTAAATTATGCCTTTAAGAGAAAAAGGGAAAACATCAGCCTTTACTACTAAGTATTGCTATTAGTTACTAAGTTTGACTTCTAAAAAACTCTAAGTGTACAGTACATTGTAAATTGTAGATAAGGTAAGAATGCCTGCTTTCACCTTGTGAATATTTATTTTTACTGGTGTTTGAGATTCTCTGAATGAAACTAGCTTGTGAGAGGAGCACAACTGGGTGAGCTTCTTTTTAATAGTTACAATGACCAGGATATCATAGAAATAGGTTTCCTAGGGATACTTGCACCTTGCACTAGCTGCAGGGTTTTGAAAAATATTACAGAAGCAATATTGAAAAGAGGATTCTGGGTCCTCAGCATTTTGCTGCTTTACTGTGGGGCATGCCAGCTTAAGGGTTTAGCATTTCTAGGAATGTACCAGAAGGGTCTGCCTAATTCCACAGTAAATCACCTTATGTGTGGGGTACCAGGTATGTTTATCTGTGTCCTTATGGTGATCTCACTCTGTACCAGTCTGACATGCTATCGAACTAAACACTTTCACGTACACTTTGCCAAAACATCTCTTGATCGTTTTGTTTCTTTTTCAATTTTACTCACAAATGCAGACATACATGCTCAATATGTGCCCTGTGTTAAGAACAGCATTACAACACACTAGGGATCATTTAAAATTAATTAGGAAGTAAACATGTATTTTAAATGGTCTAAGAAGGATCATTTAAAGTGAGTAAGTGTAAGTATATCTTCTACTATAAGTGCTATACTAAGTATATCTTCTACTATAAGTACTTCTATAACTATTTCTAGAAAGGCTGTATAATCATAAGTGCATTAATCACAGAGACTTAAGCACAAATTCTGTCAGGCTACCAAAGTGTGTACAATTAAAGATCTGCGAAAATTTTGCAAAATGGGGAGCTAAAGGACAAATGGTCTGAAGTCTGTATTTTCATGCTCGTTATGCCTGCCCAGTGTCTGTTGGGAAGAATGTCAGTTGCAGGTGCTCAGTGAAGCCAAGTTATGCCCTAAATCTTTACTTAGATATTGTGGGAGTCTTTAGATTTTTTAAATGTAAGACCCTAGAAAGTTTCTTGAAAATTTTAAGTCAGCCAAAATACCTGCTGATCTACTACAATACCATTACCCTAGCAGTTAAGATATCTAAGATTCAGTGAAGATATCTAACTATTCAAATCTTTGAATAGTTTTATCACAGGTGTGTCCATGGGCAAGAAAAAGTCCTTTTTACACCTCTTTATAAGTGCAGGAGCTGAAGTGCAGAGACAAAAGGCCCAGTCTTTGAGACTGTGGAGATGTTGAATGTGTGTGAGAAGAAGAGATGAGACTAAGGTCTTCCAAGCTTCAGGCAAGTATTGAATTTCTTTGCCTGTTCTTTAAGCAGATCTTCTTAGAGTACTGCCATTATTTTCATCAACACTTCTGCAATATGTAAAGGGGAAAGTGCCTTGAAGCCTTTTATTGCTGTTTTCATATATATCTATTTGTAAAAAATATTCCTTATTTCCTTAGCAGTTCACTCTATTGAACCTGTGCAGATTACACAGGTTTGTAGCCTGTAACTGGTAGGCAGTTGAAATATTTTTAAGTAGAGCACATCATATTGCCACAGACTTACGTGATTTCCATTATGAATGATGAGTATGACCATGCAGAATCCTTTGAACATTAGGTATTGAAGTAAAAATCATGTGAGTAATGCCTCAAAGTCAGAACCTTGCCTGCAAATTCTCTAGGCCTTGAGACAGTTGTGGGTTTTTAATCTAAATCAAAGAAGGTTGTAATGGGGTAAAAGAGTACATTGCAGGGAACTTTGATGAGAAAGAACCTAACAGAGATCTTGAAGTAACACATACTGTGGGGTCAGGAGTTACCCTTCCCTTTAAGGTTTCTGTTTCGTTTTGTTTTAACAAAAGGACAATTTGAGATTCTTACTTCCAATTAGTCTGTCTATACCTGCATCATTCACAAACTTTAATTTCCATGCCCTAGAGGACTATTTCAATTTTCCTGGTGGGATTCAGATGGAGTCCAACAAGTCTTCTCTGCTTCTGTTGACCAAGGGTAATTAGCTGTCAGCTCTCTGCTTTAACAAGGCAAGGTGTTAGGGAGAAACTTAGGGAAAAAAATATGAACTGCTATGGTCTTTTGATATTTTACTTTATGGGTGAAATTAAATTTGTTTAAAAACAAAGTAGGTGGTCAGAATTGATGTTTTTCCCTTCCTAAGTGAAATATGGTAGTGGGGTCTTCACCATGACTCTTAGAAGTTTCTTACATAAAGATGAAAGCCTGACCTTGCATTGTTATGCTGTTAAATCACTGGCACACACACATACATCCAGAAAGCATCGTGTCAGGACTATTGCATTTGTTAAAACCAAAAGTGGTTGGCTAAAGCACAGGCACACAAGCTGATGGAGGCTAAAGCTAAACATGCATTTGTTTTTGTAGGATGAACTGAAGAATATCTCAACTCTTTCTATCTTCTCGAATGCTAATTAATTTATTAGTCTTTATTATGATAATTACTATAGTTAGAGACAAGTGAGTTAATCGAGTTCTGTCTGGCTTCATCCCAAACCCTTGATCTGGCTCTGCTCCCTGTCCCTGAACAAATATGAACTGAGGACAAGAAGAATCAAGCCAGAAAAATATTCAGATGTTACACTGATAGTCATAGACGAAGAGTGTGGTCATGTACCACACTCAGGACAAAGCTGTCCTCAAAGGTCTCAAATCTACTCTGTTTTAATCTAACTGGCAGAACTGTTCCCCAGCCCCCAGTGATCTGCACTGTAACCATGACATGCTCTGTATGGTAGCCTGATGGTATTGAAGCATTAATTGCCCAGTGCTATTTTAACTACAGCAAGAGACGTGGGGCACTGCTTATTCCTGTATAACAAATATTGCTGTTCTTAGGCCCCTGTTTCAAGACCTTTATCTGGCAGGAGGTACAACTCAAAGCATTTCCTCCAAAATTAATTTGTTCTAAGGAACATCCCATTTTCACCATCTTACCTTTTGGATTGTTTGCTCCTTCTAGTATTGCTTAAGTAACTTTTCTAGTTAGAAAGAAAGCAAGCTAAAAAATGAAGTATTTCTGCCTTTGTTAAGATTTTTTTTCTTTGGATTTAGGGCTTTCTGAATAATGATGGGTTAACAGGTGTGACCTCCATATTCTCTGCTGATACCTCTCCCCTCCTCATCTGTGACTGAGCCACACACTGATGCTGGGCCAGACAAGTATCTCTCTGCCAGGAGGACCACCTCACCATGCAGTCAGGCAAACAGCAGAGCTGGTGTCAGGACAGGAGCATCCTGGGGAAAGAGATGCGGAAAGAGGTGGGGTAGGCAGTTGTGCAGGCTGTGGGGCTTTTCCGCAATGTATGGAGGCACTTTCAAGTCATTATCAACGGAACATCTTTTTGAGACAGGGACATATTGTGCCACTTTGATAAAGTGAGAGCTTGAGGCACAGAAGTAAGACTAGACTCCTGAGTTTCACTGAGTACTGTCTTCCATCTCAGAATACCAGCAGAATAGCTCAGCTTTCCAGTATTCCCAGTTTAGCACCCCTGTATAGCTCCATAAACACTAGTAAGAATTTATGAACTCTGTTTTTCTTCCATGTGGGAACAGGAATTCAACTATGCAAAATAAATGTTATATTTGTTATCAACTGAACTCACACATTCATGAAAATAAAATAATAATTATGTTTCTTTACAGTTCCCTGTAAATTGCAGTCTCACATAAAATATTGCTGGTGCTTTACTGTCATTGACCCAAAAGTCTCTCAGATATTAAAGGAGTTATATTCAAAAATCCTGAAAAATAACTGACTGTCTTTCTCAGTTTTATGCTGACAGCCTCCCCTTAGCTGACATTTCTTTCTCTGGAGGTCACTATGGGGATAAGTTAACATGTTTTTACATCTTAAAGAACTGTACATGGTGGAATGGGAAGCCTGTTCTCTCCCCTGTCTTGCCCTTTGTGAGGATGTCATAGCACAGAGTGCAGGCGGTTGTGCTTCCATGTGTAGGAATCTCCTGTATTCTGCTGATTTTAATTTTTTTCTCTTTTTCTTTTTTATTTTTTCTACCCCGCCCCCGTAAATATATTCCCCTGCAAACTCTTAGAACATTTAGAACCGTGGTAAGTATTGAAAACAATTTTCATAAGGGAAATTATTTAATATATTCTACTTGTTAAATCAAATCCTTCTCTAGCTTTACTCACATGTGCCCACATGGGCAGCTGAGACATCTTGTGATCGTTTTTATAATGTGTTCACCAACACGAAGTTAGTGAGACAGTAATATTGAAATCTAAAGGTTACACGACTTTTAATGTATTCACTCCTGTTTAGGGCTGGTTGCAAATCACATTCAGAGAGAAAACAAAACGGTGTATGGAAATATCTGGATATAGAAATTATTTTGGGGGGTATTAAGTTTGTTTGGTTTCTTTGGTGGTTATTTTTGTGTGTTGTTTTTCACATAAAGTTCATTGCAAAGCATGTGCGTCTGAACACAACATATAAGCCTAGGATTTTAGTTACAGATGAGTTAATCTGCAATTCTATAGGCTGCCTGTTAAATATTAGTTAAGTCAACTGGTGTGTGCTTGAATGTATTTCCTAGCAGTAAGCATTCCACCCTCTAGTAAATGAAGATGAGCTAATGAACAAATTGCACATACAGACAGACACACACGGTGTGTTGTGTACAGCAAAACCGGGAAGTAATATATTAGTATTACAGCAGGATAACAATTGTTATTGATTTATATTTGCAGAATGTGGAATGATACCTTGTATATGTGGTATTGGATTTAAAATTATCACCTTTGAAGTATAAGATGGGATCCATCAGAAAGGAGATAAATTACACCTTGCATGGGGAATGTGTGGAGGAAGGGGATATTTTTAGGTTGGGAATCACACAGTATAAACTGTTATTGTGGCAAATGAGCCCTAGCAATTTTAAGGGTCTTGCTGCTTGTTCTGATATTGTGTGCTAAGCATCCTTACAGTTAGTTGGCTGTGGATTATGTTGCTCACCACAGGTAATGATTATCTATAGCTATAAAGCCGGCAGTACATCAGAAGGCTCTAAATAGCTTTCTGCAATGGACATCTGAAGGAACTGCCTGTTGTTAAAAGAAAATTTTAGTCTGACTAATCTTCAAAAAATCCTGAAGCCTTTCAAAAAGATGCATAGGAAATAGGTACCACAGTGATATTCTGTATCTTATTCCTTCCATCTATTTGTAGCTTCTAATCTTTTAAAAACTGTGTTTTGGTAAAGTCTGCGTACACATGCTGAAGCTCAGAACCGGGGGAATTTTAATAAAGTAAAAATCATCTGCATTTTTTTCCATTCTCAGGAACTCTTACTGAATTATATTTGTATATGAACCTTCTGCTGGCAGTTCCAATTTGTTTATGAGGCCAAGACTTTAAAAAGAACAGATGCTGGATATTCATGCACAGACATTTCAGGCCAGCTCTTGTAGGTCCCACAAACGAACACCTAACATCCAGAAATCAGACAGGCAAGTTTAAATACAGCAAACCTCAGTTTTGTGCATGTGGTTGTATGGAAATACTAGTTACTAGATATTTGAGGACATACTTGGTAAATGATAGCTTGTCAGGCATATTGCCTGCATAACATTTTGTGGCAGTGGAATGAACATAAAATGTTTTATGGATTGTACTGTATATAGTTAGGATCACACATGTTCTGAATGAAGTGCAAACCTGTTGGGCAAACTTGGGCCTTAGTTGGACAGTTGAAGTTAGTTGGACACTTCTAAGAATGCTTTTTTTTTTCTTTCTTCCCTATTCTGTACATTGATGACACTCAAAAAGTGTACCTTTTTAGTACCCAGACATTTTAGGGCAATTTACAAGTTGGTTGAAGTACTCTCTTCACTGTTGACTGCAGTGCCAAGACACTGTTGTTGCTGTGGCTGGAGTCTCACAAAAATCATGATTTGTGTTCTGACTATAAAATATACAGTAGAAGTACAAGAAGACTTCTGGGCAAGGTAAGAGGGCTGTTATGATGTCTGCTGCCAGCGTGTCTGCTGTCTGTGCAGGAGAAAAAGTTCCAGTCAACAAATATGGTCTGAACTGGGAAGATCAGGTCAGCCATGTCAAGTCTGGGGAAAGAAACACAGTAGGGTTTGCAGCTACAGTCTTAGACCTAACCCGACCTTTCTTTGAGAAGAAAGGCCTTCAGAGGGCGATGGACAGATATAGCAGCCCGTGAAGACTGAAGAGAACAACACAAAGCCAAAGAGGCTATATTTAGCCACCCGCCATGCAATCTTGAATGTATATAGTCATACTAGTGTGTGTAGCTGTGCAGAAAAGGTTATGACAGACTCCGTAGTAAATTAAAATGCTCTGGGGGGGGAGAGAGAGAGAGAAAGCTATCTTTCTGCCTGTCAGCCTTCAGTATACCTTGCATGACTGACCTCATATGCTGGAAGAAACAAAATGAAATCAGACTTCCAAATGTATTTGCAATTGCAATGTTCATACAAAAGGCTCAGCTCAGCTGTGTCCCAGTGAGGGACTTCTAGTGTTATTTTGTGTTGATCACAGATGCAGTTTGCCTCCCTTGATGATCCAGAGAGACATTGTTCTTTGGGGTTTTTTTAATCGATTTGATCAGTTTCAGATTTTAAATACTGTTTTAGAGATGTCTTTTGCTTTTTTATTTGGGTCTTGCTACCTTTCTAAATTGCAGCAGAGAAATTGTTTTCCATTATTGGTTGTATTAAGATGAACAATTAGCTATTGGAAAAGAAGCTAATTTTTCAAGCGCATGCATTCCAAGTGGTCACATTCAGCATCAGAGCTGTGTTACTCTCTCTGCAAACTTGCAGGGCCTTTGATATGCAACTCTTACTCAAGATCACGTATTTTTACCACAGACCGTGTCAGATCACAACAGAAAGGAATAGTATGTTTAACTATGCAGAGCACATCTCTTAATTTCTCTTAGGACAATGCAAAGTGTACACTAGTAATGTTGCAAAACATACTCAAGTAGCATTTTTGCTCCTTCTGTAAATGTGAAATTAGACTTTACTGCCAAGAAGCGATGGTAGAAATAGCTCAGATTTTTACTCTGGTTATCTGGCTGAAATCCCGTAAATTCCATTTAGTTGCCCACCCCAATAATTATTCTAAAATAAAGTCATCACATCCTCATCTGCTCTTAGTGCCACTTTCTTTACTCCAGTCAGCTTCAGTTCTGTGGGGTTATTTAGCAGCTAGGAAAGGACTGACAAATGCATAAGAATACAAAAATGATGTTGTAGCCTTTACCACTGAGCTTAAGAATACATGATGCCTTGAAGTGCATGTGCAGAATTTGGCTGTGAACTCAGATATTGGTAGCTGATAAATGTCAGCAAACGTTCTGATAAATTGTCAGCAATTAAGTGGTAGTCACTTAACATGTTGGAAGCACTGTGAAATGAAACATTTCTTGGATATGAAGAATGACAAAAGGGCTATTTGTCAGCTATAGAAATTAATCTTTGGAGAATGACTAAAAGTCAAAGATAACTACAAGCATAAAAGGAAGGCAAGGGAGTAAACTGAGAGTGTCTCTGCTATCACAACATGAACTGGACTAGGAAGTCGTGATAGCCTTTTGTTAACCCCCCCACTATATGTACTTTTTTCTGGTATTTAGGAAACTATGAATTCTCTTTATCATATTTAAGTAAGTTAGGTGCTGGAGAAGTATCTCAGCAGGCATCTCTAATAGATAGCAATATTATAGCATTTATGATATGGAGCCATATAGCACCCAAATTAAACCCAAATGTTTGACGGTGCAAGTCAAGAGAATTTTTTCCTCCATGGGGATTATTCTAGCCAAAGATGTGCAATGTTAAAATGCTATAATTAGTGCTATAATTAGTATAGAAAAGGATTTTTGTTGCTTTAGTTACAAAATGCAAAACCAGTGATGCCATGGGTATCCAAGATACCTCTCTACATTAGTGTTTTAGCTTTGCTTGGGTGTTTTCTTTTGAAACAAATCTCCTAATCACCCTCACCTACCATGCTTTCTTCCACATTGCAGAGCAGTCTCAGGGCACATGCACTGGCTTTCTTTGAGGTGAAACCTAACGCCCTCCAAACACCAACATGCACTCAGTGAATGGGACCAGAATACTTAAGTCCTAAATAACCCTTCCCTCTCCACACCCAAAACATGTGTCTGTGTTGGTGTTGCACTGAGAAGGGTGGTTAGACCTGGAGAAAGATCCAGGCCTCTCTGTTACCTGCTGTACTGGATCACTGAATAATATAATTGTAATATAATGATATAACAACAACAACAACAACAACAACAACAATAACAATAATAATAATAATAATAATAATAATAATAATAATAATAATAATTCCCCAGTCACCTTTGGGAAATATTTTGCACTTAGCTTATTTTTTCCCAAGCATAAGAGTTGCAAATTTTTTTGGTCTTCTGCAGTGCATGCAGGAAGACAAAAAGTGACCTCTTCCCTCTCACAGAATTCCCACATATTCAAGCATCTATATTGGTTTTCTATGGTTTCATTAGCTTGTATCTGAGCACTGGGTGACTGAATTGTCATCTTCCTGTGCCTTGTTTAATCATCAAAGCACTAGAATTTTCAGATGGTGAAAGGAGCCACTGAGAAGCATTCAGCCTAAAGCTGCAAGGAATTCATTTTGGGACTCTGTTCATTGGAACTTGGTAAATTGTAGCAAGAAGTTTTGAGGGAACCCAACAAGAAGTATTTTATTAAAACCGACAGTTTGACATTTGGAATTTTAAGCAGAGTTCTGGCAAGGTTTTGTTTAACCTTCGCAAAAGTACTCCCTGCCCTGCAGCTGTGTTCTGCTGGAATAGGCTTTCCTCCTTCCATATTCCCCCAAACTTCTTGCTATTGCAGTGAGACCTGAACAGAGGTCAGAGGAGAACCAGTAAGTGGTAGATATTAGCTCAGTCTCTTAAAATAACTATGAAATTCTGGCAGCCCAGATGCAGAAGTTATACACCTGCCCTCTGCTATAGCTTACTGATAGAAGAAATACATAATGATACTTACTTGGCTCTTAAGATATAATCCTAATCTTGAAACATGACAAAATAGAATTTCCCAAGCTGCTGTAGGTAACACAGTGTGGCTATCCTTTAAAGGAAAAAGTGCTAGCTCTTTAACAGTTAATTTAGAGGAACAGGGGAGAGGAATAGTGATGCTGGGTGATAGTAGAATATGTATAAGCTGACATGAAGTTTATGGCACATTAGAGTGAAGCCTTCGAAGACTGTAATGGTGAAGTGTGTAGTGGCTTGTGTGTAATTATTTTAAAACAAACATAATTATTTAAGCTGGTTTTGATACAGTGTTAGTAGGAGTTGAATGAGAAACAAAAATCACACATTTTACAGATACAGCTAGTTTTTTTAGTGGAATGACAGTTCTTAATTGCAAATCTTTTCAGCTAGTCAATCTGTAAAGCTCCTTTTAACTCAATAGAACTACATTGATTTACGGAGATATGATCATGTATCTTTGATCTTCCCCATCTCCTTACACAGATATTTTCCTCCTTCCTCTGCATTTATCTTGACAGAATTGTGTCTGCATCTTTAAAGCAGCATTTCCTTACTTGCTTTTCTTCACAATCCCTTACCTGTAATCTGCTCCTGTGATTTATGACCACAGTGGTTCTCTGACAAAGTTCATTAAGTGGCATCTCCTTTGTACTTGAGTAGAAGTTCTCATTGAAAGGCTTTTTCCTTGGAGATGTCGTGACACAGCTTCAGAGTTTAATTATATTACTCTTTGTCTCTAATTGCCTTGGGAGTGACTACTTGATAATAAAGCACTTTGAAAGTTACCCTAAATCAATACTTTTGCTGTGAGCTGCAACAGTGGCTCACCAATAGGCACATGCTAGTGATGAAGGCCAAATTATCTCCTTCATGGCTAAGTCACTTGTTTCCCAAAAGGCTTTGATTCCCGATCTGTGTTTAGGCAGGAGATGTGCACTGCTCTGTCTGGAGAAAGTAACTTTACTCCTCCACCCACCTCTCACTGCAGCACAGGTAGACATTTGGGGCATTAAACTCGCAGTGCTCCTGAGAAGTGTTGGTATTATACCTAGATAGCAAGTCTGGCATGGTGTAACATTTTTGTAGCACATCATACAATGTTTCTGTTTGTTTTAGTGCTTTTGGAACAAATACATGAGTGATTTCTACTTGTGAACAAAGTATAAACTTGAGACAGAAGCAGAATAGACATTCTGTGAATTTTCACTGTTTATTGCAAGCCAAAATGTTGAGAGTCCTTATTGCATGTCAAAGTAGTCTTTCAACCCCCGGTGGAGTAAAAGATTGCTGAGTATAAAGAACTACAAATGTTTCTTCAAAGTAGGTTGAAATGCATCTGGCTAGCACAGTCAGTCAAGATTAAAAATCAAATAATATTTCTAGATATGAGTGAGCAAACAAGAGAGTAGATAAAAAAGTGGAATGTTATTGTTGCCAAGGTGGTGCATCTCCATAGAGCCAACAATTTGTGACTTGTGCTTGCCATCTAAGAATGCTGTTGGGCGTGAGCTATAATGAGATGAGCTTATCATAAATGTTTTGGGGGAATTTTTTTTGTCTTCCTGCATATCTGTAAGAGCTGTAAGAGCTTCTGTACTGAGTTAGGGATAAAGGAATCCCTGGCCCTAGCTACCAGAGCTTCACTTGCCTTGAATCAACTGGTGCCAGTTCCCCTTCAACAGACAATTCAACTGACTATCCCAATAGACAGCTAACTCAGAAGTAAATATACATACATATATATATGTATATATATATATAAAGAGAGAGAGAAAATAAGATTTTGTTGTTGTTGTTTATTGACTTGAAATAGTATGAGAACTAAAATATTTGCTAGGATGGGACCGTGTGACCAAGACAGAGGGGCTGGACTGAGGGAGGACTGAGGAAGAGACAAATGTTTGTCTAATTCAATCCCTAGATAAGAGTAGTACTTCTTTGTGCTTCACCCTACTCAGAAATCAAAACTTAGACTCATCTTTTTTGAACAGGCAAGTTATCTCAGAACTTCTGTTGTTTAAACTTATTTCATCTGCAACTGGACATATAGTAAGTCCAGCTCTCATGATGAAACAGTTTACCTCACTGACCAAGCAGAAAATGATCTGTAGGGTTTGGAGCCTTTTTTCCTCTATTACTGTTTGTGTAATTAGTTTTTAGTTAGTGGTCTGTTTTGGTTCATGGACAGATCCAAGGAATACCAGAGCTGGTACACAGTAAGCAGTATTTATTTCTCTACAACGGCAGAAAAGTAGAAATAGATATCATGCTATCTAACTTCCTTGTATAAGTACAAACTTTTCTTTTTGCTTATTGTTTCCATACAAAAGACGTTTGATAACTCTGCTTTATAAGATTTAGTTTAAGGGTTATAGAGGATGTAAGGAGTGTAATGCTGTAATAGAATCTCAGGTGTAATAAGCCTGTGGGACCTGCTGTTTGCTCTGGTGCAAGCCTAACCTGGATGTTATAACAATTCCTTTCTATTTCTAACTGCTATTATTCTATAGTATGGAGAGGTCAAATGCTAAAGTAAATCCAGCAACAACTATGAAATGTGAAACTGATAAAGTGTGTGATAATTTGAGGAATACAAATATTGAAGCCATAGTTAATTTTTATTCAGGTCATGTTTCTGACCATATCATGTTATTTTATTTATTTATTTATCTATGTATTCATTTATTTATGAAACAGAGTAGTGTGGATATAAAGTCTCTCCATACAAAGGAAAGTCCTGCTGAAGATTAGGGGAAGAGTGGGAAGGAGCAGCTAATGCCTGACTGCTCACATGGAAAGTTCTTAATGAAACCAGAACAAACTTTTCAGGATGCCTTAGCAAAGTTCAGAGACAAGCTAGGCAAAGGGGAAAGACAGACCTTTACTCAGGATCAGTGTAACATTGTCTTACTATCCAAATGACAACAAAAAAGAAATCTAAGCACAGTGCATGGTCTTTCTAGAACATGCTGTATGTGCTCTGCTTCTCATAATGTGAGCCATCTGCCCATCTGAGTAAGCTGAGTCTTTGTAGTTGAAATGGTGAGAAATAGAGAGAAAGGTTGTAATATGTATTGCTTAATTTGTCAAACTTCATAACTGATTTAATTGGACAAAATGCTTGGTTTAGGATTTGTCTCTCTCTTCACTTTGCAGGAGGATTGATAAAAGTTCCTTGAAGATTATTTACAAGAAATACTGCCTTGAGAATACCTTATATAGGTAAACACAATACCTATATCGCTTCTCAGTGGACTCTTTGTACTTAAAATCCTGGTGATTTTTGTCTCCCTCTTTCTCCCACTAGACATTAAGCAGTCAATAAGGCCATTTCTTTGACTTTTGTAGGGTTTTTTTTTCAGTAAGTGAAGATTTTTTTTAGATAAAGGTACTTGTACTTGTAATTGTGTACATGTGCAACTGTGCCACTAATATGACCAAGATAAAGGGCGCTATGGGACTCCTTACCAGTTTTTCTCACATGTACCTCTTTTCCCATTACCACAATTTAGAGGACCAATGAAATTAATTCATCATATATATAGATATTCTACTGAGGATGATTGACATACTTTGAAATATTTGAACTGTGTAATAGCTAATAGGTCCACTAAAGAAACCAACAAAGAGCTTCTGTGTCTCCAAACACTGGTAGCTTTTTAGAAGGTGTTTACAGTAATTTTAAGCAGGTGAACAGAAAGGAAAGTCTCTGTCTTTCTGTCTCTCCTTTTTCTGTTCTTAAGCTATCACAAAAATCCTTGCACAAGCGCCAGCAGAAGAGCAGGAAGCTCATATGGATCTGAATTTCCCATGGAAGGGCAAAACCTTCATATCCCAGCATAGATAGAAAGCAGTATGAGGTTATGAGGTGCCACTGTGTCATTTCGTCATCTCTCTCAGACTGATACCCACACCTTCTCACCCTTCCCAGTGTCCTACCCTGCTCATATCTTCCTTTTGTCATGCTCCTCTCACAGTCCCAGATTTTTTTTTTCCCTTTCTCACCCTACTTAGGATCCCTCCGTAATTAAGTTTTACCTCCCAGAACTTTTTATTTTTTTCTGGTGGTGATTTACCCGTGCAGTTTTATTCTATTTGAAAACAGACTAAAGGCCTTCTGAAAAGCAGACTAAAGGCTGCTACTCTAGCAGCAGCAAAACAGTTCACAAAATGAAGCCAGAACCAATAAAAACTGAGCAGGAAGATTCAACAGGAAACCACAGATATTGTTCAGCTCTGTTCCAAAGTCAGGTTCTAGCTGACTGTACCTAGGTTCAGTGGGTGATGGCTGGTCTGGGCTTGGTGGCAGCCACACGTGTTGCCAGAATATCCAACTCACATCATGTGTACTTGGTGAAATCTTTTTAGACCATTCAGCTAGTCCCTGAATACTTCAGTTTTACTTCTCTAAAAAAATATATATATAGCCATATCTGTAGCACAAATCCTGCACACTGAGACATTCCTTCAGCTCCCTGCCCTACTAAATCTACTGGAATTAAATGTTTGAGCAACTGTGGCCAACTTGGCCACACTGAGAGATGCAATTACTTCCTAAGATATGAGGGGCAATAAACAATAATGAAAAGAGATATGGTTTTAAAAAAATGTTTTCTTTGAACTATATTTCAGAAACCCCATTGCTCAACTGACACAGTATTTGGACCACTCCACTCTAAACCTTCTCAAGATATGCTAAATATCACCACGGGCCAAAAAGAGTGTGATTTGAAGGTACTCAGCAATTAACTTTTAAAGTGGAAGTGTCTTCATCCTTTACTATTGCAAAGCAGAGCTCTGCAGTCATGCAAAAAAATGCTCCAAGGTGCCATTATATTATGTCTTCCTGTCCTGTATCACTGAAATCACAGTTAATTCTACCACACAGACTCCCAAGAGCAAGCTCAAGAAACAGAGGCCCTCAACTTTTTTTATTAATGAAAAACAGACTGATAATTTTGTGAGATGAAAACATTTAGTTGCTCTTATTTCAAAAGGAAATAGCTAGCCACAAAAGTTTTGGGTTCAAATGATGTTAGTTTTATTTTCAGAGTAGATTTCTATGTGTAAGAGTGCTTGAAAACACTCACAGTTGCTTGAGTTCATCCTCCACTCTTTCTAATGGTGAGAGAAACATAAATTTAAGCTGAGAAGATAAAACACCTTAAAATGCATGAAGAGGCAGCCTTATAAATTCAAGAATGCTTCCAGAATAAATACCATTAAACTATGTTAAGGATAATATTTAACTTTTGGTGCAGTAATAGCATTCCAAAAAAGCTTTTTTTTTAAGGCAGAAAAACATCAGTGTACATTTTATATTTCAGTATGTTTTGTTACTACCACACCTGCTGTCAGGGGTGTGATGGATTAAGCCAGTCCATGATGAAGAACATTTTATTTCTGTTTTCTAAAAAATATTGAGGGAATTTAATGAAGACTTGGTAATGGCAAGGACAATGAATTTTCCCTTGCAAGTCAGGTATGTTCAGGAAACAAAAGCTAACAACCTAATAATGTCTTATATGTGTGCATATCTGACAGCTGTTTTCGAACTGCAACATTTTAATTTCTGAAGACAGATCTCAGTACAGCTGTACTGACTTGGAAGGAATTTTGCAACGGTTATGCGTCAACTTCCTTGCGCTGCAGAATGGGTACCCTTAACCTGGGTATTTTAATGTTAGAACTAACTGTCAGTTTGGTCATGCTGTAGAACATCAGGAGACCAAAGGAAAGGCATGCCAACTTTCCTTATTTCTATGCTGTGAGGCTTGGATGATATAAGACTTGGATGAGACTGATTATTCCGTGCCAGGAATGGTGAGAAATCTGGGCAGGTTAAAGATCTAGACAAATTATCCTCTTGCCTTAAGCAGCTCCCTTTTGCCAGTCTTGTAGTAGGATTCCTTTTTTGTCCTAAAGATCCCACCAGAACTATAATGATGCAGAAGCATCATTCTTCCAGGGAAAAAAAAGGTGTATAAATTTATTTCTTTTGGGAGTTTGTGTTTTCTTCAGGGAAGTGTTCCATCAGAAAGGTGTAAGGGCTTTGTGAGACTTAATGGTGATAAATGAACACTGAGACCGTCTACGATAGGTTAAAAATCTCAGATGCTATAATACAAATATCATATATTCCATAACCCTTCAACCTTTAGTTTTCAATTTAATGCTATATTAGGACACTCAGTACAGATGTAAGTTCTCAGGCCTTTGCTTTATATGCTGCCATCTCCACAAAGTCATTTATTTTAAGCAAACGATGGACAGGACAGAAATTTGCACAAATTTCTGCATTTCACAAATGTGCAGCATTCTTAGATATAAGGGACCATTTGCCCTTTTTTTCTTTTCTCCTCCTTTTTCTGTTGTCCCTTCCTTCTTCACTCTTCGCAGCATCCCCTCAAAAAAAAAAAAGTAAAAAAGAAAAATAAAGAAGGGAAAAATAAAAGAGGAAAGTATTAAAACAGATCTTCTTGGTCACTGAGTCCGGTTTCCTGCTAATACATGAATGGGAACAATTTATGTTTTCATTAACTGTTTCTACCTCTTTCTACTATGCATATACACATATGCTCCCCATTGAAAGGTTGGTTGAGAACAACATCTCTCTTAAGGAAAAAAAAACCACTTTTCTCTCTTTTCCCAACTAAAGCAGTTAATTGTCATTTGCACATTTCAGTTATCTTCATGTTGGCATCACCTGTTAGCTTAAAAAGCTTATTTGCTTCCCTTTTATTCTTCCACTTACAGAGAGTGTTCATTTTGGTAAGCTGGTGTGGTGGGTTGACCCTGGCTGGACAACAGGTGCCCACCAAGCCGCTCTATCACTCCCCCTCCTCAGCTGGACAGGGAGAGAAAATGTAATGAAAGGCTTATGGGTCGAGATAAGGAGAAGGAGAGATCACTCACCAATTACCGTCACAGGCAAAACAGACTCGACCTAGGGAAAATTAATTTAATTTATTACCAATCAAATCAGAGTAGGGTAATGAGAAATAAAAACTAAATCTTGAAACACCTTCCCCCCACCCCTCCCTTCTTCCCAGGCTCAACTTCACTCCTGATTTTCTCTACTTCCTCTCCGCCCAGCAGCACAGGGGGATGGGGAATGGGGGTTGCAGTCAGTTCATCACACATTGTCTCTGCTCTTCCTTCCTCCTCAGGGGGAGGACTCCTCACACTCTTCCCCTGCTCCATCGTGGAGTCCTTCTCACAGGAGACAGTTCTCCACAAACTTCTCCAGCGTGAATCCTTCCGACAGGCTGCAGTTCTTCACGAACTGCTCCAGCATGGGTCCTTTCCATGGGGTCACCAGTCTTTCAGGAACAGACTGCTCCAGCGTGGTCCCCTGTGGGGTCATAAGTCCTGCCAGGAAACCTGCTCCAGCATGGACTTCCCACGGGGTCACAGCCTCCTTTGAGAGCATCCACCTGCTCCAGCATGGGGTCCTCCACGGGCTGCAGGTGGATATCTGCTCTACCATTAACATCCATGGGCTACAGGGGGACAGCCTGCCTCACCATGATCATCACCACGGGCTGCAGGGGAATCTCTGCTCCAGCGCCTGGAACACCTCCTCCCTCTCCTTCTTCACTGACCTTGGTGCCTGCATACTTGTTTCTCTCACATGTTCTCACTCCTCTCTCTGGCCGCTGTTCCCCTCAGCAGTTTTCTTTTCCCCTTCTTATATATGTTATCACAGAGGTGCTACCACCATCACTGATTAGCTCGGCTTTGGCCAGCAGTTCTATCAGACATAGGGGAAGCTTCTAGCAGCTTCTCACAGAATCCACCCCTGTAGCCCCCCTACTACCAAAACCTTGCCACGCAAACCAAATACATCTGGAAAAGCTTCCTTCTCCTACCATGGCTTCTCCATTCTACTGATAATTTATGATGGTTTCTTCATAACTTTTCCAGCTTCCATTCTTCCATTCTAGATCACCAGAATCCGCAGCTGTTCTAAGCACAAATGTTGCACAGCAGACATTCCTCATTCGCTTACATCCCAGGATTAGTCTACTCAGGCTTATGGTGTGAGCAGAAAAGAAACATCTTCTCTAATAGACTGGGTTGCTTTTTCTTCATGTTTCCAAACAGATCTTTTGCATTTGTTCAGAAGACTTCCTCTTGACTTATTAGCAAGTAGCAGCAGTGCAAGAGGGTCTCCTTTTAACAATAAATTCAATTAATTCAGTAAATAAGTACAAAGATAGCAAATGAAAAAGATGTCATACTGCCTCTACAAGGGTAAAAAGTGAACATTTCACTGGGGCCATATCTTCCCTCCATTATCAGATGTGATGTAGTGAAGCCGTACGATTCCTGCAGGTGGAGAAAGTGCTTAATTCACCCAGTTGAAGTTAACATCAGAGGATTATCTGATCTGAATTTGTACTCCACAGTTCTGGCCAACAGTAATAAAACTCTTACCTGAACTGTTGTGTTCTCTCAAGAGTTCATCAGCTTTGCAGCTCCAAGAAAGGCAAAAGTATAAGTGCATTTACTTTTACGTATCTCAATTAAATAATGCTCTTGTAGTTTGCAGTAAAGGATGGTATAAAGAGTTTGACTTTTCATTTGGATGCCCATTTCCTTTGAAAGTTCAGGGTTCCTGTTTTCTGTCACCACTTGCTCTAGCTTTTAGTAGTTAGAATTGCTCATGAAAAATGTCTCTTCAGATTGAAATAATTTTTAGATCTTCTATATGTGTGTTAGACATGAAAAGAGAATGCTTAAAAGTAAACTTCCCACCTATTCAAGAATAGGATTTTGGGTATCTAAATGTTTTAGGCATTAAATTATCACCTACATTTTTCTAGCTTGCATCCTCTATAGTCTTTTCTGTAATCAGGAAGTTGAGTGAAATACATTTTATAAATGCTTATATAAACAGTATAAGAGGGCTGTTGCTGGGAATCAGAGCTGGTTTCTAGTGCAAGATGATGCAGACAGTGTAAACTTACAGGACAGGATACAAGTAGGCTGGAAATCAATAGAGCTGTATATTTGCAGCCAGGAACCTACTGTTGAAATAAACAACTTTTGTTACAGTTATGTGAAAAAAAAGAAGTTGTTTGTTATCATATTGTTTAGATCAGGGCTATTTCTGCAATGCTTAGTCAAATAAGTGGTGTTTTCTTCAGTGGGTAGTTCTAGTAATTTAAACAGGACAGTTAATATGAGTGGTATTTGCAGTACCTGAATTTCAAAGAATTTGACATAGCATGATTAAACAGCTATAGATGACAGCTTTTTCTGTGTAGCCTTGACTTTCATTGTAATGCTGTGGCTGAGATTCTTCAGTGAATAAACAGGAGAGTAAATAGATACTTTTTATTGCCGCATACAGAATTGAAAATTCATTGGTTGGAGTAATGCTGGAGTAACCTATAAAATCCCTGTGTCAACATTTGAGAAAAATATATTGAAAAGTTGTAACAGATGAAGAAAAGATATTCATATGATTTGAGGTTTGAAGAAAATACTAGCTTAAGAAGAAGGACTTGAAGAGTATCACTTGGAGAAGATAAAGTGTCAGGATTAGATTGCTGCATTCAAGGGTACCATCAAGCTGGAGCACAAAGTTAAAATGAGGGATCATTCCTGGACACTTCCAGATCAAGTTTGAGTGAGTGGAAGAAGGAAGAAGGTAAAGTGCCTACTGTAAAGTGATGGTCCCCAGAAAGGAAGCAGGAATGCTGGGAGATGAGTTTGCTGGAGAAAGCTTTTTAAGCAGGCCACTGCATGAGCTAGGCCAGCTTGTCTCCATCCCAGTCCTGTTTCCATGGGGAGATGTCATTACCAAAGGCCTTTTGGTATTGGTAATGCAAATTCAAAAGGAAAGATACCATACAGGTATCAAAAGGAAAGATCTTTCAAAGATCTTTCAAAAGGAAAGATACCTTACAAATTCAAAAGGAAAGATACCGTATTTTTTTAGCAGTGGTGGTCCTTAGCCACAGGAAGAAATGTTGAGAGAAGTGATAGATTCTCTGTCATTTGATATATTCAGATGGAGGCTGGCTACCTTTCTGAAAGACATGCTTTATTAGCACAAAGCTCCTGGGCTTAGTGTAATGGCAACAAGATTAAAATGGCCTGAGATTAATTCACCAGACGGGGTGAATTATGTAAAAATCTATCAGCTCTGGACAACTAACTCAAGCTTTCAGTACCAGCTATTTCAGCTGGAAGAGCTAGTGCTTCATCATTTAATAGAAGTATTGTGAAGTTTAATTCAATTATGTCTGTAAGATATATGGACTGCTTCCTGTGGAAACTACCCCAGAAACAGAAGACATAATTAGCAGCAGATGATTGCACTAATTGTGTGCTCAGGAGCACATCTCTCTCAGTGTTTCCTCATAAGGAAAATGCTGCATAAGCATAGTTTGGATGATGAGCAAATCATACGGAAGAATTCTTGCTCATGCCTTCAACAAGATGCAGATCTTTATGGAGATTAGAAGCTGCTCAGTGACTTTCATTTCACCTTTTCAACCAATTGTTATATCCATGCGAGGGGAAGGAGGCACGTTTGCAAACTCACGCTTAAGAAAAAAGTGTGTAAGTGATACAGTGCTTATTGTGGTATCATCTGTGCATTTGTTCCCCTTATACTCTGCTTAGGGAAAATGAGCCATGGATTGGATGATTTGCAAAGGATATTTTGCATAAAATTATGAAGGACATTTTGGCTTTCAGATAGGATTACTGTCTTTCTCTCTTTTAGTGCAGAATATTTACCTTCTCAAGCCATCACTAACCACAGCAGTGTATGACTCTTTGACTTGAGATCATCCTGCCGTTTGCCCCCAGTTTGGGATGAAATCTGTCCCTACGCACACGCCTACTAGCATACAGTAAAGTAGATTACTTGATGATGTGAATGCCTGGAGATCCACCTGCCATCTGACCAAGAAGAGAGGAATACATTGCACACATTAGTTTCCATCCTCATTCAGTCATTGGTCTTTTTTTATTCTGTTCCTTCCTTTCTACATGTTGCTTAGATGATAAATTGTTCAGGCCATATTCATGGTGCTCCTATGTGTCTAGAATGACATAAGTTGGTATTAATGTTATTTCAGTAACAAAAAAACCTCTTTTCTGCTTCAAAACTAAGATGGTGGCCTTTCATATCCACCACCTCAAAAAAAGAAAGGGAAAGGGAAGGACACGCTCTATGTCCTTTTGCCCTTTCAATGTGCCAGCTCCACGGCAAACTATTTTGTCAATATTCAATTAATTAAAATATTATATGCATCTCATTTTATACATGTTATAAAGTTACCCTTACTGGATGTAGCTTGAGATGGTCTGGCACATGCTTGGAAGAAAGTTAATTTTTAGCAAGGCTTCTGCTGAGTACTTTTAAATATGCCTTCTAGAAAATATATTAGAGGCATGACTACTACTAATATTTCACAACATGAGGCAAGGCCATTGCCTTGCTATTAAAGGTAACTTCTGTTCTTTGGGGGTCTATAAATTACAAAGCCAGAAAAGGAAATACGAACTTTAATGAATGCTCTCTCCTGGAGGCTCCAAGAGGGAAATGTGAGTGCAAGAGGAGTGTGTGAGCTAAGGAAAAAAAGAGAAGATATCTGGCATTAGCATAGCCTACTTCTGCATTAGATCCCTTTCAAAAGGAAAACAGTGATATACATTGCAGCATTAGTGCAGACAACAAAACTGCAGGGAAAGGAGGAGTTGAGTGAGGGAGTTGCACATTGTAGACATCAAAGCAAGTAGATTTTTCCCCGGATTACTTTAGGAGCATTTACAAATGCTTGAAACAACTCATTCAGACAACCACTAGGATGGAGATAATGTATGAGTCCAGGAAGACAGTGTGTGCGTAGGTCTCAGTCCCTATAATGCTTTCTCTGAAAACTCAGGCCTCTCCATCCAGCCTGCAGCAGCCTTGGGTGTAGGGGGAAGAACTGGACTTCTAATGCAGGGTGTCTGTCAGAGATCCTTCAGCATGGATACAGGAGTGCTTGCTGCCTGTACTGTATTTTACACTTGTCCCTAGCTCTCTGCATGCACCCTCCAAGGCACTGGAAGCACGGATGACAGAAGAGGCAGCTGTGAAGCAGCCTTTTGTTGTATTGCCAATGGCTGCTTTGGTATGGCCTTTTTTGGGGGGGTGTTTAGATACAAGGACCCATTCCCCTAGGCATCTGTCCTTGAAAAAAACATATGCTACCCATACCAGCTCCACTTTTTGTTTATCCCTGCTGCACTTGCCTGTAAAAAGGAGGCTCAGTCTTCTCTTTTAATAATTTAGGGCAAAGAGCTAACAGAGAGCTCCAAAAGTGCAGGAGAAATGTCCTTGAACTTAAATGGCTGGATAAAAATAGGCCTTTAATACAGTGAGGCAGCCACCCGAAATGTGCTTTCTGACTGCCACTTCATCAAACAACCTTTAACACTGCTGCCACTGCCTCCCAGCAGCCTGCAAGTGGGAGATGAGGGATCTCTTCCACCTCCTCCTGCCGGCAGCAGCGCCAAGGCCAGCAGCACCCTGTGCAGAGGTGCCCTGCCTGTCCACACTTGATGCCGAACAGCAGTATTTGAATTCCCTCCCCGCCCAGAATATGCTCTCGTGATATTCAACCCCCAGGCTAAATCACCTGAGGACAACCCAGGTAAAGACGCAAAAGAAACAGAAAGCTAACCTAGTTTGTTCAAAGCCAGCAGAGAGAGGGCAGAAGCTGTGAATAGATTCCAAACCTCCTTACTCATATTCCCCTGTCTGCTGCTCCAGACGTTGTTGCTTATGTTTCAAAAAAGACAAAAATTTCTTTTGGAAGCCCCCACCACCCCACTATCCTCACTCCCTTTCTTCTCCTCTCCCTATTCTTCTTTCCCTCACCCCACCTTCTCTCCCAGATGCTGGAAGAAGTGAAACTCCTGTACAAACTGTCCCTGCACATATGAGATGTAGAAGAGCATGATCCTACATGAAGGGGATTCTGTCTGATGTGCTGGCAGTGTGGAGGTCTCTTTCTGTCTTCTGCCAGAGTTCAAATGGATTACCTTGGCCAAAGCAAGCACCTTTCTGTGACCCAATTTCCTTTCCTAGGGAAGATGGTTAATCATAACACTGAGGATTTTTTGAAGCTTAATTCAATGACATTCATGCAATAGTTTTTGATCAGTGGAAGTAAAGATATGAAAAGAAATAAAACAGTTCTAATGCAGCTGTCTTGTTGGCACAATATTAAAGCAGCTGATTATGGGCACTTAATTGAAGGAAATGAAAATGATGATCAGTAAGTACAGAAGCAGATATGTGATCCACAGCCTGATGAGAATGTAACTCCACACTTTTCTGTTCTGAAAGGAATACTGAGCCATGACATGGGCATATTTTTTATGTGAGTTGAAGATGCTTTGATAACTAAATCTAGGATTTCATTTTTGTTTAACTTTTCTTTGGAAGAGCTGGTGAGATTCTGCAATGCACGTCCTGTCCCGCAGAATGAACTTGAGCTGCAAGCACAATTGCTGGGCTCACCAAAGGGTGATGAGAGAGAGACAGACTGAAACTGCACATGTTTGAACAAGAAACATTGCTCTTGCCTTGATGTCTTGATATGCTACTCACAATCTGACCCCCAGTAGGGCAATCAGTTATCTTTGCAGATGGTGAAATGGTCTCTTCCACAAAACAGTTTGTTTTAAACAATTTGTTCTAAAGCCTCCTTTGCTTTGGTGGTTTCTATCCCCTTGTTTGCTTTCTCTCTGCCTCGCTAAGAGTTTTCTAAAGGACAAATCTCTAGCAGAGAAACATGTCAGTGTGTCAGTCCTGTTTCTGGATATACCTGTAAGGTGCTTCAGAGCAACGTTTATCACTATATAAACATGGTGCTTTGTATTTTTGCTTACTGGGGTCTTAGCATGACACTGCCTAGTATGGCAAAGATGCAACGAAGGTGTGGCAAGAAGTCTGGGAGCTAAATGACACCATTCCACAGCTGCAAGCAGCTTGCAGACTGGGAGTTTGATGTTCCTCTCCTAGGTGAATGCCTGGAAAAAATCAGCACTTTGGTTTCCCTTAAACTATTAGTGAACCAGAGGCATCTTTAAGGAGAGTAAGAAGTTGTCTTTGAGGATGGAAGGAGGAGATAAAAAGTCAAATAGATTGTTTTTTTCCCATCACTTTTATCAAGTAGGTTGTGTTGCCTGGCAGGTTGGGTCTTCTTGATGAATATATAAAGCATGAAAGCACTTCATTAGCGTTTTTCTTCTCATTGGCAGATGCCTTCTGCCTCTGTGCCTCTTACCATGCTTCCTATTCTCCTTCATCCCTTTTGTTGCACAAGGCTGTTTTATTGCCCTCCTTTCCTCATGTTCCTCTAAACATTAAGCAATGTTGTAGAGCAGGGCAAAGGGGATGGCCACTTGAATAGTCCCATGCTATATGTTTGCTTTTAACTAGTGTTATCTCAGAAAACTATAACATCTTCCATTCCACTTGTGTACCATCTGCCAAAGATTTCTGTCAACAAGGCTAGTATGATATCCAGGAGAAGGCTTCCAGGCACTTGCTGGTATTTTATAGCAAATGATATGGAGGAGAAAGGAAGAAAAGGGCATTGTCACCAGCTTACAATGATGTTAGTGACCTTTTATCATGGTAAACTTGAATTAATTTTTAGTCTCGAGTCATCACAGTAAATATTGTATCTGATAGCTAAAAAATCCTGGGATTTTGTTTCCATAGTGTTGTCACTGTGTTCACATTCATTTTGTATTAATGCACCCTCAGAACTCCACATCTATTTTCTTCGAACACCTGAAGACCTGCAAGCACCCTTGAATCTAATTTCATGTCACCCATCTGTCTTGCATTATTTCCATTTAACATAGATATATGTGAGGAGGGACCTTGCTTACATTTAGTAATTATTTTTTTCAAGTATGCATACCTGCTGGTATGCATACTTGAAAACTCTTAATGCAAGGCACTAAGGCACTGGTAGCACATGTAGTAGATGTAAATCTAGCAAAATCTTGCCATGAATAGTGATATAGATTGATAAGGGTAAAAAAAAAGCGACTACCTTGCAGAGGCCTGATTGATAGTTTTCTTATTGAGTGTGACAATCCTTGCTGTTGTGCTGGAAGCTACAACCCTAATTCCAGGGAGATGCAGAAGAGTGGAGGCTTTGACACTGTCGTCAGAGAGATGTGCATTAGGTGACATCCACAGCTCTGAATCCCTCCCATTTTCATCGGCATGTATGACTGTAAAAGATGGAGGTGGATTAAATTTCCCTTCCAGAAACAGCAATGATTCAGAGGGAAGTTTCTGAGGGTCAGTATTTCTTGGGCCTTGTTCCAGGTTAGCCCATCTTGCTCAGTATTCTTTGCTCTAAGCTGTACAAGGACAGCTTAGTACTAACAAAATAATTATATTTTTACTTGCTTAAAGATTATTTATGGGCAAAATACACTTGAAAATAACTGAAATCCAGCCTTATCTCTTGAATATCTTGCTTTGCTTTTATTGGTTGGATTTTCACTTAAGTTGGTGACCTTTTCAGGTGAGTAATAAGTACCTACTGGAAGATGAATGAAGAATACAAAGATGCAACCTAATTCTGTCTGATTTGTTCAGGCTGCCAAGTACCGAGGGGTACTAGAAACAAACCAGGCATGCTTCCTGAACTTGATCAAATGGTACACCTTGGCACAGCAGTAGATAGGAATCTGCCCACCTCACTGCAACTGTCCAGGTTTGAGGTTGATTTTATACTTCATAAGAGGCTGGTGGAACATGAGAAAGATTTTGTTAAGGCTCAGAGGAGCAAACTGGGCTAATTCCAAGTCTAAGAGTTTATTTTCTTCAGAAAGCTGTGCTTCCTTTAGAAACCTGTGGGAGCTGATTCCCCCTTCACAGAAGATTTTTGGCCTTCTGCTCCTCAAATCTAGGCACAAATACTGATAAAATAGAGATTCCCAATCTAACTATCAAACAGAAAACATCACCACAGGTTAACAAATCTACCAGTTTTCACTGCCTCTTTAAAAACTTGCATGTGAAGTTGATGCATGTGCATAAATCTTGCTAGGATAAACAGCTTGCAAAAAGCCATCTTCCAACTGTTACTGAAGAAGGACCCTTTTGTCATTTTTCTGCTTCCTTGTAAGTAAACCTCAACTACTACTATCTTTGTTTTGGTGCCAGAATATCTCTGCATTGTGACCACCATTTTGGTCAGCTCAAATTTGAAAGCAACATTCTGCTCTAATGCCTGAATACCCATGTGCCTTCCAGCACAACATCTGAACCTTCTACACAGGGCTTATTTTGTGTTGCTGGGTTTGTGGAAAAGCAAAGGAAGGGACAGAGGTTTCCACTGGTTGTTCAAGAGAAATGGAAATAAAATAAGGAAGGGATCAATTGTATTGCAGACAATACTTTCTTAGCAGTACCATGTGTGAGAGGTGGGACAAATGCAGTCTGTAGTACCACTGAGGCAAAGTAATCTTCTCTGTCTGGAAGACTAGCTGCCTGCAGGCTATGGTTCTAATTTCAGCCTCCCCAGTGCCTGTGTATAAGACACATATTTTACCATGAGCCTGAAATGAGATGTTCGGATTTCCAAATCAAAGATAATTTATTGATTTCCTACTCCCCTTTATTGTCCCTCCGACTGAAAGATCATGTTCAGCTTTGGCATTTCATTTTCTCCACTACCACCAGCCTTTTGCAATTAGGGAATCTGGATCTCTCACAGAGCACTCTGAAGATAAGAAAAACACTTTATGTGTTGCTTCTTTAGTGGCAGAGTTGGTGTTATGTATACTTTTGCAGAGTGAAATTGATTAGATTTGTTGAAAAGAGGCTGAGCATTTAATTACAGCAGGTATGCATAACTTTCTCCCCTAACCTGTACCTCTCTTGTTGGGTTGTAAATAGGAGTAAGCTGTTTTGAAGAGGGATTGTAATTTTATATAGTCCCTAACTATGGTTAGGTGTCTATTCTCCGTTTAGTAATACTGAGTACTATTTTAAAAATTGATTTAAGTCTGTTATTTCTTGGCCTATTGTCATGGCTTTGGAGTGAAGCTTATTCCCTTCCCCCTCTGAAGCACCAACAGAGAGACTGTGATTTTTCTCCATTCATCTTCAGCCATTTTTTTTGGTCTTTATGTTTTGTCCCACTTCCTTAGGCCTTTGAGTTTCCTCCTCTGGATTTCTTCACTTCTTCCACACCTGCCTTAAAAATGTATTTTCCCAAAGTAGATACTATTCTAGCTGAAAAGGGCCAGAGATGTCGCAGGTGTAAAACTTTTGTTTATAATCCCAAGGAAACTTGGTGAAAATATAATAGTGTTAATTCATGTTTGGCTTCCGTTTCACTGTAAAACCTGGCTGCTTTTTTGCAGAACTGCTCCCTAGCCTCATCTTGTATTTATATAGCTGAAGATTCACAGTAACCACAATTTACAATAATACAGAGAGGGTGAAGAGCTCAAACATTACATAATTTCAATTAAAGAGAATAATGAACTGTTACAAACTTGGATCTAAAGAAGGATATCTGCTGTGTAGATCTATCTTGCATTGTAAATGTGTCATTTCTCAGTGGCTGAGCACAGTTTAGTAGGAAATAAAATTTCAGAAATCCTCTGTGAGCAGCAAGCAGTACAGCGTACATGCAGGGAGAGTGGGAGAGGAAGTGAGTTCAGTAGATATTTCAGCATACTCTCTTTCAGCTCATTATAAGCAAAAATTTAAGGTGTCTTTTGCTAAGCTTCCAGCATGACCTAAAATTTATATCCCCATTCTGATGTGCTAAGTAATGATTAAGCTATAATGCTGGTGAGATACTTTGAATTAAAATTAAAGGTTGGACAAGATGATCTTTCAAGGTCCTGGGCTCGAAACCATCCTGGGCTTTTCCAACCTGGGCTGTTCTATGGTTCTATGTTTTTATGAAAATAGACAAAAAAAGAAAATATTTTTTTAAAATTATACTTGTCAGGAAGAAAAGGGGAAGAGGGAAGATAAAGATACTCATTGTGCTCTTAAGCCATGTATAACCTTTTTTTTTTTTTTACCAGAAGGTTTTCTGGATGTATCAGGTCCTGCACAACAGGAGAAAATAGAAAACAGCACATTGACTGTGCTGAGCAAAGGTACTGGTGTACTGATAAATGCAGAGTGGTTAATAACCCTGTCCAGCTGCACGTAACTAGCGGCATGTAGGTCAAGCATTGGTTAATAGGACCCAGAAACTGAAACTCATCCATTATATAAGTGCTAGATATGAAGGCATGTGTCACAAAAGAAATAGAAAGGACTTCAATACCTCCGGAAAGTGTCTTGAACTGCACACTCACTAGACGTCTCAAGACAAAACAGTACTTACTGCTGGGCTCCCAAATGTCATGGTTTGTCTGCCAATGTTGAAAGAGTGTGCCCAGCATAATAATGTTCAACTCGGATCTTTTGCTCTGTGCCTACACAATGCAGTGTTTGCTGTTTGGCAGCATCTGCAGAGGAGGGAAACAAGATGCATGGTTCTGGAAACACACTGGGCTGGAGCTGTAATGGCTCTGTGTGTGTGGCAGCTGCTGAAACAAAGGCACAGACGTTCCCCACTGCAACTTAGTGCAAAATAAAAACCAAAGAAAATCTTCCCCAAACAGTGTTACCAATGGAGTTAAGAGAGGGAATCTCAGTATGACCTTTCTACCTTTGTGGTCTGCAATGTGCTGCATTTGTAGCGAAAAGAAAAACCCAAAGGGTGTTTTGAGGTTGAATTTGTCAGTTCTGTGGCTTTTTAGCAGTATGTGATCTACTGCAATGAAGAGGAAATAAGGGACATACTTCCTCTCAGTTTTGACATCCATTACAGTGTAGCTCATTTGGTTTATATTTTCTGTTTGTTTTGATTATTTTCTTTCTCTCCTTATTTCTCCTATTCTAGTGAAAAGAGCCAGCTGGGATATAACTGTTATTTTCTGAGGTAGTTACTGATGTCTTATTATGGTATTATGGAGCTAGTTCTGCTGTAGGAAACATAGGGAGATTTTTCCTTCAAGATGTTGACTGCAGCCTGCCTGTATATTTTTGTGGCTTGCTGGTAGATTGTCTCTCGGACCAAAGCTGATAAAAGGCTTCCACAGAAGAGATGCAGACGGAGCGGCAAATTTGTCCTGCGGATGGATTGCTTTGACCCTTGGTGACAGTGATGAGAGTGCTGGCCATTTGTCATGCCTAATGCCCCTCTTCAGAAACCTTGCAAAACCCATCTAGTCTTATAAATTGCTACTGAGCCCTCCAGCTCGCCCAGCAGCCACAAGGAAAAAAGTTCATGAAAAACAGAGCAGGCCCAGATTATTGCCCAAACCTGAAAGTTTCCCATTGCAGCTGTTCTGGAGTGAGGGCATAAAAATGTTCAGGTCAGGTCTTTACAACTATATTTCTAGTGCTCATGTTTCAGAAATGGCTTGTGAAACTGCTCATAAACATAATGAATATGCTTTTTTGCTAGAAACCATGCACGCGGATTCCGAGGCCTGAATGAGAATTAGAAAAGGTTAAGAATACTGGGAAGAATTAGGAACCCAGTTCAGAATAATAAGAAAGGTATTTGCAACAGACACAAGATTTTTTTTTAAATCAAGCTACTGTTTGAGAACATTTTCATTTTTATTTATTTTGATATTATGTCACTGATATCAGAACCTTTATATTTCACAAAACTTATTTAGACAGTAAGGGATGAAAGTATGCAGCAAACACAGACTGAAATAGACTAATTCTTAACAAAGTCCTGTGTCCCCATAACCTTGCTGACTATTATTTTTTTCTAATAAGACCAATGACTCAGAAAACCATCTCCAAACTGTAATGCTAACTTAAAATAACAATTTATGATACTTAATGTGAATGCAATAAAGGACTTTTGTTCCTATGAATATAATTGCATAATTATATTAACACATGTAATTATATTCATATACAATACATAATTTTTCAAAGACATATAAACTTAAGGATCAGAATCTGGACATTGCTTTTCCATTCCTTTCCTGGCTTCTGTCATCTCCTTAGCTTCTCTCCTTCCCACCCCCAGAAAAGGATAAAACCCAGTATAAAATTGCTAGTAAAACACTGCTTCATTATATGCAAACCAGCAATGACTCTTGGATGCCCACAGGAAAGAACAAGACACCTAAACTGCACTTCTGTCATGACAGCATATAAATGTACCTTCAAGAAAAGTCTATCGTCACCCAAAGAGAGTTAGCTAACTCCTCCTTTCCCTTTGTGTAGGAGACCGCTCGGAAATGGGTATTTTTCCTTGCCCTTTTCCTAGTGTTGGGCTTACTTGTGTTTCTTAGTGTTGGGCTTCCCTGCCCTTTTCTAAGTGTTTTCTTAGATTTAGTGTTGGGCTCTGCCAACACTAAATGCATTCACTGTCTCTTGTGTCATTTTGTTTGAACTGGTTGTTCTGCAGGCTTTCAGGCAGCAGCAGATCAGCTGGTGTTGCTGGTGCCTGTTTGCCTGATAACCCTGGGAGCTGAATTAGTGTCTAATTTGGTACACCCATTTTGTGTACATATGTCTGGATGAAGAATGCAGTAGTTGTCGATTCCAATGTTGAACAAGAGGAAGAAAACCAAAGTGGAAGGATAGGCTGGGATACTTGTGGTAGCATGTCACTCAGCACATTGCAGTCTCTCACTAGCACCAACCATTGTGGCATCTGTTCCATCTTAGGCGAGATGGATGAGGAGCTGCACAGCCCACACCACAGACTATGGCTGCATCTCACCAACAGGAAAAGAAGCAGAATTGGACTGTGGCTTGGACAGGCATAGAACCGAGAGAAGGAGGAAAAAGACTACTTGTCACGTGTTCGCATAAAAGAAAGCTGTTAGAAATATTTACAAGTATTGCTGACCTGGAGTACTTAAATAATATAAATTCCACCTCAAATCAGTGATTCATTTTTGTTGTTTGTTTGCTTGCCATTTCCCTTACCTTCATTTGCAGAGCTTTTAGGGCAGGTTTGAAAACTTCCCTTGACACTACAAAGGCTAGATGGTTTTTGCTTTGAATAAAACCTAAGATGTTTATGCAGTCACTGGACTCCAGGAACTGTAGCTTTAAGAAAAATGTCAAATAATGCACAATGGCTATAAAATCTCAAAAGGGGAAATGAGCAAATTTTTGCCTTTGTGTTTTCTCTGGGTAGGTAGTCCAAACTGAAAGGCAAATCCTCACAGCTCTGAAATTAGTAATACACAGATAACACTACACTTCTGACAACAGTTTTATCTTTTGCTCAACTTCCTGGATCAGCCAGCAACTACTGTTTCAAATTTTCTCCACAACATCTTTTACTACCAGCTGGAAAACAGAAAGTGATGCAGAAGAATAAGCAGGGGAACTTTGCCTTTCATAAATCTGTGCTATTCAGTATCTACATAGCATAGTGTAAGCAATGTCATAACAATGGTGTGCTTTTTAAGAAAATCTTTTTCTTCCATCTTTAATTTCTGTGACTGATTGTGGGTTGAGCTAGAAAACAAGAAGATTGATGTATTTCCTATGTTACAAATAAAACCAGAGTTGAATTTACAGTGTTTGTTTGGTCCAGATCTCAATTTTAACCACACCTAGGAACTGAAGGAAGAACCTACAGGGAAAAAAAAATTCTTGTTGCTTTTTCTTTGGGGTCTTATTCAAGACTATGCAGCAAGTGTGCTGGGCTATGCAACAAAATAGCTGATCTCCATATTTTGTTCTTATGTTCAACTTCAGTAGGTAACCAGTGTCACAGAAACTTACATTATGAGAGAATCCTTAAACAGAAAGGTTGCTGCAAGCAACAGATAGTTGTCACCAAGCTCCTGATGTTTCTCTTCTGTTACAGAAAATACCACAGACTTTTCTTTTTGTACCAAAAAAGCAAGAGCTGGGCTTTTGAGAAGGCAAGCAGAAAACAGTTACTGTGCACTTTTCTATGTATGGATATTTTCTTTTAATTCTGTACTAGCAGTAGTTGAGTAAATTTGGACAAAAGTTTAAAAATAAGGAACAGCTGTCTTCAGGAACAGACTGTGCTCTTACACATATGGTACCAGCATGCTCTTAAAGCGCAAGAAAACACAAGGAGTATGTTTTCAGATTGGTATAGTCAAGTTAGCACTATGCAAAAGTTTCGTGCTGAGCTGCAACCCATTGCATTTTAGTCAGTGTTAACAATATGTTTTTCTTGAGCTCAGCCTCCTCCTGCAAAAGGTTGACTGAGAGGGCTGGAGAGTTTGTGGTAAGTTTGGCAGTGCTTGCCTGAAACACCAGACCCTTTTGGAATACCCTGCCAGGAAATGCAGCATTTTAGTTTGGATCAGAGGTAGACTATGAATAACCTGCCAAGAATACAAAGCAAGTGGGGAGCAGCTTCCTCAAAGTATCTTGAAAGGATCAAGGTAGGAGCCCTTTCTGGGAATGGGAGTGTCCTGGAACAAGATTTGATAAGGGAGTGTGAAGATTGGAGGTAGAAGGAAAAAATTAGTGATTGGCAGCACTGATTGTACTGCCATAAACAGCTCATAACTATTTGGGGGGAATATTTATTTTATGTATTATCAACAACGAACATTGCTTTAGCAGCCTTGGTCCAGCGATGAAGAAAACACAGATATCTCTTTGAAATGAGCAGGATGATATATTTTTGTCCTGTAAGGATGACATACATTGTTCTGATGCATCTGTAATTCGAGAAGGCATTTTCTGCCTATCCCAAGAAGAGACAAAATGCCTGTCCAAGATGGGCATTTGGGAATGATGGGTAGCTTGTGCCTCAGACTTTCATGCAAGTTGGCTGAGCAGCTTTGTGGCCTCTTGAGGAAATCCTTTAATACTTTCATAAATCTTAAAATAATTGGTAAATTCGGAAAGACTGGAAAAGAGCCACTGCTATGATTATGCCAAAAAAGGGCAGGAAAATGATATGATGAATTAAAGTTTGTCACCAGTTAAGGCAAAGGAGTGGAAAAGCAGATGTGGGAGTCATTTGATAAAGAATTAAGGCATCAGACTGTAGCTGCAACCAGCAACATAATTTTATGGAAAACAGGTCTCCTCAAAGAAACCTGACTTCAACTGTTTGGTTAATAAAGGTACCTACAGGCAGACTTTAATAAAGCATTAGAATTTAAAATTCTCAACAAAGTGCTGACTTTGAGGACTTCTGTAAGCACTAATGAAGCTTGTGTACCTAAGAAGGTGTGCATGCTACCTGAGTTTCTTCTTCTTTTGTATATTCTTTGATGTCTACTAAAATTTCAGTTCACATTGAGGCTTTTTTTCCTCAGCCAAGCCTTTTAAACAAGCCGTCTCTCTTGCCACCAGGGAGTCTGTTTCCACAAAGCTATAGAAAGTTAATAGTCTTTGAGCCTTTTAACCCAGACAAAGTTAAAAATGGTTAAATGATCCAAAATTACTACAGGTTGTGGGCACACAGGCAGATGAACAACACAGTGAGTACAGAAGCCTTGTTTCCAAAGCCATTCTACAAAAATTAAAATTAATACTAAGTAAGCATATTTTGATGAATTTAAAAACAGGCCAAATGAAAGTGCCAAATGGGTACTCATACCTGAATGGAATGCAAGATGGCAAATGGAATAGTTATAGCGATAGCCAGCTATAATCTTTATAAACCAGTGATAATTTTTGTCCCCTTACAGCTCTTCAGCTACCATTTTCAAATCTATTTCTATGCCTTACATGGTGGACTATCTCTAGTATTACTAGCAGGAATAATTAGGCGCTACTGAAGATCCAACGTGCTGATATTACATGCTCATGCAAGCATTCATGTGTGTGATACTGCAATTAAAGTTGTGCCCAGGGGTAAATACTTGATTGATGAGGCTTTAGTTACTGAACCAGGTGAAGGTAACAAATTCACCTGAGGTTTGCCATGGTTTGATATGTGCAAGTGTTGATGATGTGATTTCACATACACATTGACTTCAAGAATAGGAAGGATTTTTGGTTCTTTCACCTTTGGCTTTAAGTCTATTTTATTGATATGGTATCACAGAGGGTCCTGGGATCTTCACCTTTACACCATTACAGCTCTTCCAGAGGATTGCACCGTCAGATTCGCTGAGAAAAAAGAAAAGGGGCTAGCCTATTAACGTGGTCTGGTACTGAGAAAGAGTAAAATAATGCAAAAAGAAAGCTTTTAAAAAATAATCATGTCACTGAAACTGTACTTAAAGCCCCTGTGAAACAAATAAAAGTTTTGACACATATACGTATACAATAGGTGCATATCTTTATCATTTATCAATCTTT
Source organism: Ciconia boyciana (assembly GCF_034638445.1). Classification (NCBI taxonomy): domain Eukaryota; kingdom Metazoa; phylum Chordata; class Aves; order Ciconiiformes; family Ciconiidae; genus Ciconia; species Ciconia boyciana. The sequence continues at coordinate 107,867,719 of NC_132935.1, read as the reverse complement.
TGTTCAGGTCTATGCCATCATTCCACATCATGCTGTCAAACAAGAACACCTGTGGCATGCTTTGTGCATGTGGCAAAAGTTCAGTGTAGGTTTGTGTGTACCGTAAAGAGGGGATCACATCTCTGACCTTCTTGAGGCTCCTGTTTTCTGGTTTGAATTATCTTAGTCTTCTCTATAAACTGAAGGAAATACAGGGCTCTAATTTACATAGGATTATCAGTTCAAACTTATTGTGGCAGCCAGAAATAGCTGGGATTCAAAGTTTATGCTCCCTTCCCCTGCTAAACTCTCTATGCTGCATGGTACAGAGTACAGCACAGAACAGGGTTTGTTCCTGCTGTTTAGGCAACTTTATTCTGTTAATCCAATGGAGTCAGCAAAACCAACTTTCTGCCTATTTTTTGTTATTTCAGCTTTAAAGCAGATGAATCAGGGAGAAGCAGACAGCATTTGGTCTACTGTTTCCTGGAACTCTCCATAATCTGTGTTTTTTAAGCAGATGGCTCCTAGATATGTTTTATTAGCAGACGGTACTGCTCCATAGAACCCACGTGTAGCCAGCCTGTAAAATGCAGCTGCTAATCAGGGGTTAATGTAGTAGTGCTGGCAGGGTACCAGTGGATTCCTTCATGTGAGTCACTAATGACAGTCCTCCCTGCACCAAACAGACATGCATTATGCAGGTGCCAGTCACTGGAAAGATGCTTTGCATATAATGAATCCTGTTTTCCAGGCCAGAGGTTGAGAAAAAGATATTTAGTATTCAAAAGAAAACATATTTTAGTGATATGGCAACTCTATTCACTACGCTGTCCAAAAAGGAAGAGAAGTACTTAATACTATGCTATACAGAATTTCCCTTCTTAAATTCTCTTCCTCTCTCCTTTCCATAACCTCTTTTCTGACTGTTTTCTGAGTGAATAGGTATTGCCAATATCTGCTTGCTTGTGCTGTCATAGTGGATTAGTAATGTCAATGAACTAGAAGGAAAAATGTTGATTTTTTTCCTTCTGCTGAAGCATATGCTGAATACAAGGATGCAAGACCTATATGCCAGCAGAATGGGTGGGACATGGAGGAACCGAATTTTGCTTGGCAATGCTGTGTGTTGGCCTGCACCAGGTGTAACTCCAAACTGAGTGAAAAATGCCACGTAGTTTCTCCAAATTTTGAGCATTAGAGAAGGAATCTGAATAGTGGGGAGTCAGCTGAGGTGCAGTGGAGAGTCTGCTTTTAAGAGCAGGGAAATTTGTGCAGAGGGAAAATTTGCCAGTAAGTGACACTTCTGGGGAAATTTTTAGCAACACAGAAGTTGTCTGAGTTTCTGTTCTGACATCTACAACTTCTGCGCAGTTTATGCATGACATCGTGTGTTTACTAGCAAAACATCTCATTTTAACAGCCTCAATTTAACTTTTTAACAGCCTATCCCTAAAAGGAAACCTCAAGGCTAAACTTCCTCAGATCTTCCCTTGAACTTCTTTTCCTCCTTTTCCCAAACTGGGAGCCAGGCTTTCTCTCAGTGTTTTGAAGTTCTGCCCTAACCATACTTTCATTTTGAATCATCCTCATCCTTGGGTTTTATTCTGTCAGTTTTGGGTAACTATTTCTTCCATCATTGTTAACCTGTAAGTGAAATGCTCCCCTTACTTTTTCTTTTTTAATTTTTTTTCTAACTCTCCAAAGATAGTATAAGAAAGATTGGGATTCCCTATCCTGTCTCATATATCACTTTTCACTGGGTTTGATCCAGGAACATTGCTGTCTCCCTGGCTCTTGTCAGAAGACAAAACATTCTTCATACTGTGAAACTTACAGTTCGGGCGTGCTACACATTTTCTATGTGATAGACTGTTACCTTAAGTAACATGTATTTGAAGAAATAAGGATGATATGGTATCTTGACTAGGAAATCAGATTAAAACCTTTCCTAGTACTTTTCTTTATTGTCAAAGCCAATATTTTGGTTGGGTTTTTTTTTTCCAAGTGAAAAATGCCCCCCTTGCCATAAGGATCGGCCCACTAAACTCACTCCAAGCATGCTGAGTGTGAACAGAGTGTTTCTGAAGCTTAAACAGAGTGTAACCAAGTGTAACCAAGCTGAGCACTTGAGGGAAAAAAAATCTCTGACTGCTGACAAATCTGGCTCCTTGGTGCTTCCAATATTCTCAAATGCATACTCTTGACTCCTTCTGACTTAAATTGAGTTAAATTGAGTTGGTGTAGCTTCCACTCTGGTACCTCTGATCATAGCAGACACTGGACCAAATTCCTCCCTGTGTAGCCACATTGATTTCTGTTGTCTACACTCAAGGTGCAAACTATACTGTCAATAGCAGCATGCCGTTTGTTACAGATACCATTTTAGTCTAGGTTCATCTCTCTGCTATGCCAGTGAAGACAAGCTCAGTAGCCTTGATGCTGCAAGTCATCGTATGGTACTCAGCAGGAAATGCAAAGTTGTAATGCTCCAGGACAGATCCAAATCAAACACACACATACACCCTGCACCCCACCCCCCACCCCCCCCCCGCTGTGAAGAACAAAGCCCAAGGGCAAAGAGATCTTATAGTGCCTTTGATTCTGCAGAATGTGATGACTGCTGCTAATCAGTGTGTGGGCAAATGACATCTGTTCTATTAGCCAACAAGAGGCAAGCTGTTTATGTCCTTAGAAATAAAGCAAGCATGTAGCCTTATGTCCAGGACAAAATAAAACTTCAAACAAATGGGGACATTTATAAAATACCCACTAATAATAATGATGATAAGTATTCTAACAAAATTCTGTCCCTGGATCATAATGGAGAACAAACAGCAATATAGCTGGAGGTATTAGGGGCAAAGGAAAAAAAAAAAAAAAAGAAGGAGCTGAAGAATTTGAATTGAATTGAGAAATTCAATTTGAAAATTGAGAATTTGAATTTGAATTGAGAAAAATTAAAGAAACACTTTTAGACAGGATAATGGAGCAAACAGGAAAGCTCTGAAAAGCTAAAGGTAAGTAAGCAAGTAAGATAAGAGACTGATTAGAAGCTTTCACCTCCATGACCGGAGAAGTTATCCACCCTTGGTTACTCAGCCTGCTTCAAACTTGTGCTGGACTTGTGGATGCCTGAGCTCAAATTGCGTTGCAGTAATTCTTTTCCAAGATCTACAGCAGCAACCCTGCAGCCTGAGCAAACTTTGTCCTTAGATGTCTGCAGGCACTCCCAGATAGCCTGTCCACAGAGTTCCTGTGTTTACAGCTGTGTGTACAGCACGCAAGAAGAGAACAGCCTACATATGTAAGGCTATAGATAACAGCCCGCCTGAGAAATTATCCATACTCTGAACATAGAAAGGATTTTAACTAAAAAAAAAACCCATAAGGATATAGAGAAAAGCAGTGGTGCAACTGCAACTCGCAGTCTTTTTTTATTTTTTTTTTTAATGCCAACTGCACTGTCTGCCCAAGTCATGGAATTTCCCAAAGGAACTTCATATGTCTCATCACCTCAAGGAACAGGAAATTAAATGCTCTTCAGCTCATATGAGACTGAAAGAAAAGGAAACCACTGTGAATCTGTTGTGGAAGGAGGCCATCAGCTGTCATCAGAAGAGAACTCATAACTTTTTGGCCTTGCTGCCTTGTGATTTTCTGATCATCCTTTTTAGAGATGAGCTGTAGGATATTTTATTGGTCTCTTCCAACCGGGTGGTCAACTCCGCATCATCAGATGAAGTGGTGTAGCTCCATCTCATGAGGGACACCATCAACACCTGTGGCTATGCCAGTAGGTAGTTAATTGAAATCTTGTGTGGAGTCTTCTGTTGTTGCGTCAGACTGTGTTTAAATATCCCAGATGTGGGACAAGATGTGTATCTCTGCTCTGATGAGATTGGGTGGGCAAAATGAGAGCCTTTTTAAGATTCAGAAGTTGCAGTTTTTAGTAATGAAAATGAAGAGAGAAACAAGGACAGCAGTTTTGACATCCAAATTTGGACTGCAATAATTTGGTTCTTCCTTGATGTCACTGACTCATTTTAAAGGTCCATTTGCTTGCTTTCCTACAAGATAAACTATTAAAATTATAGAGATCATAACATTCTGAATGTATTTCACTTTTATTGACTCACTTTAGAAACTATAAAGTAGAGGCTGTGCCAGATTTTTAACATGGATATGTGCCAGCCAGTGCAAATGCATGAATGATATAGTCATGTTAGTGAGTCAAAATGGCCATCGCCATATAATTTTTGCAGTCTATGCTGTAACCCCAGGAGCTGCAGCTTGGCAAGTTACTTTCAGTAGTGTGGGCAAGTTAGTCTATTGATTTTCTTCTGACAGCAAAGCTTTCTTCTGATTGCAATGTTACTTCTTTGTCAAACAGATTCAAGTTTAACACATTGGAGATTCAGGTTTAATGAAGTCTCATTTGGCCAGTTTACTACATGTTAACATATCAGCCAATTAAGACCTTTTTTCTGGTTTGGCCTTAGTGTCTTAAGGGAATTATCTACAGAAGAGAGTCTGGGTGCAAAATCATGGCATCTTGGCAAGTGGCAGACCTCTCCCAGTCTTCAGCAAGACCAGCACAACACTCCAGCTGTTATACCCTGAGCAGACAAACCTTCAAAGCACCACCAAAGGTAAATAGTTGTGAGCAGAGGAAAGAATACATTATTCTCTAGTTCACCTACTAATGTGTGTAGGAGAGGGAAGGAAAGGAAGACAGAAGAAAAAAAGTGTTTGGGGATTGCTGAACATTGTTGGTCTTAAAAAGCATCATACATAGAGGAGGAAAAAACTTTTAGAGGGGAATATATGCTGATCTCTTTGTTGTCTTTGCCAGCAGATGTGAATATGAAAGCTGTCTTTTATATTCTGAGAAATTAATAAAGAATAATCCAACTAATATGTCAGCTCTTAATTATATGATACATCCAATTATAGATAAAATAATAGCATAATGAGATTTGTGCCAAAGGAAAAAAAGCTGCTGTTTGAAAGAGAGGCTGCCTTGTTGTCCGAAGTTTTGGAGATGAACTAGAGTCATAGGCATGGACACATCCCTGTGATAGTTTTAATGTAATTGTATGCACGTACAAAAAGGGAAGCTAAACCATCTCTTTATTGCTGGTAATAAATATCAATGAGTTCATGTTAAGAATTGCCATTATATCAGAGTCAAACAAGTGTCCAAAGATTAATGGACTCTAATTTTTCCTGCCTTTCACTGAATAGCTCATAGTACATTTGTGAAAGCACACAGAAGTAGCATAAATCACGCTGCACATTATTCTACTTGTCTGTGATACATCCCAGCACAGATCTACATCCCTTTCCCTGTGTTGCCCTACCTATAAACATAGTTTCTAGATCACTGCTTCTGGCAAAGGTATGGGTGCATATGAATTAAAAGAAATTGGAAGCATTTTTGGAAACTGGGAAAGTAACATTGAACTAGGTACTAGCTGAGATGTGGGGGTGAGGGGCTGTTGCAGCAGTCTGAAATTGTAACATTTTTTATATTGCAGGAATGCAAAGAAAGATCAGGCAGTGGCCAGCCACTAACTGTGAAATCACAGATGAATTTAAAAAATCCTGCCCCTCTATCCAAAACTTAAACGGAAGTAAATTACTTCCTCAGTATAAATTAAATAAAGGCTTTCACTGTGTCAGGTGACTTGGGGGACAGGAGTGCAAGATTTCTTTTATTCACAGGTTTTCCAGCATTTAGCAGGTGCTATTGGGAAAGTCATTGCCCTTCCCAGTGTCTTAGTTTATCCACATTAGGAGGAGACTGGTTTATTTTTCAAAACACTGTATTCTTATAAGAATTATAAGATATTTTCCAGTTTGGTCCTGTCTTCTTAAAGGAAGTTTCTAAGGAAGAAAGTTCAAGTGCAAAATCATAGCAATTAGAAGAATATAATATAAGAATAAGAAATTCTTCAATTATAAGAATAAAGAGCAAAGTAGTGGTATTGACAGTGATTCTAAAAACTGCCGTGCTTTCTTTAGTTTCCTGTAGTTCTGTTTCTTCAGTCCATGAAAAAGACCATATTCTCTAAATCTTTTTTTCCTCAGTCACATAGCAATTGACTGCAATGAAACTAGACTTTACTGGACGATATTATTCAGTGTGAGTTTGTGCGGCAAATCTCACTCTTGCTTACTCAGTCACTCTAGCCCATGTTTTTCATCCATTTTACCATCAGTACTTGACTCTAAACAGCACAGACATGGAAAAAAGGAAAGTAGGTTATCTGAAATCCCTTTTTCTTCTTTTTTTTTACAAAACCAGTGTTTTAACTGAATATCCCTTTAGACACGTATTAGCTGTTGCAAACTGACAAAGAGCAAATTAAGCTGGAAATATTGTTGGAATATTTAGATAGCATTATTTAAAGTACATTAAAGTATGTATGACCTAAGCCGACTCTAACCAATTGCTCACATCTCTCTCTATATTCTTGCTTTTCATTATATGTGACAAGATTTATAGACCTTGCCTGCTGCCATTAGGCTCTGGAGCATTGTTTTACCAGCTATAACACAAACAGCATGTTGCTGATTTTTATCTTTTCTTTTTTCTTTTACAGTCTATTATTTTGTAGGACAACATCCTGCAAACAAAAGTATCACTGAGGCCCCACCCAGCCTCCATCACCTCAAATTCAGTGAAAACTCAATGCACTTAATTGTGATTTATATCTGCTAACTTCCATCTATTATATTTTTTCCTGAAGAGAAATGCCTTTTTAAAACACAGTTGCTTTAGATAATATGCAGTAAAGTAGTTGGTTTTGCGTTAATAATCAGGAGACTTAAATTACTTTATCACATGTTTAGCTTGTTTACTTCTTTTAGCAAATATGGCCAAACCTTTTTGGATATTCATGACACCTTTCCTGCTTGTTTTCTGTATTTGCTACCTTTGCAGTGACAGTGTTTCCTACACCTTCAAAGTCCAAACCCAGTAATTTTTAAAGGAATAATGCACACATTAACCTGTGAAATATCAATTGGTAATACTTGTTTCTATGACTGTGCTGCTATCGTAGCCACAATATGGATGGTATCTAGGAGGGGGAAGGAAGAAAAAACATCAGTATGCACCAGCTATTTAGCAACTGTTACCAAATTATGCTTGGGCATATCAAGGAGATTTTGAAAGTGAAAATGTCTCTACTTCGAGCTGCAGGTGAACTTTGAGCCCTGAGCATGCTGCCTGTCTTTTTCTTGAGTCAGTAAGAAGGCGTGGTGGAAAATTCAAGCTGTTTAAAAGTTAGACAAGAAAACCCTGTTATGAGGTACGAGTGCTGTATCAACAGGAAAGGCAATTCAGTCAGTGGAGATGACTCAGCTCTTTGACTTTGGCCAAGTAACCTCCCTGCGTCAAAGTGAAGTCAGTTTGAATGTGAGGGTAATAGAGCAACAAAATCTAGGTTTCTTTTCCCAGAGTTGTGAAAAGAAAGCTCAAGATATATTTGCTGTGACAACAAACATATTTTTGTTTCTAGCGGGTGATGATTTTGTGGAGATCTGTGTTTTTTCTAAAGAAGTCTTTACTTACATCCTCGCAAGAAATGCAAACAATGTGGGGGAATTTGACACAAAACAGACCTTTTTCTCCCTGTTTCTTCAAATTCCACCATCTAGGGCCCAGTATTCACTCCTGAATGCTACTCTTCATCTAGCTGAAGTCTACTTTACTTAAAAACAAAAGATGTCATTAAAATATTTCAGTGATGCGGCCATTAGAACAAGTTTGTTTCCAAATACGTATAAAAATGCTTCCAAAAGCCAGAGTATTTGCCTTTGGAATTTCATCTACCAGGCTGGAAAAAAAGAGCATAATGAGTTGTTGTGTCTGTGATAAAAAAGTGCAACCACTCTGCTGTGTAGAGAGCATTAGTACACTGCACAAATAGTGTTCTCCAGTCAAAGTATATAATATTTTTTGGAGTATAACAGGGCTCTTTTTTTGTTTCCAGAATCACCTCTCTCATAATTATATCCCATGAGTTTGTTTATTGTGGGTAGGTCTTGTCATGGTTTAACCCCAGCTGGCAACTAAACACCACACAGCCGCTCACTCACTCCCCCCTGGTGGGATGGGGGAGAGAATCAGAAGAGTAAAAGTGAGAAAACTCGTGGGTTGAGATAAAGACAGTTTAATAAGTAACGCAAAATCTGTGGGCGCAAGCAAAGCAAAACAAGGAATTAATTCACTACTTCCCATGGGAAGGCAGGTGTTCAGCCATCTCCAGGAAAGCAGGGCTCCATCACACTTAATGGTTACTTGGGAAGACAAACGCCATCACTCCGAACATCTCCTCTTCCTTCTTCCTCCCCCAACTTTATATGCTGAGCATGACGCCATATGGTATGGAATATCCCCTTGGTCAGTTGGGGTCAGCTGTCCCAGCTGTGTCCCCTCCCAACATCTTGTGCACCCCCAGCCTACTCGCTGGTGTGAGAAGCAGAAAAGGCCTTGACTCTTGTGTAAGCACTGCTCAGCAATAACAAAAACATCCCTGTACTATCAACATTGTTTTGAGTACAAATCCAAACCCTAGCCCCATACTAGCTACTATGAAGAAAATTAACTCTAGCCCAGCCAAAACCAGCACAGGTCTTTTGATGCATGCTAAGCAGCTCCTATATGTAGCTGGGAGTGAAATCTTTCTGTTTCCAAATTAAAATCTGATGAAAGATCCAGTTAATTAAATTTATAGTCTGAAAGTCACCAGTGACCTATCTTTGATTCTTGTTCAATGGTTTAATACATTTTTTACTAAGCCAACACATTTTTTCTCTTTAAAATTCCTTTGTTTCAGCAGTACTTTTTTCCTGCTTTCACTTTCAAACCAATTGTTCTCCCAGCTGAGAGGTATTTTTTCCAAAGATTTCCAGTTGTTAACTGTGCTTTTCATGTCTTTCAAAACCTCCCAGACAGTATATATATTCTCGCTTAATGCTGAAACCTTTTGGTCAACTTCCTAACAAGCTTCCTTCTGGTGTTCCAGATGCTCTTGAGAAGGTATCAGCCTGACAGTTTCTTCAGATCTGATCCAAAACCTTTCTAAACCACTGAAAAGGTTTCAAGGTGAAAAGATTGTGTTCTTCCCGATTTCTTTACAGCTTCATGAAAATTCAAATTTTGTGTAAATTCTGCATGTCTTGTGCCTGAATGTTCTTGAATTTTGCCCATCTGTATTTTAGACCATGTTGGTTTCTGGTCTGGTTAGTATTACAGAATTTGATATTGAACATTTTTTTCATAGTTTCTTGAGCAAGTTGCTTGTTGTTCAAAGGATGAGGACCTTGCTCTTCTCTCTAAAGATAATTAGAGTTTTGCAGGTATATTCTTCTGTACTAAAATGGCAGACCAACACATATTATCCTTGGAGGTGGGGATTTATGTGCAGTTGAAAATGACAAACTCAGTGCATTCTTTTCTGACAAGGGTGTCAGCACAACTATTGCTGTCCACATGGTTATTGAACTGGTACTGACAGTCTCTCAGTTCAAAAGCTACTGAAATGTTGATCACAAGTGGAAGAGCCAACATATAAGATAAAAAAAGGTGTTTATCTGCTTATCAGTTATGTCAAGAGAGGAGGATCTTTCTTTTGCAAAATAGTACTGATTAACTGGATATAGAAAAATGTAAATGGATCAGGGTTAAAGGTGGACGAGGTAAGCAATATTAGTATATATTCCAAACAACTGTTTTACTGATGGGAAAGGTTAGTCTTGGTGAGGGCTGAGCAGGAACAGACAGAGGTTAAATTAGACCACTTTTGAAAATCCTGTGCTTTAATTTTGCTTATGTAGACTTTAAAATCTTCGCTTTGAGGGTCTATCATAGTGCTTAAGTATCAAGTGCACTGCTGGTGCTATGTACATTACTACACTTCTTCCTTTATGTTTACCGGCCATTCACAGTTTGTTGAAAACTAGTATTTTTAGATGAGATGTAACCTAACCCAGTGCAATGAGCAGGAAAGCTAGACATAACTCCTAACCCAGCCATTATTTTTTCCACTGTGATGTGGTTATTTCACCAGTTTATACTTCTGATACGACAAGACTGGATGGCTCACCAATGGAAGCTGAGTAGTCACCTGTGCAGTCTTCCAGGACACTACTCATGTGACCAAGTAGAAGTAGAGAAGGTGAAAGTATGTGGTTAAATAGATTGGAAATAAGAATACACTTTGAGTTTAAAAAAAAATTTATATGTGACCAGTTTGACATGTGATGGGTAGTTTGCATATCATGCTCACTGAGGGTAAGCATTTTTCCAGCAAGCAATGCAATGGAATGAGAACTTGTACATGAAGGAAAGTCAATGTAAAGTCACAGATGAAAATCAGCTGTGGTTCATTTGGTAAGCAATTGCTCTGAGCTGAAGAAATTATTTTTTTGTCAGAAAAAGAATCAGAAATCTGACTTAAACTTTTTTTTGCATTTAGTATCCCTTTTATCTTCTATAGTCTCCTTCAGTCTTGTTTATTCAGGGTATAAGCTCTTCAGGAATGGAATTACTATACTTTTACAGAATTTTGCACAACTAAATTTTAAACCTGCTTATGGCAGACATTTTTTACGATGAGGGTAGTGAAACACTGGAACAGGTTGCCCACAGAGGTGGTAGATGCCCCATCCCTGGAAACATTCAAGGTCAGGCTGGATGGGGCTCTGAACAACCTGATCTAGTTGAGGATGTCCCTGCTCATTGCAGGGGGATTGGACTAAATGACCTTTAAAGGTCCCTTCCAGCCCAATATGATTCTATGGTATTTTTATTGTATTATTAAAGTACAAGTAATTAATCCTAAAGAATAATACCTGCAATAATGCCATAGTTTAATGCTAACATTTTTGTATGAGTAAACAACATTCTAAGTCCTTTTTTTCCAAGACTGAAAAAATAAAGTTAATTATTGCTGCATTTTGTACTTCACATCATTCCTAAGAAGCTATGACTTTTTGTTACCCTTATATTTCATTAGTTCTAGATGTTGAAGCAAAGGAAGTAGAGGAATTCCACCTTTTCACTACCTTGAACTAGTTGCTTATTACAATGAGTCCTTTGTATATTCTAAATGGGTGACAGTCACAGTGTATTGAAGTGGATCATGGAAAGAACTATATGGTTTTACCTGCCTTAGAAAATCTACAAACGAACACACAAATAGATTAGTGTAAGCAACAAAATAGCCAGGTGGGAGTTTAATGGGCCATTAAAATAAACCTTTAGGCCCAAAACCCAGCTATGAGAAACAGATGCAAGCTTCAGTGATTCACAAATGATAAGCACAATACCATTTAGCAACCGCATCAAATATACATAAGGTTGTTCCTCTGGCAAAAGATCCCAACAGACTCTTCTATTTCCCTACAGGAGACAGCAATGATACCAAAGTAATTGGAAGGATAGAAAAAGGGCTTTGCTCCACTTATTGACATGTTATATCTTCGTGAAACTGAAAAGGGTTTTTCAGTTCCTGTCCAAGGCTATATGGAGTTGGATGTCCAATAAATGGAGACACCTGAAAAGGTAACTGAAAGGCTCCTCAACTCATGTTTGCTATTCTTGTCTCAGGAAAAATTATATTTTACAATGAATCTAGCCAGATGATGTTTACAAATACAAGAAAAAAGGAAGAGCAAGGTCTAATACTGAACACTACTTTTAGAAAAATATAAAAGGAAGTCCTTTTGGAGCAATCTACTTGATTCAGTGTTTATATATATATTTTACATTTCCCTCCGCATGATTCTGCCATGGTTCAGTATCCCAGGTATGCCTGTTGTTCTCACCCTTGGATACAGGGTACTGAATTTGATATTGTCTTTGCTGATTAGAATCATCAGCTAGAACATAGAATCACAAAATCAGGGAATAGTTTTGGTTGGAAGGGACCTTCAAAGATCATCTACCCCACTCCATGGCCAGGAACATCTTTCACTAGATCAGGTTGATCAAAGCCTGATCTAGCAAAGGATACATCTAGTGAAAGACTGCATCTTGGTTGCAGTCTCCTGGGACATATGGTATGCGTGTATTCTCACATAAACTGTGTTTACACTGTAGGAAAAAAACTTGTTCCAAACTAGAAGTGACTAAGCTGATCTAGTCAAATTATGTTAAAAATGCAGCAAAGAAAAGACGTCTTAGGTTTTTATTCTAATTATCTCTAAACCTGAGTTTCACCTGCTAATTCAAAATAAAGCCCAAGTGTCTCATCTTCACTGCTACTTTAACCAAGTTTATCGAGATGAAGATCACATAGCTTTTCCCTTTTTTAAATGACTCTACTAGAATACCCCTAGCCTACACTGTAGGTGTGCCAGCTTTTAAATATTTATGAAAATAATACCAGCTGAATTGCTTTGTATTATGACAGGCATAATAGCTTGTACTCATTACCATAAATGTATGCATAAAACTTCTTAGGTTAAAAAAAGTTCCCTTTGAGGATAAATAGGTTTTGAAAATCTACTCAAAAGCCAGGTTGATCTATTTCAAATAGTGAAATCTTAGAAGGGCATTTCATCTACTGCGTGTAATTGAAATACTATATAAGGTGAAGAGAAACATTAAATGTAAAGGGGTCTGTGAAGAGTTTCACTGAAATCATAAGGACACAATAATATGAGGCACACACAAGGATGCTACTGAACCAAAACAAATGCTGTTCAGATATGGTGGATGAATAGTATCTCATGCTGTTCACATTTCCTTTCTTTTAATTGTTTTGTTAGTTTAATCATGTGAATGATTAAAGATGGGGGAAAATATAATATTGAGAATCTGCAAGTTCCATAAATCACAATGTATTTAAAAAAGGAAATAATACTCACTTCTGTGCAAAATGCAAAGTCTACAAAATCAGATCATTACACATGACAACTTTTGAAAGCTATGCTATGGAATCATTTCCAGGCAGAATATTTCAAAGTTTGTGAAGGTCAGCTTGATAGTGCAGAGTTTTCTTATTTCTCTGCTCATGCATACAAATTTTCACACTCTAGGTCAGATCTCATGAGTGATATTGGCAACCAAGTTAAGAACCTAAACACAAATTACAGTCCTCAAATCTCCCATTCAACTGCTGCATAAAATTGGAGTGCTAAAATAATGTTTCCAGACCTCTTTTCTTTTGGCTTATTTTCTAGGGACCTGGGGCTTTCACCTGTTTTCTCAGAACTACCCCAGTTTTGAAAGAGTTGAGGGTTTGTCTCTGTCACTGAAGTCATGGGTATGCCCAGCTAGCATCTCTAAAGTAATTGTTCCTTTACTTGTTCTGTAATCCCATGAGAAGCTTGTAATACGTCTAACCCCTGCAGGATCAGGTGTATTAGAAAATGCAGTTACACTTTTGTATTTTGGAATCATTAGATATGTTTCTTAGAGCAGATTTTGCATTGTCCAATCTGCTTTTTCTTTGACAGACGGAGCAATTTTTATTTTTCTTTTTTAACACGATGTAGAAAATGGAGGAGAGAGTTCTTGCACATAAAATAGCCTGCCACTTGGAGTGGGGTTGCACCAGAGTGGTTTGCAGCCCCCTCCCCACATATATCACAGAACTGCAGCATCACAGAAGGGTGGAGATTGGAAGGGAACTTTGGAGGTGAGCTAGTCCAACCCCATTGCTCAAGCAGAGCCACCTAGAGTCAGTTACCCAGGACCATGTATTTGTGGCTTTTGCATATCTCTAAGGATGGCAACTCCACATCCTCTCTGGGCAACCTGTGACAGTGCTCAGTCACCCTCACAGTTAAAAAGTGTTTCCTGATGTTCAGAGGGAACCTCCTGTGTTTCAGTTTGTGCCCATTGTCTCTCACTGGGCACCACTGAAAAGAGTCGGGCTCCCTCTTCTTTGCACCCTTCCTTCAGGTATTTATAGACACTGATGAGATCCCCCTGAGCCTTCTCTTCTCCAGGCTGAATAGTCCCAGCTCTCTCAGCCTTTCCTCACAAGCGAGATCTCCAGTCCCTTAATCATCTTTGTGGCTCTTCTCTGGACTCTCTTCCGTACATCCATGTCTCTCTTGTACTGTGGAGCCCAGAACTGGACACAGTACTCCAGGTATGGCTTCACCAGTGCTGAGCAGAGGGAAAGGATCACCTCCCACGACCTGCTGGCAGAACTCCTCCCACTGCATCCCAGGATACCGTTAGCCTTCTTTGCCACAAGGCCACATCACCAGCTTATGCTCAACTTGGTGTCCACCAGGACCCCTAGGTCCATTTCTGCTAAGCTGCTTTCCAGATAGGTGGCCTCCAGCATATACTGGTGCATGAGATGGTGCATGTGATCCCTGCACCATCAGGGATGGTACTTGAGTTTCCTACATCCTCAGAAAGTGCTCTCATCTCTTTTTGGATTATTGCTGCTACCTCTTTCCACCAGGTTCTTAGAGAAAGTCCCCTGGGGCTCTTGGGGAAAAAAAATAAATTACTTACAGGTGAGAATTTTGAATGCTTAGTCAACAAGGCATTTCTTTTCAGTATTTGCTTGGTGGGTAAGTCTGTCTTGTGCATGCACTGACCTCTGGAAGCACCTTGCTGACTGCAGGGGCTGTTGCAAATCTCACTGAAGAGGTCCATCCGTCACACATATATCTTGAATGTAAAGGCCCAAAAGTTATAAGCCAGGCATAAAACCGTGTAGAGCTGACAGAAAATACCCAGTTGACTTCCTTAACCTCTGGCTTCAGCCCTGTAGGACATGTTTCCACTGAAATCAGGGGAATTTTTCTTCGGTGGTGTGATGAGCAGAGCTGGCCACCATGAGGCAGAATTCATCACTGGGCACCGCAGAGCGGCACTTGGGGCTAAAGGGAGTGGAAGGTCCCCCCCAGCTTTTGGTGAGTTCCGTGCAGGGCCAAAAGAGTACGTTGGTGCTGGACAAAACTGTAAAATCTACTTGCAAAAATAAGCACAGGTTTCATCACTGCAATGGTAGTTGAATATTCCTACAGATTTTTTATTTTAATGTTAGTATTGCCTTGCCTTCCCTAAAATCCTTTGGAAATCCTTTAGGAAAATGCTTTTGCCCTTTAGCATCACCTGATACCTTTGCAGTAATCTTGCAGTGACCTTTCTTCCACTTAACTGGAATATTTAAACTGCCCAGACTACCACGTTGTCTTGCTAAGCAGGATTAGGGGAAGAAAAATAGCACTTAACCTTGTTTAGAGAAGTGAGATATATTTCAGACTAGAGGATAAGACCCAATCTATAATAGATGTAGTCAGGCTTGTACGTACTCAGTCTAGAGTTAAAAACAATGGTAAGCTCTCCTTAGAGTACTGCACCTCTGTGCTTTAAAGTGCTATCAGCACTGAGGAGGGAAAGAATTCTCAGGGATTAACTGCTAAGGTGCTACAAAAATAGCTGTACCAAATATACAATTAATTTTTTAGGCATGCAGACCTATATTTAAAGTACTGTATTTTTTATGATTTTTGCAAACAAAACTTGTGAGAAAAAAATGCCTACTTTTAAATAAAATCTAAGCATCGGTTTTATTTTGTTTCAAAAAAATGAGATGATCCTTATGAGTCCCTTCCAAGTAGAGATATTCTATATTCTATGAGATTTCTAATTTCACCTGTAGGTTTTTAAAGAAACAACCTAATTTTCAACTATAATCTTGACTGATAAGCAAACAAGTTGTTGAGCAAGTAAATGAAAACACAAAAAACAAATGAAGACTGTGTGTGAAAGATATGAGATGTAGTGTTAGTAACATCACCACCTGACTACATAACTCTCAACTTGTCTCACATGAGGAAAAATGTAACGTTTCCATTTTTTGTCTTTTTAAAAAAAAAGAAAAAAATCCTGCTTCTTTACATTTACAAACATACACACTCACATGCTCACATGCTCACATAAACATACAGGAACCCCTGTAATATTTGGGGTTCTTAAGGCTCGTACTTTTGCATCAGCTCAGAAAATTTTGTGTTTCCCCTAATCATTAATAAGAATGATAACGCTTATCTCTTAAAATTCATTTTGAGTACATGATCTCTCTTTCACACCTTCACGCACACAATGTAGCTGCTTTACTAAGCTGAATTTCCAGTTCATCTATTTATAGTAACAGTGGGGCATAAGCTAAATAGCATTATGCAGGTTTATGCAAATTGTTTAGGATGAAAGGGGAGCACAGGTGATGAGAAAATAAATATAGCATTGAAGGCCACCGGAAATCTGTCTTACTGTTGAGCAATGGTCTGACTAAAGGAATAGTAAACACAGCACAACCTAAAGTTGTCTTTTTACTTTTAACACCCAGCAGTTGCTACCTTAAAGAGGAGGGTAGCTCCATCTTGAGGGTTTAAACTCAGAATAGATCCAGTAACATATGTGCTGTTAATTTGACCTAATTAGTTGTTGCTAGTTGGAGGACTTACATGAAGAATCTCATTACATAGATTAGATATATAATAGAGGGAATCTTGGCCCTTGGTGGAGATCAAGTGGAAAAGCAGTTTAATATCTGATACATGCTGTTTCTGGGTACTCTGGTCTTTGCAAGGGGGTGTTAGAGGAGGTGAATCTCTAGTAAGTGTCTTCTGCGACTTAGCCTTCTGTAACAAGTTTATCTTTCTATTTGAAAAGCATCATTAAGATTTTTATTTAAAATTCCACTGGTTTTGGGGATTGTTTCCTTGGGTTTATAAAACAAGCAAAGGACTATACCTGTATTCACTTCACTGATGAAGTGCAAGTACTAATTGGCAGGGAACACACTGGTTGTCTGTAGCATGCTACGTCTTGAAACTATTGTTAGCTTCATAGTTAGAATTAGAAAACACTAAAATTAGTATAAAAGAGTAATTTTTTTCCTCCAGTGGGAACTGACTACAAATATATTACTTTTTGCTGTTGCTGATAAATTCATATTGTCAGCATACTTTTCACTCTTTTGGCAGGAGGCTCTGCAGATGAAAATATGCAAGCTTTTAGAACACTTACTCAAAACTCCCAAATGAAATCAATGTGGAGTTCTGTCCAAATCAGAAGTCCAGAAGGGAGCCTCAGGTCTGGCACTTGAAGAAGCTATTTACAGAACTGCTAATGAGTGCACTGTGATGGAAAGTCATAGCAGAGCATATCCTGAATATTACCAAGAATGAAAACTTGACATAACGAAAACATATATGGAATAAAAAAAAATCTTAAGCAACTGATAATCTTAATTTAAAACAACAACAACAAAAAGCTTTTTACTAAACTTTCTGTTCATAAATAATAATACCGTGCTTTACCATAACTGATCCAAGAATATGTGTGCAGTATAACTTAGAGATGAGCAAAATAAGAGAAGACCAGATATGGTGAATATGAATTACTATTTAATGTATATTATTTAAAAATGGATGTGTCAGAAATATGACTTGGAGTGAACTGTGGAATTCAGCTATAATTTCTGTCTTTATTTTTGCTTACATCTTGGTTTTTCCTTTTCAAGGGATTCAAGGGATTACACTAAGCAAAATGCTTGTCCTTACACACACTCTGAAATACATATAAACTACATTCCATTAGGCAAAGGAGAATGCTATAGGCTCTGAACAGAGCCATGCTCTTACCTTAGAAAATGGCAATATTAATATAAAGAGGAACAGAAACCTTCCTTGGGAAATAAGCACGGTTATAGTATCAGGGCTAATATAGCTGCAGTGAATAGCAAAACTTCCCTTGATTTCATGGAACAGGATCAGAGCTGTGTAATGTTGTCAAACATTGACAGCGTCTTGATGCTAGGCATTTGCAGAACTCCTAAAATGAGTATTGAATGCTTGACATGGAAGCAAGGAGAATTAAAAATACTTTCTTCCAAATGGTCTCAATTTTACTGAGTACGTTTTTACAGCTAAGGGATTTTTAAGACTGCCTTGGTCAATCAGATCACCTGCATAACAGAAATTGCTACCAAATCTGCTAACTGGGAAATCTTCATTGTTTGGTTGCATGGACAAGTACCGAGATGTTGGGGGAGAAGGGCTGGGTTTGTTTTCTTTTCTTTGTTTTTCTGAAAGGATTTGCAAAAGGAAACTTGTGGGAACTCAAAAATATTTGTATTTTGCCTGAGAACTGATCCAGCTTTATATAACTGTGGTTTTTGTGAGATATCGACTGTGGAGTTGGCTCAGAAAGTCTGTTAACCAAGCTGACCAGGAAAGACAAAATAATAGCTTTATTGAAGCAAACAATCAAACACAACTGCTCAGGCTATATCCTGGCCTTGGATGGGAACGTGATTCTGAAGATACCAATGTATTGAAAGATCTGCCTTACTGAAAGGAAAGAAGGGAAAAGGTTGTCTGCCGCTGCAGGCTAACGTGGTATTTCTAGTCACCACACTGCAGTGCAAAGATCCCAAGGCAGCCCTGAACAAGCTGTCTCCAGACCTGGTTACTGCACAATCATGTAAACATAGCATGAAGCCTGAGCTGGTAAGCTCTGACACAAGTGCAAGGCCATGTAATGTGCAGCTACGTGAGTTTCAGTAACTGACCTGGTACCTCTGCATGGAGCTGCATTGCACCATGAGGGTGTACTAGAGTAGCTGCATCATACCCTCTTGCGTGCTGAAAAAGAGTAGGCTCTAACTTACACATCTAAAACGAAATAACGAAAGTAGATGGTGTGAGTGCTGTGTAGGTTTTGCAGGTGGTTTGTAGTTTCTTGTTTTGCTGTTGGGTTTTTTAATCAATATATATCCCTGTTGTATACCCCTTGGCAAAGTATGCAGCAAACTGTTTTGAAGAAGGTTTGAAACCTTTCCTGTGTCATTTCCATGCTATTACCATCCACAGGCTCATGAAGAAAAAATCCTGATATTTCCCTGAGGTAACAGGGACGATGCAGTAGGGAGTGGTGAGACAGAAGCATGGCCAGATGGGGTGTGGTATTTGGGGAAGCTCCTGAGAACTGTGGCTTACTAGAGATCATAAAAGAAACAGTCAATGAATTCCTCATAAAAATGCACCAACCCCCATTCCTGAAATTTTGCCTATATAATAGTCTTTAGATGGCTCTAATTTTAGATGAAGAATAGATAAATTAGAGTTGATGCAGTACTGATGGAGGAAATGAATGACTTGTCAAAAGCTGGAACGATCCGGCTGACCTGCTATAAATCCATGCTGGCTGAAAAGCACATTGCTTGCTCACTGGAGAGATTCATTAGTATTAATATAGAAGTTCAGTAGGTCACAGAAGTCTCATGCTCTTCTGGAAGGCTTAGAACAGAAGAGAGATGTAAAGGATTCAAATGCTCTTAACGTCTGTACTCTCTGCTCAGCAGAGGACTGGAGAAAACCCGTCCCCATTCTCTGCTGGCAAATTAGCCAGTTTAACCATATTATTTTTTGGTCAAATCTCCTAATTGCTTCAGCAGCAGCCTTGTCGGACAAGTGACTTGAGGTCAAGGCCTTAATGTAATTTCCTTCTCATCTGATTTTTTTTTTCTCCAATAGATTACACAATTAAATAGACTTCTATACAGATAGAATTGTGATTAAAATAGTCTGAGTGCAAAAACACTGTATGATCCAAAGGAAACTGAGTGAGAAAAAGTGCTATTGTTAGACCTGAGCAGAAGCTAAGGCACTGGTTTGTCATTGAGTGATTAGTTATACAACGTAAATTTACCTTTGAAGGACTGAACTCTGTTCTGGGTGCCTTAGGTAATTGCTCATCTCTTAAAACTGGTTCTTGTATGAAGAAGCACAAAGGAAAAGTTTAAACCAAGAAGTTGTTTTGGAGAACAGCACTGAGGTTAAACGCTAATGTTTCCTAACAACTGAACTTGTAGGTGTTGTAAGGCTTTCACTTACTGTCGCAGGGCAAAGTTTATTTCAGCTCTGTAGTAGAAACTCTCAAGTCAAGCTTGGAGCTAAAGTTGTTTAACTGTGGAAGTGGTATATATCAGAACTATCTGTTTCATTTGTTCTCCATTAGAATGCATGCAACATAAATCAAACTTTAAAATCACAATTAATTTTAAGGAACAGTTATTACAATGCTCATGAGATCTATTCAAACAGTATTTCAGTAGCCTCACAGAAATCTAGTCTATATTTCTTGAAATAGGAATGTGAATGGAGTCCCCATATTGATTCCAAATGAAATCTGTGCATCATTTGGAAAAACATGCTTTCACTTTTTTCAAACCTTGGCTTTCCTCAAAATCTAGAAATAACGGTGAATATATTTCAGAGATCCATGAGAGAAGGAAAACACTCTGTTGAATTTTTATATTTAAGCCTGACCATTCCTACCATTTTCTGCAGGACCTCTTCTGTCCTGCCCACATCACTGCTTTTCTCTTGCTAGACACATTTCTGTGGTGGCATTAACAAGCTGTGCCTGCTAGAATGAGTCTGCAGAAATTTCTCAATAGCTTTATGCAGAGTCCTTACTCTTACTGTCAGAGGGGGTGAGAAGAAAAAAGGTTTCTATCCCTCTCTCAGATGATAGAGCATGGCATTCTGTTACAAGTAGGCAGTAGTAAATATGGATAAAAGATTAAGATCTTTGCAATGCTTACTTAGATAAAAATTAACCCAAGACAAAAATTCTATTGATGCCAAACTTTGATGATGCTTAATTCTAAAATTGTCATGAATCTGAAAAGCTCTACTCCTATGAGAAGTATTGCTTCCAAAGGTGATCTCCAGCCAATGCATCAGGCAGTGAATGCTTGAAACTGTTGGAGGTAAGGAGATACAAAAAGCAAGTACCAAGTTCAGTAAAGTAAAACAAGATGGACAGTGAAAAATAAATAATTATTAAATTCATAAGCTATATGCACAAAGTAAATAAAAATAGATGTTCTGAGACTCTGAGTAGCCCTTTAATTCAAGACTACTCCTAAGGTCCATTAAAAGGTAGAGAGACTTCTGCTTAGTGTAACCTAGACCCATATACTGCCCAACTCCCCATGAAGAAATGTTTTCCACTTCCAGTAACTCAAACAACCAGGTCAGCTTGCCTCTTAGGAAAAGGCTGAAAAAACAGATAGGTTTTGCAATGCAAAAGTTGATAAAGCTGGGCTCTAACTGCTCTTTCCTGTCAATACTACATTTATTCCCAGACTAGTCTCTGGTTACAAATGCAAGGCCATTCAACAGGAAGAGCTGGCTTGGATCTGGCCAACATCCAGAACTTTGAGGGTATTATATATCAAAACCAACCACGTATCTTCCTTAGAAATGAGCCAGAAGTGCACTACAGACCACAAAAGTGTTGTTCATAGTTCACAAAACACCAACCAGGCTGCTGTCATTTGCAGCAGATAAGTTTGGTCAGAAAATACAGCACTGTGTCAAGTGCATTCCAGCAGTTTTATAGCTGGTTATTTGCTTTAATAAAATGCCTGTTTCAGACAAAGGTTCTGAGATTCCTTTATATTTGTGACATCAGGTGCTAAAAATTGGGCTCTTCACTATGCAGGGTAGGATGAGGTATTTGCCCTGTGATGTAAAACAGTGTATAAAGGATGGAAGAGTTTCATTAATCACTGCATGGCATTTCCATATTCCTACAGCATCTAAGGAAGATGAAGCTTCAACAGTTCACTGCTTCCCCTTGACCTAGTAAGAATGGAGATGCATATGTCTCATACACATGGGCCTTCTCTGCTGTATGTATGTACTAATTAACCCAACCTGAAGTTGTAAGAAGCATGAAAATAATCTAAACCACAGGGTGCCTTGTAGGGAATTACTCACTTTCCATTTTCCCAGCAGAAAGCTGAGAGCCAGAAGAAAGAAATGATAACTGCTAGCATGACAACTCTTTCAGTGGATTGTCCCTAGGGCTGGGCAGCTAGGTGCCACCTCTTATGCAGTGTGAGATGTGAAATATTAATTTACCCCTCAGGATATATGAGGTCAGAAGAAAGCTGAGGACAGGTGAAAATATAACAGTGTGTATTTGTCTAATATAAGTGTGACTGCAGTGAATTCATGCACCATAGTGAACAAGGAGATGAATTTTATTAGCTTTCCAAGCACACTAGGAATACTGCAAAATGAAGGAAGCCTTTTTTTTTGTTAGATTTAATTTCATTTCAGTTAAACATCTCTTCCTGTTTCCAGCAGTCGGTCCAGCAAATCCAACCCTTTTACTTTCTTCCTCAAGGAAGTTACAGAAATCTAAATACCAGCTGTTTTTACAGTTCTGCAGTGTTTGAGGGTCTAAGTCACAGACTAGGAAACCGCCATGAGTGGCATCACATGAACATAGCGTAAGTAACAGCCATTGTCTCAAGTGTGAAATATTTTGAATCTGTAACACACAAACTCCAGCAATGTTGATTCATTCCCTTTTTGTAATGAGGTCTGTACAGGTTCAAAAGAACAACTGCATACTGAGTCTGGAGGGCTAAGACTACCACAAAAGACTAAAATATTAATGTAAAAAACTATGTTGCTTTAGATCATATATAAGAGATTTTTTTTAAAGCTACTTTACTATCCAGAAGTGAAATACCAACATCATTCACAGCTGTAACAAATCTTAAAGAATCCCTGCCTGCTGTTGATCTTAAGGCTCTTCAGCCCAAATCCAGAACCAGAATCTGACATCACTGACACAAAAATCAGCAATTAGATCTTCAACATACCCATGATAGTAGGATTCTGCTTTGATTCTGGAAAGTATTCCTGCACTACCTTTGAAAAGCCAAATGTTTGTGATCTATTAAAGTCTTCTATTTTGACATTTTCCTAGCCCTGATTCTTACAAATGCTTGATCCAAAGCCAAAAGAAACATTGGAGTCCTTTCTCTAGTCTTTGGTGAGTTTGGAATCAGTCTCATAATCCCAAAATTAGATTAAATGGTTACAAGAAAAGAATGAAAATTTTCTCATTCACTGCACTTTTTCCAACTGCTTCAGAGTCTAGGAGGCAAAACGAGTAAAATCAACATGTTTATTGAGACAGATAGGACTTTATTTCTCAAAGGAAGCAGGATTCACCTATATGTATAAATTTGTTTATATTTATATATATTTACATACGTGTGTATGTTTACATGTATTTCTGTGCCTTTATATATAGATTTTGTATATTTGTATAAATTTAAATACACGTAAAGGCGGGCGGTCAACACACGCCGGTCACACGGCAGCCGCAGCCCGAAGGCGTGTGTAGCTGGAGCGCCGGCGGGCCCCCGGAGCCCTGCGCGGGACGTGTCCGGCTTCCCTAGCGGGCGGCGCGCAGGCGCCTCTCATTCCCCAGCCCCGGTGAGAGGCTCTCGGACGTGGGAAGGGGCTCGTCCTGCCTTTCCCTGCCCCCTGCTTTCTCTCCGGCCCCTCTGCCCCCCTTTTCCTCCTCTTAGCCCAGTCCCCTGGCAGGGTTTCATTATTATTTTTTTTCCTTGTCGTTATTGTTTTGGTTGTTATTTTTTTTTAAAGGTTGCCCACTGCCCGGGAGCCCGTTTGCCACCCGCTCTCCGTAGCTCCTGCTCCTCCAAACAGCGGTATCTGAAGGAAGACCCGCCTGTTGATTATCCCCCACTCCCCTTCTTTGCTTCCACCCACCCTCTGCCCCCACCCATCCCTCCGCTCGATTTCAAACCTTTGGATGGTGTTTTGGTGTCATTAGGGGATTAACATCCCTGGAGCACCAGGGGAGGAGGAGAAGGAGGAGGAGGGTGGAGGGGAGAGAGAGACAGCAGGCAGGAAGGTTGGCACATTAACACGAGTGAGGCTCTCCTCCCGCCGTCCCAGCCATTCCCCGCTCCTTGGTGGCAGCGGAGGGGGGCGTTTGCCGGCGCCGCGGGTTGCGGCCGGCGGCTGGCGGGCTGCGCCCGGTGCCCGCGTCCGCGGAGCTGCGGCGGCGGGGGCTGCCGCCGGGCGTGCGGCCGCGGCTCCTGCTCGCAGCCCCCCTCTCTTTTATGAGCAGCGAGGCGGAGGAGCGGCAGCGGGGGACACCAGGAGGAGCATTTCTTCCCCGGGGTTTATGAATGGCACTGACATGGAGGAAATACCGTTTCAGAAAGTCAAGACCAAGAGGAAGAAGTGCTGCCACTGCTGCTGCTCCCCGCCGGCTGCCGCGGCGGCGGCAGCCGGCCTGGGGGACCCCCCTCCCTTGCTGCTGCTGGATGCCATCGCCTGCGAGGACGAGTTTGACTGCAAGGAGCTGGAGGCTCTCTTCCAGAGCTACAACCTGAAGCTGGAGCAGACGTCCACCCTCAAGGCGCTGGCCGTCCTCATCGTGCTCACAGCCAGCCTGGCCCTGGTGGAGCTGCTCTCCGGCCCCAGCCTGACTATCTCCAAAGGCTCGCACCCGGTGCACTGCATCATCTTCCTCTCCCTCTTCATCGTCACCAATGTCAAGTACCTGCAGGTCACCCAGCTGCAGCAGATCGTCAAGCTCACCTTGCTCTTCAGTTTCACCTTCTCTTTCCTCTGTTGCCCCTTCTCGCTAGGCGCCTACGGCATGGAGCCCCCCAGCGCCCCCGAGCAGGGCATGTGGCAGCTCATGCTGGTCACCTTCGTCTCCTACTCGCTGCTGCCCGTCCGGACCCTGCTGGCCATCGTCTTCGGGCTGGTGGTGTCCGTCTCCCACCTCATCGTCACCGCCACCTCCGTCAGTGCCAAGCGGCAGCAGCTCTGGAAGACGGTGAGAGAGGGCCGGGCCGAGCCGGGCCCTGCAGCACTGCACAGCCGCGCGGTGCGTGCCGGGCGGGCGGGGAAGCGCGGAGAGGCGCGGAGCGCGTCCTGGGGAGCGGCGGAGGCTGCATGCCGCCCCCCGCGCAGCCGGCCGGGGAGGCGGCGGCGCCAGGCGGTGACTGGGGAGTGCCTGGTGTGTCCCCGGCGGGGAAGGGGCGAGCACGCACCTGTGCTTCAGGGGATGTCGGTAGTTCCCGAAAGTTTCCGGGAGGCAGGGGGTACAGGGCGGCTCCTGGGAGACGGGACCTCTCGGCTTTGTCTCTCGAAGGAAAACCGGGGAGAGGGTAGGGGAGCCAGCAGTAGCGTTTCCACGCTGGCGCAGGTTCAGGGGCACCGCATGCACAGTCAGTGCAAATCCAGCGCGTATAAATAACACCGCTTGACTCAGTACAAACTTGGCATAGGCAATAAGCTGCGTGTGCTAATAACACTTCGATCGAGCTGATTCGTATCCTCGCTGTCTCTCTCAGCCGTGGACCCTTCGTGCCCACAGCCCATTTCAGGGGGGCTCTGCAGAAACGATCTGAAATAGGTGGGACACTCAAAGGGGGCAACTCACCTCGCTGTTCTCGCAGCGAGCGAGGCATTCCCCCTTCAGTTTCCCCAGGGCAGCTGCTGCCCCCTCTCCACAGACATTACCTGCTGTATCAGTGAACTTCCTAGCGGTTCCCTTTCCCCTCTGAATTAATCCAGCAAAACCTCCCCCTGCAGCGGGCATCTTTGGAAACGTGCTGCTGCACTCTCCCCCCTCCCCCGAGTAGCTATTTATAGCCCTGCAGGGCTTTCTCCAGCTCCCGTGGTCTGATGGGCCGCACTGGCAGGGGGAGGAGGATGAGATTGCGCGTATGGGAAACGCTGGGGCTGGGAGTCGGGGCTTGCTGCTTAAGGCTCTGTTATGTCGTGCCTCTGAACCACTGGGAAAGAGAAATGGAAAAATTTTTGTGTCGTCCCTCGTATTGCATTGATTATGTCAGCTCTCAGGGGAAGCACACGGGTTCTGGGGTCTAGATTGGTGTTAAATAACAATTTAATGAATAATTGAATTACTTAGTACATTACTTCTGCTGAATCCTGGTATTATTCTCCATGGCTCTGTAAGGCTATGCTGTGACGCTAGGATGCACACAGTTGGCATGGGCATAAACACTGCCATAAGCAGAATTGTGCACCTTTGTGCCCAGAACTGTGAATTCCTTCATCCTCCTTACATGCTCACACAGACACACACACCCCAGTGTGACATACATGCACATAATGGAGATATACAGGGACAATCACAAGAGTGGGGTTACTAAGACAAACAGGATTATTCATGGCTTCACGCTGCTGAGCTGGTGGACAAAATAAATTGTATATTTTGAAGGGGAAGAGAGAGATAAGCTGAGCTTTATGATTTACCCAGATAATCTGATGGTCTATTTTTAAATGCGTGATTTAGAGTTTCCATGAGAGGGAGAGTTGATGAAAAGCAGAAGCACTGAGAGGAGCCTTCCTTAAAAGCATTCAAAAGGATGCTAAAAACACTAGAGTATTTCTCTTTGAGTAGGTCTGAAGATAGATATTTTTACAGGAGTACCAATTAGTCCTTATGGGAGACCAGGCTATCCTGGCTGCCCTGACACAGAGGCAGATTTTTCTTGATGCCAAGCTGCAGCTCAGTGTGGCACCTGCTGTTCTAGATGGACAACATGAAGAAGCTGACAGTAAAGTCTGCTTGCTAAATTATCTAACCAGAGGCTTGAATGTGAAACATTTTGAAGAGAGGAAATCTGGTAATTTACTTTTTTTACACTAGTTTAACTCAGTTATTCAACAGGCGAGAAGCTGGCTTAAAAATACATAGAAATAGTTGACTAGTGGCTGATGTAACACATGTATGTTTCTTCTTCATCACCCTCTCCCCCCCCACCACAGTAATTTCAGTAATTTGTATGCAGTCCCTAGAGCAGTATGCTTGGCTGATAACAGGAGGCAGAAACCAGCTCTGAGTCTAGCAAAGTAACTGGTCTGTGAACTTGTGTCGCACAGAAATGCACATTGATTTGTCGCATATTTACAAGCAAAAAGTCTCCTGATTTGAAGACTATCTCTGTGTATGCAAGGGACTCTTCCTTTACAAAGAAGTTATTTTTTCTTTTCCAAAGAACAATTTCACAATGGTTGGAAATTTAAAGCCATGTAAAGGCCGCATCATCTGAATTTTATTTGCCTGGCCTGCGAGTAGCCCGAGAGTAGCCCAGCCTTTTTTGTAAAGGCTAGAATGGATGCTGGCTTGCAGTTTGGATCTGCTTCCCAGCCACTGGATTGTATCATGACCATCCCAGTGCTTGTAGACACAGCATGCAGTCAGCCTGTCAGGGAGGCTGGACTGCTCTATGCAGAGCTGCAATAGCGTGAATGGCTCTGTTCTTTCTCCCAACCTCTTGCCCCCTAGCCCTGAGCAAACGCGTGAATTTAAATCTTTAAATAGAAATATGCTGTATCCAGAAATGCAGAAGCACCTGCACCAACCACTGAGACCAGTGTTCTGTTAAAGAAGCCTTTGATTTTTGGGTGATTCAGGCAGGGAACCAATTTTATTTTTGTTTACCCTGAGCTTTAAGAGAGCGCAGCTCTAGTGACTTCTATTGAAGCTAAACTGGAGAGTTGTCAGCAAGACCAAGCACTTCATGTTGTTTCAAGTTAAACCCATTAAAAAATGGGCATAGCCAAGCTAAGGGGGTTGTTCTGAAGTGGGCTTTTGGATGTACATCTTCTACTCCATGCTATCCGAGGAATCACCATATGCAAATCTTTGAATGTCAAAAGCCTCACTGACTTCAATAGTGCTGAATCAGACCCTGAGTGGGTCCCATGGCATGCTTAAAATTTGCATTTGTGTAAATGTGCAAACACTTCAGCATATGAAAATCAATAGATCATTGTGGGGAAAGTTTGTTATGAGGTCTATGCAGTAAAGCATATTTAATTTGCAAGTGATAGTTTTCTGACAGCACAGTGTTGTCAGCAGGTGGTCTGTGGAGATCACAGGCTCATTTCTTCTAGCTCTCTTGGTCATGTCATGTCATGTTGGAGTTGAGACACAGGTATGTATAAAAGCAACAGGAGAGGACGAACGCAAGTGCAGAGAGGCAAAGAGAGCCGGGGGAGTAATGTGGCAGGATTTGAGCTTCAGCTTTCCACTCAGTAGCTAGTTTTTCATCAAATGAAAGATTCCTATCTGCTAATCTGTCCTGCTCATTTCTTAAGAGAAATGTAGTAATAGATAAAATATATATATGAATAGTGGAATATTAAAAATATGCAAAGTACTTGTGGGCAACCTTGACCCCATTTGGAATAAGTTAATGGCAAAAGGCATGCTGACTGCACAGCTGGTTTTGCATGCCTTAATTGACACTGTGATAAAGATGTAAATAGTGTATATAACCAATAGCATATTGGTCACGTTAGTCAGACTCTTTCCCTTCCTTCAGAGTCATGGAACAAAATGCTCATGCCATATAATGTGACTAAGTATCAGGTGGCTGAACCTACTGGAGACCACCTGGGACTCTAGACTTCCCTGTGCCCCCCCAGCTTCCAGATGTATGTTAGGTGCTTCAGAGCACAGAGCAGTTACAGAAATACAGAACCCTGCCCCAAGGAGCTTAGTCTAATTTTTGTTGTGATACAATGAGTGGGTGTTAGAGACATGAAGGCCAGATGGGGTGAGGAAGG
Source organism: Ciconia boyciana (assembly GCF_034638445.1). Lineage (NCBI taxonomy): Eukaryota > Metazoa > Chordata > Aves > Ciconiiformes > Ciconiidae > Ciconia > Ciconia boyciana. The sequence goes on along the minus strand of NC_132935.1, from coordinate 107,839,285 downwards.
CAAAGGCTGCTTAATCACAGAAATTACTCAGTCATGGCATGTGCACAGTTTCATGACTTACTGTTAAATAACTTCTTTTGTCCCTCTAAATATTTTTGTCCCCTTTTTTTTTTAAAATGTGTGCTTATTTCCAGAAAATTCAAAAGCAAATCATACACCAACAAAGTGTCCTCACACATTGCAGAAATCTTTGTCAAAGAGCAAATCTTTTGTGAAAACCAAGGTTCCAACATACATAACAAAGAGCAGAAGAAAGAAAGGTGCTATCATAAATAAGTGAAAAAAATATTTTTTTTTCAGCAGTGTGGTGAAATAAATGTTGTAGTATTTTTCTGACTGTATTTAAAACTGGTTTTATGCATGCATTTATTTATCTGTATGATTAGCACTTTTATTGATTCAGCAAGTACCAAAATTGTAGTAGGGAATGGGTAGACTATGAAAAGGATAACGTGGAGAAACTTGTAACAGTTATTTAAAATAATTTATTTAATACTTACAATTTTATTTTATCTTAACTCTTTGCAGGTTAGTGTGATAATAGTCTGGAATATCACAAGGAATTATCATTATCATGCCAAAGTAAATGTTATTTCTGCTAATGTTTAAAATGTAATTAATGAACACATCACTGACAGAACTGTTAATCTCCACACTTTTGTCTCTCACACATAAGGTAATGTCTAGCAGCCTAATAAAAAGGGTTGCAAATCAAAGACAGCTCAGCTCCATTGTCATTATTATTTGGTGCAAAGCTCAGGTTTTCTCCTTCATGCATATAAAGTACTTCTGAGGAACTGTACTAGTTCGTTTTCTGTGGTGCTTTTCAAATATTAGTATCAAGAATATCTCTAGTATTGCAGACATATCTATGCGCTAATAATCTGTTTGAATTCACTGTTTTCCTCTCTTTCCAAAGATTGGGACCACTGTTCTTAGAGATTCTTAATATCTGTCTGTAACTCTTAACTTCAAGTTGACATTTAGTCCATATTAAAAGATTGGTAGGTTTTTTTTTTCCTAGTTAAAGTGGGATTTTAATCTTCATTTGTGGCATGGGAATTGCCAGGTATTGACCACAGTCGTTTTACCTAGGGGCTGAAGTGTAGGATTCTCTATGGAATGTAGAGCTCAGTGTCTTTTTCCACATAGAGATTAATATGCTCTTGGCTTCCTGAGTCTGCAAACTGTTGACACTGCTACTCTTCATGGGTTTCCAAACAATAACAGCATGCTGATGGTTCTGCATGACTGAGAAACAAGAAGCCTTTGGGAAACTGTCAAGAATCATACAGGCCTGGAGAAACAGTAAATAACAAATAATTTATCCGATAAGTTTAGTTGTTTTTCTCCTACTTAACAGGCTGGGGAGAATGCAGCTTCCCTCCGATGAATGTCACCATATTCACAATTTTATAAGAATTTGATTTTTTTAGTAGCAGTTCTTTGCAATGATTTGTCATATGACCTTTGTATGGACACCTGTGGCTAGTGTAGTACTGTTTGTATTGCAGTAACACCTGTGGGTCCCCATGATGGACCAGATGCCTGTTAACTAGTCCAGTGAATAACTACATGCCAAAAGGACAGACCTTCTCCTTGGCTCCACCTCTTCCTCTCCCATTCTGTACTTTTAGGTTGGAAAAAACTTCCCATGGAAATGTACATTGAATTTGCTAATGGTAAGCTCTGACTGACTTGTCAAACATCTCTTAACATATCTTAGTCTTGCTATGCTCAAAATCTTGTTTATGGACAAAGAGGAAATGCATTTTATATAAAGCTAGGAATTTCTTTTTAGTGTAATTGAAATCTTAACCAGCTAATCAAAGAATTATTAATAGGCTAGATCCCATTATTACCGAAGAAAAAGAGGGCTTCTATGGAGAAAATGTTTTAATAATAATAAAGCAGCTAACACTGTTATACACTCACTCAGTTTCTACCCTCTTTCCTTGAAGTTATGCTTACCCTTCCTCTGCTTCTCCAAGTCTTAAGATTGGTGGCTTCATTCTGCTGGTGGTGTTATCTCTGTTGGCAGCATCTGGAGTCCTTCACTGGAAGGAGGGGGATGTTCATGTCAATGTTTTCTTATTCTTTGCTCTAGGGCCCACTTGGGGACATTTTTATAAGTTTGCTAACATGCATTTCTCTTTCTATGTTGGTCTACAGCTCCATGTTGCATCCAAATTTACTATATATGGTTCCTTTTATGTATGTTAGATACTTGTTCTTTGTTGTCTTTGTTACACCTAAACCCCGTTTTGTCCATCTTCAGGTCCACATTTCTTTAACTGACCATTGGTGAGTTATAGCTTTTTTATAGCTATGGTTGTTGTCTTCAGTACCAAGCCTATGCCCTGTCTTTTGTAATCCCATGCTTGTACTCCTTTACACCATCTCCTGTGTCTCCATTTCTCAAGGCCTCTGCTATGTTTCCACAGGCCTATATTTCTACATACTACATCATTATGTTATAGTCATAAAACTGTTGTGCTAGCGTACAAAGATAAGCAAAAGTAACACAAATTAACTACAGACATCTGGTCAATTAGAAAAAATTGCTGTTATATCTAAACCAGGTAAAACAAAGTGCAGGGAGGTCAAAAAAGTGTAGCCTGAGAAGCTAAACTTTTAGCCCAGAGCAAGCCTGACATGCCTCAGTCCAGAGGTCTTGCAAAATCAGTACAAAGCTTATGGCTTTCCATATAGCAATGGCAATACAGTAATAGCAATGGCAATACAGTATTACAGGGCTATATGGTTGCTATATGGTTAATATGTGTATGATTTAGACTGTCTCCATGTGTCGTATTATTGCTTTCATTTTAATGCTAACAAAGTGGGCCAAATGGTGGCTTCATTTCAAAATGGTAAAATTTTATTGTCTAGACCCTGGTTAATAGCAAAACATTGCACGTAATGTTAGTAATTAGGGACTGTATTTAATTTACATATGTACTGTGTGAAAAAGCAGTTTTCATATGTGTTTGTGCAGCTCTGAGCTCAGGGGGTCCCAGTTTGTGTTTAAAGATCTTTGAGGCTTCTATGGGATAAGTTATTGAGGGTTTCTATTTCTTTCTTCCTTCATTTCTTCCTTCCTTCCTTTCTTTCTTTCTCTTTCTCTTTCTCTTTCTCTTTCTCTTTCTCTTTCTCTTTCTCTTTCTCTTTCTCTTTCTCTTTCTCTTTCTCTTTCTCTTTCTCTTTCTCTTTCTCTTTCTCTTTCTCTTTCTCTTTTTCTTTCTCTTTTTCTTTCTCTTTTTCTTTCTCTTTTTCTTTCTCTTTCTTTCTTTCTTTCTTTCTTTCTCTTTCTCTTTCTCTTTCTCTTTTTCTTTCTCTTTTTCTTTCTCTTTTTCTTTCTCTTTCTTTCTTTCTTTCTTTCTTTTTCTTTCCTTCCTTCCTTCCTTCCTTCCTTCTTTCTTTCTTTCCGTCTTTCTTTCCGTCTTTCTTTCTTTCCGTCTTTCTTTCTTTCTTTTCTGAACATGTAGTTTTGGATATATTCAGTGCTAAACTCATATGAGAAAATTTTGAGAAAAAGGAATAGTTGTCCTTGATGTGATCTGCCATTTCTTCTTCTGGATTCAAACTTCTAAATTTTTTTTCCCATCTTGTTTTCCCCAGTTATTATTATAGTGCAGTGCCTTGCTGGACAGAACCAGTGTAATACCTCATCTAGCTAGTGCAGGTTTCAATTTCTTTTCGTCTACTTTAAACACAGCCCTGAACATCTGCATGTCTATATTAGATGACCCTTACTAACTAGAGCAGAAGTTTTCTTTCTAGCTTTTTCTTATCTCGTTCTGTCAGTTAGATGCATTGCATTCTTACAAGCTAAATTCTGCTGTTGCCATTTCAGAAAACATCAGCTAGCATAAAAAGATGTTTTCTGTCTATCATGGTTAGTTTTTGTCTTGTACTTTCTTAGATTCAAAAGGCCATATACTCCTGTCTTCCCTACAGGAATAAAGTAGTACAAAACATAACTAAATGCAGATGGCATGTATGGAAAGAGGGAGATGAGCCAGAATAGCATCATTCCTTGTTTCTTGTAAGCTCTTGGTTGTGCCAATATGGAATAATTGTTAGAAAGTCTTTTATGAGTGTGGCAAAGAGATGGCATGGTTTCATGCAGGCTTCATGTTCTGATTAATTTATAATATGTTACAAGAGAATTTCACCTAGGACTTAAAATGTTCATGGTTTATAACTCTTGAACATTGCTGATAGGAAGAAGTCAGGCAGTATTAACTCCTGCAAGACCCTTGCTGGTGGGAAGGGGAGGAAGCAGTGCAAGCGGAAGAGGCTGGTTAAGCTTTGGGGCTGAGCTCTGTCTTTGGCTTGCTGTGATGGATGGCTCTGAGAGACCATCAAAAAGTATAATGGAACCCATATATCTTGTTTTAAAATTTCTGAAGTATGTGATTTCCTTTCTTACTTTCTTCCTCTGGGAAACTTTTCATGGAATAAATCAGCTTTGCTTCAAATTTTTAAGATACATACCTGGAGGAATTTGAGGAAACAACATAGTTATACTACTCTGTCCACCTGTTGTTCTGTATTTGGAATAACCAAAAACAACAGCACTACCTTTCATTTACTCAAGTGTAATCTGGGCAAAGCACTTCCTTTCAAGGCAGGTTAATATATAAATTTTAATTCCTATAAATGTACAATAAATATAATACGGGAGTATTTATTCTGTATGAATTTTCCACATGAGCTGATTCCTGAAAGAAATAAATTCACCAAACACATTATATATACAGAAAAGCTGTTTTCTCCAGCAGAATTTGAAATAGTGAAAAATGCCAGAAATGTGGATCTAGTATGACTCTAAGGCAGGCAATAAAGTGTGACAAAGCTGTAAGAAATATAGTTATTTCTTTAGTTGTGGTTCAGGAATAACAGAAGTCCTTTGTCATCCAGAGATGCACGTTGCAATAAATCATCTAAGTGTGGCTAATAGGAAAAATGTTATAGAACAATATTCCACTATAACACCACCTTTCAGATGTTCGTTCTGGAGCAAGGTGTTCATGATTGGATTCAGTAACAAGTGGTTGTGCATCCTCCTATACAACTTTATAGAAGTTAACATAATTAACTGTTCTTTACAGTGGTTAGCACATAAAATTAAGAGGTGCTTATAGCCAACCTGACAGGGTTTTTTTTTGTATAGGTTGCTCATTCATACACTACAATAGCAGAGAAATATTTTTTGATTTCCATAAATCTGCTTATGATTCTCTCTTAGAAGATGAAAGTAATTATCCACCCACACAAAATTAGGAAATGATATAACACTAATAAACACCGTTGTAAAAGAGATTTACATAAAATATATCCTTATTTTGAAGTATCAACAGCCTGAAAAAGAATATTGTGCTTGAGCAGAACTTGTGAAGTTTGTTCATATGAAGTTGAAATGATACGAAATGTCATGAAATGATAGAGTTTTTGATACTTGGAGAAGCAAGGAGGGGAGTCAGCAGAACTGCCACCTTAGACTTCCGGAGGGCAGACTTCGGCCTGTTTAGGAGACTGGTCGAAAGAGTCCCCTGGCAGGCAGCCCTAAAGTGCAAAGGAGTCCAGGAAGCCTGGACATTCTTTAAAGAGGAAGACCTAAAGGCACAAGAGCAGGCTGTCCCCACGTGCCAAAAGACGAGGCAGCGGGGAAGAAGACCGGCCTGGCTGAATAGAGAGCTTTGGCTAGAACTCAGGAAAAAGAGGAGAGTCTATGACCTCTGGAAGAAGGGGCAGGCAAGTTAGGAGGATGACAAAGGTGTAGCGAGCTTGTGCAGGGAGAAAATTAGAAGGGCCAAAGCTGAGCCAGAGCTCAATCTGACTACTGCCATAAAAGGCAACAAAAAATACTTCTTCAAATACATTAGGAGCAAAAGGAGAGCTAAGGAGAATCTCCAGCCCCTAGTAGATGGGGGAGGGAACACAGTGACCAAGGATGAGGAAAAGGCTGAGGTACTTAATGCCTTCTTTGCCTCAGTCTTTAATAGTAGGGACAATTGTTCTCTGGGTACCCAGCCCCCCAAATCGGAAGATAGGGATGGGGTCCAGAATGAAGCCCCCGTAATCCAGGGGGAAATGGTTAGTGATCTGCTACACCACTTAGACATTCACAAGTCTATGGGGCCTGAGGAGATCCACCCAAGAGTACTGAAGGAACTGGCAGAAGTGCTCACAAAGCCCCTTTCCATCATGTACCAGCAGTCCTGGCTAACCGGGGAGGTCCCAGTTGACTGGAGATTAGCTAATGTGATGCTCATCTTCAAGAAGGGCTGGAAGGAGGACCCGGGGAACTACAGGCCTGTCAGCCTGACCTTGGTACCGGGGAAGCTGATGGAGCAGATCATCCTTAGTGCCATCACACGGCATGTAGAGGATAACCAAGGGATCAAGCCCAGCCAGCATGGGTTTAGGAAAGGCAGGTCCTGCTTGACCAACCTGATCTCCTTCTATGACAAGGTGACCTGCCTAGTGGATGAGGGAAAGGCTGTGGATGTTGTCTACCTAGACTTTAGTAAAGCCTTTGACACGGTTTCCCACAGCATTCTCCTGGAGAAACTGGCTGCTCATGGCTTGGACGGGTGTACTCTTCGCTGGGTAAAGAACTGGCTGGATGGCCGGGCCCAAAGAGTGGTGGTGAATGGAGTTTACTCCAGTTGGTGGCCGGTCACAAGTGGTGTTCCCCAGGGCTCTGTGTTGGGGCCAGTCCTGTTTAATATCTTTACCAATGATCTGGACGAGGGGATTGAGTGCACCCTCAGTAAGTTTGCAGATGACACCAAGTTGTGCGGGAGTGTTGATCTGCTTGAGGGTAGGAAGGCTCTACAGAGGGACCTGGACAGGCTGGATCGATGGGCTGGGGCCAATTGTCTGAGGTTCAACAAGGCCAAGTGCAAGGTCCTGCACTTGGGCCACAGCAACCCCATGCAACACTACAGGCTTCAGGAAGAGTGGCTGGAAAGCTGCCCAGCAGAGAAGGACCTGGGGGTGTTGGTTGACAGCTGCCTGAATATGAGCCAGCAGTGTGCCCAGGTGGCCAAGAAAGCCAATGGCATCCTGGCTTGTATCAAAAATAGTGTGGCCAGCAGCACTAGGGAAGTGATTGTGCCCCTGTACTCGGCACTGGTGAGGCCGCGCCTCAAATACTGTGTTCAGTGTTGGGCCCCCCACTACAAGAGAGACATTGAGGTGCTGGAGCATGTCCAGAGAAGGGCAATGAAGCTGGTGAAGGGTCTAGAGCAGAAGTCTTATGAGGAGCAGCTGAGGGAACTGGGGTTGTTTAGCCTGGAGAAAAGGAGGCTGAGGGGCGACCTTATTGCTCTCTACAGCTACCTGAAAGGAGGTTGTAGAGGGGTGGGGGTCAGTCTCTTCTCCCAGGTAGCTAGTGACAGGACGAGAGGAAATGGCCTCAAGTTGTGCCAGGGGAGGTTTAGACTGGATATTAGGAAATTTTACTTCACTGAAAGGGTTATCAAGCATTGGAAACAGGCTGCCCAGGGAAGTGGTTGAGTTGCCATCCCTGGAGGTATTTAAAAGACATTTGGATGAGGTGCTTAGGGACATGGTGTAGTGGTGGTCTTGGTAGTGTTAGGTGTATGGTTGGACTCGATGATCTTAAAGGTCTTTTCCAACCTATACGATTCTGTGATTCTGTGGTTCTGTGAAGTTGAGAATAGTCCTATGCCTTCTAAGTATAGAATGTCTTTCTTTGTGTACAGAGTTTGAGTTAATCTGTATAAAATACGATGTGGCAAAATGAAGCTTTGAGATAAATTGATAAATGTTTATCCAAAGGTGAAGGATATAGAGCTGAGCCTCATTTCAATTTTAAACAACAAAAAGAATCTCACAGGGCTTTGGGGAGATTTATGTGATGTGCCAAAAATTATTCTTGCTGTAATAATTTCATCCCAGAATGATTTAACTAAAAGGGCACACCATTTAATGTGAACTATGTAGGAAGTCAGGATCTGTTTGTTTACCTCATGACATGAAAGTAGTAATGGCAGTGGAAAGGAGCCCCTCCTTATGGGCAAACAGGCCCGTAAGAGAGAAGCTATATCAGGATCAAATTCCCACTGTTGCAGGTTGTCTCTGCAGCCTGCTCTGCAGACTCCTGGTCACCGCTGTCATGGCTGTCAAAGATTTGGATACTACTCCTCACCTAGAATTATGAGTCACAGAGCTTAGATGCTATGCTCTGGAAATTGAGGATGACCCCTCACAGATGTCCTGTGTGATTCCTGGTCCTGGACTCTGCAACCGTTGTGCTGATGTCTCTACTGATCCATGCTGGTTTAATGCAAATCAGCTGTAGCAGGGCTGTGGGAGTTGAAGAAGCCTAGTTTTTAAGTCCATGGTTGAATTAGCTATGATGAGTACTCTATCTCTCATTCATCTATGCTTTGAAATATGAGGAATAATGTTGCTTTTCAAAACAGAGAAACAAACTGAGCGTTATCTCCATGTTCAGTGAGTTTCCCGTTCCCACCCCCAGTTATGTAAATGATAGTGGTGAATGATAGTTGCTTGAGTTCCCCCAGATGGAAAGTTTACATTAGCTTATTTGGCCTTCTCCATGCAGCCCTCTTTCTATTTTAGGCAGCAGTAGATTGAGGAGATTGCAGCCGAGTTAATTTGCCTCATCTGTTAGTCAAAATAAACTGCTTTATCAAGTCCATTTCTTCTTGCTTACGCTGTTAAAAAGATTAGTCTGATTTTTCCCTTTGAAGAGACCACAGCCTAAAGAGGGGATTCCTGTTCTAAACTACACTTCACATTATCGGTTAATATTAACACAATGGCTGAAATGTCTTTGGTAGGAGGGTAATGTGCTTTTCTAACTGAGAGCGCATGCTCTTCTTATAACAGCTTCTGGAATATCCTTCACTGAAAAGGATGATTATGTTTAAGAGGAGAGAACAAGCTTCATTTGCTGGTCTGTTAATCAGTTCCAGTGCTATTGCTAAATTCGAAATTGAGAAGAGAGTGACTGATAAAATTGTTTGGCATGGCTTTTTTATCTTAACAACATTATTTCTAAGCCTTATTTGATGTCTGACAGAAACATTAAGGGAATCGTGAATGAGTTCCTGAACACCCGCTGACTATTTAGTGCAAATCTTATGTGTAGTTAATATATTTATTTGGTGGGCAATGTATAGGGTAAGCTATAAGATTTTCTTAGTTTGCCTATGGGCAAGGGACATGAAAAATGCACCTTTCTTACTCTTGGGTCTTAGGAGAATACGCTGAAAAATTTTACAGTTGGTATTTTACAGTTAGGATGAATGGAAGTACTGAAATGGGCAATAACCACTTGGAAAGCTATGAATTATTCTCTATCCTTAACTGATATTTTTGTAGCATTGCTAGTTTATCATCAGAGGACCTAATAACTAAAAAAATGTTTTCCTTGCTTGCTTTTTTTCTTTTTCTGCTGCTGCTTTTGTGGAACCAGTCCCTGTCATTTTTGTGCTGACCACTGCAGTTCTTGGTGCAGTGACCTCTACTGAACTTCCCCCAAAAGAGAACATCAATCAGATGATACAAAAGAGGGAACATTCTCCTGGGATAGGGATGACTGCAGAAAGGAGATTGATCTTTCCTAATTTCCCTAAGGGTGCACACCATTCAGTCCCAGGACTTCGTCTGTCTTGTCAGTTAGTGAGTCTACACTCGTGAACTTTAGTCCCAAATCTCTATGGTATCATTTGCAAAAGCCCCATTTCTCCAGCACGATCGTATACTGAAGAACTGAGCTTGGCTACTGATCATAATGATTTTCCTTCTCTTGGGCAAAAGATATAATACCTAAACTAGAAAGGAATTGTCTTTCTTACAAAATGTCTTATATGCCCCTGAAATTGTCTTTTGAAGTTTACTTAGAGTTGCTGGTCCTCTGTAAAGGTAAGGATTTGACACGTATATAATCCATTATCTAACGTTCTCAAATAAATTCTCTTCACAGGGAGATATCACATGATATCTTGGCTTCTTTTCCCGTGTGTATGATAGTTGCTGCCATTCCACTCATAAAAAAAGACTGAAAAATCAAAGACTTACAACTACTTTGTACCAGACAGTTGAAAACCTTTTTCTGAAGTTGTAATTAAAAAAACCAACAAAGTAATCCTGAAGCTGATATATAATGCACTGCTGAGTTACAGTAATCTTACTGTCCACAGTCCTAAATGTAGATGGGTTTATTCAATGGTACAAACCTTGGAAAAGCTATATATATATATATATATTTCCTTCTTGCCACTAAGGTGTTCAAGAGTGGAGCTGTATGAGGGAAAGGTCTTTTATTCTTTAAAGTCACAGTTCAAATTTAGGTTGCCAAAGTTCAAGTTTCTTTACTATCTAAAGACATTTTGATGACCTACCAAAATGTCCAAGAAAGGCTGATGCCGATAGTCCCATTTCTGAGATACAAATGTGAATTTTTTATACACTGTTGGTAACTCAGCAAGCCCAGCAAACTTAAAGTTGTTTTCTTAGTCTGTGGGCAAACGCGAGTGTAGTTTTGCTAACACTTGTATGAGTGTTATGAGGTAATATGTATGTCTTACATGGAATTGTAATGAAAGTTCACAGGGCCTCTCCATCGGTGGTATTAACATGTATAACAACAAAATGTGAGGCAAACATCCTTCTAGGGTATTACAAAATCTGCTGCTGTGTTTGACTTTTAACGTGTTGGGTAAATACCATGATTCTTACTGTGGCGAAAGTCACATTGACCCTAAATCAGTCCCAAGGGAGAACCGAGGGCTTTGATTTGTCAGCAAATGACAGCCGTGCAACATGTAAGTAAACATGGGCTACAGCATGAGCTCATTCTGTGGCATACTGCAATTAATGCAAAGTATTTTGAGTGTGTGGGTTTTTTCCTTTAAGGAACCCTTGTCATCCGGAAACTACTGGGTACAGTAGTTCAAAAGCTGGCACGCAGCAGACTGTCTTGGAGTAGCTGAAGAAGGGAAAACCATTAGGGGTCAGGTTACTCATCCTCAGGAGAAATATTTCTTTCTCTAGCATCTGGAAATCTCACAGTTGTTTTCAGAGTTGGTTAAACTACCTCCTGTTGGAAAGCTTCTTGGGATCAGTGTAGAAGTCAGAGGTCTACTGGTGGCTTAGACATAATACAATATCACTCTATTAAATACCTAGATGTAATATAATCAACAAGTGTAGATGTTGTTTGGTATTATCAGTCTGTAGACTGAGCAGTTTCTGGGTTAAGTTCTTTTGGGGAGTTCCATGTGACACAGGAGTACTATAGGAAAAACAGAATATAGGTATCTTTCTCAGTCTTTGTCCAGTAGGTACAATCCTTCACGTCTTAACCTCTCCTGGCCTCTCTTCAGGGGTGAATTTCTAGTCCAGCACATGATTCCCTGAGCGTTGTGAAGAATGGAGGAAGTTTTTTTCAAGACAAAATTACTGAGATGTAAACAGATACTAGACTTCCTTTTAACAATTAATAAACACCAGAGGGTTGGTTCCACCTTCCATTTTACGGATTAATTTAGTCCTTATTAAACTGATGGACACAGAAGACTGTCAGTGTCAGTCAAACATAATGCTAAAGACAAGAAGCAAACTGCTCTTTACACCAGCCTGTTGATGATGCCCTTGGGGTCTGAAGCACGCTGTTCCAGCGTGGGGTGCTCCATGTACAAACCCTAACTTGTGTTTGTGCCAGCTGTATAATGTGTGCAGACAGAACAGGAACTCCAGCTAATACATTTTCTCCTCTGACTCAAGGAAACTGGAACACAAGTCTTTGTATTCAGAAGAGGAGAGCCTTGGTGACACACCTTGGTGCACCATGTTCTGGCGCATTCATTTTCTGCACTATGGAGTCACTCCTTCCATTCTAGGTCAGTTGTGCCTGTGCCTTTGGTAAGGGTGGGTAGCACTCTGTACTGTCGCCCCTGAGGCATGCTTTTGGGAATCTGTCAGTCAAGCTTAGTCGTGTGAGCTTACAAACTCTGTCACAAAGCCAGGTTCATTTTGGCAATACTGCTTTCTCCGTTGTAATCTCATCTCTGTGTGGATCATAAAGTGGCATAAAAGTGCTAACACACAGGTCAGATAACAGGAGAGGTAACAAAGCCTGGTGATAACTGGTGATATCATCACATCTGCTGATTATGTCCTGAATAGTAAACCTGCAAACCGATAGCAGGTGTGATGTGTGATGCTCAAGTAATGCCCTCTGAACAGGGCTTAGAAATCTCTAGTGTTGAAAGGCAGTGCCTAGACTTTGTTCAGACTCCAGGAACACCAGATATCCAGAGTCTAGTAGGAAGGAAGTCTCATAGGTGAGTGATTAGGGTTAGACAAATAATTAAAAGGCCAGCTATTTCTGTCTGGGTTTCCTAAAGCAGCTATTAATGGCCTAGTTTTACTCTCAGGCCATATTTTAAGTCATCATTACCAATTTAAAAAGTAGTCCTGTGGATGTGGATACACACCCCTGTTCACCCATTTTCACCACCCAAACACAGCTGAAGCCCTGCACTGAATGGATGGGCTCCCGGATGGATGAGTTCACTAGTCCTGTTCACACCTGCATGGGCTTCTGTGGTGGCATGAAGAGGCTGGGAGTAGGAATGAGCAACCAGTGTAAAAAAGAGGGCAGAAATGGGTTTTTTTACTGTTCTGTCAGTTTATGTCCTCATGTTGTAACAGCAGCCATGTTGTCTTCACTGCTACGTGAACTTCAGTGGGAATAGCATTAGCCCGATGACATCTTTTGTAAATGCAGCCTAACTTTTCACTTTGTAGCTAATCATATATGCATTAATTTAGATACGGATGTTTGGAAAATAGGTAAATCAGGTGATATAACTAAAGGTTGGGTTGGTTTAGTATAGCCACTAAAACAATATTTTTCATTGATGGATCCTGCAACAGCTTTCAGCATAGGTGCCAAACCTTTATAAGCAATTTGCAAACATAAATTACTGTTAAGGACCAACAATCATATTTTCTTATGTTTCAAAAACCCTTTAAAAGTAATTCAAGGATCCCCACTTAAGCCATTTATATAGAGGGACTACTTTGTTAAATGGTGCCAAAAGAAGGAAGCGACTTTTAAAAATGGCTAGAAGCAAATAAAATTTGTTTAAAGATTTTGAATTCCTATAAGGTGCCATTTTAGACATCTTTAAATGCCCCAAAACTTTAAAAATTGCCTCAGTGTCTATAAAGAAGTTTTATATTTATAACCAGTATGGTGGACTCAATGAGTGAATCACGGAACCCATTAGTTCTGGTGCAGGTAATGATGTGTCTGGTGCCAAGTGTAGAAGATATGATATGGGATTTTGATATGGGAAATCAATGGGTTTTGCATGGTAGCATGGAAATGTTATGTGAATATGTTATTTCTTTCAGAATGGACTGAAACTGTCTTCTCTGCATACAAAATAGGTGGTTTCTATTTTATACTATTACTTTGACTATATTTGGTTCTGAATACCTGAGTTACAAAGCAGGCATTCAAAAAAACCCTTAATTTTGATAGTAAAGATGATACCCTGTAATAATCTGTGCTTTTCAGCACTGCTGTATCCAGTCACAGTCAAGAACAGAAGGAGATTCACAATATATTTAAACTTGTCTTGCAGCGTCTTTCAGGAAGAGGCCTTGCATAGTACTGTAGTTGCATGTATTCAGATAAAGATGTCTTGCAGCAAATTCATGGAAAACACAAAAGAGCGCTTGCTGAATTAATGATGCAGTGCTGTAAGATACAGTAGTTATATATCCTGTTGTCTCAGGGAAGTATTGTCTCAGGGAAGCACTGCATGCTTAAGATGCTTCTTTTTCAATGACTGTTTTCTCATTGCAGCTGAGAAAACAGTAACACAAAGCAAACGGGATTGCTCACAAACCTTACATATCAAATTCTAGGCTGAAATTCAGCTTGTCTTATTATTATTTACCATTGATGTTATGGTAATGCCTACAGGTGTCAGCTTTGATTAGCTTCTCAACTCGCTGCTTGTGGTACAAGTGCACTAATAACAGGCAATCCATTGTCCTCTGCTAGACATGGCAAAGAACAGAAAAAAGACTAGAGATAGAAGCAAGATGATTTTCCAAAACTCAGAGGTCAATCAAGAGATTGTGAGTCTCCTGACTCCAGCTGCAGTTGTCTGGGACAAGAATTTCATAAAGACAAGACTTCATCTTAAGCATCATAAAGCCCCAAGGAGTAGTTTAAAATATTTCCATTTACTCTGGGCTAAGCCATACTGTCATGCTTTCTTCTTTTCAGTAACTTTGAGCTGAACCTTTTCCTCTGGTCTGCATGACTTGGGGCAGGATGTTCATAAAAGAGTGAGGAGTTTCATGTTACAGTTAAATGGAGCATGTTTATGAGCCACTTAAACTTTTTTTCAATGTATTTGCCTCAGTTACTTTGTTATTAACTGCATAAGACATAGTTGAAAGGTTGATTTTGTTTACCTAAAGCAATGACATGAATGTACACAACCAAGAATAGCTATTCCTCTATATATTTTCCAATAATAGTCAGAATAGTTTCACTTCATTTTTTCTCTCTTGGGCAAAGCAAAGCTACAAATATGTTTTTGAATAATTTTCCATCAGGTTTGAGAAGAAACCAGCCATAATTTGTACATTTTAATGGCTATTCATTATAATTCTGTATCCCGGATATAATGCTGAGATAAAGATGAATGGAGTTATGCCAGAGCATATTGTATTTTAATTCTGATAATGGTAAGAAACTAACACTAAGCAATGTGAAATCTGAAAAACAAACATGGTCCTTAAATGCTGTTTTCTACAAAGTTTATTTTAATTTCTGATTGACATTTTTAAAGAAATATTAACAGGCTTTTTGGAGGCAGTACACTTGTTTACCTGCAGAGGATTTTGTCTTCTTTTTGCTCCACGACATAAAAGAGGTAGATGTAAGATGTGTGTACCTGGCCAGGTTGAGAGGAAGCTTGAGGGAGTCAGTGGTTAGTCAAACCAAAAAGAAGAGGGAAGCTATCCTGTAACCCATTGCTAACTGATGGTAATTCGCAGGAGCAAGCTTCACAAGTATTGTGAGTTAGAAAAATCTTGTCATACACATTAAGGACTTTTACCTGTAGCTGTATGTTTGACAGCACATTGTTGAAGCATACTTTAGCAGAACAAATCAAAATGGTCAAAGAATAGATTAAAAGTTTATGATGTGAGGAATATAAGTGGCTTTGTTTTATAAAATATTGTGAAAAATTACCATTTCCCTCCTCTTGTCTGCTTTCATTTGTGAAACTTTCACTGTGCTTGTTTTTTGCTATTTGAATATTACATTTGAATATTGCCAATGCTAGTCTAAAGTATACAATCAACTACACAGAGATAGGGCAGATTTATTCTGAAAGTTATTGAAAGGAGTATCCTCCCTGTTTTCTGTTTTTTTCTCTTTCCTCATTCAGTTTTTCCCTCCCAAAGGAAATGAGTCAGAGGACTGAATTTCTCATTCTGTCTGTCTCTCTTCCTCATTAGTGTTCTTGCACAGACCTCTCAAAGATTTTTCCTTAACTCATCTCTAAGCATCTCTATGACTAGGGGAAAGTCTCTTTTTTTGATAACTTTTCTGAATTCTTTTATTACACAGGCCATAAATATAAATTTCTGCATCTTGTCCTCAACTCCTGCTTTTGCAAGACCCTCAAAAGAGGAATTCGTCTTGGTGCAGCTTCCATTTCTTATGCTTTTCAAGAGTAGAAATTGATGCAGAAAAGAGAAAAATCAAAGGGTATCTCTTTGACGGTTCAGCTTCATCCTGGAATAAGCAATTCACCCAGTGACTTTCAGTGGTGGGTTTGCTTGTGTATGAGCATCAAGACTCCTCTGTAGACTGTTTTTCGGTATCTAAGTTCAGGAAACAGTAGGAAGTGTATTGGCTCTTTCTGCACGGTATTTTGTACAACTTAAATTTGTGAACCTCTGATAGTAGCTGAAGGGTTGAGTTTTTTTCAGAGTTCCTGGAAAAAATAAAGCTCTCCCTGCTCCTAAAATTAAGAGCATTTTGTCAGTTAAGTATTTGAACTAAACTCAAGTTTTCCTGCCTGCTTAATTTTAGCTTTCTGCATTTTACACTTTTTCTAAGGAGATCTCCTTTACTCTATGATTACAGAGTAGGTCCTAATCTGATGGAGGTTTCCGGATGCAACCTCAGGGTCGTTACTGAACAGCGGTAAACAGAAAATGCTGACAGTACTTAAACTGTTGGGGTTCCTTTTATTTTTTTTGCCTTCTATTTGGTTAGAAGTTCTCTGTGTAACCCTGACCAGCAAGTGAAAAGAACATGGTAAATACTGTGGTAACATTATTTAGTTTTCTTGTGCAACTAAAGAGGTGTTTTAGGCACAGTAATTTTAGAAAACGAAGCAGATCTTGTCCTCAGCTATATTTGCATAACTCTTCCTGATTTCTGCACCAAATGTGTTCATGCATATCCGAGTACTATACAAAACAATGACCTAGATTAGAAGCTTGTTTTAATTATGTATACTCAATTTAGTACATTTTAAAGAGTTACTCCATTTTTATACTAATTTTAAGTGACATGAGAACTTGTGCTTCTTTGTTAAGACATCTGTCTCCAGTGAAGTTAGTTCACACAGGTTTAGAGACTCCATTATTTCCTGGTTTATTTATCTGTCTGTCCATCCATTTCTTTCTTTCTTTTGTTCTTTCTTTTTATTTTTTCTCTTTATGCTTTTTTGTTCTTTTTCTTTCATTCTTTTTCTTTCATTCTTTTTCTTTCTCTCTCTCTTTCTTGCTTTCTCTCTTTCCCTCATTCCCTCTTTCTTTCATTCCCTTTTACTTTGATTCCGTCTTTCTCTCTTTTCATTTCATATTTATCTCTTTCACTCTCTCTTTCTCTCTTTCTCAGGTGATAGGAGAAAGAAAATAAAAACTTTATTGTCTTCATTTGTTTTCTTCCGTCAGGTACAAATGTTGACTTCACTCTGTTCATGCAGACTGCTCAGATGATGATTAACACAAGACTAGCACACTGGAAAATCTGTAGAGAACTGTACAGGGCTAGAGCCTGTGACCTGTAGGAATGTGTTCTGTGTCTGACTTCATTGGGGATTTTGACTAGAGAAGGCTAAGGAAAAGTAAAGTACAGATTTCAAGATTTGCTCTTCTGGCTGCTTGTAGTCTTTCATGGATTAAAGCATTTTAACTTCTGAAGCTTGAAACAAATTCTTAGGGTTTTTTGCACAGAGAATCAGTGACCTACTCAGGTCTCATCACCAACCTGGTCAGTAAATGTAAAGACATTTAAGCATAAATTTGTAAAGGTATCCTCTACTCACTGTTATGAAGGTTAAATATCCCTTTAGAAATAATTTAAGACATAATGGTGACTATATTATATATTGAATACTACATTATCCATATATTCAATGAGACTTGAACTGTGAGGCACAGGTCCTCACAAGTATTTATGTCTCAGAGCCCCTAGGTTGATTTTAGAGACAATTAGGCACCTAAATACGTGTGTGGGTTTGCTCACAAGTCAACCCATGCTTGACTGCTTTCAGCTGCCTCATAGTAATTTGTCCACAACCAGGCCTTTACTAGCAGACACCTTGAAAACCTTGGATGCTGATGGAAGCTCTGGTTCACATGGAAGCAAGTGCTAAGATTAGGCAGGAAATCACTTTTTTTACCAGTAGGGCTTAGTTTGATGAATGTCGACTCAGGAATCGCTTGCCATTTGTGAGACTCCACATCAGGAGGGACATGTACAAGCTGTGAAGTACAAATGAATGCAGATAGAAATGGTTCAGTGTGTCCCTATTACCTTGGGCATTTACTGGGCACAGCAAAGCAAAGGTGGTTAAACTCTGAGAAATGCCTTTAAATGCCTTTCCTCTGCAGAAGGAGGTCCGACTCTCCCTGTTCCATGACAGAAGACCTTGGGCTTCCAGCTTGGGCCTGAGGTGGATACTCCTGGATGACTTGTGCTGCAGAAGCTGTGTTACAATAATGCTCCAGCTGTGCCAGGAGTACTTGCTTGAACACCTTTCAGGATTGCGTACTAAAAATGTCTTAGCTGTTGAATTCAATTTGGCTGAAACAACCAAAAGGTACCTAGTCATGCTACTCCCCATGATCTCAGTAGAATTAAGCCTCTAACTCTAGGCATTAGTTCTTGCAACTGGATAGAGCAGTGCAGAAAGAACTTTATAAGCCTGAGCTCTTGTTTTGTGTAGGAAGGTTGTGGCAGCTTCACAGCTCTGAGTTCCTGCTGCATGGCCATTTGAGTCACACTGTGGTCCCCACAGGCATCTCCGTGAGCACCACAGGCTGGTGATTCCCTAAATGTGCACGTAAACACTGGGTACGCACTGCACAACTAGTCAGTTTGTGATTGGCCTTTGTTAATTATTAGACTGTAGTAAGACGTGTTTCAAAGGTCAAGATAGGAACCACTGGTACCAAACAGACAATCAAAAGTGCATATTAAAATGGTACCAGTGTAATTGCGCAACTGTTTGCTCAGGCACTGGCAATAAAAACATAGTGGTAGATGCTTCATTAATTATGAGAGCCTATCCAAACAGGAGAGAGAGGTTTATTTATACATTCCACAATCAAGAATAAAACTTTATTCCCTGATCCAGAGTATACTTACCACCATAGCTCCAGTGACTTTAGCTTATATAAACGGAAAATCTATCCCCTGATGTTTTTTGCTTTGTTAATTCTGTGTTTGATTATAACTATTTATCAAATAACTCCAGAATACATTTACCATCATTGAATCAGTACTCTGAAAATATTTTAAAAGAGGCATTTTAAGACTTTTCTTGTGGCCATATGGTCAGTAACAAGAATAATATAGTTTGCTATGATGAGATCATACGCAGAGGAGAAAGAAAGATATGATCAGACAGAATCACACAGATAAGTGCTATCTGTGTTACCAGAAGGGATCGTGACTGGGCTATCATGTGGTTGTAACTGCACAGCTTAGGTTTTTGTTCTTAATCACACTGATGAGCACAAGCAATACATCATCAGGGCTGGGGATTTCCAGAGCATTAGCAATCACTGAAGACAGGGCATATGAGAAGCACATGCTAAGTTTTCATGCTAAGATGTCTGACAAATCTGTTGTAACTGGAGGTCTGAATGAGTTAAGTTGATATTCTTAGTAAATAATATTCTTAGAATAATATTCTTAGTAAAAAATATTCTTAGAATTTTCTTTGGCTCCATAATGCTGCTTTTAAGCAGCATTGTGGCCTGTATACTCCTGAAAGGGTAAGGTTTCTTAAGCTATGATACAGGAAAGACAACACAGCATGTAGGTTATCTTAAAATAGAGGCTGTTCCTTAGTCGCCTCCCAGTCAACTGTCAGAGTATGTAGCACCACCCCTCATATTAGTAACCCTTATGAAAATGAATGCCATGCAGAGAAATAAAAGGGGAAGGGAGGGTCAGGCAGAGCTTAATCAGACAGGCAAATCAACCCCTAAAGACCTTCCACTCTCCTTTCTCCAATACCTCTTTAGCACTTTTGCCCAGAAAACTAAATTTAATAAAATAAATTTAAAAAAATCCCCGCGCAACTATGTGCATCAGGATTTTGTTGAACTGGGTGGTATGTTAGTGCAAAACAGAAAGATGGTCCCTGCCTCCTCTCAAATAAATGTATTATTATTGTGCTTGGTAGTAAACAGTAAATATTAAAGCACTGAAGCAGGTTAACAAATTATCATAGTAATCGTATCATTAATGCATCCATGTTGCCTTAAGGTATGTGTATGTACATTTAGAAAGAAGCTGATTTCAGGGAAGGTAAGGAACTGTCCCATCTGTTCAAAAACTTCCTCTGTCTTCTGGAAATAATTCTTTCTGCCTTTATTGCCAGTCGCTGTGACACTGTGTCCCTTACCTTCCTCTGAAGGTATGCTTTTGGTAGTGAGCGCTCCAGCAGAGCACTTCTAGTCCTGTTGAAGTGTTTGCTGTGTGTGTATGTCTCCAGCACTGATCTGTTCCAGGAAAAGAGTTTCTCCTTGTGGCTCGAGGAATGGTCACAGCTGCCTGTCATAAATACAGAAATTTATACAGCAGAAAGTGAGGCCAAATAGAGTGTAAAAGGATTGTAGCAGAGAGAGGGAAAGCTGAGCTCAAACTGAGAGTAGTGTAAGGGAAGCATCCAAGAAACCAGCTGAATTAGAGGACGACTGCAGCGCTCTGCTGTTCTTCTGCTTGGGATGAAGTGAGCCTCACCTCAGGTATTTACTCTGTATACAACAGCCGACGGAGATCTTTACTCATCTCTTACAGAAGGGGAATCTCTCAGTGCTTTCTGTATGTGTCAGTGTAGCTACTCTCTGGATACGTGGCTGGGTATCTGGACTCTCATATCACCGTTACCCTCACGGAGATTATGGTCAAGAATATGGTACATTTAATTATCAAAGAAACTCTTATTTTATGGCCTGTTACCCACTTACAATTTTATGCTTGCTTCGCTGTGCCTAGTGCCTGGGGCACATTCAGTGATGTTCTCAGTAGAGCTTTTTCTTAGAGATTTCACTGATGCCCATGTTGTTGGTAGCATGTTTTGGAAATTGCTTCCCACTCTCTTATTTTTTTCTCTCTGTTCCCCTTTTCTCTACATCAGAGTGGGATGATCTCTCAGTAAAGTTAAGTCAGGCCCTTGGATTATGTCAGGCTGTGGGAAACCACACACAGTTATAGTTCTGCATATCTAATAGTAAGAAATGGCTGATTTAGTGATAATCTTGTCCATAATCATCACACAGTTACCACTCGCTGGCCATTCAGTCTGGTGATTAAAATGAACTGGCATTCCCCTTGCAGACTGGCCACACTGGTGCTGGTACCAGCAGGGTGAGTGGAGCAGAGTGTGACCATCAGACCCGTGGTGCCAGGTTGTTGCTGCCCCTCAGATGGAGGTCAGTGGTGGGGCAGATAATGTCTATGCCCTGCAGTGGCCCAGCTTCAAGGACTACCAAATCAGCTCATACTTCTGACGTGCTGTGAACTTCACCTTTTTGGCACTGTGGATTGTATTCTGTTCAAATTCACAAGTCCTTGGAAGGGCCAACACCCAAGCGCAACAAACTTGAACTGCAGAGTCCACTGCAGACGATGCTGCAATGCTGCTCTCTTCACCCTGACTAGAAGTCCTCTGGTTTCCAATGTTAGAAGCAAGGGTAGAACTTAGAGTCATGGTTCATTTGAGTGGATAGTTGCTGTATAAAAATTGGGTCTTATTTAACATCGCAAATCACTTGGCAATGGTTATATCTTTGAGTGACTGTTTAAAGCAGAATTGCATGAAAATTGTAAATTCATATTACTTCTGGTTCTAGTTTGGCAAACTGCCCTTATTCCACCTATTTTTTTATTAATACTTAGTAAAGAAGCATGTTGATAAAAATGTTAAATCTCTGTTGTAAACATTTAGGTCCTTTCTGATAATTAATACCATGTGCATTTGGGAGGTAGGAGGTTTGCATGTGTGTTTCCAGGAAGGTGAGAGTCATTTGCTGGAGTGGAGAAGCATGATGTACACTCACAGAGTTACATGTGTCCATATTGCTGTGTGGGTTGGCTAAGCACTTAATTAGAAAAACAAATAAAGCATGTCAAGGGGTATTTTGTATGGAATTACATCGGAGCGTTAGCATCTCTTGCTCACTTGTGAAGCTGTGAAACATTGACTACATGAAGTGAGAGTGGGCAATATGGCAGGGCAGCATGAAAATTTGGGTTGAGTTGTAATTAGAAGTAATCAAGGGCTATTGCATCAATGTTTTATATTTTATATGTTTTGATTTTATGATAATATTTGGGATGACTTTTTCAGTCATTCTAAATTGGAATTAGGAACATATATGTGTAGATATTATATATACATATATAAAATATATACAAATGTCACACAAATATATATACGCGTATCATTTTGCAATGGATTATTTTGGAAATAAGTTTAAATTTAAACTCCTTTAAGTAGGTTAAGGTATTCCAATTATCTGATCAGTGGAATACAGTCACTGACCTACATTTGTGAGGAAATAATTTTTCTGAAAATGCTGTTGTAACTTTAAAAGGATCATTAATGGAACATATCTGGCAGCCTAATTTGCATTTTAGATAACTCAGAATTATTAATTATCATGTTATACCCAGGCAGAGTTCTAATTTCTGCAGAGAAATATCTAGGCCTTTACAGCTTGAAAGGAGATAGCCAAAACCAACTATGTAACAAGGGATAACTGTATGGGATGAAAGGGATTTGCTCTCCTATGGATTTCCTACTGTGCTATTTCGAATCTCTTGACCGGGTTACAGGGCTAGCCTCATTTCCTTCTCCCTGATCTATTTTTGGTTTTGGTCTTGATCCTTTGCCATGTAGTGTCTCACAGTGGAGTTTCAGGATTCTTTCATATATTGTATATATAGATAAATATCTCCACAGTGAAAACCTCAGGTTGGCTATACAAAACACTGTGAGACCAAACCTCTTATTTTCAGAGCTAGTGTCTCACACCTCTTCGTTGCAGCACTTTGTGCAGTGACACACAGGCAGGGATGTGCATAGCTGCCTGGTGTGCATCAGCCACTTTTCGCACCACCAGATTATCCAAGGTCCCTTTCCCATATCCCGTTGCTCTGTGAATGGCTTCTCTTTTAGGTGATGAGAACAGAAGAGACCTTGTATTTTTCCACAGATTATTTTTCCAACTTAATAATTGTGCAGAGCATGGCATGCCGCTATTCCCAGCAATTGCTTGTGAGAGGCTGGAGAGTGCTCCACTTGGCTCTGTTTGGTTCAGTCTGTCCCACTGGTGGTTTGGTTTGGTTTGGTTTGGTTTGGTTTGGTTTGGTTTCGTTTGGTTTTTCTCACTCAGCAGAACTGTTGAGTAGGGGCTGTGCAACAGAGAAAACCAAACGGGACAACCTATCACTTGAGCTACTAGATCCATTCAGTCAGATCCATTCATCAGTGCTGTGATGCCTGTGTCCTTCTTGGAGGCTAGAGTGCAGAAACTGTCTCATCCCATCTCAGGAGTCAAATGCATAATCATGTTTTGGATAAAGGCAAAAATACAAAGTTCTTGCATGTCTTCCTGGTCAAATTTCATCATACTACCTTTAACTGCACATAACAAAATAATAGCTTGTGCAGTACTTTTAATGCCGCAGCTGGTGGCCTTGACATTAGCTTTCTTTAATGGTTCCAAGCCAGGCTCTGTCTCACAGCACATCTGAATTCCTCGCCAGGTTTGCCAGATTGCCATTGCGAGGTAAAAATTTCCAGAGCAAACTGCTGTTTGGGAGAGAAAGCCAGAGGTGTGGAAAAAGGTGCTTGTTTTTTTTTTTAATAAAAGGAGTTGTGCAACAGTTGAATTAAATATTGCTGAATTGGAACTGTATGGCATATCTTTGCAAGAGACATTTGATATTTGTACTCCTCTCCTGGGGTGCTTATTTAAATAAAAAAATATTATCAAAATACTGCACGATACTCGTACCC
Organism: Ciconia boyciana; assembly: GCF_034638445.1. Taxonomy (NCBI): domain Eukaryota; kingdom Metazoa; phylum Chordata; class Aves; order Ciconiiformes; family Ciconiidae; genus Ciconia; species Ciconia boyciana. Next base: position 107,815,682 of record NC_132935.1, on the reverse strand, counting down.
TTCAGCAACTGCTGAAAACATTGATTTTGAGCTTTGATCTTTTGTTAAGAATTATTCCGTCTGGGAACTGTGGGTTTGGCTGTTTCACTTCTTAACTCTTCATGTGATCTCTGTGGGGGGTGGGCATCTGTTCACTAGGTACTGCAGTTAGTTGGTTCATCCTTTGGTCTTCTGTTCGGTTCTGGTAGTCCTAGAAAGTGATGGCTGACTTGCCTTGTTTCCTAGCTGGCTGCCACCAGTACCGTTTCCATCATCTATATTGGAAGGCTGATTTGTGGTTCTTGGATTTTGGCTACCTGATTGGGTTTTTCAAATGAACACTAGCTAACTGGCAGTATTGCTCTTGTCTGCCTGTCTTTAGGCCTTAAAAGTGGGCAGGCTGTCTACTGCTTGTCTGCCTATCTATGCTTAGAGCATGGACATGAACATTTCTTTGTTTGCAACTGTCTCTTTTACTTCTTTACTTGCGGCTTTATGACTGCAGACTTGATGGTAGTCTCTGCAGCTTTCAAATACTCGTGTAATTTGTGCACCTTTAATAGTTTTCCACTGAACCTGTAAACATCATCATGAATATTATAGTATGGCTCACCTTTATTAGAATGGCACTTTGTGTGTATATACTTCAAAATAATGGTATGAAATATCTAGACTCTTTATGAAAAAATAAAATATTACCTGGTAGCTTTATTTCTACTTTGAGCCCAACCATATTCTCCCTTGTAATCCAGTAATGAAATTTCCTCTGCTTTCAGCTGGGGATAAAAAAAACACAAAACAAACAAAAAAACCCCAACAGATTGAAAACCTAACATCTTTTCTCTGAGCTTTCTTCCCTGAAGCATCTACCTTTATTTAAGGAAATACTATTCAGTTTTTCTCCCTTGTACTCTAATTTTGAGCAGTTTCCCAAAGCTTTCTGCTGTAGCCCTTGGCACCTTCAGACTGCACCTCTGATACAAACTGTTCTTTCTCCTTGTAGTGAACTATTTTGCTGCATGTTTAGGACCTTTCAGGAGAGACTTTAGCACCTTTCAGAGCATGGTTCCCGTGCAGTGGATCCCAAACTTTCCCAGTCCATAGACAACATAGTGGCTTTAGGCAATTACTGTACTTAGTCCATAGTTGGTATCCATTTGGAGGCTGGAGGTATTAACCCGCCATACCTCTTTCTACATGGGCAGCATGGATGACTGCTGTGGGGTCAGGGGACCAGATCTCTAAGAAATCACTGTCAGGTTCAGAATGTAGGTTTATTATTTATGCAAGACAGCCTGGACTATTCTCCTGAAGCAGATGTTCTTGACAGAGCTGAGGCTTAGCAAAGAATATTGGTTCCATCTTACTGTTTTGTACCTCTACTGTTAAATAACCTTGATGTTTGAAGTCCTTTTCTAGGTTCTTCTGCCACTGTAACTAACTTCAGTGCACTACACATCTTCAAAGTCAGCACCTTCATAATTGTCACCAGCCTCCCTGTGGAAGTAACCAGGGCCAACATTTTCTGACTTAATACAAATATCTGTGGCATCTTGCTTTATTAATTTTGTTTAGCTGGAACAAGTTTCCATGCAGTGGTGCATCTCATGTTTCTTACCTTTAAAAAACATGTGATCTCTCAAGGGGCACAATTTTGAAAAATAAGATTATTTGTAAAGAGTGGGTTATTTTTGGCCAGATGAGTTCCCAGAGCCAGTTAAACATGTGACTGCTGGCACAGGATAGAAACAAGAGTCAGCAGAAAGGAAAGTAGCATCAGGGCAGTCTCTGCTTCAGCTGGCTCAAGCTGCCTTGGTGGCCCTTGCCTCCCACTTCCCATTTAATGTGTATGTAGCAGCACTAATGAGGACATAGTGCAGAGCTTACAGAATCCGTTCAAGCACTGAAAGCAGAAGCAATATGGCCACAATAGCACAGCATTGCACCCAGAAGGATAAACTCTCTTAAGAGAGAGTTTCAAGTCTCAGGCAGAGAGACTGCACTGTTGTGGACAGACAGTTTTCAGAGCTCAGCTGGTGTTGTGTTTGCAGCACTGTGATGTGCACAGGAGACGTACAAGCACTGGTCAACCTTAGGACATGTGCCTTTGAAGGGTGTTAGGTGACTGGCTTCCTGTTTGGACTGTGCAAAGAAGTCTAACTCCCTAAATAAACTGACTCATTAAACTATGCAATGTCTTTTGCCAAAAGGTTGCATTGCTAGATCAAATTATTGATTCATTTATACTTGTATCCTACTCCTATCAGTAGTCTTGTCTTGATTATTCAAAATGCTATGCCATATTGTGCATGCACTACTTACTAAAAAAAAACCGGAGAACTGATGGTGTTCCCTACCACTAACTCAAAGGACTGCAGTGGTGAGCTCTAACACACTGAGTTGTTGCTGCATAATGTTGTATTACTGGAGACAGCAACAGATAGGTTTCATTAATTGTGCAATTGTATAGATGATAAGTTAGATTTTTACATATATTGGTCCATGTGAAAGCATGGTGAGACTTTACAGACCTAGAGGAATTATTTTGCCTACTGCATTGCTGAAAAGCCACTACTTGAGGTGAAACACAGTAGCTGCTTAACAGCTGGCAGATTCCTATAATCAACTGAACCTACAGGGGTAATTTAGGCAGGCAAAAATGTAATTACTTGGTATATTTCCTACACTGAACTAATTATGCAGTGAGTTACACTGGAAAAATGTCTCACTCAATGTCCCTATCAGCACAGGTCTCTCAGGGTAGAATTGTATATAATTTATATAATCTGAACACAACTACAAACATATATTAACATGTATAAAGTTATTTAGAGTTCTTTCTAAAACTTTAATCTCAGTCCTTGCCTCAGTTCTTGTGCTTAGTTAATTCTGACTGTAAAAATAGACCCTTTAGTTACTCAATATAAAAATCTGCCTATTTTAAAGAAATGGGTTTTTTTCAACATGCCAGAACAAGGCAATATAGCAAATGCAACAGTACACAACACAGAATTTAAAATAAATTTCAGAATATTAGAGATATGTAGATAGGCTGGCAATAGTGATGTAGCTGCAATAACTAAGTCTTTAGATTACAGGGTGGAAGCCTAAGCTATTAAGGCAGAAAGCATGCTATCATTCTGACTTTCATGTAGACAGGCAAGTGAACCAGGTTGTGTGAAATGACTACTGGCTGAATTTAGTCCACTGATTATAGACTATGCATTTGGGGTTTTAGAGGTAGTCAAGATAATTGCACTGGGACAATCATTATGTCTCGATGTAAAGAGTAGGGTTGTATCTCTAAAGTTGTCAGAACTTTGAATGACCGTCATGGATTTTGTCTCTTACTAGTGTTTTAGCTGGCATTTGGACATCCTGAAAAATACCGCTAGAAGTTGCTGGAGACCCCTAAAAGAGAACAGAAGTAGTGTTCTTGTGATCAGTGCTGTTAGTTCAGATTAATTTTTAAATAAAAATACCGACTGAGACAGATTTCATTTTCACAGACATACCTTTCCTCTAAAAGCACTGTATTCACTTTTCCCTGACTGCTTTTTCTACAGATTGTGTTGTTTTTCATAGTTTTTACCACTTTGCCCAATATAAAAGCAATAGTTCAGTAATGTCACACTGGAGTTTTGTAGGAACGGCTAGCAGAATATGGCCTGGTCCTGGCAATCTGATCCCCCTCATTTGGGGATTTGTTTTTAGAACCTGTTTTACAGATAATTCAATCTAAGAGAGATTCCCTGATATGTTCCTTATAAATAACAAAAGTTCCTCCTGAAATCAGACACTACTGTAGATTTTCTGTTTGTTTTGTTTTGTGGTTTTTTTTTTCTTTTTTCTTTTTCCCCTGCAAGGGTATCTCTAAGTACTTTGTGCTTACTTGTACTTTGATGGTTACATGTTGAACCAGGTATTAGGAAAGAGGTCAGAAAAACATTCAGGAGAGCTTCTCCTCCTGTTACTTCCCCATTTACCTGCTTCAAGAAGCAGTCATTTATGGGATCTAAAAGTTTGCCTTGGTTTCATGGTCCGGTGTAATAGTTACTGAGTCTGCATGGGAATGATGGGAGCCTCCCTTTATTCTATATTGTGCAGCAACAGCCTCTCTGAGAGCTCCCAGATGAACCATACTCCCTCTTTCCATCCTCCTCAGGCTGTGATAGTATTGCCCTATTAATATGCTTTTCCTACATAAGTATCAAATTTTAATCCATGGAGATTCTGTTACATCTCAATACAGTTAACTTAATCACCTGGTTGGGCTGCATGCTTCCTTTAATGCATAGCACCACTCCTGTGACCTTGCCTCTTGTTTTTTCCCCATGTATTTTGCACCTTGGAAATACAGTGTCCCACTGTTTTTTTTTTCTTTTTAGTATCCTTCTAATATGATATTTCTCATTCAGTATTCAGTTTTAATTCTGTATTGGCATAGAAGCAGATACCCATTTGGTCTGACTACCTACTTTCTATGCTCTGTTTAGACGGGACTTGACTGGTTTGAGCTGTTCTTTGTTGTTTCTCCCTGCAGCTGTCCTTAGTCTAAGTAATCTTTTGTTACTTCACCTGCAAAGGATGTGTACTCTTGAACTGTGTGATCTTCCACCTTGTCAAAACTCCTCAGTTCTTAGTTTTGTTTTGACCGATTTTTTATTTCTATGAAGTTCATCCTGCTTGCAGGATGTTCTTGTTCCAAAATTACTAATTCAACACCTCCATTTCTTTAAGGGTCTTCACTGAACTTCTGCTATCACCTCAACTTTCAAGTATCCTATGACAGAGTGTTTGATGCCATGTTCTTTTAAGAAGTATTTCAGATTACTTCATTGTGGAAATTAGGATCAGATCACTGGTATTTAGTTCTGAAGGCAGGAGAACTATCCCTAATGAATCTGTTTGTGTAAGTTAGGATTTCTTACAAAAGTGTTTGTGAACAGCTAATGAGGATACTTTGTCAAAGCATTTGAGGCAAGAGATAATCAGTGCATCAGAACCTGACCAAGAAAATTTTTGAAGAATTTGACATAAAAGATTTTTTTTAAATTTTATTACTGTTATCTTCACATCAGAAACATAACATAAAAAAGAGTGTAATAATGATAACAGTAAAGCAAACTCTTCATTAGCATAATCTAATATGTACAATTCTTTACAGTCATAAAAATGAATATAACTAATATGATGCTGTTGTTGCAAGAATGTATTTTTCACATCTATTTTTATTCTTTTATACTTAAAGTACAGAAAAGGAGAAAAGGGAGGAAAATGGAGAAGTTGTAGTGTCCTGTGAAATTATATTTTCCTACATCTTTGGTCTAAAAAAATTCTAAATAACTGCACAGTTATTATGAAGCTTTAATTCAATACCACATATCTCATTTTCAAATCCCCTCTTACAGACTTGTAATTTCCAGGATTGTTTCTGACATCATCCTGTAATGATTTAGGAACTACTTATTTCAGGATACTACTATTATCATGAGACATTAGAAAATATTAAAATGGTTGACAAGTTATTGAATGAATAGGTGATTAATATTTTAATCTTTCTGTAGGTAGCAAAGCTTTGCCATGGAGTAATAAGCATCTGACAGACTTTTGTGTATATTGTAGCTTGCTCATATAAATATAGTATAATCAACAGTTCTATATTTGCTTTTATTATGAGCCCCTTTTATACACATTTATGCTCGTATTCACATTCAGCACGTATCTCTGTGATGTGAGTGCCATCTTTTCCTGTACCTGTGCAGTCTTTGTTTCATACAAGTCCTTTGAGACTTAAAGAGTAGTGGATCATTTCAAAAAAGTAATCTCTATTTTTGCTGTATTGGGGGAAAAAAAAGAAAAAGCCCGAATCTCTTGTCTGTATTCTGGTAATGCATCTTGTGCCTTTAAGACCAGAGACTTACTGGAAAGTGGCCTAACTGGTGTTCTGTCCACAGGACCAAGCTAGAACTGATCCAGAGTAACCTCTCCCAAAATGCACATAGTGTGGGCATCCTGAACACCACCTCTTTCCAGCTGCAAGTCCACACCTGCTGGGCACTTTTCTTGCTGTTATAAACATAGTCGAATACATTACTTGATTTATCTTGCATCTTTGGGGTCAAAGAACATGCAGAGCCCATGCCGGAAGAAAGCAAAAATACAGAAGCACAGAAAAGTACATGTCCTATTCCATACTTGTTATTTCTTCATTTCTTTGTGCAAACCCTTAAGAGGGGATTTGTGTACAGTTAAGAAAGATGTAATATGACATAATATGACATATTACAGTAGTTGCAAATGACTCTTATTTTTTTACCAGTGAACAGCTTGCTTTGGGGCTTAACATATTGTCTCCCTTGTCTCATTTATTTTGAAGCAAAATAAGAAATTACTGATGTATTTTGTTTTCCTTTGTAATTTTCAGAATTCTCAATAACTCAGTTAAATCCCACTCTAGTCTTTTCCAGGGCATAAAATTCTGCTGTTTGCAATCTCTTATAATATGTACATGGAAATAGCACCATTTCTCTTAAGACTGCACATTCTTAGTTTGATGGACAGCCTTAAGCTAACCAGAACTGACGAGGCATTCAAAGCAGAAAATAGATCCACCAGACAGTTTGTAGGAAGGAGGATTTTCATTGTTTAAATTGGGATGAGTTTCTGAGTATTTTGGTAGCTATAGGAGCAAAAAAAAAATCCCAGGAAGGCACCTCATTCACAATTCAAAGAATAGCAGTTCATGATCCTTACCTATCATCTCTTTCATTCAAATAAAAAAAAAACCAACAGGATTTATGTCTGTTATCTCTTACCCTCCTCCAGGTTTGTGATTTAATACTTTGATTTATTTCTGCAGTTCAGCTCAGTGTTTTTAAATGCTTGGCATTCACAATATTGTGACTTTTTTCCATAATCTTTTTTTTGCATTCAAATGATACTACTTTAAAACAGAACCAGAAAACCTACACACAGCAATAAGATCATATAACCCTATAAGTTATTAGTCATGTGCTCTCATGATATGTCTTTAAAAGCCTCCTGTTGCTCACAAAATTGGCATATTGTTCTTTCTAAGGTCCTGATTCAGCAATGAGGTTTGTATGAATCAGTTTGGAACACTACTCAAATTCCCAACCACAGAATCATGCCTCCATTTTTTAGCACACTCAGACTATTTTGAATCATACAGCATACAGATTCGAACAACAAACTTGATTCTTAGGATCACTAACTAAAAATGAGTAGAGTTTGGTCCTTTGATCCTAAATCTTTAGAATTTCTTTGGCTTCTCTTGAAATCATTGACTGATTAATTCAATTGTTGAATACAATCATTAAACAGAGGTATATCCTCTTGTTTTCCTAATAAGTCTCTCGAGTGCAAATGTGACTGGAAATATTTTTTTTAAATCTTCCATCAATTTCTTGTTTGATCAGTTGCTTAGTGACATACTGTATAGCTGGTTTCTCTTTGCAAAAATAATTTTCGAAGTTGAACAAAAAAATGGCTAGCATTCTCTATCTATGTCTTGTGCTTAAATTGCTCCTTTGCAACTTTGTCAGTATTAAAGCTTTCAAGTGCCAACACTGACAGAAGATACCATAGCTTAAATAACCCTGCAGAACGGAAATCTTATTATCTGCAGAGACAGCTCTTGCAAGTTGTAAAGCACAATAGGAGAAAAGTAAACGGGCTCTGTGTAACAGAACATAGTTTCCTCAAGGCAAACACTTTCATCTTTTCAGGACATTTGACCAGAACTGACATCATTCACCACCTGCTTCAAATATCTGCATGGAGAGGAAAAAAAGAGAAAAGAGATACAAGAGGACATTTGTCAGGTCTAGCAGGCAATCCTTCTGGTGGAAAGGGAAACCAACTGAGATCAGTTTAGTCCTAATGCAGTCATGTTTTCACTTAGCAGTACACAGGCAGCCAGAGCAACAGCATATGCACTTTTTCCTCTCTTTATCTCTGGCTGCTTTCATTCATTTGGAAAAGAACCAGGTGTTTCAGCAGTGAGTGCAAACCAAGGCCTCACAGTTTAGTCATTCAATTTAATTTGCAGGTGACTTGTTAGAAGACTTCTGTATACTTTTTGAAATTTTTGGGGCAAACTTTTTTTAGTGGCATAAAATAAATATGAGGTCCTGCGCTTGACATGAAAAATGTGTACCTGACACTGCTTGGGTCACCAAAAATGACTTGAATTTGCATATAGGATCTTAAATAATGCATTTCAGCATGATTTCCCAATGATGAGTTCATTACAGTGTAATATTTGGACAGCTGCTTGAACTTAACCTGTGTTTATTTTCTCATCTGCGATATGCCTGTGATGCCTAACTGACATACACTGACTTAGGAACCTGGTTGTATCCATGGCTGTCTCCCAAATCTTGAGAAAGTCCCCTGAAGTTAAATTCAAAAAAGGCACTCAAAGGTTTTAAGCATGGGTGTTGCATTTCCTAGGTTTTATGCACCCAGCCTTCCAGGAGCAAAATTCAAGTCCTCTTTGGAAGTAGCCTGTGTACAGCACAGGAGAGCACCATTTCAGTACCAAATAGATGGTGCAGTGTCTGTGCAGCATGTATAATAAGCCCTGGGGATAGTACTTCGTCCCCAGCAGCACAGTTCCTAGGCTTGACAAGACTGAGCTTGAACCGTTGGAGAACAGAGCCGGGACTTGGAAGACCCATGTTTTGTCACCAACTCCGTCACTGGCCAGTAAAATGAGCCCTCCGCCCCAGCACTGTTTATTGGCAAAGCTTTGTAGAGCACTTTTGAGTTTTTACAGAAAACACTTGGACAACTAAACTAAAGCTGACGAATGAGAGGTCCCGAGTGAAAAGCTGGAAGCGTGTTCCAGCTGCCAGAACATGCAGGAGTTCAGCATATGACTATCAGTTTTCAGTATGCCAGGTCTCATAAGAGGCACTTTGTGGAGTACATTTTATGGATATAACCAAATCATGCCACAGGAGCATGAGACAACAGTGAGTTCACTCAGCCGGTAGGACAGAGTGGGCTGCAAAAGGAGCACGGCTGGGAGCCTGGGAAGAAGGCTGTCCCAATCAGACTGCGCAGTCTTCCTCCTGGGTTGTTACAGGTGTAATCTGAAAACGTGGCGCCCCTTGCTGAACTGAAGCCACGGCCTCATTTTGTGTCTCTGGAGTCTAAGAGCTGTACACTAGATAAGAAATGCTTCCTGTCTACAGCAGCCAGACGCCAGACTGAGGCTGCTACATGCTGTTTCTCAGCCATGCACAGGACTCACATTAAGAAAAATTGCATTTAAGATCTGAAGGTCCAGTCACCTAGCAACTATAGTCCCACCAAAGGTTTCAGACTACCTTGGATTGCATATCCCCACAAGTCTTTATTTTTATATATTTAATTACTGCAGCTTTAAAACAAAAAATGTACTAAGATGTTCAGATGGATTCTTGTGGGGGAACAAGTACTGGAAAGGAACCACGTGTTGCATACAGCAAGTGCAAACAAAATTTGGACAAGATTACTGTACTACGCTCTAATTGCACAACATGGCATTATACTAACCAATAGGAAAAGGGAAGAAAGCTGCAGATTTTTAGTTGATGCAGAACAGCTTCAGGGGCTGATCACCTGAAGTCTGTCAAGCAAATAAATAACATGCACAAATAAATAAAAATATTGGCCATAATTTCTACAGAAGTGGCTTCAGCAACATATTCCAAGTCTTTTGTGATAGATAGCAGCTATTTGTAACGCTTGGGAACAATTGCAATGTCCAAAAAACCCCAAACCATAACAACCCACCCCAAAAGCACAGAAGAACTCAGGGCTTATTTGTTCTATGGTGACTTACAATACGTCATAAAAGAATGCAACAGGTAAATCAGGAAAGAAATATAAGTAACATTTGCTTTTCTCAGCACAAAGAAATTTGTGGGATGTGACATGTAAGCTAGTTAGCAAGCATATTTTGACTTTTTTCCGGGTAGCTCATCGTGTCAGCTTTCCACAGATGGAAGTGACTGAGACCATATTATTATATTTAAGGTATATGTTCTGCTGTGAACCTGGTACACACTCTGGTGTGCAGTACCATAATATAACAGCAAGAGAAAGCTACAGCTGAGATATCATATCTCTCATATCTTATCTGAGAGGCATTCATAGCCCCTTGTATAGTGAAAAACCATGGAGATCAGCCAGTTCTCTTGTGTACCTAGACTTGACTGATTAGTATGGATAACTGGGAAATTATTTTTGCTTCACATGTAATATTCTTCAGATATTCTCTTCTGTCTGCAATAGCCCCAGCACTTTTGTGGGCTTTGGAGAGAGTTTGTTGCCTTGTGTAAAAGTAACCTCCAATTATCTATCTGTAAGATCTGTTTTGATATATGGTAAGATTGCTGATAGTAAACTCAGCTGGGCTTAATGGTTACACATATGAAACCAAGAAAAATAAATGATATTGTTCACATGCTGTCAAGAACCAACTCACAGATGTGTATCAGTATGCACACATTATGTATAAAAACAGGCTTTGAATGGAGACAAATCAGGGCATTTTCTTATTGCTTTTTTGAATTTCTGAGGTGCAACAGCCCAGTGCTATACTTGGCAAGTTTCAGACATTACTGTTGCAGTTGTGCCAACCATTTCTGATAGAATACTGCTATGTGTTTAGGTCTTTTTTTTTTTTTTTTTTAATACAGTTTATATGATGTCATTCATTATTTGGAATGGTTTGAAGTGATTGAGAAGTTATGCTTGAAGGTATTTCAGCCTGTATGCTGCTTGCAGTACTTTCCATCCAGTCCTTTATTTCTTATTTCTAAAATTTAATATATCAGTGCTCTGTTGTATATTACCTGTAAGTCCTCTGTCTGATATTTTTCCTGTTCCCTAAAAATTAGCTGCCTTGTTTTTTTTAATTAAAAAAAATGCAGATAAGAACAAAAGTTCTTGTGCATCAGTGCTTCTTTCCATCTTCCTAACATATAAAAAATAAAATTAAAAAATCCAGAAGTCTTGGTACATCAAAATAAAGGTTTAATTTGTTGCTAATGTGGAAGGTAAAAATGATGGAATTCTGAGTTCCTTTCAGAAATTCACTAAGAAAGGCACAACAGTTCAAAATCTCAAAAATAGGAGCCTGAAATTAATGTCATAGATCCATGTCACACACCTGAGTGAAAGTATTGATGGGCAGGCAGTTGACATTCTGGGACTTCAGCAAAACAAGTATTGGTATCTTATGTAATCACAGATCTCTTTATCAGAATGTTTTTAAGCTGCAGTACTACATAAGGTTTAGGATTCAAAATTTATGATTCAATCAGCCCTTGTTCTGATACTGCATCATAATTTTCTGCTACTTAATCTCAGAGGTAAGTGCTTCTGACACTAGATAAACAGCCAACAGTGTATAACGTGAGAGGGAGGTGCACTAACTGTTCTCCCAGTGCATGTTTCCAAGTTAAAAAGACATGTAATTCTGAGAAAGATGCAACAAATGAACTTTTTAACACTGGGGAGCTCGATGGCTCTTGATGACTCTACTTTTGTAGGAGGCTTTTTTTTGAAAGGTTTATGGCATGTATTTTAAATAGTGGTTATAAATTGTGTCTTGTATTTTGGTCAAACAGGTATGCAAACAGAGGGAGAAGACACACAGTCGATTTGTGCAATTACACATTGTGCCTGTACACTTCAAAAAAACTGGCTGTGATTAATGGACATAGCATCCTAGATATCCTAAGTCTCTCTTCACTTGTACATTTATAGACACCCCAGTGCTACTGTCTTTTCCTCAACAGTGACATCTGCTCTCATTCAACATGTTATCACTGAAATAACTAGTCACCAATCCCCTCTTGGAGTATGCTGTAGATTTAGGAGAATGAAGACAGAAACCATGGAGCACAGCAGAACAATATTTTCTTAGTATGTGGCATAAACCAGTTAGGACAAAAACTAACAAAAATAAGAGAGGGACATTTATTAAAAATAGGAATACATTTATTTAATCTGGAGAAAGTTTGTTTGGCTGCCTTTCTGGTAGGAGAGTGTGCTTTTTGGCATGCACTCAGGAACTAAGGAGAAGTTCTCTGCTCCTGTGTTACGCCACTTCAGCAAACGGAGGGAGCAGATGTAGTAATTAAGTGTTCTCAAAAGGTTGCGAAGTGAGTTGATTAAGTGAATTAATAAACTTAACAAAACCATGTCAGGATCAAGAGGCAATTGTGCATTCTCTTTTATGCAGTCTTGTGCTGTAAATAAAGCACTGTTCTAATGGTAACATTTTCCATAACAGGAAAAAGAGAAACAATTTTTCTTTGAGCTTGTAAAAGGTCTTGTTCATGATATCAACAATTTGCATAAACAGCACAGTCTTGCCTTGCTCTTCAGGAGTTTTAATGGTGGAAGCACTGACTCATTTTGATAAGCTGTTCATGACTCTTTCCTTAGAGGCATGCCTCACAATAGACATTCATATTTTACAACAATGCATTTCATTGCCATATCTCAAAGTATTTTGACAGAATGAGTAAATGTTACATTGTCTGCGTAACAGGAACGATAGTGGCACAGAAATTACTTGCAGTAAAATTCACTTAACAGAGAAAACTGGAAGTAGAATTCAGGCTCTCCACACCTCTTGTTTTATCAAGTATTTGAGGGTTAAGATATACATGAACCGCATTGGTCTTGTCTTTTCTGCAAATTTCAACTTTCACCTGGCAATGCTGGCCACATTTCCTACATATTCCACTCTACTTCATGGGATTTCATGAGAACTCATGCTGGTGAGAATAAATTGACTATTGATATTAGCCACTAAATTATAATCCTGGGAGTGGTAACTATTGAAATCCCTTCTCAGACCCATTCACACCACAAGCCCAGCTTTTAGAAAGCACAATTAAGTTCTGAGGGAGTGTCCTGAATTTTTCTTCTCTGGTAATTTATATTTCTCATGTAGTCTCCTTCAGCTGGGTGTTTCAATATCCACCCACATGAATGCCACTTTGTAAAAAAGTCTTCAGGTGATTCAGAAGTCATTTACACCTTTATGAAATAGCCACATTTTTCTATGAGGCAATTTTGTGAGACAAATAGAAAGCTACTCAGGTTTGAACCATCTACTATACAACTATTTACCTGACAGCAGAATTAGTCTTCTGAGTAAGTAGAGTCCTCTCAAAAGGCAAATAATAACATGTAGAAGAATTTTTCACCATTTGTTTGAGAGAGAGCAAGTGCATGCATGAATGCACACATGAGGATTCTTACTTTGAAGGAAAAAGAAGTGGAGAATAAAATGTATCTGGAACAGAGAGAAAAGTTTCGAGACACTCTTCAAAGAGTCTCTCAGCTAATCCCAAGGGACACTCAAGAAGTGGGGGATCATTATGGGGAAAAAAAAGGAGGATCTTTAATTGAACTCTTCAAGCCCTGTGTATGCGTGTGCATGTTACTTGCTTCTTACTTCCGGAATTATTTGGTCACTCCTTGATGGGCATTGCTGTATTGCACAGTTTGAGTTCCTTGCCAAAACTAACTTGAGATCCAAGAAAGTCAATGGAGAAAAAAACAGGAGAGACAGAAATTTGGTTGAAATACCTGCTGGAGCTGCCAGTCCCTCTTGGCAGCCCACAAGAACTAGCTCTCTGTGTTGGAAGTCTGCCTTTGGTGACACCCTCTAGAGCCAGCACAAGGAGCCATACCAGAGTTCATCCAGTGATAGAAAGTGTACCCTACTAAGGACTAGACAAGCTTAAAGCTCAGGATGTTGGTACTGAAGTGCAGCATATATGCAGAATGCACAATAGAAGATTCAGTGACAACAACAAATTAAAAAAGAAAAAATTTTTAAAAAGGCTTTCATGACCCTGAAGCCCTTTTTAAAATTCTGGCTGACCTGTAATCTCATTATGGAATGAGAGAGTAACATTGTTTGAAAGAAGCTGCAGCATAAAAATGTCTTTGAGTCACTTTGTGTTGCATCAAGTAAATTGTTTCTTTGGTAGTTCTGTAAATAGAAGGTGATGGTGAAACCTGAAGAGCACTCTTTTTGCTACTAAGCAGTAGTATGGTGAATAACATAGGAATGATTTAAAATTAAATTCCTTGATATTTCAGCAGTTCTGGATGCCTCAGTACCTCTTGAAAGATGCTTAGTTTTAACAGCAAGTCCCTCAGTCTTTCCTGGAGTTACAGCGCATAATGTATGTAAGTTATATATGCATTATGTGTGTATATATAGAGGTACATATTTACATATTAAAATGAAAGGGACCAGGAAATGGCATGCATTTGAGAAACCTAGAGAGAGAGATGTATGTAGTTTGCAATTGGGGAAAACATAGTAATTAAGCAGAAAATGGGTTGTGCAGGGAAGGAACCTCAGGAGACAATCTGCCCTACTTTCTTTTCTCACATTTTGAAATCCATGAATCTTTTACTTGCTTTATCACTTTTCCTGATTCCCTGCAGGCCAGAGCTGACAGCTAAGCCTCTGTTTTATCTTAAACTGTTCAAAGCATGTCAGAAAATGACTTACGCTGCTGAGTCTGAAAGTGGCTGCATGATTGCAGGAACCCACCTACTGGTTACCCCCCATCCAGGTGATCACCATTGCTTGCGTGAAATTGTAATGATAGTCCCAGAACAGCTGGCAGATTGTTACAATATATGGTCTTTTACTGCTTCCAGCTGAAGACCAGAACCTGAGTTGACTTTTTTGTTTGTTTTCTGTAGAAGTAATTGTTTATGTCTTGGGCCACTCTGATATCAGCACATAAACATAGTATTAGTTTTTCACCTGTGTTATTAACAGCTGTTTTGTATATGGACAGGGTCAAGCAGTTGCACTGTCTGTAACTGTCTTGGCTGTTTATTCTGTGGGCTCTCTCTGCTGCCTTTGAATACAGCCTTTACAAATCCTTTCTATTTTTATTCCATTGCACTTCTAAGAATTAGCTTTAAAATACACTGTTATCACTACACTTCAGCATGATAAAATGCAGGGGTAAGGTGAGTGAGGCTGCATTCATGTCTCTAAAAATAGGGTTCTACTGCCATTTCTACAGTAATTTCATTTTAGTAGGCTTTAACTTGTGCTGAAAATTGATGTACCTCAAATAGTTCTCTGTGATGAAGTAAAATAAAGCAGGATAGGAATTGCAGACTGTTTATGCTCAGCCTGTATCATGAAATGATATGCTCGTGTACTGCTTTTCACCTTCAAAGTTTTACCATCTGCATTATCATCTCTGAGAAGTGACATGTAAGTAACTGGTATATGAAATTCTTAGGTTGAAATTCTTCTGACTGATGACACCTGAACCTGCATTTTGCAGTTCTCAGGAGGAAGCTGTAACACCATTCTTCACTGGTGTTAGCTCTTGTGAGACAACTGTTTCTTTTTGGATATCTGAGGAGAAAGAAAACACTAATGCTAGGTACAGCTCCCTTTACTGTCACGGGGTACCTTTTGATTTTGCTCTGGTGAGAATGTTTGCAGCAAAGTTGTTGTTGATGTCCTGTAAACTAATAACAATCAGGTATGAAGGTGAAATAGGACTTGTGAATCTGTGAATGTCTGGAGAACCCACCCAGAATGAATATTTCAATGCTCCCACTATACTGAGATCAAAGGAGATGGAGATGTATACTGCCATTAGTTACAGGCATCAGAAACTTCCTTCTTATTTTTGTAGGGTGAAACATTTCCCAAAAGCCCTCCAAAATCAGCAGGGAGTTTCTGGATGTCATTGTGGATCTTTGCTTACCATATTGGCTGAATTCAAGCCTTCAGCCCTTGTCCTGTTAGTCATTAAGCATTCCCTATGATGTCAGTGGTTTTATTTTTTTTTAAATTTGATTGTGTTGTTGGCATAGCTGGACTCACTACACAGTGCAAACAAGGGCAGTGGTCTCCTCTTCAATTTACACTAGCAGATCATGCAACAGTAGAGATGTACCAGCTTGAAATGTATACCTTGAATTAAGAAATAAATGTCAGTTATATGGTCTTTATGAACTATTTTAGGTGCATAGGAATTTAACATGAATTGTATTACTTGCTGTAATGTCTTTCTTTGCTCTTCTTATACCCAATTTGTATGCCAGCTGATTTCTGCAATTTTGGAATTTGAGAGTCCTGCGAATCCTTATCATGATGCTGTGGTAGTAACTAGAGTAAATATGGAGAATGAGACTGAAAAGATACTGGGTAAACAGGCCTTACTGCCTCCTTTGTAAACAAACATTGCATTGCAGAATTTACCATCTGAAGGCATGTCTCAGACATCAGAGATGCGGTGAGAAACTTGGACAGGATTGTCTTAGATAGGGGGGTTGTGTGCAAGCCACTGTTGAGTTATTTAGGTTAGTTAACTAACTTTATCACATATTGTAAAAACATTTAAAAAACCCGGAAGGGCAATTGGGTCATCTATGTGTCCTTCATCAAAGCACTGTTCATAGAAGAAATTCCACAGTGATTCTTTGTCCCTGCTTATAGCATTGCAGTGGGGCTTGGGTTGTGCCAAGAGCCATCATTTGAAAGCACTTGGCACCTTCTGAGAGGTCTGCTGCAGAATAGCATCAACAATATTTTGGATGATTTCTCAAAAAATACACTATGGTCGCTAACAGTAGATATGAGAAGAGAAACAGAAGTGCAAACCACACAATATGAAAGCTTGGGGTACCCAGGCACACATTTTGATTTAGTCACAGATTTTGTCAGTGCCTTGCTTCTCAACTATAAAAAAGGGACAATAATATCCCTACTTTACAAAGGCATAGGAAAAGAATTTCGGTCTTCTGGGCATCTCACAGCTGAACAAATGCTGAAGATACTGCTCTCCTTA
The DNA here is from genome assembly GCF_034638445.1 of Ciconia boyciana. NCBI lineage: Eukaryota > Metazoa > Chordata > Aves > Ciconiiformes > Ciconiidae > Ciconia > Ciconia boyciana. Next base: position 107,798,820 of record NC_132935.1, on the reverse strand, counting down.
TTAGATGGACAGATCTGCCAATGGGCTGATGAAAGAACCAATGCTGAATGAAAGTGATAGGCTGCAGATCATTGTAAGAGAAATTAACTTCAGCAAATGAGAAGTTCTGTATTATGCAATATTGCTTGCCAGGACTTGTGGTAGCTGCTGTAATTGTTCACTGCATTTGGATTGTGGGAAGGGGTATCAGTGACAGGGCTAGCGAGGCAGAAATTTTACAGGCAGTTCTTTTTTTTTTTTTTGCTTTTTTAAAAAATTTTGCTGAGTAGAAATGTAAAATAAAAACCTGTATTTTAAAATATTCATTTATTTTTCTTTCTTTCTTACAGCTTGTGGCCAATGCAATCCTTTTTGTCAGTGTAAATTTGTATGGCGTTTTTGTGAGGATTTTGACAGAAAAGGCTCAGAGGAAGGCGTTCCTTCAGGCCAGGAACTGCATTGAGGACAGGCTGAGGCTGGAGGATGAAAATGAAAAACAGGTCAGTTTCTAAGCCTTATTTCTTTTTCTCTCTTTCTTCTGAGATGGCTGTAGTTATGTAACAGGTCAGGACATTGCTGCTGAGTGCATGATAGGGTGTGTATGCGTTTCCATTGCAAAGGAAAGGTGCTGCCTCCCCCCACCTGCTTCAGTTCTTCCTCCCTAGTGCATGCACACTCTTTGCTCTTCATCTGCAGTGCACACAGAAGGTACAGGCTGACCCCATGGCTACTGTCAGCTCCAGCATCAGAGAGGATGTATTTTAGGGCTGAAGCGAAGCTAATATACTATTGCAGTCTAAGATCCTGGGTTTGTTTCTGCATGGATGTTTTTGGGTGGGTGTTAGATATGCTGTAAATACTTCTCTTCTGGCTGTGTGTGCTATAACCTGTTTGCATTCATGACACCTATAAACAAAAATCTACATTTGGGGGAGAAGGCGCTGCACTGATATACATGAATAACTGTGATAACAATCTATTCCTTTTCTCAAAAGCCACCTTAGTAGTTTCATGGTTTATTTCACACAATTTTATCAGTCAATCTTCCGAGCAGATTTCGAAACAATGAGAAAAACAGCTATATTGTGGAGCTTGCTGTTGTTACTTACAGGTCTGAATCTTAAACCTACTAAGCTCTGTTAATCTGTAAGGTTTGGACTAGATTTTTGTTTCTGTCTAGGTGATAATAGAGGGCCATGCTGGAATACATAGGTATAACTCCATTGACCTCTGTGGAATGATGATAGCTTATGCCAATAAAGGACTTAAGTGGTATTCAAACGTTGCTATACAAGATGTCAGGGTCCTCAAAGCTTGTGTACCTCTCACACTTTTACTTCCCTTCACTTGCACTTTCTCTAGCAAGTCTATTCCTGTGTGTGAAATAATGCAGGTCCTTAAGTACCTTCTGTTATGAATTGAGTGAATGCATTTTTATGACCTGAACATACTCTGCAATAAGTAGACGTCTTCTTTGAACAACTGCATATTTTTGCTGGCTCTGTAAAAATGGTGTTAGGATCAAAGCCTTTAGGTTTGATTCTGGTCCTTTGTAATCCAAAGCTGCAGACTTTCAAAGGCATAAATGTGCCATAAGTGAATTTCCATGGGATTTAGGCAACGCTGACATTTGTGCCTTTGACAACCTGATTCTGGGATCCAACATGAAAATAATAGAGATTTTTGTGTTTCTCTAGTTAGCACATTAGCAATCTGTTTTTTATCCATGCATATGGAAACACAAGAAAGCAAAAACATTGCATGTAAGTACCATTATTGTTGATAGTATACCTAGAGAATCCTGCAGATGTTTTTCTAATGCAGTATACAGGTCAGTGAAGAGAATACACTTTTCTCCTAGACTTATGAAATTAACTTTATGCAACACAGTGTAAAACTCAATACAGTGGTGAAATATGCTAATTAGTTGTCAAAAGCACCACCAAAATACTTTCTGTGGCTGCTCTCACACTTACGTTAGAATACCTCTAAAACCAGGGTGAGAATTAAGACACGATTGCAGGCTACAAAATTATTCTGCAGTTGCTGTGGCATAACGTAGCCCAAGTTTCCAGCTGGCAACACTCAAGAGTGTTTGAGAGGAAAAGAGACATTGCTGACCTGACTCAATTTTTGTGATCGTTCCTGTATTTTTGTTCTCTGAAGTACCAACATTACATGTTAAAAAGGACTGAATTTTTTCATCAGACTTTCTTGTCTCATTCAAATGCTCTGACCTAAATACCGTAGCCCTTTTGCATTGAGAATTGTGACCCAAAATGCTAAAACCTTTCCCTGGTATTTCTGTGCAAGTCTCTAATGGGAAAGGAAAGAACATGTTCTTGGCTTTTGAACATACACAGCCTTCTGGAGTTAAAGTGTTGACTGTGTGAGACAGATACAACAGCTGAAACTGTAAGTGAGATTTCTTCCTCTGTGTTCTACTTACAGTGATTCTCCTCATATGGGATGCATTTGTAGTAATAGTCCCACGTGATGATTTTCATAAATCTGTTTTTATGAGCAAGAGCAAAGATCTCATCTTGTAGCATTTGCAGAGTCATCATGCAAGAGTTTGCAAGTAGGCTTTGAAAGTGTTGTTGGGAAGAAGGGGAGCAGACAGAGTCTGTTTATTTTAAAATTCAGTTTAATGTTCACCCTGTTATCTGTTGTCTGTGGTCACAACAAATAACTGGCCTCGATGGTAGCATCGTCCATTTGTTATGTTGCTGAATGTTAGACTACAATTCTGGAGTAACACCAGCAGCAAAGGCCAAGAACCAAATAATTTTTAGACCATGAGCAAATAATTATAATAATTCACTTGGGATAAGCTGCTTCTCTCATATGTAAATCTCAGCAGCAAGACGATCCTCTGCAGAGCAAGCAGTTAAGAATAAATACTGTGAGGTGGGTCCTGTTCCCTGGACCTGCGCTTGTTCTGTTCCTGCTCAGTCAGAGCACTTGAGCACTTCCCCTTTACTCCCACTGCACTGTCTCTCTGTGTCCACTTAATTAATTCTAGATCATCCTTTGCCCATACTTTGCCCATCCTTTGCCTTGCTAGCAAGGCATTGTCACCCTGCTCCCTGGAGAGCTCCCAGTGTTAGATGTCCCTACCAATCCTGAGAGCAGCCTCTAGGCAGTGCTTCACCCCTTCTGAAGTGAGCAAGAAAGGAGCAAGCAGGGATGGGGAATGGGGGATGTGTTCAGTGTAGAGAAGGAAGTAATCTGCTGCTGACTGAGGCTGCTTGCCGTCTGATTCAAAGGGGAAACCAGTAAGGAAGTTGTAGCTCACCATGTATTAATTCCCAGCGTGGCGGCTCCTGAAGTGGTGCCGTGCTCCAAGGAAGTGGTAGCATAGTGGTAGCATTGTAATTCTGAGGCCATCTTAATTTGAAGAGCAACTGGACCACTGTGTTTAAAGGCCTGTAGACTCCCCTTTTGCATTTTTCTAGTCTCTCTTTCAGCATGTGTATAGTTGTGTCCTCCCCACAGTTTTGTGATGGTGAATTTCACTCTATGCACTCTGTGAAACAGAACCTCTATTTGTCATATGGTGTCTGATGACTTGATTAGGTGCTCTCCAGCTCTTGTTTTATGATAAATTATGAGTAATCATTCTACAATAACCTTTTCCATGCCACTCACAACATTGTAGACTTCTCTCATAACCCTGCTCATCTCTCTTTCCAAGCTGAAGAATTGTAGCCTGTTTAGTCTCCTGATATGTGGAAGCTATTTCCTACCCCAATCTTGCCAACTATGTAATGAATCTTACTCAAGTTACCCCCTCCCCTGACAATAAGAATATTTTTATGCATATTCATGCATTGGATTTGGAGATAAAGCGTATAATTTCCATCACTGAAATGCACTTGCTGCAGCACAGGCTGATGTGAAAAGTGCCTGTTGCTTTCATATGAGGAAGGCCGGAAAAATGTTTGACTTCACACAAATCTCCAAAGCTCACAAAACCAGCTTAGATATCTTCACTGGTTTTTAATTGCATAAGTATATGCAAATACATTTGCAAAATAAAGACAACTTTCAAGCAACTTGTTTAGATCTTTCCTTCCCTCCTAAATGTTACTTTTGTACTTGCTCTCCATTAGAACATGGTGGTGGGAAGACAACAGGAGAATAGCAAAGTTTCCAGAATGAGGGATTGGCTGTCTTAAAAACTATTCGCATTTAGTCTGTCAAACCATTGGGACTGGAGAAATGTATTTAGTGGTGGCATCCATCTTTCATGAAATAGTTGTGTACTCCACTACAATGCATGAAATTTAAGTTTATTAGAGGCTTTAACATAAGAATCTGAAGGAAGCACTAAAATCTACAGGGAGTTAGGAAGCACTGGGCTGAGACAGCCAGCTCTGTGGCTAGCTTCAGGGCCAGAAGCATGGCACTCTAGCTAGTCTAATTAGTTTTGCTGAGAGCTAGGGTTGTTCCCTTTGCTAGTACAACACTATGCTACTGCAGTAATGCTGGTTCTGGGAGACAGGCTAGCACCTCGGTGTTCCTCTGTAGTGCTTCCGTACATGTTCACCAGATCATCTGAAGCGAGCTAAATTCTCTTTATGCAATCCTGAATTGTACATACAAATGTCTGCGTGTATATGTGTATGCATTCCAAGTGCCTGCTGCATTTTAGGGCAATATCCTTGACATTGCATATAGTAATTGGGACATCACTGAGTCAGAGATTTGATTAATAACTATGCTTGGAAAATGAAATGGTGTCAGCAAAAGATACCACGAGTCTCAGTGCAGAATACTTTGAACTGCTGCTTAGGGCATTTTGGGTTCAAATTCCCTGCTGGGTTCAGATCCCCCTTCAAAACAATTTAATCTAGATATTATACATTTTGGATATCTGTACTACCTCCTGTACCTTTTTGGGTAAAAGGATGACACCTGTAAAAAGCCTCTAGTGGTTTTGTCCATTATATTTAATATCGAGCATTTATGAAAAAAGGAAAAAAAATACAACATTATGTTTGAATAAAGCAAACCATGTTGGACTTTCATTTTGGTAATGGATAACAGGTTGCTGGGGTTTTTTTCTTCTAATTCAGCAACCAAACTGAAGAATTAGTTATTTGCACAGCCGCAGGCAGAAGTAGTTTCTAGGGTGCCTAACAGCATGCTTATCAAAGCATAATCAGGTTCTCTTTATGTTTCCCATACTTTTTACTCTCAGAACTTGCATCTTTTTTCATTGCAGTGCAGAAGAAAATATGAAATTTAGCATTAAAACACAGGCCCTTTTTCCATAATAATTCATACTGGCTCTGTGCATCAGCAAATTGCCCTGCAGCAAAAATTTCATCTGGATCATGTGTGGGCACAAAAACATCTTCTTGTCAAATTATCTAGTGTGCAACAGGGAGGTGATCCTGATTTTACACAAATTACAGGGTGAGAGATGACACCTGATCCTCTGCAAAAGCTAGCCAGTGCAATCTTTGAAAAATGTAGGTGGACTAACTAATTTTAGCTGACAGGGTGAGCGTGTACCACATTAGTGCTGTGTTCTATGTTACAAGGAGGCTTAAAATTGAATTTATTGTCTCATTGAACCACAACCTTACACAGGAAAGTCCAACTTCAAAATCTATTCGTTCTTTTCTAGGATCAGGGAAAAGAGAAAATAAGGAGTGTTACAATTTCAGGCTCTCAGTTTGAACTGAGCTTCACACCCACTCATGCAGGCTGGCCAGCAATGCCTCTTAGCCAAATAGCAGCAGCAGCAGCAAAGATGGGAACTTGTCCTGCTCTCTGCTTCATTTGCCACCTTTGGCTGCTTAGATCCTTGTACAGAGCTGAGATGAACCATTGGCTACGTTTATCCCGCTACGTGGCACCCCTGGTCTGTCTTCTTTTACCTGAGAAAGGTGGGAGTTGTGAAGAGGCACATTTCTCTCTCCCACACAGCAATATTTGCCCAGAAGCTTTCCACTGAGTAGCATCTGTTAGTCCCCAGTCCTGCAATAGTCATGCACGTCTGTCCTTAATACAGCAAATAATAAATCTGAGGGATACTCAGGTAAATGCAAACCTTCAGGTGGAAGGCTTCAGCTTCGACCTGAAGCCATTAGGAACTGCTTGTTACCCCTTGCAAGGCAGGGTATAGCAAACAAATAAATGTGTTTGAATTTTACAGCTCTATTGCACCTCTCTTTATGCAGAATAAACATCTCATCTGGATGCAGTTAGTGCCAGAAGCTGTGGTGTTTGGCATAACATTGGGATTCTTCTTACCTAACTTTGGCCAAGTAAAAGTGAGGCTTGTGATCTAACCTTTTAACCTATAGGCAGTAATCCTTAGTAGTAATAGACACATACAAGGGTAGTTCATCCCTTCTATCCTGAACACCTCACTGAAGATGAGATGAGGTTTTTCCCTGGGAGTGGTTACAGGGGGACACATAAGCTTAGGGCTACACACCTGTATGATAAGAGAGAGTTGCCTTGCAACTGGACTTGAAATGTCTAAGTGTAGAAACTCAGTAACACACAAGAAAAAACATACAGTTGTAAATCATACAAAGTACATATATTTTAAATGCATTGTAATTGTATTACTCTACCCACATGCCTTTAATTTGCAAAATGTAACATATGGTATTATAGAAAAATCTATAAAAGCCTTTAGAAAGCCACACTTACAACAGCAGGCCAGGTCAGTACTATAACAGTTTGTTTTAACTTTATTTCACCCCCTGAAAGCTTCCTGATGTTAGTATGTCAGTCAATTAAATCCGTTATCAGCCATTTCATTTTTTGACACAAGGTGTGAACTATGGCAACTAAACAGATTTCTAAAGAAGAAAATAGGGCATATGAACTTTGCTTTTTAGTATAAGTCTATGTAGTAACTCATACTCAGTCTAACAGGGGGATGTCTTGGACTGCTGTTTGTTGCAGTTTGTTTTTTCTCATAGATGTATGTATGACATATAGTCATGCTACCTACATTAAGCTCTTGTTGTAATGGATGCTGGCTTACATTGAGTAGAGTAGACAAACATAAATAGATGAGTTAAATAATAGTAGTTGTGTCATTCTAAAACCTGTTGATACTTTAGCTGTTAGGAGTTTTGAAATAAATATTGGGAAATTTTGAGTATGTTCTGCTTCAAACAACTGTCAATTAAATACGCTGGTGGTGTTTGACTGAATTTTTCAGTTTATTTCCTACTTGCTCTGTGTATTTTCCATTAGAGAGAATGGAGGAGAAGGACAAATAAGAGCACACAAACCTGTCGTTAGATGATTTAAAATACACTACCATACAGTTTTCAATAGATAACATCGTGGATAACAGTTGGTAAGGCAAATTATCATAGGTAAGAACACTGGCTATAGTGCATCAGATCCTTAAGTTAAATAGTAAGACAAATACTTCAAAAGTACTTTCTTATGGCTGATTTCTAAATTTAGAGCAATATCCATGACAGCAGTGCTGTGTGGACATTCATGCGATGTTTTTATGTATTTTAGTAGGATGCCACAGTGTAAACTAATGCAACCACAGGAGTGATTCCTGATGTTCTTCCCTCAGCAGTAGGAATTTGTAGGGAGCTTTAAAATGTCATTAGGAAAGTTCTCTTACATGCATTTTTATTGTTGTCCACAGAATTGTTTTCACTTCTAGAAGTGTCTTAACTATAACAAAAAAGCTAATGCTTTAACACAAGCTTGACGCTTTTCCTGTGCCATTCTTCAAACACAAGGCAGTTCCACCATAGACCAGCAGCTCTGCCACATAGGTTCTTCACATTACAGCAGCTTGCCTAGTGTCCTGGTTTCAGCTGGGATGGAGTTAATTTTCTTCCTAGTAGCTGGTATAGTGCTGTGTTTTGGATTTAGTATGAGAATAATCTTGCTAACACACTGATGTTTTAGTTGTTGCTAAGTAGTGCTTATACTAGTCAAGGACTTTTCAGCTTCTCATACTCTACTGACTGAGAAGGCTGGAGATGCACAAGAAGCTGCGAGGGGGCACAACCAGGACAGCTGACCCAAACTGGCCAAAGGGATATTCTATACCATCTATGTAATGCCCAGGTCCCACACTTTCCAATACATTCCAATTAATCATCACCACTTTTCCTGTCTTTTGATATATACACACAGATATCATTCCCTTTAAATTCCCTATAAATGCAGTGTATTATACAGTGGAGTCTCTTCAGTACACATCACCTCCTCCTCTGTGATATTCCAAAATCTTTGCCTGCTGGCCAGTCCATGATTACTTCCAAGATTCCTGGGCAACTGGGGTTTCCTGTTCAAGTCCGTTGTGTGATCAGTGCGACCCACTTACTCCACATAGCATTAGTTGCATGATGTGTAGAGGGGACCCTCCCTTTGAACATCCATCCCAGCACCGGCAGTCGGCGTGCCAGGAGGAGCTGTGCTTCAGTACCAACCACTTCCGAAGCAGCTTGAACCCCTTCATGTGCTGCCAATATCTCTTTTTCACATGTGCAGTTTGCCAAATGGTTCCTGAGTTGCTATGTTACTGTTTAAGCACAGATTATATCCATGAACAGGATACTGAGCTGGGCACTTTGCTTTCATTCCAGTGTGCAACAGTATACGCTGTTTGCACACACGTACTCTCCTGTTCCTTTTGGTCAGCCTTCTGTGAAGGAAAAGAGCTAGACCACATCCCGTTAACTGGCAAAAAAAATACATTCTAAGGTAATTTTTCTTTTTCAGGTTTGCCATTCTAGAGTGAACTTCCATCTGTCACGTAATTTATATTCTTTCCAAGGTTTCTCTTCCCCATTACGTCTTCAATATAAACGGATTTCACTTGGAGTTTAGTTTCCCTTCAGGCACATGTGATTAGGAATTTCCCAGTTTGACAAGGTAATAATGAACTAAATCTGAGTCACACTTGTTATTTTAAGTGAGTGAATACACTTGTTGCTTCCTTAGCACGTTCATGGTTGGTCCTTGTTTTTCCTCTTTAGAAGGCAATGAGATTTTCTGCTGATGGATTAGGCTCACTTCCCTACTCTGTGAAGACAAAATGAGGACAAGTAGCAAAGGACAAAGGCTTTTAGATTTTTCTAATCTAGATTAGAAAAATTCTAGATTTTTCAAAGCAAAGTATTATATCTTAGTCTCTGGAGATTTTGGCATCTATTCCATTTTACTGTTTTGTGCTGTGATTTGCTTTCATATTGCTATACTAAAGGCATCTGTGGGTTTTGAAAAAGGAAGTGCTAACTGCTTACCACTTAATATATCTTACTTAGGTTCTAAAATTATTGCTTTTGACTTGAGGTTCCTGGTTTTTTAAAAGCCTTAGTCTGCTTACACCCACTACTGAGCTCAGTTTCTATCACTAGCAACCAAAAAGTTTATCTTTACTGAAGAGTTCTTGCTGGTTCCTGGTTTTTTAAAAGCCTTAGTCTGCTTACACCCACTACTGAGCTCAGTTTCTATCACTAGCAACCAAAAAGTTTATCTTTACTGAAGAGTTCTTGCTTGTTCCACCACTAGCAAAAATCTGTAATAAGAAAGGGCATGTACTGATATTGAGTGGCTACTGCAGCTCTATATGTATGCCATACCAGACAATAGCAATGTTGTGAAGCACCAGTACTAGTGCAGCAGTGTGTCCTTAATGTTCCTCTGATTCTTCCTCCATTCTGGACCCTCAGTTGCAGAGTGTGTCTGCTCCAGCAGTGAGGAAAGAGAACTGGAGATGTCTGGGGCCTTTCTCCCCCCGCTTCCCTATGCTGGCCCCATTTCTCAGCAAGGTGCCAGAGCAGACTACATCAGGTTTGCCACATATCTGTGTGGAGCTGGTGGAGATATCTGGGTTTTGGAGAAGGAGTGTGGTGAGGGAGGATGTTGTATCTCATGGAGCAGAGGAAAAGCAGAGTGCCACAGTCCCAGTACCATCTCGAGCTGTAACATGTAGCATGTTCTTCAAGAAAAATCCCACTAGCTGGGGTCTGTAGGATTAGTGACGGCAGAAGAGGGGCATGCATCTACCTTGCTGAAGATTGAGCTCTGTGACTTTCACTTCCTGAGGAATACATACATGCCTAACCCAAGTATTTAGTGTTACACTGGTGGAACAAACGAGACACAGCTGTGGACTGGAAAGAGGTGAAACTGTAACTGTAGAGGAAACTTAGTACAGCAGGGGTAAGCCAGTGAAGCTCTGTCTGCTCTTCCACTTACCCTGGAAGGGGGTAGCATCGGTGAAGCTGATGCTGCTTGTGATGCCATCTTCCTAGCATCTTCAGAATAAAAGAAAAGAGAGAGATACAGTGACAGGATTGTTGTCCCTGTCCTGTTCATGGTGGAACATACCGCTCTGTGCGGCACTTCAGCCTCTAGCAAACCTGAGCTCACATGTGTCTCGGCTGCAGGCCTGCCTAGAAACAGCATTAGCACTTCCATGTTCCTCTGATCATGACATTGGCAGGTGATTGGTACTCTTTCTGATAATTTTTAAGGCCCCTCTTTGTTTGAATCAGAAAAGCCTTTTTATAAAGAAATTAAATTTTTGGAACTTGTGCTTTAACTGTGTCTTTTTGTTTTCAACATATATACTCAACACATATGCATACTGTCAGTGCTACTATGAGGGGATCATTTCACTGCAAGATGAAACCTGGCCTTCCTGACTCTGCAAGAGAATAGGCAGAATGTTTTCTTTCCACATAGGAAGATTTAGAATGGTATGTTCAATGGCTGTTCTGTGCCAAAAAAAGTTTCATCTTCATTGATATACCCTCAAGAACCTGCTTATTAAAATCCTACTGGAGCTTGATAGATAGAAACAAGGACATTTATTAAACTAACATTTAATAAATAAGAAAACTTTGAAAACTCCCATTTGACTTTTTTTTTGTTTTCCTAGCAGATATTTTCAAGTATACCAATTGCTATCTTTCCATACCCACTAACCTTCTCTAAATGTTGCCATGGTTGGTAGCATGTCTTTGCTGACCCATATATCTTTTGAACAGAACAGTTACCAAGACTAAAATAAGCAATTTGTGTTAAGACTATATGCTTTACCTCCTAACTCCAGTTCCTCAAAAGAAGAGCATCGAGTTGGAGTATATTTGAAATGTGTGTTTTAAGGATATGATTCCATAATTGCTGATCATTCTGTCACTGGTAGTTGTACCCAGTGAAGTTTTCAGACCTCTCTCTTCCTTCCCCGTGTTCATTGCAGAAAGGCAAAGAGTTTTGCCACTGCTTTGTTTTTTTCCCTGCCTTGTCTTCTTTTCCTCCATCTGTTTCTGCCTTCACCGAGCAGAAGAGACAAACAATGTGGTGTTCCACACCTAGTTTGAAGGAGTCACTTTGAAGAGATAATCACTGCTGGAGTCAAGAAATACCTGTCCCTAGCAATGTATTGCAGAAATGCTATTCCTTCTTCCCAGTCAAGCATGAGGAGGGTTTCAAGTTATCCGCTCCAGAGAGTGGTCTGATTATATCTGTATGGCTACTTGCCTGCACTATAGTGAGGCAAATAAAGATGCCTTAAGTATAAAGGCACTGTTTGGTTGTGTGAATTTAGCTGCTTCTTGCTCAAGTTCGCTTCCAGTAGGAAGATTTCCATTAACTGAAATGAGTATCATCCTTTTCCTGTCAAGTTTTCTGTGACCGTTTTGTGGATACATTGAATTTTGCCAGTTAGGTTTCAGAGAGAGTGAATACTAAGGATATGGGGTGAAAGTAAAAAGATGAATGGTAGGCTGATGCTGCAGTCATTTATTCATTGCCAGTTTATATCTGGTGTCAACGCTGTTAGCTTGCCTTTCTGAAGATTAATCCTTACTGATATATTTCCAGAGCATTCTGATTTAATAGATATGAGGGCAACCAGGAAAACAAGCTATGCTGTTTATACTTCTAATTTCCCTGTTTAACCTTGTAGCCTTTCTCTGCTCTTGTTCCTGTTTGAAGAAGATTTGTGGAGCTGATCTCAAGTTACCCTACTAGCAATCTTCCAGTCCATTCTGGAATTACACTTGCCTTTTTAGGGTAGCATCACATAAATACTCCATAGTCATTCAGTGGTCAGTGGTTATCTGGGGCTTTTTTACAGGCAGAGGTTTCCAACTCATTTTATCTCACGCGTTTTTGTGGATGGTCCCTAAAAGGCACAATGTACTGCTGAGTTTTCCTCATTCTTATCATTCTACTACTTCTATGCTGTCCTGTGAACTTTGTACCTTCGAGCAGTTTTATGGTCTCTTTATGCCCACTCTCCAGCCCAATGCTTCTGCACTCCATGCTGCCCATTGCTCTCTCTGTTTTAGCCAAGACTTCACCTTCCCCTAATTCTTTCACAAAGTCTTATCTTCTCCATTGTAACTAATAATCTTCCATGTGGAACTTATCAATGCCTCATTAAACATTATGCTGATGATATATCCTGCCTTTCCTTTATTTAAAAGAATTTGAAAGATGTCAAATTGGTCTGTTACAGGTTTACACACCCTGAATCCATCTTGCAGTTCATACATAGTATATTGATAATTTACGATAACTGTATGTTGTTAGCCATCCTCTTACTACTCAAAATCTTTGCATTAGATGGCAGCTTTATGGATGGCCTTTTATGATTATGATTGTAATAATAACTTATTGATAAATATAATTTTTTAAGAAATCTCAGGAATGTTCTGAAACATTGCCACCTTGTGGCTTTTAAAAAATCACCATCTTTAACAGTGCTTTTTCTTGTACTTAGTTGGAAGAAAGGGCATAGCATAGTTTAATGTAAAATAATTCACTAATGAAATCTGCTGTCTTTGTTTTCCAGCTTACAGGGAGTATAAATGAATCCTAGCAGTTTTACACAGGGTTGTTCTTCTGTGCATTGCACTAGGCTTCTTTTCTGTCTCATTTTTTTGTTTTTCTTACAGGGAATTAAAATGGCTGTGCAGTTCAATATAGGGATGACAGAGACCATAAACCCACTGAGCAGTAGCTTTTAAAATTATGCAAGAGTGAACTTATCAAGGTATAATTAAGTAGCAGGTGGTAATATTTAGGATGTACTTTGGAGTCCCAGGTGACTAAGTAGAAGCTGAATCTCAAAATTATATAGATGAGTTAACTTTGAAACAGTCTTATTAATATTTTATATGCATGTCTGATGCTTGTCTTCTCCAGGAAAAAAATGTTTTTAAAATATGGTGGCACTTTCCATTTAAGTATAGCAATAGCAAAAGAAGACCTCTGGTAGACTGCAAAAATTGGTGGGTTAGATTTCATGTTTTGTATTGTAAAAAACCTTGTAGAGTAGATGATCAAAATGCTCCTTTCTTTTGTGAGCTCCTTTTCATATTTTCCATCATTGTTAGAGTGTTACTATAACAAACAAAAATACTCATATTTTATCAGCCAGGAAACAAAGGTGCCAAACCTGGTTTTGTTACATGCTTCTTTTTTCTTTCTTTCATTTTAAAGTCCCTGTGAAAATACAAAAAGCAGTGGACCATGGGCATGCAGTCTATCCTGAATAATGTGGTTCAGTGCCAGGGAGCGTGAGAAAGGACTGGGATTTGGAGTGCCATCCAGAGTTACTGCTTTCCCCAGCATGAGCTTGGGAACCTCTGAGTCCCATTTTGAGCAAGCTTCACAAGACAGAGCTCTCTGCCAAGCCAGGTGTAGGGCCCAGGCTCCCTGGTGGGTGAGGGCAGCAGTGCCAGCAGGCTGCCTGTAAGCAGCAGTTCAGGAGGAACCCAGTGAAGCTGACTAAAAGAGACTGAGTTGCATCCATTACAGTCCTGTTCTCATGGGATTGAAAGACATGCAAAGCAGTAAATTTTTCTACATGGCCCTTCAGCAGGTCCAGACTGTAACTTCATTCTCAAAATGAATTCCACTAGATGTGCATATACCGGAGCATGAGAGGATGAGGAGCAGTGAGATTCAAAGAACCAGAGAAACATGAGAGCCCGCAGCTTTGAGGCAATGCTACAGTTCCTCTGATTGCTTCTCTTCTGTATCTCAGAAAAAATGACAACTGTTTTGTTTGATAAAATAGTCTGCACTGACTATAAATAAGACTTCCATTTTGTTTTCTATTTATCTCATATGATAATCTACAGGAATACAATTTAGCATGGAGAAGCACAGCAAGTGCATCCAGTTTATGGGTAGAAAGTTGTGAGGGGTCATCCAACTGCACAGCAGGCAATGGGAAAGAAAGGAGAGGATGCTGTCTGGGAACATTAAGACATTTTTCTGCATTTCAGTCTTCTTTTCTGATGAAGGGAGAGTGGGTTCATAAATTATTTACAACTTGCTGAAGGAATTTGAAAATGTATCACAGTCATTTCCCATACAGATGTCAAAATAAATAATTTTGTACAATAGGAATAGAATGTGATATTGGACTGGGTAGTATTGTTTGGGGAGCTGCATGAAATGATTATAAATCAAGGTGAAAATTTCAAAGGGACTTTGAGAACATCATAAGTGTTTGGAAGAAGCAGTAAAGTAAGAAAGACTATTTTCAAAATGGGAGGGGAAGGGCATCTTTATTTGGGGACAGGCACAAGAAATGTATTAGGAACATGCACTGGAGGCTCCCATAAAAGCAGAGCCGGGGTGTGGGTGGGAGAAGCTGTCCAGGCCAGGGATGGTGATGAGAGAGGGAGTTGTGCTGAAAAACCTCCAAATTGGAGAAAGCTGAAGAGGGTGTTGGGGCAGAATAGAGCGTGCAGATGATGGAAACTGTTGCTTCAACAGTCTGTGTCGTCTGCTTGCTTCTTTCTGCTCCCCCTCTCAGGAAAGAGAAATGACACTACTGCTAGAAGGTGCTGAGCCTTGAGCTCCCCTGCTATTTTAGAACCACACTTGTGTGTGGTAAGGTGGCAGGATGGCTTCAGGCCTCCCCAGGAAGCCACAGGCACCCTCCACTCCTGATCCTTGTGCTGTTGTTCCCCTTGGTACACAATGGTCAGAAGGGACCTCTGGAGATCATCCAGTCCAACCACGCCCTCAAAGCAGGACTGCCAACAACACCAGGTCTGGTCAGCTGTGGCTTTGTCTATCCAAGTCTTGAATAACTGCAAGACTATTAAAGTTTTTCCCCAGGTCCAACCTGGAGTGAGAATTGCAGTACAGGAGCTTGTACTTGCAATTAGGGTTGAGAATGTTCCAAACAACAAGCAGTAATATAAGGTCTTTTTGGCTATTAACAATGGGAAACAATTTTTTTTTCCCATTTCTCTGCCTTTGCGTATTGTCCTTCTTAGTCATGTGCATTACGGTGGTAGTTGTTGAATAGTGCCAAGGTAACACTGAGGAATTCCTAATTGGCTCGGTATGCACATTTTGACTTGCCTTGGAGTCAAATGAATGTTTGTTCCTTCTCTTATTTCTAGTAATGCTTCATTACTGTGGGAGAAAGAAATCTGGATGTTTTTCAAAATTGAGTGTCCTTTTCAAAATTAACTAAGTCTTCATTAATGGTGCAGAAATCCTCATTAATGATGATAAGACAGTTGGCAGAGGCAGCCCAGTTTGGTATTCCAAATCCCGGGCTAGGACTGGCAATTTAAAATACAAATTTAATGGAAAATGCTGTGAATGAAGGAGAAACAGGTCCTCATCTGTCATTTTATTTTCTTAGTAAGATTTGTGCAAGGAATGCAAAATCATTGACAGACAATTACAACCTCTGAAAAGAATCTTTTTTTTCAGCATGTGATTTTACTTTAGACCATGTTAATGCTGAGTGAAGTTTTACAGCAGGAGAAAAACAGAGTACAAATTGCTAAAATAGCATGTTTGTCATAGGTCCAAGACTTAAATGTTCTGGGTAGAAACCAGCTGTAAAAATAAGCCTAAACAGCATTGTGAATCAGTGAGAAAGTTGAGAGAAAAATGTTTCCACATTTTCACCGAGGCCCTGTGTTTTGGAATATGGCACATGTTGAGGCTACCTCAATACAACATCATTTATCACCAGTAAGAAGGTCTGCAGCCTGAGTGTTGTTTATTCTAGTCAAACTTGTTGCTAATTGATTAGTGCTTCCTGTCTCACTCTTTCAATTTTTTTCTGTCACCACCCATCCCTGTCACAGGCAACAACCACTCAAGCATGAATGTCACCACAAATGTGACCAGCCTTGCTTCAGTGCTGTCACTTGTTCCATTCAATGCATTATGCAGCCATGCACATCTAGTTTTTCTTTTAGTCTGGTTTTCAGATTATTTTTATAATCAGATCAGCTGTACAGGAGCAAATGAAAAAAATCAGACAACAATGATAGGACTTGCTGAATAAAGATCCAGGCGGAGCCCTTTCCCAAACCTTCCAATGGCTGTATTTGACGTACATGAATTCACTCTTGCAGCTCCAAACCTCTGAGTCCTTGATCATTCCTTAGGCTGACCCGAAGGGCAATACGGCTTTGCTTGACAGATGAGATTTTGCCCAAAATAAGAGACTTTTCTTATATTTTTTTTCTAGAGAGCTAGATAATGGCTTTCATTTATTTTCAGTGCTTCGATACTTTCCATTGTGGGTTTGTTTCTTACATTTTCCAGTCTCTCCTCCAGTGACAATTCTTTACAGCCACGATGCTGCTTCCCTTCTTGGCATGAAAGGTCAGCAGCGGCTGCCCTTTGCGAAAGCCATAATTGAGTCCTTCCTTGCTCGGTGAGTCTGAGGCTGCTAACCCTCTTTGTAAAGACTACAATTCTTCCTCTGTAATACTTTTTCTTTTTTTTCCATCTCTCATGAAAAAAGCAAGCCACCACAATTTGGTATAGGATTTTCATAAGCTCCCTTCAGGTCTTGTAATAGCCAAGCTAACTTGTATAGGAATCACCATTTTTGTAACCTCCATTAATATATCTGACATCTGCAGGTTTCAACGCTGTCAAGTGCTGCAGCTCTCCAATGCTACCTTCACAGTAATGACTGTTATTACTTCCCTGGCTTCTGTGCTATCTGCCATGCACTGCAGAAGTTATCTGTGAGTTTTTTATTCACATCTTGTATTGTAATTGTGTTTACAGGCCATAGAAGAACTATTCAGTCAGCATTGGTCTCTGTAAGACTCTGTCAGTATAATTTTTGTTGGTTTGGTTGTCTTGTTTGTTTTAGTCTGACTTTCTAGGAAACAGAAGCTGAAACCCCACTCATTCTCCGTAACAGCTTTGGAATTTACTTATCCATTTCAGCAAAATGGCAAAGATCTTGTTTAATATGCTCACTTAAAGAGAAGCTATGGTGAACTTTCTTAGTCCTTATCAGACAGCATAAAATTGGCATTCAGGATAATACTTATGAAATTCCAGCATCCTTTGGAGTTTGTAGCATTTTAAACACCAGAGAATTTAACCATCAGTCCAAACTTCTCTGTTGTGTGGATTCTCTATTGTCTGATAGGTGGTCAGCTCATTTTACAATCTCAGTATATTTCAGTTAAAACAGTAAATCAACTGCAAGACACAAGTAGTGGGCAACAGAGCTTCATAAGATCCACTGTTGACAAAACTATTTGTTTTGGATTTTAACCCAAATTTTGGGTCACCCAAATATAATTCTGCTCCAGAGATATAAGCATACTTAACTAAATTAACATAAAAATCATAGTAATTTACCATTTTCTACCAAGATGTGAGACTGTTTGGTTAAATCTGAAATTGATATATGCATAAACTGTTAACAAATATTTAATCCCATCATATTCTTTGCAATATCCTTAGTATACATATGAGAACAATAGGAAATAGACTAAGTTAATGATCCTTAGCCTCAAGTCCACATGAATTGCCGCAAACATATGAAGGAACTTTAGTCTAAGGTAAGTACCAGGGCAGTTCTGCAAAGTTTAACTTACTCCTTGGTGACATAAATATTCAATGTGTCTTCTTCCAGAAGAAACTGTAAAATTAGAAACCCTTTAAGTATTATTTGGTGGTTTTGGCTGGTGAATGTGTGCATGTGAGCAACACAAAGTACTTGTCTGTGCAGATACCCTCTTCTCAGTGTTAATTGTTGCTCCTTATTTATTTAATGTCATTTAAATAAAAGGAGGATGTGGTTTGGCCAAGATCTGCAGTTCTGTGATGTCTCACAGCTGCTATTGTGGTGGCTCTTGATCATCAGATAACAGAATCACAGAATAGTTGAGGTAGGAGGGAAGCTCTGGAGGTCATCTGATACAACCACCCTGGTTTCCAGGATGAGCTGCTCCATCACTTTTCTAGGACTCGAGATGAAACTGAGTGGCCTGTAGTTCCCTGGGTCCTCCTTCTTGCCATTCTTCAAGATAGGAGTGACATTTTCTTTCCTCCAGTCTCCAGGCACTTCTCCTAGTCACCGTGTTTGATCAAAAATTATTGAGAGTGGCCTTGCAATGACATCTGGCAGCTTCCTCAGTGTTTGTGGGTGTGTCCCATCAGGGCCCATGGACTTATGTATGTCTAGTTTGCTTAAGTATTCCCTGACCTGATTCTCTTCCACCAAGGGTACATCTTCCTTGCTCCAGCCTTTCCCTGTGTTCTCTGGAACCTGGGAGTCCTGAATCAGATCAGATGTGGTTATGTGAATTCATTCAGACTGCTGCCATGACTGAAGCTAGCAGGTCTGATGGATAAGCTTGGAACTGCATTTTAAATGGCAAGTGTTTTCTGTGTGAAAACAAAACTTAAGTAGGTAGCTAAGGACACCTTACAACACCTAAGAACACCTGCTGCAAGTTTTCCAGGTGGTACCTGTGTATGGGCCAGAATATGTGGAAAAACTACATAGGCCTTTATAGTCAATACTGACAAGATCCAAAACATTAGAGGTCCTTTTTATGCAGGTCAGTGACCCATGCTAAAAACCTCTCTGTGGATATAGCAAGAAGAGATGTGTTTAATCAGGCGTTTGTACTGATGCATTCCATTACTGAACTGGCTGGAACACACATTGCCACACTGGATAAGATGCCATTAAAACTGTTCCTTTATTACTGTTCTGCTGATTCAGACTGTGGATAAATCTATCATCCACTCTCGCTGCTTAATAACCAGCTGTCATAGTCCTTGTAATGTAACACTTTCATTAGATTCAGAAATAGGACACACGAAAGGATAGCAAATGATCCTGGGAAGTCTTTCCCAGACAGATAAATGCTACTAACAATAAGGTAAGTTGTTATTTTTATAATTATGATGTTAATGAAAATTATGGACAATTATCTGCTCTTGAAGCTGGCTCTTCCCTTTCTGTATAGTTTTTTGATTTTTTTTTTTTTTTTTTTTTTTAGTGCAGAAGACTTAAAAAAGACACCCACACAGGCTTCAGAAGTTTGAGAGAAATGGTTCCTATTATTTATGAAGCAGAAATTCTCAGGAAGCAGACTAGATTAGGAAAAGATTGTCTAGTTTGTTAGTCTAAAACTTTTGAATAATGGTCACACACTATACCACAAAACTGATGTTGTTTACGTTTTCTTTTAGGAACGTCTCTTGATGAGTCTTTTGCCCAGGAATGTTGCAATGGAAATGAAGGAAGATTTCCTGAAGCCTCCTGAAAGGATCTTCCACAAGATTTACATTCAAAGGCATGACAATGTTAGGTAGGATTGATGTAGCCCATGAAATAATTTAAAGCAGAGAATATTTAGTACAAATACAGTGACGTGCAATTGCAGTCAGGTCTTAGAGAAAAAAAAAAGCAGTACAGTGAAGATTTGTCATTTATGCAGAGGGGGGAATGGGCCCACTAGGAAGACTTAATAGTCTTCTCAGAAGATAATGGTGAATCAATAAACGGCTTAGAATGGTAGTGCTGGGAGGCAGACAACTTTTTTCAAATGAGTAGTCATTCTTTTTGTACTGTATTACGTTTTGGGTGAATAGGAGTATTTATTTTGCATGGTAATTTTACACATTTATATTTTCCTGATAGTAAGATGGATTACTTTTAATGCAATAGATTTTCTGGGTAATAGCATGGAAATACAGAAAGTGTGATGTAAACTTAAAAAAAAGTGTATCTCTCGCCATCATATGTGCATTCCTCCTCAGAAGTTATTGACTGAGGCTCAATTCTACTTCTTGCTCTTCTTCAGTAACGGACTGTTGTGCAAGTGCCCTCATTTTTCCTGGTTGTTGGTAAAGTGCATTCTCATTTGCTATTCTTCTCTGTGCCCCCAAACAAATTCCTTAAAGGCCTTGTCTGAATGGTGTTGTCTTATCATACTGCCTCTAGCTACTTTTTCTCCAAGTGCCTTGCATCCACACCAAAAACAGTGTCAAAGAGGTTTACTTGGTGCCACTCTTGCGCTAAGCAAGGTGCAGGCTTAATAAGTGATGCCGAAGAGCTGCCTTGATTTCCACTGTGTACTCATGTGGCAAAGGAGTAAACTCCCTTAGCACCTCCTCCTCTCCCTCATCCACTGATAAGTTCCTTCTCTTGGGGTTCAGTCTATCTCCCATTGAGCTGACTCTAATATTTGCAAGGACCACTTCCTAGTGACTAAGCTGTTGCTCCCACTCTGCATAAAAGCATTTATGTCGGTGAGGGAATCAGAGATGGCTATGATGGGAGTGTTTAGAAGACTGACAAATTAGGTCAGTTTTACACTGTAAAATTAAACATTACCGAATTTATTCATTAGCAGTTCACTTCTTGTTGATGGTTAAATCTTACATGATGTTGACCATCATCACTACATATATAAAACTCTCGGTCTTTAACAATCAATTTAAAGTTAGCTCTAAGTGTACAGTACCCCAGAGCTGGTGCTGCAAAGTTAGCATTGTTGGTTACAGTCTTTGATGGTTCACAATTGCCAAAGTCAGGCTTGAGAGCTGCCGAAGGACAGAATTCAAGATCAAAGTGGGCTGTCTTCCTCCTTCTCCAATTTTCCTTGTTTATGCCTCATGCTTTTATGCTGTTGCCACCCCCACCAACACCATTTGTCTTTTTTTCTTTTTCTTGCCAATCTTCCATCTTTGGATGATGTTCTGTCTATTTGCAGTCACTTGTGCTCATCTTGTCTGCTGCCTGCCAGATTTTTGTTGCTTGGGTGCCTTCTACTATCTTTGTTGTCCCTTTGGTGATCACATTGCTTATATACTTATAGAAATTGTGTCTAGTTATGCCATCACAGTGCTATGGTATACATGTATACTACTGTTGGTTGCACTTATATTCAGGTTCAAGGCAAGCCAACGACAATTATATCCTGATTAGTACATTTATACTTCGTATGTGTCAGAGGTCTCTGCACTGGTTACAGTGTGGATAGTCTTCTTAAACGGCATTGCTTTGCAGCTGGACTGGTTGATTATAATGCTTCTGACTCCTCTCTTGCACTGAGATCTTTTTGAAATGTAACCTCAGGAGTACCCTTTTTTTCCTACATGAAATGGTGTTTCACATAACCACTAAGGCTGCTGTGGCTTACTCACTGCTAGGATGTGGAGTTCATAAAAGTTTTTGAACCTGAATACCCTGTATGGAGAGGTGAATTCATTCTCTGACATTAAGAGGGTACTTTTGGGGCAAATGGAGACCAAGTAAGATGGTCTCATTTTAATGTCAAAGGAAAGGTCCTCAGGGAAGAGAACTGAAAACAGGAGACCTCCCCTCACCATCTGTACTATAAGAAACTGTATTACCTTTTATTTCAGTAATGCAACTGCTGTATTAAAAAAAACACGAGGGTGGGCATAGTGTCCCAGTAAATACCCAGCGAGCTGTTGCTAGCAGGTCCCGGTAGACCAGAGTTTCACCCCAGGAGCTGTGTGACTCTGCAGATCTGAATGATGCAGGGAACTCTGTGCAGGTGCCACCCTGACACCAGTGTGGAGGACAGCACTACAGCATCCCTCCGGGAATTGCTGCTGGTGGTCAGTCCCAATAATAAGATGTGTGCTTTACCTTTTTAAGGAGATGAAAACAACTTTTTTTCTTTTGAGTAGTGGTAGTTCAGTGCTATACCGGGCAGACCTAAGAGACCATTCCCATATTCTCATGACTTGCCCTCTTCACGCCAAGGTTCTGTAAAACACCGCTATTAAAACAAACAAAAAGCCCCTCAATTGTTCTAAATTCCTGCAGTTTTTAACCCCAAAGCTACACAGTGGAAAATAGAAAATGAGCTGCACTTTTACCTTTCCTATTGCAATGCTTTCTTTTTTTCCCAGGAAATATCTGGAAGTGTCAGAGCAGTATCCTCCAGAAAGGATAGGCTGGAGGATGTAGGCATGCAATTAGTAAACTGCATGATTTTTCCACTCCTCACCTATTAAACAAAAACAAAAAAAACCCCCAGCAACAAAAAAAACTTCACCAGCAACAAACCCCATCTGTTTCAGTGTTCTAAAGAGCTGCCTGAAAAAAAACAGAGTCTTTTAAGCACTAGATCTTGCAAGTGAAAAATAAGAGATTCATACAGCTACCTTCTTTACCTTCTCCCAGAAAAACACAGGGGGCTACATTACAGTGGAGATATATATACCCCTGTAAGAAGTGAAAGATGGACTGGGAAAAAGATACTGGCATATTTCAGATACACCATAGCAACAGCCCTGGTTTATCAATTTTACCAACTATCAAATAATTGTTAAATGACTGGCCTACAACTGACTGCGCCTCCAGAAGGGAATGGAAACATGCCTCTCCATGTTGAGGGCAGAGCCCTCAGTGTTGTGTCACACTTCGATGAGCTCTTCCCAGATTTGTAGTAAAGAGAGGAATTTATTTTGCTCACAGGTAACTCTCTTCACTTAGAAATCACTTCAGACCTCCACCTTAGTACCCAGGATTTTATTTTTCTTTCTGCAGTACAAAGCATTAAACTCCTTCAACATCAGTTGAAGATTTCTGTGTGGAGAGGGGGCCAGTTTAAAACTGACTTTATATTTCCATTTGAGACTGTTCTAAGGGCATCAATGAATATAGCCCATAAAAGAGCACTGAACAGATGTTTTCCTACACAGAATGACAGTGCCATCAAAGGAACTTGCAAGGGCCCTGGGAACTGTAGTTGTTTGTGGGGAAAAACCCTTTTCTCCTCCAAAATGCTCACATTTAGCAAATGAAAAATTCCTGATAAGGAAGACATGTACAAGCTTGTAACTTGGGGAAGGTCTGTTATATAACTTTACTGGAAGTGCCAGAAGTGCAGAGGAAGGCTGAAAGCTTGAACCCTTCATCTTCCTCCAATTCCAAAGCTTGAACTTTTATGATTTAGTTCCAATAAAAGCAGATCCTTTGCACAATGCTCATGCTTACTGCTTGAGCTTTGCAGAAACAAATACTGACAGTCCACAATCTGAAATGTTGTTTGGCCACTTGAGATATGTCTTTTCTTGTTCTGTAACTCTTTATTTTTCATTTAGCTTTTATATTTTTAAATTAATTGCTCTGAATATTTTGTTTATGTCAACTTTTTATCACCTTTATTTGCATTTTTCCCCCTTTCTTTTATTTGGTTTCTCCTAATGCAGTTTTGTGGTGGTTCTGTTATTTTATTTTGCATTATTTGAAGATTAAGTGAAACATACGGAAAGAACTGCTTTTTTCCCCTCTCTCACAATCCATTAACCATTAACTTTTGAAGAGCATCAAAGCTCTCTGTTCAGCAGCAGTTTCATGTCAAAAGAGAAAGATCACTAGGCCCAAATTCACCTTACTTTTGGAATGAGATAATGATACAAGAAAAGATTGTTATCCATTCCAACCCTCTGTAGGTATTTGTGCCAGTGCAAAAAGGAACAAGAAATCTTTCCCAGGCAAGTTGTATTATCTCCTGTGTACACTGTGTAAAGGGTAGTGGTTAGAATGTATTTGTCTATGGAACCTTCCCAAAGAAGAGGTCAAAAGGAATTCTCAAAAGTTGATGAAAATCAGTCCTTTGCCAACAAATTCTTTACTCTACAGATATGCTGCTTCTTTTCCTATGTTTTGTGTGGAATACCTGAATATTACCCAATGATCTTGAAGATATGACTTTTTTTGTCAAAGAGGAAGAAATGAGGCTTTTTTTATATCTGCTGCCTTGTAAAGTTTTTGAACAGAATTGCTGTACAGTAGGAAATGAGTGCATGTGTTTTAAATGGAAACAAACAACTTAATGCAAATGCAATATGCAAAACAAGACATGCAAATACACATCCAAATTTATTATAGTGTGAAACCAGTGAGGACACTAAATTCAAGCATCAGGAAGGTAAAATAATCACAACCAGTATAATATCTGTGCCTCATGAAGAGGAAATAGTCCATATACAGTTCAGGAGCCATTTCAACACAGTATAGGTGTTATCTTAGTGGGGTGACTGCAGCCAAGGTCACAATGAAGGATGTGAGGACCAGATGTCAGCTTACATGTGAAGACTCCTCAACAGAACAGCTCTTCTGTGATGCCCAGGAGTATGGTTTGTTACATACAAGAGACAGCTCTTTCCTAAGATTAGGTTAAGTAACATAGGATTAATATTTCCTTTTCTTATCCCTTGTCTGGCCCTACAGGTTTGAGGAATTTACAGATTACATATATATGTATAGTGGCTACTGTAAAAACACAATATTCCTGACTGAATTTCTCCATGCAGCTATAATTCAATTAAGTAATTTCAAGTTGGGTTTCAGCTCAAATATATGCCCTGTATGGAGCCCTCAACACATTATGTTGTTTGTCTCTTTTGAAATGGACTTTTCCCACTCTGTTAGATATTAATGAAACTGTTTCAACACACGCATGGATGAGGATATGGCTGACTTGGTATGTTAATAGACAACTTTTCATTCTGCTCCGTAACTCAAATAACGTTCAAGAGATAAACAGAAAGTGAACATTGAACTGCTACCAATTTCTTGAGCCTCTGGTACAGCAATTTCATTTAGCTTAATTTTTACAAATGTAAAATAAAACTGGCTGCTTTGTAAGAAGAGATATTAATTTCAGGCAACACACTGCCTGATTCAAAGCTACCAATAAAAAGATTCCTCGTGGCCATTTAGAGGTTGTTGTGACCCAGTCTGAGACTAGAGCACAGTCTGCAGCTATTTATATGCAAATATTTCTGATCTGTCCTGTCTTCTAGAAAGCATCGGAACTCAAAAAATTTTTGAATTTAACTAACTTACCTGTTCCAGCGTTTTAAAAAGTCATGATCATGATGCCTACGAACAGGCTTTTGTATGTAGGCTTTCTTAGCTCGTAAGACTTGACAATGAACTAGTTCTCATGAATGATTATTTTGTAAAAACAACCCTCCCTTTGTTTTTAGTTTTAATAGCCTTCTCTAATTTTTTGAGAGGACTTGTTTCTTCATCATTGCAGTGAGTTCTAGATAAAATGATTAATAATTTTCCCTTATGGTTGATCTTTAAGGGGAAAAAGAAAACCCTACAGGGTTCTTTTCTGAGGCAGCATTCTGTGCCATTAAAATATCATTCTTATTATAAGTTGTACTCTAATTAAACAAATGACTCAAGTGGAAAGAAAAAACAGGGCATACAACCCCTCCTTATTTTGCTAAGTATTTCTTTATACAAGTGGCTCCATTGAAACCAGCAGGACTCAAGTGCACAAAGCATATGAATGAGCGCTGTTAAAAGTGAACATTTACCACCTACAAACTCTTAAATGTCTTGTGTAACTTGGCAGGATTTCTCCTTCTGAACGCCTCATAGAGTGACATAGAAAAGGATTGCTCCATCAATACTCGCAGTTGGGAAGCAGCTTAAATGTCTTAAACCAAGCCACAGGCTTTCCATGCTCGGTTTTAGCAGGTGCAGCAGCTTCCTGCAGTGCTGCGGGAGGGCTGCAGAGTCACCAGGCAGGTTCTGGCTGTGCCTGCCTGCAGGGATCACAGGGGAGAAAACAGGAATACAGAAGGTCCTGGAGGGATGACTCAGGGCTTGTCAACACAGAAATGCTCCAGATAGTCAAGGAGTATGAGATAATGATGTATGTCATTTATATGCCTGTGCTTAACCAGCTCAACTCCTTGTTTGTGACAGAGATGAGAGAAATGGCTGTTCGTAATGCTTTCTTTCCTGACGTTGCTCACTGCAGTGTTGCTTTGCTTTTATTCAGAATTTTTATACCAGAAGCATTTAGAAATAGCTGTTTGCGTATCAAATCAAATACTCCAGGTAACTTTAAAAAAAGTTCTTAGGAAACCTCCATTAAAAATTTGAATCATGGAATCATAGAATGGTTTGGGTTGGAAGGAACCTTTAAAGATCATCTAGTCCAATTCCCTGTCATGGTCAGGGACATGATAAGGTTGCTCAAAACCCTGACCAGCCTGACCTTGAATACTTCCAGGAATGGGGCATCCACAGCTTCTATGGGAAACCTGTTCTACCTTCATAGTAAAGAATTTCTTCCTTTTATGTAATCTAAATCTACCCTCTTTTAGTGTAAAATCATTGCTCCTTGTCCTGTCACTACAGACCCTGGTAAAAAGTCTCTGTCCATCTTTCTTATAAGCCCCCTTTGTATATTGAAAACCTGCAATAAGGTGTCTCTGGAGCCTTCTCTTCTCCAGGCTGAACAACCCCAACTCCCTCAGCCTTTCTTCACAGAAGAGGTGTTCCAGCCCTCTGACCACTTTTGTTGACCCTCATCTGGACCCGCTCCATCAGGTCCATGTCTGTCTTGTGCTGGGGGCCTCAGAGCTGGGGTCCAGGTGGGGTCTCATGAGAGTGGAGTAGGGAGGGAGAATCATCTCCCTCGACCTGCTGGCCATGCTTCCTTTTATGCATCCTGGGATACAATTGGCTTTCTGGGCTCCAAACGCACACTGCTGACTCGTGTCTGATATTTCAGTCACCAGAACCCCTAAGTCCTCCTCTGCAGGGCTGTTCTCAATCCATTCATCCCTCAGTCTGTATCCATGTTTGGGATTGCCCCAACGCAGGTGCAGGACCTGGCACTTGGCCTTGTTGAACTTCATGAGAGTTGCATGATGAATTCAAGCGTGTCAAGGTCCCTCTGAATGGCATCCCTTACTTGTAGCATTTCAACTGCAGCACTCAGCTTGGTGTCATCCGCAAATTTGCTGAGGGTGCACTCACTCCCTCTGTCTATGTCATTAATAAATTAGGAGGGAAACAAATATTGACAAAGCTCTGCTCAGTAATTGATTATTTTTTCCCCTAGGATTTAATTAGAATATTGACATACTGTTGTAACTTATGACACTAATAACTTATCTGTCTAAAAGGCAAAGTGTATTCAGTTTTTACCAGATTTGCCAAACTTCCTGATCCTGTGAACTTACTGATAAAATCTTGGTATGACTGAAGACTACAGGACAAATGCTGAATATCTCAAAGAGCACAGGATTGCAGAGTTTTTGGTATAGCCCACAAGCAAAGAGAATTATAGCTCCTTGGGGTCCCTTTAGTCAGTTGTGGGACAGAGGAGCAAGAGCATTGCTGAGCCCCTGGGCAATGAGGAAAACACCAGGTTTAGCACTGTAGTAACTACTTAGCCTTGCCTACCATCACATTTACACCATTTGTCAGGGAGAGCGGCGCTTGAATCATGTGCAAGCTATGCTGTTGAACAAACAGAAGTAACCTTTGTCCTTTGTTTTCACTTTCTTTCCACTTTCATTTCTCTTCTTGCTTTTATAGTTGCAGTTTAATTGAGATTGGGGTTATTTTGTTTTTCACCATAGTCCCCCAATGGCATTGTTAAGATTTCTGTGGAATTAAGGCAGGGAGAGTCTTATCCCTGAATGGTCTTTAAGAGAAACAAGAGAAATAATGGGTAGCTTTTCCCTTCTTGTTTCTATATATGCTAATATATATATTTTTAAATAAAATTACTTGGCAATCACTGTGAAGTGTCCCTTTGTATCCTATACCACTATGAGGACTCTTTCATGCATAAATAAGGTAGCCCTAGTTTACTCTAGTTAAATCCTCTCTGAGGGTGTGAACCTCCATGGCAATTAGCAATTAAGTTACAGTGAACCAAGGCTACTTTGCTCTGAATGAGTGCATCTACAGGAGTGTTAATGTGCCTTAACACTGAGGCCACTCCTATAGTTGCTTTGTCTTAACTTTTCTAAGTGTATCAATGTTAGAAATGGCCTACATTTAAGACTCTCATTATTTTTGTGTGAGTAATATATCCAAATCAAAGGAAAAGGAATTTCAGTGTTAATTTGTGTTCTGCTGAGAAACGGGTGGGGACTTGGACTTTGAAAATATTTGAATATATTTGAAAATATGGTTTGGCCCTGGAAACACTTCTGGCATATTACTGGAATTCTGGCACTGTATATCTTATCATTTCTCTCTTTAGTACCCTTATGATTTTCATGGCCATAGCAAGAATTATAATCTCTTTTCTGTTCTCACTCCCTGTGGCAGATTTTGCCACCTCCTGATAAAGGCTTTCTGTGTCCTTTACATTCCAAAAATCTAAGCAGGACATAACAGGGGGAAGAAACTTTATTGCATCAGATGGGTGATTTGACTCCATAGTCTAAACCCTGTGTCACAGACCAAGTTGCTACCCTAATTTGCTTTAGACATTGTAAAATAAAGCGTAAGTGTTGGTACTGCCCCACAACACTTGTAGTCCAAGTAGTAAGGGAAGAGGCAACAGATGGACACAGACAGGTGAAGAAATGCAAGAGATAATATTGGTCAGCACTCTAGTGTCACCGAAATTGGGAATCAAACTCCTTAACACCAATGTAGTATTAAGAAGCAGGCATTCTTTATTACGGCTCCGGATGCACGGAGGATCGTTCCACCTAGTGTGCATACCGCAGGTTGCATCAGCCAAAACTTATATTGTCCAGTTACATACATATGCATCAAATTTCCCGGAATGACCATACATATTCATTATATTTCCTGGAACTAATTATCATATTTGCGTGGTCATTGCGCATGTGTCCTTGAGCTCTGAGGGGCTTCTGTGGGGATCTCTGGTGGTCCTTGGTGGTCGTACAGGTGTGTCCTTTAGTTGACCCCTTCTTCTGGACATGCACAATCCCACCTTGCTTATGTAACTTGCTTCCCTTCTTCATGGTGCATGGTCCCTAACAATGATTTGGCACCCTTAACACAAACCAATTATTCTAACTACCCTCAACTCCTTGTTTTTGGTATAGCCCACAAGCAAAGAGAATTATAGCTCCTTGGGGTCCCTTTAGTCAGTTGTGGGACAGAGGAGCAAGAGCATTGCTGAGCCCCTGGGCAATGAGGAAAACACCAGGTTTAGCACTGTAGTAACTACTTAGCCTTGCCTACCATCACATTTACACCATTTGTCAGGGAGAGCGGCGCTGGGCTGGGCTGGGGGCTGTACTGGGAACATAGCAGTATGTCCGTACTACTCCTTGTCCAATTGTCTTTGGGCATAGTAGCATATCCATAACCATAGGTGTACAAACATAATATTAAAGCATTGTCTAACCGGCTCCTGTCTCTATGTTGCTTAGTTCCAAAGAACAAACTAATCACTTTGGTTACATCTGGTTACACTAGCTAAAATAAAATGAACTGGCTAATGAGTTTCAATGCCATTTTTAGAATAACAGAGCTCCATGTGTGTGAGAGGAAAAATTAAAACAATCAAAATGTAGAATGTGCAAAGGATGAGATGTAAAATGGCAGAGAAGCTAGCAGAAGCTGTTATTATAAAATAGCATCTACACTCCCTCTCCATACTAACTAAAACCTGGAAACTACATGACATGTTGGATTGCAACAATTGTAGTTGTTGTTTTTTCCTCTGTGTCTTTTTCAACTGTATGAATTTGGATGTGAATTTAGGTCATAAAGCAAATGGGTCATAAAGCAAACTGTATGAAAGACCTTGATGCAAATTGAAGTACATTTGAAAATCTTCAAGCAATTTAGGAAGATGATTTGATATTAACTGATGAATTTCCAGAAAGACCATCCTAGGGCTGTCAAACAACAAGGATGTTAGTCCAGAATTAAGAGAATAAGTAGATCTTCACGGGCAAATATGCAGAGCACTTTGCTGGTATTATTGCACTCTGTTAATGCCTTTTACCTTACCCATCACTTGGTTGGTTCACATTCATGATAGCAGAGTCAAAATCAGTAAAATTTACTAAATGCCAAATGTTTTATTTTAAGAAGCCTTTTTGTTGTGTTTAAACAGCATAGGAATGTGTTTAAACAGCATAGGAACCTATTGTTTCCCTGAACTGGGGCCATCTTGAGCAATGTTCTCATAAAGCATGCTCAAAGTAGAAGACAGTGGGGAGACTGCCCCAAGGATTAACATGACAACATAGAAGCTTTGTTTGTAGATTAAAGCTGTTGAACTTCGGATGAGTTGGTTTTGTGCTGGGATATGTTACCTAACCTGCTCTGGTGGACAAGAGATTTTAGCAGCTGGGTTAAATGAAATTATAGAAACAGGGGCTGAGTCAGGAGTTGTATATACTCTTTTTTGTAGATTCATGAGAGAGTTCAGACTTGGTTACAGTGAATGAGAAACAGTAGACTTGTTAGTCCTGCTTTTCTAGCATCTGCTATTTTATCTATAGAGTGAAGGTTTGTTGAGGGGAAGAGGAGTACATAATGCTTAACTTAACTTACAGTTTGCAAGCTAAGTTTTACACTATGTCAAGTACACCTAGGATATGTACCATGGGACTGTTTGTTAGCATTTGCATAAATAAAGATTTGTTTGACATTTATAGTCTAGGTGTTGGAGATAAATGCATTAGGTCTCTGCAGCGGGCTCTGGGCCTCTGCCAACAGATGACGGAATCTAAATAAATAGGATCACAGCTCCATACTCTCTCAAGTTTCAGGATCTGCACAAGAATTTTTATTCTCTCTATCACAGTAGTATCTGTGCTTCTTTCAACTATCTCCCCTTATCATCAGAGATGGGTAGGGATTGTTAAGGCATTTGTGGGGACATTAAGGATTGTGTTGGACATTAAAACCTTGCTAACATTGATGGAATCTGGACACTTACCTGAGACAAGCAGCACAGTACAGAGAAGCCTGGCCTGACACTGTGGATCCTAGCTCCTCACGAGGAGCAGTAAAACCACATCATGGAGCTACCATACACAAGTTATTAACTCCTGTCTTTCAGTACTTAGTAAACCTCATGCAAGGTTTATCAGTTTGGCTGTGGAACTCTACCAGTGCAAAAACTGTCTTTGAAACGCATCGAGCTGAGAAGATCCCAGCTGTAAAGAGGAGAAGCAGTTGTTCTCTGTGCTTCCTCATGAATGAAGTGCTTTGCCATATGTACAGCAGATAGGTATATAGGATAGGTATATAGGCATTGAAAGTGTCCCAGGGTTCTCTACAACAGTTGACAGCACCAGAACGATGCCTGTTTGTCTGAATCTTTGCCATTTTTGTTCCATCTAGCACTTTATTGGTAGCGTTTTCAAGGCTTGTTTGAGTTTGTGCTTTGGATCACATCCATGCTATAAAAGACGATAATGAGAATTTGAAGATGTCTTCTGTACTGATATCTCTGTGTCTTTTTCCTTCTTTACAGCATTTTGTTTGCAGACATTGTGGGGTTCACTAGTTTGGCATCACAGTGTACTGCCCAAGAGCTGGTGAAGCTGCTGAATGAGCTCTTTGGCAAATTTGATGAATTAGCTACAGTAAGTACATTCTTATTTAAATTTAATTTAAATTCCCTTCTGGAAAATGATGCATGAGTTACACATGTTAGAAATCTGTAATAGATGGATTTAGCCCCGTGTGTCATGAATTTCTAAAGCTTCCATTTTTTTATTAATATTCTGGAGAGAAAACAGTTTATTTTAATTGTTTAGGAAAGAAGCTTAAGTTGCTATTTTTAAATATACTTTTCTTCCCCCTCCTTGGAGGCCATCAGTGTTCTTCATTGGTTTTGTTTGCACAAACTAGAGAAAATATTTCAATATTTACATTTCTGTCCTGCATGGAAAAAAAACAGGATAATGGAAAATATGAATATTGGCAGCATGGCATAAAACTACTTTCTGTGATAAAAAGAAGCTAGAGAGTAAAATTAGTTCTTTACAGAGAGCACTCCTTGTCACAGAAATGATGGTAGCTTTTCAGAGAGGCTATTGTAGGCAAAATGGGATCCATATCATAACTGAGGCTTATGTTTTGGTCATTGCACTTACATTGTCCAGGTTCCCCAAGGAAAAAGAAAATCAGAGAAATGTTCCTTGCCTATAACTCCTAGCAGTCTAATGGTACCACAAGCATTTGACAAGAAATAAGACGAACAGGTGTGCCTGAAAAAGCCACACATCTTATTTCAAATTACATTTAACAATATGCTGAAAATGTGTTTTCCCCTTGAACAAAGCACAACTTCATAAAATCTCTTGTTTGCCAGCCATGTCCTCAGAGCCTTCATTGCTGAGAAGTATCACCTCCACATAAATTATGCTCCTCTACTATCTAGCTATCTTGTCTTCAGACTGTGCAGCAGCCTAGAGAATATATTTCTTCAGGTGCCCAACATAAACAGCATCCATATTTTTTCAGTCCAAACTCACTTCTCCTTGATGTAGTCTTCCACATGAGAGATCTGAAGCCTGTGGACACTTTGCATCTATGGCTCCCTCTTGATAGACAGCTGTCAATGACCCCAAGGAGAAAGAAATCTTCTGCTCCACAGGATGCCAGGGCTGAGGAATACTTATTCTTAGTTAAATGTGTTATCGTTTCATCATGCTATGTCCTGATTTGCACTAGATCTTCTGTTCAAGTCATAACAGAAAGGAACTATTGTGTGTTCCCTTTTTCCAAGAAAAACAGAAGATTAACTTAGATGCTGAGTAGAGATGCAGTGGAAATGCTGGTTTTGGGTATGAATTTGTAACTCACTCATAAGCCTTTGTGTAACCAATTCATCACTGGAACTACTGGCAGTGCCTCACAGAGAGCACAGGTCCCCAGCCCAGAGTACTTCAGAGATGTATAACTTAGAAATAAAAGAGACTGCCATGTAGATGATCATTGGCAAGAGTTTAAATGGCTTTAAAAGTTCAAATAGTCTCCTTACTTTCATTTCATTACTGAATTTCATCCTCCAAATGTCAACCACCCATCTAATAAGCTCTTTTAAAACTTATAATGCTATAATTTGTGGAGTCACCATAGCCATGAAAAGGCAATGTAATAACACAGGAGTACTGTGACATAACATGAGATCCCACATGTGCACACAGAAATGCTCATGGCTATGACATGTGACATGGCACTGAAGCCAGGGAGATGGCTACTGCGCCATGCTTGCTCCCTTAGCAGTGGCCAGGTGCAGCCAACTAGAGGTGTCAGTGACACCTGAAGCCAGGGTACCAGGCAGATACCAGATTTTGGTGCAAGGTCGGTTGTTTGTCAGGGAAGAAGCAGATCGGAGACAGCAGAAGAGCTAAAAAGCCTTAGCTTTTCTGTTCAGCCTGCATGCATTCTTCTTCCTAATTTGAAAATAAATCTTATGGTTTCTTTCAGCTATGTGAGGAAGAT
This sequence comes from Ciconia boyciana, assembly GCF_034638445.1. Taxonomy (NCBI): domain Eukaryota; kingdom Metazoa; phylum Chordata; class Aves; order Ciconiiformes; family Ciconiidae; genus Ciconia; species Ciconia boyciana. The sequence continues at coordinate 107,765,351 of NC_132935.1, read as the reverse complement.
TTGTTATTTACTTGTTCTTCTAGTTCAGACTATGCTGCATCAGGGTGTGATTAAGGACAGAACGTGTGAGCTTTCCTTGGCGCCTTCTGATGTGGTAAAGGAAGACTTATTATTGTGTCCCCTGCAGTCAGAAGAAATGTGCTGAGAAGTGTAATTTTTCAGAGGATTCTGATCTTTGGTTAAACAACTTCTAGATATTCATTATTAGGTCAAAACAGAGGACTGGGCTGATTTTAAAACAGTGCTGTGCTTTAGTATTCAGAATGACGAAGGAGGAAACTGCAGGGACTTTAAAGAAAAATGTAATGGTGAGAGGTATGTTCCCTGTGACTACTAAAGTGTGATCTGTGAGTGTGCACGCTGTGTGCTGCTGCTTCTTAGGAAGCAATGTCAACTGGAAGGGACAGTTTATGACAACCCTTGTTAAAAGAATTGTCCTGTCTTAAAACTGTAATGCTTAAAAAAAAATCCCTGTCACCACTGTGGGAAGTGTAGTAAGTGTAAGGCAGCATATATGTGCTGAGAGTCTCATGAAGAATCTTGGCATTTTGGCACATTGACACATTGTGGGAATAGTGAGTCTTTGCTTTTTGACAGTATAGCTCTGAAGCTGACCAGAATCAGGTGTTTCAGATGAACATAAAAAATTCTTGTTGAGAAATCTGGGACAATTTAATCCTAAAGTTTGTCCTTCTGACATTTAGAAGCTGGTTTATGCTTTTTAACATTAGATTTTTCTCTCTTTCTATGTGCTATTAGTTTGATTTTTTTGGTAAGGCAAATAGTTTTGTTCTTTTTAAAATGCTACACCTTTTTTTAAATCACAGTAGCTTCAAATATAGTTACAGCGTGTGACAAGGAGTTCTGAAGGCAAACCTTAGGTTTCAATTTATTGTCATTCAAGTCCTTTGAAAGTTTGCTTGTGCGTTCTGTTAATAGAGAGAGAAGAAAATTCCTGATCTTCTTACTCCCTACTAGAAATGATTTGTCCTTTTATCATGTCCTTTCTTTTTTATTCACCTCTAGAGAAAATATGTTTTTCAAACACTTCTCTTGTACAGGTTGTTTTACCTTGTAAATCACTGAGTCTTTGAACTCTGTTAGGAGAAGAGGTGGTCAGAATACAATACTTAAAATGATGGCATGTTTTCTGTTTTCACAATAGCACTGTTTGGTTTCTTAAAGAAGTCTTAGGTAGTCATATTTTATATAGGACTTGGAGTCTGTGGGCCAACTTCAGTCATTTTGAAGAAAGAAAAGCGAGTCCCAAAAATACGAAGCTAAACAAAAATGAGTGACAATATTAGTATCCTTGCAGGAGTGTAACTTCATCCTAGGCGGACATCAGAGAATCCACATGGAGAGGCGCTGTTATGAATGCCCCAGGGTTCATTTGTATGTCTGGTTACTGAAGTACTTGTAACATCACAGCCTTTAGGCAGCCTGATTTTCTATAAGCTTTTTGGATAAATTTGCCCATTCTGCAGAGGTTCCCTTGGGACTGTACACAACAATAGCAAGCCACCTTCATGAGCGTATGCAGTTAGTTCAGTTTTTCATAAGGCTATGAATAGTTCAAATAGAAAGAATGATTTTGCATTAATTTCTATTGGATTTTATCTGCTGTTCGGCTTAGTTTACTTAGTTCAGGCTGTTACTTCTGAAGTTTCTCAGTTTCTTCCAGTTTTGGTTAAGCAGAGTAGCTTTGTGCAGTCTCAGATTTTGCCCTAACAATAGTCATTCTGCATTACGAATTATCAATGAATGCTTTAACCAACTGATCTTTGCATAAGGTCTTCAGATGCCTTGCAATTAACCTTCAACACTATAGCTAGCTTCCAGTTTGTCATTCTTCAGCTTATTTGTAAGAGTGACAAATTTTAATGAGATATAATCATTTGCATCGTGTTGTTTTTATGTTCCCAGGGAATTCTTGGACACATAACACTTAGGCTGGGTGCCTTGTTGCTTTAATACACTGTATATTTTAGTGCATTTGCTCTTCATGCTTTAGCTGTGGCATGGATTTACTGTGAATGAGAGAGGTTCTCAAGGCTGCAGTTAACCAAGTAGCGTCACATAGAGTTGCACGTGCCCCTGTTTGGGTACTGTGATGGTCACAGCTCCACTCCCTTGTGATACAGTTCAGCTATACCCAAAATATTTTGCCTGTAATAAGTCATCTTAACAGAAAAGAGGAGGCATTTCTCCAGTAACCTGCATTGTAATGAAACAGGTTTGCTTTTTAGAGAAGTTTTGATCTTCTTTAATTGTTCTTTTCTTTCGTAGATTTTTCTTACATACTTCCTGCATCTAATCTATGTGGAGGATTAATTATTTGTGTTTACAGATTCAGTTATTTCCCTTTCAACATCCATGTTACTTCATCTTGGACTTTCCGTTTGCTAGTGGATAAGGATAAATGAAGTTTAGGCTCTTTTCAAAAGACATCACTAGAAGAGGATTTTGATATTCTGAATGAAAGATCTTACTTGTTTGTGCACTTTTGGCATTTCATCTATTAGCCAGACTGACACACACCATTTCCTTGTTTGTTCCATTTGCAGTTTTGTATGCTTTCAGGCTTTCTCAGTATTTGTAGGCCGAGTCTATTTTTATTTCTTTCCATTTTAATTTAGTATCCTTTCCTGATTACCTTCTTAGCTTTTAACAATTTTTACTTTCCAAATTTCAATGTTGCTGAAGTGGCTTTCTGTGCTTGTTCAGCCTCAAAGATATTGAACTTAAGAACGTTGCTGCTGAGCCTTAGGCAAAGGGTCAGTAAATAATATTTTTAATCAGCTTCTGTGGTTTTTTTTAACTGTGTCAAGAACAGTCAGTCCTTTGCTATGCTTTGAACTAGCTATTCCTAGAAGTAATTACTTTAAGAAATTGATTCTATTGAATCTATAGAATGCTTTTAGTTTATATGAAGATAATTATGATGTATTTTTAAAATATAAAATGAACAAAGTTTTGTGGCCTGGTTAAGATGGGAAAGTTAGTGCTGGAAAACAGAGATATAAACTTACAGCACGTAACCCTTCTTTGTGGAAATTGGTAAGTGTGCACTAGCGGGGGGATATTTACAAAGGCTAATTTTAAGGAGACTTGTCTTCCCAAGTTCCCTTGATAGTCAGTGCAGACATAGGAACCTACTGAGGCAGATCATGCATGTAAGCTTGAGTCCGGTTTTGAACAGCCATCTCCTAGAGACACCTAAGGAAGTAAGCTTTCTTAAATTAAAGTGGTCTTAATGAATATGCCTGTGACTCTATAGGATCAGGGACTAATGATGTGTGTATGACGTGAAGCTAAAGTAAGTGTCTGTGGGGCAGTTTTCCAGGGAGGAGGATAATGTCACACACTTCAGAGTATTGTAGGAACATATAAATGGGCTGGTACCACAGAGACCAGGTCTTGCCTAATCTCCTTTATGGTACTTTTTAGGTAAGAGGATACTGTGCTTGGTATGCCAATTCTCTGTCATAACTCTTGTCATGATTTGTATGCTTGTGGTAAATTACCAAATTCTTCCTGAGTTTGTATTCTGCAAATCTGAGATTTGCATCTTTGTATAGGACTGTGTTGGATTATTCTGATCAGCTTCAGATGCTTGCGGTGTGGACATTTGTACTGAAACTAATTGTTTTGACTCCTTGTGCAGTTAGCATAGAGAAAGTGTGTGTTTCTGGAGTTTAGTGTGTGTCATTCGAGAGGGATGTCTAATGGCACTCCAGAAGTACCTGTTCCACTTCATTGTTGTAGAGGCAGTTTGACTGATAACCCAGGTGCATATTTTAGCTGTCTAATGTACTCTGCATACACAGTCCTACCTGGAGTCCTTTGCCCATGCGCAGATCTTTTATGCGGGGCATAGCAGTGCATCAGGGGAGCAGCCATCAGGACCTCTCCTCAGCCTGGAGAGGACCATGCCTCCTGCACTGGAGTCCAGAAGCACTATCCTCAGACCAGTCAGCTTTGCTCTTCTCAAGCCAGACTTTTTATCTCCTTGAAGTCTATGGAAATCTTTCTAGAATCTACTTTCTTTATAGCGACCTGTATACAGTATCTTGCTAGTTCTTCTCATGCCATCATTTTTCAGTAATTCTGCCAAGCGAAGGGGAATGGCCATTTCCAGGAATTAGTTCTTGAAGATTTCCCATGCTTTTTTTTTTGGAGCATGACTGAATTTCATACTTTTATTGGTGCACAAAGGTGACAGTTATTTAAAATCCTCTCTGTTGTGTTGTTTCCAGAAGAATCTGGAAAAATATCAATTTCCTGAAATTTAAAGCTTAGTTTTGCAACATTTTATACTGTATTTGTTTTAGGCTTGTTTCTCCTGGGATATTCCTCTTCATAAAAAGACAGCATCTTAAAGGATACTTAATGAAAGCTGGGAAGGAGGCAAGCATGTATATCAGTCATGATGATTGTGTAAAATATTCTTGCTAAAATCCTTTTTCATTTCCAAGTAAATGAACATATATGACTGTTAAATAGGTTCTCACTCTCCAGGACTAAAAACATTTAAACTTGTAGTTTTGTAAAATTACGCTCCATGTGGAGTAGGGAAGGAATTTATTGTGAGAATGGGAATGCACAGAAAAGGTAGGCCAAGAACCAGTAGGTTATTGCACGTCACCATATGTAATTGCCAGTAAAATTGAGGGAAAGCATTTGAAGAAAAATGTCTTCCTTTTTATAGCTATCCTGAATAATTCTACATTTGTTCATGCATGATATGACTCCCATGATGGTAGATAATTTGCATGACTTCACAAATACATTACTTAATTACAAGCTTACATATGCTCATCTGGAGATGGACAGCTTTCCTCAATCAGAGACTACCAAGACATTTTCTGTGATACTTCCTATATGGTAACCAGATTTGTTTTCCTTTCCTGTTATTTCTGCCACTCTGTAGAAGTTCTTCTTGTTAAGTCTATACTAACTGTTATTGCTATGAGTATGTCTCCATTACCCTACTAAATTGAACTCTATGGAGTATTGCAGTTAGCTCATTCTCAAGGTTTCTTAGGCTGGGACTAGCAGATTTGCAAGAACTAGTGTAAATTGGTAAAGTTACTATTTGCAGGCATTATTCCATTAAAAGGTTATCAAAATAGTTGTTTCAATTTTTAAACCCACAGTTCAAAACCTGGGTGAAAATAAATGTTAAAATGTGTATGCAGTAATTGACAGGATTCAATGAAAATTTCTAATGTGCTGGACAGTTTTCAAAAGTGTATTCTCACTATTGGCACACTGCAATGTAATGGAGCTGGTTGTAATTTCCATGTCACTTCATTACACTCAGGTTTTGATGATGAAGTTTATCTGATAAGCTGGCATCAATAATCTCTCACATGTTGTGGCCCACATTCAGCATAGTTATTAAAATAGATTTGGATACTACACGGAGAAACCATGCTGGTAAATCTTTTTGTTTTACTGAAAAAAAAGTAAAATGATAAGTTAAATTACTGTTTGTCATTAATGAAAGTTGCAGATGGCGTGAGTAAACTCTGCATCCAGCTCTGGGGCCCCCAGTACAAGAAGGACATGGACCCGTTAGAGTGGGTCCAGAAGAGAGTAACGAAAATGATCAGAGGGCTGGAACACCTCTCCTATGAAGAAAGACTGAGAGAGTTGGGGTTGTTCAGCCTGGAGAAGAGAAGGCTCCAGGGACGCCTTATTGCAGCCTTTCAATATATAAAGGGGGCTTGTAAGAAAGTCAGCAAGAGACTTTTTACCAAGTTCTGTAGTGATAGGACAAGGGGCAAAAGTTTTAACTGAAAGAGAGTAGATTTAGATGAGAGACAAGGAATAAATTCTTTATGATTAGGATGGTGAGACACTGGAACAGGTTTCCGAGAGAAGTTGTGGATACCCCGTCCCTGGAAGTGTTCAACGTAAGGTTGGATGGAGCTTTGAGCACCCTAATCTAGTGGAAGATGTCGCTGCCTGTGACAGGGGGGTTGGAACTAGATGATCTTGAAAGGTCCCTTCCAACCCTAACCATTCTGTGATTCTGTGATTCTATGATTTTCACAGATTTAGCTGTTAGAAGTTAGGCTAAGTAGGCTCACTTTTCATCAGCACAGAAAGAAGGCCCTTTCAAAGGGGATTCAAAGTAGGGTTCTAAGGAGTGTTTTACATGTGAATTTAAAACTGTTTCTTCATCTTTTTCTGCACCTACCTGCATCTTTTGTGAATACTGCTGCAGTCTAAGAGACTTTCACTGGGTTGTCTTTCCCATGGAATGTTTTTGGTTTTGTTTTTCTCTAAAGCTCTTTAGTGCACAAACCAGAGTTATAGAGCTGAGGGAAAAAAATAGAAAGATCTTTTACATTTTGTTTAATTTTATAAGGAAATTAAATATAGTAGGAAAGTGTAAATATAAAAACTGTAAACTGATCTCTTACAAAGGATTTCTCCCTCTCACCATGCACTGAACTTAAATTAATAACTTGAAATGGTATTGCTTAGTTGCACTGTACAGCCTTCTGACTAACTCGATCCAATTAACTGCCTTTTCTTCTATGACCCTGAAGGAGTGTGGCTTGACATTCACCATTTCCTTAACAGCAGAACACTGTAGTGTGCTATTCCAAAGGCGCTTGGAGCAGTAAGGCATTCACTATACCTCTGCATAAAGGAAGAAGTGGACTAGTAATGCCAGGAACAGGTATTAACACCCAGATATCTTCTACCAGTCTGTGTTCAAATCTGTTGAAAGGGAGGGCTCAAAACTGGTGTCTGGCACATAACTGTCAGGCTGAGCCACCTTGGTTAGTATATCAGTAGTCCAGAGGATGAATATTAAAATTTGCATTTATCATATAAGTTGTGTATACATGCAAGAGGGTGTATGTAAATTTGCAGAACTGTGTGTCTGTGCATGTTGTACATGTACATATATATGTATGGATGCATATGTTTATATAGCATGAGAGCCAAAATGTAGGGTTTTTCCACTTCTGTCCAAATCTAATGGACAAATTTAATGAAATTGAATAGAGACGTATTTCGAGCTTTAGAGGATGTAGTAGAAAATACTATTCTTTCTGCAAGTATCTTTTGTGTCTCTATACACATCTGTAATATAGATAAATTTGTTAACTTCTAGAGTGATTCAAAACTTTCTAATGCAATGTTCTATTGAGATTAATAGCACTTTGGCATAAAGTGCTATAAATGTTAAATATGCTGCACATGCTAAATACATTGAAAATAAGCTGCAGTGGTAACAGTGGTGAATCCTGTCTTGTCCTCTCTCAAGACCTCTTTGGAAGCAGAATGAAGTTCTAGGTTTGTGAAGAGAGATAAATAGGGAATGCATTTTATTGCTATTTTATGTCTTTGGGGAGCTTTAGAGGTGCTTTGCATTTTTTTCCCCCAATAGTCATTTTATACTGTAATAACTAAGAAAGGACTGTATCTGTGATGTGGTTAGCCTGGATGATTGAATTATAGCTTGGGTCCCTGAGAATTAGAGGGACAGCTGGTATAAATTAGTATAGTTCCCCTGAAACCCGTGATGCCATGCTGATTAATATGAACTGAAAATTTGATCCCCTTTGCCTACCTGATACAAACAGTTCAGCTCTGAGCACAGCAGGCTGCTCAGAGGAAGCTGTTGGAATGGGTCTTTCCAAAAGAAAATGACTGATAAACCAAGAAGGAAGGAAAACAAGAGGAAAAATGTGAAGGAGAATAAAACACAAAAGTAATTCTGTGATGGGTCCTTTCCTCAGGGTTACTGATCTTCCTTTTGGCTCATTGAATGTCTGTAAGGGAGGGTGACCATGCCCCTTGTGGCACTGCCTGGCCCCAGTGACGAAGCTCTTGACAGCAGTGGTAGGGCCAGGAGAGTAGTGTATATTCCTTCTTCAGCCCTCGTAGTTCACCACTAACCCCCCAGAATTAATTCTACTCTCAGTGAAAACTGAGCCATCAGAGATCTGCATTTTGATTGTTTCTCTCTACCCAAGACTTCTCTTCAATATGTGAAGAAAACATTTACCTAACAGTGTTTTTTTCAGGGAGTAGCAAAATGTTTTTTTCTCCCCTCCAGATTCAAACTGTTTCAGGCAGGGAATGGATGGGGGAGGCATGAAGGGTTTTTGAGCTCAAGAGCTGCTCCCTGTGCTGCCAGTGCATCCCCTTCCACTCCTCTGCTGCATGCAGTGCTGCTGTTGTACTAATTTACAGCTATGCAGGGGCAATACCCAGAGGTCTCACTAATGCAGAATTCTGAGGTTTGGTGAGGACACCAGAGCCTTCCCCTGAGAGAGTAAAGCCTTCAGTGTAAGTCCAGGCCTAATAGAGCTCCTCCCTTTTACCCCAGCACTTAAATGGCTGAACCTGGACATGTGTTGGTTTTGGTTTCCTCTTTTTTCTTTTTCTTTTTTTTTTTTTTTGTTAAAACTCTAACTTTGCAATCACTAAGCATTGTAAGTAGTGACCAAACTCTTGTTCACATTTTTCTAGTCTAAACAAAACTAAAAAATGTTATTACTGCTCATGTCCAAGAGCATTCTAGGAGAGTATAAGTCTGGTAGCGTCTGAGTTAGGGGAAACGGGAATCACTGTTTATGCATCTTTTTGTAGGCCTTATTAATCTTTTCTCTTACTCTGCACAGCATAACTAAATCCAAATTGGCTGAATATGGTAAAGAATCTTTTTATGTACCTTACCTGATGCGGTTTTTATTAGTAGGAACAGCACAAAAGTGTCTTTCTAATTTACAGATAAATAAAATCCTTCCTACTCATAGACTGTGATTCCAGGAGGGTAGGACAGTAACAGTCTGAAGAGCACACCTGCAAATCAGGTTGTTAGCAGGCTTGCAGAAAAAGAAATGGATGTGTACAATAAGCATAAAATATATTGTAATTAAATCACCCAGGGTCAGACTCATCCTTGGTGTAATTCCGCTCCAGTTAGTGGAGTTATGAGAGAGAGAAGTTCAATGTTTAGCTTTTAAAATCTTGCTTTTTAAAACTGTAGTCTATCTGACCTTCCTTTTTGGCTCACTTTGGTAGGTGTTCATATACCATGATGACACATGAGTGCATAGAAATACATAGATTGTTGCAGTGACAGAAGGCAGAGCAGGGACTCTTTCCTGCATTGACATCTGCCATCTCTAAAATAAATAAAAGCTTTAAAGAGGCTCTTCCACCAAACAGTGTTACAAAAATAATGTACCGAGCATCCCTGACTTTGGATCTATTCATGTAACAAACAATTACTTACTTGGATAGACTATCAAAAAAACCCAAACCAAACCAAACCAAACCAAAACAAAAAACCCAGCAGTGACAATAAGAATGGTTGCAATCTGAAATGTGAGAAAGAGCCTCCTTTAAAAGACTTTGCACTTATCCAGTACAATCTCTCTGTTCAAGAGAACACCTGGCTGTCTGCTTATGTATTCTGCTGGAGAGGTCTGAAAGCACCTTAAACTTTGTTATTTCTTTGAGACAACCTTTTTTTGGTATATATATTTTTTTACAAACTGTAAATTCTTTTCTCTTTACTTTTTATTAAAAACCCCCCTATCCTGAGTATACAAACCAATATTTGACTTGTATTGTACAAGAATATGGAGTTAATGGTCCAAATTTCCAGTTTTGGAGTGTAAGTTGGCAGAGTTCACTCTTTCTGCAAAATACTTTCAAATAAAGAACTACAACAACAAAAAGACAGAGATGTTTGAAACAGAAGGCCCTCCCTTGTTCTACCTAACAGATAGGTAGAATGAACCCCTTTATAAAGTGCTTGTCTGAAAGTGTAAAGAAAGCTCTTGGCAACTTTGAAGTATCCTCTGCTTTCCAAGCTGGGCTTCCACTTCACACTGAGAAACCCTGTGACTAACAGAGGGAATTCTGGGCAAGCTGCCTGGCTAATGCAGTGCTAGCAATCTCTGGTGCTTCTTATCATGTGCATAAAACCAAACTATCAGCTGTTTCTAAACAGACATTGCTTGTATCAACTGTGACTAGAATTTGTAACTATCACACTTGAATTCATCACTGTCACAAATGTGAAAAATATTGCCGAGTCAATGGCTTCTTCGGAAGTTGCTGGAAATAAAACAAAGAGAGGGAAAGGGTTTGTTTTGTTAATTTGCATATCAATCCTTAGAAAGATTGCTCTTACAAAGCTGCACTGCATCTCCTTCCTGGAAGTCTGCCTCACATGCTGAGAAAAAGAAAACAAATGATTTTGCTAGAGATTACTATATATTAATTGATTATTATAAATAAGGACAGTGAGGATAACATCTGATAAGGAACAGAGTGGTGGTTTGAAAAACAGCAGGTGATTTAGCCGTATGTCTTCCATCAAAATTAATATCTCTCCAGAAAATGCTGTAGTCCTTATTTTCTTTTTCTTTTATTTTTCTCCTGCACAAGTAATAAACTGCCTTGGAAAAGTGGTAATGGACCAAGCTCTGTTCTGTTTTTTTTCCTTTCTTAAAGTATCTACCAGGCTTCTAGACTGTGCTGTGCAAAGCTGACAGTAATTTTGTGTATCCTGTTATAAAATGTGCAGTACTGCTCTATAGCACAGTAAGCTCTCTAAGAAAACCAAGTCATTAGAAATGAGCCATTTTGGAGGTAGGCAGTGAATAGGAGAGAACACTGATTGATTTGTGAGATCAGTAAGCACTTTGAGAACACGAGGGCACTTTGAGAACATGAGAGAACACTGAGCACTTTGAGCAGAAGTGCTCACCAAGCCACTTTCCATCATTTACTAGCAGTCCTGGCTAACAGGGGAGGTCCCAGTTGACTGGAGATTAGCAAATGTGACACCCATCTTCAAGAAGGGCTGGAAGGAGCACCTGGGGAACTACAGGCCTGTCAGCCTGACCTTGGTACCGGGGAAGCTGACGGAGCAGATAATCTTGAGTGCCATCACACGGCATGTAGAGGATAACCAAGGGATCAAGCCCAGCCAGCATGGGTTTAGGAAAGGCAGGTCCTGCTTGACCAACCTGATCTCCTTCTATGACAAGGTGACCTGCCTAGTGGATGAGGGGAAAGCTGTGGCTGTTGTCTACCTAGACTTCAGTAAAGCTTTTGACACGGTTTCCCACAGCATTCTCCTGGAGAAACTGGCTGCTCATGGCTTGGATGGGTGTACTCTTCGCTGGGTAAAGAACTGGCTGGATGGCCGGGCCCAAAGAGTGGTGGTGAATGGAGTTTACTCCAGTTGGCGGCCGGTCACAAGCGGTGTTCCCCAGGGCTCTGTGTTGGGGCCAGTCCTGTTTAATATCTTTATCAATGATCTGGATGAAGGGATCGAGTGCACCCTCAGTAAGTTTGCAGATGACACCAAGTTGTGCGGGAGTGTTGATCTGCTTGAGGGGAGGAAGGCTCTGCAGAGGGACCTGGACAGGCTGGATCGATGGGCTGGGGCCAATTGTCTGAGGTTCAACAAGGCCAAGTGCAAGGTCCTGCACTTGGGCCACAGCAACCCCATGCAACGCTACAGGCTTGGGGAAGAGTGGCTGGAAAGCTGCCCAGCAGAGAAGGACCTGGGGGTGTTGGTTGACAGCTGCCTGAATATGAGCCAGCAGTGTGCCCAGGTGGCCAAGAAAGCCAATGGCATCCTGGCTTGTATCAAAAACCGTGTGGCCAGCAGGACTAGGGAAGTGATTGTGCCCCTGTACTCGGCACTAGTGAGGCCACACCTCGAATACTGTGTTTAGTTTTGTGCCCCTCACTACAAGAGACATTGAGGTGCTGGAGCGTGTCCAGAGAAGAGCAACGAAGCTGGTGAAGGGTCTAGAGCATAAGTCTTATGAGGAACGGCTGAGGGAACTGGGGTTGTTTAGCCTGGAGAAAAGGAGGAAGGAGGCTGAGGGGCGACTTTATTGCTCTCTACAACTACCTGAAAGGAGGTTGTAGAGAGGTGGGTGTTGGTCTCTTCTCCCAGGTAGCTAGTGACAGGACGAGAGGAAATGGCCTCAAGTTGCGCCAGGGGAGGTTTAGACTGGATATTAGGAAATTTTACTTCACTGAAAGGGTTATCAAGCATTGGAAGAGGCTGCCCAGGGAAGTGGTTGAGTCGCCATCCCTGGAGGTATTTAAAGGACGTTTGGATGAGGTGCTTAGGGACATGGTATAGTGGTGGTCTTGGTAGTGTTAGGTTTATGGTTGGACTTGATGATCTTAAAGGTCTTTTCCAACCTATAGGATTCTGTGATTAACATATACGTATTGTCCACTCCAGATTACTGAAATGGCTTTTCTGAATAACTTTCGGCTGGGTCAAATAGTAATTGCCTGGCCACAAATCATGCATACCAAATTTGAAGATGAAAAGGGCTTTATAGAGGATTGTAAGGCGTGGGCCAAAACTGGATTTATTTCAGAAAGTAGGTTCCAGCTTTAACTTCTGAGTACTCTCTACTGCTTCAAGATTTGCCCACAATTTAAAAAAAAAACCAAACTTATTTTGGCAGTATAATTTACTCGTTTCTGCTAAAAAACTCAGTGGTTTCTATTAAAAAACTTAGTGGCTTCCGTCCAAAAACCTTGATTTGGAAGGCCTGTTTTGTGTCAGGATGGATTTTGAGGTCTGCATATTACTTTGTGTGCATCAATAATTATTTTACTCATATAGTACCATTTAGCCAAGGATCTCAAAATACCCACTTAAAACTCTGTGAGGTGTTTTGTGGCTATAGGCTGCGGGAATAAGCTAAGGCCTTGGTGATAATGCTTCTAGAATAATTACGCTCGCATTTATTAAAATCTATATTAGCAATGATATATAGTATATTTAAGCAATGATAAAAGGTATATTTAAGACCCCGCTGTACAGCAGAAGAAATGTTAAGTAGTCACTCTTAGAAAATCCTTTTCTACTAGTTAAGCATACCCAAAAAGATGGCTCTCTTCTTTGATTCAAGATCTAAATTTACTGCTTAATTTATAAAAAGAAGTAGACAAACCTGTTTTCCCCAATAGTGTTAGCATGCCTTCTTCCAGTGCCTGAACAGAGGCAATTCTCATTTTATAATATTTGTTCAATACTCAGAAATATTACATATTAATATTTACAGTGAAGGCAGGCATGGGAATGCCTGCAGCTGGAAGAGTGTGTAATAACAAGCCCTGAATGCTGGTGTATGACATGTCAGAGAGAAAGGGATCGCTGTAGGCATAACCATCACTTCTGAGCTGCAATATGGGTAATGATGTGGAGAGTGTGGTCAGCTCAGGAAGGCTTTGATTCTTGTAGGGAGGAGACTGGGTGAGAATATGTGCCTGTATGAGAAGTTGAACCAGTATGATTAAGTAAATTTTTTTTCAGAAATTTTAAATTCTACCACCACCACCACCCTTTTTTTTTTCCTTTCTATGCCACTGAAGTCAAGTCCATATAGCACACTGCTGGGGGAGGAATCAGATTTTTGTTAATCCTCTCTCATCATATTCACAACAGCTAATTTTCGTGGCACTTACTGGCATAGTCCCAGCTGCATAAGTTGGATTCATTTAATCAGGTTATTTACTTTTCTGTGCCATACTCTAAATGGGTAGAAGTTGCCATAGTCTAGCTGCAAGGGATACCAGCATCTCTTCATGTCTCCTCATAGTTTACTAGTTAAAGGCACTGCTTTGTTAAAGGCATTTTGTTATGTGCTCTCTGTTTAGAAATAAACTTTCTGCTCAGACCAATGTAGCAATCATCACGTGCCATCATTGGTTTTTCAAAATGGGAGAGATTTAGCCAGATCTCTTTGGCTGTAGAAATTAAACTGTATGCAAACAGGAGGTAAATTCTATGGTAATGCAAACTGCCTGTATCTTCTGATCTGGAAGTGTGTCATATTTACACTGATCATGCTGTATTGTAAATTGTGATTTATAAATTGGTAATGCACAAATGTGTGTACCTTTACAGATAAATACATCATCTTTCCTGGTAAGTTGGAACTGGATTTGCCATAAAAGCTTCTCACAATAAAAACATTTCCTGATATTCAGTAGTTGTTTAGCTTCAGTCCCTTGGTTTGGATTCATACAGAAATGAATTCTCATTGCAGCTCTTGAATTCATACTGACCTAATGTGAGGGCAAGGGAATAATATGTGTTCAGAGCTATAGTTTTAAGCAGTGTTACCCCATGTGTGTTGAACAATGCAGGGCTGATCTCCAGTATATATGTGTGTGTTTATAAATAAACAAACAAACAAATATGTGTATGTATGTCAGCTGTTCTGTACAGAGAACCCAGATTTCCTGAATTATAAATTACTTCATTTGATCACAAAAGGATTCCCTGAATGATTGCATAGTATTGGAGAAGATTTTATCCTGTAAATATTGAAATATTTATATGAATAGTAAAATTTTTCCCATTCTGTTTTTATTAAAGGAAAACCACTGCAGAAGAATAAAAATCCTAGGGGACTGTTACTACTGTGTATCAGGATTGACCCAGCCCAAAACAGATCATGCCCATTGCTGTGTTGAAATGGGCCTGGATATGATTGACACCATCACGTAAGTACTCTGCATGGTGAATGCGGACAGAGTGCTACAACAACTTCTATGTGGCATTCAGGAAGTGTGTTCTCAGAAAAACAGCAGTGTCTGCTAGCAGTTTCCACCTAGCAATTCTCAGTGTTGCATTCAGGTCACAGGATACTGATTTTAGGAAGGGTCATTCTAGACATCAATTTTCCACTCTATTTAATCGTGTGAGGAAAAATTGCACAAGTATGAGTATGTAGATGCACGTACACGTACTGATTAGGGGAGAGAAAGATACTGGGAAATAACGAAATATTCCTATGGCCATTTGCCAGAAAGAAAGGAGTCTGATTTTTTGTTTTACAGGGATAAACAACTGCTCATTTTGCACACCAGTATGTAAGCTCAAAGCCAGTCCTCATGTATGCATGTTGTATATGTGTTTGTATTCTCAAAATGATAGCTTGCTGATTTCCCCTTTCTGTATGTCATGTTTAAACCTTTAATTTATTCTGCTTTTCAGAAATGTAATGTGAAATTCACTTTGCTGATCAGAAGAAAATTTTATGCTTGAGAGCTCTGCATTGATCATTATTTTACCAAGGCGAAAAATGTGAATGTGATAGAACTGTGAATGAGCTTTTAGTGAGAGTTGAAGATCTGTTTCATTATGTAGGAGGGAAGGCATAAAGATGGGAAATGTCTTCACTACTCTATTGCTCTGTGTGTGTATGCGTGCCTGTGCATGTGTTTTATAGGGAGGCTACAAGAAGGACTGCACACCTGTATTAATTCTGTATATAAATAAATACTGGTCAGCACAGTGCTATTACATTTGGAATGAGCTTGCACAAGTGTGTCACATCAGGGGCCTTTGCCTGTTCTGTATTGGAAAGTGTTGGGCCACTGTTTCCAGCAGCCAGTTATTCTTTCTCTCTGTTGTCAGCTGGGCTGTTGGGAATATGGAGTTGACTCAAGGTTCTGCTTCTCCGCACTTAATCCACAAGTTTTTGCATTGTACACAGAGAAGACCTGCCTTCTCTGTGAAGGTGAATAGACCACAGTGTAATCTCAATTTAAAAATTAATAGTAAACTATTAAATAAAGAAAAAAAATCTAGAATAAGCAAACATAAGGCCTATGAATTCAAATTATGCATTTTTGATTTGGAACATTTCACCTTGTTTCTGATAAAGCTTTTGCCACATCATATATTTCATGTCTTCCATTTGTATGTGAGGATGTTTATGCACATATATGCACACAAAGAAGTTGTTTTTCCAAAACCAAATTGTGCTCATTTGTGGAGAGTCTTGGTGTTGTGGAAGAATGTATTATGATCCTCTCACAGAGTTCACTGTAAGTTTTGCTCAAGAGAGTTAGGTTTATCTCTATGGAAGTAACGGCTAGTTGTTCAAACCCTGCTAATGCCTTAGGGGAACATGGACATCACCACACATTTTTGTTGTTCCATATCAACCTTAAACTTTTCAGTGAACCTGGATTCATTGAGCTTTCTTTGCAGAGGACTTGAAAGCATAGAAAAAAAGGAGAGAAGTGCTTAAAGCAATTGAATGCTGATTCTCATTTCTAGCTCAATCCATGTGTTTTTGTTATAATGTTCATTTATAAAATCTCTCAGAACGTGAAGAGTTGGGTAAATGAATCGATATTCTCCCTCTCATTCAATGCAAGTTCGTCGTCTTTGTAAAAATTGTAAAATTGATAAAAGACTTTGTAATCTATGATAATATATGATAGGATATGATACTATAAAATCCTAAAACAATATCCTAAGTCTGCAAATTATGCATATGTGCATTATTCTGGTAGTATATGGATACTCCGTTTATAAGGAAGCCTTGGCCTTTAGAAGCAAAGTTAGATATACAGGCCTTGTACATATTTTCCAAAGTCTTTTTTTTTAAAATCCCTGGAAAGCAGTAGCTGATGCTCTCATCCTCTTTTAAACCTAGCATTAATCTTTAATTCATTAGTTGTGCTGTGTTTCATGTATACAAATAAGGTAGTGACATAACTGTCTGAACTTTCCTTTTTTGAATGTTTCAGTTTTACTAATATTAGAAATGAAACATGTTCCCTTTTTATGTTGTCATTTATCGGTTGCTGTCATGATACTGTAAACTTGAAAAGGAGTTGAATTAAAAGGGAACAAATGAACTGGGACTCTTCAGCCTGGAGAAGAGGAGGCTCAGGGGGAATCTTATCAATGCATACAAATACCTGATGGGATGGTATAAAGAGGACAAAGCCAAACTTTTCTCAGTGGTATCCAGTGTCAGGGCAAGAGGAAATGGGCACAAGCTGAAATACATGAAATTCCATTTAAATATAAGAAAAAACTTTTTTACTGTGGAGGTGGTCAGATACTGGAGAGGTTGCACTGGAAGGTTGTGGAGTTTGCATCCTTGGAGAGATTTAAAACCCAGCTGGGCAACCTTCTGTAGCTGACCCTGCTCTGAGTGGGGGGGATGGTCTAGATGATTTCCAGAGGCCCCTTCTAGCATCAACAACTGCATGATTCTAAGTGGATGGGCTGTAGTGTGTTACTTAGACATGTTTAGTCAGAGGCTATGGTAGAAGATAGCTAACTGACAATTTCAGCATTTTATTTTTTAAAGAATTCATAAATTGTAAGTCTTTAGAGTGTGTAGTCAGCGGTCATAGCACGGTGAGAGGGCAAGATGGAGAAGAGACAAGGATATAAGAGAGTGCCAGATTTATTTAGGGTTGTTGAATGGCTAGAGACCTATTCTGCATCCTTTGTACATAAGCACAATTAATTAATCCCAGGTTTTTTTTTTCAATGAGGAATTAGTAGTGTGAGTAAGGACTGTAAAATCCAGGCTCAACGCATATTTCTTCTCTTAGTTAAATTAATGTGACTGTTCTGCTTATGTCAGGAAACAGGAAGATGGTGCATTCCAAGTACCATTGCCCTTGATGTCTGTCCTGGTTTTGGCTGGGATAGAGTTTGGGGGTTTTTTTTCCTAGTACCTGATATAGTGCTGTGTTTTGGATTTAGTATGAGAATAATGTTGATAACACACTGATGTTTTAGTTGTTGCTAAGTAGTGCTTACACTAGCCAAGGACTTTTCAGCTTCTCATGCCCTGCCAGCAAGAAGCTGGGAGGGGGCACAGCCAGGACAGCTGACCCAAACTGGCCAAAGGGCTATTCCATACCATATGATGTCATGTTCAGTATATAAACTAGGGGGAGTTGGCCAGGGGGCAGTTGGCACTGTTTGGGGACTGGCTGGGCATCAGTTGGTGGGTGGTGAGCAATTGCATTGTGCATCACTTATTTTGTATATTCTTTTATCATTAATATTATTGTTGTTGTTGTTGTTGTTGTTATTTTCCCTTCCTTTTCTGTCCTATTAAACTGTCTTTATCTCAACCCACGAATTTTACTGGTTTTTTCCAATTCTCTCCCCCATCCCACTGTGGGGGGAGTGAGAAAATGGCTGTGTGGTGCTTAGCTGCCTGCCGGGTAAAACCACAACAATGGCAGTACTAGTTTTTTCTTCTACTGCAAGTGGAGCATCATCTGTTCAGATATTGTTGGATTCTGGGTGAGGTTCTTTTGATGACAGAAGCATGTGGCTAAGCACAAAGAGCTCCAAACCAGGAAAACAGGTTCTTCTGAAGATTAGGAAAAAAGTCTTCACTCCTTCACAGAGACTAAAATTAGAAGATGGATTCCCCAGATTAATTTGTTTGAAAATACGTTGAGCAAATGAAAAGGAGAAGTGAAGGGCTTATGATGGTAAAGCTGGAATGCAACATTTTATTTTCTGTTGCTATGATTATTAAGTGGTGTTGGTTATCAGTCCCATGAGATACAGAGTCACTTTTGTTTTTAAACTTCCCCCTTTCATCCAGAGTTCGATGCCAGCTGGTAGTCTTCTAAAAGTCTATTCACTTTATTGCAGAAATCAGGTCTTGGCATTGTAAATTTATGCTTGGAAGTCATCATCCCTAGTGACAGGTTTGTCATGTTACCGGGGATAAATAAATAAATAAAATTACTTGAATTGTGATTCAGCTGTTGGAACTGTGAAAAGTGCCTGTCCCAGAGATATGTGCCACCAAGATGTCCTTTTTCCAGGAAATCAAGGAATGGAAACTTCTAGTGGCTAGTTGATGGATCTGTGATTTGACTGAGCTGAATGTTATAATGAGTTCATATAAATTGATACTTTCTAGTCTCTTCATGTTCTGTGTAACTTGTTTAAGTATCCTAAAATGTGGTGCTGCATGTGAGTATCATCTGAGAATGTGGGCTCATTACATTTAGATTGAGATTTTTCAGGGTAATTTTCAAAGAACATTATAAAATACTTAAAATTTTCACAATTTCCTCTGCCTTCTACAAAGTATTTTTTTCAAGGGCACAGTTAAAGTCAGACCAGAATCACCAGAATCATTACTTCTCCCAAGTAACAAGCGATAGGACAAGAGGAAATGGCCTCAAGTTGCACCAGGGGAAGTTTAGATTGGATATTAGGAAAAATTTCTTCACCAAAAGGGTTGTCAAGCATTGGAACAGGCTGCCCAGGGAAGCGGTTGAGTCACCATCCCTGAAGGTATTTAAAGGACGTGTAGACATGGTACTTAGGGACATGGTTTAGTGGTGGACTTGGCAGTGCTAGGTTAATGGTTGGACTTGATGACCTTAAAGGTCTTTTCTAACCTAAACTATTCTATGATTCTATGAGGATCTTTTTTTTTCTTAAAAAATCCAACAAAACAGATAGTGTTATATTATGTTTCTATTCCAAAAGTATTTCTGCTGCCAATGAGTTTTGTGTCAGTGCCTCAGTACAGGCCAGGTGTTTGTTCTACTTCAGAGTCACTTAAACTATCATGGCAGTATTTAAGTGGGAGTTAAGTGTTGGATACAACCAATGTTGCTTTCATCAGGTGAGTTTTAACTCTCAGGGTTTTGTTAGTAATATAATTAAAATGGTCATGTTCATTAGTGCCTCTAATATGCCAGATGTTGCTCTAATGTGGCAGATGTTGTCCTCACCTCGGTTTTGAACAGTGTGTTAGGCCAAGTATGCTCCTCACCTTAGTTAAATTGCTTGCCTTTGAAGGTTCCACTCTATTTACTACAGTATTTTACTTTCTAGATAGATATATTCATTAGCTAATTGCCATGTAGAAAAGTTTTGCCCAGCTACCCAAGCTCTTCCCTCTCTCCCCCATAAACTGGCTAGAGTTCTGGTTTAAACTAGTGTTACGGGGGCAATTTTATACATTCTTAATAATAGTTTGTCTTTCTCTGTGGAGCACTTCATCAACTGATATAAATTATATTAAACGTATCTTTGGCTCAGTCCAGAAATGTAACCTTTTAGGAGATGAAATGTGATGAAATGAGGGAGTTCTTTAAATGCACTCAGTAACGCCACAGGGCACGAAGTGAACTGTAATGTTTCCAATTGGAAATGAGGAGGGAATCTGGGTGAGCAGGATATAAATAAGAGATTTGGGACTGGGCCAGAATTAAATTCTGGACTGGGCCAGGGTTTAACATTCATAAACGTGTCAAAAGTATAATGGGATCTTGTAATCATTCATGTTGTCACATAAACGGTACATTTTCACGATACTCTTTCCCTTGACATCTTACTAGGATGCCATTTTAGTATTCACAGGGAATTGCACCACTAGCTGCATCACTGGCTATGTCTACATCAGCAGGTAGCATGGCACAGTAGGAGCACATCTGTAGATCACAGCAGCTGATGCTGACTACTTCAGTTTAACCTATACATGTTATGGGGGGAGGAGGTGGAGGGTTACTTTAGAATAGGTCTCATCTGCCCCCCTGTATTGAATGTCCGTACTGCATGTGGAGTTTGAAGAGGTCTGAAGGAAAGTGTCCATGAACCTTTGCTTCTTGAAATCTGGGCACCCGAGTGGGGTCTATCAGGAGATAGAGCAGCTTTTCTCTGTGTACATAGGTGAGTTTATCCCATACGGATGACTCCACCAGTCATCCGTGTAAGACCTCACAGATGGAAGTTGGGCTTATTTTGCTACTGCACATTGTACTGCTGCTTGGTTGCATGGGATATTGTAGGGGTTGATGGTTGAACTGTCTCCTTCCCATGGGTTTGGCCATCGGCTGACCAAAGGCACTGGGGAAGGGAGAGGAACTACAGCAGCCAGTTTGAGGAAGCCCAATTGAAATGTCAGGTTCTTCTGTGTGATCTTTTATCTGAGGAAGAAGACAGAAGCACAAACTTTCCTGATGTCAACACTGTTGATACGTTTCCCCTGGTTCTCCAGAGGTCTGGGGCCTGGGAAAGTTTGCACTGGCAGGAGTGAGTTGACCTTGAATTCTGGGAGAACCGGCAACTGCATTTTCAGCAGTGGAGAAAGCTGTCTACCATGAGCTGACTTCACCACCATTGGTGGAAGCTTAGTCAGCTTGCATCTCTGTCTAAGTGAGCCTCTTGACTGCTGAAGCCATCAGACTTTCACAGCCCGGCCTCTCTGCCCTAGCTCTCTGCAGCCATGCTCCAGGTGAGCAACATACTGGGAAAGCATACAGCTCTGGTCAATATTTAAAAAAAAACAACCACAAAAAAACAAACGAACCAAAAAAACCCCAAACCTGACTTGGAGAAACAGCTGCCAGAACAGGACAGCAAAGGTTTTCAAACAACAAAACTTAATTGCCTGAGAGGACTAACATGACCCCCACCTTGTGGGAAGACAAATTGGAGAGAGGGCAAGGGGGCCTAGCATACAGGTGTTACTTGGTACTCTAGGCCATGGCCTGGAGCCTCTCCTCCCGTGGCCTGCTGGGCTGACAGAGCAGGTCACAGAAAGATAGTCTTTGTCATTAACATCCAGGAACTAACCAATTCCTGATGATGTTGAAATGGAACTGACACAGAAATATTTAGGGAGATGTGCAAAATCAAACGGCACCCTTAGCTTGGAACCGTGCATGTATAAAAAGCAAATGTGTGTAACTGAACCAAAAATCTTGTCTATGCCTTTAACCAGGAAACATCTATTTCTATGCACGTATTTTTGGACCTAAAGAAAAGCCCTTAAATAACTTGTAAGAAATGGGATGCAGAGCTTTTTTTTTTTTTTCCTTCAAATGCAGCACAGGTCTGGAGCTGTTCTGCAGATGATCTAAATGACTTTGATGGTTTGTAGCAGCACATGAAATATTTGTAGCTAAGGAGAGAACTACAATTTAAAGGCTTGGTAGTATACTTGAGCTGTCAGGGTAGATGGTTGTCTTATTAGTCACTTCCATAGACTCTGCATGCTTCTAGTTTAAAAAGAATTTTTTTTTCAATTTCCATTTGTTTCTGGGCCTACTTTTGAGTTAAGAATTGGACAACTTTTGAGTATATTATATCTGAACCTAGGAGAGAATAAGTTATAATGAATAATTTATTTGAGAAACTTATTTTCTTATTCCTATTCATGGCTTGCTTGTGAAGTGCTGATATTTTTTCAGAAATGTATTTATAATTTAAAATGCATCATTGGACACTTTGTGATATTAGTGCAGAAATGTTGATGTTGTTTGGGAATATGATTGTGGTACTGCTCTGATTTTGTATTTGAAGGCTATTTTTTATATATTACTTAACATTCCTCATTTTTTATAGTTCAGTGGTGTATATCCATGGAAATTAACTGCATAAAGGGCACACAGGTCTTCAAGGTCAATTACAAAAGTTTAATGAACTTTTCATGAGTTTTTTTTCCTACTCAAATTTAATAATGGTGAAAGCACCCCTGAAACACACTGTAGTTTCTGGGGAAAATGTAGACATGCATTCTCGATTTAGATTTTTTTATTAAGTGACTACTTCTGGAAAACTTTTGTTAAAAACATAAAGTGTTTTCAGATTCTGCTTTATGGTTCATTGGTACATTATACAGTCCAGCTTATTTGACAAGGAGTATGATCAGCCATGTTGTATTTCTCTGCTCATTTCTTATCATTTACTTTTTGTTATGCTATTTTAATTTCTAAAAGCAGATTAAATTTCCCCCTCTCTCTCAAGCCAGTTGGGACAAAGCAAGGTCAAAGGTCTGGAGTGGTCTTTATCAATGTCTGAATTTCACTGTCTTTCCACTTACATTTAGCCTGAGGTTTTATATACTGTTTTAAATAGAAAAAAAAATTAACATTCATTTGTGAACAGTGAAACTCACACACTTGCAGGTTCACCAGTGAAGATAATTACATAGGTACTTAGTTATGCAGGAGAACGTAGGAAAGCATGGTGTAATTCTGAAGGGCTTTGGCTTGTAGAGTGTGGTCTTGGTGTCAGGTCAATCTGTTAATGGCACAATACACATGCACAGGTGAAGATACAAAGGTTAAGTTATCATTAGGTGGCTTATATTATTAGCTCCTTTTGTTTCCTCAAGGCTTTGTCAAGCAGACAGTCTGCACAACAAGCCCTGTAACACTCAAGTCCTTTTAGGACTCCTTGGAGTCATCTTTGAGGCTTGACTGGGAACAGATACTGAATAAAGGAAAGCTGACTTGCAGTGAGTAGAAATAGGACAAGGAAGTATTTAATCTTTCAGAAAGCTGTGCATAAGCCTTTCTGTGCTTTTGCATAAAATATCACTGAAAAATGTGGTATGCCCAGATTCGCTATGGGGACAAAAGAGATCTCCATGTTACTCACGTTAGTGATGGCTGACATGGTATATACTTCAGCACTTCATGGCTGCAGAGCTCCTTACTTAAATTGAGGCCAGGTATCTTGTGCTGCTCACCCCCCATCTTGACCTATGCTGCCCTTTCTGTTAATTGCATTTAAACAAGTACACCTATACAAGAGACAAATACAGTGACTACTCCTAAAATAGTTGAAAAGTCCTCCTAAAGACCTCTCTGCCAAATGCAGTGTAGCTGGATGATACTTTAAAAAATATAATAGTCAATGAAGATGAAGGGAAAATTATAGCCAGAGCCTCATTTTAAGGTCTCCTCCTGTTAAATGCATTGGAAAATTTAAATTTAAAACCCTAATGAAAATCAAGTCTTACACTGATTAGTCAGTTTCATTTATTCACAGATATTATCTCTTTTTGGACTGCAACTTAACTGTGGAATGCCAGATTTCTCTGTAATAGAAAAAGCTGCTAAGATTCATGCATAGTGTTATCTCTGCATGTAATGTGTAAGACTGTTAGCTTCAAGGCTCCTTTTCAGTGTTCACAAGTGCAGGGTGCGAGTTATAGCATGTCCTGCATTCACAGAAATAAAGAATCCTTCCTTGCTGTGGCACCAAAATTAAAAATGCTTTTAATAATGACTTTGCCAATTAATTCGTCCTTTCCCAGCTACACAATGAAAATCTCTGAAGTTTAGATTTAATTTACAGGTGCAAGTCCCTGGTTACCGGTGGTTTCTGTGCCACTCTTGCAGGAACTTTGGAAAGATACTAGTGTTTATAATCACTCTTCATCTTCTATTCTTGCACTGATTTATTGGTTTCATCATTTTCTTTGTCCTGTACTCCTGTAACTAAGTAGTTGAACCGATTAGAACATAGTAGAGTGGAGTCATTGCTTATCCACTTGCCTTCTCAACTAGTATGTCTTTCATACCTCTTTTCTTGCAGAAACTGTAAGAATGTTTAAATATAAGTCTGTGCCCTTTCAGTCTCACCATAGGAACTGATGCTTAGCTGAGCATACCATAAAGGTAAAGGCGCAGCACAACTCTGTCTGATTACCAGTAGTTGCAACAGTTTCCTAGCAGTAGCATAGGGTGAAAATATCAGTTGAAAAAATATCATGAAATATTAAATAAGTATCATCCAAGAAGACTGACAGTCTGAGACACTTGGGAAAAAAATGTTCATTTTTAACTTGGTAGGTTTTCATTCAAGTGGAATCTTAATTAAATGGTGAACTTAGAGAACATCACAAATCTAAAGTGACAACGTAAATGAGACAATAACTTTTTAAAAATTATTTTTAACCCTCTGTGCTGCACAGAGAGGAAGTGTTGGGGTCTACACTATGCTCTTTTTCCAGATTATTTTATATTATTTGAATTAAAAATTAAATGTTTTACACTATTACCTTGAGATCAAGCCACTGCACACAAAAGAAGTAAGGAAAAGAAAATATTATTTTGATATTACAGATGGAGAACTGGAAGAGGATAAAATTACTTTGAGTCACAACGAACTGTGGTAAAAGAGGAGAGAAATTAAATGCAAGTCTTAAGTGACTCAAGTGACTTAAGTGACGACAGTCTATCTACACCAGAGGTGTCACCCAGGTCAGAAGAACGTACCTCTCATATTAACACCACCTCCACAAGGAAGAGAAGACGGGTTATAGTTGTGGGTGACTCCCTTCTGAAGGGAACCGAGGGTCCGATATGCCGGACGGACCCTCCTCTTAGGGAAGTCTGCTGCCTCCCTGCCTGGGGCCTGGGTGAAGGATGTCACGAGGATACTCCCTAGCCTGGTATGGCCCTCGGACTATTACCCCCTACTGCTCTTCCATGTGGGGGGCGACGAAGCTGCAATGCGAAGTCCTAGGGCAATCAAAAGAGACTTTAGGGCCTTGGGATGGCTAGTAAGGGACTCCGGAGCACAGGTTATTTTCTCCTCTCTCCTTCCAGTTGTGGGCAGCGACACTAGAAGGAACAGAGACACCCAATCTATCCACTCATGGCTCCGTGGCTGGTGTCATCGCCATGGATTTGGTTTTCTTGACAACAGGATGGCCTACACAGCACTGGGTTTGCTGGCGTCTGATGGGATTCATCTTTCTCAAAGGGGAAAGAGAATCTTTGCTCAGGAACTTGCGGGGCTCATTGACAGAGCTTTAAACTAGGCTCGAAGCGGGAGGGGGATAATATCAGGCTTGCCCAAGGGAAGCTGAGGGACGACGTGCCACGGTTAGAGGGAGCGGGTGCCAGCGAGGGCACTCGGCCTGTGTCTCTGAGATGTGCGGGGTACGCTGGGGCACAGCCGAAGTCGAACAGAGTTGAGCTAGGGGATACTGAGGCAATAGGAGCCAAGAGGGAAATGCCAGTGAAACGCCTCAAAGCACACAAGGGGTGTTCTTCTATGAAGGAGACATGGACAACAGCCCAGCTGAAGTGCCTCTACAGCAATGCATGCAGCATGGGCAACAAGCAGGAGGAGTTGGAAGCCATTGTACATCAGGAAAACTATGATATGGTTGCCATCACGGAAACATGGTGGGATGACTCACACAACTGGAGTGCAGCGATGGATGGCTATAAACTCTTCAGGAGGGATAGGCGAGGCAGGAGAGGTGGTGGGGTAGCCCTATACGTCAGGGAGGGTCTGGATAGTTTAGAGCTTGATGATGGTGATGATAGGGTGGAGTGTCTATGGGTAAGAATCAGGGGGAAGGCCAACAAGGCAGATATTGTGGTGGGAGTCTGTTACAGACCACCCAACCAGGATGAGGAGACTGACAAACTATTCCATAAGCAGCTGGGAGAAGCCTCACAATCGCTAGCCCTTGTTCTTGTGGGGGACTTCAACCTACCGGATATCTGCTGGAAATACAATACAGCAGAGAGGAGTCAGTCTAGGAGATTCCTAGAGTGTGTGGCAGATAACTTCCTGACACAGCTGGTGAGGGAGCCAACTAGGGAAGGTGCCCCACTGGACCTCTTGTTCACAAAGAGAGAAGGACTTGTGAGCCATGTGATGGTTGGAGGCCGTCTTGGGCAGAGTGATCATGAAATGATAGAGTTTTTGATACTTGGAGAAGCAATGAGGGGGGTCAGCAAAACTGCCACCTTAGACTTCTGGAGGGCAGACTTCGGCCTGTTTAGGAGACTGGTCGACAGAGTCCCCTGGGAGGCAGCCCTAATGGGCAAAGGAGTCCAGGAAGCCTGGACATTCTTTAAGGAGGAAGTTCTAAAGGCGCAAGAGCAGGCTGTCCCCAGGTGCCGAAAGACGAGCCGGTGGGGAAGAAGACTGGCCTGGCTGAATAGAGAGCTCTGTCTCGAACCCAGGAAAAAGAGGAGAGTCTATGACCTCTGGAAGAAGGGGCAGGCAACTCAGGAGGACTACAAAGGTGTAGCGAGGCTGTGCAGGGAGAAAATTAGAAGGGCCAAAGCTGAGCTAGAGCTCGATCTGGCTGCTGCTGTAAAAGATAACAAAAAATACTTCTTCAAATACATTAGCAGCAAAAGGAGAGCTAAGGAGAATCTCCAGCCCCTAGTAGATGGGGGAGGGAACACAGTGACCAAGGATGAGGAAAAGGCTGAGGTACTTAATGCCTTCTTTGCCTCAGTCTTTAATAGTAGGGCCAATAGTTCTCTGGGTACCCAGCCCCCGGAGTTGGAAGATAGGGATGGGGACCATAATGGAGCCCCCATAATCCAGGGGGAAATGGTTAGTGACCTGCTGCACCACTTAGACACTCACAAGTCTATGGGGCCTGATGAGATCCACCCAAGAGTACTGAAGGAACTGGCAGAAGTGCTCACCAAGCCCCTTTCCATCATTTACCAGCAGTCCTGGCTAACTGGGGAGGTCCCTGCTGACTGGAGATTAGCTAATGTGACGCCCATCTTCAAGAAGGGCCAGAAGGAGGACCCGGGGAACTACAGGCCTGTCAGCCTGACCTTGGTACCGGGGAAGCTGATGGAGCAGATCATCCTGAGTGCTATCACATGGCATGTAGAGGATAACCAAGGGATCAAGCCCAGCCAGCATGGGTTTAGGAAAGGCAGGTCCTGCTTGACCAACCTGATCTCCTTCTATGACAAGGTGACCCACCTAGTGAATGAGGGAAAGGCTGTGGATGTTGTCTATCTAGACTTTAGTAAAGCCTTTGACACGGTTTCCCACAGCATTCTCCTGGAGAAACTGGCTGCTCATGGCTTGGACGGGTGTACTCTTCGCTGGGTAAAGAACTGGCTGGATGGCCGGGCCCAAAGAGTGGTGGTGAATGGAGTTTACTCCAATTGGCGGCCGGTCACAAGCGGTGTTCCCCAGGGCTCTGTGTTGGGGCCAGTCCTATTTAATGTCTTTATCAATGATCTGGATGAAGGGATTGAGTGCACCTTCAGTAAGTTTGCAGATGACACCAAGTTGGGCGGGAGTGTTGATCTGCTTGAGGGTAGGAAGGCTCTACAGAGGGACCTGGACAGAGTGGATCGATGGGCCGAGGTCAATTGTCTGAGGTTTAACAAGGCCAAGTGCAAGGTCCTGCACTTGGGCCACAGCAACCCCATGCAACGCTACAGGCTTGGGGAAGAGTGGCTGGAAAGCTGCCCAGCAGAGAAGGACCTGGGGGTGTTGGTTGACAGCTGCCTGAATATGAGCCAGCAGTGTGCCCAGGTGGCCAAGAAAGCCAATGGCATCCTGGCTTGTATCAAAAACCGTGTGGCCAGCAGGAGTAGGGAAGTGATTGTGCCCCTGTACTCGGCACTAGTGAGGCCGCACCTCGAATACTGTGTTCAGTGTTGGGCCCCCCACTACAAGAGCGACATTGAGGTGCTGGAGCATGTCCAAAGAAGGGCAATGAAGCTGGTGAAGGGTCTAGAGCATAAGTCTTATGAGGAGCGGCTGAGGGAACTGGGGTTGTTTAGCTTGGAGAAAAGGAGGCTGAGGGGCGACCTTATTGCTCTCTACAGCTACCTGAAAGGAGGTTGTAGCGGGGTGGGGGTCAGTCTCTTCTCCCAGGTAGCTAGTGACAGGACGAGAGGAAATGGCCTCAAGTTGTGCCAGGGGAGGTTTAGACTGGATATGAGGAAATCTTACTTCACTGAAAGGGTTATCAAGCATTGGAAGAGGCTGCCCAGGGAAGTGGTTGAGTCGCCATCCCTGGAGGTATTTAAAAGACGTTTGGATGAGGTGCTTAGGGACATGGTGTAGTGGTGGTCTTGGTAGTGTTAGGTTTATGGTTGGACTCGATGATCTTAAAGGTCTTTTCCAACCTATACGATTCTGTGGTTCTGTGATTCAAGTTTATATTTTATTTACAAGATCAATCTTTTCATTAACGTTTAATATTAAACTCCTTCATGATGAAATTCAGTTAGTCCATAGAGGATCAAGCATGATCTTTATATGAATGAAGTGGAGGGGGTAAAAAAGAATTAGAAAGGGAAAAATCCACCAACCAGTAAACCCAAGGCCAAGATAAAGAGAAATATTAACAGATATTTTTGGTAAAAAGAAGCAGTCACGTAGCCCATTTTAATACTGAGTTGAAAGCAGTCTGGAGTAATGGTAGAATTGAAACATGTTTGCTTACTTACATGTAAGGTTAACATTAAGCCTAATAAGATAGTTTAAAAATCTTCTTTTGATTGCAACAATCATGTTGTGGTTGCTTCTCATCCTGCTGAAGTAAATATGCATTGGGAAAAAGGAACGCTTATGACAAAAAAAAGTAAATATGTGTGAGACGCAAGATAAACAGGAGAGTGCAGGAGTTAAGCTGACTGCCTCTGAGTTATCTGAGTTACAGCCAGAAAGTTCTTTGTTTATCTCCCAGTAAAATATCTCAGTTTCTGTAGGACTGTGATAGCAAATACTGCAAAAGTGGCAAATAAAACCTAAAAGTTATAGTCTTAGGGAAGTTTCATGACAAAACCATTTACTACACTTGCTCTATTGTCCCTTCTTTTTCCTGTTTTAAATTTTATTAAATGTAATGAAACATAACCTTTTCTGGGTTTTCTCAAAACCTGGAAAATTAAATTTTAATGTATTAGGTCAAGAAATTTAGAAATACCGAGATTTTGGTTCAACAGTAATTAAAATATGACCAAGAAAATTATTTCTTTGGAATTACAACTGGGACTTTGAAACTAGTGAAGGAAAATAATAGTACCTGAATATATCATCTGAGATTTTTAAAAGATCCTGTCTATTCAGCCATGTATGTATATGTTAACTTCGGGGGAAGGAGAGAAAAAGAAAATCAAGAGCAATGTCATTGTCTAAAGACTAATATTCTGATGCTATCTATTCCAGATCTGTTGCAGAAGCCACAGAGGTTGATCTCAACATGAGAGTTGGATTGCATACAGGCAGGGTGCTTTGTGGGGTCCTGGGTCTCCGAAAATGGCAATATGATGTCTGGTCAAATGATGTGACTTTAGCTAATGTAATGGAAGCTGGAGGACTGCCTGGGTAAGTCTGGGAAAGAACCATAGAAAAAGAAACAAAAACCTGGATGGGTGAAGAATTTATTTCCTTCTTTGAGGCATTTGCAATGGAATTGCTATTGATAAGAAGGGTTGTGTTTGGTAAGAGCAGTCACTGCGTTATGTGATATATCCTGTGGTATTCTCCAAATGGCCTTGATATTTACATTAGTAATAGGTTAGATTAGAAGCAAAACATTTCCAAACGAAATCCTTATTAGAAGCTGCCAAATATAAAGAGTAGTAATGAGGCAATGCTAGGAATGTAGAAATGCTAGACTTTTACCATTCCATGTTATAAAAGCAAAACCCTCTATTTATTCCAGGAAATTTTTACCCATGAACCTCTACACATGTGGGGGGTGTGTGCCTTACTTCTTTTACATGGCAAGCTTTCCAACACTAGTAGTGTGCTATAGGAAAAAATACCTGTTTACGCACTCAAATGTTGATGGTGTGCGTGCAAATGGTACAGTAGCACATAAAGCTGTAGCCAACCCATGGGGCATGTCCTGGAATTTTAAGTACTCCTTGGACAGCCTTGTATGCAATTTAAATGCACACAGTGCATTTTCACAAAGGTGCATGGGTGTGCTTCTGTGTGCAACTCACATTTGGACTGGGACCTACCATCTTCTGTTGGATTTTTACAAGATCATGATTTGCTGAACAGGGGGACAATGGAACCTCTTAATTTTTGTGGTTAAGATGAGTGAATTTCTGTTACCTCTGTCTGTCTTAGACAATTTTGGCAGTGTGTTTTGTATGTTCCTTACCTTAAGGCTTTCCAGTGAAAAAAAACTGAACACATGTTTAATAGAGGAAAACAGTAATAGCTTTTCAGATATCTTCTGGGAAGACATTTCAAATATAAGGGGTCTTTCAGGAGAAAACGTGAAGATAGTTTTTGGGATAAGAAAACTCACGAATAGTGTCAAAGATGGCTGCGATGCCAAAACAAAGTGAATTAGAAAGCTGCCTACAAAACAAAGTGAGTAAATGAAACAAGTCAGAGATGTGAAGAGGAACAGAAAAAGAAGTTTCTCCTTTATGCACATGAGAGATTTGGAGTGTGAAGCCACAAGTTTCAAACAGCAGGAAGTTTTTCCAAGCAGGCAGTGAGGTAAACACTTAAGCAAGCTACACAATGTGGAAGATGATGTGCAGACTTTCACTTTCTACAAATCAACAAGTCTGCAAGTGTTTGGATGGTCAACAGTTATCTTTCTGTTCACTCTGCTCAAGTTTAGAAAATGCATATAATAGAAATATTTCTATGTTCTATTTGACTGAAAAGACAAAACAAAACAATTTTGTACATCAAAAATGGGGTACATAAAAAATTTGACCTCTTTATGACCTTCTGCACAGGCATGTATTTCAATAGCAGCTAGCTCATAAAGTATCTTTGCTTTAAACAACAATGTCCGATTTTTCTCTCCAGGAAAGTTCACATTACAAAGACCACCTTAGAGTGCCTAAATGGAGACTACGAGGTAGAACCAGGATATGGTCATGAAAGGAATAGTTTCTTGAAGAAGCATAATATTGAAACATATTTTATTGTGCCATCCCATCGTAGGAAGGTAAGCTCCACAAATTCTAGCTTATTCTGTGACATGTTTTTGTAATTTAACAACTGTTCTGTGATATTCTGAAAGCAGAGGCAATACTGGTATTTCTTATTTCTAAAAGTTCTTCAAACAGTCTTGAAATTAGTTCTTTTGGTTTTGACTGAGACAGGAATACTAAAAAAGCTAACCTGGGACATTACATAGAGAAGATGACCAATTTACTTCTGAAGTTTAAAAATAAAACAGTCTTTCCCTTTAGCCCCCTAAAAAGAAAACTGTTGTTTTATTCAGATTCTGTAATCATTCTATCAGAAATTATATGATATGTTCCTCCAAAAATTTAATTCACTCTTCCCTTCCTCCTCCCTTCAAAAGGGTGTTTCAGAATATTAATGCTCACAGCTTGGCTATTTTTCTTCTAGTTTTCTTTACTCTTTCATTCCCGTATTCCCATGCCATTTTACTCATGCTTTCCTAACCCTTTCTATAACCACTTGTGATACTGGTGGCTCCTTTAGTGGGCCTGGAGGATTCCCCAATGAATAGACACAGAAAAAGTAGTATTTACAGACATGTCATGCCCACAGCAGACAAGTTAGTGAAATGAATTCAGCAGTGATTGAACTAACATCCCCTGGAAGTCTGGAAAAGCTGTACAACACAAGTCCTTTTATCCAGGTCAGAGGAAGAGGCTGCAGTCAACCATCCTGCTTTCGAATGTATACCACTGTACCACAGATAAGGTATTTATGCTGAAGCTGAATAAATTTTCTAAGATTATTGCAACAAATAATATATTCTCTGTCCACAACATGCATGTATTTTTCTCCTGCTATGTTGAGCTACTCATGACAAATTCAATGTTTTCCTTGCTTGCTCTGCCACCTCAGACTCCCACAATGATTTTGGTCATCCCTTTCTTATCTTAGCTGCCCTTCCCTCCAAATTTTCTTAAGCTCCCTCTCCCTTCAGCTTCTTCCTTTTGTCAGACCCCTGGAGATGTACTGGGGAAAGAGGAGTAAGTCAGCAGTGCTGTTGAGGGACAATAACGTTTTCTGCCCTTTTCTTCTTTTTGGTGGAGAACAGAAAATGGGAAGTGTGGAAAGAATAAGGTAAGAGAAGATTTTAGCTCATTTGAGCAGGAACTTCATTTCTTGGATGTTGCTCAGGATTTAGCCACCCCTGATGGAGATGGATATGACTCCGTGTTCTAACCAGATTTCCAGGATAAGGAGAACAGAGGCCCAACAGTGCAATGGTAATATCTTGAGTCTCAGCATGCAGTGAAGGTGGTGACAGTGATTTTCTATAAATTAACATGTTCATTTATAGTCACACCTTTCTTCCTCAACCAGTTACTGAGTTTAGGGCAGCCTTTTGTTCTACTACAAAATGTTTTATTACTTCAGTAGGAGTCTTGAAAGTCCATAATCGTAATTTAAACACATTCAGTTTGTTCCAACCTTTTCCACATCAAGTGTGGCTTATCTTAGAAGTTATCTGCCATAACATGTTTACAGGCCAAGAGTAACTTTATTGCTCTTTATCTCAGCCAGACAACTCGGGATACAGACTTTTGCACTCTTATCTTCTGAGACTCTGCCCAAACAAGTTTCATTCAGGGATTTGACCTTTAGAGAGGAAATTATAATATCCAATTCTCAAAGTAAGTATGAAAACAATACAGACAAGCTTTTAAAGTGATGTCAAGGCTCCATGCTTGAGGGTGTTAGCCAATCGGTGTGTGTTACAAAAATGTAACCAGGGAAAACCAGGTCATCTTGTATTCCATGGCTGCAGTCAGTTTATTGGTCTGAATTTGATGACTCAGGGAGGTTTTATGGAAATACTGGGAGTCCAGTCACCTGGAGAATTTGATTCTGGGAGTGAAAACTCCTGTTGTTTTATCCTGGAAAGGCTGCTGCAAAGGTGGTTTTTTATGCACTTCCTCTAGAGCATCTTGTGATTAGAGAGATGGAGCGTTCTCATCCACTGTGAAAATCACGCAATCTTATGCTTTGTTCTTCTGCTGGTAGATTTGGTTTTAGGTAGTATGAAAGAAAACAGGTGCCAGATTCTGTTTTGGCAGTCAGTGAGAGATTTTTCTGGTGGCTTTCTTGAAACCAGAATTAGTTCCTAAATTAATCAATCTCAATAAAGAAGAAAACATAAGGGAGGGTTTAATTAAGGTAGGTGAGTTGCTTATTGCTGCTAGATTTGTTTGTCTTGGTTTTCTGCTGTTTTCACTTCTACAGCATTATGTATAATTTCATTTCCTATGTATGTATCAGGTTTCATTTCATACTGAGAAGAGAAATAGCTGAATTTCAGGAAATTGTTGATAGGTTGGTGCACAGAGACAAGTAGAGAGAAAAGGGGATAAATATGTCTATTACATATAGAAACTGTGTTATGTCGACTCCGCTGAATAAACCCGTGATTGAGGATCAGAAGCTTGACATTCACATATTACAGTAAACCAGGTCAAAGCATGTTTAATGTGCAAGGATGAGAGCCTGCTACTGTGGGAGCACACATTTCTTCATCATCGTAAGATTGCTAAGAAAATACTGGTGACTGCTGAAAAACAACTGATCAGTTTGTTATCAGCTACATAAACCAAATCCCATCTTACCCATGGGTGTCACTGATGGGTTTGTGGAAGAGGCAGATGCTGTGGTACAGCTTGGCTAATGACATTAGCTCTCCGGCATGTATCAATGGCATATCAGCCAAACTGGCAGAAAAAAACACTTCGTGATTCTTACTGGTATTGACTGGCTTCTCCACTGGGCTTGCAGATCAATCAGCATGTCACTTCGCTGTTTGTCACAGTACATCACAGCTGTCCCCAGTCTTCGTATACTTGCATACTGATAATGGACCATAAGCTACATGATAGTATATTTACCGTCAAAATAAACACCTGCTGTCCCCTCCTACCCCAATTCAGGCATTAACTCTTCAGAGTCATAGAAACAGAAGGCTACCCATGAAGCACAGCCAAGATGGAGTTTCTTTAAGTGAATTCAGGTATCTGCTGGTTTAATATTGTATTCCTTCCTCTGGAGCCTCAGTAGCTGAAATGCAGACACATTTTTTATTCTTTATGCACCATCTCTGACATTAATATGAACTGACTTTAGCAGGTATGATGCCAAGAGGAATGGAAATCAATGTTATGAGCAACAGATGGCCAAGAATCGGTTGAATTTGAAAGGTAAATAGGCCCACTTAGGTTATTTAAAATTTTTATTTATTTATTTAGGAGACATATACCCTGCATTTTTCCATATTTGGTCTGACAGGAAGAACTTTCATCACAAATATCACCCAAGCCAACAATGAGAGTAACAGTATAAGAAAACTCATTCATGTACCAGTCACATTTTAAATGTGAACAAATTATAAAGTATACCCAATTTTTTTAATCTGTTATTGAATCAGCTAACAACCACAATTTTGTGATCTGATCTGATTGCTAGTTTGGGGTATAAGCTAGTATGTGTGACAGCACTTCTAAGTGGCCACTGAGGGAATACTTTTTGTTTTGCTACAGTTTTTATTTTGGTAGAGATTATATTAGTCTATTATTATTGTTGCTGTTATTATTATTAAGGAATAATTATGCATATTTGACTGGATAACATTCAGCTTCTAAACAGACTTAAATAATTCATCTCATTTCCAAAGGCATACAGAAATTTTTTGAATGTAGTTAAATTTTTTTGCTGGCCATCATAGTTAAAAACTTATGCAAATGTGCTTTTTAAATATAATACAAAGTGTTATAATGCCCTGACAAGGTTTCTAGTTCTGAAAATGCCAGCACATTTCTTTTAAGTAAAGTTTAATTATGTCTTCATGATATTTTATATTGATACTAAAACTTACAGTGATGTGACCAAAATATTGCACTGAGACAAGATTTGAAAAGTTTGATTAACATAACTAGCCACAAGTCTGACCACATACATTAATATCTTGGACTTTTAAAACAGGTCTGATCCAGTTAGAAAAACAGATCTCTTTCTAATATATTAAATATTCACAAGATCCATACTCTATGCTTTAGACACATGGACATTCTCTTAGTTTCAAGATGTCCTAGCTTTCTGAAGTATTGTAAATGTTACTGTATGTGAATGTTATTTCAGGAAAAAAAAAAAATCTAGGCCAGACTTGTTAATCTCAGAGCCCCTTACAAGAACTTTATAACTCTGCTTAGACCCAGCTAAATAACTTTTTCCATTAATAATTCCTCAGTAATCTACCTGACTAATCCTGTTCCAACTTTCAAACTGTATGCTTAAAATTTAATTTAAATTTTTGTAATAGAGTGGATCTGGCTTTCATCAGAATTCTTTGTTCTTTCATTGTCAGCACAGACATTAGTCGAAGTATCTTTCCCTCAGTTTTACAGCTGGCATGGCTGGCTCCCAGAAGCACAGCAGAGGTAGCGAGTTTAGCTGGACTGTGTACTTCACTTCTATGGTTGCTGGGAAAAGTATGATTCTCCTGCAGTATAACACCTCCTAAGGTTTGGCCACAACCTTGGTGATAACCTGGTGGTTTTGTACTTGGGCTTACTTCTTTGTATTTGTTGCAGCAATTCACTCTCTGATGGCACCTCTGTAGTTTTGAAAAGGCTCATTAATGTCACCAGCTGAAAAAAACAGCCCAGCACAGACGGTTAATGTACTTTTACAGATAGCCTAAGGTACAAGATTCCTAAGGTACTTTTACAGATAGCCAAGCAGTGGTCAGAAGTGATCAAGTTTTTGTGAGGGGAAAGATTTCTCAGAATGTGTTAGCTGTTGCATTTACAAAAGTGGGCCTGCCATCCCTGTTACTCATTGCCAGCTTAAGGGAACCTGCTTCACTGAGTAACTTTGCTGGCTCCAGAGCTAAGGCAAAGACAAATAATGCTATAGACCATTAACAAGAAGCAATAGCGCTGTGTCCAGGAAAGGAGGTAATAAAAAATATAAAAATCATAGGGAAACACTATAGATACAACTTGTAAGTGATTCCTATATATTCATAAGTGTCTTTTGAATTTTACAGCATACCTCAAACATAATCAATAATTAGCTTCCAATAGGTTGCTAATCACCACCTGCAAAATTTCTACTAATGTACTAGTGAGTTATTCACCAACTAACTCTGTATTCAAAGATATTAGTTATCTTTTCTTTGTGGCAATGTAAATCACATGGTATCTGCATCTACTATTTGAATGGCACACAGTGATGGACATTCATCAAAAGTCCATGAAAGTGAGTACCACATCTGTTCGCCCTTTGGAAACTAGCTGTTTCTCTGAAAAGGCTGACGTTTCTCTTTCCTACCTTACCATGTACATACAAAGCCATGCCAGGCAGTCTCAGAAAATCCTTTCTGTAGCTTGGACAGCCCTGCTCTATTATCTGAAGTCTCTGAGTAATGCTGTGATCATCCTGAAAATCCCAGGTGAAAGGATCTAATGTTTTTCTTCTGAATCCTTGTTTAGTTATCCAGCCGGAAGGAAGCGGATGCTGGTTAGAGGTATGGCGCTCTGTCTCCTGCCCTGGTTTGCTGTGTTGAATCATGCCCTAAACATTACAATGCAGGCGGCTAAAATTTCCATTTTATTTCTGTCAAAAAAATAATTATAGCCAAACCAAAATACCAGCAGTCTATTTGAAAAGAGAAGTTAAAGCAATAGTTGGGGAAGAGGAGAGCACTTCTGTCAGTCTTATGATTTCAGGAAAACTCATTTGAAAGCCTGAAGGTTCAAGAATCCTCTTGAACACAACAAGCAAACACAGCTCAGGAGCATCCTTTGGAAAATACTATTTAAAATGTAAAAACTCTTGCAAATGTCAGAAATATCTAGAGCAATTATCTACACTACACACCTGTGGCGTAATTTATTGTGAACTGCAGATGGATTTAACAGCTCAAAAGGTTGATCGGTTAATTTCTTTGACTCATGATTGAATAGGCAGAAATTCAGCAACCTGAGATTTGTTCTAACTTGCATGACAATAGCTGCAAGAAAAGTGGCAAAGGCTGTCACATCACTTTCATATGTTGTTGTTTCATCTAGCATAAACAGATGTGATTTTAAACTTCCTACGTTGCAGTCTTGTCACTAAGGAGTAACAGGAAAATAAACAAATTTTCTATTGCTCTGCTGCTTGAAAAGGCAGTATTTTTTGACTTGGCAACATCCTCCTTTACTATTCATCAGCATAGCTTTGTTGCATGAAGCAGATGATCTGCCTTCTATGTTAAAATAAATTACTAGGCTCCATATCTTTCCACCACCAACCAATGGGTTTTGTCTGCTTATGTCTTTCCTGTGGCTGATTTGATTTTTTTCCCCAGCATGGAATGAACTTTATGCAATATAGCACAGAGAAAACAACATAGATTCATGATGGCTTTTTTGCTTTGTATAGATGAAATACGTAGTAACTACATGTGCTTGCCTTTTGACCTTATTGGTGAATCACTTTTACCTGTGAATCATTGTTAGCAACTAGCATGTTTCACAAGTATAAGTGCTCATATACACTCTTGAGATGCTTTCTATCATGGCTTAATAATACTTCCATCTAACTTTCTAAAGTGAAGCAATTTGATGTATATAATCCATGTATTACTAGGATTTTTGATAGGAGGTTGTTGGATTTTGTCTGACCTGATTAAAAGATGTCATCTTGGCATCATCATGTGAACAATAACAACAGAAAAAGAAGACTACAGAAGGAAAAAAGTAAACTGAGTGAAACAATAAGTCTAAAATTACTGCACTTAATTATTTTTAATTTATTATTTCAATTCAAATTGAACTTCCATCTATATTTGTAGGAAATTTCCGTCTCTGCAAAGTTAATTTGATTTAATCACTCTAGTTAGGTCTATGTGAACATGCCACACTGTTCTCAGATTCTCCTTTTTTTTTCCAAACGTGTAAAATTTGTGTTTTCCACAGAGCACTTATGGCACAATAAATCCATTCATACAGCTAGCAGCTCCCTAGGATTTTTTTGCATCTGACTCTTCTAAAAATATCCAGTCTACTTTGTCTCAAGAAAGTTTTCATGGTCATTGTAAGTTGTCAGCTTTCTGGACTAATTCATTCTGAGGATATTTTTACTTAAGTGACCATATGCTTACCAGCCCTTATGGAGTGCTAGAGCTCTGACTCCTAACGTCTAAGTAGTAACAGAAGAAGAGAGCTTTACAGTTAATGCAGGGCATGTGAAAACTTTTCCAGCTACTCAAACTCTCTCCTTGCTAGCACACAGCAAGCAAAAAAGTATTTGACAAAATTGTTCTGATTTGAAATGCCCCAAGTTAGGCATCTGAGTCTATAGCTGGGCACACACTGATGATTTCTGCTTTCAAACTGATGACTACCTGCAGCTACCTCTGCTGCTATGCCTAGTAGAGTCCAGGGTGGTCTTTGCTCTCAATGGCTGATAGCTCCTACCAAGGAACTTAACTAGAGATCTGAATGCATAACTTGGGCATTTCAGGTTTTAACACCTCAGATGTACCTTAGCAGATCTGATTTAACAGATAGACACACAGCCTTTTAATGGAAGCTCTAGCTTGTATCTGGACAGGGGCTGATCTGTGCCTGAGACTTTGCATTGCACAAGTTGTTGGAATATACACACCCCGACACTGGAAGTAGACGGCTTGTGTTACCACCTAGCAAACACAGACAGAGGAATGATGCTTTTGTTGCAGAATGTGTTGTTCCACATCTTCAGGATTGTTTCTGCAGCTGCTGTGAAGCTGCTAGTGCGTTATCGTCAATGTGACAGCCCACAGCTTGGGCTGTCAGTGATGGTTCAATTAGTCATGTGCTCTAATATCATTCTCCTCTCTTCTTTTTCTTCCTCCAGAAATGTGGAATCTGTAGAAGGGAGAAACATAGGGCACTGGTATTAGATTTTCTCTGTTATTGATCTCCTAAAGATAGTTTTAGTCTTCACAGCTACTAAAAACTTTTTCTACATCTGTAGCAAGAAAGTGGCCACACCATTCTGAATGTTAAGAGTTTGTCTTATAGAAGCTGTATTATTTAGTTGTAAAAATCACTAATATACTTTCCTGACGGACAGCTATATACATTTTGTAATAAACAAAATGTATCATAAGGGCAGTAGAAAAGGATGGAAAAGCAAATGTCTGATGATTTTAACTGTAAGAAGAAAAAAACCCAATAAGATTTACTCACCTAACTCAGGACAAAATGGCTTGCAGATAGTCATGGAACAAACACTACTACCGAGAGTACTACAGAAAGCACAGAGAGATATAATGCTACAGCATTTATGGTTTCTGTAAATGTATTTTCAATGTCATTAGTATCTTCTTCCCCATGCCATTTTAAGCACTGCAGTTGAATATAGTCAGGGGAACAAGTCTGCTGCTGTTTCTGAGAATCCCCAGATAAGCACCAGTGAATCCCTTACCAGAGTATTACATGAGATTCAAACACTGGGGTGTTTTCCCAGAATTTTAATCAGTGCTTGTTTGTTTTCTGCGTGCTTAAAGATGCTCACAAAGCTGTATATAGTCTGGCTGCTTTCAGAGTGCTCTGTTAGAAAATCCCAGCTCTTAACCTCATTTGCCCGCTGTGTTGCAGCAAACAACCAACCTTTCCTAAAATTAAGATGCAAATGAACAGTGAACAGAATAAGAGATGATCCCGAGGGTCAAAAAGAAGTGTGAAAGTAAAATGCATTGACAAAATGAGCTGGAATGAGAATGCTGCAGTCCAGCTTTCCTGTAATGCTGGTCTGGAGCAAGTTCAGAGAAAAGATAGAGTGAAAGACATTGGGGTTGTGGTTTTTGTTTGTTTTGTTTTGGTTTTTGTTTTTGTTTTTAATCTGTTTTAACAGACTGTACTGCATTTCTTGCCTTTATCAGAGGATTACAGCAGAAGGTGAGATTACTTAAATATTCCACTCAGAATTTCACTGTGTCAGAAATGTTGTTCTGCTGTAAAAGTAATAATAAAAAGGGACATGATTTGTGAGATGAAAGTGGGAGAGAATTCCTTTGTTTGTATTTTTGATATTGTGTATATATAATAGTAGAATGGAAAATCCTCAGTCCCAGTGCAGAATCTGTATGTCCTGCAATTATTAGATTAAAAAAAAAAAAAGAAAAAGCTATATATAAAATTATACGTGATCTGAGAACTGCCAGTGTGCCCTACTTATGTGTACTGCAATGTCCTTTGAGTGGTTAGGTTCTCGGTCAGCCATGAAGAACAGTAGCTATATGTGTTCCACACATTTTCATAGCATCGCACAGTAACTGAAGTTGGAAGGGGCCTTTGGAGGTCATGTGGTCAACCTCCCTCCTCAAAGCAGGGCCAGCTTCGCAGTTAGATCCACTTTTGAAATTGCAGGTTGCTCAGGGCAACTTGTCTGAGTGAGAGCTGTGTGTTTCCCTGACTGGAGATCTGGGAGCAGCCTGCTCCAGTGCATGATCATCCTCATGGTTAAAACTTCTGTTCTTTGTATTGAATAGGAATTTCCCTTGGTCCAGCCTATGTTCATTGCCTCTTGCACTTTTTCTGAGCATTTTTGGGATGAGTCTGGCTCTGTCCTTTCTCTAACTACTACTTAGATGCCTGAAGACAGCAATTAGATCACTCCTTAGCCTTCTCTTCTTCCAGCTAAATGAACTGAATTCCCTCAGGTTCTTCTCATATGTCATATGCTTTAGAACCCTAATTGTTTTGATGAACCTTTGATGAGCTCACTTGAGTCTGTCACTGTTTTTCTTGTACTGGGGAGCCTGGAATTAGACACATTACTCCATTTTTTTCAGTGACCTGAGTTGAAAAACTTCTATTGGACTCCAAGACAGCTGGAAAAACTCCTCTATACAACATACAAAGGGTGAATACTACTGATATATTATCTGCCAATAAAATTT
The DNA here is from genome assembly GCF_034638445.1 of Ciconia boyciana. NCBI lineage: Eukaryota > Metazoa > Chordata > Aves > Ciconiiformes > Ciconiidae > Ciconia > Ciconia boyciana. The sequence goes on along the minus strand of NC_132935.1, from coordinate 107,724,114 downwards.
ATAAACAAAAAGAGCAGTCGATGGTATGAGCTAAAAATGTTCTGCCTACTTCTTTGAAGATATAGTCAGGAAACTGCATGAAAATATGTGTTTGAGGAAAAGTCATGTTGGTGGCAGGGCCACACTGCCTGAGCCACACTGTATCCGTTCCAAGTTTTCAAGTTGCAGGTTGTTCTCAGAAACTCATCTATTATAAGAAGGTTGCATCGAGGAATATCTAAACTATTCTCTTTTCACAGGACTTCAAATCCTTGTAGGAGTATATAGTCATGCCCATGTGCTCACCTTTCTCAGTCATGCCTTCCTGAATCTTTTGCTAGTAAGATGTTCTACCTATTCTTTGCCACTCTTGCACCTTTACTGTGGCATTTACATAATGAAGGCTGTCAGGCAGCTTCTGTAGCTCTCTATACTTACTGTCGTGGTTTAACCCCAGCCGGCAACTGAGCACCACACAGCTGCTCGCTCATTCCCCCACAGTGGTATGGGGAAGAGAATCAGAAGAGTAAAAGTGAGAAAACTCGTGGATTGAGATAAAGACAGTTTAATAGGGAAAGCAAAAGCCATGCATGCAAGCAAAGCAAAACAAGGAATTCATTCACTACTTCCCATGGGCAGGCAGGTGCTCAGCCATCTCCAGGAAAGCAGGGCTCCATCACACATAATGGTTATCTGGGAGAACAAAATGCCATCACTCCAAACGTCCCCCCCTTCCTTCTTCTTCCCCCAGCTTTATATGCTGAGCATGACATGGCATATCCCTTTGGTCAGCTGGGGTCAGCTGTCCCAGCGGTGTCCCCTTCCAACTTCTTGTGCACCTGGCAGAGCATGGGAAGCTGAAAAGTCCTTGATTTAGTATAAGCAGTACTTAGCAACAGCTAAAACATCGCTGTATTATCAACACTGTTTTCAGCACAAATCCAAAACATAGCCCCATACTAGCTACTATAAAGAAAATTAATCTATCCCAGCCAAAACCAGCACACTTATTTAAGAGTGTCTTTTCCAGCCAATCTAATGGAGACCTAAAACCGAAGTTGTTGACCTAGTTAATGCAATGTCCACAGTGAAAGGTTTGAGCAAAGAAAGAACTAATGATGTCTTGAGATATGGCCCACCTGTAAACTTCTGTGTATTCCCTTTTCACCTCTGTTGTCTTAAAAAAATGAAGCAAAATGCAAAACTGGAGGGAGTTTCAAGAAAGTTGCTCATTTTTTTTGTATCAAAAGGTTCATCGGGAGACTGAGTAAAATATATAGTACTTCTAGAGGAATTATGGCTAAATTAGAAAAATATGTAAGTGGAGTACCTGTCCAAAAAGTATGTTTTAGCTGTTGGGAATGGTAGCTCAAAAGCTGATCATATCTGCAATACTCAAACCTAACAACTATCTACTTGGTGTCCTTAGGAATACCTAAAGGATGATTAGTATGTAAATATCCTTGTACAGTATCTTCTCTGCGGTTATTGCAATACAGTGGTATGTCTTCTGCCAGAAAACCCTCAAAAGAAAGGGTTCATATTGGAAATGTCTTCATGGAGACTTTTGTTATACAAGTGATTACACACTAGGTACGCTAGTGTCCTTTCAGATTCCAGCTGATGACTGTGCAGTACAGTGCTGGTGATGCTAGCTGGGTTCAGTCAGCCTTTCAGTGCACAATAAAGCACATGTGCATACCTAGGCACCTTTCCACATGGAAAGACTGGATATTAGAAAATTTTACTTCACTGAAAGGGTTATCAAGCATTGGAACAGGCTGCCCAGGGAAGTGGTTGGGTCACCATCCCTGGAAGTATTTAAAAGACGTTTGGATGAGGTGCTTAGAGACATGGTATAGTGGTGGTCTTGGTACTGTTAGGTTTACAGTTGGACTCGATGATCTTAAAGGTCTTTTCCAACCTATACGATTCTGTGATTCTGTGAAATACGTCACGTGTTTATAACATAGCCATCTGCTAATAAAAAGTGTGCAACTATTTATGCACAAGTCATTTTTGTGTTTCATAGCCACAGTGTAACTGACTAAACAGAGTATTGGTAGATCAGTAGGATATACCCTTGATTATCCAGAAAATGCAAGTGCGTAGCTGTATGTGTTAAACAGCATAGCAAACCAATACCTGAGATGCCATTCAGAATATAAGCAGTGTCATTTGCCCTGTCCCTCTGACTAAATTTAGGTATCCATGAAAACATGCATTAAACAAATGCTTCCAGTTTACTTCCTTCTTCATTCCTTGATCATTGAAGTAATAATGTCAACTGCTCTAGTAAATCATAGTATGTCCAAAGACTGGACAGCAAATCCTCAGTGCCATTTGTGGGTTTTAGAGCATTTGAATAAAGTTTTTGGAGTGTGATTTGCTCTGTCTTTTGTACCTAGGAACACTAGGGACCAAATCCTCTCTGCTTCTTTATTTTGCTGTTCCAGAAAAGATTAATTTTACAAGCTTAAATTCCCATACTGTGGTGGCATGGGGTCCTTCCACATTTCCCATGAACACTGCTTTATACATTCCACATGCCAGAAGCATGAATAAGATTGGTATAAATACTGAGGGTAGAATAAAGGATCACTCTTACTCTGATCTGTGAAAGCATCTGAACATGTGCTAGGGGTTTACTAAAGTCATCAAGAGTTAAATACATGCTTAAGAGTTAACCAAGAAAATATTTGTCCTTGCTGAACTGGGAGCTCCGTGGTAAAAGGAATAGATTATATCCAACCCTTTGAGAATATTTCTCTGTGGTATATCACTCCTTGCTTTGAAGAAATAAGATGTAAGGTATAACCTCAGTGCCTCACAGCCTCCTTTTAAAGCATGTATATGAGTGTATCTTTAAAGCAAAAGGTATCCGCTTCTGATTTTACTGGGCAGAAGTAATAAAATGAGGAAATAAGAAAAAGACTGAAATTGTATTTTTTAACATCAATTAATAAAAATGCTAATTTCCTCCTTATATTTTGCTGTATTTTTACAGAATTTATTTTAAGGTTAAAGAAATACAAATATTGCCTCTTTTATGAGTTTGTCATTAATACAGGTTTTTTTATAGTCTACATTTCTATGTAGAAAACAGTTCCCAAAATGTTAAGTATGTGTTTAAATACTGTCTGTTCAATAGATTCTTTATATCTCAGGTTGAGAAAAGATGAAGTTATCTTCATCTGCAAATATACAATGTCTATCAAAATGCATTGCTTCTTGATTAGAATATTGCTTTGTTCTGACCACTAGGTGGTGTAAATGTCTGCAGGTATGTATGTCTGCATGGGAATGTAATGACACAGTTGTTACAAATATTATTTTTCTGACCAACAGATATTTCCTGGACTGATTCTCTCAGACATTAAGCCTGCCAAAAGAATGAAGTTCAAGACAGTCTGCTACCTGCTTGTTCAGCTTATGCACTGTCGTAAGATGTTCAAAGCGGAGATCCCTTTCTCCAATGTCATGACATGTGAGGATGACGATAAGGTAATCCATGTGGGCTCTTTGGGCCACATCAAGCAGACCTGCTCTGAGAACATATGGGGTGACCTGACCAACTGATAGAGGAGTTTCTGGTGTTCCTGCTGGAGCTAGAGCTATCTAATGCCCACAGCCTTCTCACAGTAAAGACAAAACTTAATTATAACAGGACTCAGATTTGGAGCTCCTCTTGAACAAGCCAGCATAGGTGGCCTATGTGGCTTCTATTAAGGGCTTCCTTCACAGGAAGTAGAGTTTCTGAGGCTTTTTCTGCAATTACCAAGAGCTGTTCTTTTGCATCATGAGTTCATCACAGTCTGAAGCTGATGGCAGCAAATGCAAAATAACAGAATAATTTTGTGTCTCTAGATGGTTCCCTAACTGGTGACTGATTAGCCAAAAAACCTCTTAGTCCCTAATACAAATCCTAAAAAAAAAAGTCCCTAATATAAATATGAATACTGCTTTCTTGAATGGCTTGTAATGCCATAACTCAAAATTGCTTTACATACTAGTACCCTGGTTTACTTCCTTTTCTGTGTGTGGATCTATCCAGAAATTAGTGGAGAAAAAACTTTTGAAGATTTGCTCATTCCATTTTCTTTGCCAGCAGGTGGCAATATTACATAGGTCACGCCAGCAGTGCTCCAAAGCAGGGCATGTGTGCATTGGAATCAGTAATTCATCTTGACTGATTGCTCCACCTTTTTTTTTTTTTTAATAATGTACATTTATTGACGATTCAGTCTAAATCTTACTTTCAGAAAGCATTCTAACGTTTATATTTTAGATTTTACATGTGCTTTTGTTTCTTCTGCGGGAAAAGAGGAGAAAAGTCCGTTAGTTCCTTTAAAACACAGTTTCAGTGAAGACTTTCAGAAACTCCAGATTTGATTTTGAAATTGGCCATGTACAAGGCCTTCCAATTGTGAATTAGTACTGTTATTTGAGTGTTTAAAAAAAGTAACCCACACATTCTTTGAAACATATGCAATACTTTACAATTATGTGTCTCGTGTATATATATATATGTATAAATATGGTAGGATATGCAGAAAATCCTGATATGGTTTTGCTAGGGATCTGACAAAAATTTTCTAATTACGTCAGAACATTTGCAGTGAAGTTCTACAATGCTGTCTTTAACTGCACCAGTTGTTCTGAGCTTTTGTACCTAATACATAACATTTATTGTGGAGCATGATACATGATTTTAATATAAATACACTGTGTTGCAATGCAGGGTTTCTTTAGAGATATCAGTCCTCAAATCATGTAAAACAAGCTACAGCTATAAAGGCTTTGAAGCCAGCACATTACTGTAGCATGTATTTATTTATTTAATTTCTGAGAAATATAAATACTGGATCTTGATCACATGTAAGACATAACATAAATCTACTGTGTGAAATAATAATAGAGATAAAAATAAGAGACCTAGTCAAAATAATTATATGTGAGCAACAGCTATTTTGATTAAGCACAGTAACTTTAACCCTATTTCAAAATGGCAGAATAGATAATATAATTTATTCCATATATCAGAATAGCTGCCATCATCTACCCTCATTCCAGATTTTAAGGCAAAGAAGCATTTTCTTTTCCTTTTTTTTAAAATGCTGTTTTGCTCACCCCTATTATCATGCTATAGGCTTAAATTTGGATTATAAAAAAATCCCCAAAGATGTACTTTCTGCTGCACCTCAAGCAATACATATGCTAACTAATTGTTGTTTATGTTTATGAAGAGCCAAATTGTATATTCCTGACAATATTCCTGAAAGCACTCAGTTTCCCTGCAAACTTGTGGGACAAATGTCTTCTGCAAGAGAACAACTTCATCTCTGTTTAGAAACATTTAGCATACTTGTTTGGCTGGCAATTTAAGATTTCTATTACGGGTAACAGAACCCAGAAGATCGTATTTGAAAGCTCTAATCCATGTATGTCCACAAGATTATTTTTCATGTTGAAACAATTAGTTCTTAGACCACAGACAACTTAACAAGTAATGGGATCTGATAGCTTGAAGAAAAATGTTTCAAGTAGCTTCATAATTGTTTAATGCTGGTACAACCTGCTCTCTACATATAAAGGCAGCAAAACAGGACTTGGAAAGTTATTTTATCTTTGCTAAGGTCCATTCTTCTTTACAATCAGAAAACTAATGTATCAGTCAGCAGTTAACCCTTCCCACTGTTCATAAGTATTCAGGTGTAATATACATATAACATACGCTATGTAAGCTAACGAACTGCTGTAGTCCACTGTTTGTTCACTGATGAGGAGATCCTCTCATGAGAACTACTTCTTGTGGAGTAAGACAGGAAACTGCCATTCCTGCAGAATTACTTAAATAGCTATCACCACCTCTTTTTACCATCTGGTTTAAAAGGAAATTTTGTAGTATAGCCTTTAAAGACTGAGCTATTAAATACTGACTGCTCTGAAGAGAGAAATTTTGTGTGCTTTTGTAACAGCTTGCTGACAGACTCTACTGATTATATCCTGAGCCAACATTGTCCTTATCCCTGAGCAGACTTGTCATTTCTTTATGTTTTGAATTGTCTTCCTGAACTCTGCAGATGTTAGATTAAAAAGTATTCCTTTAACTGTGTAAAAATAGTACAACTTGCCCGAGCTTGGTTGTCAAAACTCTTCTGGGAAGTAAGGTTTGACCTCTTTTGAGGTGAAAAGGATATTCAATGTCTCTTTCTTCCTGCTCAATGTGCTAACCATTAGGTGACTTTTTTCCTTTGCCAGATTGGCCTATATCTTTCTCACTCTGTGTTTAAAAAATGCTGCATCTACAAGAGTATTTTACGAAAGCCCTGATCCTTTCAGTGTGCTGGGGCATGGGCAGTCATACTAGTGCAGATCTAGCCATAATGGTTTAGATTACAGTGCCCTCAACTGAAGGTTGCCACCAGTGTGGCTGAGGTGCTGCTCACCGTCTTCTGAGTGCTCTGTGAAAACTGAGATAGATTGTCTAAAATCCCTTTCAGATACACTCTGTGATAAATCTTTTGCACTGGAAAGGACTATGAGTTATCATCTTGTCAGTTGTGCTATCTCAGCCATGGCAGAATTAACCCCAGTGAGGCATAGGTTAGCTCTGATATTTATTGGACTGCTCCATCTGGATCTGCAAGTGCACTTAAAGCATACCTAAGAGGTCTTAACAAGAGAGCCACTTGGGTGAGTTAAAGTTAGGAACACTTGAGATCCCAGACCCCCTGAAGTCACATATGGTCATTGTGCAAAAGGTTAAGGAAAATTATCTTTTCAAAATATATATTGTTACCTAGACAGTCTTGGACAGTAGGACTTTTCTTGTATCATGAAGAGTCTGGTTATCTTGTCTCCAAGATGTCCAGAGCTCCGTGTCTTCCATCAAGAAAAAAATTCTAATTATTTTTCTAGGTAAAGTCCCACTGATTGGGATCAAACTGATTATTTCCTCAGTGGCAGAGAAGTGTCAGGGCAGTATGTGAAGAGAATTTCTGCAGATGAGGATTGAAATCCTGGAATGCAGTGCGGGTTTTCTCATTGATGTTAATGAGATCGGGATTTCAGCTAAGGAGTTTTTAAAAGATGGCAATCACGCAGAGATAAGATCTCTGTCTTTTATAGTTGCTCTGCTTAATGAATTCCTCATCCTGGCTGTAAGCTTGAGATAATATGAACAGCAATGAAATATTTCAGTGTTAATCAAATCTGCTTCTTTCTTCATCTGTGCTACAGAGGAGAGCATTAAGGACAGCCTCTGAAAAACTCAGGAATCGTTCCTCTTTTTCTACCAATGTTGTATACAACACTCCAGGAACTCGAGTAAACAGATACATCAGCCGTTTGATAGAGGCCCGACAAACTGAGTCTGAGATGGCTGACTTGAACTTCATTACCCTGAAGTATAAGCAAATTGAGCGTGAAAATAAAGTAAGGAGTTTTTAAATTATTTCTACTGATTTCACTGACCATGAGCCAACTAGCGTTGTTTTTTTGTTTGTTTTTAGACAATATTTAAATTCTTCTCACTATCTTTAAATAAATCTCGGGACTGTCTGTCAGTTAAGAGGGAGACATTATCTCCACCTTCTGTGGAAGCACTTAAGGGGATATAAAGAAAGATCAGTATCTTTCTACTCATCAAGATCCTCCCCCATAAAGTTACACATGTTGTGTTTTGGCCTTCCTTTTGCTTCTCCAAACTGCCTGACCTGGGTCACCTGTTTGATGCTGCCTCGTGCCAATGTGGCTGCCTTCTGACTCATCTGCCCTGGAGAAGAATTAATGACAGGGGGATGCTTCCCTCTGCATACGTAGCCTCATAAGTATTGATCCCATCAAACCTAGAAAATATAAAAAAATCTTAAATCTCTGGGCAAGGTTGTGATCTTATGCCAGTGTGACTGTGCTGAAAGCAGTGGACTTATTCCAGACTTAGAAGCATGTATATAAGCTAAGAAAGTAGAGCTGTTTGTTCTTACCTTGTATGGGGTTTGTTTGTAAATACAAATTGTTTTAAATTTAAAAAAATAAAAGCCTTTGATTTATGTGTTTAAAAAAGCAAAAGTGATATGATTTTAGATTAATTTGGCAGTAGCATTTATTTTTCCACTGTAAGTCACTTCGTAGTCTAAGATTTCATGTCACTACTGTTTTGAGTCAGAAGGCTGTGTGCCACATTGGAGTCATTTTTTTTAAGGTCTTGAGCATTAACTTTGATTTCAAGTTTCCACAGTGATTTATTATTTAATTGTAATTGTTTTCTTTCAAAATAAGAAAGTTGTTTGGTGTAAATGAGATTGAAATTTGGATCTTTCTGAGAAAACACTCGTGCATTTCCTCCCCTGAAAAGTGTTCTGTTGTAAGGACTGTGGCTTAGTGGAATGAGGGACAGTAACTGCTCAAAACTGAATCCGTATGTCTCATTTGCTGCCTCCAGCCCACTAATTAGTGTCCTGTCCTGAGCATCCGAAGTGACAGGACTCCTTGAAGGCAGTACCAAGGGGCTTTTGGCCTTTTTTTGTGATGAATAAGTGGAGAGGAGGTAGTGCCACCTCCTTCTGGTTCAAAATGGCTGAATCCTTTTTGCTCCAAAAGATGAACTTATGTGTGAGCCTAACCCAGATTTGACTAGTTACAGGGTGAAAACGAAACAGCTAGGCCAACAGGAGCAGCTGAAACAGAAGGCTGTCAAGGAAAATGTTGTGTAGACTTGCCTCATCTTTTTTGTGTGTGAATTAAGCAATGATTATTTGTATGTTTGTAAGATGGGTAGGGGCTTGTTTTATTTTAGGCTATAGTTCTTTCTTACTGAGAAAGGACAAGCATAGGTGGCTGGGTGTGTATAAAATGCTCACTGTCTTAATTTCTTCCTTTCTTTAACAGTACCACCAGCTTCAGGATGAGTACTTCACCAGTGCTGTAGTTCTCTCACTAATTCTAGCTGCCTTATTTGGCCTTGTCTACCTTCTAATAATACCACAGTAAGTTTCTGTCTTTTGGCATTATAATTCAAAGTGGAACATCTTCAAGCATCCTGCACGGGTTAAAACATTAATGTCTTTGGAATGGGAATTAGCACTCAGGTCGGTATCTTCTCAAACAGGAGATTCTCTGTTGGTATACCCTCAGTCTGTTATCTCTTCCATTTGTCCAAAGGAGCCACATTTTGCTATCTTATTTAAAACAATTTCTTCCCTGCTCTCTCTCTTTTTTTTTTCTTTTTTTTTTTTTTTTTGGTAGAAGGATGCACTTAGAAGACAAAAACACTGAAACCTGCTAAACTTATTTAAAGCATTTCTGCACTACAAACAAAGGTGTTACTGCAGCTTTTCTAAATGTATTTGTGCTGGCTTTGGACAAGGTACTTCAGGTATTGATAGCAACTATATAGACAAAAGGTCCCTATATAGGTCCTTATATAGGTCCCTATATAGACAAAACTATACAGAGCTTGACGGGAACTAAGTACTGAACTATCTATCCAGCTTTTCAGCCCAAATTTATAGGCTGCTGAGGTTTTTGGTATCAATGCTATCACTACACAAACTGCCTAGTGCATAGTTTGGCCATTCCCACATGAGCTGCAGTCAGACCTTGGCTGCACTAAAGCAGACATAACCAAATACTCATGAAGCATTTGGGGCGTCTCTGATGCTTATTGTTGAGTGATATAGTTTAGTGATTACTTCAGATTTTGTCAATTCTATGTGAATGCTTAGTAAATAAAAAAATAATTAGACTTCACTTTTAAATCTAAGGGTTATAATAAGTGGATATAATTGTGTTCAAGGTATAAAAATGATTAGCAATAAGCTTTTTCAGATGAGAATATAAAAACATTCAAAATAAGCTTCACTCACTTTTACTAGTTATTAGGATTTCAATGGGAATAGAACTGACCACAGGATAATGCTTTTGAAAATCCCATTTTAAATTCTGGTCTTTTCTATTCACAAATCCCCAGTCAGAATAATACTTACTCCTATATTCTATTATTTCTAATTGAAAGTTTAAGAAACACCTTTTTTTACTTTAATAATAATAATCATCATGTAAATTTGTTATATAATACCTTTCATCTAAAGAATTCAAAGCCACTTACAGAAATCGTCTGATTTCCAGACTGGCGATCTCTGCTGACTAATTGGAGCATAGTTAAGAACTTTTTCACCTACTTCTGAAGTAAAGCCCAGCTGCAGTGCATGGCAATTTAGAACAAGGAGAGACAAATAGTATTAGTGTAGTTGAAACTAGCATGAATTTCCAAGAATCTCATGGTATTGTAGTTGGTAACCTTTCCAAAAAGTACTGTCACTTAAAAAACAGCTGGACAGAGATCCAGTTTAAGCTCTGATCTGACAGACACACAAGCTCCAGCAGAACATGACCACTGAAGGCCATGAAGATGGACTGATTCATCACTGGGTTAGTTAGAAAAGCCACCCACTGAATGGTCTTAAGTTCTCTCTTCCAGAGTCTGTTGGTGGTGGCTTCATACAACCAAATTACTAGTCTTCTCAGGCTCTTCCCTCACTGTGACACAGATGCAACCATGAGCTGGACTAAAACTTTGGAAGTATTGGAAAATTTCCCCTCTCCACAGAACTTGGAGCTTTAAGTTGCTCTTTAGATTGCCAAAGTAGTTATAAATATGACAAGAGAATGCAAAAGCCAAGACAAGAAGTGTAATATGTTACTATAATGGGAGAAGTGATAATAATGGTGTTTGACATGTATCACAATATCCCAAGGAGGAGGTTCAAAATCTAGAGACAAGAAAATGTTGTAAGAAAGCCAGTTGCTGCATAAATACACAGAAAGCAATGGGCTTGACATTCTCTCAATTCCTATTATCATCTGAGCAAAACAGCTTCTCAGCTGAAGACATATTTTATATCCCCAGATGGAGTTGGTGAAAGAAAGGCTATGTTCCTGTCAACCTAAGCTATCCAATTATGGAGGCACACATGCAGTGTAGCCACTAAAAGCCCTGATGATGAACCTTTCTGATGTCTTATGCTGTGTTTATTTTTAAAAAACAATGTAGCCCTTTGTTACTGGTGCCAACCCAAATCTCTGTCAGGGTCCCAGTCAGCACTAGTGTCAGTTGTTGGCTTTGGCTGCCTTAAAAGATGCTGTTGCAATCATGTCCCCTGCATTTTTTTCTAGCATACTACCATCCTGAATACAAACCAATTCTCTAAAAGCACAGGAGAGTCTGCTGTCTATTAATACTTGTATTCAGAATCCACACTGACAGCATCTAGAGTCACCTCCCCATTCTGGATACATATACTACACCACAGAATTTTCCCTGTTTGTGTATTGGCGGGAATTGTTACATGACTTTGAAATCAAAGCCAAATACTGAGAAATTCTCCAGCAGAAGAATTGCAATCTTCTACTGTTAGAAACCCTATATAAGCAATCTTTCCCCAGTGATGGTCAAGGGCACAGATACATATATGCCTGCAGCCATGGCTCACATATTCTGGACTGGCTGGGTTGCTCTCACAAGACTAGAAAAGAAGGTGTGAAGATCATGTTATGCTGCTGTCAATACAGCCCTGGTTCCATGGCTGGCTTGGGGCCAGGCTGTCCCTGAGCATAAATTAAAGCTCCAGCACTGGTGGACTAATTTTTGCCATCTTGCTCACATCCATAAGGTACTGTTCCAATAACACAGGTTTTCTGGAAGAGGGAAGTGCTTGGATTGCACCCCTCTTCTCATGAAGAACAAGTCTATTTTGAAAGATCAGGAGAGGGAAGATTAAGAATAAAAAGAATTATTACAGCACCTTTCTGAAACCTAAGATTTTTCTAACCATTGAGGAAGACTTAAGAGGAGGGAGTTGCTCTGTTTCATTAGAAGGGATCGCAGTCTGGTCTGATTTTATTGGACTTGATAAGTGACTGAGTTGACTGACCTCTGGTTTCTGAATCTTTGAGAAGGAGAGATTAGAAGGGAAAAGCTTCTGGTAACTGTTACACAGCTGCCAAGGCCATATAATTGGGTTACACACACTCCACTTAAAGAGTCATCATGCTGAATATTCTGCATTAGCCTACAATTAGAAAGTGTCTCTCCTGACACACCATACAGTTGAATTTTTGGGGTGCTTTGATCCCCTTGCTGAGGTCAGTGGGCACCATATACAAGAGCATTTACTGATTTCTCATTCTTGAGAGCAGTGCATTTCACTGTGGAATTTCCTCTGTGACGGTTAGTATTACAACAAGGGTGAGGTGGAGATCTTCCACCATTCATCCAAAATACCATTTCACAAGGACCCCTGTGCTGTTTGTTCTCATCTGCTACTGAGTTGCATTGCTTTATTTCTATTGTGTTTTGATTCTAGGAGTACCGTAGTTCTTGTTCTCCTGGTGTTCTGCATATGCTTCTTAGTGGCTTGTATTATGTACCTACATGTCACACGAGTACAAGTAAGTGATTTAAGGTTTTATGACTATTCTTCCTTTTGGTGGCTATGCTTTGTTTGTCCTTTGGAATATGAAGCCATCAGCACAGGCTTCACAGATTCAAAGAGGCTGAAACCTATGTGCTTTTTAAGTTCATTGCTAAGTAATGTATTATGCACTTCAAAAACAAAGATGGTTGACCTGAAAGTAGACTTTTTACATGACTAATCAGTACAGCAGTGTAGCATTCAGTGCCATTAATGCTCTGCTTTTTGTCTTTTTTGCTATGTCTGCCACTAGCTACTGAATCATTCCAGTGTTCAGATAAACAGCTGCTTTAACCTGACTTTTTCTCCTTTCTGACTATGGAGCACACTAGTTTTCCCTTCCATTCTGACTGGTATCTGGGTATAAAGTCCTGCTAACTTCCTCTCTGGTTTCAAAACTTTTCCTGCCAAAGCAGCAGCTGTTTTGATGGTAAAGCACAAAGTTTTGCACACGCAACCCTTGGCCTTTTCAAAACCTTTAGTAATGATTAATTCTCCTGCATTACATTTTCACAGCAGTAATGATGTAGAAGGACATTTGGTTGTTGTAGGAGAGAACTAGGTCTGCCAGATAAGAATAAAGCATCTACAGACTAATTTTCTGATGAAAGAAATCTGTAGTGGCTTAATCTAAATTTAGTCTTTTCAGACAAATATCAGGAGAAAACACCTACACAGTTAATCAGCTGTGCTGATTAGCACACACTAATTTTTAGTTAAGAAAAAATGCCCTTTGGCAGGAGGAAAGTAATTGTTTTAATGGAAACATAAATAGTGTATTAGCAGAGTATCTGGTACAGAGCAGATCTTTATTTATAAACTTACACAATTATTTGAGAGTAATTCTGATGATCTTTTTTGTTTCATAAAGGCACAGTAGTTTATCATCTGTTGTTCTGTCTTTGGATGGTAGAAACGCCAATGAAGTTTACAGGAAATTGCTCCTCTTTATGCCATTTCCCTGGGGCTAGTGCAAACTTAAGGTTTGTTCCAGCTGTTTTTGCAGACAACAGAATCTGAATTTATTCCAGGTTCCTCTAGAGATTCAGTACCTTACAGGATCAAATCCAGCATTAGAAAAATGAAGAAACATAAAAACTCAAAATATCGCAGTTTGAAATTTTGTGGTGAAAATTTTTGTTATATAATAAATAAAAGATAATGAATATGCTATGTATAATGAATATAGAATTGTAAACCAGTCATTCCTCTATTTTAATCAGTCTTCTGGCACTTATTTGCTATTTTACACTGGACAAGTGACTCGACTTCTCCATGCTTTAGCATCGAATGCCTCACTCGTAAAACCACTATAATAATGTTTTACTGTAGCAGTTACCTAGCATTTTGGGGATCTGACAGTACTTATTTAGTTAATAAAAATTCCACAAATAAAAGAAAACAAAGAAAATGAAGCCCAAAATGATATACTGTCACAAAAGAACAGATGCAATCTTAGAATGATCAAAAGTCAGAAGTATAAATCTTTTAAGTGTCTGTCAGAGTTTTAATTCAGACATGTCTCATACCTTATCTTTTAAAGGTTTATTTTCCTTTTTAACCCAATAGCCTAGCATGTCAACACTTAGAACATATACATACCACACACACACAAAAATGTGTGTGCAATGTGTCAGGACACATTGTTTTTGAATCTGCATTTTGCTTTGTCACTATTGACCATGCTGCATTATCTTTGAACTATAGGGATTCTCTCTTTAACAAGCAGTAGATAACTTATTTGGTTGCAAACTGAATTAATGGAATATATATATTTCCTTCAAACAAAATTATTATTTTGTATTTTATTTATATGGTTAAAAACAGACATGTTCCACCTCATGTGTGCATAGGATTTTGGTCTAGTTGGGTGGACAACTTGATAGGTAGAAAACCGTCTGGATGATCACATTGGAGTTTATCCTGGGACCTGTCCTGTTAAACATTTTTATCAACAACCTGGAGAAGGACATGGAGTATACTCATGTCAAGTTTTCAGGTGACTTCAATTTCAGGGTAATAGCCAACACACTGGCAGGATGACCATTGAGGGGGACCTAGATAGGTTGGCAGAATGGGCCAAAAGGAATCTTATGAAATACAGCATGGATAAATGCAAAGTCCAGGCCCTGAGAAGGAAGACCCACCTGCAATGACACAGGCTGGGAACTGACTAGCTCTGCAGAAATGGCCCTGGGGGTCAAGGCAGACAGTACTTTTGCGCCCCTTGAGGTCCCTTCCAACTTGAACTGTATGACAATGATGAACAAATGCAGAAATGGTCTATCTTTTTTTTCATAGTGTAAATTTGGACACTGCTATATCCCCTTCCTTGAGACACAGTTTTTCAATGTGAAATTCGTACAATTCAAGGTTTTTGTTCTATAATATGCTCACTGTTTTATGAAAGGTGATATACCTTGGGTATCCCAATATATTTTACTGATGCTGACTAATACTTAAACTGGTTTCTGGTGTAGAAACTCAGGCCCATAATATGCTTATATAAGTCTACTATTGATTTTACATTGGTTGTTCCCCACCTACATTTACATGGACTTAATCCATACTGAAGCCAGAACGTATCTGTAGATCACACATCGTTTTTTATTTTTTCTGTAATTGCTGTATTCTCATGTTTCACAGCCCAGATGAAGTTGATTCACCTGTAACTATCTCAAACTTTTAATTCAGGGTCAGACATACAGGGGAAATGTCTCTGCGTATGTGAAAGGAAGGGGAGGAGTTTCAATACATGATTTCTATTGTGCCAAGACCACAGAAGCCCTTCTCTATGGGTACTTTACTGCTTGCTGGAAGCTATGCTTTTGATGTTGATGATACCCATGAAATGAACAGCTTTCCTTCAGGACTGGTGACTTTCATCCAAAAATTAGGTGTTTGCTTGCTCCATTTCATCTTAAGTCAAATCCAGCCTTGATAAGTCTGAGCCCCTTCCTTTTAAGGGACAGAGGATTGTTCCCCCTTTAAATCTGATGGTTTCCTGGAGTTGATTCTTGCCCCTTGAAGTCACTGGAAGAAGTCCTGTAGTCTGAAAGACATATCATGGATCCAGTAGATAATAGATGCCCCAAACATTCTTAATGCAAGGGGAAAAGAAGGAAAGCAGCTTTCTCTGAAACCCGAGTAGATCAGTATGACTGGAACAAGCACAAGTACTAAAGCCTGACAGACTTATCCTTCCTCTCTCACCTTCTGTTACTGGCTTCATATACGCTTACAGCAGCAAGCACTTCACACTTCACAGTGATGGAATCAGGGTAAAAATGGAGATGAGCAAAAGATTCACAATACTCCATTCCACCAGACGTTTTTGTTCTCTACTGCTCTTTCTGCTCTGACAAATTCAGTATTTTTAATGAGTCCTGATAATTAAAACTACCTTGGCATTTAATGTGACTATTACAACAGAAGACACAAATACCACTCCAAAATTCTATGCTACCACAGCATGTTCTCTTGGATCACTATTTGTAGCTGATAATTTGCAAGGCAAAAGATGCTTTGGGTATTTTCCCCATGGGAACAAAATCAAATGCCATCCCAATTTATTATTTGCATTATGAGCAGACATCCTACTAACCTTTCAAAGAGTTTTAATTATAGGGAGAAATAATGTATAGTAATAATAATTTCACATTTATTACCTCCAAAAATGCAATTACCATTAAAACACATGTACACAATAATACCTGCATGCTTGTTTCATAATTTGCAGTGCAGGCAAAATTTCCATATCCCTTATTCACTTCTTTTTATAGACTACTAAAAAATAACAACCCCACATTAAAAAATACTTTTAAATCTTTATCTATAAATCTTTTTTTTTCTTCCTTAGTGTTTTCCAGGGTGCCTGACAATACAAATTCGTACCATTTTGTGTATTTTTATTGTGATCTTAATATACTCCGTGGCTCAAGGATGTGTGGTGAGTATTTAAATCAAGTAAAGCTTAATTTAGCATTCTGTTTAAAGAACAACCTGGTATGGATCTGTTAAACACATACCATATTCTCGTCTGGTGAATTCCTGCTCTTTTTATTATTCATACTTGCAGAGCATATTTCTTCAAAATTAAAGCCCTTTGCTATAATTTGAACTTTCACTGCCCTGAGTCAGTATGTTGAATTAGGAATGGCAAAGCTATTAGGAAGTAACACAGATAATACCTAGTCAACACCTATAGAAATTTTTATATCAAACCTTAGTATCACATAGTCTGCTGATGTCATGTACTTTATAGGAACGCTATTTTTAAATGTTCAACTTGCTTACTAGTTCAATGGCTAATATTTTGTGACAGACAAGGCATAGTGTCAAACAACATTACTTATTTCTGTGTGGCAACTTATAGAACATATTTCTGTGTAATAACAGGGATATTTTTAGTCCAAGCAGATCAAAAGATAACAAGATCTTAAAATATGGACAGTATTGTGTAACGAGAAGAGGTGCTTAAGCTGTGCTACTTACATGATCCATTCACATCTAATGTCTAGGAAGCTTCTCGTGTATGAAATGAACTTGCTCAATACTTCTGAAAATTGAGCTTCTTTTACTGTAGATTAGCAGCTAGTTCTACATGGTGGACTTGAATGTCAAATGGGATTTAAACTTCCACCTAAGTATTTGGCATTTAGTTGCCTTGTCAAATTCCTAGCACTCAAGTTCAGCATTTTGGCTGCTAATGCTAATGAATTAAACATGTTAGGGTACCCAAAGGAAAGATCCCACACAAAAATAGTACACTAAACACAACTGGAAATGCTGAGATGGCAGATGTCTCAAATCATGCCTCTCTGTGGCATTTAGGCAATGTGTTCTGACCAGTAGGAAGACAGTGATTTCATGAGCAATTCACTGTGCTGAGATGCCAAGCCCCTTATTTTGTATTTTGTGTATTCACTCGTCCCTGGACCTGCCCTGAGAACATCTACCAAGCTGATCGCCACGAACTTAATGGGCAGAGGACTCCTTGTCTGCGAATTCCAATATCCTGAGAAGTACCAAGAATTACTGATGTTCAGACATTTCTGGGAATTTCTGAACATCAGCTGTGTGAGCAACACACAGCCCTAATAGCACACAGACATATATGTGGTTCTTAATGTGCATATAAGCCCAAAATGCATAGAGACATGTGGTGCTTCCAGGCTAGCTAGCATCTCAGCAAGTTCTGTGTATCTGACTTTGGGATTGAGATGAATATTACAACAGCTGGAACCTTTGTGGATCAGCCTCCATAGATCTGACACTTACTTTGACCAAACGAAACAAGCACCATTGCTGCCACTTAAAGGCAGTGAAAATGGGAAACAGACATCATAAGGCCTAAGGCAAACGTTGAACATCGGTGGAAGAAGGTAGAGTAGAATTCAGAAGTTCTGGCCTCCAACAAGGCAGTGATTATTCAGTTACAACTTAGAATAGGTCAAAAATATAACTTTATCCTTTATTGAAGCAAAAATAGCCTGTAACCATTAAAATGTTAGGAAAAATGTTTAATCAGTAGAAATTATTAGTTCCTGCAAAGTAATGCCTCTAGAATTCTCAGCTAGCAGAGGAGCTAGGTGTTGAGGTTTCACTCTCAGTTGTAGAGCAGATGGTGTTTTTCTGGATAGATTGCACATCATTTATGAAGCTCTCATGCATGCCTGTGTTTTTGGATGAGTTTAGTATGAACAGCATTTTTAAGGATATTGAACAAAATCACATTAAACAGATTTTTCACTTCACTCTTTCTCATCTGATTTCATAATGTTAGCCATTATGAGTTTAACTCACATTTTATCTGTTATGTCTCATCTTTCTAAATGACTACAACCCCCTGTAAAATATATTGCTTAATCACCTTTCAGGTTGTCAGTTATTTTACAGCATGCTATAAAATTTTGTTATCAGTGGTTAGGATTAAATAAAAAGGTCTAATAACACACTTCAAAAAAGAAGCTTAAGTACAGGGCAGTACTTATGTGGCAGTGCCTGTTAAAATCAATTTCACACTACCATCCCACTCTCCCCTTTTATGCTAACTCTTATCCTCTCCCTTCGTAAGGGGTGAAGGTTGGAGTGCAATTAAAACTGGAGCTCTAGGGACTTGCACTATTTGCCAGAAATTCCTCCCTTTCTTGGGTAACAGCTCTGAGATGTGTACATGACACTGCCTTTGGAAGAAGCAGGTTAAATTTCATCAAATTTCCCATAGAAAATGCACTAAAACATTTTTTTATTTCCCAGTCTAGGAAGGAAATGGAACTCCTTGGATAACTGAAATGGCAGGGATAATGAAAGATGAGGCCTTGTATTTGAATCATATGTGATAGCAGAAGTAGCTCTGAAGTGGAGAAAAGATATTATTCATGTTTAGCTTTTCAATCAAAGATTAAAATATGTTTTATTTTATATTTGATTAATTAAAATTGATACAATTTACATAGTCAATAAAACAAACACACTTCTTTCTGTGCTCTGTGCAAGAACCTTTCTCACCCGCATGGCCACATAAAATGTTTACTGAAGTTCCTTAATTTTGCAGGAATATGTTGGCTTGAGAGCCTCTTGGTTTTGAGCACTGGGAGGGAAACTGTTCAACTAAGCCCAGACTTTAACTGGTTGGCCTTAGTGGCATCTAATGAACAAAGAGTGTCTCCCACCTGAAACTGAGTAAAGCGTTACAGGAAAAGGAGAGAGATTTTATTAGAGCAGTGAGCTAAATGGGAACTCCATGGCCATATTTTCCCAATTAGAAACGAACTACCGTCAGCCCCCATAGCAGCTGCATTTCTGTTTATTTCATATTTAACTGTCTTCCCTTCTTGCCTCTCCTGTCTTTTCTAGGTTGGCTGTATGCCTTGGGTTTGGAATACCAATTCCAGCAGTTCAATAGTTATCATTTCTCCTGGTGGAACAAATAAAACAATGAATGAACTTCCATGTGACACAGCCCACTATGCTTTCCTTTCCTGTGTAGTGGGGACTCTCACCTTGGCAATATTTCTACGTGTATCTTCCTTGCCAAAAATTATTCTCCTGCTTTTTGTTACAATTTTATACATAGTTATTCTGGAACTGAGTGGTTACAGAAAAGCAGTGGGGTAGGTATCTTGCAAAGTTAAAGCAATGGATATTTCTCTACAGATAGTCATGACGTTGACCGCTCATCTGTGAATTGTCCTCTAGCATTCAGTGCTACTTAGAGCTATATGCTCGAAATACTTAGGCCATACATACAAAATACTTAAGCCATCCTCTCCCCAGCAATTGTAGGACCTAGTAATATCCATCAACAGGAGATTGGCTTTTGGGAACTAGCAAGTGTTGCCCCATTATTCTGTAGTTTTATGCTAACATACCTCAGCTGAACACATTGCAGTCTAATTATAATATGAAACAGAAAAACACTGTTGAAAACTTCACTTCCATCTTTCAGCAGCCCTCAACCAATTCCAATTTCATTTAAGCTTTTGAGTGTTTTTATATTTCCTAATTAAAAGCATGCACACACATTACAATAATGCGTAGCATTATAAAATCCTCAAGAAGTTGAAAGTTGGTGTGATGCAGTGATCAGATTTACTGTCACCCATCTCCCTGCCCATATGAGCCTCTTCAGAAAAGGCTAGTGATTAGGGGGTGCCCACATGTTCTAAACTAACGATCCGATATTAAAAAATATGCAGTGTTAGGTATTAGAAAACCTGGAATAACCCATTTACTTTCCTTTTATTTTTAAGGGGTGGCTCCTTTTATATGCGTGGCTATGAACCAATACTAGCCATTTTGCTATTTTCTTGTGCTTTGGCACTGCATTCCAGACAGGTGGACTTGAAGCTGCGTTTGGACTACCTCTGGGCTGTGCAGGTAAGTCATAGGACTTTTCTTTCTAGTATCCACGCACACAAAATGATGTCTGACTTTTTGAATTGGCTTGCAAATACTTTCAGAACAAATCAGTTGGACTACGACACTTTCAAAATTTTTCATGTCCATTGGGGTTTACAGAGAAAAATTACTAGACCTTTCTTTCCACAGACCTATAAAATTCATTTGCTCTGGAGAAGTGATTTTTTTTTTGTTTGTTGTTGTTCTGTAACAGTACATCATTAATGAAGTAATATATTTATATCTAAGGTGCATTATGAATAGAGAGAATTTCAAACATGGGAAATTGACTGTTAGCAATATATACTTGAGATAAAGAAATTAAATCCATGGGGTTTTCTCATCTTATAATACAAAAAGGGGTGAAAATAAGTTGATGTTCAGGTAAACTGAAAAGAAGCAAATAAAACTGATAAAAGGAAATACTTATACCCATATCATGCAATGAAACTATGGAACTCTTTCCCAAAGGAAGATCAGAAATTTATTTAGATACCAAGTGTATGGACTTTTTTTAAAAAATGTATTTCCTAACTATCATAATCACATCAAAACCTATAGAAATTATATTAGCCGTAAGCAGGGGCATCAGGAAATGTCTACCTCCTGTCACACCTCTAAGCAGTCCTATTCGCACCTCCAAAGAGTTTCACGTTGGCCCCTGAGGGAAGGAGAAAGTTGAAGAAGATGTAAGTTTGTTTTGGTGGAACTTGGAAGTTGCCTTTCTGATAAATCTTACACTTTTACACTCTTGTAGTTCACAGAGGTCACATCCTGTTCTCACCTACACCCTGTTAACTATGTTGTTAAGAGGACTGTATAAATCATCGCAGTGCTTGCTTTTATGTGTAAGGTCAAGACTGGAACACATGGGTTAAACACATCCCTGACTCTACTGTGTTACCTAGAATAGAGAAATCAGGAATGACTTAGCTCTGTTATCTTCTACTCTTATTAAAGTTTTTCAACCTAATAGTTAAGCTCTGTTGGGATTTTTTGTTTGTCTTGATGTCCAAGATCACGTCCACCTCCTTTATGATTTAAGTTTATCTTGTTCTATATTTTCTGTGGACTCTGTGCTGTTTAACTGAGTCAACAACGTGTGATCACTTCATTTAATTTTTATCCTATGACCTGCAGTATTGATAGGTGCTGTGCCTGTCAGCCTCAGAAGTTTGTTTTGGACAAACTGGTAATAGTTTCTGCTTGCTGTGGTGCCATATCTAGTTTTCAGGAGATGAAAAAAAAAAAATCCCCTGACTTCAAAACTCAGAGCAGCACGTGACTAGCTGTATAGCAGCTATCTTTATATAGATTGGCTATATGTGACTGCCATACAATCCATGAATACAAGACCTTCTGTGTGTTATTCCTAGCCATGAAATAGAGTAGCAAGCGGGTACTGTTGAAGCAGAAGATACTGTTTTGCTATCCTGTGGCCTTTCAACAGGTCAAGAGTGAGTTCCAGCATCTTAAATGCTTTTCATCATTCCAGCTACTATGACTTGCATGGTGAATTGTATATCCCTAAGGAATGTACTTAAAGATTCTTAGTATTAAGTTGGCTTTTAATTAGCAATCAATTAGTTTTAAAAATTCAAGTACAGGAAGCTAATAGGATGCTTGCCTGCTGAAAGACCAGAACTGGACAATAGTAAAGGAAGAAATACAAACTTTTTCTGTTTTCTTGGGGCTAGGTTTTACAGAAATACCTAGTCGTCTACCACTATTAAAACCATCATGCACTTATTCCAAAGGACTGTAAGGGGAGTTAAGAGATATGGATGCCTGTCAAATTTCAGTAATGTCCAGTGGCATCTTCAGGTACCATTTCAAAAAGCGCTTTTCATTTGAGAAGATCAAATGGCATTTTCAGATCTTTTCAATTGCAAATCAGGTACTTATGTGGTACCATCTTGTCTGTGAGATTTGCATGATAATAATCAGAAAGGAAAAAAAAATCAGTGTAGGTAGAAAATTCAGCAATTAGAGATCAACATAACTACCAGTCTTTGAAATCAGTATGCTGGGTAGATGCTTGGCCTCTTTGATGATCTGGGCATAAACCCTTGTTCTTCTCAATTCCACGTGGAAGACCTGTTCCCTGTACAATAAATAATAGTGGATAACATGTTGTAAGGAATGTTGTCCTGGTTTCTACTCTGTGTATTGGTTGTAAATGATACTGAGTACAAGTGGTAATTAACATAACATGCAGAAGTACCATCATGATGGATGTAACAGAAGCGCTTATAGTGCTTACCTCTTCAAATGGATAAGTAAAAAAAACATTATCTTTGTACTTATTAGGCTCTTTGGCATAGTAAAAATCTGAGTATTAAAAGCTCTGGGAAGACTGTTGGTTGGAAATATCTATATGTTAAAACTGCCTTTGAATAGTTAGCAAATGCCAAGCTACTAATTGTTTAACAATCTTTAAGTGGAGACAAGGGTAAAAACCACCTTCCTGAGTGACAGTTTTCTCTAGCTGCTGGACTGCAGGAGCCCTGTATATGGTTAAACAGCATTTTTGGTCATGTTTCTCTACAGCCGCAGTACTACTTACCATTGAACCATGTTGACTTAACTTGGTTACGTTCTTGGTAGCAGGAGTTTTAGAAAGACCATTGACTTAGTGCACAGGGACTGTGGAGATTTTGTTCTGTTTTACAGAGCGAGTGTGCTGGTTCTTTGTGCAAACACAGCATGAACCACTGCTAGATCTGGAGACTCACATCTCCCAGTAGTCAGCTGCTGCTGTGTGAAAGATGTGCCAACATGGTACAACATGTATTTTTAGGAAGCTCCTCAGTTGTTGGCTTACAACGGGGAGAATTTCAGACTCAAGGGCTATTCTGGAAGTTGTAAGCACTTTGTTTGCATGCTTTTAGTAAGGCTCATTGTGGGGCTAATCCTGTAAAAATGTTCTCAGATGAATAAAACCATTTGTGGCATAAGCTGCAATAAAAAGGATTTCATAGATATTTTCATTTACTTCATGATGAACAACAAACAGTCTAGTACTAACTAAATGATACTTTAAACACTGAAAGTATCCTGCAATTAACACCCTTATTAATAAGAATATAGAGATAGACGCTCAGTGGTCTATGCTAAGGTCTGAGGAAAACCCATTTCCACAGATTTTGTCTGCCACATCAGGAAAAAAATGTGTTTTGAGGAAAAGCAGATTTCAAACAAGAAAAACTGATTTAGAAAAATGATACAGTTTCAAGAAAAGTTAACCTGATTTCCATGCATCTAGGTTACATAACCAGAACAGAGATAATACAGTATGATTTATGTACATCCTGTGGAAAAATGGATTTTTCTGGTTGATGATAAGTTGTTAAAACATTTATATTTGTTCTTACTGTTCACACATCAATGGTGTTAGGTAGGTTCTTGTTGATTTTGCTAGGTTTTTTTCTGTGCCAAATTTAACCTTTCTGAATATCATAGTATTTCCAGAAAATATCTCTTTTGGTTTCGTTTATTTTTAACAGGCAGTGGGAAGAGAATTTCATTTTCTACATAACATTGTTGAGTAACTCTGTGTGCTTCATATGACAATAACTGTGAATAGCAAACATAGGAGCATTTTACTTATTTGTGACTGAAAATCACTTTTTCCTATGCAAATTATTCAACAGAAGTGGAAAAAAAAACAGGACAAATAAATACAAGCAATAAATTTATGAAGAAGCTAAAACTGCCAAAAAAATGGAGTTGCTCACTCACCCAGGATTTGTCAGGGGAGGAAAATAAGAATAATACAATAATATGACTGCTTGTTGCATTCTTTAGGGAATACTAGAATATAATTCAGCTGTCTTTTCTAATCCGTGACACTTGTAAGAAATAAGTATTTTACAGTCATCAGGCAAGACTTGCCAGGTGTACTTGCACTTCCTCTTAAAAATCTGACCCTATAGAAGCAGTGCGATGAGTCTCTTCCCTGTGGTTTTAGTGCCACCTTCAGGTACAAATACGATGTTCCTGCGGCACCGGTGCCCGGCTTTTTTCTAGCTGTATCTTGAAACAGTGGATTTTCATGTGATAACTCTTCAGTCAGTGACATTGCTGCAGCATTTTTATGCTTATTAAACAGTCACCTGATAGCTCAGGTGATACAACAGCTCAGACCACTTCCTGAAGAGAGGATGTGTACCAGAGAGGATGCGTACCAGTTACCAGCATTGTAAAAACTGTGGGATGCTGTGTAACTTTGTAAAATGCAATAGCTGTTAATTACATTGATGTCAAAAGCCATAGTACCAAAGAACATTTTAAATTTTGTCACCAGGTCCGAAGCAAAAACAAAGCCTGCTTTTAAATACTGCAGCTCTGCAAATACAGTTAAGTTCTGCAAAATGACCTAGCTGCCATGAATACCAAACAGGTAGAAGCAAAAAGCAGAATGTGAAAAATGATGTTGTTCATGCCTATGTGTTTTCTTTCTTGTTTATTTTCACACTAATCTGCCTTGTTTTTTGAGCATGATATTGCATGATGTTATGATATTGCATAAATTTCATGCTGGCAGCTTTCCTTAATTAACCAATAGGAATAGGGGCAAACAGACAAAGGTTTGGATGCTATTTAGCTGTCTGGATAATATTTCCACCAGGAATGTAAAAACCTGTGGTCTGTGCTACTTTAGTCTTCTTTCTCCAGCCCCAAGTACTCCTTCTCCCTTCTCAGTGTCTGTTTTGCCTGGGAAAGGGTGATGCCTACACATCCTTTTATCTCAGCTGCTCAAAGAGTAGGCATTAGGAGTTCACAAGTCACAAGGAGGAAAGACAGTTTTCATTGCATTTCCCTGAAGGGCAGAAAGCAGGAAGCTGGAAAAAGGTCCAGAAAATACCAGTAATTGGTTTACTTCCCTCCCCATAGAGCCATGTGATGGGATAGTTTTAGAGTCCTCACTGCTGAACATGACCAAGTCTTTTTTTACCTCACCTTTGCTGCTTATCTTCCCTTGCAAGCGACACAAGGAGATTTCTCTTTCCCCAGACAGCTCCTGAGGAGTTGCCTATATGAGAGCTGTCTTAAGCAGTGCAGGGCGAGAGGATGGATACTCAAATTCTATGCAGTAGTAGCAGAGAAGGTATACTTCAGTTCATATTCGTAGCAGATCACTTTAATAAAGGCAGGATGTTAGACATTTGGTATGTCTGGGTGGTGTAAGTGCAGTCCATGCAGAGACTCCGGCTAGGGTACCAGCAACAATATAGCAGTATTAACCCAGTGTGTGTTCTAAGCTAATATACTGTGCTTTTCAACACGACTAAGTAGCTCAGGAGTGCTATGCCGATTCCATGGACATTCTGCTTCTAGGTCTGGGGCTAGGTCAGGCAGAGCTAACACATCTTATTCTTCATGGCACTGCATTGCCCCACATAGGTATTGCCAGTGCAAATGTCTCCCTGAACCACAGGAAGAGAGTGCACTCCTCTCTCCCTGTTGGCTAGGAAGTGCCTGACCTGAAATAGGCCAGGGCACAAAAAGCTAAGAGCATTTGACCTACATTCCCCTCGTTCTGCTGTTTGCATAGTTTGTCTCTATTTAGGGTTTGCCACCATTACATACCATGGTATTATTCAAGGGCCTTCCATGGCCTTAGTGGCTTTCATCGCATTTCTGGCAACTGAACCTTCTCAGAGTCAAAACTGTAGTTAACAGTTTTGCACCCGAAGAGGGGAAGAGACACTTGCTAGGTGTGTTGGAAATGTAGCATTCTGCTGTGTTTCTTAGCAATGGTGATATCCTTGATGCCTTTCCCTGCTCTTAGGGGATTTTGCCACCCCTTCAGTCATGACTTTGGTGGTTTGGTTTGAGCCACTAGCTCTTCACTCAAGAGCTCAGTTCTCAGCCTCTTAGTCATGGCTGTGGTCCCATCATTGTGAACATTGTCGCACCCATCCTGCACACACATTAGTGTCACTGGCATTTCTCTCCCAGTAGCTTCATGATCATATCGAAGCGAGACAGAAAGGAGGAGAAAAGGCATCACATGCCTTAAAGTTCTGTCAGAAGGAAACAACCAGAAAACCAACAGGCTAAAGTGTCCTTTCTCATTTCTTTTATGTTAGTATATTACAATTGTCTTTTATTTCTGTGCGTCAAAGGCTGGACAGAAGTCCAGCAACATGGCGAAGGTCACAAGGGTCTGCTTCAGTGCTGGCAGCTTTGTCCTTGTGCTGTGGCTTGCTCTGAAACCTTTGTTGTGAATCATACACAATGGTAGGAAACACTACATGTTGCTGAAGAACTTTCTCAGTTATGTCTTCCAAAATGAACACTTTGGTCCACAACTGGGCAAGGCAGAGGAATCTGATCATGCATTTCCAGATCAGAAATGAACAGCAGCTGCCAGTGATTGAGCAACATCACTATCCATGCAATGCCTCAAACTGATTACTCCACTTACCTACCCCTGCTTGATTACTTTGACTTGTCCAGAAATCTCTGCACACTGGCCGAAAGGTGTATTGTTCTTTAGGCTGCTATTCTGCCCCATATTGTATTGGGAGCTTAACTGAGAACCTTAAACATTCCTAGGAGGAAAGCAACAAAGATGTTCTTATTAAAAAAAATAGAGGAATGGATAAGCAAGCCCAAAATGGATTTTTTTATTCAGAGTATGAATTCAGTTGGCAAATCTCTTTGCTGTCGTCAGAGTAAAATTTCCCATGTTCCAGTATGATGTAAAAATGGAGTTGTAAGCTTGGTTTGGATTTTCAGCTGGAAAAAGCTTTTTATTTTTACTATTAGAACATTTAAATTCCAACAGTCAGACTAAATGCAAGAGGTCATTACACATGGTTATAGACAACAATAAGTCAGAGCCAGAGTTATACCACCAAAATAGAGGAAGGATATTTCAAGAAAACAGCATATAAAATTTAAAAAGCAAAAAAAGTGTCAGGAAAACAGCTCACAAACAGGAAATAGATACTTGCTTAGAATAAAAATTTCAGATATATTTCTTGCAGAGCTTAACTGCTATTTAATGTTTACTGATATTTCACCTCTGGAATAAATTCTGATCCTATTACACAAATTAGAGGAGGAGCTGAGAATTTATTTCAAAAGGGAATAATCCCTGAAGAAGTTATGTTTATAAAACCAGTTCTCTTTCAGTATTCTTTCTACTTGTAAAGAAATTTAAGAATACAGAAGTAAACTGCAAGGCAAAGCAGCCTGTGTGATTTGAATAAAAATGTTGTTTCCTACGTTTTGTCATGGAAAGCAAAAATTAGCTTCCTGAAAAAAAAAAAATCACATGAAAAGAATATCGTAAGACTATCCAAAGGCAAGAAGTGACTGGTCTTCTCCTACTTAGACAGGAATGGATAGCGAGAAAAGTATGGGCACTTTGTAATAGATCAGGATAGCAAGTTCTAGATACAAAAGGGAAACCCACAAAGATTGGAGCAGATTCTTCAGTGGTTTATGTGGTTGTAGATTCTCAACAATGCCTGAGAATTTGGCCTTCCAGTCTTCTGCTGACTGTAACTAGATAAACAAAATCATATTGGGATCATGGCAGAAGGTTTGTGTTACAGTTCTGTGAGTGTGATTGAAGAGCAAAGAATAAGCTGTGATTTCTATGAGATGAATTATATGGTACTGATCAAATGTTTTCTAACTGAAATCAGAATGTGGGGCTAAAAGTCACTCTAACAACATGGAGCAAATTCCAGAGAAGTCATTTTGCAGAAGAGTCTACTAAGGACTAGGCTGGAATTTGCAAACCTAGGAGTCCCAAATGAAATCCCTAGATTTTCAGTATTTTTCCAATAAGGGGTCTGATTTTTAGAATTGTTTCCTAATGCATGACTCCCACTAACTCCTGTGAGTCAAGACACTTGTAATAATATACCAGTATCTTGGGTTAAGGACCTCACCTGTGTTAACTCCTAGGCACTCTTTCTGAATGCCATCATTCACATGAATGATAGAATTTCTGTTGCTGCTGTGCACAGAAATTTCTGTGTGTAGGAACTGTATATGTTTTCATGACAAATACCAGAGTAATTAAAACCAACTCTAGAAATGCTAGTTTTTTAATATGAAAATATTTTTTTTAAATTGCATATAATTCTTAAGGATGTTCAATTTTAAAACCTTTTTCTCTGTTGAAGTTACAGTCTTACCAGGTCTGTTGCCATTTTACTGGTAGTTTTGCTTTAAACACTGGTGATTCTCCAAGATTCTGTTTTTTGAAAGGTGGATCAAATACTGCTGTCACTCTCTCCACCTACCTGGGAAGTAATTGGCCTCCAAGGCCAATGTGACTTAAGTGGGATTATTCTAGCTTTTTACTCTGTAAAAATATCAAGGGCCTATTTAAAAGAACAGAGAACTATAGAAGACATCAATACATTTAGCTGATCAAGCCCTGAAAGTAGTCATCAGCCCAGAGACTTTAGCTTGAATTACTAAGGACTTAAAGGGATTTTGCCCCAATGTAAAAGCATGGTATAAGAGAACTGTTCCCACTGTACTTTGCAGGCATTATTTTGCTCAGTTTAATTTCAAAGGATGAATCAATAGAATCCATTTGATAGCTTCAGCTAATTTTTTGCTTTTTGGAAAGATTTTTCTTTTCCTCTGTCCCCACAGGCAGAAGAAGAGAGAGATGATATGGAGAGAGTCAAGCTGGATAATAAAAGAATTCTCTTCAACCTGTTGCCAGCACATGTTGCACAGCACTTTCTTATGTCTAATCCAAGAAATATGGTAAACCAAGATAAAATTTAAATACATGGTGATGTTGTATGGGTGTGACCCTGTGTAGCTTGGGTCACCTTTCGACTGTATGTTTTCAAGAAAGGCTTGGATTTCTAAAATTTCATTCATGTTAAAAGGAATGTAAAAACTTGTGTTCAAGAATTAGATTGGGATTATTTCTTTCACTGTAGTGTTCTCCTTCTCTGAAGAATTTTAATAAAAAGCGAGATAAGGGAATGTTGTGTCGTTCAACGTCAATGCAGCCAAGTGTCTGCATGCAAATCACTATTTTTTTTTCCAATCAATTTAGAATATTGGGATTTATCACAGTATTTCATGAGCTCAGTTTGGTTCTGAATGGTGAAGTGTATGAACTGCCAGACACTTCCGTGTGAACCACTCTAGTTCTGGAAATACGCTGCCATTACCAAACCCATCCATTTAAAGTTAAAAACAGAGAATTGTACACACCCAAGGAAGACACAGTAGCTTTTAACATCAAAGGCTGCAAAGTGGTTCATGAAGCTCTTACCAGAGTCCTTACAGTGCAGCTGACATACCTGCAGCACTGGAGTAGCCATAATGGCCACGATACTGCTCTTGAGAGTTTGGATCAATGTATTTGAACCACAGAAGAGTGGATTTACTTTCCGTGAGCCCTCCGAATTCTTAAGCAGAAACCTTACCGTACAAAACAGCATTATATTGTTAATGTTGAATACAGGACTCCGCAACTCAGGGAAAGACATGAAGGGGCGAGGCTGGTTTTGTGCTGCAGGACAAAATTGTTCCGTCTCCTATTTTAGTTATAAAACAAAACTGAGAAAATGCAATTCTATTTTTCATACAATAAAAGTTCTGCAACTGTTAAGACTTTCTACCAAATTTTTACTCACTGCTTGAATGTCTAAACAGAGAAAACAACTAAGTTGTTTTAAATGGGTTTAATAGCTTAGGTGTTAATTTTCTTTTATGTTTTTGAGTGGAGAGATCTTTCAACATTTTTTAATAAGGCTGGCTTTCTCTCTACCAAAAATTAAGGCTTTTGTCCTAGCTATTGCTTAGCAGTAGAATAGATATCATTATAATGATGCCTGGTTTAGATTAATCCTTTAAAATAAAAATTATATCTGCTCATGAACTGCAGGACCTTTATTACCAGTCATATTCACAAGTGGGAGTGATGTTTGCTTCCATCCCAAATTTCAATGATTTCTACATCGAATTGGACGGCAATAATATGGGAGTGGAATGTTTACGCCTGTTAAATGAAATTATTGCTGATTTTGATGAGGTAAGGTCTAAACGCTTTGTCTTTTGACCATATCAGTTCTACCAAATTACTATCAACACAGATTATCTGTAGCAACTCAGCATATCTTGAACTGCCTGGATAAAATAGTACTGTAAACTTCCTATTTAATTGTAGTTGGTGTCCACTGGGCTTCTCCAAAGTGCCCAGTTTGTACTTTTAGGCACATGAGCCTGACCTCAAATTCCTCTAATATAGGAAGAGTATTAAAATGCAAGTTAACGGTAGTTTTTTCAATGACCTCAAAGTGGGCAAACCTCAACTTACCAAAAATAATATGGTTTAATCAACTTGCTCATATTATCTGATAACTATGGTTGCTTGTCTAAAATATTATGTAATATTTAACAGTTTTATGTTTTAAACAAAGCTTATGGACAAAGAATATTATAAGGACATAGAAAAGATCAAGACAATTGGAAGTACATATATGGCAGCTGTGGGACTTGTACCTACTTCAGGAACTAAGGTAAGAAGATTTTACATGACATTCATTTGTGGAGGAACCATTCTCCTTCAATTTCCAGAGGAACATCAGAAACACAATTAACTCTATGTGATCATAGATAACTTGTATTACTTCTTTACATCAATTTAAATCTGAAATTCAAAGAACAACTGTAGCCTGAAAAGAAAAATTGCTATCCTAGCAGTTGCTCATGTGGCTTCATTTGGGATTTCATTGTCTGCAGCTCAGGATTCTCTGCAAATTGGTGCATAAAGCTCCTAAGTCAGAGTGGTAGTATTTTAAGCCTGGTATCTTAGATGACCTTGTAAGATTCAGGGAAGGAGAGACTCTAGGTGTGATGAATTTCTGCAAAACTAACACAAGAATATTAAAATGTGATTTTTTTTTTTCTTTTATTATATTGAAATCTGGGTGCAACCTACAATCAAAACACAGCCTCTCCTAACCCCCATCATGGACAGCAACTTAGTTGCATGGAGAGCAACTTAGTACATTGCTGCACTTTACCCTGGTCCCTCCAAATCAGCTCTTCTTTGTCTCTACTGCTAGCATTCTTTTTACTCCTTTACTTACTTAGCAATAAAAAAAGTCAAAGTCATTTCAAACCCACTAGTTCTGGGGCAGTTCTTCTTCTGTATCCTCATTAGTACTCCTGAGTGTGTTTCTTGCCTTAAGTTTGTCTTGGGTCAGAGATTTCCTAGATTTGTATGCAGCATCTGGGAAAGCAGAGAACCTTGTGGACAGTATACCGAATATATTGAATAGAGAGTACTATGCACATTAATAATTATATTCATAAAAGTAATTTATGAAAAAATAATAAAATTAATAATATGAGGAATATAATTAAAATGAAAGCAATCCATGTCTGCCCAGAATTTCCAGACACCTCTCCCCTGTTCTGATATGCATGTACGTATGTTGTAGAGGTACACTCATGCATATGGTTAGCATTGCAAAATCACACTGAATTAGAGGGGAAAAGCAAAAAGGGCCAGAAGATGGCCTGTGAACTTTCTAGTAACAATTATCCTTGTTAAGTAAATAAAAAACAAGGCCACATTGAAATCAACTGTTAGAATCATGTTGGAGTATATCACATGCAACTAATTTTCTGGTCTGCAGGGTATTTACAACTGATGCTTTCCTTTGTATCATTCCTAGAAATCTACGCATTACAAAAAGGCATTTTTAAAACTGTTTATGCTGAAATCTTTGACTCCTGGGTCCTGAGACAGGCAAAAAAATTGATCCTTTTAATTTCGTTTGGTGTGATCTCACGCAAACAGGCAACAGCATACTTGTGTGTCTGCTATAAATGCTCTTTGAACTATAATCCTGAAAACAAGTGTGTTATTGGGTAACTTTGGCAGCATATGTTCCAAAACCTAAACATGTTTATCTCTTGTATTTTATAGTTGCTAACTGAAGGGTCAGCTGAGTTAGCCTAGTACTGAAGATACCACTCTAAGCTTATGATAATAATGCATTTTAAATCACTGCAGAAGGTCTTGTACAGGACTTTGCCTTTCTCTGAAATCTTGGGGCAAATTTTTATCTTTTCTGTACAGGAAGAATTTATTTAACATTTTGTATTCCAGAAAACCTAAAGATCTTGTATGAAACAGCCAATATTTTTTACTTTAACTTGGGGTTTCAGGTCTTCTGTGATCTCTTCCCACTGCTTGCGTGATGTAAATGAGCAGAAATTATTCACATCCTCTCGGCAGTTTTCCACTAGGTCTTCAGCATGCAGCTATGTATTAGAAGTCTGATGATCCTGGGTAGCCCATCATGCACAGACAATCACTGCCAGCCATCACACAGTCCCTGGGCTTCCCTACGGAGTCATATGTGTCCATGGGGCCATAAGAGACTCAAGTCCTTCTGATCTCCCTTCTGCCAGGGGTGTTCCAGCTTCATCAGAAAATCTGGAACAGCCTCTGATTGTGAGCCACCAATTTCATACGAGGATTTGGACATAAGCAGAAAGCAGTGGATGGGGTTAACTGTGCTCTTAGCATATTTACACATATAAGAACCCAGTACTCTGATTAAGATAAATATTTTACAGGACTGTTGTTTCTGCAGCTTGACTTCAGCAGGTGACTACAGTAAATGCACATTGCCTCTGTCAGAGTGGTTTTGCTGTGATGCTCTGGGCAATCTTTCCAGTAACTATTCCTCTGATGTTTAAATAAATAATTGCTTGCCAGTTACACCATCAGGGCAGCACACAAACCAAGCTGTTTGTAGATCTTTTGCACAATGTAAGTTCATTGTGTGTGTGGAGTCCTTTGAAATGACGTCTGTGATTCCACAAGGGTCCTGACTTCACCACGGTCCTAACTTTGTGGTGTTCTTCAGTGCAGGTTCAAAAGAATTTGCCTGTAATCCTTTTGAGAGGCATCTGTCACCTGCAGCGCATCCAGTATTTGTCACCAGTCCTCTCTCCTGCAACCCTGAGGGGCATTGCAGGAAATCAAAGCATTAATTGGGCAGCAAAGGAATTGAAGGATAAGGAATATAAAGAAGATTAGAGGAATAACTAAAACTATACACTCCTCCCTCCCTCCTCCAGATATTCAATATTCTTCTCTGTTGGGAGTGTAGCCATCAGCTCTTTAAACTTAATTATTGTTCTTCCTTTGCCTTAGTGAGGCTGGAAAAGAGTAGAGTTAGTTGACATTGCAAGAAGCAGAATGCCAGAGACCCAGGCAGGTAAATAAAAATACCCTTCCTAAAAATTGGGATGTCTTTCATAATTTTTTGTTAGCACTTTGCTCTAATTTTTGTAAATTTCCCAGCCACATGAAGGAACCCTTTCAAAGTGAGACAAATAAAGCAAATAAATAGAAACCTATTTCTCAGGGTTCTCAGCCACTGTCAAGAACTCCATTTATACAATCTCACTATCGTGACAAAAACCCAGCGAGCTCTCATCTCATGCCAGCTGCCACAGCCCTGTTGTGCAACACCCTAATGAAGCTAGACTGCCACTGACCCTGCACTTCTTACACCATACCCTACCTTTAGTCCACTTTCACTTTGCAAACCTGTTCAAGAATTCATATTTATTATTCAAATAAGAGCACAACATAAGAGCAACCATACTGAGTCAGGTCAAAGGTCTATTCTAGTAACCTGTCTTTAACTAGCCAATGGTAGATCCAGGGGGAAGGGTATGAGTTACAGGACAAACATGCAAACCTCTCTTTTCTGCTTTCTAATGAAATTCTTAAGCAGAGCTACAGATAATATCTTTGTACTACTTTGTAGCAAATATTTCTTCCATGAGTTTGAGTAATTATGTGTGACTCCAGCTAACTTTTGGGATCCACAATATCTTCTGAAAATGAGTTCCACAGTTTATATTAGACTAAAGTTGTAAAAATTATTTTCTTATGTTTTGGGGTTTTTTTACAACTTGATACTTCAGCATTTCATTTCATCCCTTCTGGTTCTTTTGCTTTAGTTCATTTAGATACATTTTATAACAACTCATTTCAGCTTGCCTGGAAAGGAAAGAAAATAGGGGTGTTCTGCATCTCACAGGATTAAACCCAACAGGAATTTTGTCAATGGGAACAGCATGCACCCCACGGAGCTGGGAGCTAGCAAAAACCCCAAAGGGAGAAGAGGGCAGAAACTATAGTTATTAATAATCATCAGGCAAAGCAGTTTTGTAAGAAAGCAGGTTATATTCCCTGCCATGCTCACAACAAACATCTGCAGCTCTCTAGCAACAGAACCACTTTACCACGGGAACTTTGCTTTCCATTCTTCCCAGAAATTAAAAAGAGAGAGAGAAGGGGGAAAAAAAAAAAGGATCCAGTACTTGAGAAAAGAATGCATGTGCTGTAGCCACCATCAAAAGTTTCTTTTCACAAACAGCAAAATGGGTTAGATTCTTTTCCTAAGCCATCCAGTCTGAGTTTTTCATTGTTTTTCACTTTGGTATTTCACCTGCCTCTCAGTAACATACAAATCTAATGTGCAATACTATTTTGTTTCTAGGCTAAAAAATCAATTTATTCCCATCTGAGTACACTGGCAGATTTTGCAATAGAGATGTTTGACGTTCTTGATGAAATCAACTATCAGTCTTACAACGACTTTGTCCTACGAGTTGGTAAGTCACGTTTCTACAATTATCACACAAGCAGAACATTGTTGTTTGTTGGCTGTCCCTGTGCTGTCTGCAAAGGATTACCTGTCCTGCCTTCATGATTAAAACTGAAAAGCCTTCTTTAGCGGGAGAGTCACATCCATATAGAAAGTCAGCAGGCTGGTGAGCATCAGTATTAAGGAATTATAATTGTGTCCAATTCCAGTGTGTTTGCTTAATCTACGCACCCCTAAAAGGAAAATGCACCAATAATTTTATACAGTATTATTAGGGTACCCAGTCTTGTGGCTTACACTGTTTTGCATTGCTAAACTGCTGAAAACTCGGTCTGACTGCACTTAACTATTAAGTTAAATTGCATCTGCAAAAGCTTTGTTGGCATTAAAAGTGTGATGGGAGCTTTTGGTCCACAGATGCCAAATCACCTCAACCAGTCCTGTTTTCTCCAACAAATCAAATCCTCTGGTATTCACAACACAAACCTTCCCATGCAATCCTTTACATGTTATTACATCTTACCTCTCAGAGTCCTTTCTCCCAGCCTTCTTAGAGAACAAGTTCCCCTCTTCCCTTCCTTCCCTGCATCCCGATCCTCTCCAGTGGTACTTCCACCGCTGTTCTCATTTCATTGCATATGCTAACACAGATAGTTTTCTCCAGCTTCTTTCTCTATATATTTTCATGGCTGAATTGTGAGAATGGGCTGGATAAGGGGAAAAGTGAGGTTGCTAGCAGTGGAAGATTGAGAAAGACCAAAGCCATCAAGGGCAGCAATAGGAGAGTTATACATCTTTGCCCTCCTGTACATCCTAATAATTATAAACCCCAAATTCTCTTTGAACTCTGTTAGAACTGGTCTTTCCAGGTTCACATAGGGGCAGAAGACAAATAGCTAACCCCCATTTTTCTTCATAACTTGCCTGGGAAAAGGTTTGCACAAAACCTCATGCAGGGTTTAGCATCTGCAGCCCTGGATCAGGGCACTCAGGAGAAGGAACATTTCCTCTTTCATCTTACAAACAAGGTGTCAAAATCAGTCAGAAATGTAGAATCAAGCCCTGTGGTTTCCCAAAAAAGATGCTTGAGCCAATTTCACATACTCTTGTCTCCTTCCAGTGTCTCCCTGATCTGAGTTGTCTAGTACTGACAACCGATGTGACACGCTTCCCTTACCCCCATTCCTCCTGTCTTCCAGGCCACTATTTCTGTTCCACTTGGAAAACCTCTATTAAAAGGCTTTATGTGAGCAACCACAGTGGAAGTCATAGCGAACAATTAAAGATCTTTAACAGTTTGTCCTGAATTGTTCTACAGCTAAACTCTGCACTACCACCGCTTTTCTACTTTTCTTAAAAAAATTTTTAAAAAAAAGAAAATCCACAGATGAGCCAAATCTTTATGTTGTCTATCATATTGCATTTCCAATAAGATATCTCTGTGTATGTTTTTATTTTGTTTCTGAAGCTCTTACAAATACAGAAGTCCAATTGGCATTAATTTAACATATATTATGTCCTATGACCAGAAAAATTCTAAGGCACTTGTGTTAAATCTATTTTTCAGGATTCATGTTTCCCTTGGATAATATGCTGTAGTGTTTGAAACCAAAGTAATTGTTTTGATTTTAGGTATTAATGTCGGGCCAGTAGTGGCTGGAGTCATTGGAGCCAGAAGACCACAGTATGATATCTGGGGGAACACTGTAAATGTTGCCAGCCGGATGGATAGCACTGGAGTGCAGGGGAAAATTCAGGTAAGTGCATTCTGAGACAATTTTGCAAACTGTACATACCTCCTGTTTTATATATGGTTACATTTTCAAGACCACTTAGAAAATGCAACCTCATTTGGTCTTGTGGTTCTTATGAAAAGGGCAACATGATGATTCAATGAAGGGCAACTCTGATGATTCAAGCATCAGAGGTACAGTTGTTTTCCATTATATACGCTTCACTACTTGGAGGCAAAGAAATCCTCAAATAAATCATTTCCCATCAGAAGAAACAGAGTTCTCTGCTGCATTGCACACAGTTGGAGGCAAGCCTGGGAATGCAACACTGCATGGGCCAGTCCTAGTGCTGTAGGAATTTTGCCTGAATAAGGACTACAAGGAAAGGATCTATGTCTATTTGCATCCTGCTGTATTTTATGTAGCTTTAAAAATTCCTTGGATACTTTGGATCGGAGAGGCTACACAGAGAACATTGTTGTTCTGCTAGAGCTCGGCTAGAATCTGTGCTGCACCGCTCAAAATCTCAATGAACTCTTGCAGTCCTTTATCCAAAATACCTGTCTAGGCTCCAGGGATCAAAAGTTCTTCTGGAGTAAATTAACGTCACTGGAACTGATCCAGCTCACAACAGTGGACAATCTGTTACACATTTCTGTTGGACAGAGCTTTATCTGGCTTTGTAATTATTCAGCTCAAGACCAGGAGTTCTGCTTCTCAGATTCCACTTTGGTCAGTGATTTTTAATTCCTTAAGAAAATTCTAAGTGAGCCTGAGAGCAGCAGTAGGTGCTCATTCATTCTGCTTATGCATATTTCATGATAGAGAAGTATGGGCAGGGGTGGGCAGTTCTAGGATTAACCTTATAAGAACAGAAAAAACTAATACTTTTTTTTCTGTCTTCAGGTGACAGAAGAAGTTCAGCGGATATTAAAAAGGTGCAGTTATGAATTTGTGTGCAGGGGTAAAGTCAGTGTAAAGGGAAAAGGTGAAATGTTGACCTATTTCCTGGAAGGAAAGGCCGATGGAAATAATTCACAAACACGGTCTTTAAACTTAGAGCGGAAAATGTACCCTTATGGGAGAGCAAACATTCAAACAAAACTGGGCACCAGCTGTCCGTCAGTATCCTCAGTTGCTAGCTTTACTGTAAAAGCTGGGCTTGGAGCAGGTCAAACATCTGCCACTCACACAAATCAAACACTGCATTATCTTCCTTCTGTGCCAGCTGTGAAGGAGGCGTAGAGCAAAGGAGATTCGGTCGTGCCATTTGCAGTGAACTTGGAGAGCAATGGTTGCCTGAATTTTTACCAAGAGATCAGAGGTCATAGGCCATGGCATTAACCAAGGACCACTACAACCCAACCAAAGAGAACTTGGGGACTGTGTAATGAACTCTTGGGATGGAACATATAAGGGCTAGCAATTCTGTTAGGAAAAGTCAAAACCTGATTTTCTGGAAATGAGGAATATTTTCTTGGCATTTTTAAAGAGTAAATGAAAAAAAATGAGATAAACGTGCAAGCAATTATATATATGTGTGTGTGTGTGTGTGTGTGTGTATATATGTTTTAATCTATATATGCACATATACAAACAGTCCTGTGTAGACTTAATAGAGATTTATAGAGATAAACATAAAAATATGTATTTATTTACACATCCACCTGCAATAACATAGCAAAGAGATTTCTCTTTCTGTCATAACCAACACTGTTGGGTCTGGGATTAGCAAAGCTGCATTTAACCATGGAGTGTGGGGCAGCTGGAGACTCTCCAGGGCTACAGCAAGAGTTAGAGAAGCTGGGCTCCCAGTGCACGAGTTAAAGCAATGAGAACAGCATTCATTGTGCTGTCAATGGCAGATTAATGAAGGCTGGATTCAGCTAATTGCTAAACCCTATGTATTTTTTTAAATTCTCCTTGCATACTCCAAAAACTTCAAAAAAATTCCAATTCAAACCATAACACTAGGATATGAAGTAGATAAACCACAGAGCTTAAAGGTTTGGCAGAAGAACAATATATATTCTTTCCATTAAAAAAAAAAGGGGGTGATAGAGTTTAGAAGTTGCTGCCTCTTCACAGGTCATTTGACTCTGTGCAAGAAAGAGGAGACCCCTGCAAGCACAGCAATATGCTTATGCAATATAGAAACATTCCTTATGTACAGTGCCGATTTTATTGAAGAGCAGAAGGATGGTATTATTTCAGGCTTTTACAAACAGCACAGGTCCTGTGGCTCAGTTCCAGGGTTTAGCTTTACCTTTCTAAACAGCTCAAAGAATAGTCCTGTACTGGTGACAAACATGCTGTTGCTAGCTTTGTGACATCTGTATGTTTGCCAACATAGTCTTGCGTCTTAGTTGATTTTAAAATTTATGCCACAGTTTTATTATATCTTGATTCTACCCAGGCTCACTCTTCAAAGCTGTACAATTATAGAAAGCTATAATTCTGAGAACAAGCACAGTCAAACTTTGCCCAAATGAGGAGAACACTGGTACATGCCAGGAGAGTGAGGCCTGCTCTTAATCTGCATAAAAGGGAACATATTTTGACTGCTTTTTCCTTTAATGCAGCCCACATCCTATTGTTCATAGTTTCATCTTGAAACGCTGATCTGGATGTGAAATGTGGTATGCAGCTCCGTACTCAAGGTGGGGGCAGTCGGAGGTCATCCTGCTGAGTGACATGTGCTCCATGGACAGGTGCCATACTGTCCTGATGGGGATGCACAAGCTAACCAGCCTCACTGTTTTCCAAAAGAGAAGCAAAACTTTACGTTGTCTAAAAACATGCAAAACTTCCTTTTAACTAAAAAAAAACTGAAAAAACCAAACCTGAAAAGCCCACCTAAGA
This sequence comes from Ciconia boyciana, assembly GCF_034638445.1. NCBI lineage: Eukaryota > Metazoa > Chordata > Aves > Ciconiiformes > Ciconiidae > Ciconia > Ciconia boyciana. The sequence goes on along the minus strand of NC_132935.1, from coordinate 107,684,517 downwards.
CTGCAGAAGTTATCCAGGTTGTACAGCAGAAAACTTGCATGTACTAGATGTCACATTTCCCTTTGGTGGGCCTATTTTATTACTGATTTCAGTGGAAATAAGATTCTGAGCAATTCTCCTGCAATCAGCATTTGCTTTGGAGCAGTCACTATTTGTGTTAAAAGTATATGGACAAATATTGTGTCAACAGGTGCAAATGGTTAAACAAATACTGCAGGAGTTTCCCTTCTCCATGTAGCCATATCAGGCTGCTGTGGGACTCCAGTTGTTTTCAGCAGGCTTTTTAATTAATTTTTATGTACCCTGTCAGCTAGGTGCTTCATTACAAAGCTAGCAGAATTAGTGTTGTGATTAAAGTCGCTATAAAAAAATGAGAATTGCTTTCTAACTGTACTAAGTGTATGCACCCTGGCTGATCTGTGGAAAGTCACTGCATTTCTTTATCTCCTAACAGCTATCCAGGTATTCTTCTAGAATAATTTAATTCTGGTTTTGAGGCATTCAAAGCCATTTAAATAGATACATGTAGAGAATACAGATTTAAAAGAACAAACATTTACATAATTAAACTGAATAAGTGGTATCCATGTAAAGCACACTGCATATTTATGTTTTCTAATAGATTTAGTTTCTAATAGATTAGTTCTAATAGAACTAAATCATCACACAGGTAAGTTAAATATTTAACTAAAATGGAAAGCATCATGTGCAATAGCATTAATCACTCAGTTCCACTCTCAAAGAGCCCAAGTTACACAATTTTTGAATCAGTGAATTTGGTATAATTTCACCGATAATAATAAAACATTATTTTTACATGTACTGTTATTAAAAGCATCTTTAGATCCTAGCATTAGATCTGGTAGTACATGAACACATAGACCAAATACAGCCATTGACCCACCCCAAAAGCTTACAATGAAATTATTTCTTTGTTACTTTTGTAATAGGCCCAAGATACAGGCATATTGCCATTGTTTCTGTTATCACTAAATGGACAATGAACAGAAATGAATTGTCCTCTGTGCTAATATTTTCGGTACTGTTGTCATTCCCAGACTCATTCCCAGCCTAGTCCTGGAGTAATGTCAGTGAAAGATCATGTAGCAAGGTAAATTTGGTTTAGTCATTTTAATATTTTAAAAGATTAGCAGGTTCTAGTAGAATTACTCCAAAGTTTTTCTAAGCCTGATCCTCCTCTCCAACAGTCAAATGAGGCACGTGACTTTTTTAAGAATGTTTTCCATGGTGAACGGAAAGAACCAGACAGGCCCAGTGCATTATCATCTTCTCATGCGGCCCTTTTGCAGGAGGTCTGTGCCTCCGGAGTAGGTTGAGTGGACCAGCATGGCTTCTTTGTGCTACAGCCAGTTCAGTGTGCGTGTGCTAGCTTACAGCATCAATGATGGTGTATTATGAGTCAGTTTCCAGACTTGGTTTGAGTCCTACCATTAACATTTTTCATATTTTTGTTGTGGTTGTTGTTGCTGGTTTTACTATGGGGAAACCTGTATTTTTCTATGTAGTCCTGGACTGAGCAGTACAGAATCATGAAGAAAGTTCAGCCAAGGCACAAATTAGTAAAAAGCCATGTGAAAATGACAGGCACTGTTCAGCAGCTATTCCAACAGGGAAAACTAAATGCCCATTGAAATCAAAATATAATGAATCTATGCTCTTCCCTTTATGCTTTCCCTCCCTATTCATATCATTTTTACCCATTTTCCTTTTCTGTGTACATTTGTTTTATTTCAGCTCTCATGTGATAGCTTTAAATGACAGATTTAATCTCTCTGCTCTTCTGCATTCTTGGATATGTTCAGTAAGTTTTACACATGGAAAGAGGTAGTAGTAATACTTCCGATAACCCCACAAATGCACATTTTCTGCCAAATTAGAGAAACTTGTCATCAAATTTTTATTGGCATTTGGCTAAAGATAATATGTGGCCCATTCCAATATCCCTGAAAATTATCAGAAGGATTTCCTTTGATTTCTGTGGGATTTGGGCTGTGTCCACCTTAATGCATGCAGTTGTATTTCCTATCTTGTGTTTATTAATTTTCCAGTCAAGCTCTGTAACTTTTGCCTCAGTGACCTTGCTGTAGCCCCAGCAAGGAGTCAATTCTGCCGCACAGTACCCAAAAGTCCCTCACTTTTAACCAAGGATAGTAACTTGTTGCATTGTGGGCAGAATAGCCTCCTGCACTTCTGTTCACTGTTTTGTGCAGCTGTTTGTTAGATTGAAACACTTAACAGATATGAGCCCTACAACAAAGTGATGCCATTTTGGCATGTTGATGTCTGTCAATAGCAAGCACAATATTTCACATCAGTTTGCACGTTTTCTCTTTCAGATAATACTAATAATCAAAGTCTTTCCTTCTTTATATAAGGAGATAAGTATCAGAGATCTTCAGCCTATACTGTCTTGGGAGCTAATTTCAAAGTGTTCCTATGCTACCTTTATCTTTAAATGATTTTTTAATTATTATTCTCTGCTGAGATTACAAACTGGCATTCAGTTGAATTACTGGCTAGATATTTCCAAACATTTTCCATTTGCATTGAATGGAAAGATATTTTATCCAGCCTGTAAAATGCGTTGTTTTTTGTAGCTGCTTCCCGCTGTGGCAAGTCGCACTCCCTTGTCTTCACTAAAACACACGCAAATTCTCCCTTGCTTTCTCTAGGTGAGACTGAGCGCCAAAACCTTCAGCTCGTTAGGGCTGAATCTGCATCCCTTATGTACCTACAAGGCCTGCAGAAATCACCAGGAGTTTAGCATGCTTACGAGGGTCAGCAGTTGAGCTGCTGTAGACCAAGTTCTGCTTTGGGTTACAGCGATGTCTCGCGTCAGTACTGAACTGAGTTTTACAACACTGTAACCGAGAGTAGGTCATGCGCCTAAATCTCTTTCACACTTTTGCCTGTAATTTATCTGTAAGGCAAAAGAAAGTACTTGGGAGTCACTGTTTGAAAGGAAACAGTATATGACCTGTGCCATTTCAGTGCTTTGAGGAGTATGAACACATTAGTAAGTAGCGTGAATCATTTTCATGTGTTGAATTCCTGCTTGTAGCAGAAACAAAGCATTTTCTTTACATCAGCAAGTCCAGATTCTGTATGTGTTCTGCCCAGGCAGGAGGACTATTTAGCCATAATGTTCTTTCAAGTTAGAGTTTTGTATTACAGTGAAAACCAACATTTTTTAATTTGTGATAAACCTGTATTATAATGCCTTATTTATTTTTAATCTTGTACAGTGTTACAAAACAACAGAAAACATTGGCCTTTCATGTACTATTCACTTTAAAAGATGCATTGTATTATGAAATTTTGTAAATAGTTTTAGCTCAGACAGGTAATTGCATGTACACTTGTATAAAAAGAGGCAAAAAGGCACACTTTAACAAATGCTAACGATTTTTGTAAAAGACATTTTACACGTGCATGGAGATTATAAATCCTTTGGAAATGGACATCCTTTTGCTTTTCCTTGCAATCTATTGCATGCCACTCATGCCTGACTTCAGTAAAACAAAACAAAACAGTAAGTTTTCCTAAATGTTTTTGACATATCACTTCTGGCACAGAGCTAAATCCACTAGTTGCATGTGCGTTCAGCAAAGCAAAATCCAAATGCAAACAGCAAATAAAGAAGAAAAATAATGTAATGATTGTGATCTGCCAACCTCAGTGTTCCAAGATCCATAATACAGTATATGAAAAGTGTTATCAACATCTATGCTGTCTTCATAAGGTACCTTCTGGTCATTAGAAGCAATAAACTCTACTTACTGTAATATAAAAAGCAAGCAGATATTCTAGTTCATAATGGTGTCATATCTGACATTCAGTGGGTATTCTCTGATACTGCATTTGATGTAGTATTGTCATCAAGAAGGACCAAGTGTCAAATCCATTATTGCTGTATGCAGGTGCAACAGTATGGAAGGTAAAGGAGGTGAATTTGGCCCATTGACGTTACCCAGAGTATATTTCTAATGTGGTAATAAGTTATTGTATGTGAAAAGTACACAATGCAAATAGATTGTTTTCCTAGATACATACATATGTATATATATGTATGTATATATATAAATTAATTTTGTTGCCTTATTTTTGTTAGCTCTTTTGACTAATTTTCCAAATTTTCTATTGCTAAGCAGAAAGTATTTAACAGAACTATTAGGAGAAGGTTCACTGGGTTCTCTGGCTTTGAGCCATCTGGGTTCTGTGCTGATGCTAGTCCTGCTCCCAATAAAGCCATGCTTATATGGGTGCCTCCCTTAGGCATCACAGTCTAACCCACAGCTTGAGGACCAGGTCAGTTAGTGACATAGGAATACGAAATCACTATCCAATCCTCTGGCTGATTTTTCCCATACTGCTGCTGAACAAAACTTTAAATTCTGGAGGTATTTTGCATGCGTCGTTTTTAAATTTGTTATATCTGTGTCACTAGAGCTCAGGACTACTTCTCAAATTACTTAGATAATTGCTGTCTGATAAATGAGGAGTATTGTAGGAGCATAACACTGAGGTTGGTGGCAGTGGAAAAAGGGTGTGGACTGTGAATACTTTCTACTATGGATTAATAAGGACTTCTTGTATTTTACAATTTGAGCTAGTTTTATAATAGGACTTAGAAATCCATTAATTTGTTTGTTTACAGGTGACTGTGGGGTTAACTAAGCAGTACAGCTTCTGCAAGTACTTCTGCCATCATAAGTTAAGATGTAGATTCATACAACATATCCCAGTTGCCTGCATACAAGAACAACTACCTTGTACTGATGATTCGCTTCATACAGCAGTTAAGGGTTTCTAACAGTCATAAACTAACTCATCTCAAATTCAGTGGGTTTTACATCTCAGTGTGGCATAACTGTTGTGACTAATGACAATCTGGACTCTGCTTCTCTACCCCAACCCTGTTTATGATTGGCTTTTTCCAGAACTCTGTATAGGCTTTTCTTAGCTCTTTGTTCCTTTTAATCCCATCTCTCACTGAGTTTGCAGGCCAAATCTAAATCATGAATAAATATATAAAAGTAAATAAATGGGGAGAAAAAAGCACAAAGTTAGCAGAGTACAAAATAACAAAAAGAAAAGAAGCCTGTGAGATAGCAATTGCTGAAAGGAAAAGGTGAAAACCCAGTACTCCTTCTGAAGTCAGTGGTAAAGCTCTTGGTGACATGGGACAGGTCTTGAGTATCTGAGCTGGCAGAGTACTCAACCAGATTCCTAGTGCAACAAAAATAAGGCTTGTGTTTAGCTGCACGGCTAGATCCATTTCTGAGTTTTCCTGTCTGTTCACAGTCACAAGAGTGTTCAAGATCTCTTGGTGCACTGCTTTCAGAATTTCAGAAGGAATTGTTAGAAATGGTTGGGGGTTGTCACCTTTAATGCCTGATTTCTGATCATGAGGAAGCACCTTGAAATTTGAATTAGCATTGGTTAATGTACATAGCCTACGTGCTGAAAGGACTTGGTTTTGCTTGTGCCTTACTCCATGCTGGAGGATCTGCTTCTTTGTATCAGGATCCCCGTTTTATGCCTTCTGTGGCATCAGACATGCATAAAACTGAAAGAACAAACAGTGCTGCATCACTGTGAAGCTTTTTTACTACTTCCTTTCCTACTTTGGTTTACTACCAGCACAGCTATGTGGGTGCAAGGAGTGCTCCAAGTGTTTATAGAGGGAGGCCATACACAGGTATATGTGGGTCCAAGCTAAATAAGAACAGATTTCCTAGAAAGCTCAGCACACACAGTGAGCTGAGTTCTGCAGAAAATCTGTCCAGATAGTTTGGAGCTCCTTTGAAAAAGCTGGCTGCTCTCCTCTTCAGAACAGGCTTACACAACACATTGACTAAAAACATCCAGAACACTTACCTACAGCTTGTAACTGCACTGCCACGTTTGCTAGACATAGCTTAGACTGCTGGTGGTAAAACAGCTAACAGTTCTCGTTGTGGGCAAGGCTAAGGTGTGCTTTAATTACTGTGGTTGTGCACACTATCGTGTCTTACTTTCAAGTGCCTGACCTGCTGCTTTGATTCTAGACTTGTCAATGGTGGCATCAGTTATGAAAAATTTGAGCTGGCACATTGAAGTTATTTAGGTGATTTCTCATGTCTTTTACTCCTTAGTGCGCATAGGTGCAAAGGTTGTCTGTTCTTACATTTCAAATGCCATTCAAGCGATACACCAAGAATTTTCAAGGAAATGTAGATGAAAATGAATTACCTGTGCCATCACAAAATTGCTTCATGATAATTAAATTTTTAAATTGTTACAGTAGAAATTCCTCTTCACTTAAAAATCCTGCTTTTTTTTACAGTAACATTACTAGGGTTCAATTAAGAAAAAAGTAAAGTGATTGTGTAACTTGCTCCCATTTACAAGTACAATTCTCTGCACAAATTCGGACTTAGGCAAAGCAAATGGTGAGTTTCTTTTCTGCATTCAAGCAGCTGGTTATTACACAGAGGTAGCTTTGGAAAATGTTACAGAATACAGTAAGAATGAAAGTAATGCTTTCAGAGTTACTGGTCTAAAAACTAGAGTCCAAGAGCAGTTACCATTTCTAGCATAATTTAACCCAATACAGAGAATTCTAGAGCAATTATATGATTTTCAGTGAAATTCTGACAGAAGTTAAAAACCTCTTCTTGGAGGTTCTTTTTCTATAATATACTTGTATGTAGCTTTGTGTGCAAATCATTGGTTTGTACACAGAATGTATATAATGGTGCAAAACAGTAGTAAGACACACATTTCACAGTTTCAAGCAGATTCAGCCACATTTGACCCATCTTTTAAAATCCCTGCCACTAAAACTTGTACTGCAACTCACATCTGTCTGCATTTTATCCTGCTGATTAGTCCTTATACTTTCTGCTGTCAGGAGGTTAATTTTTGCCCTTCTGGTATATGTCCATAGGTTCTGCTTGGAAATGAGATGTTAAGTATTTTTCTGATCTGTTAACTGAAAAGATTTAAAAATGTATGTGATTCCTTCTTTTTATAATGAAATGTTCAGCAGCCTAAGGTAGGAAGCAAAAAACCACATAGAGCATGTGCTCTACAATCAAAATTGGTCTGCCGACACATGATGGCACAGTGTCCATTGTAGGCTTACCCATAATTTTAAGCATCCTAGAAATATTTAAATGTAATAAATGCCATAGCACTACGAGGAAAAGGAGCTAGGCATGCCTGCCTGCCTCTTAACACTACATAGTTCTTCTTTTGATGTAAAAATGTGACCTGCAACTCTTAAAACACTGCTTCTTAAGAAATTGGTGCCCCTGCTGCACTTAACTTGCCTTCAGTTGTTCAGTGCCATCACATTTTTATTGCAGGCCATTACTGTCCACTCAGGCCTGCTTACCATCTCCCTCTGTAGGTCCTCCACCACATGGTTGTCAATCTTCTTTTTCAAAAATAAAATGTATTTTCAAGAAGCAGATTTTTCATATAATAGGTGTTTAGGGGAAAAGAAATAGCTTTGACCTAATCTGGTTAGGAAGCAGTACATGTGACAGCAAACCTGAAAGGGTAAATAAACATACCCTGTGGTGGGAGTGCAGGCACCAGCAGCTGGCATCAAGCTAGGCAGTGAGGCTTAACCCTGCCAGCTGCAGGCAGAGCAGCATCTCTGCTCGTGTCCCCAAAGAAGAGACACAGATAAAGAAGAGTGGGGTAGCCTACGTCATATTCCCTAGCAGTTTACTAAACATGTGCAAACCCATTTCAAGGGCAGTCATGTCATCTGTGTCCGGATGTCACTCTTCATTAAAAAATAAGAGCAAGGAAAGATACAGTCTTGGGGTTTTATAAGGCTGGTTGAATTGAAATATTCAGTAAGAAGACCGTGCAAGAGGAATCTTACCAGCTGCTTAAACTGCAGATGTTTGCAGCAAATTCTGCATTGCTTCCGAACTAACTCAAATATTCTGCTTAGACTTTGAAAAAAAAAATTATTTGCATCAGGTAGAGATACTCCATTCCTCAAAGGGAAAACCAAATGTATTCTTCTCTCTATTTAATTGGCATACGAGTATTCAGAAGATCTTTTAGTCTGATTTACAGCCCATTAAAGTTAATGGAAATATTAACTTCAATGATTGTTGAATTGTTAGATCAGGCCTTATTCTAAGGTCTGTTCCTCTCCCACTGATGTCAAATGGGGTGTTGCCAGTGACTTCAAAGGGACCAAGAGGAGGCCTACTGTATCACAATAGAAACATCTACACAGGTAAATAAAATGAATAGGAATGAACTAGTAAGTCAAGATGTCATTTTTCCAACTATTGTAGCCCACTGAACCTATAAATAATTTTTATAACTATATAGCTATACACTACATATATATATGTATGTATATACATAGTACAATACAATAACTTAACACTGGGTAACTTCTAATGATAGATTTGCATTAATAATACGGGTCTATTTTTATGTAAATAGAATATTGTAGAGTATCTTCCAGTCTTTTTCAGGATTGTTAAATTGAGAAGAGCAATTGAATATTTGTCCTATTTTTATGTTGAAAAGTGAATGGATTGAAATGTTAAATGTGAATGTAAATTTCTTATTGCAACTTTTATACTGAGTGTTTGCACTATTATAATTTCTGGAATCTAATTAAAAATAAAGGAAAAAAATTTGCTTGAATAAACAGCTGTTTGGGATTGTTGTTTTGTTTGGGTTTTTTTTTAAATCAAGTTGCATTCATTATTCTATACCAAGCTGCCTTTCAGAGGGTCCAACTACAGCTTCTCAGTTTTCAGGCTAAGAACATGCATCTAGAAATCCTGCAATTTTACTTTCACAATTGCTTTGAACTACAGAACCTTATGGGAACAATTCAGCTCCCTTGTGAGTCTTGTTGACTTTCTACATTGACCACAGTGGAAGCCAGCTTGGGCCAAGTGCTCCATCCATTGTGCAAGCAGAGGAAAGTAAACATGTGCAAATACTAGCAAAATACTGGCCACATAGATCAGAAGACAGGGAGGGGAAGCTCATCTCTCCCTTTCCACAAGCCAGAAATAATTGGCCAACCTGGGCCAAGTGTAGATCGTGTAGGCAGTTTATACTGTGCAAGACACAGAACAAACCTAAGTGCAAAATTGCATAGGTTAACTTGAAATTTATTTGAAAACTGATAAAATTATATCAGGTAACATGTCTCTCAAGGGACTCTGTAAGCTTGGGCACACTACCAAAGTAATTTGATTGTACCGCTTCCAAATCACAGCAGACTCCCATCTGGCAGCTCAGAGCAAAAGCAGAGGGGCTCAGGTCCATCATGCCTGTCCATGCAGATATGCCCTGAGATAACTTGGAAATGCAGAGTCCCTTGTGATAGAAAACAGCCTGGGCTCAGATGCAAGGGGTTTTATTCCAAATGGCAGACTAAGGCTCCCCAACTGTTTCTCTTGCAGTTTAGAGAGCACAGTGTGAGTTGTACAGAATTATTGTGATGACAGTGAGTGTGATGGAACTGTTCTTGGTTTGCCCTTACACCAGTGAGAACTGTTTGAGGCCTTATGTAGCCATTTTTTGTTTTCTCCCACCCCTCTGAAACACAGCGTCCCAGATCTTCATAAGCGTCAATCAGAATAGCTCCGCTAAAGTCAAAAGAACATAAATAAACTGAAAATCTGGCCTTCATCTTCATTGGACCTATTCTGCCACATTGGTATTTTAAGTCTTTCTCTTAATACTAAAATGTGCAACCCTCCCTGTGTTGTTTTGGGGGATTTTATGTATATAAATACACAGAGCTATATATACTTGTTTATAAAATATGTACGTACACACACATATGTTTATGAGATAGTGTACATTCTGGATTAATGACCCAGGTGAGGTACTTGGAAACATTTTTCTGCCATGTCCCATTACACAGCTGAATCACTTCAGAGACATAATCACACAGTATGAGAATTTGTTTTGCTCAAAGAATGAGGTAGTATCAGCAGTGGGTTGCTTATATCCTCCGGTAACATTTTTGGACAAGAACACCAGTTCCAGTTTTGGGGGGTTTATGCTATAGAAATGCGGTCTCTGAATGAGAAATTCCAGAGAGATTGCATTTCTATAGCATAAACCACCCACAACTGGAACTGGTGTTCTTGGTCAAAAATGTTACCAGAGGATATTGTCAATTTGAAACAGGGGGAAGGGGAGAATGGAAAATGAGAACATTGTGTACATCATCCAGGCATTATTGGTGCATTGCCATCGTATCTATGTCAAAGCCTTCCAGTTTTGCAGCCATTCCCTAGGGCAGTGGGTCACCTAATGCGCTGTTTCTGCTGGCAGAACATGATGTTCAATGGAAGGAAACAATTATACAGGTACCAGTCATGGACCATATTCTCATTTGGGCCATTCTGATGGAAAAAAAGCCATAGCTGGAAAGTGAGCCATGTAGTGGAAATTGTCTGTGTCAATTCTGGCTCTCATTAACCCCACTGAACTGTGGAGAGAGCATTTGAGGATGGGGATCTTGAGGTATAGCCAGGCTACTTAGGAGTCTTGATCTGATGCTAAACATCCAGTCCTGTGCAGATTAATTCTTCTATCAATTGCAGCCATAGTTTGCATAGGTTTTCAGGCTCAAGGCTCAAAGAATAGAAACTGGCTTTTAATATTACATTAATATGAGCCTTCCAGGCTTATGCTGTTTCTATACTTATAACCAGACATTGGTCCACTATTATTAGATTTAGCCATAGTGAGCTAGCAATGAAGAAGTAGAAGGAGCTAGTGATGAAGAAGTAGTCATGATTATTACGAATGTTTGCTTTTCCATTTACTAGGCATAGTCTGAAGAAGCCAATGGGGGCTTTCATAGAGACAGTGTAACATATCAATTACTACACCACCACAGACGAAGCAGATGAGTTTCCCTATCACAAATGCTCTGCTTCACTAAGTCAGTGGGACTCCGATGACTTCATTAGCATTTCCTCATCTCAGACCACCTGGGGATTTGTCTGCGCAATCCTAATATGACAAGAAAGAGCCATTGATATTCATCTGGCCTGACCTCCTACACAGGACTACACTCAGTCTGGCCACGCTACTGCACTGCACAAACACTGCATTTTTTGTTTATTATTAGATGTAATAAAGTAAAGCAAATCCATCATTTTCTGGTCGCTGAGAGATTTGAAGTTAGACATTTGTTTGGCATTGGCCAAACTGTGCTCATACTGTTGCCAAAGGTCATGAAAGCACCACTGACTGTTTTCCCCAAAACTCTATAGTTACTCTGTATGTTTATTGAACTTTGGCAATAATATTATGTGCTCCTCAGCAGCACTGCCAACATAATTAGAAAGGGGCAGTCATATCCAAAAACACACAGCAAGTTACTGAGGAAAGGTCCCACTTGAATATTAACTCAGATTGACTTCTGGGGTGCAGAAACACGTAGAAAGTGTATAGGACACCGTCTAGTGAATAAACAACATGCAGGTAGAACACATTGTGGCACTCTGGTAAGACTGAAGTGGAAAAGCATACAATGAAGAGGATTCATTGATGTAATTCCAAAGGCAGGTGGTGGCACATTGATTTTATCCAGGTCAATGACCTCTACTGCTATTAAAGTGTACCTAGTTTCTTACTACTGAGGTAATTAGACTTTTTGAAGTCAAATATTGATCCATCAGACCTTTGGATAAAAAAGACACTTTTCTCAATTGGGCATTCCCCACAATGGTTTTAGAGTGGCTACTTGTATACTATAACCCTGTTTAACCAAGAGAAGCAACAATTTTTAATGCCTTAAGGTTTTATAATTGATCTTAAGATAGTAGCATCTTTAAATATGTACAACCTAATCCTTTTCTCACATAGACACCAAGCACTGCATGTGAGGGCAGAGCTGGTCCATGCTGAGGGAGGATGTGGCACTGAACTTGTCTATAAGGGATAAAGGTGTGTTCCTTAAGGCTTTTGTTTACTCAGTACTAACATTACATTAAAGCAGAAAAAAAATTGGCTGTTAGAATACTGCTTTCAATTCCCTGCAATTGGTGGACCTAGGTGAAAATTTTATAACATCAACATCTAAATCAAAAGCATTTAAGAATATTTGCAATGGTTCAGAGACAAAGAGACAGGTCTTATTGTTCCTCAAATCCTCACTGAAATGAATCATATGGAAGGTGATTTAGACATTTAAATAAGGGTTTGACTTTCTAAGCAGCCGCAAAACCCAGTTAGTATATCAAGATTGTGGTTTTGAGTGCGCAAAATCAGATTTGTTGCCCAGCTGGACAGATCCAGTAATAGCAGAGGTACACTACCTAAAATCTGTAGAAATATATAACCTGAAGCACATGTCATGACTCAGTGTATTCCTAGTACAGAGGTATTTTTTTCTGATAGCTTATGAAACCCCTCAACCATCTGTCCAGGATTCCCTAAAGCCTTCCTCTCAGACTGCTTATGAGATGCTCCTATGACAGGAGTTGGAGTGGGAATTATATCACACTTAGGTCTGTTCCTGGACACTGTAGCCAAAGACATTGACCTTGCCTCTGGTCAGAAAAAAGGTCATTGCCACACTGAAAAATGGGATATTCCAACAGTTGCAAGGATACCACTTCCACACTACTGCCATAAATAATGCCGTATTTTTCTCCAGTGATCATAACATCATAATTCAGTGTAATTCTACCAACTATGAGGAAAGTCTTCCAAAAGATGAAAACTTTAAAGCTGCTGGAGAGCAAGTTCATAAATGTACATAAGTGTACATTTGTGGTCTTGTTTAACAGACCACAAAGGATTCACATAGTCCTTGGTTTCTGAAGGTTTCAGCAAAGGTTTTGCTGGTGAAAGAGCTGGAAGGCATGTCCTCTGAGGAGCAGCTAACGACTTCAGGTTTGTCTAGTTTGGAAAGAAGGAGGCTGAGGGGCAACCTCGCTGCTCTCTACAGCTTCCTGAGGAGGGGAAGTGGAGAGGAAGGTGCTGATCTCTTCTCCCTGGGATCCAGTGCCAAGACACATGGGAATGGTTCAAAGCTGCATCTGTCAAGGGAGGTTTAGACTGAACATTAGGAAGCATTTCTTTACTGAAAGGGTGGTCAAACCCTGGAACAGGCTTCCTAGAGGGGTAGTTGATGCCCCAAGCCTGCCAGTGTTTAAGAGGCATTTGGACAATGCCCTCAATAACATGCTTTAACTTTTGGTCAGCCCTGAAGTAGTCAGGCAGATGGACTCAATGATCATTGTAGGTCCCTTCCAACTGAAAAAAAAAAATTCTATTCTGTTCTATTCTATTCTATTCTATTCTATAGTGTCTTCAAAACATATATATAAAATGACTGTCGAGGGGGATAGGGGGGTATCACGAATGTCAGGATTTTCAGTAGCGCCCAGTCATGTAATTCCTACTGAAATAAGTGGAAATAAAGTGCTAAGGTGCTTTTGAAAAGCCCCATTGGGTTCCTCTGTGCAGCTTTATGTATCTAAAGATGCTAAGTTCACAGGAAGTGTTGGACTGTTTCCATTTCAATGTCTGTGACTGCCCAAGGAGCTTACAATTCACTGGGACAGAGGCTCTGCTCCTTTTGCACGCCCCACTGTATCATAATGCTGGAAAGACCAAGGGAGGCACTACATCTGCAGAGGTTAGTTCATGATGAGGCTCCCTGCTGGTTTCAGCCTTCATGTCAACAAATGAGATGTTCCACTCTTATATTCACGGAGGAGTTCAGCTTGATCAGCAGTCTTAGAGCACTCCTGTTTTACATGTCTATAAACAACACTCAGATACAGGAAGAATAGGTTATGGAAATTTGAATCAGATTTACATTTTAACGCAGTTTCATCCATAAACAACTCATAATCTGGGCCTAAGTCTTCTAAATCATTTAGGAAATACAGTTTAATTTCCTTTCTTTTTTATTTTTCCCTTTGTCTTGCCCATTCCTTTAATCTTTCTTCTAATTTATTCTTTCCACATGGCTCTAAATTTAGAAAAGCATTTTCATCTTTGTGTCCCTGTCTTCATTTCTTCTTCTTTCTACCCTCCTTTTACTCCTCACCACCATTCGTATTCTGGCTCTTCCTTCTTCCTTCCAATTCTCCAAACAAGGGTCATCCCACCATAGGTCATCAGACAGAATGGAGTGCTGAGCTCCACTTACCAGCTCCTACTGCCTATTGCATACTTCTTTGTGGAATCACCCTCTGCACCAAAAAACATCAGATAAGTTGCAAAAGCAGGGAGAAGGCCTGATACTGTTCTGCCCAGGAAAGACTGCACCTAGCTCCTAACTGCTTGGACACTTTTGCAAGATTTGTGACTTCACAAACTAGAATTATATATCCAATTCGATGTAATATGTTAGGGAAGAGTATGAGCTAAGGGCTGGTTCAGCACCCAAGTTCCCTTCAGGAAAACTGTTTGGCAACATCATCAGAGTGGGAAATGAAAAAATTAATAGAGCAGTAAGTGAAGAAGCGCAGTCTCTCAGATTAGACCAGAACATCAAGGGAAAAAGGAGTCCCTTTATGTCCCTGTATGTATGTTATTCCTTGGTAAACTGTAAAATAATACCAATTTCATCCTCTTCCAGGTGAGGCCTCCTCAAACTCCCATGTCTCTGAAGTGAATTTGTGCATTTGAACTGGAATGAAAGGGCTGAAATTTGAACAAAACACTGTGCTGTTTTTGTTTTCCCCACTTTTGTTGGGTTTGGAAGTAAAAATATTAAGAATTAATGTTTCCCATACAGGAATGCAGTAAAAACATTTAAATTATTTCCTATGTGGGTTTTACATTTTTGGAGCAAATTTAGAAAGGGAGATGACGTTATCTCCTAAAATGAGCTCAACGAAATAATCTTTCAAGCCATAAACATAAAGCAGTGGGAGGTTTGATATAATATGTATGGAGGTGCATAATAATATTGCTAGAATTGTGTGCCATCTTGCATCACACAGCAAAAGAGAGGAAGGTGTGTAAACATAGACCAAACAGCTTGATCCAGACCTATGGAGTTATTGCTCTAAAATGTCAGGTAGACAATGCTGAGGAGGAAGATGGTCATACCAAGGAACGTAATTTTAGTGAAGGAATGGTTCATAATGAATAGGTGTGAGTGCAGGACACAGTGTGTGTAATTCTTTGAAAGATGCAAGCCTTCAAGGTGCCACTCATGCCAGAGCTTGGGTGTTTCATGTCCAGGCTACAGATACACCAAGGCCAAAGTAATATCATCACTGCAGCTAGTCTGCTGAGCTAGACTAATGCATGGTCCGCATGCTTACATTAATTTTGGACTCTTTTCTGTCTGATTTCTGGATAGTTATGTCCTTCCTGTTCTTAACATCCTGCCACCACTTCATAAAAAGCTAAATTTGTAGGACATAAGAGAAACCATGGCTAACAGTGAGAACAACTTGCAAATCTCCTCATTTATATCTTGAGAACATTTGGCAAGTAACTAGAAGAAATGGCAAGTAATGACTTTGCAAGAAAGGGGAAGGTTATTTTTTAAGGTTCATAGGAAAAAGCCATGAATAAAGGTAGGCACAAAGATGATGCAGCTACAGACAGCACTGGTGGACTGTGAGGTGCCTTGAAAAGGATACACTAGAAAGTGAGGGCAAGCATGGTGAGGAGGGCAAAACACAAGCTGGAAGCCAAGGCCAGCAGTTTTTGAAGGGGTCCAGTGAAATGATGTCAATTTTGCTCAGACCCACCAAAAAGGTTCTTGTGCAGGTTCATGCTGTGCAGCGTTGTTTGCATCACCGCCTTGCTGGGAGAGGCGATATTATGTCCCACTGACACAGCAGGACAGTGCTAACATTGCAACACTATGTCAAGACATGACTCTGCTCTGTGCTATATAAGGATCTGGCTTGCCGAGCTCTGCAAGGTACAGTATGGCTGACCTGGTGGGTTTGCTCACCAAGCCACAAGGCCACTAGTTTGCAAACTAACTACTAATATTCAAAATGAGGTAAGGATTGGTCTAGCCTCTTCTATGTTTATAAAGCACTGAGAACTTTTTTTTTTTTTTTTGCCCAGCCACGAATATCTCAAAATAGTCTTTGTTTAGTTTTCAAAATATTCCTGTAGGAACCTCCCCTGGGAGTTAAGGAAATAAATAGCTTATCCTGGACAGACTATTTATTTCCAGGATGTTTACTCGTGCAATCCATGTGATTGTAAAGTGCCTCCATTTCTCAAGCTCTCTTTCAGTTCCTTAGGGGCACATAATTTAAACCTAGCAACTTTCCCCATATACTGACAGATTTTTATTCCTAAATACTGAACTGGTAGCTCCAATTCTCTATTCATAGTGCAATTATTAATGTAGCAAGAGAGCGTGGTTTATGATTAGGTTTGAAATGCCCAGACTCCCTGGAACCACAAGTTCAAATCCCGGCAAGATCAGCCCTTCACCCCTCTGTCTGCACTAGATGCACTCTACAGCCTCAGGTCACCCACATAAAGCCCTGAAATTAGGTCTGTCTGATCAGCTTAGATTTTACAGGTCCACAGGCCATGCTTTGTCAAAAGGAGCTACCCCAATATTTGTGCACATGCTCCCTCACGCCTGTGCTTGCTCTACAGTGTTGTGATAGCAGCTGTTTATTGCCACCCACCACAGAGCTGACTTGCAATTCAGCGGGGCTGGTGCAGTCCAGCTGATTTTCTCTGTTGACAAAAATTACGGTCCTCCACTTGAACCATACCATTTCAGACCAATGCAATTGTCATCTAAGAGCTGATATTTTGAAACCACTTGCGTCAAGATAAAATACTGCCATTTCCACAGTTGTTAGCCGCAAACACCAGGAAATTCAGACTGCCGTCAAATAATCTTCAGTTTATTCTCATTACCTATTTTCCTAAAAGAAGAGCTTTTTCATGGCAGATTTAACATTTGTTTTCTTATTTATATTTTGGGCAAGAGAAGCAGTGAGAAAATACAATCAGGATAGGAACAGACATACTCCATCAACATATATAGTCCATCAACATACATCCAACTTGTGACAGATCTTCAATGTGCCTTAAGCAGCCATGTGAAACCAATTAACCACCAGATGTATTTTTCTGATTGAAGCAGGCAGCAAGCAGCAGAGATTAATAGCAATAAACATAGCACATAGATACATTGGCCAGCCCATTTTCCTATAATTAATTCATCCTAGATTTCTATTTAGCAGTTTATTCAGTTAGCAGTACTGCTGAAACTCCTGAAAAATGCTAAATGTGTGATTTAGGGAGTCTCTGCAGCAAAGGATGTTGGGAGGCTAGCAGGGCTATAAGAAGTGAAGTAGCAGCTGAAGCCAGATCACCTGAGAAGCAGAGGAAGATATTAGAGGGAACTGAGGAGGTCTGGTAAGGCTGTTTGCTTTTGTTAAAATTGCTGCAAGATATATTCTTAATGGTAGACTCTGATATTCTTAAATAGTTTACCTTTCTCTGTTGTTTTCAGATTTCTCCTCTCCTTTATCTATAATGGTGTTATTAAAACAAATGAACAGAAGAAGTTTGTTGCTTGTATATATGTATTACTAAAGCACAGAAAAGTGTGAAAGAAAAAAAACATTTTTTTGTTTTTCTCAGAAGCTTTGGTTGAAAGCATTCTTTAAAAACTAACTTTAAATAAAAAATATCTTTTAGTTGACCATCTAAACTTTAATGAGTAAGGGTATCAAAATGTACAGCTGAGGATGGGCTTGTGGGGAGGTGGTGGTTGCAAACTCCTTCTTATTCCCTCTGTAAGTTTAATCATGCAAGCTTACTGCTAGTAAGCTTCTATGATAAAGACTAAGGGAAGTCAATCTGGCTGAACAGGAAAGGAAAAAGGCAGCGTCTGTAGATGGAGTGCTGCTTATAATGTGTCACACAAGCTAGCACTGCTAAGGAGTGAGAGGAGAAATGGGTATCCAAATAAAAGTGTTAATGGTGTCTTCTCCTCTTCCCCCCCAGGAGAAAAAAACCACATAACACCTGACTTGCTGTATTGAAGAGTCAGTGCTCTACCTCTTGCCTCCTGTTCTTTAGAAACACAAAGTGGGTGTGGAACTCTGCTAAACTCAGACTATACACAAGTGCAAAACATTGACAAGGAATGGAGAACAGATGCCTTTTACTGTAGTAAATGTGTCTCCCTGTCCTCCTGTGCCCCCTTTCATTGTTGTGTCCCACCCCAACCCCTGCCCAGGCCTTTGATCTATAGGGCTTAGAATATGGGCACTTAAAACATATTGCCACCTTGATGAGCTTCATGCAATCAACCTGTGTGAAATATCTGAACTGCCTCATGAAAGCAAAGAGTTCAACAGTTACTAGAAGTAACTGCTCATCTAATTAAGATAATTATCTTAAATATGTCTTAAACTGCATATATTAGGTTTCTCCATGTGTAAGAAGTCAAGTTCTTTTCTGTTGGGGATTGGCAAATGGGTAGGGGAAATGCTACTAACCAACAACCTTGCCATTGTTGTAAATTCAGTTGAAAACAGACTTGCACAGAACATAGTTGTTTTAGGATCAAAGTTTAGGATCAGCAGAAGTAAGCCAAAGTCAAGTAAGTAGGAGGGAATGAGAGGTTTGTGAGCCCCCTTTAAGAAAATAAGAGAAACAAAATGGCAATTAGAGTAAGAGATGCTTGCTTGAATCCAGAACTTCACACATCTCTCTAGAGCACTTGAATTTTTGCTATGCTATGGTAATCCCTCTGGCATGTAACAGTTTTCATCTACCTACCCAGTGTTAGCAGCTGCAACACCAAAAGTATATTATTTGTATATTCTGAAGGAAAAAACACTGTCTTAATGATGTTGCAGTTAACGAGATGTCTTAAAAAAAATTCTAGCATATGTGGAGCTCCACATGCAGAGGGCTGGGACAGGAGTAAGTGGTGTATGTGACAAGCTGTCTTCTAATGTTCTGGTTTCAACATGGCTCTTCTAAACCCTTGAAGAACACTGATCTATACAAAGGATAAATTCCATGTAAAGACAGAATGCAGACATGAAAATAGGAACACCTTAGATTTGTTTTTGCTGCAGCTGAACACCTTGCATGACATCGCTCACTATGTGAGCAATGACACAATTTTCTCTTCTTATTTTCTTAAGGCAATAAACCTGACCTCAAGATGTCGGAGGAAGAAGATTCTTTTCTGAATGTTAAAAGATCTCTCAAAAAGAGAATGGTGAAACACAGCACTCCAGTGGACTCAATGCTTTCAAGAACAATGCCATCTCTTACAGACCTGACAAATCAGTCAATCAAGGACCAAGATTTCAGTAAGAGAGTTTATGGATCTCCAGTGCCCAAATCAAATCTAAGTAGATCATTAGCTCAAGTATCATTAGTACGTGTTGAGGCATACATCCCTCATACATCCCCAAAAAGGCTTTCAACAGTGTTTGACTTTCAAGAATTAAATGAAGAGATAAGCCAAAGCTCTCGGGTTGTATTTTCTAGAAGGAGGCTTTCCACAGTGTTGGCCTCTGATGAATCACATGAAGACCCAAGTGACAAGGTTGTCCCAAACATGGAAACTCAAGCTCCCACCAAAGTATCTGAGGAGGCTGCAGTAACTCCTAAGAGTGGACCTTCATGGCTTGTTACTGGAATACCAGGGATAAAAGATCTCCCAATAGTAAAAAACAGAAAGAAGAAAATTGATAAAGCTCTTGTGGTAATTGTTCTCCTTTAGTTATTAAATATCTAAGCTATACAATTTCCTACCAGTGCTGAACATATACATATCTTTCTAGTAATATGGGAATATTTCAGTTGTGGAACATCTCCACAACTTTACCAGTGAGAACATACACTTATGAATTGGGTCATAATCTGCTGGAGTCTGTGGTATCATTCCTAATCAGACTGGATGGGGATGCAGTCTTCCAAACTAGTACTTGCATGACTAGTTGTGTACACTAGTGCAAAAGTACATTTTTTAATATATCTTTCTTTAGGAGAAACTTAAGAATGGGAAGAAATCAGTGATTTTAATTCCCAAGTTTCTTAATGTTGACAAACTAACTAAAACTGGAGAAACAAATAACCTACTTCTTTCCTTGTTTAATCCAAATCATAGTGCTTTATCAAAAGGATGCCAGTCATTGCAAATAGGGTCTTGTGTGCAGCCTTTCAATTTGTGTAGGGTTTCCTGGGGAAAGTTTAGATTAATAGACCTTATGCAGGTCTTTTTCTGTTCTGTGGAGCATGAGAACTCAATTTCCTAGAACTTTGATTATTGGCAAGGGCCCTGTGTAAAGCCCACTGAAAGGATAGGAAGGCAGCAGAGTTAGACTCTGAAGGCTGTCATGTCAGTGTGAAGCCATCAAATTCTGTTCTGGTTTGTTTTTTCCCTTTTACAATATTGTTTGTGGGTGTGTTGGAAACTCAAGAAAACTTGCCCACTATCATAGTAAAGGCTTTTTAGCTTAAAACAAATGGAAAACTTCAGTCAAAATCCAGCTGCGTTCATAATTCCTTTGTGTATGTTGTTTTTTGGTTTTTTTTAAAGCAGGTGACATCTGAATGGATTAGGTTGACTAAATAACATTTTATTTTCTATAACAGAGAAAGAAAGAAAGAGAATGGGTGCTTCGTCAACTTAAAAACATTGAGGAAGCAACTGAACACGAACTGACAATTGAAGAAGCTTGATTGAACTACCTATGGAACTAGTGCTATCACACCCTTCTTGTGGGAATAGCTGGTTTCAATAAATCACACACCTGACTATAGTGCTTGTTAGACTTCCTCTTTCCTTCCAAAATGTTTGTTCTTTGTTTTGTGATTCTTTTTGCCTCTTAAATCTAGGAGGAGTTGGGTACAAATTAAGAAGTGCCTCTATGTGAGCCAGTGTTAATTTATAATGGCTGAAGGCCTGGAACAAAGAAGGGAGGATTCTTTGTGTAAGAATCATTCTTCATCCTGCCACAGCTCTTCCTGACCATACTCTTGCGTAGCATTCAAATCTTCTGGGGTTGCTGATGTTCCTTATGTGACAAAGTCCTAGTGGCCACGTAGAGTGCAATCCTGGTTAGCCAAAGGAGAATCTCCTCATCCAATGAGTAATCAAAACTGATGCAATCGGGAATGTTTTTGCTGCTAGCTGGGGAGATGAGGAAATAGTGAGAGGCACCAAGGAGGGAGGCCAGCCTCTAGAGATTACTAATTAATGACAGTTTGTTTTGAAGTTTTGGTTCAAAATGAATTTGCCCCAGCCCTGAATTGTAAATGCACTTCAACTGTTGCATTGGAGGTCTTTTAATGCTCAGCTGTGTGCTTTGAAGGAGTACGGGTTTTCTGTTTTTCTCTGGAGCTGCTGCATGGAGGGGAAGAAGGGTGTCTCCCTGATAGCTGTATTGGAAAAATAGCAATTCAGCTCACAGCAGCTCTTTCTGAAACACCAGGCAAGAAGTGATGCAAAAAGCATAATGTTCATATTAGTTCCTACTGTTACCTAATCTTTAGGCAGAGTTTAACACTTTTAAGTGATCTATGGGGCGTCAGCAGCAGGGACCAAGAACAGATTTGACATGCACATCTCTGCACTTGTGTGGCTCTAGTACATGCACTTTCCTGGCTATACTGGTTTTGCAGCCCTGTCCCAGGCACTACCGAATTACCCCAAAGGGGAGAGGTCCTATTCAAAAGAAGCTGCAAATTAAGGATGGAGGCAAGGGAAACTTTTGCATTTCCTTCTCACACACTGAAACTTGTAATATCTCATGTCCAAGATGGCAGAGAAGCAGAAGCATGGCCCAAGCCAACATTGAGACAGGCTAACCAATAGCAGCTGTGTTATGCTCAAAAATGCAAGAGTGGAGTTGTGGTTTTACGACCTCTCTCAGGATTTAAAAGGAATTAGGATGTTTTTGCTAATGATTCCTGAAGTGAAACTCTTCAGAGTTTCTCAGGAGAACAGCCTTGTCCTCAGACCTGGCTTTCTGCAGTAGCCAGGCACTGGGGCGATGTTGCCCCTCAGGTCACCAGCCAAAGCATGCTCACTTGGTTTGATGTTTAGTTAATGTTCTGGTATTTGTTTGTGGGTGTTACCCAGGCTGCTTGTCTGGCCTCCACAGGTTCCTCTGGCAACCAGGGAGCTCCTGGCTGATGTAGATCCCAAGCTGCTTTTGAGATAAAATACACATGGTTGCAGATGTGCTGCTATTCCCCTTGAGCTTGCATGCATTTCATCAGCATCTATGATTTGTGCCAGGGGCTGACCTAAGATCAGGCAAGTGCAAGGTTAGTGTAAAACCCTTCTCTACCCCTGGGACAAGCACAGATTAGTCTGGCCACATGACCCAATGCTTAATCCAAATGACCCAGTTCTGACTCTTGTTTATTTGTACCTTCCCGGATAGCCAGTTCCACTTGTTGCTTCTTCAGGCTTCTCATCCCAGCCTCAGAAAGTCTTTGGATACTGCTTCTGCTTTTCTCTCTCCCAGTTACCTCTTGAAGTAACTCTTGGCTCCTGTGGGAGCTCATCCAGTTCCTTGGTCTTCAAATGTCTCCATCTAATGTCTTCTCCAATCTGGCCTCTAGTGGCTTCCTTTCTTATAAGACAGAGAAGTCTTCTGTTTTCCATGCCTGCTCTTCACTGCTGGATTCCTTGCCCATCTGATACCTGATCTGATACTCTCTGATACCTGATGTCAGTCTTCTACCAAAACTCAGACTCAGCTGTCATACCCCTAAGTGCCTTTGTCTACTTAGCTTGACCTCCTCCATGATGCTAGGCCAAGTGGAAAGGTCATTAAAGGCCAATTGGACCAAGTTCCAGCCCTTAGCAGGCCAGGGATGTAGTTGCTGGGAAAGTCCTTCTCAGAGCCTGCTTCGGGCTACATCAAATGCAAGAGGAATCTGGGGAATATGGCTGCTTAACATCTAAGAAGTCTTTGGATTTGTGCCAACTGCAATGCAAAACTTTAAGATTCAGAACACAGTAAATGCTGGGAAAGTTTTCCAGAAAACAAGGCTGCTTCCCTGCCAAATTCATGGAACTAGTTGGTGCCAATAAAACCCCAGAGACTTTCCTCAGTGGAGGGAAACAAATTGCCCAGAGTGGTAACACAGAATTGACTTCAAGTGGGTCTTTGCAAGTCCTGAAGCTGTATCAGGCAGACAGATGCACAAAACTAAGGGCTTTCAGGATTTTGGAAACCACTTTATTTCCTCTCTTTGGAATGTTTAAAAAGAAATACAAAAGATTGTATAGCATTTATCTCACAGTAATTTAGGTCCTCATGAATTTGCAAAAGTCACAATATTGCTCTGATAGCCTTTCATGAGAAAATATTAATAGAATTAATTGGTGCTTCAGGGGTTTTCTGAAACGTGTCTGACACTCTACATCAACAGTATTATTGTTAATTATAGGTTAGAATACCAAGGAACTTCAACCAGACCTATATAGTACTAAACTACACGTTATCCCCAAGTGAATGATGTTCCCAAAGAAAGGCTCATCTCTAATTTTTAAAATCCAGGAGGCTAGGGAATGTGAAGCTACATGTATCAAACTACACATACAAAACTACACTGCTACTATGGCACTTCACATATAAGTATATCAGTATAAGTATATAAAATGAAAAAAAAAAAACCAAAACTAGTATTTCTTTTGTTTACAGGGTTTGCACTTTCATTTGTTTCTCCAGTGGACTCCCAAGTCTACTGGAGTCTAATGTTTAAGTTTAATGATACAGCTAGTTTTCTGTTCTAGTATACACACATACTTTGAAAAGAATAAGCTTTGAGAGAGGCACTAGTAGTATGCAGTTTCAATGTTTAATGTTCATCCTCTAGTGGCAACAATGGCAAATTACTGTTTGGTTAGAAACTCTCTTCATGTGCAAAGTTCCTTTATGCATATTTATATTGCAATACCACTACAGTGTAAAAAAAACTTAAAGGAAGCCATAGAGTCCAACACATCCAAAAAACAGGCCTCTCTAATAATTAGTGACCTTAAGTATGGATTGCAGGTGCTGAGGCTGGACAAGATTAGGGACTACAGACACCAGATACTTATGAGAAGATAACCCCCAAGGCATCATGTTTTGTAAAATAAAAAGGCCTTTTTCTGCATGGTTGAATGTGAATCAGAGTTGCAACAGGTTCTTGAGCCTTGCTCTTGTCCTGACTTTCAAATGCAACACTGAACATGTTTGCAAGTTCAGAACAGCCTTCCCACTGAGGGTGCTCTTTTAGGGCAGTATTTTTCCTTTAGGAGCTAAGTTATGACCTTGACCTAGGGAACTGTTTTCAGTACGCTTGTCTCTGAACGGATATTACACAATCTACCTGCTGATGGTGACTAAGCATGATGTGGGGGGGAGAAGAACAAAAACACTACCAAGAACAGAGGGACGAGACAGAAATGTCTTCACGCTGGATTTATGAGCTCAGCCTTGTTCCCTCTGAAGCAATGGTAACACTCCTGTTGACAGAGCTGGGAGTGCTCTACCCAGCTGCAGTGCTTCTGTAGGAGGCCAGATTGAAGAGAAAAATGTTTAGCACACATATTTAACATATTTCAGATTTAAATAACAGAGAACTGGTAACTAAGTTACTTCTTTGCTGATCATAGCTGAACAATTTTAGAATAACTAGGAAAAGTAGAAAACTCTTAAATAAAAACAGATTATTTTTTTTCCTCTAAATCAAAACATAGTTACATTCCTGCTACGGACAAAACCTGTACTCCGATGTGTTTTGTTCTATAACACATAAAAGCACAAAAGTCTCCCTTAGCTCCACCTGTCATTGCAGTCTACAATGCCTATTAAAATAGCTCACTCCTCAACACTTCTGACTTATCAGAAAAAAAATTAACAAACATACTGTAGTTTTAACTAAGCCTAGCAGCACCTAGAAAAGTTGGACCAGTTGAAGCTATTGGGTAACATTTTCAAATGTTATTAAAAACTAGACCTAGGCACAGATCCTTGGACTCCACCTAGGATGTAGCCCCCCCCCCCCCCCCCCCGAAAACCTCAGATCTGCTGCTCACTCCTTGTACTGCTATGTAGGTGCCTAATGCCCTTATACAATGAAATTTTGTTTGATAGTGCAGTCAGTCCCAGTGGGCATGCAAACCCTGTAGAGCTTGACAGCAGTTCGTGGTTGCCAGTGCCCTGGGTCTGCCCATGCAAGAGATCTCAGAGTAATTTACATCAGTCCCACCCCTCCACCCTGAAATGGGACATGTGCGCAGGAGATGCATAGCAGACACCAGTCAGACACGAGGTATATCTATCTGCCTTTAGTTTCAGCAGCCCACAGGATAAAACTCCAGGAAGTGAGAGACTGCATTTCAGATCCCCTTCTCATCTGAGATAGGACCTTGAAACCAAGCATCCTAGGTCACAAGGTAGTAATCACCATCTCTAGACTTACTGTGGAGTCAGGGCTTTTAAGTGTTACCTGTCAAAGTTGTTCTACTTTGGCTAAGTATTTATTAAAAAAGAAGATTGAGCTTGCATCATAGGTCAGTGACTCATTGTCTTGCATCTGTGGTATTTTATTTCTTTGGGGTTTTGTGGCTTTTTTCTGTTTTAATTCATTTTTATTGAAGAAATGGAAAGAAGAAGGGGGGAAAACATTCTTCATTACTCCCAGGGAGTAAAAAAGAAAGAAAGAAAGAAGTCATATCTTTTCTGCTTCTTACTGTTGCTGCCATTTTGATCCCCTTCGTTGTCCTCCATTTCGTCCTTTTAGCCTTTCCTAGCTCTACATGTCTTCTTCTAACTGGCTTCTGCTTTCAGCTCTTCATGTCATTGCAGGTTTGTCCCCTGTAGTGACCCTCTTCTGCTGGCAGATACCATAAGCCTCCTAAAGCTTACATCTTACATCTTCTCCTAAAGAGGAGATGCCAGCAATGAAAGGGGAAAAGAAATATCTCATACCTCTAGATAGGAAAACAAAGGTTCTCTTCCTAGACATGGAATAATCCAGCTTTCTAATACGGAAAGGTAACGTGAATTCAGATATAGGAATTAAAGTATAGGCAGCACTGCTGACAAATTTACTGGGAGAGGAGTTGCACCAGAAAAAGCTGCCTAGGTAAAATGCCTTACAAGATGCCTAGGTAAAATGGATTTCAAGGTATACTTCCCAGCCAAGAGAGCACCAAGCAATTTATTGCATCATACAGCATGTACTTAAATCAAGTGGTGCTGCTTGAGAGTATTCATACAAAGGAGGTGGGTGCTTTAGCACTTGTTGCTCCTCTCTAAGAAAAAAAACACACAAAAAAACAAACCTGCACAAACCATAGCTCAACAACAGGAACAGGCTTTACAACCATGGGAGGGAAGCCATTATAATTAGACGGAAGGCTTACAATTGCCATCAAAAACTTCTAATTACAACACATCTGTTAATGTGGATATGTGTTATAATTGTAACTGTGCTAGACAGAAGAAAGAAGAGGCAGAACTGGGATGGTGGAGAAGGAAATGCTGTTTGGCATCCTGAATGCCTCTGAATAGCTGAGAAAAAGTCCACTGAGACTGTAGGACTGGAAAATATACTACAAAGGTTATGATGCAAACATAAAAATCAATAGTGTATCCTGACCTTGACTAGTATATTCAGTAGTGGGTGGGTTTTTTTGGCCGCAACTGGGTGATGATAAAAATTGATTAAACAAAACAAAACACAGAGCAAAACCCTTACATGAGACTGGCAAGATGAAAAGACTGTGATGACTACATTTGGAGAAGAGATAAATAAGGCAAGCAAAAACACAGTAGCAGACTCATGACACCTAAAAGGTCAATTGGCCATTCCAGTTTCTCAGAATGAAAAATCAGTGGAGCTAAAGGAAAATAAGACTTGAACTGATTATTTTAAAAGGTGTATTTTTTTGCATATACTTAATAAATCTGCAGAACATGTTTTCACTAGATAGATAACTTTGAGACTGTGAAAATTATCAAATCGGAGGGAGGAAAAAGTGCCATATATGAAAATGTAGAAAATTATATTAAAAAGAAGGTGGTGTTGGGGGGGTTGTTTATTTTTGTCATGTTGACCATGTCATGCTCAACCAGTCACTGATCGTAATAACAGCAAAAACAAAATTAAAATTAAAATCTTACTTTTATAGTTACACATATAAGCATTTCTACAACAGCTCGATCAATCAGATTTCATCAGAGAAAAGCTTTTGAGACATCTAATAATTCTTCTCTGTGTCTGTCTTAGTTTTTACAACTGACCCATCATCACCAAGCTGTGGATGACTAGCAGTTTTATTCTTTTCCATGTGACTTTGCCACAGAAGGCAAAATCGTGGTGATATATTAAATGCAGTCAAATTCCTATTCATAAAGAGAGGCACCCTGCTTTCATCTGTAACGAAGTGCCTTGACAGTCTAATCTTGGCTTTTTGCTTTGTTTCATTATACATTAATTATATTGATTTGGTTTTTTAATCCAGTAACGCTGTGTGATCTCTGTGTTTGATGGCAGCGATTATTTATACAGTAGGTCAGGCAAATATTCGTGTGACATTCAATCTTATCTCCAGTGTGATTTTGATATAATAACAGGTTGGATTAACCCCTTCATGTCTCTATTTGCAAAATGTGCTCTCCTTCAAGGAGCCTTAAAACTGCTGACAAGTAGAGTTAGCAGCTTCACTTTTCTCTAAAATGCTTGCTGAGGTGTATTTGCCCAAGAGTAGGTGTCACACAGGGTGACCTGCCTGAACGAGGGTGTTGTGTCTCACAGTTACTTTGTCTTCATGCTGTTCTCCTACCTCTTCCCCCAAAAAGCAAGCCCTGCCCCCCTCACACCGAAAGGTTCAGAAGTCCCAAGCAGAGGCCAGCACCTCTAAGCATCTTCGTTCCTCTGGACAGCGTGAACTTGCCTATACCTCACTGTGGATCCCCTGCAAAGAGTTTGAAATAGTAAATACATGTAGAATAAGGCTGCAGTGAGCACCAAAAGCTTTCACACTTGATAACTATCAGACACTAATTCAATGGTGGTGATGTTACAATAGGTCAGGCAACCGTGAATCCCAGCAGCAGCTTACCTGGTTTCAGTTATCCATGCAAGCCTCAAGCTCTCTAGAACTGACTCAAGTCCCAGACTCCTGTCTCTTGTCCTCTGGGGAAATACTAGAGGCTCTGAAACCTGAAAAAAAGTACTCTTGGTATTACTAGTGACAGTATTATAATAATTGATAGCAATGATATTTCTGAAATCAGAAATGCCCAGGACAAAAGGCAGGGACAGATTTCTTGACAAAACCAGCTGGGAAAACTGTTTTATTTTTGTAAGAACCAATGCAGAAGTGAATAACCTAAATGTGGAAAACAATTGTAAATGATCCAGAGAAATGTGCCCTCCTGTTTTAACAGCATATCATTTAGCTGTCAGTAACAGCCCTCTTGCTCTCTTGGTGAAATTTCAGGCTGCTGTCTTCTGCTCTGCCTGCAGCCCAGCCCCTGTTCCTGTAGTAGGCACAGTTCAGGCATGTTTGTCCCCCCAGTTTTGGCTTCCCACTTCACAGGATGGATAACCAGTGGACCTCTCAATGCACCTCTTGACTTACTGTGGTCTGGGTCTTATGACTTATTCCTATTTTTATTAGCATTTTTAAAAGGATAAAAAGATGAAAGAACAGCATTTTAGATTCTAGTACTTACAGCCAAAGATACTAATGGAGGAGAAAAGCCTCCATGAAGCCTCAGAAGAAAAGAGCAGGAATTTGAAACATCAGGGGCTCCTGCATTTTTGGGTTAGCAGTAAGCTCCTTTAAAAATCCAGCCTCTCTACTGTGAAAGAGAATATCCACTGTTGCATTTGATGATGTATAAACTAATATAAATGAATTCTTGTTGGCTGTTGTCCCAGAGACACTTTTCCCCTAAGTTGTGTAACTGGTTATGACTATGATGCCCCTGGTCTGGGGCTGGATCTCACTTTTTCTCCATCATTACTGTCTACTTTTCTCCCTACTGCATGTGGAAAGGCTTGTTAACTGGAAATTAGTTTGGGGAGGAAAGGGGAGTTTCATGTGCATCCTGGCATTTAACTCATGTGACAGACTAGACATTAAAGTAAGCAGTAGCTTTCTGTTATTGTCTCAAACTGTCCATTACATGAGATGCCATAATATGTATTTGAAATCCCTATTATATTTAAATTGCTTTTAGAGTAAATCTTTGGGGAATTTACCTTTTCCTTTATCAGCATAAGATAGCAACTACTTAAGAAATTAAACCTAAAGGTGGTGAAGGCTGGAGACTCATGTCATCAGTGCCTACAGCCCTCAGGGACTGCAGTAAAGGGCACATTACTTGGTTGGTGGTGCTCTTTTCTGTTACTGGGCCCGGGGAGACACAGTGGCTGAAGAATACAAAGAGATTTAAACAGCTGATGCTGGTTTAGGTGCCTGGAGCCAGTGCTAAAGGGTTCACTTACACTTTTCAAAGTCGCTGCTAAGCTATAGCTCACTCTGGTAGGCACCGAAAAGCATTCATTTCCGTGGCTGGTCCCAGGGAATACCCCTACCTGGGATTAGTAATGCTGACTACAGCAGAATGGGTGAAGCAGAAGCTTTTTAATGTCAAATCCCCACACAGGAACTCATGCTCTGCAGCATGCTTTCAGCTTTACCTCTTGTCAAAGTGTTTCTGGATTATTTCTCCAGCTAGTCAAACTCACACTTGTGCCATTACTGCACGGAGCAGCTGGCCCATGGTAGGATCACTAAAGGAGGACTTTAACCTGTCTTGCTGGAAGAGCTCAATAGTTCTTAGAAAATAATTATCTGTCTGGTCTATGCATACACAACATTGTGAACAAGGTGTTTTACTCAGTTCCCAAACACTTTGGGTGCCACCAAGGAAATAAACTACTTTTTCCTCTCTTTTTTTGAACCTGATAACCCATGATTTGATGCGGAAAGTCCACAGGCTTCCCTAGCTAGACTTGCCATGAGACAGCCTCTCACTTTTCTTCTCTTACTAGAGTTTCTGCAGTTTTAGTTTTAGGTATTTCTAAAATATTTTCCACATTCTAGCAAAATTAATTGCTGGGAAAAAAAATTAGCAAAAATCAGTCTGTAAAAGTAATACCAAATGGCATATATGTCGTTGCCATAAAGTGACAACAAACAATCAATAAATGCTTGAATCAAATTATTCATCAATAACCTAAGCACTGTCAATTACTTGGATAAAAAATTCCTAGTAATCCATAGAGCTGAAATAAAGCATTTTTGATAGGGGATAAATGACAGAGAAGGGACTAGGTTTTTTATATTTCTATCATAGCTGTTTCTCTTCATATGCTTGATGCCATATATGTGTGTGTGTGTGCATGCGTGTGTATCACACTAGTTTTGGATCTTAAACTTACAATTCAGAATTAGTTTCTTACCTGAAGAAAAATAATGAGGATATTCCACTGTTTTGGGGTTTTTTAAACATATCCAGAGAAGCAGTCCCAGTAAGAAATTATTCGGCAAGTCACTTGAATTTTTGGTGATCAGAGGATAAAGATCACTTGTACACAAACTTATATAAAACTTTATGTTCTATGAGTCACTCCATGTGGCTTTAAAAAAAAAAATTTAAATCCCAAACTTTATTTAACATGCAAAATGAGGTCATTGGCTAAGAATTATTGAGAAACCAATGGGAAAAGTCTTACAGAAAAGTAACCCTTGCCTAGGATTCATGTCGTGTCTTTTGACAAGTGGTTCAAATTAGGGAACAACAGTTGGAACACCTAAAAATTACCATCAAAAGTCTTCAGTAAACACAACTTTACATCATGGATGTTTTTAACCTCCTGACTCTTATCTGTTTGTGTTCTTTAAAGCAATGTCAGGGTCAGAGATGGAGATTGGTAGATGAGTTGTAGTATTACATCAAACAGAGCCTACATAAACATATACACTACTTTCACTTCATTGATGTCCCAGGGCCTATACAAAAATACTGCCTTGTTGATTGATACTGCGCTAAGTTATCATAACCTGTTCTAATGTATGTTCATTACATTTATATAAGTGACATATGAAGGGACTGATTTTTAAGGGTCTACCTTTTGTGCAGAAGAACATCTGCTCACAAAGTCTGCTTCAGCAGAGTTTTAGGTTTCGTCAGTTTGATTTTACAAAAGACAGCAAGGGAAAACAGGCTGGACCATCATTTAGAATTGACCTGCAATCATAAAGTAAACAAAACAAAACCACCTTCAAAATGTTTTATAATCTATGGGGTTTTTTTGTTTATCTTTTGTTTATCTTACTGGGTAAACTGAAAAATTCTGGCTTCTGAAAGGCTGCCAGTTGTTAGGAATTGCCTGGACAGTTCAGATACTGCCAGCTGCCCCACAGCAAGGAAAAATAAGCCAAAGATGTGAAAACATGATGGTGCTTTAGAAGAATGAGATTCTTCTGAAACTAATGGAAGTTTTGTGATGTAGGCCTGTATGTCAGACAAGGACTCTGTTCTGCATTAAGTATCTCTCTTTATTTAGTTACTTAAAAGTGATGGTGATGACTTTAAAAATCCTTTTAAAAAACATTTCATGTGTATCATTAAAAGCTATTTCCTCTCAGTTCATGTCCTTTTTGTTTAAAGACAGAAAACCTGCAAGCAGGACAGTGGCAGTCACTGTGGAGTACAGTCATTTTAGGGGCAAGTAGCTTACGTTAAGCAGTCAGTAGTAGAATGATCCTCAATTCTGTTCATACAAAGCTATCTAACACAGCAGAGAGACATACACAGATAAGTGAATGAATACATGCATACACATACACAAATGCATATGAGCTCTTTGGGTCTTTGTCATTTTGCAACTGGGTCTACTTTTCATTTGTATTTTTTTTTTATGTTTCTTCATGAAAGGGACTTTGTTTTGCATTGTTTTCTTTTTCTCTTTGAGGGAGAAAAGAAGACATATTTCTGTATATTCTTCACTTCATATTGAATGGTAAGACAATGGTGATTTTCCAAGATACACAAGAAAAAATTAGAAATGAAAGGGGGAAAAGAGCATTAGAGCTTGAAAAGTCTAATTGCGATGTAAAAATTGTCATGCCCTAGGTTTTCAGCCAAAATTTGCTCCTAGTCCTAGTCAGACATGACTAGGAGCCAAAATTTGCTCCTAGTCCACAGAATTATTTTAAAATCTGTAAAATTAGTTTTATTTAAAATGTCTAAAAATGCTACTGAGTTTTAAGGGCTGCCATCTTTTGTGTATCCAGATAGAGATCCCTAAAACAACCTCAATTAAAAAAAAAAAAATTAGATGAAGTAGTTAAGTGAAAATGTCTCAAGCTGTAAAAGTCTGTAACTAATAAGAGTACTTTTATGAACTGAATTATGAATATGCGGGTTTAAAAATGCACCACATTATAAATAAAACCTTTGGCATCAATACCAGAAAAAGAAGACTGAATAATAGAATGTTAAACAATGCTCTGCAGTTCTGCTTCAACTTTCTTTCATACAAATGATGTATTTACAAAAGAGGAGAACTAAATGCAAAAGAACCAACCAAACAAAAATCATACTACATTAGATGACTTGACAGTGGAATTTGCTATTTCAAGCTCAGTACATACTGCAAATACCAGGATAAAATAATCTGTTCAGCACAGTGAAGTTTGAATACTTTTGCTCTTATTGTAGTTACAACCATTGCATGCGAAGGAGAAAAAGAAATATTCCCCCCCCCCCCCCGCCCCCCCCCCGGTGATATATGAGGAGATGGAGAGGGTAATAGGACAGACAGAAAAGCAGATATCTCATTTATTTCTGGACTGTTTGACAAACACTTGTTTCCCCCAAGTGCATGTTTTGAGGACTGAGACTCCTCTCATCCCAGCAGCAGTAGCAAAACTGAGCCCAGACGCGGGAGATCCCTCCAGCTTCGGCTGCACAGCAGCCCCTCCCGCAGGTTAACGCAAGGACTCCTACGTGCATGTGTGCAATGGTTACAGGATCCTGATGGCTTTATTACCCTTGGGGCCTCCTCTTTGGTATGTCAGTGTCCTCCTAACCTGCAGTCACATGACGAAAATTAAACAAGGGTTTGTTGCAGTGGAAATACGAAGTCAGTCGCTCCAGTTTCAATGGGATTTCCCTCCTCCCCTCCCCTCTTTTTTTTAAACATTTACATTTTTATCAAATGTCAAGAACAGGAGACAGGAGACATTTGTGACAGGCAAAAGGGGAGGGGATACCCCCCACTCATCCACTCCCCTCTGCCCGTTTCCCCTCCACCCCAGCCACATTTTTCCTTGTTAACTGTGCTAGGGCAGAGAGGTGGGGGTGAGGGAATAAAAGCATTCCTGCATGTCTGGAGGAAAGAAAAAAGATAAAGGGGGAAAGTGAAAGGGGAGGGGAAGAGTGGTCAGGGACTTGAACCGCCAGTGAAATGATGCTTCTCCAGCCCTCCTGTTCAGATAATAGTTAACTCGGGGTTAAAGTTTAATAGCCAGGCAAAGCACTGTATAAATGGCCCGGGCGAGCTGAATGTATGTAAACTGCCTCCTGCTCCTCAGCCTGCCGAGCTACCCTCTCTGTGGTCCCTCCCCATCAGCGACATGAGTACCCTGCGGTCTCTGCTGCGCCGCTGCTGGCTGCCGTCCCTGCTGCTACCGGCGCTCCTGGGCCCCCGCCTCGCCGCCGGGGCGGCCCTGCAGCCCATGCACTGCGCCCCGTGCACCCAGGAGAAGCTCGCCCTCTGCCCGCCCGTCGCGCCAGGCTGCCCGGAGGTGGCCCGGCAGCCCGGCTGCGGCTGCTGCCAGATCTGCGCCCTCGGGCCGGGCCAGCCGTGCGGGGTCTACACGGCCCGCTGCCGCCAGGGGCTCCGCTGCCACGTCCCCGCGGGAGAGCCCCGGCCCCTCTCCGCCCTCATCCAGGGGCAAGGGACGTGCCTGCCCGCCAGCGAGGCCGGAGGGATGCGCACGGCGGAGCCGGCAGGTACCGCGCGATCGTGTCCCGGCTCCGCGCCGCTGGGATGGGGAGCTGCGCGCCGGGCGCTGAGGCAAGAGCCCCTCGTCGAGGGGAACGAGGGCTCGGCAGGCGGGATGCGCCCGGGGCCAGTGAAGGCGCTGCGGACGCTGGGCGTCAGGAGCTTGGAAAAACGAGCAAAGTTAGGCAGGCGTCTGAAAAAGGGGGAAGGCGGACTGCGTTTTCCAGGGAAACGTGCTCTGACCTGTGCGAGGTGAGACGCATCCTGGTGCGGCGCCAAGATAGATGATACGTTCGCAGCAGGCTGTTACGCCACAGGCAGCAAGCAGGAGAACCCTGAGGCGTAGTAATAGGACGATGCAGAATAATTAGAATAAGGCTTCTGGGAAGCTATAGACAGGTTTTTTTAGTAGCAAACAGTAACTAGAGTAGGACAAATGTTTTCTAGACTTTTGTTTATGTCCATCTCCGAAAGTCAAGATAGAGAATGAAAAGACCTAAACAGGCTTTGTGCCTGGCTTCATTTCAAGAATGAAACATACCTGAAGTAGTGCGGTGCTAGCCAAACTATATTGGAGCAAGAAGACCTATCAAGCATCTTATGCTATATGATTATCAGGAACTTCTTTATTATTAGTGTTATTTCATTATTTTACAATTTATTATTATTTTCACCATCATTACTGCTATGTTCATTCAGTGGTGATTAAGGTAATTCATTAGCATTACAAAAATAATCGTTGACTCAAAATAACAATGGCCATTGGTGGCAGTAAGCGGAGTTTCTCTTGTACTTGAGGGGGCGGGGAGGGGAGACAACAGTGACTAAACTGAGTGTTTAAGCCTCCTGCAGTTAAAAAGGTCTAGTATTTGATTTGATTTTATTCTTTCCTTGTCTTTCTTTCTTTCTTTCTTCCTTTCTTTTTCTTTCTTCTTTCTTTCTTTCCCTCCTCAATTTTCCACCTCCATTTTTTCTTAAACATTGTCAAAGGGAAAAAAAAAAAGTGTTTTTTAGTCCATTGGATGATTGTTTACAGCCTTGATCCAACAAGTTATTTAGACACGTCAAACTTTTATCCCATTATAAGTCCCTGCAGTTGCAAAGAGCTTCTGTTGTTTCCAGTGGGAGCATTCACATGCGTTGAGTTAGGCAGTGGCTTGCAGGCCATGATCAGGCAGATTGAAACAGTATCTGCCATTCCCTGGCTATTTGATCCACTGCAGGCCAGCATGACGTACTGCTGGCTCCTGTGAATTGCTATCCCTTCTTATATGTGAGGCAAGCCACGGAACAAAGTACAGGATGCCATGGGCTCAGGTCTGGACCAGCTCCTGTCCTGAATAAAAACTGAAACACATAATGCTGGCAAAAATCTAAATTCATAACAAGTTTAATTCCAGTCGTCATTCAGCAAAGTCTTTACAACCCACTGTGGTCAAAAAAGTTTCTTAATTTATAACAGACTGGCTGCAGCTTCATCTTTGGGTTTAGAGTGATTTGGAAGGATCATAAAATAATCAACTTGTTAGAGAACAGCTGATGCGTCCTCATATGAATTTATGACAAAAGTTTAAGTTGCTGTGCTGTACATGTAATTTACTAGTCCTGCAAGAGCTACTGTAATGGATCTGTCTTAGATATTAATTTTTTTTGTTGTTGTTGATTCTTCTTCTTTTTCTTTACCTTTTTAACTTGGAGAAATAAACGCAAAAGTTCACTGAAGATGTTCACCTTAATATCAATCCTTTCCAGACTCTATTGAACCTGAGGATATGCCTTTGGAAAGCACTGAAATGACACAGGATCAGCTGCTGAACTACCAGTTGATGTTTCCCATAGGCCAGGACAAATCCATCCCCTGGAATGCCATCACTGCATATGAAAACATGAAAGCAAAGAGAATAGCTGAACTCAAGAAATGGAAAGAGCAGGTGGGTTTTCTTTGCAAACCTTTCAGAGACCATTTCAGTAGATGCTATTGATTCAGAATACAAAATGAAAATATGCATGAAATTCTGGCAGCAACACTGGGATGTCAGTATTTTGAGTAGCCAGCAAACAGACTTTTGGAATGCCTTCATCAGGTGCTTGAGGAACAGGCAAAATGGCAGGAGCGATAAAAACAGGTGTGCATCACATATGTCCTATACAGACGCCATGCAGAGGCTGAATCTTTCTCTGCATTTAATATCAGATTATAACATGGGCCCTTAATTTCCAGGAGCCCATATTAAAATCTTAGATTCCTTTTGTGTTTTAGTTAAAAAATAAAAGGCATTTGTCTCTGGTCTAATGCTCAGTGAAATAAAAGGGAGTCCTTGTGTACAGTTATTGATGAAACACCAATGCAAACCAAAACGTGATCACACGTTCTGATCACAAGGAAACGCTATTACGTAGATGCATATTAAAAGACAGAAAGCTCAGCAATTAAAGTATGCTTTTACCTTCGACGCTGCAAAATCGCAGTGGGTAATGGGGGTGTGGGGCCTTTGCAAGCAGATCCGTGTTCCACTTGAGGGCACCAGAGAACCACAGTTAGACCAGTCCCAGGCAGCCAGCACACCCGCAGCACGGAGCTGAATTAGAACTGAACACCACAGAAGCCCAGTTTGGTAATAGTCACAGACAAAATGAAAAAAAAAAAAAGGCAAAAACCTACTAACCACCACCTCACCCTAGGAAGCCTCATTCCACATCCAGAACAGGACTTAATAATTGATTTAGTTTGAACTATTATACATAAGTACTGTTAGCTCCAGTTCTGATTTTTAGGCTTCTGCTTTTCTCACTCAGAGCCACAGATAAGCCCACTGACTTGAATAAGACCACTTATGTGAGGGGCTGACATGGGGAGATTTTCCAAAAGCAGAGGGTATGATTATTTTCACTCTAAAGTAAAAATATTTGTTCAGTCACTTCTCCTCCCCTTTCACTCATTTAAACACATTAGGTACTATTAATACACAGCAATTGTGACTTTGAAAAAGGGAGTGAGCAAATTGTGAAAAGTTAATATGGCAAACAGTTCTTCATGCCCAGTTCCAGGCACTTTGTGTGTGGGTCTCAGAGCTACAGGGTGCTCTCTATTCTGCTTTGGCGACAGCTCTGTGCTGTACAAAAGATAACAAACATTCAGATGTTTGTTCTTGCACCGTCTATATATGTCTTGCACCTATTCTCCATACATCAACAGAGCACAGGGCCATGGCAACCCAGAAAACGTGGCTAGTCTCACGTACACCAGCCTCCTAACGTGCACCTCCCCATAATAGGAGAGATTGTACCCTCTGAGCAGTAATGTGTTTACTTAGTACAGGTTAAATTTCCTTGTGTGGCAATTTAAGGACTTAAATCCTCATGTTTCTGAGGACAGAAAATACCTCAAAGAATAAAAACAAAGGCCTAAATGCACCACCAGAGTTTTCTGGCTGTGCTCCTACTGAAACAAGTAAAAACTACATGCAAAGCAGCCCGGTGCGGTGCAGATTTTATTACTAATAAGCATTTTCAGCTTTTTGCTAGCTTTAGACTGATCACTTTTTGTTTAGCTGGTTTATTTGTGATTTTGTCATGGTTTAACCCCGGCTGGCAACTAAGCACCACAAAGCTGCTCGCTCACTCCTGCCCAGTGGGAGTGCGGAGAGAATCAGAAGAGTAAAAGTGAGAAAACTTGTGGGTTGAGATAAAGACAGTTTAATAGGTAAAGCAAAAACTGTGCACACAAGCAAAGCACAAGAAGGAATTAATTCACTGCTTCCCATCGGCAGGCAGGTGTTCAGCCATCTCCAGGAAAGCAGGGCTCCATCACACGTAACGGTTACTTGGGAAGACAAACACCTTCACTCCGAACATCCCTCTCTTCCTTCTTCTTCCCCCAGCTTTTTATTGCTGAGTATGACGTCATATGGAATGGAATATCCCTTTGGTCAGTTGGGGTCAGCTGTCCCAGCTCTGTCCCCTCCCAACTTCTTGTGCACCCCCAGCCTACTCGCTGGTGGGGTGGGGTGAGAAGCAGAAAAGGCCTTGACTCTGTGTAAGCACTGCTCAGCAATAACGAAAACATCCCTGTGTTATCATCAACACTGTTTCCAGCACAAATCCAAACCATAGCCCCATACTAGCTACTATGAAGAAAATTAACTCTATCCCAGCCAAAACCAGCACAATGACTAATAAGTATTTTTCAGCTTTTTGCTAGCTTTATGCTGATCACTTTTTGTTTAGCTGGTTTCTTTGTGATTTTTGTAT
Source organism: Ciconia boyciana (assembly GCF_034638445.1). NCBI lineage: Eukaryota > Metazoa > Chordata > Aves > Ciconiiformes > Ciconiidae > Ciconia > Ciconia boyciana. The sequence continues at coordinate 107,646,267 of NC_132935.1, read as the reverse complement.
TGACAACCTTTCCATGGTATTCCTGCAGGGACCTTGTCAGAAGGAGCTCTACAGAGCCCTGTATAAATTGGCAAAGGCGCAGCAGAGAAGCGGAGGGGTGATTTACAAATTCTACTTGCCAAACTGCAACAAGAATGGATTTTACCACAGCAAACAGGTACGTGCCTTTTTCCCTCTCTGCTCACAGCAGCGCTGCGACTAGCCTGACGCAGCCAACCCTTTGATAGCCCTCTGCTCCCAAACTCACAAGTTTTGCAGCTGCTGGAAAAGCAGGTTGTGAAAACAGGGATACTTAGTAGTGGGAGCAGATGGTTTGTCCTTCTTCTCTTAAAAGTGAGCCACATGCTGTGGGCTGACAGCAATGGAAGCAGGAGTCTTTTCCATTCACAGAACAGGTGCATGCATGGCTTTCTCCAGTCTCCAACCCTGTCTGCTCCCAGGCCAAATCAAGCTCTATGTACCTGATTTGTTGGCATATTCCCAGTTGACATTAATTCATAATATCCACCCTACTGCCTGCAAAGCCCATTGAATATATAATAATCACTATGGAGAAAGGAGGCTCTCAGCTCCCAGGCAGTGAAAAACTCACACAGGCAGTGAAAAAACTCTCTGGAGCAAAATTAGCCTTCTGAAGGTAGAACAAAAATATTAATTTGTGCTGCCTATGGATTATGTTATATGGTCATTTCCATTATAGCCTCAAAAAAAGCCACTGCAAGTTACACTGAGAGTAATCTGCAAACCTAACTAAAGGTCCAAACCTCAAGCCACACCCTTGTAACCACAGGTCATGCACACAAATTTAGTAGGTCTGCATAAATCTGTGTCACCGAGACTCCTTGTTTTTTGGGCATGGCACCACTGTGTGACTCACAAACATTGTGACCTGGGATCTAATCAAGCACAAAGAGAAATCTGTTTAATCCCCTCCCCAGGAAAAAACCCACCCTATTTGCCTCCTTGCATGAAGAGCCAGACCATCCAGCCATTGCTCTCAACCTACCAGCTCTTATATTCTGCCTTCCTTTGGTTTCTCACACTGGAAGATATTGCTGTTTTATACTGCTGTTTACCAAGGAGTGGGCAAATCCTTTTTAATCTGAAGTTGCTGTTGTGGCAGCTGAGCTTGGGTCACGGCTGCCTAACCAAGTGTGGTGGTCAGAGGCTCGGTCAGAGGCTCTGTCAGAGCAGGGACTCCTGAATTCAAAAGAAGTCTGTGCACGGCAGGTCCCCACCTTCTGATTCAGTTCTGTCCAACACCTCTACTTGCAGTATGTCACAGGTAATCTTCTGCTTACAGTTACTTATTGTGCATTTTGTTTTGCTAATAATATTCTAGTGCGAAACTTCACTAGATGGAGAGTCTGCTGGATGCTGGTGTGTCTATCCAAAAAATGGAAGAAGAATTCCTGGATCTCCAGAAATGAAAGGAGACCCTGAATGCCAACAGAATCTCAACTCACAAGACTAAAACTAAACACATTAATTCACACCAAGTTTTCTGTGGGGCCTAATCTAGTCAGGAGACATGTCAGGAGCTGCTTCAGTAAGGTAGTTTTGTGCACCTGATTTTCAGCATATGAGTAACCCCATAAAGTAGGTTTTTTACTGCACTGGGATTACTCAGATGCTCAAGTGACAGATATGAGCAACTGCAAGATCAAGTCCTACAATCTTGTATATTTTGTTTGTATAATATTATAGATACCCTCATATGTAAAGCTGTTGGATTATTTATTTCACAGTACGTGTATTTTTGTCTCTGTTGTTACTAATTTATATCCTCAAACACTTCATAACTTTATATGTAAATACTTAATATTATTGCTCTTAAATGTATGCATCTTACGTTGGAGGAATGTTGCTACTTAAAACTTCAAATGTCATAACTTTATTGGGAAAAATGGCTTGTAAACTTGCATTTTTGTACCATGTATTTATAGACATAAAACTGAATTTAAAAAAATAGCTTTCAGTAGAGAACACGCTTAGAAACTTATTTAAAACCTGTCTTGTTTATGTATCATGTTGCTTTTCCACCTCTGTTTCAATGTCAAGCTGTTTCTTAAAAAAGAAAGTCTAAACCTTGATTATATACTGAAGCTCCTGATGGGACAGCATTTGTTTCTATTTTCCAAACACATGCACCGGATAAATGGCAAAACACAACAGGATATTCTGAGCCACCTTTGACAGGTGTAAGTTGTTCACATGTTGACATTGTCATGTTATTTAAGATGAGTGATTAAATAATGTCTTCTACACTGTCCCAGTCTCTTGCTTTCTGTATGTTCCCATTCAGCAGTCTGACCTCAGCAGGACAGCGCAGCGGCGGGTGGGAGTGTAGAGGAAAACACACCTCTTGCAAATCTGCCTCCTGAACTCCCTGCTCCATTTTCCTGCAATGAGTTTTCTTCCTTTGCTCTCCCCGCCCCATTCCCCTTTTCCTGTTCCCTCCAATCCTGGCTGTGCTCTGCAACCCTTTGCCTTGGGCAAAGCAGCAGCCTCCAAGGGAAGTTATTAAAAGGTTTTCTGGGTAGGAAAGCTGGATGCCTTTCTCTGCTCAAAAGCCCAAGGCAGCAATATTAGTGCCTTTAAAAGATAACGTCGAGACTAGAAAGAGCCATTTCCTGCACAGAAAGTCAGAGCTCATAAAAGGGAGGCTGGGGAAAAGCCCGGCCTTACTCTTTTTGCTGATAGCAGAGAAGAGAGTCCCCTTGGCTTGGGATGCGGTCCCCTTCCCTCCCCCACATGTACCTTCAACTTAGTGGTTGCAGGGAAAAAGAGAGAAAGCAAGTGACTGCCCTGCCAGCTTCAAGCTGGTTTTGTCCATGGAGAAACTGGTGTGGGAGTTAGCAAGTCCCAGAGGTGGAAATAGGCTGCACCAACCATGCCTGAGAAAACAGCCTGAGAGGAGAGTAATAACATTTTCTAAGAGCCTGGCAGGAGGGAAATGCAGCATAAAATCCTCCTGCCATTTGTTGGCACAAGCTTTGGGTTTTAAATGGGAGTGGGAAGCAGCTTGTAGAAAGTGCAAAGCCAAAGCGTGGAGATCTCTGCTCTCCGTACCATGGTTCTGTGGCATCACACGTTGTGCTTGCTGAATGTGTTGGCTGTATTTGCATGTCAGTGTTAGCTGATCTGACTGGGGTCTAATAAACTGCTCCATATTTAAAAGTATGCATATATTACTGAGCTTCCTTGTAAAGTGTTTTGAGATCTTCCCAAGGAAGTACTGCAAAAGCAGTTGATGGTATTGGTATTATAAATAATTAACGTCTAACCTCCCTGTAATGAGCTACAGTGAGACCTGGCTAAAACTGTGTTACAACATCGCATTCACTGTGTCAAAATGCTTGGCAATCGTTGTATAAAGTAATGAAGACTCAGCAAATTTGGGCAGAACCTTAGAGTCCTTTCATGGGTTCTACCCAGCACTGAACAACTGTCATGCGGCATTGCCAAGGGAAAATGGTGAAGAAAGGAGAAGAAATCATATACTCATAGCTACGGATGGTACAGGCTTAAGAGCACTCTCACCCCATTGACTTTGTGTAAAGGTTGATCTCTAAAGAGCAGAAATTGGTTCTTTTTGTTGGGATCATTATATATATAGGGGAAATGTTCATCATGTTAATAATTACTAATAGCACAGTCTATTTGCAGTATAGCAACACAGTGGACAGCTACTTCCAATGTTTTGCAGGGTGGCAGGTTCCCATCCTAGCTGCAAGAAATTGGAGTTTTTAACAGGGGCAGGGTTTTAGGGGAACTCTTTCTTTTAAATGCTAAGTACCAGGAGCAGAAGTTGCTTCGTACAGCATTCAAGCATGATAGGCCAATTTCTTAGAAGGGTTTAGCTCCTTGCCTCCCACTGAAAGCAACAGGGGATAGGTGCCTCCTTATCTGCAATCTGGCCTCTTGTGTCATCTTGCCAGGACTCACCAGGACAGACTTCTGCTGAGCTGCTCTGGGATGGGCTGTCTGACTTGGGCCAGACTCTTCTGTATACTGGGATTAGGACTAATGCAAGGAGGCAAAGAAGGCACATTTTATCTCCCCTATCACAGTGCTGCCAGGAGCTTTGACTACATTTAGCCCATAGATGCCATACGTTGTGATTTGTCCTGATTTTTATGATCAGCCTCAGTAACAGGGTGAAAAATCAAAGTTCTGTAGTTTTCCTTTGTTTTGGTTACTTTTTTCTGTTTGTGGGGTTGGTTTTTTTTGTTTGTTTTTGGGGTTTTTTTTGGGGGGGGGTGGGGGGGGTGTGTGGCATGTGTCAGCTGGCAATCCTGGCTTCAGTTTGTGCCTGCTGCAGTAGTCCCCACTGCGCTGGTGAGCCAAACCTGGTGGGAATGAGTGGGGAAACAGGGAAGGTGCTGCAGGATGCTCTTAGCAGCTCAGGTCACCTGGCATGCAGCTGGATGTGTAAAGGGGATGTACTGTTACTCGTTATTTCAGCTCCCTCCCTTCACACCCTCTTGCACTCCTCCTACCCCACCCCACCTAAAATAAATTAATTGGTGGGAAGGTCTTAGGTGAGCATCTATAATGTTTGGTTCACATTATCTGAGAACCCTACCTACCCAGTTTGTGGGTAGGTTCTTCCTGCCAAAACCCTGCCAGGTTTGCTGCAGCAGGGTTTGTTCCAGCCATGCCTCCTCCTGCCCCTGGCCTACTGCCAGCTGCAAAATGCTCATAGCACAGAAATGAGGTCACTGCCCTCTGCACTTTATTTTCTACCCTCCTTTTCCCCTAAAGCTGTCCAAGACAACCTACAGTCACCTGGTATTGAGCTCCATTCATACTGAGTCAGTTCAGCTCATCACTTTGGGGTACAGCAGAGACACATTCAGAGGTGAGGGGAGAGAAAGAAAATGGGGGTGGAGGGCAGCCAACACTAATACTGAAAGCTCATCAGTATCTCTGTCACTTCTCTACCACAAGAACACATGCTCTGCAAAGGCAAAACTTAGGCAGGGAACAGCTTTCTACAGACCCAGCCCAAAACATGATCAGATATTAAGCACATCAAGATTTAGCCTTTTTCTTTCCCAAAACAGTATGTTCCTTTGACCTTGTGCTTGCTAGTGAGAGTCCTAAACACATCACAAAATAAAAAAGCAAACAGAAAATATGTCACATATAGCTTGCTTTCTTCAAGGGGAAGAGAAGTGGGATGGAAAAGAATGGCACATGGCAGAGGCTTGTCACAGGATTTACTGCACTTCTGGAAAGCACTCAGCTCCCATAGCGTCAGACACTATGTGGAAGCCCCAACAAAATACTAAAACAGAGCAGTTTTTTTCTGTATGGGTTGGTCAGAACCAAAGATGTTTTTGTTTTACCAGCAGTCCAGCAGCACTGACTTTACAGAATTAGAAATGTTATTTTTCTACCCACATCACTGCCTTGCTATTGCAGAACAGCACCAATCTCTAATCCCTGCCCAACCCATAATAATAATAATAATAATAATGATAAAAAGTATCTGTAAAAAAAAGATGCAAGTGACTCATTCCAAGCTAGACTCTCAGCCCATGCTGCACATCAAATGGACAAGTCCTATCTCTTTCTTTAGACACCTTTGAAGTGGGTTTACTTTTCCTCGGCTATCACTTCACTGATAAACCACTAGCCTAAACAGCCTCCCCAGGCTGCACTGATGACAGGTCCTAGGCTTTCTATTTGCTGACACATTTTGTATTTATGGACCAATTATTATATGCACTTGTTGTACATTGCATAGAGAATCAGGCAGGGGATTCAGACCACACAGGGAAGTGGGGTATGAGCATCTTTACAAACACCTAATTGTGTTTAGCACATTTGCCTTCTTTTAAGACTTGGGTAGATGGTATATAGTGAGTAACAGTAGCAGAGTTGGGGCAAGTGGAGGGCTTCTCTTACTGACATGTCACCCTATATTACCAAGTCACATTTAGGTAAAGGCGGGAGGGGAGAAAGAAGGAGGGGATCTGCTGGGAGCACAGACGATTAGTTCTGTATTACCAGAAAGTACCAAAAACAACAGCAGTGGAGCAGGAGCCCAGACATACCAGCACTTGCACTCTGACTAATGAAAACAGCTCTGACGATAGCTCTGTCAACAAACACGGCCTTTATTTTATTTTCCCTCCTTTCCTCCTCCCTTGACCTACCTCCTCCCCCAGGGTGCAAAGTTCATCTGCAAGTAAGCTACTGCGAGGGCCCAGGGAGAGGGGCAACCTCCTGCAGGAGAGACATGGGAGCAAGGGTGCTCGTGGATGTTGAAGTAAGGTGAAATGAACAAATCTAAACTTAGCCTGTTCCAGATCTTGGCTGTTTCATTTTGCAAGTTTCTGATCACCTTTTCAGACTCCATGTTGGATTATCACCTCTTAGTGGCAGTGTGGGCAGCCCAGCAGAGACAAGGGCACGCAGGGGAAGGCAATGCTGTACGCATGCTTGGCTCCTTGCTGCTTCCTTAGGAACCACGTTTCCCAGCAAAGGACAGTGCCTGGCCAGCAGGCACAGCTATTCCAGCAGAGTCTCCCTGCTGCAGTTCTGCCATGCAGAACATGGCACAGGCAGTCTTCCTCCTGCTCTCAGTCTTCTCCAACTGCTGTTAAGCTAACAAAAAGCAGCCCATTTTTGCCTACACGGAGGTTGTTAATTGCATAATTATGCCAGTAGTGACATGTGATTTTTTTTCTCTCTCACTGACAGTGCTTTGTAGTTCAACGGGCTGATGTGTAGATGCTGAGGTTCCTTGGAAAAGCATCTTAGTGTGGGATGTTTCTGGAGACCTAGAACAAATGCTGGCTATATCATCATCTTCTTTGATATTTTCTTTTTGCCTGTGGCTTCTGTTTATTGCTGCTTTGGCAGCTGAGCCCTCACCATTTAGCCCCAGCAAGGGAACAGAAAAAGAGCAGCAACATGTCACTGGTAGCAGGATAGTAGCAGCTGTGGAAATGTATGGCAGGATCTGAGGGCTGAAGGTTGCATGTGACACCCCTGTGATAAAGCAATAATCAACTTTTCAAGCTCAGTTAGGTCTTTTTTACTGGGTGCAAGTTATGTGATATGTAGCAGATGTAGGAAACAAGTCTTCACCTTGAATATTCTCTGTGTGGCATAAGCAGGCAAAAATAGCCTCTGCTCTCCAGTTGCAGTGAGTGAGGGAAATGCACACTCAGCCTGGCTCTTGTAAGCAAGTCCCTTCACCACCCTCATTTTGGAAGGTCTTACCACACGTGGGTCTGGGAAGCAGTCCTTCTCAATGACATTTTCTTCAGCTTCACAGATTTTTCTGGAGGAAATCTCAGCTTCTCTCTGCAGCAATAACTTTGCTCCCTTTCTTTCCATCCCCGATCATGGAGAGAGCGGTGCGGTGAAATTAGCCATGACAGAGAAAGGCTCTTAAGGAATCTGGATAGGTCAGCAGAAGTGGAAAGCCAGGATACATACTGCAGCAGGACACACATTCTGCAAGGATAAACTGAGATTTGCAGCATTACCCTTTGCTTCTGCTAATATCTGGTCTCCAGTTTTGTTCAGCTGCAACTTTCAGCCTTGAAGTCATTTGCATTTTTTAATATATGTACAGGGCAAAAGCAAAAGCAAAGGTTTTTACAATGGGGTTTTCTCTAAGGGTGGTGTATATGCTTCTACAGCTGCAAAATCTAAACTGGAAGAAATAACACATAAAATGCAGTTTTAAAACCAAAACTCCTTCTGGTGAACAACAAATTTGCACTATTTGCCATTTTACCAGGAAATTTCCTTTGTAGCAGAAAAAGATGTAACATCTTTTCAATCAATGCATTGTATAATGTAGACAATCTCATGCGCTGGAACTCCGGACACCAAGCTACCATGTCCTGAAAGGTTCATAGGATCACAGGATGGTTGAGGCTAGAAGGGACTTCTGGAGGTCACCTGGCCCAAGCCCCTTGCTCAAGCAGGGCCACCTAGAGTCAGTTGCCCAGGATCATGTCCAGACAGCTTTTGAATATCTTCAAGGATGGAGACTCCAAAATCAAATGAAGGTTAAATACTTTCCAGTTGGAAGAAGATACCCAGATCCACTGGACATACCAAAACACTCCTCTTCTAATGGCCTTAAACAAAATGTATTTTGCATACTTGCAGATGAAGGCATTATTGATACTGACCACAAAAAGCTTGCCCCTGGAATACTCTGATACCGTTTTTGGATCTTATTTTTCGATCTCTCAGGAAAAAAGAGTGAGTGGGGGAAGAAAAAGGGGTCCTTTCTAACGTAGGAAGCAAGCATATTCTTCTGATAGAAATTAATAGATGTGAAGAGTTCCTAAAGGTGCAGCAGGACCACGTACAAAACAGATACCCATATAAACATTTAATTTTTGAATACTAATATGCTTTAGCATCCAGGAAAATTGCTCAGCACTTTTCATACTTTAACTATAATTCCTATTGCTAATACATAAAATCTCTGTGGAGCCATCCCTGCTTACAGAGTTTTAGAGAGTGACTAGAGATACCAAAAAATGATTTCCCAAAAAGTTTGTAAAACCATTACTTAAATTTAGGGCTCAGTTCAATAAAAAATTATGCTGTGTTAAGGTTTCTATGGAATTTAGTCATAAAAAGTTCAGACTGTACTAAAAACTAATTAATTCTGTGGTTTTGGTATTCATTGAAGCCTCCTTCCCGTGTGCACAAATAGCTAACATTATGCCCTGAAGGGCGTGCATGCCAAAAACGTGGAAAGGGATATTCTGAGCTCAAAAGACTATAGCACAGTAGGTCTATTAAAAAAGGGAATTTTCTCAAATAGTTTGAAAGATAATAGAGCTGCCTGCAGGCAGCTTTAACTTGCATTCTGGTCAATTATAGGGATTTATGCAACTATTTCTTACACTGGTTAAAAAAATGTTTACCACATCAATCTGGGCTACATATGGCATCCATGTAGCATCTAGAGATTAAATATGCTCAAAAAGAAATTAGCAACTTTTGCAGTACATACATACATTAAGCTTTTGTAGTGCCTTCCTGTGCAAGTATTTGATGTGTAAATAATGTTAGCAGTTACAAGGATTTTTCTGAGACTTCATCATGTCCACCCAGATCACCTGAGATTCTTGAAAGAGCTTCTTAAAAATAAGAAAAAAGCTAACAAGTGTTTACTTAAAAAAATAAACCACCTGAGCTGAAGGCAGTGAAGGCACCAAAACAGGAGGTATTTTTCTAATGCATTGGTTTCATTTCTGCCACCAAAACCAATGTCCTCCACTCACTGCAGCTCTTAGCAGGAAACATTTGTAACCTGTGCATGGAGGGACATCTTCCCCCGAACTGATACTGACCCATACATTTGCTTGGTGCTGCCCACATTCTGCTGCTTGGATGTAGCCCACAAGTATTTTTGTTTGAATTGCTGCCTGGCTCCCATAGCCATGAGAAAAATCTTTCAATGACAAGTAACTTGTCTATTGAACCCTTCTCTTCATACAAATAGGAATGTAAAGAAAAAAAAAAAAAAAAAACAAAAAAACAAAAAGGAAAAAGCCACCACTGATTCTCTTCATTTTAAAGGGTGAATTTTTTTTGGGGGGAAATAATGTTATTTTGCATTTCATACCAAGAATGCCAGCTGCGAGGAACATCAGATAGACAACAGGAAGTATCCAATACTAGTGCAAGCAACTGTGCTTGTAAAAAATATCTTAAAAGGCAACTTCTGAAAAAGGGGAAGCTTTAAATTACAGGTGAGATTTTTTTTTTTTTTTGGCTATTTTTAGACAGTGTCTTTAAGACATCTGTTGGAAGCAAAATAACCAAACTGACTTGCACAACCACGCAATTTTTTTTTTTCCCCTTATGGCTGTGTTTTCTGTGTTACATACCAATGACCATTAGTACCACTAAAGGAGCTGAATGCAGTTTCTTAAATAATTAATGTGACAGATTGCTTGCTTGAATCAGTTTGAGTTCCTTGAGATGTAGTATTTTTTTAAAAATAAAGTTGGTGCTCTGCACAGATTAGAGAATTTAGTATCACTTAAGGACCTTTACTAGCCAGCTTCTTCTGTATTTATTTAACAGTAGGGCAAAACATAAAAAGCTTAAAAACTTCTCAAAATACACCAATCCAAAATTGTGCCACAGGCTGTTAAAACATTTCTTGCATACTGGCAAAATGTGGCTTGCCAGGCAGCTATCCACCATTTTTGGTGAGAAGCTGCTTTTCTTTTTCAGAAGGCTCATGAGATAGCGATTAAAAAAAAAAAAGGCGAAATACTAACTCACTTTCATGAATCCAACCCTTATTTTCATATCTATGGTTACATGCCCAAATATTGGTGTATATATAACTTTCTTCCCTCTGTGAAATTATTTGAAAGGAACTGGTTTACAACTTTTTTTTAAAAAAAGCCCAGCATTTATTTTTTTTGCCAACAAATCTTTGCAGGCATTACATTTGCATTAGCAGTAAAAATATTGCAATAAATCTTCACCTCACAAAGCTTTCTGTAACCATCTGTCAGGAAATCTGTATTAGCCTGGAGTAAGCATCACTTCACGTATACGTTTTTTCTTATTCTAATAAAAAATTTCAGTTTTAATGATGGCATGAACTAATTTCATTAGATAGAAATTAGGAAGATGTGCAGAATGCACACAGGGCTGTTCAGCTAATACATTTCAGGGTAAGGCCTTAAACATCTGATTTATGGTGATCGGCTGTCTGGATCCTGGCAAGCTGCATATCCAAACCTTTCCATGTCAGAGTTTCAAGACATTTGCCATTGCCAGCAGGAACAAGGGTGGTTGCAATTCACGTGGCAGGAGAGGAATGGGCTCCTCAGCCCTGTGGTCTCCCCTCCGTCAGCACAACCCCTGGCCCCATCGGCTGGAAACCCACTGCCCTCAGTCTCCACAGAGTTCCCAACCCAACAGGAAATTACAGTGTTGATGGTTTCTTTTTTCTACAGTGATATCAAACATTTATAGTGACACATATAAGAATATATTATATACTTATATAAATATATAAAATATTTATATAAAATATATAAATAAATACATATACAAAATATGGCATTACTTTCCAGAGAGATGTTACATTTCACAGGCCACCTTTCCTTACCCAGATTTCATTGTCATACAGAATTTGTCACGAAGTTCAGTAAACAATCAGCCTCAAAAAACCCGTTACCAATGTCTTCCTTATGTGAAAGCATCACATACCAGAACAAAACCAAATCACTTATCTTCTGATTAAAAGGACATATAACATTGTGGCAGACAGTTGGTTTAAATATTTAAACCCAGTGGTTCTTATTCTATGCTTAGATACAGGCAAATCATTTCTACCAAAGTCAAAGCAAGCAACAATTGTGTGTAGCATAAATGAAGCGCAGGGGTCTTAACACCCGGGTCCACGATACCCCTGTCTTGTCAGCATTGTTTTAAACAGGAGTTCCTCATACAGAACATGTGCTTTGGTAGAGTGTACCAAGACAACACAGAACACATACAGCTTTTCCAAATAAATAAGCAAATAGAAAGGGTGGTACTGTAATGGCAATTTTTTGTCCATGAATATTCTGTATTAGTGTGAGCAGGAAATGAGGAAATGTAAGCCCTGTTGCACAAACTGAAGCAAAGGACAGACAGAAGAATGCTTTACCAAGAGCTTCAGTGCAACTGTTATCCTTTCCAGTGGCATTAATTCAGTGATGGGTACATCAGAATTACTAATAAAATAAAATAATTTAAAAAAAATTTTAAAAAGATTATCTTGGTATTTGTCAAATAACAAAACTTAATCTCTTCTGGAAACACTTCCTTCACTCCATAAATTCATTTCTGTTATCTAGGTCAGTGTGTATGCATATGGATCTATACATATTTGTAAACCATTCCAAACCCTTACTTTCTCTTTGCATACAGAAGTATACACTAGAATTATTGTGTAGTATTTGGTATTCACATGTTACATTTAAATAAAGTTTATTAAAAAACAATTATATTAAATACAGACTAACAGAATATTCATAATATATTTTACAGTAAAAATAGCCATGTATTTATTTTAGAAATATGTTTCTTTAAAAAGTTCTTTGAGATTTTTATAAAACTTTTTACCCGTGAAGCTAAGTTTCCCGTCAGACCTGTAAAAAAACCTTAACCTTTAAATCCTTGTGTTTTTTTTGTTTTGTTTTCTTTAATACTTTTACAAGCTTGCAATCTATAAATTCTTTAAAATAAAAAAACAGTATCTTTCGGGATCAAATTGGTCACAGGCCATTCTTTAAAAAGTCAGTGGAGATTCCCTGAATCCATTCTGAAGTGCCTTTTGTTTTTCTCTCTCTCTGGGTATCAATAGTGCAGGTTTACATGGGAATTCAGAGCTCCCTACACGTCCTATAGGAAGCCCAACGCGTGTTGGTGGCAGGGTGCAGCTGCAGCAGTGTCCACAGAGGCTGCAAGTCTCCATCCACCGCAGGAGGCAGAGCTCGTTACTCCACGCGCAACACAGTCCACAGTGTTTGTCCAGCCCCTCCAAGGTCTCTGCGAGGTCCAGCAGCCACACACAGATGCCAGAAGAGCTGGCACCCAGCCCTCATTTGCTTTCCAAGTTATAGCAGTGGACATCTCCTTTTCCCTTCCCATCATACCCGGGAAGCGGCTGTCCGTATTTATCCACGCACCAGCAGTAACCTCTCTTTCGGCCTTTGGATGGGCGACACTGAAACAGAATAAAAGACCCAGTTAGCATTATTTTCGTTTTCTCCACTCTTAGTGTTATATAGCAGGGATTCCTGCTCATTTGACAGCTGCACTTCCATATCCTGGCCATATCTGACAGAATCAAACAGAATATTTATTACCACTACAAAGTATTACAATAAAAGCTTACCTGCTCTGCCTGTCAACCCCTTTGGGTCTAATTACTCCACAATAAAACTGCTCTGAGAACTACCAGAAAACAGCCTTTTATATCAGGCAGCGCAGTTGCCCCTTTGAATACCAGGACTACTTATAACAGTACGGGCTGATGACCGGGACCCATCTTTGGAAAATAAAGTTAACAAATTCATTCTACGCTAAAGCACAGGTCTGGCAAAGACAGCCATTGCAGCAATAAACACCCTTGGCTTGCATCTGTTTGCTGAAGGAATTTCAATACTGTAGTTGCCATTTATTATCAGATACATAATCCTTCTGTAATGGAGTTATCACCTCAACAACTGCTAGGTGTACTAGAACTTTACATGTATATTTTCCTATAAATAAGGTTGCTTATACAGTACTCTATAACCTACATCAGCTTCAGCAGTTGCCTGGTGGAATTTGCCAGCAATGCTGACCAACCTGAAACTACCACTAGACAGGCAACGACACTGAACTTCTTTAGAAATAGTAATGCAGTAAAAATGCATTATAAGGTCTAGTATGTACTAAGTAAGTAATGCTCTCCCCAGGGAACCAAGAATGGTAAAAACTAGACTAAAGGAGATGACATGCTGCAAGTTGCAGTCAGTATGCAACCTCAGACACAGTTACATACTGTGAACCTCTAGGACCCTGCAAGGTTTTCACCCACTCGAAAGACGTGTCTCGAGGACACAGATTATCTCACTAGGTTTGCCATGGTCAACCTCATTGCCAAGACATAGCCTCCAATGTCAGCTCACGTTCTGAGATTTGATGATACAGAATTCGCTGCAAATGCTAACAGAGGTGGCTGTTTAGTCAGGACAGACTTACAAAGGAGGCGGTGACACAAATATACCTATCTTTTCAAAGACTGAGGTTTCATCTGTTGCATTACCAACATGAAGGAAGACAGGCTAGACTGAAGGCACTTATGGCCCTCAACACTGTAAAGGCTACCTTGAAGCAGAGCAAATGCTGCCTCTGTGATCACACTCACAGCAATTCAAGTATTTCGGAGGTTCAGGCTGGTACAAGTCAGGTAAACTTTGCCACTACCGCTCAACTGCTCGTTCTGCAGAGTCTATAGGCGCGTCCCCATCTCCCATGCGGGTATGGCAGTGGCTCACAAAGCCAAGTGTCTTTTCTATGTGCAGCTACGCAAGGAAACATCAAGCAAGTGTGTTGGGCTTCACGTGCTGCGCAAAGTGCCTGACCCTTTCCACATTTAGTTTAGGACCTCAGGTGAAGGGATGGTATTTCAGACTGAACTGTGAATACGGGTCACTCCTGGGACAGCCTGCACCAGCACATTGGCCCCTGAGCCAACTAATTTGTGGCAGCATGGAGTAGGGTAGACAGTCTTCACTACAAACTTGTGAAAGAGAGATGGGAGCAGATCACACATTAGACACAAATTTCTGAACAAGTTTCCATCTTGTTTATTTTATTTTAGAGTAAATGAAATAATGTTAATCACCGTAATTGCAAATTAATCTACCCTTGTGATATATTTTTGAGTAACAAGCCCAATGCAGAAATAATACAACTCCTCCTCTTCTCTGAATTTGCAGTCCTTCTGCATTAGCCCTATGCAAATGGACGGCAGCAGGATGACAACATCAAGCTTAAAGTACATATCGGCTTATTTTAAGAGAGGGTGAATAAGTGCAAACCTACTGAGGGAACAGCTCAATTAATAATTTGTTAAACTACATGGTTAGCTGCATTTGAGTTCTAGTTACCCATTCGGCTGGTTTTCTGTACTAAATCTTTAAACATAAGTTTTACAACTTATGTTTATTGTCTCAAAAGCCTGACTAGGGCTCGTGTGTATTCTCCAGGATTTCTGTGAATGGCTACTCAAAGTCCGCTGACGTCAATGGTAAATTTTCCTTCAATTTTGGTGGCAAGTAGACTGGACTCTAGCTTAAGTGGTATTAACATTTAGTGACTTAAATTCTTCATGCTCAAAACTGAGGAATTCATAAACAACAGCCTTTGCACAATTTAAATTTTACAGAAAAGGAAACTGAGGTAGCAGTTCTTGAGTTGTTTTTCCCAAGAGAGCAGGCACAGATAGGGCCCAAATTAGAGCACAGGGCTTCTGGCTGCCAGCCTGGTGCTCCGGCAATGAAACTACACTTCTGCTAATAATAGGAACACAGCCTCCCCTTTTAGAAGTACTATATGAAGTATGTTACACAACTCTCGCTGATTCATAGGCTTGCATCACTCTCAAAACAAATGATCAATTAAAGTTATCTCATGTTGTTGGAGGTTTTGATTGCTTTTTACAGTTGCATAATCAATTTTCGGAATTAACTACAACACGAAGTTAGTCTGCAGGAACACCTTCCCTACTACTATTTTTTTACTTCTTCTAGACAACCCATTTGGAAAACAAAACACTGAGATCATTCTACAGCTGAAATAATGCTCTGTGAGGAAACAATTTACCTTTTCCAATCTGCGATTTTGTACTACCTGCTCAGCCATGCTGTCAATAGTAAAGCATTTCTGATTCAGAAGTGATGCTTTTATCCTGAAGCAGCTAGCTTGCATTCCCTACAGAAGTAGCGGACAGTTCATCTGGAAAAAATATAAGTATCCGCTCTTTTGAATTTTGTACTCCACATACATTTCAAGGCTCTGCCCAGCTCTTCTGTATGACTTCAGAAGTCCAAAAAGCTGCAAAACTGCCCAAGCGGTGGAGCCAGTAATTACTTCTGATACAAACACCAGCTGCCAGCTTCCATGCCACCTGCCCCTCTCCCTTCCACAAAGAAGTGCCGCAGAGGCATTCGTGGGGCACAGCAAAGCATATGGTATCCCACTGAATTCCTGGTCAGCCCAGAGGTCTCCATGGAGCTACAACTGTGGTCTCCCAGAACAGACTGCAGACAGCATTGACATATACCTCAGGCCATTTTGGCTCCCGCCAAGCCCAGCTCTGTTTTCAGTGGAACGATGCCAGCTCACATTTAGGTGAGTATCTGATTCCAGTACACAAATATGGGGCAATTCGAGTAATTGCCCCATATAATAATTCTAATTTCATCAAAAACTTTTTTTCCATGCTTGAGGCAGAAACGTGCCTGTATCAACCTATTCCACATAAATATACCTATATACCACAGTTGAATAGTACAATCTTTAAATGTGTGATTTATTAAGACAAATAATTCTAAATTTTAATATGTCTGATTTTAAAAAAGTTTGTATATAACACAAGGTGTGAAATATTTTTCATGTTGTACCCTGACAGATAAATGTATGTTCTTAAAATTGTTTCACATATGCAAATTACTCCCTATGGTTGTTCCTGAAAAGTCACTTTCTAGATATCCACAAATGTCTTGAAAAATAACTGCTTTCAACTTGACTGGAAGAGCAGGTGACCAGGAAGGCAGAATATGCTAACATGTGAAGTGCCTCCTGAATGAGTTTTAATGGTCTCTAGGGTGATCATAATTTATCAGTACCATCAGTACCAATTTATTTGTACCATCACACACCTATTACATTATCACCCTAGGCAGTGATTTTGGCAGCTGTTTCGGGAATTAAAAATGCCTAGCTCACACTCATTTTTTGATGAATTTACTGTCTATTTCCTAACCTATTATTCTGAATTTTGTTGTCACAACAGAATAACTGAATTACAGATTGAATGCTGCTAATAATAGCAATGAAGGAAATTAATAAAATAGCCTAGCACTCTCTTAATGAGATTAGACACCTGCTCACGGTGCCTAAAATATCAGATCAGACCTACATGTTGATGCTCCAAAAAGAAAACCAAACACACACAATTGTCACATCGCCTTGCGGACAGTAAATTCACTCACTTCTCACACTCAAAAGTTTGAGAAGTCTCAGAAGAGTCACTCACTTCTCAAACTGATGCTTTTTTCTAGGAGTTAATTCTACATGGGCAACTCAAATACATTCTTTTTGGTTTGTATTTTGTTCGTGTGAGAAGCAGCCTCCCCCTATAAGCCCTACCTGTGAAGGCCTGTTCCCAGGGTTGATTGAGGTTCATTTACAGGAGAAGCACTCCAACTGCATTTCATGTAGAATATTTACTCACATGGGCTCCATTTGTTGGCATCTCCTACAAGATCCTGAGTTGTCTCAAACTACCATTGAAACTACTGGACCTGTGTAAATTGGCACGGCGCTTGACAAGTCTGGCCAGGTATGAAAGTGCCCCTTCATCCTCTATGTTTGCTGACTGGATGGGCTGTTGCACATAGCATAGGAACTTTTCCTAAAGCAGTCTGAAAGTCTCCAGGCAGCACGGACACTACACAGAGGGCAGAAGCATGTCTTTGCTCTGTACCAACACCTTATTCTCGTAAATCAACTTCTAGGAACAAAGACTAGGTAAGTGTATTATGTGTCTTTCCTATTTTTTTTTCTCTGTACTTCCTTTTTTTCTGCCTCAGCAGCACAACTATGACTGCACTTTAAAGTACAGTCATCCTTTAAAGTAAGGCACTTTAATACGTGCTTACTGTGGATCTGATTTACTACATACACATGCCAGAGACTGCGTGCAAACCACCACCTTTTTGCTGACGAAGCAAAAACCTCAGAGTCTAAAGACAGATGAAAGGAAGATCTACTGAACAAAGTAAATATCAATCTGTGGTCTTCTGTAATACCTAGAGAAGGAAAAGGGCTACAGTACGCTTGTGTGCCTTGAACACAGTTAAATGACGTGCTGTTCTAGATTAGCTAAGCAAATGCTTTTATGATGCAGGCACAAAATACAGTCCTAGCCTCACTCCACATAGCAGTCCAACATATTTTCTGAACAAACGCAGACTGAGATGTGAGCATTGCTCTCTGCTAGTTTACATGCAGTGGGACATGAATGACATGGGCTTCTCAAACCTCCAGACAACAAAAAGAAACTCTGCCCCTGCTTGTCAGTTGCCACCACCTGCTCAGTAAAAGCTGGGGGGCGTAGACAAGCTCAGCAGCATGCACCGAAGGTCAAACAGTGCAGTCAGTGCTGAGCTGATGGCAGAAGGGAAGGCTGGAAACCCCACCCCTATTGCAAACACCCCACCTGACACTGCCAGCTTAATGCAGAGCTCCAGGGAATACCCGAAAGGGAAAGACTGTTTCTAAGAAAGCTGGAAGCTAAAAAATGGAGAGATACCATTCCTAAAATAAGGTTGCCTGGTCAGAGGTTGGCCTCTCACTTCCAAGCAATGAACTGCATTAGCTAGTAACACAGAGTCAGTCGCTCCTTTGGTTACCAGAGATAGAGGCTGACTCGTGTAAACCCAAATGGGAGAGACGAGATGGTCCACAAACAAAAATCTTTCCTTACAGAGGGTCTGCCTTGAGGAAAATCTTAAAGGAACTTTTGAATTCAGGAAATTTTGGAATTATACCAAAAAACACATTTGGAGGCAGGTCACTAACTAAACACTGGAATTAGATGGGATGTGCACACTAAACAAAGAACCTGGCACATCTTGCACTTCCCCAAGTTCCTGAATTAGCTTCAAGGGCACCACTGAATGGAGAACGCTGCCATAGCTCAACCTGACACAACTAAAGCATAAATACCTGCAGTTTAGGTCTGCATTTGTCAAGAAAGGTCACAACCCCAGAACCAAAAAGGGCTGAGAAGCCATCCTTGCTGCAGAGTTACTACTAGATGTATCATTTTCACGATAACATGACCTGGATTTTGGAAGTGATCTGTGTAGCACATAAAGGACAGATAAGTCCTTTCTCAAGTTGCTTTTTGTAATATGATCCAGTGCAGTTCTTCTAGGAACTCTCAAGCAGCTATTTGCAATTCAAAGCATTGATCTATTGCAGTCATATGGTGACTGCAACATTTAGCTCTGTGGGTTATTACAGAGGCACTGCTTTTTTTAAACCAAAGGGCATTAGTATCTAGGACACCAGCCAACCCATGTGTGATTAGGTATGAAGTGTCTCAAATGAATCTGTTGTCATGACCAACAGAAAATAAAAACACTGTCCCCACTTGACAAGGTTCAGCACTATCAGATCAGGTCCTAAAACTGGAAATGAACTAGTTCCTCTGTAAAATGATACATAATGCACCTTGCTGGCAAGATCCTTCAGCAAAGATGCAGAAAAGGTGAAGTGCATTCATTGAAATGATCAAGACTCTGTACTTACTTGCTTTTTCTTGTAGAACCCCTTCTTGTCACAATTTGGAATATGAAAACCTCTGGGACTCAAGACATTCAGGATCTTTAGATGGTTTAAAGTGTCTTCCATTTCCCTGCGACAGGGACCCTGTTAATGAGCATGTTTTAGAAAACACAGATGAAACTTCATTCCCAAATGCTGTCTTTCACACAAGAGTTAATAAATCTTTAAAGGGCAAGGAAGCACAAACCCAAACAAATCCATTAAAACAAAGGGAAGGCTGGATATGTCAAAAGGCAGACCATTCACAGATAGAATTCTGACTTTCTGCTTCATTCAGGATAAACTGATTTCTAAACACTATGCTATTCTAAGGCACAGACTGGAATTTCCAGTTGAAATCACAGCCACATACACATAGGAGAAGGCTTACCCAGTATGTAAGTCAATTATATATAACGTAACTTAGGTTTGGAAAAGCTGGCCTTGCACCAAGTGGGAAAAGAAGGTAGGCAACTAGAAATACACCACTTGATAGATTTTCCTTAATGCCATTTGATTTTCGTGATTCTGCTGGATTTGAAAGCTTAACTGAAATGGATTTAATTGAAAACAAATAGGTTGGCATAATGTATATGTATACATAAAAATACTGCAACTTTGGACAACAATTCCCAATTTCAACTGGACCAAATGGATGCAGCCATGCAAAGGAATGGCTGCACACAACATGCTCATTAGATAACTATGTCACTTTTTGCCTCACTTTCTCCATCTGCAAAAGGCTAACAACAATGTAGTGAGGATTAGCTCTAGGACAATGAGCCAAAAAGAACTTCCAGAAGCACTTTTAAGAGCATGTCTCAAACGCCAACTAATTATTTCTCACTGCAGCCCTTCAGGGTAGGGAGTAAAGCGTTACAAGCCCCACTTTGCAGTCAGAAAACCAGGAGTGGAGGAGTTCACGTTTTGCCAGAAGCCAAGAAGGCAGTCAGTGTCAGCAGTGGGATCGGGATTCAAGAGTCGTAGCCTACAAACTCTGTGCTTAGCTACACTCCTGTCTGGCACATTACTGACTCGGTCCACCAGCCCACTTCTTCAGCAGAGACCCGAAAAAATTCCTTTGCATGGTTGCATGGGTTTAAAATCTTTAAGTTGCTGTATCAACAGAAAGACTCATTTGGTGCAATTTTTAATTAGTGAAGTAATGACATTTATACTTTCAAGTGGTAATATTAATAGTTTGCTCATGCAAAGTGCCTTTCATGTGAGTGTCTGAAAGCATACAGACTCCACAGTTCTACTGGAATTTAAAATTGATTTTTTTGGTTAGCAAAGACCTTCCTTGCTGCTTTCATATGTTTTCTTTCAGGTATCAATCTCACAAGCTCTAAACATGTGCTTTAAATTGCTGTTCTTACTGGCAGTTCCTTAAAAAAATGAAACCGCTCAGACATGCCTGACTGCAAATCACACACGTTCAAAGATTTGGTCCCGAGTTAGGCCTACAAAAAGATCAACAGCTTTTTTTTAATTATTATTTTGAAGCAGGCTTCCAAAGTCAGAGAGATCAATATCAAAAGCTAACATGCAGACACAGCTAGAAGAGCATTTGCTGACAAAAGCACCTGTCCCCAGTGGACTTATTTCTGGTTCTTACAGACACCAGCAGCCTTGGTAAGTCGTTGTACCTTTGCTTGTGGGGTCCAACTACCACGTAAGTGAAATGTTCATCCTAGTTAAGACCAGGACTCTATTTCATCAGAGCTACCAAAGTTAATTCTTTTACTGTACACAGTTTACTTCACGTTTTTGGGAGGAGGACATGCTGGAAGGCAGATACTGAAGTGTTTTTACTAGACGGCTGGACATCAGTGACAAACTAAACATGCAGCTTCGCCACCCTTGCTGTGTTAACTTGGAGGCCACGCTCTCTTCAGACACAATTTCCACCTCATACAGGTTTCAAAACCTTCTTTTACAGATGGGAAGCCATGTCTGGTTTCACCATGACCGTTTTGATGAAACGCCGAAGTATATCCAGACATATTTTTTAGGTCATCTGGCACAGGCACTGGATTATTAGCCAGGATGTCCAGGAAGAGGAATTACTCTCCCCTCAGATTCACCACACTCCGGCTGCCCTGCAAATCCACTGGGCACAATCAGTAGGAAGCAATGGCAGCTCATGTGCCCGTGAGCCTTTGCATTTAAACACTAGCACCAAACGACAACTGCAAGTGGAGGCAGTGTTCAGCAAGTCATACAAACAATGACTGATCAGTCAAGATCCTAATCCTCAACCCAGCCTAAGTTTATCTCCTCTCCCTTGATTTGCGCCGTGGAGTGTGAACACAGTGCCACCACACTGAATGCGAAACACCTTTTTTCCATTATTGCAACCCAATAATGCTGTTTGCAACCAATTTTAATGATGACACTATTAAACCTGTCCCAAGTCCACTCACACAAATGTGTGATAATTACAGGGGGGAACAAGAACTTTTGATCTTTAAGAAATTACTTAGTGAAAAATCATACTTGTATCAATGTAAACATCATTGCATTAGGCCTTCGTGTTTTCTGAATGTGATCTGCTTGGTCTGCTGATTGTCTGCATTTGCAGATCCAATAGTTTTACCGGTTAAACAGCCAGGATGGCCTAAATGGCTACAACAATTACCACCATTTAGTTATTTTGTTTATTTATTTATCTTGTCGTATGCACAACATGCATATACATACACACACATGCACACACTCACATGCTGGGAAATGCCTTTCCATTTACAAAAGTACTTACGTATTCAGTCTCTTGTTTGGATTCAGAAGAGAAATTCAGTGTATCCGTACTCTGCGAATCATATTCCACTTTATAGCGCTGCGTATTTTTGGCTTGCACTTTCCTGATGATATCTATTTTGATGTGCGGTGGATGCGATTTGGAATCTGGCACCCTGTGAGAGTTTGGCATGGCCTGATTTTCTATGCTGCTGGTACTCCGGTCGTCTTCTTCTGAATCACTGAAATTTCCTTCCAGAACAACAAATGCAGTGAAGAAACAATGTTAATCAACTGCCAGCTGTGTCTGGAAGGGCAACAAGCCACTAGATTAGTCTACGTGCTTAACTTTCCTTTAGAAAATAGGGATATGTCAGAAGATGAACAACTTAGCATTCCGCACGCATCAGCACCTTTGTTGCCAAGCGATGACTTTTGTAACTGAAGCATCCCCTTGCTCCCGGAAGCCTCGCAAGGTACCCCACTGCACCGCCTGTGCTGGCTGCCCAGCATCTGAAAACCAGCTACCTCCACCTCGCTGCAAGCCACCACTGCCCCGGTTTCTCGCCCCTCGGCGTCCGCTGCAGTTTAGCCCGCCAGCAGGAGGGGGCAGGTCTGCGCCGCCGGCGGAGCCACCGCCGCTGGAGCGGGAGCCCGCACCAGCCCCGCCAGCGCCGGGGGCGCGAGGCCTTCCCCTTCGCGACTGCTGACCCGCGGCTGATTTAATCAACTTCAGTTAAACGCGGCTGGCTTAGGTAACTTATGGGCTGTAGTGTGATTCTTTGTCTTCCCCAGGAAGGTAATTTTTTTTAAAAAAGAGGCGTTCATACAATAAATTCTACCACGTTGAGTTTCCTGGTTCTAGTTAGCTATTTTTAACAGTTTCTCTTTCTTAATTTTATTCAACACACAGAACAAGAAAGGAAAAAAAAAAACCAGCACTTTTTCATTCTTCTGCTATTAAAATCAGAAACAGTTCTAGGTGTACAAAATACATTTTAAAGGTAATGGACAGAAAAAAGCTATTCATTCCGTAATGGTGTCAAAGGACAAACATCTGC
The DNA here is from genome assembly GCF_034638445.1 of Ciconia boyciana. NCBI lineage: Eukaryota > Metazoa > Chordata > Aves > Ciconiiformes > Ciconiidae > Ciconia > Ciconia boyciana. The sequence continues at coordinate 107,623,354 of NC_132935.1, read as the reverse complement.
TTTCATTATCAGCTTCAAAAATATTTTGTCTTTAAACTACCATCCACAAAAATACAGGAGAAGCGCATTCTTCCAAAATACTGCATAAGCCCTGTGTTCCTGTACCTTCTGAGGTATTTGTCTACGCTGCATTTCTCTCTCTTCGGAGACTCCTGCAGTGTTACTGTAACTAGCTGCATTTCCTCCAGGGAATTTTTCAAGTTTGGATATTCCTATCAGCTAAGTAGCTAAGTCCCACTAGTTGCTGCCTTGGCTGCTGGCCACTTTTTTTTTTTTTCTTTTAAAGAAATCATATTGGGAGTGCACAATGATAACTGATGTACAAGGAACATCCTGGAAATCTGTATTGCAATTGTACTTGATGGCTCACTGAAAAACCACAAAAGCCAAGAAATTCAGTGCTAAACCTGAAAGCCCATGTTAACGTAGCCCATTGACTCTAAATATTTCAACACAGGCAGTACAGTGGCACTGCCAACACACAGGAACAGGGGAGGAACACAAGGAGGAGGGATCTGGGTTAACATCTCGGTACCAGTGGTTTTAGTGTAGCCACTGCTGGCAATGGACATAATTGACCAGGAAAATCCAACTCCCAGTGCAAATGGATTAAGGAAGTTTAAGTCTTAAGTCTAAATTTCCTGGCTTTTGTGGGTTTAACTCAGACTCTCAGTGGTATTTGAGCATATTTTTGGTGGTTTAATGTCCTGTTTTTAAACAGTGGTATTTTTTTTTCTCCACATTCTCAATGAAGTTTGCAAGAAATGACACAATAAAATGTTATTAACCCAAATCTCCTAAATATAAATACTATGCCTACTAAGTTTTCTGCAATCAGTCCAGTTCATTAGTTTGCCTCCTTTACCAAAAATAAGTAGAAAATATTCTTAATGTGCATTAAATAATTACCAGACTGGTCATTTCAGTTTAGATAGGACATCACTTTTCAATAGCACTTCTTACACTTCAATTTGGAATGGTCATAATGCCACATTTTAAACTGTAAAGCGTATTTGATTAACTCACAAAACTTGGTGCCATGTTAGCTTTACACCCTAGTAACAGAAACAAAACTATGAGAGTTACTTGCTCTCTTTTAAAAAACAGATTAGAAGGGTTGCACATGCACACTACTACTAAATATTTTAGTGCCCCAAAAAAATGAACTGGAAAGTAAGTCAGTGGCCTAGTACAGTTGGTGTTAAGAAGCTACTGTAATATACACTACCTCATACCGATTTCTAGCAATTTCTGTAAACTAGGAATGACCAACAGTATAGCACGTGATGCAGGACCCAGCTGTGTGTAAGGGAGATGATGCGATTCTGCTCGGGGACAGTATGTACCAGGGAATGTTGGATTTAGAGCTGAAAGTGGAGCGGTCCCCATAAGGAGGCAGGCACTATGTGTCACACAGGTTCAGTGTACTTCTTCCTTCTTGCACCCCAGGTTTGCAACCTTCACTCCTTGAATGTGAACTGTAAGGGTCCTACTTTGCACTTTTTAAGGAATCAAAGCTCCTACTGATTTCAAAATTGGAGTTCTCCCTCAGCCAAGAATGCAGAAACAGGAACTCGGCATTTTGACTAGGCTGAAAACAGACAGATTTTCAGCAAAGTGCAGCTCTGTCTTCCCCTTTCTCCTTCTCTAACAGTCACTGTTAAAAGCACTACCCCTCCATCAAACAGCACCAACTCTCAAGTATGGAGGAGACGCCCCTAGTTTCCAATTCATGTGAAGGATGAATATGCAGAGCCAAGTTCAAGCTGCTCCATGTTCCATTGAGATTTAAAACTTCAGTGAGTACCTCTGAACTCTCCCTCATTCAAATTGTCACAGCTTGGGAGCAGCACATAAATAATTATAAGGCATCTCCTACTCCCATAGCATCCAGTTAACTGGAGCACTGGTGCCACTTCCTCAGCTAAGGAGAGGCCAGCCAAGGAGTCCCTGCAACCTAGCAGAAAAACTCCTGGCTTTTTAAAAATGCAGTGGAAAGCCTTTTGACACACTTTTCTATTAAATAAATGTTAAAATACTTGCTGTTGGTTAGCAAACAGTTTAATGAAATGTTTGCACAGAGGGACTGTGCGTTCTTGATCTGAATCCCAAGTTTTCCTGTCTTAAGTTTCCAAATGTGCATGCTAACAGAACTTTTTCCAACTGTCCCTTCCTCTTCAAACAAAACAAAACCCGCTCTGTGAACGTCTCATTTACAAGACATGTAAGAGGTACGGGAAGGCTTCGTTTGACCAAAGATTTATTTGCAGTGCAGGCAAAAAACCAACGTCCTCTTAAATACTGCTGTGCAAACGCTTTGTTCTGAATAACCACCTTCCCGGGCCAGGGAAGTACTTCACTCCTTCCCCCGCCTCCCCCCCAGCACTCTCCTGACTTAGCCACGCTGCAGTGCAGGAGTTAGCCCACGCTCTCCAGTTTTCTCGCACCCTCTTTCCAGGAAGACTGGGGACAAATCGCGAGGATTTCACCCTCTCTCCATCCAGGCTCTACAGCCTGGCAGCCCTACGCACCCGCAATATGCATTGCAATATGCAATCCCTCCCCACCCCCCACCCCGATTTTTTAAAAAAAGAGCAACTCTGCCTCGTTTGCGAGCACCTACGTAGAGCATCGGTGTTGAAAACAGATATATACATAAATAAGATGTAAGAGGTAAATCTTTCTTTCCTTCGGCAAAAGCACCCCTCCTTCAAAACGATCACAGCCTCGGCTACGTGGCTGCCCGAGGAGCCCTCCAAGGACCGGCAGCCAGCAGGCAGCGCCGGGGAGCGAGCAAGGGGCCTTTCCGAGGAACAGGTCTGCCCGTGCCTCCCCCCCTCCTGCTGCGTGCAATTTACTTTTTAACTTCAAAAACAAAAACAACAACCACCAAAAAAAGCGAGCAAGTAATCAGCGAACAAGGAAAGAGGCGCGCGTGCATGCGATCTCTTTACGCTTCTTCGCCCCCCGCCCCGAGGCGCAGCCCCCTTACCTGCAGCGTGCGGTCCCGGCAAAAGGAAGGCCCGCAGCTTGCCGCCCGCCGTGGCGTTGGTGCAGAGCCCGCGGCCCTCCAGCAGCGCTTGCAGCGGCCGCGCCTCTTCCCGCCGCGGCTGGCAGCTGAGGCCGGCGCCGCAGCGCTCGGTGTAGATGCCGCAGGGCTGCCCCGGGCGCAGGGCGCAGGTGAGGCAGCAGCCGCAGCCCGGCTCCCGCACCCGCTCGGCGCAGTCGGGTTGCAAGGGCTTGCACTGCTGCAGCGCCCGCGCGTCGCAGGGCTCGCAGCGGACCACCGGCCCCGCCAGCGCCGCCGCCGCCCGCCGGACCAGCAGCGCCAGCGCCGCCGCCGCCACTGCCCACAGCACGCCGGGCCGCGGCACCATGGCAACCGGCGGAGGGGGGCCGTCGGGAGGCGCCCCCGCGCACCCCCGGCCGGGGAGCGGGACGGGCAGAGCCCCCCACGGGCACGCACACGCCGCCGCTCGCCCGCAGGAGCGCGGCAGCCGCGGGCGGAGGGGAGCGGAGCGGAGCAGCACGCACAGCCCGCGCCGCCTCTAAGGGGGCTGCGGGGAGAGGAGCCACCAGCCGCTCGTACCCCGACCTGCGCCGGGAGAGAGCAGAGCTGCGCTGCCGGCACAGGCACGCCGACCCTCTCTTCAGCCGTCTGCCCTTAATCACATAAAGGTAGTAAGAGCTCGCTAGCAACAAAGGCAACTTTTTCCTTCCCCCCCCCCTCCTCCCTGCACAGCGCCTCAATCACTTGGCTTGACACTAACTTCTTTTTTTTTGCCACACACACAACACTCAGGGAAAAAAAAATAAAACGCCTTGTAAAAGTAAAAAAAAAATAAAATAAAAAGCCAAGCCTAGACGGTCTGAAGAAAACTTGGCCCCAAAACGCTTCAGAAAAGAAAGAAGGAGAAAGAGCGGAGGTGAGGGGGAAATAGAGGGGGGGGGGGGGGGAGAATAAGAAAGCAAGGTTCCCTTCTTTTTATTCTCTTTGCCGCCTGCTACTCGCCTGCACTCCCCACCACCCCGCGCCCATCTGTCCCCTTATGCCGCCCGGCCCGCCCTATATAGCGCCTCGGCCGCCGGCCCGCCCCGCGCTATGAATAACGAGCGGCGCGGGGCGGAGGGGAGCGCCGGCCCTCGCCAAATCCAGGTTTCGGTCACGGCGGGCTAGGAGGGCGGTGCGGGGGGTGGGGGTCGCCGCGGTGCCGGGGGTTTATGGGCACTTCTTAGAAATCAGCTGTAAGGGGTACTGCCGTGGGGAGAGAGGCACGTCGTATGCCTTTTGTTTCAAGAAAAAGTGCTCTCTGTGTGTATGTGTGTCCGTATGTGTTTGTCCCCGTGTCCGTGTGTATTTCCTTGGCACCGGGAGAGGAGACGCGAGCAAAGCTCGCGCAAGAGTACCCTTTTTTGGACTCCTGTGTACAATCCTGTCTACTTTGGGGCTGACTGAGAGTCCTGGCCATCGAAGAGGCGTGCCTTTGCTCTCACACGCACACGCACGCACGCAGGTCCAGGGCATACCTTGAGCCCGGCTCACATGACAGCTGCGTTTCCTAGGAAGATGGGGGAAACGTACATGCGCGCGCGCACACGCGCACACACACACACACACACACACACACACACACACACACTCTCACTCGCTCACTTCGCACAGATGTTTCTCTCTGGCCCTGGACTCGGTCCATGCGGTGCCCCAGCCTCGGGGATGTTCCTGTCCTAACTATATTTTTAAAATATTTTCTGAACTCTTAAAACTTTTCCCTCCATCCATAAGTAAACGGTTTCAATTGCAACATCCTCACAAATCTAGAAAAAAACCCAAAACCCAAAAAAACCCCAACAGCGAAACCCTACATCCGTTTGCACAATGCATGTGTTTGTGTTCTGTTTGCAGCCACTGTAAATTCCTCCCCTGTTCTGCTTGGCTTATTTCGCTCTCCCTGTTAACTTGGCTTAATGTTGATGGAGAAAATCTGAATTGGCAATGCCAGAATTTGTGACCATCCTTTCTGAAGCTCTCCGGCGAGCTGATGCAGAAGGGGATGGTGAGGTGTATATGTAGACATATATATGGTATTTCAGCCATACGATCCTGCTCCTCATGCAAAATAAAACCAATAATGCTTGCAGATACTGGCTTATACAAATATATTGTGCCGTGGGAATGATAAGCGCCAGACTACTGCTCTGTTTTCAACCCCTTCATCATTTAACAATGAAGCTCACCTTCCAGTAATTCATCAGCTGTCATGTGTCTAAATTCAAGTGGAAGAGTGGAGTATATCTGTTATTGCTCAAGGTACTGGCCATGATACTGCTAATCTCGAAAACTGCACTTTTTACAAATCAGATCTTTTTAGATAATTAGAACCAACTATTCAGTTTGTTTTCTCTGTTCCTTATTCAGTAATGATACCTTTCAGATACCATCTTCAAAGGGGCACCGTACATAACAGGACAAAAAAAATCTGATTTTATGTGTGAAGAATATGGTATAATAGTAGATAGACACTTTTCCTCGGGAAATTAAATTAAAGATGTGTTGGAAGAGAGATCAGCCTTGCTTAATGCCCCAATAGGTGACTGCATGAAGGCTTTTCCGCCTTCCTTTGTCCTCTTGTTCATTTTGTTAATTGACCAAAAGAGGTCGCAGGTTGTCCAGGATTGAATTAGAGACTAAATAAATCTGTGCGAGCCCATCTACAAAGGGGGAATTGATCAAGTACAATATACTGCATGTTTGGTTTCAGGGTTGGGTGGGGTTGGTTTTTTTTTTTTTCGAGACTATTGCAGGAAAGCTTGCTGTTAACTTTTTTATTTTACTTTGGTTTAAATAACTGTTTATAGGTAAATGAAGTCTGAAAATCTTTGGGATTGTCTGGCAGCGTGTTATCGGGAGAACTCAGATTAGGTCTAGCAGAAAGAGGAGGCCTTCTTCCTTTCTGCTTTGTCAGTAACACAGTAGGGTAGCACTGTACACTCTATGTATACAGGCATCTTATCAGTAGGGGTGAGCTTTTATAGCATGCCACTTTCAAAACTGAAACAATAATGCAGGGGAAATGCTGAGAGACGATAAGTAAAATGGGGCAAAGGGAATTAGGGGACGGAAGGAATGAGAGAGAGCAACCCTTTTCCTTCACCACAGTCGTACACCTCTTACTTACATACTAACACCAGTGTAACTTGTATTTTAAACTCTAGCATGAATGTTTTTATCAAGCTGAAATTTGATTCCCAGAAAGACATTTTTTTTCTTTCTCTTCTTTCTTTTGTAACATTCCACAAACTTTGTGGTGCACCATTTTGAAGTCCTGTTAATACAAGGAGATATTTGCAATGTCACCAAATAAAAGTGGTCCGCTTTTCTTTCTTTTTAAATACACATTTGGTGAACTTAGTATATATTTTTAAATAGCATAAACCAAGGTTAATGCAACATCAAGGTACTTTGAACAAAAAGCACTCCAAATGGAAAATTAACACTGCCAAAGATGTGGCTGAATCAGCTTTGCAGTAAGTGAGTAGAAAGCCAGTGATGTGTCAAAGATCAGGTCGGCCTAACAGCTTTTGCTAAACAATTAGCTGTTTGCACTGTCTTAATCAATGGGCACTGCATTACAATGCGTTTATATGAATGACAGAATTTGGTTCAAAGCCCTGCCTGGCAATCAGAAGATGGATACCAATGTATCTGGAAAGCCAGATAAGAAATTTATAAAGAAAAAAACCAAAAAACCCCAACAGACACCTTTAGCTAACAGCTGAATTACACTTACAGACCGAACCTTAGTAATATCGATGGAACTCTTCTATGTGGACAAGGCCAAGGGCTAAATATGCAAATTAGCAATGTTTATAAAACTGTACCAGATCTGAACTTCCACATTTACATTTACTGTTTATTCTAGAGGCTTTGCAAATTTTTTCCTGTTTATTCAGTTTTACTGGGAGAAGAGGGAGAGACAAAAGTCATGTAGGGTTATACTGAACCTCTACATTCAGTTCTAGACGATGGAGAGCAAAAGAGGAACAACTGAAAGGCTCTGTGCTTCAGAGAATCTCGTGTCCTCCTCCCATTGCTCTAGATAATGAAACTGTAATTTATGGAAGCACAAAAAGGATGCCCTTTATTTCCCCTTCCACTTTATCCTCTCACCTCCTTCACACTCAGCTCTCTCTCTTTTCTCTGATGCACTAGCTGAACTCATACCTTTTGTGTACTTGTTTCTTGGTGGCTGTGTTTGCTACAGGGACAAGACATGGGAACTAGAGTTGTGGCTGAAGTAGCTCTACTTTCCACTGCATGGTCCCATTACATTTTGGAGCAATCCAGACTTTTTAGTGTAGTCCCACTGTACTGCATATGGTTACACTACCCAAAATTTAACTCTCAAGAATGTGAGCTTTCCTATATAATGCCATTTTAAAACTCGTGTAATTTTGCAACTCTTTTTCAGACCAAAAGAAAATCTTCACAGAAATCTAGAGATATATAGCTTATCTTGGGTTGAGGGCTAAATCCACATTTGCAAAGCGTCCTTTAATTTGGGTCTCTCTGCTCTTCTTTTTGCAAACTTTGGAGTTTTATGAACAATAAACTTCTAAAGTCAGAAGAAAGTAGGATTTCCTCAATATGTTCTTGTTTTTCAGAGGAAGAATACTCAGATTTACAATGAAGTTAGTGGATATAATACGTACTTTAAACTTAACTTAAATTATACTTTCTAGATCACTGTTTTCACAAAGGCAAGGATTAAGATCTCAGCATTATTTGTCACCTGTCTCTAAAAATACTTTTTAATGAAAATTTCCTGCAGACCTGCTCCTGGTTCGGGGCTAGACATGAACATCTCGGGTGTTTTCTGGCTCCCCCTCTTAAGCCAAGTGTGCAGGCTTACAAAGTAGAAAATTGTACTGGATTCCTTACAAATGCCACCCTGTGCTGCCTGTCTGAAGATGGCAATCTGAATTCAGTGTGACAGAACAAACGAGAACTGAATTTGGAAGAAGATAAAATTAGGAAACCAAAGGAGAAATAACAAATCCTTTGTTGGGAAGCCAACTGAATTGAGACATTTTACACATTAGCAAAGACTTTTCAGGATTTGTCCCTTGCTTTGCTACCAGAGGCATACATAATAAAAGGACATATATTGGCAGTATTACAGAAACAGTTACCAAACACTTCCCTGTACTAATTGAGACATCTTGTTAACAATTACAGAAGAAGGGAAGATAGCTGATAGGTTTCCTATTACAAAGCTCTTATCCAGAGAGGTGTTCATCTCTTTTATGTACTAGTTAAACATTATATAGTGTGTCATGGCAAATAAAATCTTAGGGAATTTAAAGAGAACAGGGGGATTAGAGGGAGGAGGAAATGAAGAAAAAATCTAGCTCTCAGGACTTCTTCATAAGAAGCGAAGAGATTGCTGCTGGACCAGATCTTCTCCACACCCACACCATAGCCAGCAATGTGGGTATTGTGCAAGTTCCAAAGTGCAGGTGTCATAGAAGGTAAAAGGAGAAATGCTGCTGCTTCAAAAGTGTACAGTCTGCTGGAGCTAGATTTACTGACACACTTGAACTTCTGTCTGCAAGTAAAAAAACCCCTCATAATAAAAAAATCATATCCTACCTTAAAAATCTCAGTGAGGTGCTGAAGTGGAAAGATAAGTGATTTTTTGATTACTGGAAGCAGACTGCGGCTGAGACTGGAGTGCATGGAGAACTGACCTTCTTTATGTGTATTTGATTTTGAATGAATACATTAAGTTTTAGGTCATTCTATAAATTAGTGGGTCATGAATATACCTCATGTTAAGGTGGATTTACATACAATCAGGGTTGGAAGACAAAAAGTATAAGAAAATGTGTGAGAAATTAATTTAGCATGAGCTGATTCTTTTCTCTATTCACCAATCCCATCCCTTCATGACACTGTTACAGTACAATAATATCTCACTATATTTATAAAGTATCATCTATATTACATATATTATAGAAAAAAGGCAGTAATTTTAATGCCTGCAAATCTAGATGCCTTGTTACCATGTGGCCTTCAGAAAAAGTCACAAAGAAAAGCCACTCTAAAAAACTTTGCAGGATATAAGTTGAGCAAGAAAAATAGCAAGTTGTAAAATCGTCTGTCAGACTGGTGTTAGAGCCAAAATCATATGCTGTGAGTTCTGTTGAGAAGTTTTGCCTTACCAAAAGCATGAAGTTTTCTGGGGCAATCTGTGTGCAAAAGAAGATAGATAGTTTAACGTCCGTTGTTCTAATTACCCAAGTTAAAATCACACAAGTCTCAACCGTTTCCAGCTAAGAATGGCATCTCTAACATCCTATATATTGCCCTAGCCATTGAACTATTGATTGTAAATTGGCAATATTTGTCATACCTTCTCTCTTTGCAACTCTACTTTTTTGTTTTGCTTTATCTTGGATATCAGACTATGCATCTTAGTCCAACGTTGGGCAGCATGGGATATCCAAAGCCTCTTTGGCCTCACAGGAGCTAAGGTCCTTTCTTCAGTTGATCACACTGGGCAGGTCTCAGGTCTATATGAATGTCTGCTGTTATGTATGTTAACCCTCTGGGTGCTAATGCCTAAGGAAGTGATAGGCTACGATCTTATAATAACCAGTTATTATACACATAGTTTTTACCAGTAACTCAGGTATCCAAATAATATCAGGAAAAGCATGCATATTAATTACCATCAGTTCCCACTCTAGTTTACTCACCTATTGAGTTTCTTCGACTAGGATTTTAATCTCTTGGAAGACAGCAGTGTTCATACTTTCCATTTTATAAGCAACTCATAATTTTGAGTACCTCTGCTAATTAATTAAATAATTTTGATGTCCACCATGAGAATGCTGACAGAGACCAAGTAATAAGTAATTTCTGATCAGCAGACCCTTTTTAAAATGTCTCAACTATCAATTCCAAGTCAATGGTCTTTTTTTTTTTCAGTGTAGGCCCATATTTTTAAGAAGACTTCAGAAATAATATTGTTCTCTTGGACATTCAAGACATACTTTCAATAAAAGATGCTTGTTTGTAGATTCTGAAGCTTTAAGCACTTCATAGTGCTTATTGCACAATATATGCTTAACAGGCCTGTTAGGTTTTCAGTCTGAAACCTATTTTCTTTACAATGGCATGCAACAAGAGTAGTGCACGACCATGCACAGAATTATAAAGGAGCAAAATCAGGGTACAAAAATTGTACCTTTCTGTAGGAAAAATAAGTTTGCTATACTTACTAGGATTAGTGTAGACACTTTAAAATGTGAGAGAAAGTCTGATGGATAAGAGGTGCTTAACTGCTTGTTTCACAAGCAACTTTTGTTTGATAGATGCTTTGTTGATTGCAAATATGTCGTGAGTGGGCATTTCAGCCTTTTCCCAAAGCAGAACAGATATAACAAAATCAAAGCATGCCTGAGTTTAATACTTGCTGGAAAATTTGAATGGCTCCACAACAGTGAAGTATCTCTTGATGACAGAAGACTGGCACAGTGCAGTAGTATCACTATGAGTGATCCGATCCTAAATCCATCAAATATAATAGGAATCTCTGTCCTTTTAGGAGCCATTAGTTCGGGTCTTTAGCTGGAGTATAGCTTCGTGCATGAATCTGGCCACTGGATGTGGAAACTGCAGAAAGGGATCCTCAGATCTGCTAAAGACTGAAAGGAAGAATTTCCCAGGAACACAACAGAAAAACACTTTTTTTTAAAAATATGGTCACATTCTCAAGTCTGGGAAGCCATACCTAGAAAGAGAACAGAAATACATATGACGTATTTGATGACACATGCTTGGTATCCCATGCTGCCTGATGCTGCTTCTTCTTGTTCTTTTTTTCGAAATTCCATCTCCCTGAGGGTTAGTCAGAAGATTATTGTGATTTTTTTAAAAAGGATTGTAAATAGGCTGGTTCCAAATTTCAGCATAGTTATCCTTGCACAAAGCCTATCTCTGCAATTCACAAGTGTTGTGCATCTTGGTTTTGGCTCTGAGCCACAAACTCTGTCAGTTCTTAGGAGAATCTGGAAAGTCAAATCACAGCATACAAACAAATGTTCTGCTGCTTCTGTGTACAATAGTTTCTCAGAAGGGTAAATGTCACAAATGATGCTGGGAAGATATGTACATCTCCTTGTTATATATGCGGGTGTGACCAGAAAACAAGGGGGCTAAATCAAATCCTGTTCCTGCTGCTGAAGTAATTGGCAATATTCCTGATGCCCTGGGGGCATTTGGGTCTGAACTAATGAGTGGCCCTTCGATCTATGTGCATAAAGAGACATTAGGTCTAGCGGACTAGTCCAAAGTATAGCCCTGAAGTGCACCCAGTGCAGAAATAGGAGCTTCTGTACTCACTGCTTCAGTTTACTGATCAGATAGCACTGCAACAAACTACTTGTTCATGTAGATTTTTATAGGCACCTGGAGTTACAGCAAAATCCCTTGGAAATTTTCTGTTGTTTATTAGAGGAAAAGGACTGTAGTCTGTATATTATTGAACATTATATTTAAAGTAACTTGAAAATGTGGGCACTTGAGGCTCACCTGCTGACATTTAGGATGAGAGGAAATGGCCTCAAGTTGCGCTAGGGAAGGTTTAGATTGGATATTAGGAAAAATTTCTTCACCGACAGGGTTATCAAGCATTGGAACAGGCTGCCCAGGGAAGTGGTTGAGTCGCCATCCCTGGAGGTATTTAAAAGAAGTGTAGATGTGGCACTTAGGGACATGGTTTACTGGTGGACTTGGCAGAGTTGGGTTTGCAGTTGGACTCAATGATCCTAAAGGTCTTTTCCAACCTAAATTATTCTATGATTCTATGATGTCTGAAGATAAGTCATTGTGGAGCATGTCTCTACAAATGAAACACTACTGGCTGTCAGTTAAACAAAATAATCTCTCATGGGGAGTTAGTTTTAGGAAGGCACACTATCACAGTCATATAATTTGTGGAATCCATTTCACCTTGTGCTTTCACTGATTTAATTGTCCTTTCATAACATTGCTAAGAATTAAGAACAGCTCCACTGAAATTAATAGAGCTAGACTGGTGAAAAGTTGGCAGGAGGGGAAAGAGAATGAAGCCCTGTGTATCAGAGCTCACTTGGCAGTAAATCTGGGAAAATAACACTTCACAAGGAGATTAAGAGAATGAATACATCTCTCACCTCACTAGCTAGAAAATGTAAAGAACACTCGGCATTACTATTACATGTTGGTATTCAAAATACAACCTGTTCAAGAAGTTGTTATGTATGGGATGGTGGTTTTGAATCCAGAATTCAACTCTGAAGGAAGCTGTCCTAGAAGTCTCCCTTAGAAAACTACTGAATGATGGATGACAACTGACAGAATCTGATGTAACTTCTCACATTGCCCAGAGGTTCCTCCCCATGCAAACAAGAAAAATTTCCCAGACTTGCCGAAAGATCAGTCTACCCCTGTCCTATTGGCTTCTATATCTTAGTCTCTTCTTTAGACTATTTCCGCACTAAAAGTCTTTGTTGAGTTCAGCCAGATTGGTCAGAAGTATGATGACAGCAATTTTTAATGAGATATATATAGTTTTAAATACTCACATATAGCTTTTTTATCACAGGAGGACACAGAAAGGGTTGTACTGGCAAAGATAATAGTCCTATTTCTGCAGCTATGTCCCTCCTATGTGCATTTTGTATGACGTACAACTGTTTCAGTGTACTAGAAAAGTGATTTCAAGCAGATGCTTCCTGAGCTTTCTGGGCCCATCCATGATCAAACTTCCTTGCAAGAGTTTTTATTTTTCCAGACAGGAGCCAAAGATAAGGGCTGTCTTTTTTCATGTTCCTATTAAAAAGTTTACTCTTCATTTTAACTAACCTAATTAATTGCCTTAAATTGTTTCCAGTTCATAAATGCCTCTCTAAGGAAAACACCAGTATGACAATTCTAGTAACTTTCTTCCATGGACTACATATGCAACTGCACATTTTACCCCTATTCATTTGAATAAAAAATAGATGTCCAATGTGGTTTTGAAAGGAACAAGCCATAGCAGCATTTTATAATTAATACAAATGATAATTGGTCTACTGATGAGGCTGCATCAGAACTTCTCAAACCCCAAATTATGAGAACAATAAGTTCAAGAAAAAGCCTATTGCAGCCTTGCTGTTGATAACACATACCAACATACCATAAGACTTTCACTAATACTGCCAGTTTCATTTAGTATATACTTTCCTGTAAAATCTTCATTGCCCCTTTATGTTCTTAGCACTGCAAAAAATCAGCTTATCTGAATGTAATGCATGACTTTAAACTATTTTTCTTCTTTACTATTGAAGTTTTTGTTATTTAGTATTTTAAGTTAAATCCGCTTAAGGACTGAATTGCCTTATAACAGTCTACACTGAGAATTTGCTCAGATGAGACTGGATTAATTTAAAGCCACTTTAGAGAGAGACTAGGTCTTATTATATATAATAAAATAATAATTATATATAATAAAAACAGCTATATCGATAAATGTATGCAGATATAGACATATATAACTATATTAAACTTGCTGTCAGAAAATGTGGGTCATACAGTCACTCCCACATCCGTATGTGTGACCAAAAGAAGGAACTCAATGGAATGCTTTTAAAAACTATCTTTTTCGTTATTCTCAATTAGATATAAACAAAAAGTGAAAATACGCCTAAACAAAACTGATCAGTTTTGCTTTAATAATCCAACCAGAGGTCCAAAACCATATTTGACTGAAAAAGATGAATAATAGCCATCATATTTTTTTCCAGACAACTGAACAGAATAGCAGCTCAAAAATCTGGAAATTATTAAACATAAAAATACCACCACCACCCCCCCCCGCTTTGGGATGTTAAAAATATTAAAAACAATGGAGAATAATTTGAACTAAGTCATCTGCTGTCTTATGTTGTGGGATCTGCAAGATGTGGCAATAACAGACAATATAAAAACACAAAGTTCTTAGAAGAAATCTACATTTGGAATTAATTTGTTAAACTGTGAATTTTGCACTTTCAAAAGCAACAGCAGCATGATTTTCAACCATGCATTAAAAATATGCTAGTAGTAGTAAGATGAAGGCAATATTTTATGTCTTCTGGAGACTTTATTATTTCCATATGGTGCAATACCTTTCACGCTATTATGATATACTGTAATACTGATTGCTGTGGTAACTGTGCCTACTTTAATTTGTTTTATTACAGGCATCTAAGTAACATACACCTTTAAATAGCAAAGATCAGATCCCATAAATACTTTCATACACTGCCATAGTTCAGTACAGAATAGAGAAAGGCTTATAGTACACCAAGCAAATGGGAGCTGGTTTAAACTTTGCATATAATTTAATTCCATTGTTATAAAAGACCAACCACAAGCTGAAGCATAAGAAAGCAAATAATCCTTGCATTACTTGCAATGGAAAATACTGTTAACACTGAATGAAATGTAGCTGAAACTGCTGAGTGTATCAATTACCCTTCATCGGGGTACACATTAGGAGTAGTTAAATTTCCTTATTCAACAAAACTGTTGAAGCAATAGGGAGCCACCGCGCAAAACACAGGCCACATGCATGGCTGGTCAGATGCTTAGCTGTGTGGGTGGAGGGATTTCTTTGGCAGCTGAACACAAACACAGGGGTTAGGCATTGCTGGAGTAGGGTTGTGCATGCGCTCTGAGGAGAAACAAGCAGCCCAAATGCCACAGAAACAACAGCGAAGTACCAGAGACAGCTAGGGGAAATGCTCTAGGTACAGTGAATAAAGGCCACTGAGGTCAATGGAAGGACAGACTCTTTCAAAATTGTCTTTTCTGCTTCTTTTCAGGAGTGAACGTAAAAATCCAAAATAGTAAAAGATGTAGTTCCATGGGCCTCAGAAGTAAGAATTGCCAGACAGCCAAAAAACCCCTAACCCACAAATACATCCGGTCTTCTACCAAATAATCAGCTATTCATGAGTGACTGATTTTAATGTCCTAAAGACAGCAAGCTTTTTTTTCTAGCGTCAGGGCATTTTTCAGGGATCTCTGTAGGAGTTCAGCTGCCTTTTATCAATTACTGATAACTATCAATTTTGATAATTTATCTATTAATCTTCTGTTAAACTTCTATGAAGTCAGCCCCTACAAAGCATCAGTGCTTAAACATTTATTTGATGGGGGATCAGACTTGGCTAGGTTAGGGCTAAGCTGTGCCTTTCCCTTTTCTACTTAGCCAATGGAAGTGGATAATTTTGAGCCCATGGCTGCACATCAAGGTTTGTAAATACAGAATTATATTTAGAAAAGATTTCAGATTAAATCTACACAGCTCTGAAATTCATGAAGGTTAGTGGTTTTAGACTAGGTATTGACAGAAGAATATGTCATAAATTGAGGTGACTGGACAATTTTATGGCCAAGTTACATAAGGATCTTTCACCTTGAGTTGGCCTAGTAAGATCCAATTTTAAACAATCTCTCTGCTGCCTAAACATATCAATAGCTGGCAAAATACTGAATTATTTAGAAATTCTTAAATGTTAGTGCCACTCATTCCATACATTTTGGATCTGATAATGGCTGTTAGACTTTGGATATGACTGCAAGCAGCATTTCTGGAAAGAAAGATAATATTTTGTTAAAAAAAAACCTTGGACTTTTAACTATATGTGCAGATGCAATTGACTAGTAACCCTCATCACCTACATTATGTTTGAAACTACTACCCCACAAATAAAAAACAGTGAAAAGCCAGCATTTACTGTTTAGGCAAGAATATTTGTGATCAATGTAGTAAAGATGAAACTGTCACAGTTTCTTTGTCCATGGATTCTTTTCAATAGGATATGTAAAATGGCATTTGCAAAATTATATTATTTGTGCATTATTGTTGCTGTCACCACGAGCTCCAGAGTTCCTGCCCACGAACATCATTAGAAAAATAAAATTGACTCCACAGGCAGAGTTTATTCACCACTTTGTTGTGGTACTTGCACCAAAATTTGGACCATCATATCTTTTACTTACAAATTGTATAATCTTAAGTGTAGGATTATTTTCACAATAGTCTGCCATGATGTCCATATTAGCAGGAGAGAGATTTAAAAGTAGAGCATTTCGTTCAACCTGATCTTACTATCCTAGTTACACGGTATTGTAATAGTGCTATCATTATTATTTCTGCAACAATAATAGAAAGCTCTGAACTAGAACCAGGCAGCCTGGTTGTGTGGGTACATGTACAAACATAAGAAAAGAGACAGTCCTTGCCACGGGCATCCTACAAATAACAGAAGGAAGAGAATTAAAGAGGTTGCCCGTGGTACACTGTATTCTGATTTAGAGTCCTCCAAACTGTAAATCAGAGAGTAGATTTTGTGTACAGTTATACAAAGGTTTTCTTCCCTATATAAAACATTCAATTCTTCCTTACCAAGCCTTGTTTCTATGCCTACAGAGCAGTTTGTCAACCGCTTGGAAGCACAGATGCAACTGTTCACACTGCAAAATGGATCAGTGAAATGATCTTGCTCAATTAGATAGGGGCCATTAGACTGTCTAGTCACTCAACTTCAGGTGAAGCAGCTATCCTGTTTACAGGGTGGTCTGCAATCACTTCTGGCAGCACAGCTGCAGGGGGAAGCAAACTGTGGTGCTGGGGGATGCTGGGGTAGCAACTTAATAAAGAGGCTTTGCTGCCAGAGGAGCTGCAGTGTTAAACTGCACTTTCAGTATAGTTTATATAAATATATAAATATATATATATGTATGTATATATATTTAAAAAAAAAACCCTCACAGAACAGAATTTTTCTGCTAGTGTAATTACACTAGCTCTCTCAAAGACTTGAATTGACAAAAGCTGCCTTCTGTCAGCGACCAGACCAGGGGTTCTCCTTAACAAAACTGTGTCGGCCACAATGTGTGAAATTTTTCTATTAAACAAAAATGCTGTCTTCTTACACTAGCACAGTGTCATAGGCTAACTTCTGTGTGCAGACTCTTGCTTTAACAGCCGTAAAGCTATATTATTTGATGGCAGCATGGAGCCATATGGGGAATGAGTTGCTGGTCAACAAGGTTCAGATTTTAGTTAAGAAACATCTATGTAGTGAAAAGCTGACTGGCATCTTTGTTGGCATATCGTAACACTGAACAAACACTGCATGCATACAGTGAGTTTTTTTCTCACTCTTGATATGATCTCATGTTAAAGACAAGGCCGTTTAGTAGGGCAGAGCTGCTGCCATATGTTGTACTTGCCCTGTGCCACAAGGATCCCAACAGGATCCTTCCTGCATAATCCAGGCATGGGTGCTGTGGTGGTCCCTTTCTTTTGTAAAGATAAGAGTCTCCACCAACAGTCTCAACCACCTCAAGGTATGAAGTAGGCCTACGTATTTTATTAACATAATAAAACAACAAAAAAAACAACAGCAACACTGAGTAATTGCTTCTGTAACACCATTATTTGGGGAACCACACAGAGGACTGCAACAGTGAGGTCACAGGGCTCATGACTCCTTGGAAGCTGAGGCGCTAAGCAATAAGCAAGATGAAAAGGAGGCTCATCAACAGGGCTGAGCAGGATACCCCACTCCTTCCTTGTGCTACAGCCAGTGATGGTGTCACGTCACTACTTAACAGGAAGGGCTTGTTATTGAGGTTAAGAAATTATTCGTTTTTACCTTAAAGAATCAAGAGAACTGGCCTCTGGCATGAAGTGAAAACTCCTTGGATGCTTGTAATACCTGTGTTCTTTCAAAACTGTCTTGCTCCTGTCCCTAGGGCAACAGAGTTTCCCAGCACCTTTGTGGCACAAAAGATGATGGCAAGCTCTTAGGTACACGAGTGCTAGTAAGTAAAACAGGCCAGGAACCATTCTCTGGCCTTGAGACTAACTAGTATGACAAGACTCACATCTGCCGTGCTAAGCTCTCCTATCCCCTAAAACACAGTAGCCACATCCAGACTGCCCAGTACATCTCCTTCAGGCCACCATGCAAGCACAAAGCCTTGCTGGGATTACAGTTTCAGGAATGGTCCCAGTGGACAATTGCCTTACTGCCCCAGACAGGAGGGAGACCAGTGAGTGTTTAGCTGCAGCCAGGTGTCCAAAATTCAAGCCTAACTGAGTTTCCTGCACATTAATTAGGTACAGAGTGCATCAGAGTATTTCACTTGTTTGCAATAAAAGCCTTCCTTTGCAAGGTGCCTGATAAAATGACTTTAAATTGAGATTAAGAAAAGACAGTGAATTAAATGCTTTGGTAACACTGAGAAACATCATATGAAAGTGGAGAGAGTAGAAGAATAAGGTTCCACTTGAAAAATTTCATGTTTTAGCAGTTTTATTTAATTTACTCATGCCAAAATGCTATTCTTCCAGTCATTCCCCAAAGAAAAATCCAATAACTGGCTATATATTAACACACGATTTGTGCACCTTTCCCGCTTTGGTACTACGTCGGAGTTTTCAGCGATCCTTTCTCCCTGAGGAGGGAAAATGAATCCCAGGGGAAAGAATAGCAGCGGTATTACCAGGCTCCTCGTGCTTTCTCTCCCTGAAGTGACAGTGCGAGGCAGACGGCCTCTGGGGAGGCCACGGCAGTGCTACAGACGAACGGTAGTGCCCCCCCGCGCTCTCCAAGCGGGGCGGCAGCGCGGGCAGGGCGGGTGCGTGCCCTGCTCTGCCCTGCCCTGCTGCGCCGCACCGCCCCGTGCCGATCCGCGCGCCGCCGGCACACTAGGGGCCCGACCCTTTTGTCCCCTTGTCCCGCTGTCGGGAGGCGGCTGGGAGCGGCGCCATCCACGCGGGTCAGCCCGAAGTAAGACTGACCTCCCCCCGGGGCCGCCGCCGCCTGGCCGCGGTGGGACGCCGCTGCCCGGCGGCCCGCAGTCCCGGGCAGGGAGGCGCCGGGGCAGCCGTAGGGACGGCCGGTCACTGCCCGGCCCGGGCGGAGGGGCACAGAGGGCAGCAGCACCTGGGCTGCTGCCACCGGCCCGCGGCCACCACCATGCTCGCTGGTGTCTCCTGTGGTTCAGCCCTGCCTGTTTCCACAGTTCCCGTTTGCCCATAGACCTGGTGTCCCCTCCACTGAGGTGATTAATAATTAATCGGATCCAGCGGAGAGCAGCCAGTGCATGTCTTGCCACATGCACAACTTATTTTACTCCAATTTGCAGTTCCAACACGAAAGGGAACAGCTTTCTTCCCTAAATTGTTGCTGCATCTTGCCGGATTTTGAGCTGTGGTGTGACTTTCATGCCAAGCCACATGATTTTTCAGGATGTGTTTTTTAGCCTGAAAGTCCTTGATTAATCTTCCCTTTGCACCACTGGAAGCCTTTTGCTCTAAATGGAGCTATTCTTGATTTATAACCTGCCCTTGGATGGAGAGGAGCAAGGCCGCATGCTGCCTTTCGGCAAGCATCCTATAGGCACTGCGTCCTGCAGGTGCGGCGTGCGTTCACCTGCAGGCTTGACGAAACATGCACTTTTCTCTAACTACGGCCAGTAAACTATTTATGAACAGCAATTAAAAAAAGAAGCTGAGTTTTTGTGGGCAAGTTTGAAGTCAGTTTCATTCTTCAAGGTACCACTAATCTTGATATAAAGTAAATGTCAATGAGCAAATGAGCAATCCTAGCAGATGTATCAATACCCATCCTTTATAAGTTAGTGCTTACCTGGACACAGAATGAAGTACATGATAGTCACTCAACTGACCATAGAAAGCTGAAGGTCTGAGTCTGTCACACAGCCTGGAACCTGTGAGTCCAGAGAGTCAACATATTTCTAGCCTGAAATTTATCCCACAAAGCCTTTCCCCCTTGGGGATGGGAGTAATACAACTAATAAAGTACTTGTAAGAGATCAATTACACTCTGTGTGGCGGGTTTTGGACACTTGTCTGGGGCTGCTAGTCAGGTTTTGGAGAATGACATTAATGCAGCACCTGGAAAAATGGTGGTACAGTGTCATTATTTAATTTCCATGTTTGGAAAAAAGCTCTGAAGGTAAGGGCTAGGAATTTCTTAATGATATCAGGCCTTAATACAAAGACATTAACACACATGGGTGAGGAATGTCGCACAGAGTCCTATTTGGCATTAGCTAGGAAAGCATTGTGTGCAAGGTGAAGTATAAATTATGTAAATGGAATAATTACATCAACTAGAATATGAAGCTAGAGTTCCTAAACTGCTGCTGAGATGCTGAGATGGAGCCTGCCTTCTGCTTTACGTAGATGGGCAGTGTGCTTTCTTCATTATTTGATTAGCAAAATGTCCCTAACCACATATAATTTTTTTCTGTTGCTGCCTCCCTGACTGACTATACTTCTCCCTGGCAAGAGCAGAATGCAGATGACCTTCATTTTCCCAAACTGTTTACATGATGTTTCTACTGACGACAAAGTAGCAACAATAAAATATAACCATAGACACATAAGTGTGCTACTGTATGGAGAAAGAAATTGAACAAGATCCCAAAAATAACAAATAACTTTTATAATAGTATTCTATTAATAAACAAAACCAAAATACATTAAGAACTGGAAACACACAAAAATATTAATATTTACCTATCAGAAGTTAGATCTATTATTGTATTATTTTAATAGATAGTAGTTCACAAAGATTCACATTCTATCTCATCTTTTAACCTGGAAATATGTGCACATGTTTAAGTAACAGCTTTTCCAGTATTTGTGGAAATTATTTTGTTTGAAGTCTGTGTACATCCCTTTCATGTGAACAAGACTCTCTCTCTTCAGTGAAAGAACAGTTCCAAAGCTACACAGAACTGACCAGCAGCCAGCTCTCAGGCTATTTTCTGTGAGCCTTTCTGTGTAGTCTTGCCAGCAGGATGGCTGACCTGGTAAGGAGGGCTTTAAACTAGCAATGATGGGGAGGGGGAAAGTTACCAGCAGCCCTGTGAGAGAGTGATGGACATGTCTGACGAGTGCAGGGCCTTGAGTGATGTAACACAAAGAGATCACAAAATTAAAAAAAACAGGGTTGAAGGAGGGCCACCTCCAGCATTTGCGTGTAAGCAAGGAAGTACCTACAAGGCACCATTATGGGTAAGTGCCCAAAACCCATTCTGGGAAATCAGCATGCCTCTCCGAAGCACCTGTACACTCATGCACGCAGCATGGGGAATAAACATAATGACTTGTAGATCTGTGTGCAGTTGCAGGACTATAATCTTGTTGGGATCACGGAGACGTGGTGGGATGGCTCCCATGACTGGAGTGTTGCAATGGAGGGATACAAGCTGTTTAGGCCAGGAAGACAAGAAAGGGGAGTTTCCCTTTATGTGAGAGAGCAGCTGGAGTGCGTGGTTCTGGAGATGCATGATGAACCAACTTAGAGCTTATGAGTAAGGATTAAAAAGCAGACTGGTATTGGTGGCATTGTAGTGGGTGTCTGCTATGGGCAGTCATAGTAACAGGAAAGGAGGGGCTCATCAGGGATGTGAAGGTTGAAGGCAGCCTTGGATGCAGCGATCATGAGATGTTGGAGTTCAGACCCTAAGAGGAGGAAGCAGGGCAAAAAGCAAGATCACAATGCTGGATTTCAGGAGAGCAGGCTTTGGCCTCTTCAGGGATCTGCTTGGTACAGTCCTGTGGGATAAGGCCTTGGAGGGAAGAGGGGCCCAAGGAAGCTGGTTAATATTAAAGGGTCACCTCCTCCAAGCTCAAGAGTAGTCCATCCTAACAAGCAGGAAGTCAGGCACAAATGCTAGGAGGCCTGCATGGATGAACAAGGAGCTCCTGTCAAAACTCCAAAAAAAAAAAAGGAAATACATAGAAGGTGGAAGCAGGGACAGGTAACCTGGGAGGAATACAGAGACGCTGTCCAAGCATGCAGAGATGTGGTTAGGAAAGTCAAAGCCAAAGTGGGACTAGATCTGGCCAGGGATGTCAAAGGCAACAAGAAGGCCTTCTGTAAGTACATAGATGACAAAAGGAAGACTAGGGAAAATGTGGGCCCGTTGATGGGACAGGGGACCTGATTACACAGAACATGGAAGAGGCTGAGGTACTCAGTGCCTTCTTTGCCTCCGTCTTTATTAGGAAGACTGGCCTTCAGGATTCCCAGGCCCCAGAGACCAGGGGGAAAGACTGGAGCAAGGAAGACATACTCTTGGTGGAAGAGGATCAGGTCAGAGAATACTTAAGCAAACTGGACATGCGTAAGTCCATGGACCCTGATGGGATGCACCCACAAGCACTGTGGCATCTGGCTTTGTCATTGCGAGGCCACTCTTGATAATCTTTGATTGATTGTGGCAATTGAGAGAGGTGCCTGAGCACTGGAAAAAAACAAGTATCACTCCTATCTTCAAGAAGAGCAAGCAAGAGGACCCAGGGAACTACAGGCCAGTCAGTCTCACCTTGAGGCCTGGGAAGGTGATGGAGCAGCTAATCCTGGAAACCATTTCCAGGCCCATGAAGGACAAGAAGGTTGTCAGGAGTAGTCAGCATGGCTTCACCAAGGTGAAGTCATGCTTGACCAACCTGGTAACTTTCTATGATGAAACAACTGGCCTGGTAGATGAGGGGAAAGCGGTGGATATTTTCTACCTGGATTCAGTAAGGCTTTCAACACTGTCTCCCATAAAATCCTCACAGAGAAGCTGTTGAAATATGGGTTGGATGAGCAGACACTGAGATGGATTGAAAAGTGTCTGAATGGCCGGGCCTAGAGCGTGGTGACCAGTGGCTTGAAGTCCAGTTGGAGACCAGTAACTAGCAGTGTACCCCAGAGGTCCATACTGGGTCCAATCCTGTTTAACATCTTCATTAATGACCTGGATGATGGGGCAGAGTATACCCTCAGCAAGTTTGCTGATGACACAAAACTGGGAGGAGTGGCTGATACACCAGAGGGGTTGTGCTGCCATGCAGAGGGACCTTGACAGGCTGGAGAAATGGGCTGACATGAACCTCTTGAAATTCAACAAGAAGTGCAAAGTCCTGCATCTGGTGAGGAACCACCCCATGCACCAGTACTTGCTGGGGGCCACCCAGCTGGAAAGCAGCTTTGCAGCAAAGGATGTAGGGGTCCTGGTGGACACTAAGTTGGACATGAGCCAGTGATGTACCCTTGTGGCAAAGAAGGCTAATGGTATCCTGGGCTGCCTTAGGCCAAGTAGTGCCAGCAGGTCGAGGGAGGTGATCCTTCCCCTCTACTCAGCACTGGTGAGGCCACATCTTGAGTACTGTGTCCAGTTCTGGGCTCGATACTGGAGACAGTCCAGCAAAGGGCCACAAAGATGATTAATGGTCTGGAACATCTCCTATGAGGAAAGGCTGAGAGAGCTGGGACTGTTCAGCCTGGAGAAAAGAAGGTTCAGGGGAAACCTTATCATTGTATATGAAGGGAGAGTGCAAAGAGGTTGGAGCCAGGCTCCCAGGAACAAGGCTCAGTGGTGCCCAGTGACAGGACCAGAGGCAATGGGCATCAACTGAAACACAGGAGGTTCCCTCTGAACATCAGGAAACACTTTTTTACTGTGAGGGTGACCGAACACTGTCACAGGTTGCCCAGGGAGGTTGTGGAATCTCCTCCTTGGAGATATTAAAAAGCCATGTGGACGTGGTCCTGGGCAACCAGCTCTAGGTGGTCCTGCTTGAGCAGGAGGGTTAGACCAGATGACCTCCAGAGGTCCCTTCCAACCTCAGCCATTCTGTGATTCTGTGTGACCCCTGTGAACTTTCTGGTCAACACCAGAGACAGATTTCTTCTGAAAACAGAGATGTTTTCCATATGAGCTGTTGGCCTTTATAGTCTCTCTCTGAAAACAAAATCCTACCTGTTTTATTTTCCATGGTTAGTAATGGTCAGCAGCATTATTTTTTTTTCTTCTTCTGAACTTTTATTCTATGACAAATGATCAACAGTTCTTCATTATCTTCCCTTCACACTTCCTTAACCCCAGTGCCATCTGGACCAAAGCATTCACCCAATTCCTCTCTTACCCTGCACAGAACACTTCTGGCCTATGCATTAAAGGTATATGCTTTACTGCATACCATACCTGTTTCTTCTGTTAAATCTAATCTAATCTAAGTAAATTGATTCCAGCATATCTTTAACCCCTGCATGACACTTTCATCAAAACTAAAGACTGCCAGCTGCAAGCAACTATTCTCATCTGTCAGAGTGAATAAAACAAAGCATAGCATTTTAATGGTCCAGACCACTATTTAGTGAGTACAGAAAACAGTAAATAACAAAACACCTTTATTAATTTTGAAGGCAAGTAATTTAATTAATCTTTGAGTCATATCTGAGATTTATGGTTTTCAAAACATTAAATAAAACAAAACAAAAACATACCAAGCCTCAGAATCTACTTTGCTCATTTCATAACAATAACTCAGAGGAGAAAGTGTAAACAGGTAAAGTATAATTGATACATCTTAGCTCTGACAGCCCAGGAGGTATGCAAAGCAGAGAGGTGTTCAAGGAGGCAACCAAACAATTAAAGGAGAATATGCCAAGATAATCTGATTGAAAGGTGTATGGTGTATATATTTCTATGTCCAACCTACATTCTGCCTTCTTTATGTGAAGGTATTGGAATTGAATTGAATTGAATTGAATTGAATTTGAATTGAATTGAAAAGAGGAACATTTCCACCTCTTTGAGGGTGTAATAGGGTGGGAAGGGAACATCTAATTTTTTTATCTACTCTGTCTGTAGCTGGAAGAAGAATATACACTTATTAATTACAATTAAAACAGAAAAAAAATTATTCTCTTTACTTAGCTCCATTAGTGACATTTCCAGTCCAACTGGTAGATAATACTAAGGCACTTGCTATAAGCAGTCTTCAAATAAATTGCTAGCTCTTGGTTTTCTAATAGGCCTTTAAGCATTAGCTGAAACATTACTGTAGTGATAAGAGGGATTATATTAGCAGTGGTCTGATTTTGCACCATTTTTATAAGGCAATAACTCCACTAACTCAACGGCCATATTTAGAAAGGGTAGACTCAGAACTGTATTTCTTAGAGAAAAAAGAGATACTAAATACAATCCCAAATGCCTTCAGAAATATTTAATTTATGACAGTAAATGTGATGCACATTTGCCTTCTTCTCTCTAAATTCTGAACTAATGGCATTTTTTGACTAATAAATGATAATAGTAAGTAAACACTTAGACTGTCAATAACTGTCCTTTTCTGGACATAGCTCCTTCTTGCAGTAGCTGCTTATGACTGAAAACACTAACTCTTACATCTGCTAGGGGAACTGCACTTACTAGGAGTAATTCACCTTAGTCAACATGAGCCAGAGCAAAGATGTATAATGTACCAGTTATTTGAGCTAACTAGGCTCATTTTGGCACAAATGGACTAAGGAACACTTACGTGTTCCTCCTCCAGGGGCTGGGGAATCAGTAAACTACACAAAAACACCACTTAAAAGCAGCTGGAGATAAATTATTGGCAGTAACCTCATCTACCAATACCACCATAGCATCCTGCACAGCTGCCCACGGCCTTAAGTGAGACTTTTCAAAAGGGTGTGAGCTGGCTATCTGCTCCCCCATACAGTCCCTTGACCCTTCTGCAGCAATCACCACTCACCATGCTCAAGTTCACAGTGGAGGTGGCAAATCATTCCCCTAAGAGCCAGTGTGAGTGACATCTCTCCATGAAATTGCACTAGTAAGGGGAGAACAGAAATAGAAATGTTTAAGGAACAGGCATGTTCTAAAGGGATTTTAATTATACTAATAAAATGGCGGTACGACATTAACACTATTACTGTAGTTTGTTTTCACTTTTATTGTGCTGTATTTTTAATACTCCATTCAGTGTGCCATGATTGTTTAAAGCAGAAAAAAATCTGTATAATTATTACAAGCTTTGTCTGTAGACAAGCCAGTAAGGCAACTTTTACATAATATGACACTGCACAATAACTACACCCTAAACAAAAGCATGCTCCCTGATAAGCATGTGTTAATGTGTCTGTATGTCTACAGACCAGACTGCAATATTTACAAACTTGGATACTTTACTTAAGCTTAAATATAAGCCCCTGAGAAGGAAGCCACATTTTTAAAAGTGCCCACCTCCTATTACTTGACAAATATGAAAGTCAGGCTTTTAAGTAATGCAGGTAACTTGAATTTGGCGTTCAGGTTCAGAGTTTTAAAAATATTCAGGCATGTAAAGGTGCAGATAGGCAGCTTGTGAATTTTTCCTATGGACTGTCTAAATTTAATGTTGGTAAAAAATCTAATTGTGGGTTATATTCACATGTCAGACATGCACTTAAGTCCAGCACTTAATCAATGGGTGGAGCAAGGTTCCTCTGGAGCAGGATGATCCCACATCCCAGGTGAATTACGAAGTCCTGAATACCAGTGTAGCAACTGTGTTCTTATGAGGTGCAATATCACTCCACGTTTTCATCTGAGATACAGGGTTTCCTGTTCTCTTTCCGAACTACAGCTCTCTGATCTTATGTGTGCCATATCATAAGACCCAATGAAGGGGCACATTGCCTTTGCTCCTTCAAAAAAGAGAAACAAGGAAAATACACTGGCTCACCCTTTTTGAAAGCTTTCAGTGATCAATTCGGAGTCAAAGTTGAGAACCACAAAGATCTAGCCAATAGGAAAAACTAGGCATGGGGACTTAAATGGAATTTAAATAAGTTAATATGTTTATCTTTAGATTTATACACTTTCCCTTGGCACCTGACCTTAATCTACAGAAGTTAGAATATTTTAGCCAAACTATTTTCAGTTGGCAAGTATTTGCCATTTTTAGATACAAGTCTACCAGCTGAGATAGTTGGGATGAGCTGGCGTAGAAGTTTACATTAGCGATTGGCAACTTTCTTCCTAACTGTTTTCTTTGGAACACTGAACAGGAAAACAGGAGAAGATTAGCCTTTTTTTCTATGATTTATATGTGAAATTTCTAGGGCGTGGAAAAGCCACAGAAAGGTCTTGAAATTTCAAAATAAAACAAAGAGCATGTTGTAATATATTTTACAAATGATAATGTAAACCGCACATAAACTTAAGGAGGATTTTGAAAAATATGTTCCTTGGCTGTGAACTTAGGGAACATTTAGAGTCAAACTGGGGGCACTAGAATAAGAATTGCTTTGTCTTTTCCCAAATAAATTGTTTATTGTATTGAAAATGGACAGTAGAATGTATGTAGTCTTTTTGGTGGGTAAAGAGTCAAAAAAGAGACAGTCCAGCTGCCTCTAGTTAATTTTTTCCTCTGATCTCTTACAGACATCCCATGCTTTCTTAGGCAATCTTCTGCAAACGTGGACCTGAACCTTCTGCCTTTGTTGCCCCGCCTCCCACGTGCTGGTGAGATTCCAGCTGATCCCCACCCACGCAATGCTAAACCTGTCAGTCAATGGTTGGTGAGTAACAGTCACTCTTTCTCTACCCAGAGACATTGGATGGCAAGCCTTAAATCCCTCCCATCTTAATCTGTGAAGGAGTAGGTTATACAGTCTAACCCTTGTTCTTACAAATCCCCAAAGCCTTTGCAATTCAATAGCCAAAAACTTAGAAACATACGTAAATGAGCCTTATTAGTCATAGGTGCTT
Organism: Ciconia boyciana; assembly: GCF_034638445.1. NCBI lineage: Eukaryota > Metazoa > Chordata > Aves > Ciconiiformes > Ciconiidae > Ciconia > Ciconia boyciana. The sequence goes on along the minus strand of NC_132935.1, from coordinate 107,595,693 downwards.
ACAACACTATCTTTGTTTTCCAAGGGAAAGAAAACAGTTTACTAGACATTTAGCATAAATTAGCATTATAACTTTGTGAAATCTTACTTTTAAATTCCTATTCGTTTATTTGCTGAAGTTACTCAAAGCTGAACTACATTTCTGAAACTTTATAATACTTTTGCCTCCTCACGTTTCAGTTTTGGCATTATAAATTTGTTTTAATTAACCCTTGCTCCTAATTCTGAAAAATTAACCATTAAAATCTGAGAATGACACTGAGAGAAGGATGGATACTTGCATAAGGATACGTAAACAGTATGAAAGTGTATTTCTGTACCTTTGCTGGATAAAACTGAAATGGAAGTAAGTCCAGGAAGTTAACTGAATGTAGTATCAAGTTAATTCAGCCATGTAGTTAAAAATATATTAGTCATCTAGCAAAGATCAATCTTACAGCCATATTGGTTCTCAAGAAAACTGAAACCAGTCAGTTAATATGATCACTGAAAATCATTCTGCAGAGAGATTTTTTTTGGGAAAAAAAATCCTGCACAATACCCTTAAGATTTAGACCATTTGTATTAGCAAAACTGAAGAACCTGCTCTATGATCAACTAAACCAATTATTTTTTTCCTCACAGATTTGAATTTTTGTTCACTAAATCTCTACTCTTCCTACAAGTGTAGCAATAACACCAGTGTTTTCATATGTTCTAAGAGACATCTCTCATTCTTTAGGTAGTCCTAAATTACTCACGTTGATTGGCTGGACAGGTCATATTGTTCATACATGCTGATTAACAGCTACAGTCAAATACTGTCATGGCTGAATTCTACCTTTTTTCATTGCAGACACCAAAAATTGTAATTAAGGTTTTTTTGAGAGCTGCCTTACTTTCAAGTTGGGTTGAAAATGTCCATTGCAACCATTTTGCATTTGTTGTAAAAATTATTTGAGGGAATTAGTTGGACAGATGAATGTAGCTAAAGTAGTTATACCCTCTTTCTAATAGCTAATAAAAACAGTAAGCAAAATATTTAATCTGTTATCCCTGATTTAACTTCAAAGATGAGAGTCTCTTCTCTGTTTTTCACAGCAAATGGGCTTTTGAGATGAGAATCTCTAGACATAATTTATCCTAAAATTTCCAGCTTAAAAGAATGTGCACATCTGAACAACTGTCCTGATCTGGTAACCTTTAACTACTAGCTAATTTCAGACTTCCTCAAATCAGAAGTTATTACCCAAAATTAATACTAAGGTAACTTGTGTGAGACTGGCCTTTATCCAGTTACTGGCAGTTATAGCCAAGTCAGAATACCCATTACCCATTACCAACTGGTAGGCCAATTCACAAAGAAGAATGAAAGGACCTGGTGATAGGGTACTCACTTGATCCTCAGTGACAGTGTATAGAAAATGGGGTTGAGATGCTGTAGGTGTGTGAGTAATGATCATTCATGTTAATATAGTTTTACACGAATTTATTGTTGGTACATTTCATATATATTCTCCAAACAGATTCAGTAGGCAATAGAAATATTTGAATATAAAGTGTTTTAACAGAAGAAAGGTCTGTTATTTGTAGCTCCATATTCAGCTGATACCAGATTGCTCAGTCTGCATCAGTTCCACTGTTCATGAACAAATGGAATACCCAATTTATTGATTTTACAGTTTTAAAAGAAAATCTGCTTCAATTCTCTGTGGTACAAGTGATGGCAAATGTCAAGAATTTTAGAAACTTGGTTTGGATAATGTTACATTTTTCTCATGGGGAATCTAGTTCGGAGACTGGGTTAAAAGTTAACCTGAGACAAGTCTCATTTATGCTGGAATAATATTCCCAATATACTTATAGCACCATAAATACTTTGAAAGAGGGATGAATTTCCATTAGTGAAAAAATAAAAGCTTTGCCTACACAGAGGAGGATAAATTTCAATCTCCCCTCTTTACCTTGCCTTTACAAGAGGTTGCCATTAAAGGGAAATGTGCACAACTTGCTTATATCAATGCCAACCCACAGAAGCAGTAGTTGACATCACAGATGAGCAGGATAACTTCAGGGTGTGCAAGCTCAAAACCAGCTCCTACCGCCCCCCACTCCCCTTGTGTAGCCTTCATTCAGCTGCCAAGGTAGGAAAGGAAAGGGCATGGAGGTGGCTTGCCTCTGCTCCCCTGGAGGCTGTCTGCTTAGGTAAGTTGCATTTACTCCTTTGCCTGTTACACTGTAGGGGCACAAGGGTGACTGAGCTGCTTCTGCTTTCTGCATTTGCTCTTCAGTCTGAAAATGTCAGAATGATTAAATTGGCAGCACCAGCTTTTGCAGTTTTATCCGGAAATCTCGCAGTATTTGATGCCATATTTGAAAGTGCCCATTCCTCTAGGCAAGTGATTAAACAAGACTCTCTTTTTATTAAAAAGAGGAGAAAGGCAGAAATAGAGCTCTAGCTTTCATGGCTTGGTGTTATGTCCTGAAGGAATTCTGGAGGCTCTGAAACTAAAGGCAAACATGTCCAAGCTCTTCTTTTGCTTTTCAGCTTGCCTTAATCCCATAATGTGTCTGAAGAGTTTGACTCATGAGTTTTAAACATTTAAAATAAGCAATGTGGATAAGCATTTGCCCTGAACATGGAGAATGGATAGCAAAAAGGTAAATCAAAAGACAGCCAAGTTGTAACACTTATCAAGAGACTGTGATAGAAAGTCTTCAATGACTTACTCTTTCCACTGCAGCAGTCACAGAAGGACTCCCTGCAATGCATCTTGAATGCAAAGGCAGGATGAAGAGCAGGAAAAACATGCCTATTTCTCCCTCTGCTGAAAGATAGAGCTGTGGGAGATCTAAGACCTCTTGCTCTGCCCTGTCAAAAAGTGAGCAGACAGAACACAGCTGATACAGAGTGGGAGGAAAGCTGCACGTCTTTCAGACATTCACAGAAATGTTCCTGGAGGCCCAAGGAAGAATTGCCATACCCAGGATGCAAAGATGCTCAGGAAAGCAAAGATAAATAGCAAAGAGTATGAAGTTGATATGCTTAAAGTGCTTTCAAATCTAGTGGTGAATTAAGTTACCTCAGATTAAGACCCTTTCCTTCTGAGTTAGTGTGTCTATATAGTGGATGAACACAAATTCAATTATGTGCATTGACATCACAGCTCAAGTTGACCCCTTTTATCTTTCCTTTATGTCCCACAGATGGTGTGTCCCTCCCAGGATTGGTATGGATGCACCCAAGGTCTCTCTGCCTGTCCTAGCCCCAGATCCGGAAGTGGGAAAGTACATTGGAGAAGTATTGACACTGACTGAATGTGAGCCAGTATGGATCCAGATGCAGTTTAACTGTATTATCTTGGCACAGTGCCCAGGCGCCCTGAAGCACTAGAGCTTTTAATAACTTAGTGGTACCATTGCAAAAGGATGGTGTATGTCTCCTCATCAAAAACAAAGCAATTTTGCTTTTGTCTGTCAAGAACTTGCTAGGAAGATACTAACTTGACTGACCCAATTTCTATGTCTAAGTTCATCCTTTACTGTCACACAGAGCCCTTCAATAAGTTTCCATAGTCTGTCTTGGATCAAGTATGGTTCTTCTTTTCTCATCCCTGTTGTTTGAAAAAGAACTTCACAGCACTTGTGATTAGAAACTTAGATAAGTATTCTATCTTTTACTCTCATATTTATTTATTTATTTATTTATTTATTCATTTGAAGTAGCCCTTTGCCAGGTTTCTGTTCTCCCATAAGATGGATTCTTCATTATCCATATCATTCCAATAGCCCTTTTCTGTCTCCGTTCCAGTTTAAAATACATTTCTGTGAATAAAAATAACTACAACTATGTAAAATGTTCTACCCTAGCTCATACCAATGCCTTGTATAATGTAGGAGGCAGCAGCACTTCCTTGTATTCAGTGAAAATGATAGTCTGGGCTTGTTTTTTTCTCTTTCTACTGGCAAGCTCCCTGCCATCCTTTGGTTGACTATTTTATCCTGTTTCATATGCTTCTCTTTCACCTCCAGCTGATAAACATCCAGTTTTTAGAAAATGCTTTTGTCAGCAGTTACTAAGTGGATACGTGTGTGCTTTGTACTATGTAAACCCATTGCTGGTGCTCTGTTTTAGAGGTCTTAGAGGTCATACTTTCTGTGTAGTAAGTTAGTCCTCAGCAGCATCTTCATTTGGCAGTCAGCTAGAATCTCATGAGCACACACATTGTTCTCTCACTAATGACAACACTGTGCAGGATCAGTCCTAAGTCCAATGGGTATGCAATGCCATTGGTGATAATTTCATCTTGGGGACTTCCTTTTCAATATATGCCCACTTCAGCCTTCTCTTAGTTTTTGTCTTATCTATCTTCCAGTTCCTATATTAACACCCTTCCTGAACTCCTTAAACAATAATTTCCCGTGTGGTAAAGTACCAAATGATTTACCATAATCTACACTCTTAGAAACATGACTTTTACTCTTATCTTACAAGAAAGTTATCTTGTTGAATGTAAATTATGTCAGACTAACCTAGTATGCACCTTTGATAAAGAAAACCACATTACAGTTTAGCTCTCTTTCCATTTGCCTCCACAGCTCATTGTTCTTGACTTTAAAATCTGTGCTAAGGGCTCCTGTAGGGGTGACTAAACTGATGGGAATGCAGCTACCTAGATCACTTCACCCGTTCCTTCCCCAAAAACTTTCTGTAATTACATATGCTATCTCCAGTCAGAGGGCAGGTCCTCTCATCTTCGCACCACACATTCCCAAACTGATAGAGTCATGAAAAACATACTGAACTTGCAATTTCATGTGTGCTTCTTTTAGTGTTTTAGCTGGTCCCTTTTTCCCTCCCTCTCATTCTTCCTTCATTTCACCACAGTCAGCAGCCCAAATTCTGCTTTTACTTTGAATATGGTAATAAAATTACCATTCCTACTCTCATTCCTTTCTAGGTACTGTGTCATTACCCTCATAATCTTCATTTCTACTGAAAACTAAAGTATTCATTTGGTACACAGGACATTCCCTTACTCATCTTTAATCATCCTTCTCTTCTCAGCCTGTCTTTCTTTCCTTCTTCCTCTCTTGTATTAACAAATTAGCATTTGTTTTTGTTTTCATTCCAAGGTAAAGCTTAATTAGCCTTTTAACTAAATCTATTTTTTTTCCTAACCTTCAAGACAGAGCCCTCTTAGCTTATCACACTCTTTTTGTGCTCCAATTCTGTTTGTTCTTTTAACATCCTGTCTGATGTATTTATTCATTTTAGTAGGCCTGTAGCCCATTCCTGGCAATCTTTTTCTCCTTGCTTGGAAGTCTGGCTCTGGGTAGAAGTGGCACTTAGACCTCATATAATTCTGCTTGTACTCAAATCCATAAGCTGCTCTTCCTAGTCAATCTCACGAATTTGTACCCAGTTTCTCAAAATTTCTTCCTATAAAACTGAAAATCTGGTTTTGTATGTCATATAATCCAAAGTGATCTGATTCAATCGCCGCAGTCCAGCGTTATCTCCTACAATCAGGTCTTTTATAAGGTACTTGTTGCTTTCCGAAATGAAGTTCAGTTCGCTCATTGTGATAGGCTCAAATGTTAGCTCATTGTGATAGGTTCACCCCAGCCAGCAGCTAAGCATCCACTCACTCAATGTTATATAGTGTGGAATATCCCTTTAGTAATTTTGGGTCAGCTGTGCTGGCTGTGTCCCCTCCGAACCTCTTGCCCACCTCTTGCCCTACTTGCTTGGGGTGCAGAGCAGGAAAAACAAAACCTTGACACTGTGCAAGTGTTGCTCAGCAAGAGCCAAGACACTGGTGTGTTACCAACATTAGTTTAGACAAAAAGCCAAAACACAGCACCATTATGAAGGCTATTATGAAGAAAATTAACTCCATCCCAGCCAGAACCATTATATTCATTAACAGATAAATCAATCAGCTGTCACGTTCAACATTTGTGATCGTAGCATGTTCATGTTTTTTAGAATTTCCATATCCCAGATCTGGATCTGTCCATTACATGATACTCATGGCTTCTGGTTTTGTAAGTTATATATTCGTTAGGGATGACAAAGAAAAATACAGACAAGTAAAACCCTAAATGCCCCAAATCCCAAGGCAAATGTTAAAAAAGAATATCTGGAGAGTTTTTAATATGTCAGTTTTCAAATCTCATCATGTTGTGGGTCCTTGAATTTTAGACATATAACATTGTACAGGGGTTAATTTGACCACACATCATCTCACATTTTATTTTCTTTTATGGAAATTTCTTGGAGCACACTACAATCTGTACAAGGCTATTCTGTTGGACAGCAGCTTCTGCCTTTGATTGTTCAACTAGTGTAGGTATACTAGGGTTGGACATAACTATGATCACAGTGACTACTGTTTTTCCCTATCATGTGCCATGGAGAGTGTGCTTTACAACATTGTGCTAAGAACAGAAAGGATCTTTACCATCTTCCATTCCCTCAGATGAATATTTAAGTCTCAGACCAACAAGTTGCAGTATTATTTTGGTAGTAAAAAGAATGAGGATATTTATCTATAATGGCAAACTTGCCAGTGGCAGCTGTGTTAAGAAACGTAACTCTTCACAGCTAAGAAGGACAGAGTATGTCACTCATTTTGCATCATAATTTAAAAATCATTTGTTCTTTTGCTTTATATTTCTGTAAATCAGCATTGTGTATGCTGATTCATAAAAGTTTCATCTGTGTTAGAAGTTTCATCTGTGTTAGAAGTTTCTATGTTGTTTCCGTTTGTGATATATTATGTTGTGCTTCTTTTATTCAGGACATTACTCACATCTTGAAGGCCAAGGTTATCTGTGTTGGTCTGGATGCTCAGAATTATCACTAAATTTCTGTGTTTCCCTGCTGTTCAGGGCCCTGCACATGCTCCTGAATCGTGTAGGACCAAGAAAATGCGCTATAGCTTTTCAGTCTGAACCATTACTGTAATAGTTAAAGAGATGCCTTTGTAATACTTATATTAATGAATCAGGAGCCTTTATGTACACAGTCATTAAATTCTGTCATTATTTGTAAAGTTAAAATCCTTAAGCATTTTTTGAGATCTCACTGAAAATAATGTGGAAATTTTCCAGGTCTTCATGGCATCTTTCTTTCTCCATCACATGAACTCACACATGCACACAGACTTAGTCAAGTTTCAAATATCCTCAGCAGCAATGAAACCAAAGAGCAGTGACGCGCATTTTGTTTAGCTGTTCCTGTAGAAGAAATAATGCTATATAGACACGGAGTTCAAAACAGGAAATGCAGATGGTGCAAAGGCAAATGGTACAATGCTGTCATATGTTTGTGGGAAACAAAAAAAATATCAATCTTAAGACATCTGATAGTGGGAGTTCTGTGTTCTGTTGTCCTTAATTGCACTGAGTCTTAATGATGCTCGTGTCCTTAATCAGATTTCTCTTACTCCAAATCACACCACTCATTTCAATAAGACTACTTTGGGATTCATTACTGTTCAGTATAAGGTGGAGTAGTACAATTTGGCTCTAATTTAGTAACCATTTAGTTAAATGTATGCATTTGAAATGATAGCTATTGATCTCCTTTTCTAAGTGCACACTGATAATATTTCATTTCACAGTGATAATAATTTCATTTCAGTTATAATATTCATTCAGGTCATATTCATTTGATAATGTCCACTAGCAAAGCCATTCGTGCTGTGGAAGTAGTGGAAAAATAAAGACCATTTGATCCAATGAGTTATATATTCTTAATGTGTAGCACTGCTTACTTGTAATAATATTTAATTTACTTGCTTTGGCAACTTCTTGTCTACCAGTCAGATCCAGAATGTGAGTCTAGATATAAAGAGACTGATGTTCTTGCCTACTGCTACTGAGATGGAAGGTCCTGTCCTGCTATTGATTTTGCAGTAGATCTCTCCAACAAATATATTACGTGAAAGTCAGTACTGTGTATAAGAGAAGAAGGAAGTATTCTGTGTGACTCCATTATTGTGACAAATTATTATGCTATCCCCAAGCACTTGTCTTAAAATTACAAAAAACAGTTGCCAGGTACTCTCTCTTAACTTCATGGTAGTGCTCTGGATCTTCTAAGTCATCTTGTATTTTATGTTTTGAGGGGTATTTTTTTCTTCTAATTTTTAAGAAACGGACTCCAGTCTTGTAACTGTAACTTGCCACTTGAACTTTCTCTTTGAACTTCATGCCAGCACCGTTTGACTTACAGGAACAGTGAAAAGAAGGTATAATCCATCATAGATGACAGCCATTTGTTTTAAATCAAAGTTCTCTAATTTTAGCAGTAAGCCTAAATGTTGAAATAAACAAAAACCATTATATTTTTCTTAAAAGTGGTTAAAATACTACAAAGCTACCAATTTCACCAATCTTTCAGTCTCTGGAATACAAATTTCAAAGAGGGATGAGGCCAGATGTCTTCACGCAATTCTCAGAGAGAGAATCTCTAAGGTCGCTAAGGTCAAGACACGTCTAAATATCACTCTTGATCCACAGCCTGTTCAGAAGTACAATTATGATGAGTTTACTGTTCTCTCCACCACTATTTATCTCCTCACTTCAGAGCACATAACAATGTAATAAAATAATACACAATCTGTGTGAATAAATAACTTGGAGTATTGCTGTGCATTTTGAAAATAAATTATAACTCCTTTAGAGTTTCCTAGCTATGATTATGTGTTGTCGTTTATTAACAGTTTGCTTCTAGGGTAATCCACATGCAAATGGAACAATAAACAAAGAATCTTCTATGCCACAAGAGCATATTACAGTAAGTCTTCAGAGAGTCATGTTCTACTGCTGGAGAAAAGAGCCCTGAGTCAGCACTCCGTTCTCTCCTTTCCCCCCACCTTCACGCTGCCTTCTTTACGCTGGCAGGAAGTGAAAACTATTTCAGCATGATATACAAAATGTGTAGAATCAATATGATCATTTCAGTCTTGCTGTATACCAGCCATGAAAGCCTATTGATAGCATCACCAGACATTTCCTAAGCTATTAAAAAATTATCACCTGTCTTCCCCACTTTCAATCTGACGAGACATTAGAAGGTGTTATGCTTAACAACAACAACAAAAAAAGGCTGCACTTTCCAGAAAGACAAGTTTGTCTGCTTTGGTTCTCTGAGAGCTACCCACTAGTTTAACTTACATGCTCCCTTATGTTTCTTTTCTGTTAGAGTCTTTTCTGTATCCCAGAAGGTAGGAGAGTAAAGCAGATGATAGCATCTACTTTTGACTCAATGGCCAAATTGAGAGGCAATGTATAAGTGGATGCAAGATCCATATCAGTGAGTGGATGCAAGGCTTAGGGATTCTTACCAAGCCCAAGCAAGTTTAAGCTAGTTTAATTTAAATGCTGAGCGTGGCAGAAGAAGGTGCTATACCAGATTAGATTCCCTAGGACTAACTGAGGCCTGATCCAAAATTTAAAGGCTTAATGGCCTTTGAAGCAGATCTTGGATTCCCACCTGAATCTAGTGATGTGGTTAGCCGCCAAAACTGGTATGTTGTCATTGCTGGCTGATATTTTCAGATGTGGTCAAGTAAATAGCTTGATTTCTAGAAGTGTTCAGTATTTATTGCCCCTAAAGACTTAGTGACTGTGTAGCTGTATAGTATATGCTGTATATAATATGTAGGCTGTTCCAGCTTAGCACTCAAGCTTAAAAATTTATTCACGCTGCGTACTGAGTTCTGCTAAAAACAAGCAATGCTCAAGTATATGAATGAACTTTACACATAAGATTTATACACACAATAACTCATTCAAACCTTTTTCTCCTCTCTTTTTGGCTTCTCCTCTCACTGATTCTAGACCCACTAATTATTTTGGAGGTTGAAGATTTTTAGGCACAGGTGAAGACTAGCATGGATGACAGCACTGACAGCTTTCCACATGTCTCTACCAAGATATCACATTCTTGTGAGAAGAGAACAGTCAAGTTTCTCTGCCCATGTTACCAGGAGCCTTTGCTGAGATTGTCAACAAGGTTGCCAATTAGAAGCAATGGTGACATTTTGTTCATGTGTGTGATACAAGACCTGCTGACTAGGAGTTGCTGAAACCACCAGCTCATTTCACAATATTTAAACAGTAAATTACCATACCTAGCATTTTTGTCAACAAGCTGAGGGATTGATTGATTTGGTGTGTATATCCTGCATAGTGATTATTGTCAGCCATAACTCTTCAACCTGTAACAGGGTGAATGCTGCTTTTAATTTACAAGGATGTCAAGACACTTGCAGACAAAATGTTCAGGTAAGACTGGCGGTGCTCACCTTGAGTGATCCACTTGTACTCTCTCAGACCTCCTGTGTACAATGAATAGCGATTAATGCACAGGCTGTGTGAAAAAAAGGCATGACAGGAAAGGAGTGGGGAAAAAAAAGAAGAAAAGTGCTGGCAGGCACAAAAGTGAGAATGAAAAACTCTGAAAGCTGACTTGTACTCTGCATGAAAAACATTCCTACCCTTTATTGTGCCTATGAAAATGCAAGGGGATGGCAACAATGCTACATGGCGAAGGGTTGGTGCTTGTGAAATAGAAGGTAGTCTTAGAGGGAGCAGATAAGAGTATCAAAGTATGTCAGAGTAAAGCATTCTCAAATCCCTGGATAATGAACTCTCTCACTAGTGGTGGTGTATGCACATTAAAATCAGTCAATATACTGCATATATTATATTGATGATGCAGCAAAGTAGAATCTACCATTTGGAGAGTTCTTTCTCCATCATTATTTACTTTGTGGCACTCTGTCAGAGGCCTAATTGCTCACCAAAACCCATCATCCTTAAGGACATTTGCAATATTGATAGTTTCTTCTCCTCAGTACACCCCTGGATGAAAGTGGCCAAGCACATACATTCATTTTTACTGTTTTTTTTTTCTCTCCCCCTGGGCCACTAACTCTCAGTAAAGACCCCACATCTCACCCAAGTTTTCTCTCCCTTTTCTTCAGCAATGCTGCAATGAGAAGAACTTTTAAGACCTATTTTAAACACATCTATTCTGAAAATATGCTGATCTTTTGCCATGCATTTTTAAGAATTGCTTGATTTTGCAACTCTTCACATCTGAAAACATAATGCCACCTCTAGTTCCTTCCATTTTTTTTGCTTTATTTCAGTATAAACTACATAACTTCCTCTACAATGCAAGAGCATCTTCCCCACAATTTTCCTATTCCATTCTCACTTTTCTGCTTTTTTTTGGTGGCTTATATGTTTGCCTACAGGGATTTACCACAGCCACAACATCCTTCTGGAGCAAACTGAGATCACAGCACTTCACTTGAAACACTAGAGGTTGCTAAAGCCTGTGTTTGTTCATTGAGTTTTCTCAAGTGAAACAACATGATAGATCTTACTGAATTGAAGTCATGGTAGGAAAATTCCTCCTACTCTAAACATACCTAAACTAGCGTTAGGCAATTTATTCTCTGAATTCTCTTGCACCTTGACTGTTAACAAAATGCACAACAAAAGATCCTGTTCCAGTGTGTAAAAGGCATCTATGATAAATACAGGGTATCTAGCATACAGGAAATCAAGGATAAATGCAGGATCAAGGATTTCATCTTTAGGCTCTATTTAAACTTTGTCAGATATGATAGTTTCTGACTTAAGAATAGTTGGTTACCTTGTTTTAAAATACATATTTTAAGAATACTGCCATAAAGAAAGCTATATCTGAATTTTAAAAAGTACTGTTATGTAAATTAACAATTTTATGTAAGACCAGATACACATACTGTATGCATGAGATTGTGCCTCATGTCAGACAGTATCTCCACAAGACACTTCTCCAGATGGCTTCTTGATTCTTATATTGTAGGCTTCTCACTGGGTTGAAGAGTAACTCCTGTAAAAAACTGAGCTATTTAGTGGTGATTTAAGTATGTCTCCTACTCTTATACAAGCAAGCGTCTAGCTAACAAAGGGCAGCCAACCTCTTTCTATTACCGTTCTTCTGATTAGCAAAATCAGTACAAGTTGTTCGCCTGACAAGGGGAGACTGTACTGAAGCAGCAGCCATGACTATGGTAATTGATTTTCACAGCTGCGTGAGAATCCTAACTGAAGTAGTTTTGTTCTCTAGCATCCCAGCTCCTGGAGTTAAGTTATTATGCAAAGAACTCATGTTATGTTCTCTTGAAAAAAAAGATTGCTTAGCCAAAAAATTATAATGTGACACATACCTGCCATGCCCATCAAAATGAAAAACAAATAGAAAGACACCCAGATGGGTTATTTTTAGTAACTGCATGGTTTCATAGGCTTAATTTATAAGTAGTGAACACTTGGGGCTGCCAATCTGTGAATAGTCTTTGGAGGAGCTGCTTGGGCCCCTTTCCAACCTCTCTTCCTGACAGGAATTTCTATGGGGGGTAGGGAGTTTATAATGAACTCACCCTGACATCTGGGCTCAGGGAAGCTAACAGGCCACCTTTGTTCCCAGCAATTCCAGTGGTTTCCAGTACAGTCCAAAGTCCCTGAGAATACTCTTGTTTCAGGAAGGGAAAGCAAAACCATGAGAAGAGATCCTGAGTATGGTAGCAAAAGCTGGCCCCCACTTCCAGGAGGATACACATACAGGGGAATGGCAGGGCCAGCTGGCTGGACAAGGCCCCTGCTGTGGCAGGCAGGATGTCCTATGTGATGACATCAGATTGGAAAGTTGCCCAGCTTGCGTGAGCCCATCACATAGCTTCTGAGCAATAGCATGGGCTATATTTAGAGAGAGAGAATAATACATGAGACATATGGTACCTGATTCTCCTTCAACCTCAAATCTACTCATGTACATGAACAGACTCCCATTGATTTCAATGGCTAAGACTCCTCCATTTCAGCACTGGTAGCATGACTGATTTTACAGTGCTAATGGAAGTGAAGTTCAGCCTAGAGTAAAAAGCATGCAGTTTTGTTCTGTGTGCAACTGATGCTTTAAAAATAGTGGAGGAAAGATCAACTGTCTTAGCTTTCCCCTTCCTGCAGGGCCTGGTAACACACTGTAAGCCTTTTCTGCTTGACTTGCTAAGACATTGCTGAACTTCTCCAACAAAATTTATTTTATAAATAAACTTTGTTACTATGGTCGGTCAGAGTTGAGTCTCTGGTCAGAGACTAAAACAAAGTCCTTTTGATGGGTTAGTCATTCTTTGCACTTTAAACCTACGTAGTTGGAGAAAGAAGAGTTGAAAACATCTTGGGCTCAGCCCAACTCCTTGTCTTACAAGAGCTATGGAAAGCAGTGCAGAATTATTTACAATGCAAATGAAAATCAATTTGTGCCTGTTCCTTGGCCATTATGTGAAACAGACGCTGCTTTGTAATGCTGCTGATCTCTGTATAGTCATAAAACAGAGATTTATTTGCTTCTCATCTCCAGCAATTAACTGCTACAGATGTCAGACAATTATGCTGAGTGAGTGTGCTGTGCCTTCGTTAGTGTTCTTCTTTTGTCTGAGTTGCCGATTTTGAAAGCTGCCCAGCTATCGAAACTCCGCTTAAAGTGCCTAAGATCAGAAACAAGCCCAGGGCAGCAACATGGTGTGTTACTGGAACAAATAAAGCATTTGTTGACTCATGACCCATCTAGATCAGAAGCCCTCAAGAGTGTTTTATGCTAAAATAAATAAATAGATCTCCAAAGTTAACTGATTGCTCCATGCAGAGCAGACTCAACATTTAATGTAACATTTGCCTCAACAGCACAAAAGCAGGCAGAGAGCTGCCCTGCAGCTCTGCTGTTCCAGACAGAGGAGAATCCAAGCAGGGCTATGGCTACTCCCTACCACCTGCTCTCCCCACCTTCTCTGAAGAAGGCATGTCAGCACAGGGCAGAAAGCACAGCCTTAGGCTTCTTTGAATTATACAGAGGGCTAAACAGTCCCCAGCTGGCCCAGGATCAGAGGAATGGACTTAAGTTGCTTAAAGCCACCTTTCTCACTGCTTACCAGATGCTTTTCAGCTGGGCAGAGGGCAAAATAGGTTTGGTAGAGAAGCTATGCTTAAACACAGCTTGGGATTCATTCTCTGATTCTGTATGTCATAATGTACCTTCTGTGACCTGGCTAACAAGGAAATCCAGTGGTACTCTACATGTCTTAATATGTTCCCTTGCTAAGTCTTCAGCTGCTTTTCACTTCATGCTGCACTGATACCAGTTCTCAATTAAAACAGAGTGGGCCCAACATTCATAGTAGTGATTTTAATTTAACAAGACAGGATTGTGGTTGTCTTAGGGCACAGTTCATACCTTCTTAATTTGGAAGACACCAAGCATAGACTACACACATTTGAAGCAAACAGGGCAAGCCATTATCATCAAGTCCAGATACAACAAAGTGGCCTTGTTTATCTTGCAGTTCCCCACACTCATACATTTTAAATATTGAAGCCTTGATGTGAACACTACACTTCAGTGACGGAGTACTAGTCCCTTTGAGACAAGAAATCACTTCTCTAGGCATCGATTTCTGGGCTATGGTATAGAATGTCTCACTTGAAGTCCTTCGGGGGAGTACTAGCTGCGAAGCATTTCCTATGGTGGCTGCAAGGAAAATGCAATGATTTTAGCAATTCACAATAGTTTCACCCACTTTGATACTGGTAAGTGTGGGAACTTAACTTTTTTAGGCTGCGGTGAAGTACTGATGAAGTAATTTTGAGAGATCCTTGTGTTGAATTCTGTAGCATGTAATGCAAACAGAAAATGCAATACAGAGCCACAGTAATGGTTTAAAGTTATTTAAAGTTATTTAAAAATGCTGAATCTGCTACTCTGAGTCCAGCAGAATTTATTTCTGAGGGGGCATGGCATTTCTGTATTGCTCTGTGAGTGAGCATTTATCTCAAGATTTTCAAGATGGTCCAGCCTTTTTACTCTTATTGTTATAAGATCACTGTCCTTAGATGTCACTGCCTTCCCTGATGTACAGGCTTGGGACAATATACTTTCTGTTTCATCCAATCACTCTTTCACCTTGGAACTTTCTTTCCCTGTATGCAGATCTCCAGAAAATCTGACAAATTGTCTAATCTATGTTAAACTACAGCATAGCATCACTGATCAGTCAGAGCTGGCCCCAAAGTTGTTTTTTTTACCATTTTCTTCAGGCACTGTTTGCCATGATCTCAACTGGTCTGCACAGAGGCATTGGATCTGCTCAGATTCTGGAGAAAGCATCCATGCAGGGGTCCTCAGTGAAAAGGAGCGGTCCCATCTATCACACTCATTACTGAGCAAAGAGAAAAGAGTAGGAATCTGAGGTCAGCCTACAGGAACCACAGTCAGTGCCCTCTGCCTTCCAGGGAGCCTGGCTGCAGCCTGAGCTGGGAGATTTCAGATACCTGATTCCTGGGTGGTATCTGGGACTGCATTTTGTGTAACGACAGTACACCCCTCCTAAGAAAGTAGAAAGCATGAGGACAATGGTCAGACCACTGCATCTGAGTGGGCCAAAGTCAGAAAGTGGGTATGGGACAAGTAATTTTCTGGGAACACAGAATTCCTGAATTGCTGGAAACTTCTCCCAGCTTGTGCATCTGTGCTTCCCAAACTCACCCTGAAATGCTGACACACATGGCCAACCTCATCACGTCAGTAGGCCTGTCTCCAGGTACCTCTATGCTCTGGGATCTTCCAAACTCATACTTGAACCAGATGGTAGCAATTTTCAGAATGCAGGTGCTGGCACTGACAATGAATCAGATATTTGTTACTCCAAAGAGGTTTTAATGAAAAGAGCAATTGCCTTTATCCATCTCCCTGGCAGCTTCCAGAAAACAGGTAGGCATGAATCATGCTTCTAATCTCAGCTGTTGCATTAGGGATTAAAGAACTGAGCATGAGCCAGGGAAATAGCACCCCATTTATGTTGTAACTGCACAAGTTCGTGACTCCACTGCATCTGCAAATATCATGTGTAATAAAAGCGTTGGACTGCGCTTGTTTGGGGGTCCCTTAGCTTGAAGGGGAAATTTCGCTGACTGGAAATGGGATGGATTGGTTTCTTACTACCCAGCAGAATATTAGTCTGCGAAGAATGATCATCTTCAGCTGGCCAGCTCGCCATCCCAAGGAGCGTGTCTACACATCCTATCATCTCCAGTCACCTGCCTTCTCCACATTGTAAATTCTTATTCCCCAGGCACAGTGGTGGCTCCCAGTAACCTTTTAAAACCAGAAAGCCATCTTCCTTGGGAATCATCCCTACAAGGCAGCGGACTTAACATTCCTATGCATAAACATAAGTAACAAACAAAATAAATGAACTAAAGTGGACACAATACACTCTGGGATATGGGGCATTAGTCCCTTGATGAATGCTGGTTTGCACAGGAATTGTAATGCTAATTTGGAAAGGGTTTGATTGGGGGTTCACATGAAATCTGAGTCAAACTTGCACTGCCACAGATGGCAGAAATACTTAGATCCAGTATTAAAGATCATGGAGCCACAGTCTCATTGTCAGCTCTTCTTCGGAAATAGGGAAATCTTTGGAAAGGAAACTAAACACAAGACAGATGTCTTCATGTTGCAAGCCAAAAAAAAAAAAGTTTGAAAATTCTGACATTTTTAAAAAGAATGATTGTGAGTTCACATATACAGGCAGAAATACAGACAAACCAGCACACATACACGTCTTCACATGCTCATTGTTGTTAGCAGAGAGATCTTAAAGATACTGTCTTGAAGGATCTGCAGTATTTACAGCATATCTGATAGCTGGGCTTGTGCCAATGATGCTCACCTGGTGTATAAATAATACAATTTCCAAGACTACACAAAATTTGTTGTACTGGAGAAAACAATGTAAAAGGTTTTCCTCTCTTCTTGACAAATGGGCACTTAAAACTTCTAAGTTTGTGGCAATACTGTATGTCCCTGATACATAATTAAATGAACAAAATTGTTAAGTGTATCATGTGCTAGGGCGGTATACCTAGACAGAGTATTTTAGCAAGTTAATTAGATGCATGATAGGAAAGCATTATATACATTTGTTTTGCAGGAATACTTTATTCAAAACTATGTAAGAGCTGAATGGGTAGCTTTTAATCTAATATTTCAAATTCAAACTCTTCTTGGAGGGCAAGATTATGATATTCACCTATAGATAAAAAAGGAGTTTATGTGAAAGAGAAGCACTGAAAGTTGGAAACTTAAGTAAGTCAGTAATATTCAAGTAGCTATGGACAAAGCCTGCAAGGCCTGTTTGGTACCAGACCAAATAAAATATCCAGACCCTACCACTCCTACTTCCTGGCAGTTCTCCTCTTTCCACAGCAGTCTCTCCCACTCCTTCCTATACCATCTTGCTTCTCTTGCTCTCCCTGTATTTAAGTAGAGGCAACAGCAGAAAAGAGCTTGAGCAAGAGGTAACTGCCAAGATGTGGCACAGACACAGTCAAAGGAAGCTCTGTAAGGTCCCTAAGCAGACCATGAGACAATTGTCCTGACAAAATCCTCCTGAGCTTTCCACAGGTCCTCTCAACACAGTTTAGGCACTCTTAAATGCTTTTAAATAATTTTAACTTGTATGGGTAAAAATAGCACCTCTTAGGCCAGATAGTGAATCTCTTTTCAATAGAGAAGAGCTATTTGGGGATGGGTCTGCCTTTACAGTAGGGTTCCTCAGGTTGTAGGAATTCTTTATCTGGACAGGTAGAAAGCTTTGAGGGTAAGAAACTGCTCATTTTGAGTAAGTTTTTATCAGAAGCTGAAAAGGAGAAAAATGAGTTTGTGCATCCTAGTTACTGATGTTTTCTATGCAATTCAAAGCAGTGCAGGCCTCAAAAAAGTTCTTTGAAAGAATTTTCAGAAAGCCTCTGTGGTCTTCACCCTACAAAACACATCAGAAAATACTACAATAAGGTTGGATTACCATGAATACTTAGACTCAAGTTAGGCAACCTGTTTCAATGTTTCCTCTCCAATACCCATACCTCAAGAGCCCATAAAGTAACATGTCCAAATTCAGGCTTGTGCACCAAAATAAAATCTTCACCTTGCAAAAAAGTATACAACTTCCACTATACACTTTCATGCCAAGGCAAGTTGAGGCGGTAGTAATGGGCTCTAATGGGCACTCCCTGAAACTGCTACCTACTTTACCTTCAGCCAAGGAGCATTCAGAAGACGCGACATTCTTTTTCTCTGGAAAACATCAGGGAATGTCAGAGAAATTACTCTCCATCTGATCCTCCTAATATAATTTGATGGTTTGACGTGATAAGAAGAGTGAGCACAGAGGATCTCTGACAAAGAGCTAACTGTATCCGCACCATGAGGAGCGCAGCCTGCAAGTCAGCACACCACCAGCGGTGTGGAGTGGAGCAGAGTGGGGTGAACACAGGGCTGGGGTGTGAACGCTGAAAGCTGGAATACTGCGTGGAGCAGGTGGGCCCCTGGGAGCTTTAAAGTGAGTGGGAGGAAGGGACTGATGGAAGATTTTTTGGGAGGGTTTTTTTGTTGTTTTTGTTGTTGTTGTTGTTTTGTTGTTGTTGTTGTTGTTTGCCCTCCCCGAAGCCAACTGGGCAACACAGAGGAAGATGCAAGCTTTGGAGTGTGTGTGAAGGGTGAAAAAGGAGCAGATAAAGAACAGGCTTCTGCCTCAGGTAGGAAAGGTGTTGGCACCCTGGGGAATATGAGAGAAGAAATGTAAACAAGAGGCACAGTTGTGCAAAGCCTTGGAACTGAAACAAGCATGTAGCTCATCTTTGATGCCCCAGGTAAGTGAAAACTAGTTCAAGTTCTTAGTGCAATAATACCTTGCTCATGTTATGCATGCTGGCGCCGTCTTACAGTCTTATGCAGATAGACACTGTGCCCTTTTGCTTCTGGGGAGCCCATTAATATATATGGAGTGAATATAAATGCAAATGACTGCTCACAAATCCCCTGTTACAGAACTGTGGTTATTATTAACTAAGCAAGCATTGGTGGGCTCGGCAGCTAGAAAGAGGAGAAAATTTTTCACATTGTTTTATAAGACAAAAGGAGCATATTTCTCCAAAATTACTCTCTATAGTTCTTGGCAACAGAATGCTTTTGAAAAATATACCAATGAAGCTACAAGCTTATTAAATATTACCTTTAAGCAATTTACTGTCTTGCATGAGATCTGCTTTTTTGTCCTTGGCTATCTTAATGATGAGTTCTTCAAACAGCCAGTGCAAGGATTATTCAGTGTTGTGTATGTAACTGTAGTTAAAGCTTAAAAAAACTACAAATTCCTTTCATTCTCATGTTTTTAACTGAAATTTTGTCTTTCAGGGGAAGCTGAAAATAACCTTCAGAAAATGTCACAAAGAATTACCCTCATCCAAAACTCATCAGTGGGCTTGGGATCACACACATGTTTTGGCAATAACAGTACCTACTCCATTTAAAAAGCTATCATTTACTCTAAATCTGACTTAGAGCCATTTAGGTAAGTCAAATGGCACAACTGCAATTTTGAAAAAAATTGCATTTCATTCCATTTCAGTAGAACAAATGACAGATATGACAAAAAAAGAGAGAAAATGGCTAAGCTAAGCAATTAGTTGCAAAACTCAACAGATCTACTCTACATTGAAAAATGGGCTAAAGACACATGAAATATTGTTTTATGGGGAATATTTAAGGGAGTAAACTTCCGTATTTGAAAAGATTCTGTTTCAACAATAAAAAGAGGAAGAAAATATATTTTCTAGTCTTCAGTAAAATTATTTTAGAAATCACATTCCTTTTAGAATCATAAATTAGAAAAAGCCTTTGTAATAATCTGTTTATTTTATTATGTTGCTTCAAGGTAGAATATAGTTTCCAGTTCTTCGTATACTGCAACTTCATGTACACTTAAGTCTGAATTCCTTGGGTTTAATCCTTCATTTGAGAATAACTTGATGATTATCTCTTAAGCTACAATAAAGATTATATATAACTTTTGTGGAGAAATGTATTCCTAATGACTTAAAAGGAAAGTAGCCCATAAATACTACATGATGTTCACTAATGCTGACTATAATTAAAGAGGAATACATTTCCCAGTTTTCTGTGCTCTGCACTTGTAGCTGTAATACTGAAACACAGGCTGATAGTTGATTTCTTTCTATCTTCAAAAAGCATAGCAGAATATGAGAAAAAAATTATCTTCAACAGACAGCTAAAGATTGCTGTGATATTTTTCCTAGTAAATTAGGTTTTCATTGGAAAAAAATATAGTCTGTAGTGCTGATTTGTGCAAAATCTTCTGTAACTCAATTTCTGCTAAATAAGAATCAGTAATAGAACATAACCGTATATCTTATGTACTATTGCAGGATACTACTTACTGTCTTTTTAGGAATATAAAAAAGGTAGATGACATCTATTTAGGTCAAATAAGCACTTATATGTGATGTCAGATATTTATAAAAACAATTAATTTGAAACACTACCTTTTTTATATAACAAACAGAAACCTTTCAAACCAGAGAGTTATGGCAAACCATATTCCCTCCATATCTGGACAAGCTGATATATTTTCCGGAGGCAACACCTGAGTCCGTGAAGATCCACATTTTAAAAAAAACAGTTCCAAGTATTTGTAATCCAGTGATTACCATCAATTCTGGGCATAGTATTCAGAATTTAGCAAGTTAACAATTTTTTTTCTTATCTAAAACTGAAGTAGATCTTAAAAAGACTTTATTTGTACGAGAGTTTCTTAACAGATAGGAAAATAAAGGCACGAATTTTAAAATGTCACATGCGAACTGGATTTGCTTAATCAATATTCAGAACTGCCTGAAAATTAGTCCATAATGGTCAGGGTCTATGGACCACAAGTTCAAAATTATCAGTCCAAGCACTTTCCATCAGGGATTATAAAGGCTTTGACATTTTGTCTTCCAAATAAAGGCAAAATTGCTTCATAATAATCAATAGCAATCTTTGGAGGAAGAACAACCTAAGTATGTAAATCACATACCAATATTAAATTTTGATATATTTTTGCCAGAATGCCATGTAGTCATAGGTAAAACGTTAACTCTATTAAAAAAGATTTGTTAGACAAAAGAGTCTCTCTCCTCTTTTTATCTTCCTATGCACCTCTCAAGGTTTCTGACTTACAAATTCAGAATGACAAATTTTAAAAATTTACAAAATTACAATTTTCATTCTGAAAATGGCCAACTTGACAATGCAATTTTCGCCAAAGTTTTCAAACATTTTGTTTCGTTTCCAGCACAGAGTAGAAACATTGGAAAACCTTGAAAGCAGCCACAGATTTATATTTGCATCTAAGAGGGACACAGCCTGTCAATGCAGAACTTTCTGGAAGACGCTTTTTTAGAGCCTTTAGTTCTTACTGTTTATAGGCTACATTAGGCATTCATTCAACAAGGTCCTCAAGGCATAAAAAAATGCATTTTAGTTACATGTCGCTTGCCCATGTGATATTCTGAACTAGTACAACTATGAGTCTCTTTGGTAGAGAAGTGGTTAAGATGTGTGGGTGGTATATTTCTGGCAGGGTAGCAGTTATTAAGTGATAAAGAAAAATGAAACATTTTCAAACTTTTGAAAAAAAAAAAAATCTTTAAGAGCTCAGTGATTGAGAACTCTCCTGTACCTCCGTAAACGCCAGGGTTATCAAAAATACAAACCTGACAGTGGCTGTTATTTCTAAAAGATTTGAGGAAAAATTAAATGGGCAGAGCATATACTTGCTGTTCTACCAGGAAACTTAGACCAAAGGAAATGAGCCTTGGGTAAGACACAGCAAATGAAACCACAGACAGGTTGTGTGAAAATTGGTGAAACAATAATAACACATGAAGGCATGTGGCTCCGAGAATGATAAAGAGGTGTAGGAAGAACAAAAGACAAACAGACACCAATTACAATCTGCTATGATTAAACTCTATTTTGACAAGACACAAAAGGAAAAAAAAAATCCATACCCCTGAGGAGTGCAAAGTAGGTCATCAGCTCAATTACATGTATGAGCTGAGAAGTGGAAGGGAGTTGCCAGAAATAAAGGGTAAGTAATTCTGATGGTGACTCAAGGAATGGGAACTGTAACCTAGATATAGACAAAAGGATGGGACGAGGCTTTTCTGATTGTTGTGATAAGGATATTCTAAAATCTCCAGGGAAATCGACTTAATTGTAGTCCATATAACAACACAAACCGATGCAATGCTATGAAAGCAGATCAGTTCAGAGACATAGAAAGGAAAAAGGAAGATGGAATTAATACAGGTAAACTTTTCAGTAGCACGCGTAGTATAATGCTTGGGGACAGACTGCTGTTTCTAGACATAAACCTGTGGACGTACGGGTAGGTTAGGAAAGAGATTCCACACAACATCTGAATTGCCTTTGTGACAAACATTGAATTAACTTGATTTCTGCTAAAAGGGAAGTCTTATGGTTCCCAAATCATTGCACATTGCTGGATATTATACGATAAATTTCAGCTGAACAAAGGTGGTGAAGGAATGTAATATTTTGATAACTAAACTAACGTGAGGTTGAGCAGAGGATCAAGACCTCAGAGAATTATTGAATTAATGTAATTATTGAATTTTGCCTGAAATTCAGAAATATAATGACACATGGACAGTTAAGAGCAGACCAGCACACAGGAAACATAAACGTTGTAATCAAACTACTAGGCTTTTATGCACAGCAGTGAGGTTGCCTGTGCATGTTGGCCAACATTCAGTTTCTTCTAAATGCTAAATCTTCACCAAAAATTAAATTTGTGATTATTCAGGAAGCCTGATTTTGCTTTTTTAAATCATTACAAAGCAGATACTTCAGCACTGAAATGGATTGAATTGTAGCATCTTAAAGTTGGTGCAAATTAAAGAATTGGGAAAAAAATTAAAAACTTACTCTGGTCCTGGGAGTCCCTTTGATGACCCAGAAAAGCTGGAGACTGAGTAACATTAGTTTTAATATAACATACTTAGTTACATTGTCTTACAATATCTGCTTTTGTAATTAACAGCTTCAATAAAGTCCTGGCTGTACACAAACCAACAGAAAAATTCAGAACAAAGTGTATGGGGAAGGTTCCCCCATTTCTATAGTTTGCCTTTGACCCTTTTTACTCCTGACCTCCTCTCTGAAAGTAGGCCTCCTGTGAATCATTGTTAGTTATTAATCAGTGCTCAGTTCTGAAGGCACATTTGAATTAAAATTTGTTTGTCCAGCAGACAGTTTCAAGGCTAGCCCTACCATAATCTTTTGGGAAGTGCTTCTCTGTGTAGGGAGGGTCTTAAAATTAACATCCACTCCCACTCACTAAAAAGGTTGGACCATACACAATTAGTGTGTGCCTCTTTACAGAACAGATCAAACTTGGACTTCCTGTTTCATGAAATACCAGCATTTAGGAACTGATTTATGAGTTCCAATTTGAATATTTCTTGTAAAAAGGAATTTTGGCAAACAAGTGTTATTTGCAATGTTTCACTTTAGAAAATATCTTTCAAATATGCAAATGCATTTTTCATTTCAATGAATATTTTGGCTATATATAATGTATGTTAAGCTATGGCATATTACAGATGTCAAGCAGTATGTTTTAATAGTCAATCTATTCTATTTATTTTATAGTATTTTTCCTTTCGAAAGCATTAAGAACACCTTCTGCTTAATATTAAAACATCTTTGCTTATTTTATTAAATGTAATTGTTGTTTGTGTTGTGACTAAACAGTTCTATATGTTGTAATTTAAATGAAAAAGAACAGGCAAATGGCTTGTCATATCACCATACATTATCACCATGTAAACACAGGAGAAAAATAAAGTCAAACTAAAATACATTTTGTGACAGAGCATCATATAAAAAGTGATTTAACATTTTTTCCAAAACAAAAGAATCAAATGTATATGTGAAGTTTCATCACAAGAGAGGTGAATTCCCTCAAAAAAGCTTGTCTTTTCAAAATTTCTTGTCTGACAGAAAATTTTCATGAAAGTTTTCTCACCAGTTTCAGTTGCTGACCTTAGGAGCTTTCCAGCATTCCAGCTTTCCAGACCAAGTATAAAACTGAAAGACTAGTGTCTTTTTAAAGGGAGGAAAAATTTCATGTGACTAACACTGTAGTTTTACTGTTGTTATTCCTTACTGTGAAACAGATTTGTGTGCTTGCAGTCAAACTCATGGGTTTGTGCATAGATTTTTTTTAAACACATGTAGATTTTTTTTTGTTTTAAATAATAGATATACGTTGTTTTAACAGAGGGAAAAGCTTGAGTACAATGGAAGCAGGAAGACAACTCTTTTTGGAACATTTTTTATGTCAGTGACAACATATGTTAAATTTTCAATTTAAATTTTTAATTTAATTTAATTTAATTTAATTTTTATTTTAAGTTTTTACTTGTTTGAGAAACCCATAGAAAAAAAAGTGAAATGGGAACCTCACTGAAACTGAAAGGAGCTTTTCTGTGGCCTGCAATGTGGGTTTACAATTTCTCCTAGGTCTCTCGGGGAGGCAAAGAAAAAGAATGGCAGGAATAGACATTCTCCAAAAGCCACAGATTGGCTAAAATGTTTTGAGTTTCAGGCAGGAGCTCTGCAGAAAGTTAAAAAGATACATGCTCCAGGTAGCTCCAGAGGATAACTTTTTTTGCTGTAGGTATTATTTCTGGATACACCAGCAAATAAATCATCGTAGGTTTCAATATATCGAATGACAGATTTATCATTTAAAAATCGAGGGTTTTTTGTTTTAGTGCCTAAACATCTGCGCTCAATGTGCTTGCGCTGCTCACAGCATGGCAAAGTCCCAGAGTGGAGCTGTTCTAAAGCATTTATGGTCTAAATAGCTGGTACTGGTACAAGGTAAGAGAAAAGCTCGTAACACAAAATCCAAGTGAATAATGTGGAAACTTAAACGGAATTTAAAAGCAAAAGTATAAACAACATGAAAGGCAGAACAAGGCACAAGACAAGGAACTAAGGAGACAAGTATAAATTGAAGTAAGGTAAAGGTGAAGAGACAGCATTAATCAAGGGGGTAGGCTTTTGTAATCAGCCCGTCCATATGGGCAGGACATGTCAGAGCTATAGAAAAATCTCTAAATACTCGGAAAGCTTTGGATTTTTTTTCAGCTGCTCTCAAGCTGGCTATTCCCTGCAGGCCCCTCAGTGAGACTGCATAGCAGGGGAGGAAAGGCATTTGCAATTACTGAGGAACAACGACAACAACAAGGAAAAGCAAGAGGAGATTTCTGGTCCTCAGCTCTGGAGAATTTGCTGAACAAGAAAATAGTTGTTAAACAAGTCTTTGCTTAGTTTAAGTCGAAGTTTAAGTCAAAGAAATGCTAAATCTGCACAGCTAATTTCTTGGGCTGAATTTTGCCTCTGTGCAGCTGTTAAAAATTATGATAAATTTTGTCTTAAAGCAGAACCCCCTCCCCACTATTCATTGAGACATCTAACAGCAATCACATATCATAAAGAAACAGTGACAAATATGATGTCCCAACTTCAATTCATACAATATTTACTTCCATCACTGAAACCCATTCTTAGTGGTACCACAGTCACAGCATTGACATCAGTGGCTTAGTACAGACTTGTAAAGCCCATTGTAACTGTTGGGCACAAAATTTGGCCCAATGTTAACATAGTTCATCAGATATGAAGCACTCAAATACCAGTAGTTCTGCACTTACCTCTCCGAGCTCATGTTTCTTCTTGCAAGCAACAAGACCACAGAGTTCTTGTAATGCTAATACCTCACAGCGTTTTAAAAAGCACAAAATTATGTGCTTTTTATGAAATGCAGTAGAAATGCAAAATTATGAAATTTATGAAATTTATGAAATTTATGAAATGCAAAATTATGAAATGCAGTAGAGGGCTCTGGGTGAAACAAATAAACCCTCTCAGGCCAGCAGTGCCATGAACACCCTTAATCTTGCTGAATGGTCCCATGGCCAGTGCCGATGTTTGAGGACAAGAAGACTTCCGTCTGCAAACTGAGGGAAACCTTTCAGCAGAAATTCAGAAGACTCAGGAAACAGAACTGCAACCCATGAATTGCCAGAAATTATTATTCCAAGGAAAGAATTTTCTTTATGTTTCTATGGAAATGGTTGTGGAAAAGCGGCTTTTGCAGCTTTGAAAACCTAAGCCTGAAAGCTGCTGTTGAAGGGCACGGAGCTGGTGCTATGCACTGGATTCTGAACCACTGGTGTGAGTGGACCAAATTGCCTGGTCTGATGCTCCTGTGCAAGGCAGACACAACACTCCAGCTGTGGTTCTGACATCCTGAGCTTTTTCTGAACCACACTGTGTTCCTGGGAGCATAACTGAGTTCAGAGGGATAGTCAGCTGGGGATTTGGATATTGCAGTTTTTAATAGTGAGGTTTCTTTTAAAAGAAGAAGAAAATAGCCTTTCTTTTCCTTTCCTCTCCTCCCTCCATCATTCAATAATGTTTTCTCAAAACCAGGTAGTAGATTCAAGTAGTTCAAGTTGTAGAAATGGCATAGGTCTATTCAATCTTCTAACTTTATGGATGAATCTTCAATTGGTATAAAATGGCAGAACTTGTTTCAACTTTATAAGCTCCCAAAGAACACTTGTATCCTGATGTTCGAGAGCAGACACGCGGAGAAGAAACTTGAATTAAATCTTGCAATAAAAAGTGAGCTATCTCGACTCTTTCTATAGGACTCGAATGATTAAAAGTTTGGCTACAATAGCAGATTATTTCTAAAGGTATGCTGCTGGGAAATGTCCCCAGTCGATTCTGCTTTAAAGAGCTGTGAAGACCAAGAAAAAAATCAGGCTACCAGCAATGGGAGGGTAGAAAAGTAACAATGAAAACTCAAAACTGCTAGAGCTCAAGGGAAATATAAAGATCTCACTCCAGATTCCTCTCAGTTGTTCTACATTGTTTGCACTTCTTTAACCTGGTCAAAAACCTCCAGACCATGGCTGCACTGGGAGTACAGAAGCTGATCGAAGAAGTGTGTGACCTAGTACATAGCGGAGGGCTAGATCTGACCCATGAGGTCCTTTACAACATGCTTGTGACAACAGCCATAATCTAAACCTAATATACATTGCCCTTTCAGGTTCTGTTTCTATGAAAGAAAAAAGTGCATATATACACACGCACATATGGATACACATATGCATATACATATATGTGTGCATGTATGTATAGATATATGAGAGTCACTACAAAGGAAGCACTGAAGATATGTTGATCACAAACTCTTTTGACCAGGGCCCAGAAATCCAAGTCAGAGAGCTTGCAGCTTGGTACCAGGGCTGCATGTGCTGGCATGTGGTTATGTACTGTCTGCTGTTGGTCTTTGGGAGTTAGTCAGTACACCTCGGGCAATATCACAGGTTTTCTCTCCCTCATACTCCCCCTGTGCTGAAGACAAGGAGAGAAGGGCTCATGCAGCCAGTAGCAGAAGTGACCCATAGCAAGTGTTTGCCACAGGCAAGAACTCTAGAAACACAATACAGCTTTTCTATCCAAAGGCATAGACTAGCCCTATTCAGGTGCTAATTATTCAGGTTAACTGTAGAAGAAATAGAAGTTTTGCCTATTCCCTAGTCAAGGATAAATGCAAATGTCCCTGTATGAGGGGATTGCATTTTGCAAAAATTACCAGAGAACCTTAATATTTAGCCAGGCAAGCAAAAACATTTTGCAATTTGCTTAAAGCACTTTAATGAATAATCCATACTATTTGCTTCAGGAAAAATGTTTGAAGCCTAGTAAGCACATGTAAAAATATTTCCTCATTTAAATTTTTTGAGGGGCATTAAATCAAAAATACCTCTTGGTCAGCCTTGTGTACAGAAACTTTTTGTTCATGTAAGAAGTGCTATACTCCTGTTTAAATAAAGTGATTTTTTTAAAAAAATAAGTACATCTTGAACTTTATAGCAAAAGACGGTGTATTAGTTAAAGTTGTGTATAACATAGCCTGCTATTATCCTAGTTTCTCCACACGTCCTCTGCCAGTGCACTTCCTACGCAACAGCTTTGCTATTCCAGTCTTGGCTTATCCTCAGTGACAACTGCCAATTGTGCCAAACTGTGGAGTTCACCTACAAGGCTTCAGCAGGTGAGATTAAAAAGTATCTATCTCCTCTCCCCAAGGAGAAGTGTGAAAAACTGGTTCCTGGGAGAAGGTGCACTTTACTATCTATCATCCAGCAGTTTCTCCTTTTGCGAGGGGGCTGTTGTTTATCTGCCAGATTTAAAAAGGCAGTTGAATTTTTATCTGTGGTTATTATATATTCAGTCTCTGCTAGAGTTTAGTGAAATGTTCTTGTTGAATCACTGATATGGTGAAAAACTGATACAGTGAAGACCTGGCGTTCTGGAAAAATTGCACCAAAGACTCACAAGTCAGATTTCTTCCGACAACTATAAAGTAGATTCAAATTTTTTGTAACAAGATACAGGGAATTGTTTATTAAAAATAGAAAGGAATGCACCGTTATGGAAATTCAGAGGGAATTTTTATATTTTATGCCATTGCTGTTTTTTTAATACAGAAAAAATTTCACTTCAAAGGCTGTTGTCAGATAGCTTAAGTCTTATATTTAGTGACATCTTGTCACTGCTTCAGTAGGAAACTTTAATTTCCTATAACTATTATGAATCCAAGAAAAACAGTTTTTCTTTGAATTTGAGCATTCCCTTTCAGCTTTTGCCTTCCAAACATTTCAAGTCAGGAATCAGTAAGTGAACTTTACTAGAAACAAAAGCTGAGATTGTTAAAACTGAGTGGTTCATTGTAATTGGTATAAGTTAGACGATTTGGCACCAACTGCCACTAAAAATCCCTCATTAGTCTATTGCCTAGTATTGAAATTGGGTAGAATACAAAAGTAGGAAACAAAACCTGTAGATGTTGAAAGATTGAACTTTTTTTCCTATGGCAGTGATAGAAGGCCTGTATGATTTATTATTGCTAGCAAAGCTAAAATATGCAGCAGCTTGCAGAAATGGCAGCTAAGCGGCTGCTGGAGAGGCCAGATCAGCTGCTTTATAGATATCTCAGTGCAAAAGATTAGGCTGATGGTTAACATGGCAAAGGCAGGTGATACTGCAGGTATGTGTCTGTACTGACTCAAATTTAGTTGCTTCTCATCAGAGATTATAGGCCTGTAGGAGGTATATTGGCTGGAAGCTAGAGAGGGAAATTTGTATTTCTTTTTCTCAGTATTAGCTGGACCTTGGTTTAACTTCTGGGGATCATTTTGGTTCACCTTTGGGAGGGCAGAATTTTTTAAGAAACTTTTGTGGGTTTTCTTTATAACGAATCCCTGGTCATAAATTTTCAAATTAAAATGCTTGCAGACCTGAAGCACTACTAACTCCGTTATCCTCATAGCTGGTTCCCGAGTTGAATGGCCAGTAAATAGTTGACCTGTAAGGCTGCTCTCTTGTGAGAATACACTCCTGGAAAGAGCATTTAAAAGGGACTTCAGTACAGATCACCCTGCAAATGTGACATGAGTTTGTAAAGGGGACAGGACAGTGGATAAGAAAGAATTCATGGAGAATGGGGATGAGGAGTATAAAGGAGTCACACATTGAGATGGGCTGAATGAAGACAGGGAGCCATATGCTAAGACATGGCAAAGGAAAGAGTGTGAAAGACAGCCATGTTTGCTAAGTGGCCAGAAGCAAGTGGGGGAAGATGTGAGGCCAGGACTGACATTCTTCTTATGTTTTTTGCCAGCTGCTCCCTTACCACTCCTTCCCAAAAATCAGTCCTCTATAGCCTATGTCAGCAAGGAGGCTTGAAACAGGGACAATCACTTCAAAAAAGAGCACAGCAACTCTAAGTACCTGAGAATTGCAGGGGTAGGGATTTCTGCTGCCCTTTTGCAGCAGTGAGCCTGCCTGCATATCTCAAGCAGGGTACAACAAGAAGAACGTAATAAACAGCATATGAGGCTCACAGTGTGGTTGACTGCGTCATTGCTCCTGCACCACACTCTGGAGTGTCCTAACCATCCATGTGCTTGGTGTGATCCTGCGGAGAAGAGAAGGGAGGTAAAATAAATTGAATACTCTTCAATTCTTTCTTGAGAAGCTTTTCTGCTTTGCCAAAAATAAGTTAAAGTGGCTTGGGTCAGTGAGGTGTCTAGTGATGGAATAGTCTACAACTCTTTATGTACTTTAAAAAAAACAGACATTGAATAAAATACTTGAGCAGTCCTTGGACCTGGGACTTCAATTTGAGATTCCTTCTTCCCAGGTGAGTACTGAAAACCACAAAACTGGGGTCTTGCCCATGCTGGGCTGTGGATCCTGAGTTGCCTCTCCACCTTCAGTATTTCTTACTGGCTAGCCATCAGTGGCTCAAAGTGTTGATTGCTCCTGTCAGGCTGCTAATAATTTCTGGACCCCATTCTATGATGTCTAATACAGCTGCTGCAGTATTGTAGACAGGCTTAACATAGGCTGCTGGACTCCCACTCAGGGGGCTCAGGTGCCTGCCTCTAATCACTCTTCAAAATCTAGCCCTGTGGCTGTAATAGGATGCTGCTGGAAACCTGCCTGCACTTGGGAGCAGAACGTCCCCACGTTTCGCTGGTACACCAAGGGAAATTAATATTCATTTGGTCATTAAACTCAAAATGTGATGATTTCTGAAAACAAATATACAGTACATGGTGTTAGGCCAAAGGAAGTTCTGATCCCAAGGTATTATTAAAGTTTCAACATTTTAGCCCCTACTGGTTTCTTTCATGTGATTCTTAGAACTATTACTCAGACGGTCCATGTTAACTGGCAGATGTCCAATGATAATATATAAAGTACATATTTTACTGCAGTTTCTTAACTGGATAATTGATGATTATAATTGATATAAGAGCTAGCATAAAATGAACACCAGGTTGTCCTTAACCCCTCCTTCTAGGCTTGAACCTTTAATATTGGTGCAAAAGAACAATCCTATAGCCCTTTCAGTATTCCTGATATCTCTGATAAGTGTTGTCACTATTAATTTTTTTCTTTGGAAGCTGCTAAACCTTAAGAAAATCAGAAACATTTATGTAGTCTTAGTAAAGATGGGGAGTTGGATTACTGGGGACTCAACTTCTGAACTAGTTGACTTCTGTGTACTGTTTCTATTGTGTAAAGAGGAAAAAAACACCACCTGCTTCATACTGCCCAACTGCAACAAGGAAAGCTTTTCCACTGGCATAAGTGGAGAATGCACAGTGACCCTAAATTCTGTCCCTCCAAAATCAATGGCAAATCTCTCACTTACTTGACCTTATAATATGTAGCATAATTTTTTTGATCAGTGCTTCCCTGAAAACTGCCTCTTCAAATATGACTAAGAAACACACTTGTGAGTATTTTGAATTGCATTAAACACAGGAAGCTTTTACCATGCCTTTCCTTTGGAACATTTTCATTAGGGTATCACCTGCACAAGGTCCCATGCAAGTGATTCACAAGCCTTTTTGTTTGCCATCTATATAGGGATGAATTTCAGTTTTAAAAAATCATTTTAACTCTTTCTTGAAGTGTAAACTAAGCCAAGTCTCAAAGCCGGGTTTCCAACTGAATGTCACGAGAGCTGGAAAAAATGGGTAAAAGAGAAGAAAAAGAACAAGGTCATATAACCTGTTTCCCCATTTTTGGTGAAAGGAAAAGAAATAAAGCACAATTTTCTGATCTGTACGGGTGCCTTCCAGCAAAAGGCAAAAGCTCTGAACTTTCCACCCTGTGCACTGTATTCAAATATGTGTAATGCATTGTGTCAGAACAGGATGGTCAACTGTAAGTACTCAAAAATAGTGAGTCAGCTTCTTTCCTCATAATCGTGGGATTTCAGTGAATAAAAAATATTTGCCTTTAATTTGCCTTCTCTTTTCTTGTGTTGACCTTTTGAATGTCATATTTTTTACTTAATCTCTTTAGCTACAAGGACAAGATGTATTTGTTTTTAAACAAAAGCTGACATTCTCACACAATAGGATGAGTTCAAGCAATGAGGCGTAAGAAAAAACAACATGTATCACAAGAATTTTATCACAACAGTTGGCAATGCTTCTAAACTGTCCACAGTTCTTGCTGATTTGATCCTCTTGAATACAGCCTCTTCTATTATACATACAAAGAGCTGCTAATTATTTAGTTTTTCTAGCACAACCCAGTGTAAAGATCCCAGTAAACCTTATTTAATAAACCCTATCACTCCATGTGTAAAGAAGCTTTAGAATCTGGCAGATAGAAAGCTGATATTCGTAGGTGTTCCTCCTTTTTGTCCCACAGAATGATGTCTGGATTCAGATGAGAGGTAAGAATACCCATTTTCTTTTAAAAATCCTCATCTCCCTCTGAAAATCCCCATTTCCTTCCTGGTATTTGCATAATGAGCAAAACCTTTGGCAGTCTGCCAAGTTAACTACTGGCCACACAACAGTCAGGCTGAATGGGAACCCTGAGAGCAGGCTGAATCCTCATGAGGGTGGAGAAGCCTAAATTTCCCAACAACCTCTTCTTTTAATGCAGTATATAATCCAAATAATTACTCTTTTCTCTGGGAAAATCCCCCCACCCTACCCTTCTTCCTTCAAGCTGGAGAAGATCCAACCAGACTCCATCCAACCCGCTATGTGGCCCTCTGGGAAAAAAAAAAGCCCCCTACTGCTAGATGATGTAGTTGGTTGGGTAATTTAAGCAGTTCTTCATGGCTGAATATTTAGGCTTCAATTCCTATTGATGATACATAAGTTCCCAGGCCTTGCCTGAAAACTTACTTGCAAAATTTAAAGCATTTGGATGTTGTAGGTGAACACTACATGTTTTAGAAGAAGCTATGTGTGGGTCACCTTACACCTCAATTCTGCCCAAATACTTTTTGAACTATGATACCTACTTCAGCTAAGCAAGGTTGTAAATTCTAACCCAAATGTAATGCAAAATTCAACTGTGAATGTGGGCTGGATTTTTTTTAGAAAGCTGATAACTGAAAGCGTGATAATACTATGGTTGTTATGTGAGTTAAATAAGCCTTGATAATCTGTTAGGGATGTTCTTCCTATAGTATCCTAAATCTTGGTTTGCAAAGCAAGGCCCTGCAGGTGAGGGTAGGAATTTTGACATACTTGTCTCTCTCTGAACCTCACCACCTAGTTATTCTTAGAGGTATATGCATCCTGCCTAATTTTGCATACAGCTGTCCCAGTACCTCAGAAACTATAGTATGTGTCCATATTCAATCTTCTCATATTCTTCCTCAGTAAACTTCTTTAATATCCCAACAACAAATGCATATAAATAAATTGTAAGAATAATGGAAGAACTTTACCACTAAGGATACGGAGCTGTCAGGATATAAAGATTCTTATGTACTGTGAGTACATGCTTCAATAAGATGTTTGCTGCTTCCTCTTAAGATACTGAGTATTATACACAAGTCTTAGGAATGAGGATATTGTCACTGGTCAATGCACAGCAGAGAAAACAGGAAGGCTCTTGTGTTTGTACTATACTTAGAGCCAAGAGCTAGTTTCCGTACTAACGACAGGAAATGTTGAGCAATAAGAGTCTTGCTCCAAAAATGACATTGAAAATTAGATGTTGTAGTGCTCCCTTTAAATTATAGGGTGAAGGATATAGACAAATAGCAAGTGAATAGCGAGTTAGCCTTAACTGAGCAAATAATTTCATTTAGGAATACAGAAAAGTAATTACATTTTTATGTTTCCAAGTGAGGTCCATCAATATTTCTGCGTTTTCTATTCCAAAGCAATATTGCTTACCCTTGATAGCTGGTAAATCTCAGTAAAGGATGGTCAGATTAAGCATGCTTAGCTTTACCAAAGCACATTGTTCAAGATCCAATGGGCCAGTTTTTGGCCAACCAGTCAGCACAATTAAATTGTTTATAAAGCTTAAATCACGTTGTACACATTTTACACAAAGTACTAGAGTTAGGATAAGGTAGCATTTTTGGCCCAGCTATATTAGGGAATACCTTAATTATGAAGGAAAGGTCAGGCCCTGTTGTTTCCCCCTTGGAGTGGAGGGAGGAGAGAATGCTACTGAATCAGAAGGGAAAGGATTCATGATAGTCTGTAAAGAAAAAAATCCACTGAATTATGTTAATTTGACTATTTAAGCACTTAAAGACATAATAGATTTGACCCTCTGGTTGAGTTTAGACAGAGCTGCTATATTCCAGAAATGAAACTCGGTTTAGTGTCTTCTTTGAGGAGAATATTCTTTTGATTAAGAAAATGGATTGGGTCTAGACCACCACATACATTATTAGGAGGAAGAGAGAGGGGATTGAAAACAGGTGCAATTGTTATTTAATAGCACTACATTATTCTCTGATAACATGACATGTCAGAAGTGAGACAAAAAAGAAGGAAAATGGAGAAGGAAGAAGAAACAAAGTTCAGAACAACTAGGAACTTAAAACAGAATTGCTTTTTCTCATTCAGTGATGGGGATTGTGACAATAAAGATGGTATTCCTCTGACCAAATGTAGAAAGCTGCACTGGGTATGGTCAATTATGAATTAGTTATCCCTTTATAGTCACTGGAGAGAAAGATACACTTCCAGGAAGCGATATATGTCATCCAAAAGCAGACAAATAAAATAGGTCACATAAAGCTTTTTCCAGTGTGTCTTACTTTGTATCTATCTAACTTTGGCAATTGAATATACTATGCTCAGACATGTAAAATTATGTGAGAAGTCTACCCCTAAAGACCAAAGTAAACAGTAACATCTGATTGTTGCCTAAAGAATGTATTTATCTCTCTGCTTTTGTGTAAAATTCTCAATAACAATAGTAGGGAAAGGCAGGGTATGAAACTTCAAATTCATATTGGACCTTATGGACCATAAACACAAAATCTATCTTACTTTTCTGAAAGAACTGTATCAGTTATCAGGAAAAAAAAATGGAGGGAAATGTAGGGTTTTAAATGGTTTATTGATATGATTATTCCTTGCTCTTGTATTATGCCCTGTCTTACTTTCATAAGAAAAAAAAGGCACTAAATACATTACTTACAGCTTTCCAGTGCAGCTAAATCTGCCATTCCAAATACAATTCACTTAAATACCAAACATGTAACTCACATTTGTAATCCATTCCACAGTCAACTACCGTAAAATCTGTTAAAGCAAGGTGTAAAATTTCTTACCTTGAGAAAACCTCCTATTCTAGATTTGAGAGTCGTCAAGCGTAATATTTAGATTGTGGTGAGGGACAGAATATTCTCTCAGCCCAATGTGACTTTTGATGTGGTAAGAAGAGATGTGAGTCCAGAAGCTACCAAGAAAAGAGAGAAGCATTCATCTGGCTTTAAAAATGAAGATAAGCGTTTGTTTGAAATCAGGCAAGTAATGTTCTAAGGAGTCCTAGCGACATGACAAGCAACAAAGATATATTAATCACATGAAATATCTCCATATTTCTTTTTAGTGTGAGTAGTCAAATCATCATCTTTTCTGTACATCCTTTATCCTTCTATAAAGAAAAGTTCCTCTCTTTGGGATAAAGTGAGCAACATTGCACGCAGTGTTTAATAAGTGAGTAGATCATTGTTGTTTCACCAAGGTCTCTTTCCTGAGTCGTAGTAATATAGAGTCCATTGTTGGGAGTATATAATTAGGATTATGATCCTATTTTACATTTATCACCATCATGCTGTACCTGCCATTCCTTTGCCTGGTCATTCATTATTGTGAGATAGTTCTTTATCAGTTTGTTTGACAAGTCTGAATAATTTGCATGACTTGAAAACTTTGTCACCTCACTATTTCAGATTGGGTTTGTATAATGCAAGTATCCAGGTCTCAGCAGTGATTCCTGAGGGATATCATGGATAACTTTTTTCTTTGTAAAACCAAATCTTTCTGGCCCTACCCTTTATTTCCTATTTTCTGCTGTTGTTAATCCACAAGGAGATACCATTCTGTGGTGATTCGGTTCCTTTTAACTGCTTTTAGTGAAGGATCTTTCCAAAATTTTTTGAAACCTAGGTACCCCAACAACACCTTTCCATATGCTGTTGACTCATTGTCAAATCTCTAGCAGAGTGCTTATACTTGTTTGAAAATTATTTTGTGTAACTATCAGTCAGGTCTTGTTCTCATAAGACACAAATTAAAATTTAAAGGAAAGCTATTTTTATCCTGTTATTTTGTGGAAACAGTTAATGTATGATCACTCAGTTTGCCTTCCAAAACTTTTTTTAAAAGGAATTTCAAACATATTAGGCAATTTTTAAACCAAATTAGAATGGTAACAGTGGAAACCTTGAAGAGAATGAAACTCTTAAAGTTACTGGTCTATAAATGAACTGGCAGAGAGCAGCAAGTCTGGTTATTCTGTAACTGTGGGAAAGACTGCAATAAGGCACGAGGGGGAGACTCTTACAACTACTGCAAACATAGGTCCATCCCCTTTACTAGGCACTAGAGAATACACACTTGAAAGAAACCTTGAAAATTGGGGAAGCATTACTCAGGCTTTTGTTTAATAGGAAACCAAGTTTCCTTAGTGCCAGTCTTCAAGGAACTACTTGTTCCTTAGGCCAGGAAATTTGTCTATCTTACAGATGATATATGTGTCTGCGCGAGAGTTTAAAAAAATTCTAACCAGGAGCTCCTATTTCTCCATTCTGAATGATCCACCTGCCTCTTGGGCAGATACTTACAGGAGGTGATAACATTGTTATGAGTTACAGAGTTCATTAGAAGGAAATAAAACGGTTCCTTATAACAGGTGCTACAGTCTTCATTTGGCCTTATTGCTGCAATAGACTGATTTATGGGATACCAAGTTTTGGATAAAAACTAGCTGGCTAGAGCTTATTTGGGCATGATCGAAGCAATATTATCAGTTTGGAGGCATCAACAAGCAGAAATGTCACAGATCAGCCACCGTATCTGGTAATATTTGCCTACTACTTGTTACTCAGATTTAGAAATCCTACAGTCTTTCAGGATCCTCAGATTCTTCTGTAGAGCGTTCCTTGATATCTTCTTTTTATCTCAAAATTTATACTTCCTCTGTATGTTCTACAATTAATGATATGATAGAATCATTTGGGTAATTAAAACTCCGCAGCTGACTTTTAGGTAACTAGGTAGAATTTTTAGATTTTTACCTCAGAAAAGTCTAAAAAGTTTGCAACATGAGAAAATGTGGTGTTGCCTTTGTATTTAGGCTATACTGGTATACCTGTACCTGGTGGGGAATCTACAGTTAAGAAGCCCACAGACTAAGTGGTTTACAGATTAAGAAATCCTATAGACAAATAAGACTGGTTTTCAGTTGGGGTGAGTTGGAATGGTGAACCACCATTTTATACTTAAAATTTTGATAGCATTTTAAATTTTTGTTAAAATTTCCCTGCAGTGTTGCTCACTCTACCCTAAAGAGGTGAACTTTTCTATATAGTAGAACTATAGGATAAAGGATAGAGAGAAAGATGGACGAGTATCATGAGGTGTAAAGAACAGCTGCTGTATCAAGTGAGACTAGATTGTCTAGGACTCCTCAGGGCTGACAAAGCAAGCTGTAATGCATGATGGAGAAGGTGGTTTAAGTGGTGATATTTCATAATTTCTCATAGCACTTTCCCTGAGAAATGAGAAGCACCACTGAAATTATCACAGATAATATTTAAAATAAAGAAGACCTTGTATAGCCAGGCTAATTTTCATTCATTATGTTCTGAAGTTTTTCAAAGATTAGCTTGCTACACAGGCATTTGAGGACATAGGGATATCCTTTCTGACCAGATTCCTCACATTATTTGCACTGGAAAGAGTTTCTCCTCCCTGCCCCAAATGTAAATTAGACATAGTGGCAAGCACACAAAGAAGTCTCCATGGATATGATGAACTTAATGTGAATTTTTAATGTGGTGAGCTAGAAGCACTTCCTAGAAGATGGTGGATCTCTACAAGTATCTCCTTTTTACAAGTCAATAAAGCTACCAGAGATGGTCCTGGACTTCCACCACCCACACTCAGCTGTAGCATCCTACTGCCATCACGTGTTCAGCTCTCTCAGGACATAGGCACACAATCATTTTGACAACAACTGGAGTAGGTTTCAGATGTTCTTGCCTTTCAGCTATTTCTTACTGCACTGTGGCTGGAGCTTTCAGTCCCTGCCATGAAGTGGCAGAAAAGGAGAGACTGAACCTCTTTCTGCAGGGTAGACTCAGTCACTTAAGTGCCTCAGCCAGCTCAGAAGATGTTACACTGCTCTGTATTACAAGTGGTCTGATGAGTTATGGCTTAAGCAAGCAGAAGCTCCCTGCAAAGCTCCTGGCCATATGGAAATTGTGGCTATATGTGAAGTAGAGTAGACTAGATTAGATGATGTTCAGAAATAAGTCCTGTGTGAAACATGAGATTCATATCTACAACAGCT
This sequence comes from Ciconia boyciana, assembly GCF_034638445.1. Taxonomy (NCBI): domain Eukaryota; kingdom Metazoa; phylum Chordata; class Aves; order Ciconiiformes; family Ciconiidae; genus Ciconia; species Ciconia boyciana. Next base: position 107,557,248 of record NC_132935.1, on the reverse strand, counting down.
GACTATCCTCCCTTCTTTCTTCTAACAGTTGATCCTTTTCCTTTCCCTCCCTCCACTCTTTTGACAATACACCAGCATCAGCTGCAGTTAAAGCAGCTCCTCAAAGCTACTACTTAAACAGGTGGCAGCCCCATGGATCCAAGGAGAGCTTTGGTCACCATGTGGGGTATGTTCGTGTGCACATGCACGTGCACACACTTCAAGTCTCACAAGACTGTTCCCATTATCTCTGTATGCTGCAAGGTTTCAGCTTGACTTTGACAGTATACTTTCTTCTGGAAACAACCAGCAAAGGTGTCCCTTCTTCCGCACCTTCAGCCCTTGCAATCAAAAAGCATCAACCATCCACACTCCACCCTCGAGGCTGCCCAGCTGAGATGCTGGGAAAAAGAGTGACTGCTAAGGCAAAGGCCAAATCACTCACCTAAGCCTACTGTAATTCACCTTTTTGATGCATGACTGTCTCCACCTCTGTCTCTCAATGGACTAGAGCAGAATAAGTGCTCCCTCCCTTCAGACTAAAGCAGCTGCTATATTCTGGATTGTCACTGCCTTTCACCCAGAGGAGGATCCCCACTGTTTCAGGAGCATACTGTTTCAGGACCATCCTCAGAGACCAAATTCCACATATCATCCTTGCACTACAAGCTCTGCAGAAATGACGAAGACAAGATGAAGAGCAGCAAAATGACCAAAATGAATGTGATGCAGCACACGGTAGTGGTATACCTTGACCACATCCCTGAAATGTCAGCAGAAATCATATGGAAACACAAATAGTTAATAGAAGAGCATTCCTTAATGTCTTCAGTAGATCTTGGCCAAATTACAGTTAGTACATTGCCGAACACGTATTCTAGTTATGTAAAATAAGAGCATCTTTCTTTGAATTTATTTGTCTGAAATACAGCTTCAATCTTATATGTAGAGAAGAAGCAAATAAACACTTCAGTAAACAAGCAACATCAAGGAAACATGCAATTAATATTTTCTGATATTTTCTGAATAATATTAACTGTCATAAGCAGTTAAGGAAAGCAAATAAATGTCAACAGCATAATTTTTTCCTTAAAATTCCAAGTTTGGAAACATCTAATCTTTTAAGTTAAAAAAAAAAGAAAAAAACAAGAATAAAAGAGAGAAAGCAAATACAGATTTTGAGTGGAAATGCCATACATGTGAAAGTGTCCACTAAGTACATTTTTTATTTTTCCTGTTTCCTTTTGGACATAAAATACTTATGAAATAATTATAATCCAAAGCCTGTACACTAGACATTTCACTTTTGTGTTCTTGCTGTCATTGCCAATAGTTTGTTCTTTGAAGGTCTAACCTCAGGTGCCAGTCATAGCCTGTTAAGGCTAGGCTACATCCTCTTGATCACCTTCCAACTATAAAATGTTGTAAAATAGTTTCTGTTTTTTAAGATTCAGGTTCCATTTGGAGCTTGGAGTGAAAGGAAATTTGGAAAGAATGACATTCAAATATTTCTGTGTTTACCCAGCTTGGCACGATCCTTGTTATTCAGCAATTTACAGTTTAAAGTTTTGGATCCTGTTTTGTGGTGTTTACAGACAGTAATTGCGTTTGGTTTTATTTTAATTTTTTAATTTTTCATAGATGAGTGTTTATTCCTAGCTTTATCCTAAAAGAAAAGTTAGAAGAAAATGGCCTTTCCACATTTTCTAGGTGTTTGAATCAGTTACCCTGTATCAGCTTTTAAATTAATTTCCCAACAATGAGTTTGACTTGCAGACAATTTCATAATAAAGTGTGGTAAACAAGTTGTTTAAAAATATATAATTTAAAAACTGTTGCACAAGAGTTACTCATTCCAAAGCATACTTCTGATAGAGAGCTAGACTTCTTTTGCACCCACACATACAGAAATATGTGTGCAAACGAGAATAGACACACATATGCAGTCATGCAAAGAATGGACATGTGGAATCAGAGAAATATGTCTTTTATTTTACTTGCTGTTAAGGTACTTTTCCTCCAAGTTTCCCTAGCTTCCTAAGTTTTCCCTAAATTCCCTACAGTTACATTTGGTTTGTACCCTTGCAAGGAGCTAAAATCACAATAGATGACAATTGTAATCTTTTCAAAGTTTTTCACAGAGTTTTCTCCCCTGTCTTATATACATTATCATCCACAGGAACTGCCTTTTCCAGAACTAAAGCTCTCTCAACTCAGACTACTAATGTGGGATGAAAAATTTCCGAAACTGGCATTAAAAAGATGATGGTGACAATAAGGGACAACGGGGCAAAAAAAAAGATATTCTACACATAGAAGTGAGTATCTCCACCTTTGTTGAGAATTACATCCTTTAAATCTATTCATACACTGTGGAGTGCACTGAATGTTAAGCTATATTAATCAAAGAGTTCAATTTCTGATGTCCATGGAAGACAGTATTTGAAAACACATAGAGTACATTGCATACCTGCATTATTTCCTGCAAAATGTGGATGTTTTAAAAAAAAACTCAATAGAGAATTGTGTGTAAAAAAGAATGAGAGCTGAAAGTTCACCTCTTTCAGTAGTACTTGTAGTATAACTGGAGACTATTCTGAAGGAAACATTAAAAAAATTAATCTTTTTTTTACCACTATGATACTAATGGCCTTTAGCAAGAGCCATGCAGTTTAACACAAAAATTCAGCATGATTTCTTTGATTATGGTAGTAGGGGGAATCAGTTTTAGCTCTTTTTTAGCCTCTCTGAAAACAGGAAAAGCTCTTGCTAATTTAGAAATCATGTTGCTCTTCTATTTAACTTCCATAGCTGAGATATGGTTCAAAATAATGCGGGTGAATACACATATAGTGGTTTAAAGATAGCCTAGTAAACTCAAGAGAAAAGATTTACGTTAAATATGGTCTTTTATCTAAGTAGCTATTTTACTGCATGTTAATGTTGTGCAGAAGAATATGACATTTAAATCTGTTTTCTTAAATCAAAAGAAAAAAAGAAAACACAAAGAAATGGTGCACCTTATAATAAGGTATACTTCTAGTTTAAACAAAGGTATTTTTAGCAAAAACAATAGTGGAAACTTTCAGACAAAGTCTTTTGATTTTTCCAGCTCTTTGAACTATGGTTCACACTGGCATGAACATGTTTTTTCTGGCTCTCAGCTGAACACATGTTGAGAGCTGATGCATCATTTCTTACATTTATACCAGTTAATTGTTCAGTGAATGCTGCACATATATCTACAACTTAATCAGGGAGTGCCATTGTCTGTATAACTTGACTAAAATCTTTCAATCTTCTTCATCAACACAGATTTTGTCAACAACACTCCATTACAGTTTCTGGCTGCTGCCTTGAAGATCCAAAAAATGAATGAAAAAAGATAAATTGACATATTTTTTTAATCATCAGTTTGTTCTGTTTTTGCAAAGAACAACCATAAGCTCCAATTCCTTTCCTTTCAGTCTGATAATAGCTCACAATATTTTCCCGTATTACATTCTCTGCATTGCCTTCCAATGAAATTATTTTGTTTAAGTGCTCTGCCAGTCCGGTTACATATATCTCAATGACCTATTGATTTCTTATGTGCTGGTCCTGGCCATGTGGTCCTCAGATTCAGATACACAGCAGCTGTTAAGAACAGTTAGTTATAGGTACAGTATGTTTCTAACAGATCATTTCAGGAGAACAGGCAGGTAGTATTTAGAGTGAAAAAATCAGCTTGACCATATGAAGTTTCCAGATCAGGTCATAGGAAGAATACATGAAAGATCCATAGGCTTTTATATCTCCTCTGCACCTTTTGAAGTCAAGTCAATTCAGAAAGAAAGCTAAGTATATAAGCAGGAATCACCTTCCTTTCCACTCCTATTGCACTGATTGTTCAGACATATTCTGTTCAATATGCATATCCATGTTTCCTCCTTTCCATGGCATGTGAGTCCCTTTGTAAGAACTTGGTCTAGCTGGATTTTCACACAATTCAGACTGGCTTCCTGAGTGGGTCTTTACTGCTCCTTTTTTGCCCCAAATAAACTACTATCGTCAGCATATTCCCCTGAGAAAGAACAAGTTTTGGAATCTCAGTACAGTGCTACTGATGAGTTACACCCATCTGCCCAGCACTGCTGACTGGTTTTGCAGAAGTAGATCATGATGTTTCTGAAATGGTGTCAGAGCATCTCTTTACTCAGACTTCACCAGTTGGTCTTTGAATTCTAAAGATCCTGGTTAAACCAAAGAAGAAACAAACCAAAAAACAACCACTATGAAAAGAAGAAACAAACCAAGAAATGAACCAAAAAAACCACCAAGAAAACAATCCCAAAATGTTAGATATAGAGATATATTGGCATACATACCAACAGGCAAAAATACGTGAGAACCAATTAAAATTAATTGAAAGCATTTTATGAAATCAAATAAGCAATGAAAAGGGGGAAAAAAAACCCCAATTCACCAGCAAAACAAAACCAAAAAACCCTATCAACAACAGTGACTTCAGTGAGCAAAGTAGGACAACATTATCTGGTTCCCTGCCAATGGTAGTTCTATGATTTACAAACATCAGTTGCAGCATGCTCTTCAGATTATCGATATTTTAATTGCATTCTCTTTGAGCTGGAATTTTGTTCCAGAAATAACAGTTCAGATCATATCCATTTTTGCTCTGTGTTCTAGGAAGAGTCCTCCTGAAAAGTGATAACAGTTTTAGGGGCATTGTGTTAAAACTGACCTTTGAGTATTTGTGATACAGAAAATCAATGAGGGAAACATGCCCATTTGTGCATCAGTTATTCATCATATGTATATTTTCTTCTCAGCTATTGTCCACTGTAGGGTATTTATCACCTTAGCTCTTCAGGGAGGAATCCATTGTAAAACGGTATTTGCCTTGTGGTCATCATAATAAGGCCCTGATCTTGATCGGGCTACCTAAGCTTTGCTATAATGTGTCTTAAATAATAAGAATGATAAGGAAGCTGATAGATAAGAAAAGGAAGGATTAATACTAAACAAAGCAATATAAAGTGTGAATAATTTAAGTCATCCTTTCAAAGGTGTGTGTGGTAGAACAAAGTAGATTAATCCTCTGCTAGTAACATACAGTGTTTACAGTACAACAGCACTTAGGAGATACTCATGCCCAATTAATTCCCTGGGACACAATGAACACTGCTGCTGCCTCATATCTTAGGTAATTTCTGTAAAGCGATAATGAGATATTTCATAACCGAATAGTTATTACTTAAACTAAAGAGGTGTGGTAAAGAGCTATGAATAGGTCGCATTGTACCAAAAAACCCCAAAACTTCGTACTTTGTAAAACTCTATGAATATCAGAATCTTTTTTTTTGTATTCTTCCTTGTATCCTTTCATTTGGTATTCATGAAGAAATTTTATGCAGTCTGAACAGCCCTGAAAAACGTAAGTACTCATAAATGTGCATATAATCAAATAAGGCCCAGATATTCTTGACTGGTTAAATGCAGTGTAAATGATATTTCACTTTCTAAATAATTACTTGGTCTTCCCCCAACCGTAACATTCTGGGGAGGTTCATAATAAGGAGAATAATGGGATTTAGGGAAAAAAAAAACAAAACAGCTTCCATGTGTAATTGTCTGTATGGGCATCTCATTAACATTTACTTTTCATCACTGTTCCTTACCTACTACAATATAACTGGACTTTTATCTTGGAGACAACTTGGAAAAAGCACAAAGTTAATTCCTCTTATCCACAGCTGTAGCTCCTTGTTTCATCATCAGTTCTACAACTCTACAGCAGATCTTTGTGTGCTAGAAACTAAGGCAGGAGAGATTTCCTTTTGTTTTATCCACTGGTGCATCTCCTGATCCTACAACTGACTTCCCCAGGTTGGCACCTTGGGTAGACTACATCTAGGACTCCATCTTGTTATATAGTCTTAACCTCCTTCATAGCTTCCTAGCCATCCACTTTGCTTCGCCACTGCCTTTCTTTATATTTCTACATAAAATTATTTTCTTTTAGTTATGTGTCACTTGTTTAAAATTAAACAGAACCAACTTTTTTTTTCTATTACAACAGCCATTAAGAATAAGACTACCATGCTTCAATATGTTTCACCATGCTTATGCTTATTTCACCATTAGTTTTTCTTGCGTGCCTATCCTGCTAAGTCCCTGTGTACTATGGACTAGATTAAAAAAAAAAGGCCTGTTAGGCCTTTACAACTAACTTACTCAATTTTCATCAGAACATGGGTGTTGAAGGTATTACAAACTTTCCTTTCAGTCTGATAAATTGACACCAAAGAGTCAGGCTGTGTTTTTAAAGAAAAGTGATTATGTGGGGGGGTTTTTTTCTATTTTTAAAATTTTATTTTAATTTAATTTATTTTTTTTTATTTTAAAGGATAAGCATGGATCGCTTAACATCTCTGCTTCAACAGATTGCGAGGAAATCACTTTATGCAGACACATTAATTGTTGACATTTAGTTGGAGTTTTGCCTTTTTTTGCACTCAGGAATTTACTTGTTTTCAATCAGTCAAGTCTTAATTTTGAAAATATCACTCTACTGTACTGATTCACCCAAACATGTGATTCAAGTGAAAACTGAGAAGATCACGAATGCTGCATTGTAGGAAGGAAAAAGCACCTCTTGGAGCAGGGATATATTGGACCTTGATTCATTACAGTATGAACGAAAACCCAACAAAACCAATACAGGAATATAGCTGACCACTGAGTCTGTGAATACGGATGTCCACCTCCCAAAGCTCTCTCCCTCACAAAGAAGCGGAAGGAAGGGCAACTGGAGTAGCTGCAATTTTGCATCACCAAAGGGTGTTTAGAGACAATTCTGCCAGCTCCTGACCTGAATGAAACTCTTTCCACAAACAGACTGGTTGCTCTGGCTTTGTTAGTCATTGGGCCACAGTCCATTGCCCATGTTGATGTAATGACTACGTCAACAGGATGACACAAATATCTCACCAAAGACTGAATTATTTCACTAGTCTCTTAAGTATGTATGTGATTTTCATCATCATTTATTCCCATCTTGTTGTTCCATTTTTTTAAGACTGCCATGTGTAATACAGACAGAATAAACTGAACTCCTGCTTTCAGTTTTGACAACACTTATGCCATCCTGTCTACTTGCCATAAACTGAAGTATTTGTCCTGTTTTTTCTTTAAAGTTCCTGTGCCTAAAGACAGCTTTCAGTATTTAAGGGTCTGCACCATCACTAATTTGGCCAACTGAGAACAAAGTTCTCCCATTTTGCTTGTGAAGCTGAAGCTGGCAAGGTGAGCATGGCCTATAAGTGAAGGTTCGTTAAGCAGCATCACAGATATCAGAAGCAGTGGGTATAGCAGCAGCTTTCGAGTGGCAGAGCTTTCAGGCAGGTTTGTAACTAGGGCAAGGGAACCACCTGTTTCATATGTTTCTTGGTAGATGGCTAGAGCAGAAAACATCAAGTCTATGCTATGGTTTATGCCATTCCCTTACATGGTTAAAAATATCCCAGGCACCAGGCCACATTCGAAATCCATAGCCAAGTACAGTGTCAGTCAGAGCTTGACTAGGTGCCAGTGAACAGCTGCATATTTTGGACTTTGGTGAAAGCTCTGAAGCCAATGCACCTATCCTGCCACACAAAAGATCCAAAAAGGGAAAAAAAAATCCCTATGTGAGTTAAAATATTGAAATGAGACATATAATGAACTTCTGTAGGCCATTAAAATTGAGAGTTTACATGATTTGTTAGCCTGAGTCAATACTTCACTCATTAACAAATGGATTTAGAATTCAAAGTTTCAGCCCAGCCAAAACCTATACAGGCTGAAGCAAAGGCTCCATAGCACTCAGCTTTAGTCAGACCTTAAGCAACAACATAATCACTGGACATGGTTATCTACAATTAAACTAAGTGATGTCACTTTATTAATTGTTTTCCTTGTTTTGGTTTTTTTTTTCTTCTCATGTACCTTAAAATGTACTTACTGAAGTATATTTTATGGGTATAAATGTTTAGTTGCTATTGTATATCTCATGAAAGATTAAGTAATTTTTAACAACACATTCTTTTGTTAGGTTATAAATTAATAATTATGAGTCACTAGAACAAGTAACAGTTCTCTAATTCAGTTGATTTCAGAGAAGAAAATAAGTATATTCCTCAGCTGTATATAAAGAATAACATAAACATGCAAGCTATACTGGGAAGGTAGATTCAGCTATTCTGAGTTATCTTCTTACTGTAAATGTATATACCATTTCACAAACTCAAACCAAGAAAACAGTTGCTGCCTCAGAGAAATTACAATCTGGTTAAGATCTTCAAAGTTTTACATGTTAAGATTTAAGAAATGTCCATGTTCCGATACTATCTTAGGATAAATATAAATTTATCTCCACCTTTGTTTGCATGTGCTTAAGAAGAGCATTGGGTGTTTCTTTGATTTGGGGTTTCAGAGTATGCGGACTTAAATACCACAGCAGGACTTTAAAAATGCTTGAAAGAAGAAAAGAGTGTAGATAGTACAAAAGAGAGCATTTAAACTTCAATAACAGAATATTCCGGATAAAGGTATTTGATGGAGGAAAAGGTACAAAAATTAATCTTTTATAGCTGGTAGAATCCATGTGAGAAAGAAACTATACATTTAAGAAATTAGATATATGATGAAAGACTTTCTAGATAAAGAGACCAGAATGGGCAGAGTTAAGGACTTTCTAAGCCTATCCAAATAAACCTAGAAGTCAATACAGGTAACAAGGAGGCTTTGTGAAGACTTGAAAACAAAGATGAAAAAATGAGTGGGATGTCAGAAAAGAGTGAAACCCAATGATATAGCCTGAGTAGAAAACTGACACATTCAGAAACAGTTTATATACAGCTATTGGTGATTCAGTCTTTCCCAGGTTTCAGTCTTAAGAGTATTACTATAGTCACATTTTCTTCAGTAACATAAGTAATCCTATGGCTGACGTGGTCTTAGTTAATCCAGAAAATGGACACAAATGCATATTCCAAAAATAACCCAGTCTAAAGGCTTGAATTATCTCCTTGCAGCTTTCTGCCTACATAATTCATGCCAGGACCATAAGTAATTGGACAAGAAAGGCTCATGCCCTGGACTCCTCATGTTGACTGAGCAACATCACTACTGTTGATATGAGGTTCTTAGAAGGGCGATGGCCAGGAGTGAAGGGAAATAGCCATCGTGTTTAGTGACTTTCCCCAGACCATTCTGCTTTGGACATGGCACACGGGCTTGCAAAATCACATTCTGCTGAGACTAAGACACAATTTACTGCAAACTAAAAGACCTTCTGAATTGCTGTATTTTGACCTTTTTGTGTAAGATTTTTTATGCAAGCTTAAGCCCTATTAAAATGTCTATAGAGAGGAACAGTAAGAGATGTATCATATACATCAAAAGATTAAGAGAAGTATGTTAAAAATGGTGGGGAGAACTTAGCGTTAAAAGCACACCAAATCACAAAAGTATAAAAGAAGTTTAAATCCTTTTATGTGGAAATTCTAGTTTGATACAGAAGCCAAAATCAAGTCTAGTCAATCAGTCAATCCCATTTTACAGAGGTTTTCTTCATTTTCTTTAATCCACAAAGAATTTAAAACCTCAAGTTTTACCAGCATCCAAATGAGAGAGACAGATCTTGACAACGTGGACAAATATTAGAGATGGATGAAATAGTTAAGATAACATAGGGATCAGCCCAAATCTTCACTAAAAAAGCAGATGGAGATTTTATGATAATTGAATGCATAAAGTTAATTTCATTTTTTTCTTCAGTTTCATGCATATCTGCACTAATTCCTCAGTCTGTAACCAGAAGAGACAGTGCAAGAATACTATGACTAAGACAACATTAATAATATTTCCAGTGGGGCTGGAAGAAGACTGCATGAGCGTTTTTACAAGTAACTTTTTTCTCATGGGATTTCCAGTACAGATATTTTTAAGCAATGGGGAGTTTGGCTAACTTGGAAATAAAATCTGAACAAACATTCAGACTTTTGAAAGGCTGAATTTAACCTCCTCACCCTTCCTTTTTTGCTTTTGATGTCTATCTAGCGCATGAATAACCAAAAGAAAAGAAAAGGGAGGGGGAAGAAGAAAGAAAGAAAGAATTTCACATTCCTATATTTTGGCCAGCACATTCCTTGGGAGCATAAGTGAGGTGGTTCAAAAATGCAAAAACTTTGGCATTTATGTGATTTTGGCATGTGTAGTAATGCACTTTGGATGCATTAAAAAGAGCAGTTAAAGGGCATGCACTTTTTTTGGGGCCAGTTTAATCTATTTAACTCTTCAAACTCCAACATATTTTTTCAGAGATTACTCTGAATTAAAAGTCACATAGAAGCATTTATAGATATCACATCATGCTGCTGTTCATGTGCTGTTAGGGAGAAGTGGCAATGCACATGATACAAGACTTATAATGCATGGAAGAGAAGATGGCGTTGTGGCTGACACACAGGGTTAAAAGCCAGGAGCATTTGGGTACAATTCCCAGCTCTGCCACAGACATCCTTGTGACCTTGAGCAAGACGCTTAACCTCTCTGAGCCTCATCTGTAAATGATGCTTCTCTTTCTCACAAGGTTATTGTGAGGTCAAATTAATTATTAGCTGTCAGGCATTTGGCCATCCCCACAGAAGGCACTATAGAAGGCACAGAAGGCACTATAAAATACAGCTTATTCCATTTGTGTCAAGATGAAGAGGGTGCAAAGAAAGGGAAAATCTGTGAAAAGCATCAACACTGCCCCCTACCACCCCCAATGAAAAAACCAAAACCAAATGGTATGGGCCAGCTACCCTCCTACACTTTGACCTGTTGACTCCCTGCACCCCTTTCACATGTAGTGGAAGTCAGTCCTTCCGCTTTCGTTCTGTGTTTCCCTTTCCTACCCTTCCTCCTGTTCCTACCTGTACAGCTGCTGAAGTTCCAGGTGCCCCACGTTTGCCAGGTTAAGTTAGTTCGGTTGTAGATCTTTTATCTGGTCATGCTCTGATTCCACTGAGTTAATTGGCAATGTTTTCATTGCAAAGGGCAAACCTATGGCCAAAATAATCTACGTTTCTTCTCCTTCTAGCATGCCTCTTCTGACCTATATCCATTAAGCTGGCCCAGCAAGTAGAAAAAAAAAGTCCATTTAGGGTTACTTATGATGTTTAAAACAACCTTATAAAATAATACAATCCCTAGTTACAAGTCCACATACAGTAGTCTGGAAATATTTTATGGTGGATCATATATTTTCATTTTCTCTACACATGGCTGACCTTCCATGTTAAAATTTAGCAGGATTAAGTTCTGTGTCCATTTCAACTTTGCGTGATGTTTTTGGTTGGTTATGTACAATAAACTTAAAAAAGGAAGCATCAGGAGTCAGCCCCTGGCTGAAATTCATTGGATTTCTAATGATCTTTCTTTTTTCTTTTTCTTTTTTTCTAATAGAAGTGTTTCTTTCAACATAGTTTCTTTAAAGAGTATGTGACCAAAAGAAAATCTTTATTTGCAATGAGTGCATTTGAATGAAGATATCTCAGTGACATTTTTTGTATTGCTGCTGCTTTTATTTTTTTAGATGAAATCTTACCGTTAGGCAAAAGATGACAAAGAAACTTTATTCTCCAGAGAAACGCAGAAGGAAGTGTGGTGGCGGTAGGTCGAATGCTGTCTGTTTGGTTTAGGTTTGGGTGGGGTTGTGCTTATGACTGTCAGAAGCAGGTATCCAAAGCTCAGCTCTTTCTAAGCAGCACAGTTACCCTCTAAAGCTCAAGTACAACTTGCTTGGAAGCACAGAAATCACAGAGTACAAAGCCTGCACCAACTCTTCACCTTGCAGTGTAGACACAGCTTTAGTATATCAACACAGAAATCAAATGCCATTTCAATGGAGGGTAAAGAGAAAAGTGTAACTACTCTTGGATAAGATGTCTAATGCTTAAAAAACTGAAAAAAATAGGGAAAAAAAACTTACTTTGGAAGATAAACCTTCTTCAGACAGCACTTCATACCTAATGGAAACAAAAGTCTTGGACCTCCTACAAGGACAAGGTCACAGCTTACCCCTGTAATCAGACAATGAACTCTCACACCCCTTAATTCTGGCATTTTAGAAAGATGACACTGAATGCTTACACTCTAGCCTGAATGTAAATCACTGTGGGTAGTATACAGTCCAATCAGTTTGGGGAGGTTGCATTGCAGGGAAATGTTATAGATAGAGAAGGGAAAATCTGATAATTTTTTAGTCTTAAAGACAATTAGAACTTCCTGTGTCACGGTACATGCAGATCAATACTTTCTTCATTGTTTCTCTGTTTCAATAGGAGGCAAGTAGTATCTTTTTAGAAAGGTATCAATTCTAGTCATGTTATTCCCGTAGTTAAATTACTCACACTATCTAAAATTGACACCTGATTTGTTGTCTGAATGCATCTCCAAACATTGGCCTTGTTATGTCTTTTTATGGTAAAATAAGGTGTTGTCTGCTATCAGAAATCCTTACACATGTAGACACTTCAAAACTGTAACCAAGAAACTTCTCTTTCTGAATTTCTTCTTGGCTAATCCAAGGAAACTGAGCTGCTTTAGTTTGTCACTACAAGGCATACTTTCCAGAGCCTCGATACATTCTTGTTGTCTCTTCAGAAATATTTCCAATTTTTTTTACACGTAAAGAAAGATTTTCTTAGAGCATTCTGTGGCAATGGGGCTGTCTACTGTTCCCTTGGCTATGAAGTGCAAAGCTCCTTTTTCAAGCACTTACATTCCTGCATATGAGAGATACTATGAAAAGGTTACCTCAGAGTGTCATTAAGATATGTGTGCATAGCTGTTGCTGAATGGTAGGCTTTACTCTCTCTAATTATCCATGTGACATATTCACTGACCAAATTTTCATCGATGTAGATTTATTAAGTTGAAAATTACAAAGAATGAAATGATAAAAGTATAGTAATATACTAGAGCAATATGTAGCATAACATATATGCCGTGTGGTAGCTGATTATAGTCAGTAAACCAATTCTCCTATTTATTTTAGCTTCTGAACTGGTTAGCTGCATTAATTATAGGTAGTTTATTTTGGCATAGGAACTGATGTGAAGACTCAATATTCATTTTATATAAAAGCAGGATGAGAGAGAAGTTGGGAGAGGAACAATCATCATTTTACTCTCATGGTGACTGATTCAAAAAGGCCATCTGGCAACGTTTTCCTTAATATTCTCAATCAGACAGTTAGAGCTGGATTTTCTAAACTTGGCCTCCCAGTTACGACCACAAAATAGGCACACAAAAGCACCCCTGCATACTAGAAGATAATTGTGTTCACAGCATACATACTTAAGTAGGCAAAATTGTGTAAAAATAGAACTAAACGCAGTATAAGGAAAGGACTGAGCTAGAGCAGGAAAGGAATGAAAAACTGAGAGGTTGGGTGGACAGTGTGCAATTCTTAATAACAATCTTAATTTGCTTAATAATATTTAGTTTTCAGGTTACTGCCTCATTCTGAAAGGACTGACGATATTTTACATACGTGCCATAATTTTCTCCATTTTAATTTATTACCATTCTAAAGTTTATTTTCTTCTTCAGAATCCAAGCTAGATTTGACAGAATTTCTTGTTTTCCTGATTAGATCACTCCCTACCTAATAGGTCTCATAAAAGTAGCTTTATGTTCTTCCATGCATCTGAACAACATTATATCCAATTCCTCAATATAAGCTTTCTGAGATAAGGAAGAGCCATTTCTTATCTACAGGTGCCTAGCACCAGAAATGGTTTAGGAACTCTTCCTGACACAGACCACATAACAGTGAAGCCAATTAATTTTTTAAATGCATTGGAAAAGTGATGCAAAAAGAATGAGAAGAAGTGTTCAAAGTAAGGGAACTGAAGTCAAAGAAGTTAAATTTTTTCTTTTTTTTCAGCACTATGGTTGATGCTAATACTTGCTTTCACCATTCAGTTGCAGGTCAGAAGGGTAGAGGCGATTATTCTTGAGAGACTAGTATGAATGAGAATCCACTCAATCTGTGTGTAGCACTTCCAGCCACAGTGCTCCAAGCTCTGGGGTACAAAGCATTTGAACCATTGCTGCTCTCACTTCTGTTATACTGGAGGACCAGAATGCTCAATGTCCAAGAAGATGCTCTGAGTTTGTTAAAGGCAAGCATTTGCAAAAAAACCCCTTATACTCAATGTTTCCTTTTAAAATTTTTTTACATTTTGCATGTGAAAATTTGTTTCTTCATTTCTATCCTGCCTATTGTCCTCTCTTCCAATTTTTCAGAACAATTGAGTTGTTGTGACATTGCCTGTTGAAAGACATCTTTCATTGACATCTGAACTCAGCGAAGATTAATTTTTACTGAAATGTTCTTTGGTCAAGCTCTTGCCTGCAAGGACCTTTCCAGCATACATCCTGCAGTAGTATTAGGCAGACATTCTCCATGCTGCCTTCACAGACAGGGAGAGAAAGCTGTCTGTCAGCTTCTGTCCTCCCCTTGCATCCTTCCCATCCCACTCCCATACTCTTTCAGAGCTTTCACTCAGTGACAGGGCAAGTTAACCCAGCAGTTGACCTACGTTTCACTGTTTCTCCCCAGGGAAGATGTTCTGTGTGCTTAGCGAAAATGGGAAGATCCAGATCATGGAAGGTATGAGCCCTGCCAGGAATGCACAGTCAGGAGAGTTTCTTCCAGCTAAAACACAGTAAAATTTAACATACAACAAACTGGATACATTCATCTTCAAATACTGTTTACCAGAGAGTCTAAAATCTCCTGCACCTAATCCAGTGCATGTCCTACATTGAACCATAGGTTAAGTCTACTAATCCCTTCGTTACGTATTTGTATATGGAAGGCTCCAATCAGTCTTGCCTCTGTTTGTTAAAACAATAATGTGTTGGCAGCATAATAAACTGGGGATAGTTATGTTTAGATAGCAATTTTACATAAGTAAGCATTTTTCCTTTTGTAATCCATCGAGTTTAGTGTGTAATCTAATCATATTGCAGATCTTACATAGTCAGAATTTTCAAGCTTGCAACCTAAAAGTTGGTTCTTCAAATACAAGTTTAAGTCACCTAAACATACTGCCTGCTTTTAGAACTGCTGAGTTATTCAATCCTAGTGCAATTTACAGGTGATTGGTATCTTTGCTTATACTTTTGTTAAAAAAATACACATCTAGGGACCTTGTTCAGTGCATCCATAACAAGTGCATACAGCCCCAAGGCTTGGAAGACTCCATTTTTATCATAGAGCAACTCCAGCCTCCAGCAACTTTCTATACTGTCTGTATTTAACAATTAACAATCAGAGTTTATTGGTATTCTGTAAAAAATATAATGGGATACCAGTTTGTACCAGCTATTAACGGTGAGCCTGCTTTCAGATACCTGCCTGTTCATGTAAAAAGAGAATCATGCCAACTAGAATTTTTCTATCTGACAGATTTCAATCCTCTCTTTTGATTTTTTCTGTTTTATTTTCTTCCGAAAACTCTTTAGAAAATGCTTGCTCTGAAGTTATTGAAAGGGCCGGTCTTTGTGTGCTGGAGTTTTCATAATAAAAATAAAAACATATATGCACACACACAAAATAATTGAAGGAGAAAAAAAAATTTAAAAGTGTGAGAATGCTCCTTGAGGTTTTAAGCCCAACAACTTAATTTTTTTGTTTTAATCTTATTCCATTCTTGGTATCTTATCCCCTGTATAGTGTTAAAGTATTAGAACTAGAAGAAAACTTGCTACTCTTAAATGCAGGAAAATGACATGTGTTTTACAGGTCCTTTATCTGAATTAAGCTCATATGTTTCTGTAAATGTTGAGGTAGTAATAACTTCAGCTTGGACTTGGCATGTCATCCATCTTTTCTCCCCTCCCTTTTTGGAACTTGACTTCATTAAGGATGACATTTCTATGCACTAATATATAACACAACATACAAAATCACCAAGGTAACTGAAAGGGAGAGAGAATAGAAGGAACTGCTGGTGTAAAACAGCCTTTAAAGTGAGTGTGCAAACTCAGACATCGGTAGGTTTTGGAATGGGTAACCTGTCTTGTATCCAGAAGGGGCTTAGTGTCCTCTGCCCAACGAAGAGCTATACCGAGTGCTAGAACAAGGGAAAGGAAATGCTAACCTGCTTTAACCATCAGAAAAGAGAAAAATACAGAGTTTAAGAAAGCAGGAGAAAAAGTGAAAGGAAGAAGAAAATCACATCATTTCTTGATTTTACTGGAAAAAAGAGGGCAGTGACCCAGTCTGCAGTCCTTTGTGCAAAAGGAAATCCACTGATGGTTTTCCTATCATAATCTTCTTTTAGCAGGAGAGATGGAAAAGCAAGATAGATAAGCAAATGCCAAAATGTCACTCTAAAACCAAGGGAAGTACTTCCAAAGAATGCTACTGAATGGGTCTTTCTGTCAACTGTAACCCACAAATGCCTGGCAGCTTGCTTGAGCTGATATTTGGTGAGTAAAAGTGGTAAATAAATTGAACAATCATAACCAACAGCAAGGCAAATCTTATATAATTAATAACCATTTTAACAAGCTGTCCTGGTTTCAGCTGGGATAGAGTTAATTTTCTTTCCAGTAGCTGATATAGTGCTGTGTTTTGGATTTAGTATGAGAATAATGTTGATAACACACATTTTAGTTGTTGCTAAGTAGTGCTTATACTAAGTCAAGGACTTTTCAGCTTCCCATGCTCTGCCAGGTGCACAAGAAGCTGGGAGGGGGCACAGCCAAGACAGCTGACCCAAACTGGCCAAAGGGCTGTTCCATACTATATGACATAATGCTCAGCATATAAACTGGGGGAAGTTGGCCAGGGAGCAGTGATCTCTGCTCGGGGACTGGCTGGGTGTTGGTCAGTGGGTGATGAGCAGTTGCATCACTTATTTTTTCTTGGGTTTTGTTCCTCTCTCTCTCTCATTGTTTTCCTTTTAATTACAATTATTATTATTATTATTATTATTATTATTATTATTAAATAATTAAACTGTTCTTATCTCAACACAGGAGTTTTCTTACTTTTGCCCTTCAGATTGTCTCTCCCATACCATCGGGGGGCAGGGTGAGGGAGTGGCTGTGTGGTGCTTAGTTGCTGGCTGGGGCTAAACCACAACACAAGCTCGTGAGAAAATCTAAAACGAAAAAAAGTAATTATGTGCTGAATAGCTAGAAATCTTATCTTGTTTATGCTGTGAGTTCTTCCAGGCAGCATGTGTCTTGTATGTTATCTCTTGTATAGTGCCAAGCAAACTGTTGGCAATTTCACAAATAACAATAATATTAAGCTGTACTAAAGATTTTCATAGATAAGGTGTTTTGTTTACAGTAACGGTCTCTCTAACAGACCAAGACCAGGCTGGTAATCAATAAGAACAGAGGATTTAATCCTCACATGCCCATTTAGTCTTGATTATGAACTACACAGCAGTTTAGCTTATATGAGAAAATGTGGGCAAATCACTAGAATCAGTAGATCAGTATTAGTGGCTGTAATAGCACAATTTTTCTCAGGTTAGCAAGCAGAATAAATGTATTTTTTAGAGAAGGGTAGTACAGAGAAGAAATCATTTGTGCTTCATGGCTTCTTATGAGAGGTTCTTTATGTCAACTTAACCACAAGACTTTCAGTTTAGGATATCTCTTTGCTGTATTGGCTAATATTCCAATCACTAGCTTTAGTAATTACTTTTGCTACAATTAAATGCACATTAAATTAAAACACTGTATGCATATACAAAAGTAGCAAATACAAATACATATACAAATGTATTTTGGGGGGGGGAGTGAGTCTGAGTGGTCTTATACTCCACTTAACTCTTTTCGTCTGGCAATTTAGATATAATGCAAAAATACTGAAATGCCACCCCTGGGGTTTTGGGGTTTTTTTTGTTCATTTTTGAAATTTCAAGGAATACTTTTGGAGTCAGTGGGTATAACCAGTTGATTATTGGAGGAAACCAGACTGGAGGAAGAACTCGTAACTTAACAGCTGCAAGTGTTACAGTGTCAGTCACCTCTAGGTATGCAGTTTCACATGGGGACACAAACTAAAATTTCTGGAATAAAACTGCCTTTCCTCTTTGCCTATCTTCCTACCAACACCGTCAACAATGAAGAAAGAAGAAAAATAATATGACATTGTGGGACAAGGAGGCACACAGAGCCAAGGTAAAAGAGGATATTGAGAATTGCCCAAGGAAAAGGAAAGAATGGGGATTACCCATTAGGACAGGACCCAGGAATAGGAGGAAAAAAAAATTACAGAAAAACCTGACAATGGTGCACAGGGAAGTGGACTAAAATGGAGAAATGGGAATACATGCAAAAGACATGGATGTGTAGAATGGACTGCAAAGGAGGAATACAAGAAATTTATGGGACAGAGAGAGACATGCTGATGTGTAAAAAACAGAGGGCTGAAGGAATGACGGACACTCAACCAAGTCATAGTAAATGGCTTGTTAAGCTTGCCTTTGTGTCTTGGAAGGCTGTAACTCCCTTAAAGAACTTGTGAGGTGAAAAACAGAAAAATCAACGGACCAAATAAATAGACCAAAAACATTTATTATAGACAGTTTCCCTCTACTTTCTCAATGAGTTACAATAGCATATTAATAGGGAGATAAAATTAAGTACAAAGATGATAAACATGCTATATATTTAAAGGAAAAAACTTTCTAGTATTTGCCCATCTTATTGAAAGAAACAGAATAGGAGCTCCCTGTGCAGTTCCCTAACTTTCACTGTAGAAGTCCGGCTTTATCAACCAACACCTGTCTTCTCCTATTCAGCCATGATTATTAAGCTTTGCACAGCATGTGGTATGGGTGTGAGTTCCTGATCTGGCAGCATGATGAGAAGCAGCCCGCTGGTTTTGTGTAGAATGAGGCTGTCTTCCTAGCATATAATCTGTTCTGAACTCCGGATCTAGACAGCTACTCAGAGTTGCTACACAGGAGACTTGCTTTTAAAATAATATTCTGCTCAGCGGCAGGAAATTTCAAGCAGCGTAGAACCCTTGTGGTACAAAGACGATAGATATATGCATTTTCACTAGCAAGCTGTATTTCAGCCACGGATTGATTGGCTGTGTATATTCATAGGGAGGAAGGGAAAAAGGTCCATGAGATGATTTCAGATCCTGTGGATCTCCCAGTGGGCTACAATCCAAACTTTGATTTGTTGGTGAAGGATATTTGGGCAGGTTTCTTTTGTTTCTTTGGGCTCTATTCTAATGTTTGCCAACAGGTCTCAATTATGTGATCCATGAATCTTTGAGAAATAGATATAGGGAGTGGCTCAATTTAAATCCAATAAATTTAAGATTTGTTCTAACACTAGTCTGCTACAGCAGGCATTTAGGTTGAAAAGAGAAGCATGACATACATGCTAAAGTTTAGATGATTACTGTGGGTTTCACTACTGATGACAATGGAGTGTTTAAAGAGGGACAGGACTGAAATATTGGAAAGGGTGTATTCATACAATGAATTACACCTGAGAGACCGGAGCATAATCTTCAGATGCTTGGGTTGCTACTCAAATGCTGCCCTGCTCTGAACCTCAAAACCTAATCCCAATAGGTTTCTGCTCGGTCAGCCTCCTTATTTCTGCTATGGGACACACTAAAAACCACTGAGTTATTACACCAACGTATGTTTCTTCAGCTGAACTATTCTCTCATTCACCTCATCTACCAGACTCACCTCAGAGGATACGTGCCCAGATCAGACTTCATAGAAGAGAAGCTAAAGAGTGGCCGACAGTTATTGCCTTATAAATCGAAAAATTATAGCCTTCACCCAGGATGTAGAAACTTCTTATCCCTCCTTTACATCAGACAGCGTTAGGATTTGAGCTGGCCTCCCACATCCTAGGAGAAGGGCTGTAGGCTCTCAGCTGACTCCAGAAGCTGTTCATGGCTTGAGGACTCACAAGACAGTACTAAGTGCCTAACTATATTTGATGGATATAAATTGCCTGCCTGCCTTTTTCTCTCTCCCTCCTCCTTCATGCCTCCTTGCTCAATGTGTTAGACTCTGTGAAACCTATTTTTAGGCTACTTGATGCTCCTTTCATATTGTGTAGCTGTGGTATCTCATAACTGTCATGTCTGGTATAGGAGAAATAATTCCCCTGAGCTTCATTGTACCTAAATCACCATTCAGGATTTAGCCCAAAATTAACAGAACTATTCAGAAACTGAACGTCAATAGCAATTCCTCAATTGTTAAAGAAATGGCAGACATACTGGCAAAGCCACATTCATACTGAATTTGGATGAATTTTAGTTTCACTGTGAATTGCAGGCCCGATCTCTTAGCACTGGGAGAATACATGAAAAAATTCTGTGTCAAAATAAGTGGCATCAGACTGTCTCCAAGAATAAATTTAACCTAACTTTAATAACCTTAACCTACTTCTGTCTTCATAACAAATAAATTATTCTTTGATTTACACAGCCACAGATTAAAACAGCACATTCGGAGCCACTACCATGTCACAGTCATGGTCAATGAAGAATCAGGTTGCCAAGCACAAATATGTGACTCAGGAGACATTGATTGTATCCCTGATTCAAGCACTGACTTACACTCTAAACCTGGACAATTAACTTGTTCTGTTTTCTTTTTGAAAACCAAAGAAAATCTTTGAATGGCTCATTCACCTTGCCTGAATGGAAAGAAACACTGAAACATAAATAAGATATTACTTGTAAATGCTAACTACCTTGCTATAGAAATTTCCACTTTATTTCCTTGTTCTGTAATTTCTGACAACTGAAAACATTGAATTAGAGGCACTTCAAAGCTATTATGCATGTCACATCAAGTAAGAAGGTAAACTTATAAATGACAATGTTTTCCAAACAGTTTCAACAAACAGCATTGCACAGGGACACAAATATCCAAACTTTCTGTGTTGTATTTTCCAAAGAAAATTGCTGACACTTAATTTTTAATGGGCACAAAAGGCGCAAGAGCCAAAGTTAACTGAAATATATTTTTATATATATATATAAATAATTTTTTTTTTCCCTCTTTCATGACATAATTCTCAACTAGAGGGAGGTTACTTTAGATTGAGCAATGTCAGGAGCTGAATACCATTAAATAATAGGGTCCTGTTCCAAACAACAGAATACAGATTTTCAGAAACAAACACTTTAAATCTGTATTATCCCTCATTTGACTTGCACAGAAAATGGTTTCATTGATTTTGAAATCAGAAGGTTTACTGGTGTACCAAGCTACACAGACCCAGACAGCACTGATATATCATCTTACCCAATGCATGGACAAACCTGTACCTCAGGAACTGGCTTCTTAGGACTGTTACACTACCTGGAAGTATTGTAATATAGATGAAACTGTAAGCAGAAAATGCATGTCCTCATTCAAAATGGTCCTAAACAAAGTTTTTTAAAAGAAGAAGTCCTGGTATTTTAAAGTCAGTAGGAAGTTAATCCTATCAATGTAAATATTCAGAAAATCCAAATAAGGAGCCTAAAATAATGCCTGGGTGTTTTACGTTTCATTTGTTTGAATACTAGAGATTTGGAGGAAAATGAGGTAGAATAATGACACCCTTGAGATTACAGATAGGGATTGTTCCCCTTTGAAAAACTCATAACAGCAAGGAAGTGGAATGAAAAGGTGTTAAATTGGAAAAACTACAAAGGAGTCTTGATTTTAAAAAGCAAGATTATCTGTGCTGACAGATCAGGAGCACTGTTTTCCAGCAAGTAAGTGGCAGAAGCTGCCTGCATGAAGAAGTATGCACCCAGGCAAAATCAGTTAACCATAATTTTGAATTTAATGATATGCTGAGTTAAAAAAAAAAAAAAAAAAAAGCTTTGGATAAAAGTATGCAAGAATCAGATCCTCAGCTGCTATAAATCTAGGCAGATCTATGAATTCGGTAAAGCTCTTTCAGCTTTCACCAGTTGAGGATGTGACCCATAATGACCAGACTAGAATCAACTGGCCATATGCTCCAGTGACTGAATTTTTAGGTGGTAGAATGACAAGACTGATAAAGTAATAAATTAATTTTTTTCCCTTGTTTGCTCTTCACAGAAGGCTCTGACTGCCATAAGATTTGAAGCATTATTAAAGATCTGCAATGACCTTGCATTTCTCTGAAAGAGAGATGAAAACAAAGCTGCAATATAAACTCCTCAGGTTCTGTGACATCGTGTATATAGTAAATGCACACTACATGGTGGAATTTCCATACAATAATTTTTTAGTTGACCACTCAAGTTTTGGGGGTTGATGGCTCATAATACTGGTCTTCTGATTTAATTGGGGTTATACAGGAAAACAAGAATCTGGCCTAAGACACAGTCAATGGCAATCTTTCCATGGATTTAAATAACAGGCAGATCAAAACTGAAACGTGTTTTTCAGGGAACCAGATTAAATACTGTGAATAAGCATAGTCTTCAATGCTCCAAATACATACGGGACTGAACCAGTTTATGCAAGTTTACCTTGTTTGTAGAGTACTTTTCAGCAAGTCCGCAGTAAAATGTGAAGCTACGCACCCCATATTGTATTGAAATTTTCTCTGTGTTTCATTTTTCCCTCTCATCATATTAGAAGTTGTGAGTGAGTTTTAAGTCCATTTTGTTTCTTACCTATCTTCCACGTACCGCTTTTCTTCCTCCCTTTCACTGCATTTCCAGAACTAGTTATTCTGGAAATAATGACCTGCATTGGCATGGTTGGAATTCAGTGACTTCCATGAGCATAGAGATAAAGAAATATATTCCAGCTCACCATTTATTCTGTGGTCAGTGACACATCACAGTGTATGTGATAAAGTATCCAGTTTATACATGTGGCATAAACGCAGAAAATACCCATCCACATACAGGAAGAAGAACAAGTGTTCAACTGAGGGACCTGACCATATATGAGGTATGCCCAAGAATGTTCTACCCCAAGGGGGATGAGACTGCAAAGGGCTTTCCGGTCTGGCTGTCTTAGCCCATCAGACTTTGAGACATGCTTCAGCACTAACTGTGATAAATTTTGAAGTTGTTTCACGTGGTCTCCATGTTACTTCTGTTTTTTTCCTTGTCAAGGATAAAACAAAACTTTCAGTCTCTGACAGAAAAGAAAACAGAAAAAAAAAAGCTTGCAGCTCAGCAGTCTTCAAAAACTTTTGCCACACTTCTAATCGTTGCTGCCCAGTAAAATAGATTAGGCAGAAAGGAAGTTTATACAGCAGCAAAAGAGACAGAGGGACAGCGTAATTTATGAAAGAATGTTGAATATTTACCACTTTTCATTAAGTTTTAGGGCTTAAATAACTGCTAACTAGTTTCAGCTCCTGAGAGCTGAGGCATTTGAACACCTTGCAAGGTTGTGTCCCTAGACTTTCATAAAAATGCTAACTCACCTACTGTATTATCCCTGACTATCTTACTGCCTTATTTAGGGACTGACATAGAAACTTTGCCTCCATTGTTCAGTGGATCTCTAAGGAACTGTGCTTCTCTTCTGCTGCCATCAGTTTTGTCTAAACTAAAACTGTAGTAACCTTTAACATATATATGCTAAACTTTATGAGGGCACCTTGAGGGAAAAAGGATACTTAGTGGCATATGCTTTCTATTTGCTAGGGATCTCCATTTACAGTGAATTTTAAGGAGCTATTGTTACTACTGTATTACAAGCCATTTAAATATAAGATTTCAGAATGTAATGCTTTTTTTAAAAAAACCTTTAAAAAATCCTTTTTCTCTCAGGAAATTTGTTCTACATTTTAAGCTCTTCAGTTTATATCCTGAACTTTTACTTCTGATGTAAAATAGCTAATTCTTCTGGTGTCACCAAGCACTGGAAATAAACTTCTTGATAAAATGTCTAAAGGCATATTGGTTTCTATTGTCTCTGCCCCATAATAGAAAGCTACAACCACTTCTCTCAGCTTTTGGCTTTTCCCATCATTTATAAACTTCACACAGTCTTAATCCTGATGTGACCATCAAAGAAGAACTTCATTCTTGAATGTTAAGTTTTCCTTTAAAAATAATCTAAATGTTCTGAGAGTTAGAAAGCTGACAATATACGAGTACAAATAGCACCTTCCTCCTCAACAATTATTTTCCTGGATTACCTGAGGACAAATATGCTTATTTTCTTTCCACAGATATGTTTCCACATTTTAGAACAAAAAATAAAGTGCTTAAATTCAATGCTTTTTTATCCCTAATAAAAAAGGATGAACTGTTCATTTGAAGGGCCAAATTCTTCCTTTACTTATGTTAGAAACCATTTTGTCAGTTGGCTTCTTCAGATCAGAGGAATCTTTATTATAATAGCAATAATCTAACAAGCAGAAAAACATATATATGTACCATAACTTTCCAGTTTGCAGGATAAAAATATAGCAGAGATATATCTAGAAATAACACACTTTTAACTCATGACAGTTCAGCTTGTCAACTACAAACTAGCTTCATATCAAAAAAAGAATGTATGGAGAATTTGAAATACCGCATTAAGTAATTTTTCAATTATAACAAACTGAAGTCTTTCTTATGCTTATCCTTACCAAATTTATGTCACAACAATCACAGAATCACAGAATCATATAGGTTGGAAAAGACCTTTAAGATCATCGAGTCCAACCGTAAACCTAACACTACCAAGACCAACGCTATATCATGTCCATAAGCACCTCATCCAAACATTGTCTAAATACCTCCAGGGGTGGTGACTCAACCACTTCCCTGGGCAGCCTCTTCCAATGCTTGATAACCCTTTCAGTGAAGTAAGATTTCCTCATATCCAGTCTAAACCTCCCCTGGCGCAACTTGAGGCCATTTCCTCTCATCCTATCACTAGTTACCTGGGAGAAGAGACCGACCCCCACCCCTCTACAACCTCCTTTCAGGTAGTTGTAGAGAGCAATAAGGTCTCCCCTCAGCCTCCTTTTCTCCAGGCTAAACAACCCCAGTTCCCTCAGCTGCTCCTCATAAGACTTCTGCTCTAGACCTTTCACCAACTTTGTTGCCCTTCTCTGGACATGCTCCAGCACCTCAATGTTTCTCTTGTAGTGAGGGGCCCAAAACTAAACACAGTATTCGAGGTGCGGCCTCACCAGTACTGAGTACAGGGGCACGATCACTTCCCTAGTGCTGCTGGCCACGCTATTTTTGATACAAGCCAGGATGCCATTGGCTTTCTTGGCCACCTGGGCACACTGCTGGCTCATATTCAGGTGGCTGTCAAACAACACCCCTAGGTCCTTCTCTGCCAGGCATCTTTCCAGCCACTCTTCCCCAAGCCTGTAGCGTTGCATGGGGTTGCTGTGGCCCAAGTGCAGGACCCAGCACTTAGCCTTGTTGAACCTCAGACAACTGGCCCCAGCCCATCGATCCAGCCTGTCCAGGTCCCTCTGCAGAGCCTTCCTACCCTCAAGCAGATCAACACTCCCGCCCAACTTGGTGTCATCTGCAAACTTACTGAGGGTGCACTCAATCCCTTCGTCCAGATCATTAATAAAGATATTAAACAGGACTGGCCCCAACACAGAGCCCTGGGGAACATCACTTGTGACCGGCCGCCAACTGGAGTAAACTCCATTCACCACCACTCTTTGGGCCCGGCCATCCAGCCAGTTCTTTACCCAGCGAAGAGTACACCCGTCCAAGCCATGAGCAGCCAGTTTCTCCAGGAGAATGCTGTGGGAAACCGTGTCAAAGGCTTTACTGAAGTCTAGATAGACAACATCCACAGCCTTTCCCTCATCCACTAGGCGTGTCATCTTGTCGTAGAAGATCAGGTTGGTCAAGCAGGACCTGCCTTTCCTGAACCCATGCTGGCTGGGCTTGATCCCTTTGTTATCCTAAATGAAGAAACATGTTTTAGTTTTTATGCTATTTTAAAATGAGGGTGATTTGGAGAAAAGAAGATATTTGCCACAGAATCTACTAGATTATCCTCTCCACAAAAAACATCGGTGGCTTGAGTAGTGCAGGGCTTTATTCCGTGACCTAAAACCTGGAAGACATATGGTACCATCTGAGATGCCCAAAGTTTCCACCCAGTCCCCAGCCAATGCTCGAGACTGCAGGTCTCCAAGGCTTTTGTGCCAGCCCTTTTGGAGGCAGCTTGGATATCTGAGGAATTCTCTAAATGGTCCTAGACAATGAAGTTTCAGCAAACAAACTGAGCTCTTCAAGATTCTGTTCCTTCAATCGTATTTTCAATGGGTACTTCAACTGCAGAAACTCGTGAGAGACATTTAATTTCAGTTGCCTTTCAGATTGCCAACCAGGTTCCTAGCTTGGTAGCTCTACTGTGGAAAATAAGATTTGCCCATGGTGAAAAGGCACAAGTAACAGTCACATCAAGTTGATGGAAAGATCTGCCCCTGAGGGGAGTAGAAGTGGGTTGCTTTAAGCATGGTACAAACATGCTGTTTTATTTTGGAGTCCTACAGGTTTGGATAGGTATACAATCTTCTTTTCTTTTTTAACCAGTGTTTAAAAGCCTCAGCTGAGAGATAATAAATAACAAAAGATAGACAGATAGATGATAGTTTCATTTGAAATTGAAATGGCACCACACTCTTGGCTTTTGACATGAATACTGGCACCATGGCTGTAAGAGGTTTTGTTAAACAAGCAGGAGTCCCAAGTGCAAACCTAGTCTCCCTGCCTCCCCTTCCCCCTCCACAATAGAAGAAGGAGTTTTAGAAAGCTATTAAGTTACACTTGGAACTAACAAACATTACCATTTTAAGTACTGGCTTTCTTGGAAGCCTGAAAAATGCTATATGTCAAGTCATGCCATGGCAAACTGCCGCACTTTTCAAATGACAGCAGTACCTCCTATCCTGCTCTCAATCAGCTTTCCACATTGACAGTTGCTGCCAAATTTCTTATGGAATAGACATTGTACAGCTAAAACTATCTTGTGGGCTCTGGATCACAGTAACGTGTTAGTGATTAAATATATTATTAGTGTGTTTAGCTGTGCAATTTTCTCTTAATTTAAGGAGTTCATAATTAATTTAAGCCAAGTCCATAACATATACACAAGTCACTTACTTAACCTCTCTGTGCCTTAGCTTTCGAGTTGTAACATGGGAATTAAATTGCCAGCATATACATACCAGCATATACACATTAAATTTGTCAGGTGCTCAAATACCAAAAGAATGGAAGTCATATGAGTGTCTAAGAGACAAGAGATCAAATTTTAATGCATGCAGACATTGCTGGAGCTTTCAGCAGTAAGCCCTACTCTTCCTCTTTCCAGTTATTGTTTCACAGCACATGTACCTGTGCACATGTTCACACGTCAATTGAGAGTTACAAATCAAAAGTTATTTTCTTAAGAGGCAAGGCGATAAGAATGGAGAACAGAAGATGGTGGTGGTATTACTTTTAAATCCTGCTGAGTCCAAGACACACAATCTACAGTTGTCTGTCTGTATGCCAAGGCAGTTAACATTATTCTACTTTTCAAAACATAGTGGCCTTAGACTTTAAAGGGCATTGTGTTCTGGATAACAGTGAGCTATTAAAGTGACACTTTTCCTGCCTGCTTCAGTAGCAAACCTGAAAAGCCTTTAGCTGTGAATTAAAAAAAAATCTGATCATGGTAACTGCAGTTGATAAAAATGCCTTTGAGACATCTAAATTGGTTACATATTTCAAGGTAAAGTTGGGACAGTACAATTTCTAAGAAATTGTGGTAATTGTGGACTTAAAATATGGCTTTTGTCATACAGCATTTAGTAAAAGTACAATCTGAATAAAGTGTAATTTGAGCCAACAAAAATTTGCTTTGTTATTCAACAGTGTGGAACATTCAAAGAGTTATACTTCAGGTAGTTAGTTACTTGGATAATACAGGATTCAATAAAGCATTGATCATTTTTACTTGGCTAGCTTTTCCCAGTGCTACCAACTTTATATTGCTAATATATTTCCCCATTGTTAGCTGAAAATTAAATAAACTATATAAGTCATCTTTACCTAGTTAATAAAATTTGGGATAAGTGTATGTAAAGGCTGTTGGAATTGATTTTTGATAGTAGTGGTCACTGCCATGAAGTCATAGTAACAATAGATTGAAAATATATTGTAATTTGGTGTAATATTGTAACATGTAGAACTGGGCAAAAGGGATCAAAGGCATATATGAATCCGGGCTGAGTTCAGCGATAGTTCAGTTGTGAAAGGAAGGATAGTATTGTATAGAAGTGAAGAGAAGAAAGCTTTGAAAAAGTGTTAAAATAAAGCAGTTTTCCAAAAGTGAAAATGTTGATAGGTTTTTAATCATACTGTTATGACTATTGAGTGAAATTGAAAGTTTTCCTTTTTGAAAATGAGGTAAAATTTAAGAAGAGGAAATAAGAGGGGTAGAAAAGATCTTTTAAATCTGAAAACGAAATCTCACTTGTTAGGTCAAATGAATTATCATGGACTAAAATAAAATGTAAGAATTTTGTCTTTTTCCATCTACCCCAAGTCTTGGAATAAAAGATGCTTTGGTCGAATACCAGCCACCAGCCTAGCTCCTTTTCTGTTCCTTCCTTCATCCAACCTCCAGGTTGGCAGTCACTTCAAACCATATTTTGCTAATCTCTAATGGAGTTACTTTTTTAAAAAAAAACCCAAAAACTGAGAATCAGTGATCTTCACTAGCAGACCTTGGTCAATAAAGTATATGTGCCTTTCTCATTAATTCTCTTTTGGGTTAGAATATTAATTTTTGGGGCTTGAGTGTGCCAAATGATCACTGACAATCCTCAAGCATAGTGCAGCTAGGGTTGCAAACACTGAGTAAGATTTACTCTTCCTCTCCCTGTGTCTCAACCTTATAAGAAGAAGGAAGTGAGGGAATGTCGCCAGGGTATCAGTGTTAGATAAGTGGATTATTGTGAGCTTTGGTTCCTTTCCAGCCACTCAGGACAGAGCATCTGGTGGAAGATAAATGTGTGTGAAGTACAACCTTGAGCACAGTTCTCAAACAAAAACCTGTAACGTTAGAAAATTAGCGCCATGTGTGGATGTGAAAGCATATCTGACACTTGGATGCAACGGAGCAAAGGCCAGACCCCTTCAATGTTTGGGTGTCTGTGAAAGGAACTGAATTAATTTGGCAAGGGTGAGATGCTTGAGTTTGTCTGGATGCCCTAAAGCATGCATGATTCAAAGAGAGGGCTGTGCTAGGCTACTATCTATTGTTGTGGGGGCTCCTTCCTCCAACAAACAATACTTCCATGAGGGAGAGGCTGCAGCTTTTTTAGTGCAATTAGCAAAATTCATGCCACGATTCACCAGTTTATCATTCTCAGATGGAAATGTTTCTAGGAACTTTCTGTGCCTGGGGTACTAGATATCTCGCTAGTGGCCTACCTGTATTCGCAGCTGACAATAACTATTGTGTCCAAAGCAACTGCTGCATTTCTTTCTTCACATAGTATGCTTCCAGATGATTGGAAGCTAGTGTGCAGGCAAGGGAGTGGTATCCATTTTAAAAGCCTTTTGCATGTTTAAAAACAATGACATGAAGGATTTAACAGTGGGACTCCACTGCCCAAATTGTACCTGTTGAAACTTTGAAATGAATATAGTTTATATTGGCAGCACCCAAAGGAATCACCAAAAGTCACTGACATGCAAAAAATCTGAGTCATCAGAGGTTAAAAAAAAAAAAAAGAAAAAGGCGAAACATTAACAAAAGTCACCATACAGTTTTGCAAATTGGAGAGATTTCTCCAGCGCCTCTAGTGAAACTCCATTCATAATAGGCCACAAGGGCCACAAAACTAGCTGTTCTCTAGTGTCCAAAGATATTTGGGCATTTGTTTGAATGACTGGATGTGGTAAGAGAAATGGGGAGAGGAAATGGGGTCAGGAACCTGAGTTCCCCCACGAGCTTCTGTGTTGCTTAGATTATACACTACGGGCAATGTACATAGCCTGGATGCCCTGTAATTTTGTTACTATGTCTAGCACAGTAAGATTTAATTTTAGAGCAGATTTCAACATATAAATAAATAATTCTGGACAGTGCTGCATTACAAGAAAGATATTGTAGTCTTTTTATCCAGTATGAAGTCTAGAAGCTGGAAAATTTCCGACAATTTTGAGCAACATTGCAGCTATTGGGTATAGACAACAGAGGTGGTTCTACTTATGTGTAGGTTTTCACAACATCCAACTATTCAGTGACAGCTACTGATCCCAGACAGATACATAAATCTCTCAAACTTTACTCAGGAATGACTAACGAGTGCTAGTGTTGAGCAAAAATTGTAAGCTCCAATAGGTATGTTAATTTAAAGCTTGTTGTCAAAGTAGATGCATGATTTTCTCGCCTTTTCCCTTTTCTGAATTATATTTAAGTTAAAAATTGAGGTGGGATCAAAGTATGCAAGAAATTTCAAACATCCTTATTTTCACTGGTAGAATTTCGGTAGCAATGTACATTTTATTTTAATATTGCTATGAGAGCTTGAGTTGTACCAACTGGTGATTAAACCAGTTGGACTTAAATTGTCTTAACATGCACAATAGTACAATAGATTTGAAATGTGTTGAAAAAGTAAAATGATGCATCCAAGCAAACTAAGAAGTCAGTAACACACCTTAAAATAGGATTCCGTAAACCTGATCCATACATATGTATTTGCATTATTCTGTGCAACTATAGCAAGTATTGCTGCCTACCACCTTTATTTCAAATACTTTTCAATCAATTTTTGAAAGATATCTGTGTTTTCCAAAACTGGAAACTGCACTCTGGCTATTCTGGGGAAAAGTATTAAGTTTAATTTTT
This sequence comes from Ciconia boyciana, assembly GCF_034638445.1. Classification (NCBI taxonomy): domain Eukaryota; kingdom Metazoa; phylum Chordata; class Aves; order Ciconiiformes; family Ciconiidae; genus Ciconia; species Ciconia boyciana. The sequence goes on along the minus strand of NC_132935.1, from coordinate 107,526,373 downwards.
CAAAAAACGAGAACTAGAAACTGAAAGTGTTGATCAAATAAAGATTTTGTAAACCAATTACAATTCTACCCTCTGCTGAATTTTTCATTAAAATAATCAAACTTTTTAACCTGTCATTTTCAGCCAGCTCAGTACTTATTTTCCAGTTCACCAAAAACCCCATATGGTACTTCAGGCCAGAGGAAATTAAACTTATAGAGTGAAGTTTATCATTGAATACAGTGCTGTAATTGAGTACAGATAGCTGGAGATCTGTGTTAGAAAAGATCATTGACATGGAAGGGGCTGACTGAGGGAAGCAGGATATGATGTGGAAACTATACCCCAGCCAGAAGATGGCATCAGATTTGGGCTTGATTTTGTATATTTGATAATAAGAGCATTATTCTGTAGGGCAACTTCCAGCCTCATAGGAAAGAGGAGACTGGAAGAAGATTTCCTGGCAGACCTGCATCCTAATACCTCTCTATGAAACACCTGCCAAGGCTAAGTTTGTTCTTCTCATGCTGTCGTTTGTAATTGTGTCTAAACCAACTCCAATATTATTTATAGGAAATAATACCAAAGCAATCCTCTTTTATTCAGCAGCCATTAGTGGTGTTTATGGGAATTCCCCAACAGCCATGGCCCAAAAGGTCTAGTATATTGAGCACACAACCAGATATTATCACCAGAGATTTTCAGAGCTACACTTCTGTCATGCTGGAATTTAAAGTTTGCCTAGCAGAGGTATTTAAAAACTACATGTAACAAAGAATTTACTTTGCTGTTCCAAAGAAGCTTGTAACATTTTGGTTTTGATTTGTAAACTTGGCAATACAATTCTAGACTTTCATGAGTTGTGGGAATAAAAGAAATGTATTGTCTGGGAAAAATCATGTTCATAAGATACACCTTAAAAGTTTCATTTCATTCACAATGGAAAGACACTAGTACATTGTCTTCAGCTGGTTCACTCATGCAGTTTACTGTCCAATTTACAAAATATAGAAACATTTCCTTGGAAACAGATTTCTAGGAAGTCCTTTTCTTCTCTAGTGGTAAATTGCTTTACCAGCTTTTGGTCGAATTCAGAGCTGGTACAGGCAGGTACACCTCTGCATAAAACCTTTCCTACTTAGTAGGGTCTCTGATATTTTTAGTCCAGAACAGTATACACACTGCCTGGAGAGAACAAGAAAAAGAAGCTGAGCAGCTGACCTCTGAATGTTTCAGAAATGAAAGTTTCATGCCTTGATTTAAATGTTCTGCTATAATCTGCTAGCAAAGCGATTTTATTCTAATATTTATGTGAAGCCAAATCATGGCCTTCATCATGCCATTATACAGGAAAGCAGAGAGACAAGAGAAATCTTTTGTGAAATCTCCCTATTTCTCTGCAGAAGATATGAAGAGTTAAGTAAGGTGATGCATTCAGACCACTTCTTTCCTCACTGTACCACAAGCACAGGTGGGAGAGAGGAACAGGCAGTGGCTAGACCCTCTGCTTCACCACATACGTTCTTCCAAATGCAATGATCTGTTCCCATAATAATCAACCAGCAGAACATAAGAGAAGGTAATGGTGCTATGCATAATCTTTTGCAGGACAAGGATATGCCCAAACAGTGTGGTACTGTATGAGTTTACTGGTACTTGTCTTAGTCCTAGCATCCAACCCCCCTGTCACATTCCTAAGGGCATTATCTGTTTCACAGAAAAGCTCCATCTTTCTCCAAACCTGATAAATGGGAACCTGAAGCACAACCCTAAATACAGAAATAAAAGATACCATTTTAAGAAACAATTCCCACTCTGGTCTGTTGGCTAGAAAGAGAAATGTGAAGTGAGAAGTCTAGGAAACTTCCCTCGTCATATGAATTCAGTTACCAGCAAGCCACCTTAAAGAAAAGGTATAGCCAGAACATTGCAGTTCTGTCCTATAAGTGATCTCCTTGTAGTCCCTAATCTCCAATCAGTGGCATGGACTGATGCACGCATAGCATCAATTCAGTCAAGTAAGCGTATAGTTTGCTACAAGGCAAGATAATGTATGACTTAAAATGTTGACTTTGTAAGTCAGTTGACTGAAAAACAGAATCCTGCTGTACATTTGAAAAAACAAGCAAACAAAAACACAACACAAAATCTATATCTAGCATCAAAAAGGAATTTGTGAAAATCTTTGGTGGTTTAATTGCACCTCTACCTGTTCGCAGAATTATGTCAATTATCCTGTGGATTATCTGACTTCATTTAATACTGTTATAGTCCATATATCATTGTGGCTGTGACCTCAGCTGTCATGACATCAGACAACATCAGTGAGGCAGTCAGAAGACCTACATGTTTGTACATGAGGTAATTCAGCATAGATTTATGCTAGATATTCATGGATTTTCAAACAAAGAAAGATTTATTAGCATTGAACAACCGTCTTTCTTTAAAGGTTAGAAGGTGTTATGTAGAACACACAGTTTCTTTCAGTTCAGAATAATTTTATGTGGCTTGTTATATTGTCAGCCAGTGCAATGTTGTTATAAGAAACAGCAGGAGGGCATATTTGGGCATAACATATTGCATTGCACACATGCAAGAAAAAAAGGTTATTTAAGCTTGAAGAGCAAAGAAGGCTCAGACATTAGGAAATTCTGGAAATAAGGTTATCTACACAGCACTTGCAAACAAATGGCAAGACTAAATGCAAGACTGAACCACAAATTTAAATTCTAAAACAAAAACAATCAACGTGTACACAAGAGATCTTCTAAAACTACGTCTGTGAGGGCACATGTCTCCTTTGTTCTCTTTCATTCAGAAGGAACATATTGCTTATTCCTCCAAATCGTAAATAACAATCATCAGTTAGTATCCACAGATGAATTGTGTCTCTTGGAGTGCTTCATCTTAGATGACACAACTGTATTACACAAGACTGGCACTGGAAATGGATGACACAGGGGAGTGTCGTTTGCACAGAAAATGCCATCTAGGTCACTTGGTAGTTAAAGCTGTATTGCACAATTTTCCAAGATGGAAGGTGGTTCTTTAGAAAGTGTATTGAGACATTCCCAATGGCTAAAATGTGTTGTTCAATCACTAGAAAACACAAAGTAAATGAAATTGGGCATTTATTTTGTCTTTCCAAGGGCCATATTCTGACCTTTGATATCTTGTACAATCCCATCTCACTACTTTCGAAAGAAAAATGACAATTGTGTTCAACCATATTCACAAAGCATTACAGTGGCTTCACAAAATTTTTCACCACTCTTGACTGTTAATTCCGTTATTTGGTGATCAATGAGTAGTTTGTAGCTGCATTAGGCTGAATTTGATCCTCATCTGTCTGAAAAGTGTGATACAAACACGGTTGTGGTCATATGTCTCCAAGTGTTTTTATCCAATAAGGAATGACTCAAGACTGTAGAGTAATTATTTTGAAAGCTACCATTTTAATGATTGAGAAGCAGCCTAAGTGCAGCACAGAAAGTTTTCTGGCTTTCTTAAATAATTAGTAGTTCCCTGACTACAGAAAGAGTCCAACTCGTCTTAGCTACAATGTCAAATCATTCATCTGGCTTTCCTGTTATCATCTTTAAGATATGCTGACTTTTTCAGCAAGTAATAGCAAGTTGGGTGAATGCCCCAATGTTCAATCTATAGCATAGTCGTAGCAAAGAGTTTACACAAAGCATTTTGATCCACTGAAGTCAATATGATTTTTGTTTTGACTTTCGAATCTGCCCTTAAAGCTCTCTAGTAGTGGTATTTGTGGCTTAGAGATTTAATCCAAAGCCTCACTCGTGATTCAGAGGAAGTGTTTTCTGTTTAGAGGACTAGCTTAAAAGAAAAAAAAAGATGGTTAAAAGTAACCTAATTTGGGAGTGTTTATTGTCAGGTTTTGGCAATATATTATGACATTTTAAACTCCTGCAATGATAGAGGTTTTAAGTAGCTAGTAACCTAGTAAGTTATTAGATTACATCAAATCTTCTTTTTATAATATCAGACACTGTGTTTTCCATGCTACCACATCCTCAGACAGAAAACAGGGGCAGCCTTTCCCTCTCCCTGTGGCTACCCCTTGGTTCAGAACCCTGTCTGGTAGGAGAGCAGAGGGATTGGCAGGTTGGATCTGCTAGTCCTTACATTTGTGAATTCTTCTATGGCTTGGGTTAGACATCAACCTGTTCAGCATTTTCAGGACTGGGAGTCGCAGAGCGCAGGACTTGGTGATGGCAATTAGACATAATTTTGTTATCTATGGCTTCTTATGGGCCCAGTATAAATTTTTATTATTATTAAATTTGCTAGAATAACATAGAAAGGCTTTTGTAAACTTTTTCACAAATGTTTTACCTTTCCAGTTGAGAGAAAATTGACCTTGAAGGTATTCTGATAAACTGTTACTTACATGAAAAACATACATTATGTTTTCCAGTCAAAAGAATTCTGGATCTTTAAAAGGTCTATAGAATGAGAGTTCTCAGTGTTAAATGGCTCACTTGAGACTTTCAGACTCCTCTGAAAACCCCCATGAGGCCAGGGAGCTGTAACTCTTGCATATACTGCTGTGGAATAGTGCTGGTGGAAGACCAAGTACTTTCAGAAATTAATCTGGAAGAGGATGAGGCCTTGAAAGTTTCAGACTATAAATTCACATAAGGTTATTTATGCACTTCGTGGTTTCCTACGTGTTTACATATAAACATCTATCACTTCCTATGACATAAAAAGGGGTATTTTTAGCTGATACACAAAACTGAAATGTTAACATTAGCCTTATAGTAACAGGTATCCTGCTTTTACTCTTTAGCTTTGTATAATTTGTTTATAGGAGCAGAGGTTTTTGTCGCGTACTTAATATCTGAAATGTTCTCCCAGTGCTTGACTATTAGTCTGGCTTCCATTATCATAATGAATGTTTGATGATCTATACAAAGAAGATATTCTAAAAGAAAATAAAAAAAATAGGTGAGTGATGAAGTTTCTCTATAGCTGGCTGAATTCACAAGGAGATGTGAAAGTTTACTCGAAAAAGTTTGCGTGCATCTGAAGGCAAAATTTGCTCTGCAGTTATCATAATCCAGAGTTTGTATGGAAGCTGGAAAGAAATGGAAAAGATAACCTGATAGTGCTGCAAACAGATTGTCAGGAAAAAAAATCATAAATCAGATCAAATATTTTCTTCTCTTTAACTTCTTTTAGTATAAGTTAAAATTTTGAGTGAAGAATGTAGTGTGGAATGAAAAGTGAAAACATTTAAAAGAATCAAAAAGAATATCTGGCAATTTCTAAGCTTTTGTTGTCGAGATTATCCGTCCCATGAAGGATTTTAACAAAGTGCATATACTTACCAAATGTTTTTATGAAAATGTCTGGATCACTTCTATCCAGAATGCTCGAGAACTACTCAGGATTTAACAGATGAAACTTGTAAGCATCAGTCTCAGAGTTACAAATAGGATGAACTGAAGTTGTCCTCTCTTCTGTGGCATCTCAAAAAGGATTTAACACACTCTCCAACCCCACCTTGGAGTGACCTATCTCACTCGTGAATTTTAATCAAACAATCGTTACAATTTCTAACACTTTCCCCTCTTGTGTTCCATGATACAGTGTTCAGGAGGCATTGACTTGCCCTAGTCTATTGCAAAGAGGTAGTCTTGTAGGAGTAAAGATAAGAAAATTTTGTGCGATACCAAAAACCCCAAATTTTTAGCTGTGATGTCTGCATACTCTCATTTCTCAAATACATCAAGACATGCCACTTCGAAAGTACATATTAGAAATCAAAGGACATGAAAGCATATTCGAAATTGGGTGAGTAAAAATGTTAATTCAATTACAACACATTTTGGCAATCTTCTTGCTACAGATGTCTGTTTTAAATTAAACATTGGGCATCTTCCAATACAAATTTGTAGCAGTTGCTTTGATGGAAAATTGAATGATGCAAGTGTTCCGATGATTACCAGATGTTTTATTGATAGCTAGGTAGGTAGGTACTGTAAGCAAATAGCAAAGAGACCACACAAATAAATTTAACAGAAAAAGCCAGACAAACGGAGGTATTCCAGAAGTTCTTTGTTTGTAGCACATTATGTGTAATGAATAAAATACAACTATCTGGAAAAACAGTAGACGTGCCTGAAATTACAATACCTTTGCCAGCTCTTATTTAAAGAGGCATTAATAAAACAGTTTTTCTAATAGAAAAATATTTAAAACATGTTAGCTAATCATTTATAGGCAGCTGTTAGAAGCATCTTTCCCCCTCCACACCAGCCTGCTCTGTTGGTGTGTGCAGAGACCACCGGGGTCAACCTCCTCTCCAGCATGTTTCCATCTGTAGTTTGGAGGCTATCTATCCGCATGGATTATTTCCAGTGTCTGGGAAGGATTAGAAGATGAGGAAAAGCTCTTTTGCCATTTCCTTCTCTCACACCAATGTAGTGGCAAATCTCAGCTTAACTGTTACTGTGGCAGATTTTCAGGTCTATGTGCTTTCATATCAGCTTTTAAGTTTTGAAAAGGCTTAGAGTCTTGATTCAGCTAAATTCTGAAAGACCTCACATGAATGACTATCATTTGTCTATGTCTCGCAAATCCCTTTTTCTATGCCCTTCCCAAGTTATTCATCTGTTTCTTTTTCAATTTTTAAAATTTTCCCAATGTCTCCAGAATCCTTCCCTTCATTCTATTACCAATGCTAAGCCTTTATCTTAGATGCAGTCATCAAAAATACTGACTAGGACAAGAGCCTATGAACAAGACAAGATTATATAAACACAGAATTTATTATTCCCCTACTCAAGTCATCTTTTATTTCATCTATTTCTCCTGACTTTCTATCTCTGCAGGATGCCGAAGTATCTAAAGGCAAAAGCAGTCTCATCTTGGGTCAGCAAGGTTTAGATCCTTTATCAATGCTGGAGGTGATGAAGCACATGGGAATATCACTCTTGTGATACAGTAGAGTCCAGCTGCCAATTCTGGCCTCCTTTTCCCAGTTATATCTATATAACTGTTAACACTTAATTGCTTCATCTACACTACCAAGCACAGATACTGGCATGTTTTCTTGTGTTGCAAAGAGTGCACACAGCTATCCTCATTTTTTAAAAATTATTTCAAGAAAATAAATTAGACTGTTGAGTCCTAATGATGGGTGTAACAAGCAGTTAAAAAAAAAAACAACAACATTGCTTCCTAACTAATTTAAGGATTGTTTGGCCTCAGGTTTTTCAAGGGATTCACTGCAACTCACAGCACCATGACATATATCTTACACAATTCCTTATGGCATATCCTCTGTAATAGAACTGCCATGTGATAGAACTGCCACGGAACACACAGAACAAGGCAAGTTTCAACTCTAAAGCAAATCCAGAGCTTATGCTACCTTCTGCAATAGCCTCTAGTGACATATCAGAATGAATGGAAAAATAATTCTGTCTCCAAAAGTAGGACACTTCTGGCTACTCCACTTCTACAGAAACCAACATACAACAGGGAGAAGCATTTCTGTGGTATTTAAGTGGAAGCATTGCCATACTGCTTTATTGTGGTATTTTAGTTGAAGACAAGTAGGTGGTTATTGTGGTATACTTGCACAGCATAACTCACTTATCCTTTTAAAAAAGAAATGTAAGATCTAGTTATAAGTGTGTCAAACACAATTAACAATGACAAACCAGCCTTTTTACAGGAGAGACATATATTTTCCACACACACCCTTTTTGAAATACTTTTTTGATTCTCTGCTGTAACATTTTATCATTTCTAGGGGAAAAGCCAACTGGAAAACTCCATGAGGTGGACACTGTGTTTAGTCCCATTGCCTGGGACAAACATTCTTTTAAAAGTTAATCCTTTAAAAAAGTTTGCTATTCTTGCTAATGCAATGCACACTCATAATTTTAGGATTTTTTTGAGTTTTTTTTAAGGATTCCACCAATTTTCTTGATATTTTGTAAAAAAAATTTCCCATAATTTTCTGTAAGAGCTGAATAAATGACATTTTAATGTCAGAAATGCTCATAGCTCTCATTACTAGAGATGGATAACAACTCAGGTGCCTAGTGAGATTTCCTTCTAGCATGCCAAATGCTATGTCTGTTCTTAATGTATCAATATCTCATTAACACTAAAACTTCAGATATTACATGGAGGTTCACAATGAGTTTCCTTCCACACTTCATTCATAACACTTTTCAAATTGTATTTGTGGAGCTGTTAATTTTGCCTCCAGAATCTCCCTATAGTCTGTTGGCAAGTCCTTATACAACATGAGTGGGAGCTTTAGTTACCTAAATGGCCAAACTGTTATCTAGAGTGGAATGTGTTGATCATCTTCAGTGCCACCACACAGCACGTACAGGACAACCAGGTCATCAGGCCCAGTCAGCATGGTTTTTCCCAAGTAACAAGTGATAGGACAAGAGGAAACGGCCTCAAGTTGTGCCAGGGGAGGTTTAGATTGGATATTAGGAAAAACTTATTCACTGAAAGGGTTGTCCAGCATTGGAACAGGCTGCCCAGGGAAGTGGTTGAGTCACTATACCTGGAGGTATTTAAAAGATGTGTAGGTGTGGCACTTTGGGACATGGTTTAGTGGCTGATTTGGCAGTGTTGCATTTGCGGTTGGACTCGATGATCTTAAAGGTCTTTTCCAACCTAAATAATTCTATGATTCTATGTTTCTATATCAGGAAACAAACGTCTGTCCTGATTTTGGAATAGCAACTAGCAATGTTACCTATATTCTGTTTCCAGGTAAGGCAGAGTAATAAACCACAGAAGAGCCTTGCTTGTCAAAGTTTGCCCACTGATACCTCAGAAATACTAGGTAAGCATATTTTTCTTCAGTGGTAATTTCTAGGTGCCATGCCCAGATCTGAAGATCATATTTAAGCCTTGGGAACTCTGACTTCTTTTTCAAAAAAGGTGTATGCTTTTTCAGAGTCAAAGTACTTAGAAAAAAGATTCTTTCAAAGGCTATTTTTCAAACTTTAAGAAAGATTATTCCTGTATTAATAATAGATGTCTTGACAGTTGGCATCTTGTTTGCAAAATAAACTGTAACATCTTTTAAGGTAAAGCTTAAGTTTTCTTCTGGTTGCTAAATCTACAATTTTTGCAATTTTTACATGGTAAAAAAGGAATACTAGAGACCACTGCTTTGTTGTGATCCCTTTATTGATGTTCCAGTTATTATCCATCAAACTAAGTATTAGGAAAGGACAAATTTGATTTGTTTGATTTGTTTAATTTTATTTAGTTTATTTCATAAGGATTTCAAACACAAGCTATAATGTGCATTAACATGCATTTAATATACATGTTAAATCTTACCTAGTACAATTTTAACTATCTAATAGACCAGAATTGATAATACTTTGTTCCAATTATTCCTAGAATGGTAAGTGCTCCAATTCTGAATAACTGACTTTTTTGGGTGTCCTGGTTTCAGATGAGATAGAGTTAATTTTCTTTATAGTGGCTGGTATGTGGCTATGTTTTGGATTTGTGCTGAAAACAGTGTTGATAATACAGAGATGTTTTAGTTGTTGCTGCACTAGTCAAGGACTTTTCAGCTTCCTGTGCTCTGCCAGGTGCAGAAGAAGCTGGGAGGGGACACAGCCAGGGTAGTTGATCCAAACTGACCAAAGGGCTATTCCATACCATATGATGTCAAGCTCTGTATACAAAGCTGGGGAAGAAGAAGGAAGGGGGGACATTCGGAGTGATGGCATTTGTCTTCCCAAGTAACCATTACACGTGATGGAACCCTGCTTTCCTGGAGATGGCTGAACACCTGCCTGCCCATGGGAAGTAGTGAATGAATTCCTTGTTTTGCTTTGCTTGCGTGCATGGCTTTTGCTTTACCTATTAAACTGTCTTTATCTCAACCCACAAGTTTTCTCACTTTTACTTTTCTGATTCTCTCCCCCATCCCACCGGGGGGGAGTGAGCAAGCGGCTGTGTGGTGCTTAGTTGCCGGCTGGGGCTAAACCACAGCACCAATGCCAATTGTAAAATTTCTGAATACGGTCACATGAGTGCCTTTGCTATTTAAATTTCCTTAGCACTATTAGGATTTGCATTCTGTGATATTCTGTCTCAACACTAAATTTCACATTATCTTATTTCCAAACCTTAGCAGCGAAAATCTTTAGAGTCAAAAATATAATGAAAAAGTTACAAAAGGAAAAATTTTGATCTACGTCTCAGGCCAAAAAATGCTATCAATAGCAAACCAACTTTTTAAATATGGGGAAAATATTAAAGTATGAAACACTTAAGCATTTAAAAATCCTATTCTGGTAAATACTTTTAACTCCCCTGTGAGACAATGATAATCAGTTCCAAGATGATATTTAATCAGGAAGGATAGATTTCTGGTTAGGATATTGAAACAGGACACAGATAATGTGGTCTTGTGGCCGAGTTCAACAAAGAATTTAGGTGTCTGACTTCCAGAGCAGTCATAACTGCCCAGCTGTTACTTCATCCCAATGGTATGTACATTTCCTATGTACCACCTTGTTGGATTTAAAGTTTCTGAAGTTTTCTGTTTCTGGGCACATTAAGAACTGTTGCAGGCTGAGTAACTCATTGTAAATATCTCCTGTTTGCAACCAGCCCACTGAGGGACTTCTCTGTCCTGTTGGATCCTCCAAGAACATAACAAATGCTTTCTTTTAGAAGAATTATCTTATATGACAACAAAATATTCCTTGCAACACTCATTCAGAAATAGTTCAGTGCCTTCCTCTGCTTGCAAAAAGAACAAGAATATCAAAGCCATATCTCAAGTCAGCACCAGGGTAGAGATGACTTCTGCTGATGCTGCACCAGCATTCAGGAAAGAGAGGAACCTCAGGTGAAGGATGGCACTGGGACTGGCTTCCAATTTCCTGAGTAAATGTTCTAATCAAGAGGTGTTTAACGATAAGGTGGACAACCAACCCTTCATTAGTGTGAAGATAAAACACTCTGCTATTGTATCTGTTTAGTTCTGCATAAAAAAATGAATACTGAATTTGAAAAAAGAAAGAGGGTGAGCCAGACTGCAACTTAGTGGTGAGGAATTTAGTGATGAGGACAGTCATATATGAAGGACAAGTGTGGGGTCCAATAATTTATTGGCTCAGCAACTGTCTTGTTTGGAGATCTAGTTTTTATGATATAGGGGCCTCTAGATGCTTTTGCAGTTCAGTTAATAATTTTGCCTCCTGCCTACTTGTTTTATACTTTTACACTTTTTGCTGCATTTTACTATAGTTATTGGATCAGTTAGTGCAGTATGACATATGACAGACAGTCTGGGGAGGGCCAGCAAGTCGGTATGGCACTTAAATAACTCTAGTTCTGTCCTTCTTGGTGATAGCTGAGAAGAAATAAGCTTGCACTTCACCATCTTAAAGATAAAAGCTTCCAGCTACTTCTGTACCTCCTGGAAGCAACAGAATTGCTAGTTTGCTGAAACTTTTGGATGGATCACCAAAAACAAAGAAGGGCCCATCTCAGCTCAGGCAATGTAGAAACATTAGAGATTAAATCAGTCTTTCCTCTCAAGGTTGATAAAGGCTTGAGGCTCAAAGGCAGGGAATTTTCTTAGGTGAGTGAGATCCTGATGTAACATTTGAACTTCATCAGAAACCTGGGGTTCACAAATTCCAAAACTCAGTCAGAATCTGTGAGGATTGATCATATACTAATTAAAATCAGAAAACACATGAATAGCCACCCCAATTTAAAAAAAGGAAAAAAAAGAACCAATGAGAGTTTTAATCTGTTTCAGAGGACGATATTGCAGAAATTGAGAAAGAAACATAGATACTGAGTTAATGAATAGCTTTTATAAGTTAATTAATATCAGATGTTTTTAATAATTTATCCTCTCTTTTCGCCTTTTTCTAAGATAAAAATAAACAGATCCCCCAGGCACACTCCCAATAAATAAATACAAAGTCCTATAATGAATATTATGACATTAAGCACTCAAAGATCTGGAAATTCTGAAGCAAGAAGGTGTCTTGGCCACTTTATTCATTATTAGTATACAGTATCAAAGAAGTAAGATATCTATGGGAAATCCCTGATCCATTTTTTCTTCAGCAGGAAGAAGCAATTGCTGAGTGCATAATAACTACTCAAAAGTAAGGTCGAGGAATGCCTTCTGGAAAAAAAAGCTTCTTTAAAACTGAACAACCCATTCTTCAGAGGATGTATGGATCAGGAATTTGTTTCTTTGTTTTGTGTAGCAGGTTCACAGCCTATTCTTTCACCTTTCCATTTTGTTAAATACAAATTTTCACACATTGTTTCCCATAGAGAATAAACAATATGTAATATGACTGAGTTAATGCCAGTGAAGAAAAATGAATTCTTAGAATTTGCCTATTTCTAGAGTGCTCAGTATCAGAAACTCACTACTGCAAAAGTGCTACGTTCTTTGTAGTTCTTATTTGATAAGCTAATTCACAAACTGGACATGTATTGTCTACTATTCTATTCTCAGGATAAAATCTGAAGTTGCAGATAATTTAGGTAAAACTGAGGGAAGCTACTCAGTCATACACTCGTGTGATGATAGGCATTATAAGAAGAAAGCACACTATAATTAATTACAGTTCCCATTATTGAACTTAAAGACCTGGTAAATTATATAAAAATCTTGGGACTCCCTAGGTGATTTAAGTTTCTAAACTGGAACCTACTGCAAAAATAGCTAAACTAATCATATTAGGCAAAGATTTAAGGAATTAATTGTTTGGTTTTTTGTTTGTTTTTCTAACTATTCCAACCCTGGACATTGGACAGAAAATAATTGCAGTACTTAAGACTTACCCTTTCTGTAGTATAAGTATTCCATATGTTAGCTTTGACAAAAATCATGATTGCATACATGATATTGCACTGAAACATTCTCTTTTTTTCCAAATCCCAACTGACTTTCTCCTTTCTATTTTGCCTGATTATGCAAAACTCATCAGTAATAATGAGTACAAACTGAATCAAAATACAGAATTATTTTGCAGTGGAATACTTGGTATTGAAGCCTACACTGTGAAACCTTAGGGAAATTTAAAAAAGAAACAATGATCAATGTATTGAAAGATCCATTGGATAAAAAAAAAAAAAAGAATATTTTCCAGAACATTTCCATAGAGAAAAGAAAAACAACGAATTTCCTAGAAAATTTACATCTGGCAGCTGGATTTATTATGTGCATATGTTACTCAGCAAGAGGACTTTTTTGAACTAAGTGTACTCAGAAGGGGTATCCTGTAGAGCAATTAATACTGTGAATAGTTTCAAGAAATATAGGGCAAGAAATAAATCTGGGTCATCAACAGAGGCTAGTATGTGTTGTTTTGGTACATCTGCTTCATCTCTTAGCTTGTCATACATTTAAAACATAAGACTGATTGCTGTAAGGGTCAGATTTTGTTCCCATTTAAATGAGAATAGAGTCAGACACAAGTAGGAATGAGGCCTGTGCCAAAAGATCTCTGTTCTTTTTTGTGTGAGAGGAAAACTGCTAGTTTTCAAAACTAAACTTACAGCATGAAGTCCCTGCTGAAGACTGCAACAAAGTCTTATAGTTCTCCACTTGTTCATAGCAGAGAAGATGCTCATATATTCTTGCTAAGGACGAAAGTGGTCAAGGATGGATCTGTGTGAATCTATACATGTACTGGGAAGTCTCCAGTAAGCATAAGCAAGGGGCAACTGAAACCTACCTTCATGATCTGGGCTAGAGCACAGGAGCAAAAAAGAGATGTGGGAGGCTTTTTCTAACTAGGCAGGGTCCAGCTGAAGATAATTGTTCCAAGTGTTTGTTTCCTTTTCTCCCACCTTCAATCTTTTGGTGCAGGAGCCCCCTTTGATGTTACTCCACAGCATTTCCTGTATTCTTAGCCCACACCATCATGATTCATGCAAATAGAGCCTGTTTATTAAGAAAAGAGAGAGAGAACTGCAGACTCAAAGTAACCTTCTTCGCTTTCTAAAAGAAGCCATGCAAAATAAGATAAATACTGATATCTTTCACTCTGGATTCCAGTGAGTCTGCTGCTCTCTAGCTGGATTGAGCAAAATTATTTTATAGCAAGATTGTCTTACAGATAACCAAGATGCTTCTGGGCTGTATGTGGGGGTTGATTATTGCCACTGTGAGCAGCCTAGAGAAATGAAGACCCAACTCAGTATTAGTAAAACAGACCTTGAAAGAGCGCTGTATTTATTTGTTACCAGCCTATAAAAGTCTTTCTCATTGTGACCACCAGACACAAGCACAGAAGCCCAAAGGGACATGTTATTCCATTGATATAATAATAAAAATACAATGTCCGTTAATCATAACTGATTCACTGCCTCTGTCAGCAAAATAATCCATTTTAGAGAAGCCTGTGTACATTTTGCAGGGATTCTGAAGGCTCCATCGTGCCAGTGAACCCGCAGAAGTGGCAACTTCTAGGTCTTTGCAATACAGCTATGTTCTTCTCTGTTAAAAGACAAAGTGAATGAGAGGAATGATAGAATTAAAGGAAAAAAAAATCACCTCTGGAAAATTATGGAAGTGGCCCGTGGGATAAATAGGACATGTTCAAGGCATAATTTTTGACAATTCTAGGAGAAAACCTACCATGTATCCAGTGATATCTATCCAGCTGTAGCGCTAATCTGTCAACTTCAGGTGTTTGCATGTACTGTAACCGTCCTGAAGCATAGATTTTCCGCTTCCAGTTGAGGAGCTCCCCAACCAAAGGAGCTTTGAGATAGCTCTACATGGCCGGGTAATAATCTCTATGATGCTACACTCACTGAATGAACACCCTACTATTCTTTAATGGTGCTTTCTTGGAAGTTCAGGTTACTTTTTACAATAGAGAAAAAAAATGATTGTTCATTGCTTCTCTAGCAACATGCTGTTTCATGCTCAGGTATAATATTTTGATTTACTGCTCATGCTGTGATGAAAATAACCAATGTAAACTAGTCCATTTGTCACAGTCGTGCACAGTAGTCTGGAGTTTTGTCACAAACAGATATTTTGCCCAAGATGTGAGGTTACTTTGTATATTACTCAAAATAGTGTGTTGCAATTCTGCAGTAACCAGAAGTTTCCAGCTTATGTATTTATATCATGCAATACAGATATATGGCTAGAAGTCACAAAAGCAGACACATTACATTTTAGCAGTGTAACATTTATGATATTGGCAGGTCAGCACTGGGTATCTGTCCAGATACTTATGATGAACTGCAAATCATAAACTTCTGGCCCTGAATGCTGGAATACTCTCAACTGATTTTTTTCTGATCTTGCAGTTCCCTCACTGAAAGGAAGGACAACAAGGTTACATAAAATAAGCAGCATAACAATGCTTGATATATTGTTAAGCAGTCCTTATTGACTCAAGTTCAGCAATACTTATTTTTAAGCACCAAATGATTCCTAAATAGTCCCTCTGCAGGGACTAAGAATTACAAAATGTTATCCAAGTGCTTAGTACTTTACTGAATTACAGCTCAATTTTCATTCCAGGGACTGATACAAACTGAAGGTACTACTGGAGGAGACATTCCTTTGTGAGACTCAGCAGTGGTATCTCTGGCCAATATAAAGCAATAATTGCAACAAATTCTCGTGTCAGTCTTTTACTCTTAGATCAGACAGTGGAGCACAGAAGATACATCTTCTGGCTTCAGAAACATGCATTTGAAATGGCTCACAAGAAAATATTTTTTGCTGCAAAGCCCAAAATTGAGTTAAAACATGTTTCTCTTAAAATGTCATAAGCTGAATCGAAAATTTATATGAAACCATTTTGTAGTGTTCAAGTTTCCTGGTTAATAAAAAAATTAATTTATTTTTGAAGGTGATTTGCTAATCTACAGCTAAAAGCATACAGATGTGTATTGACTTACTTTATTGATCCTTAGAAGGAACTTGATTTACTGGGGGGGATTGCAGTTTGCATTTGTAAGTGTCCACAATGGTGAAATGCAACATTGCTTACCTCTTTGTGCTTAACACTGTTGTATCATAGTTGCTAAAAGTCTATTTATCTCCCCTGAGGTGGTAGTTCTGGATCAGCAATCATGGCTTTATAGAGGGAAGGCTAGAAATCTACTTCTAAACCTTGTCCAGAGAAATCCTTTGTTTCCAGCTGGAAACCAAGAAGCTTCACTACTGCTCTTCAAGTAAAGATTTGAAAAGGGAGGAGAAGGAACCACAACCCCAGCAGAACTGTGGCATTTGGAGCCAGCTGAGAAGGTGGCTCCAGACTTAGGAATTCCTCCATGCAGAGACAGCATAAATTTTTCAAAAGCCAAAATTGAAAGCCAAACACTGAAAGCAAATCTGGACAATGGTTAAATATATTAGTAATAATCAGACCAGTGTTTTGGACCTAATTCACATATTGTGGAATGTAGATAAAAGCCCTGTGCACAACTAGATGAAGCTGAGGAATTTTCTGCTGTGATGATGTCTCCTTTACTAGAACCTGTAAGACCTTGTTGAGCCTTGCAGATCTTTGGCTTATCGCTGTGGGCAATAGTTTCTTTGTGAATCACTTCATCTAGCAAATCATCACTGTGTCCTCTACAGATGTTTTGCATTAAGACTAATTAATTTCTTCTAGGGGACTAATGCCAACACAGATCTTATGCAGGAATACATTGTTTCTTAATACCAAGACAATCCTTTTGAACCTAATAACATATTTAATATCCCAACTCCTTGCCCAGCAGATTCCTATTCAGGGGTAGCATGTCATTTAGACATATACTATATAAAGAAAACATTTTGCTTGCATGTTCTACAATTTGCATTATGGAGAGACAAGAAGCTAGATTGTCCTGAAGTTTCATTTTGATTTAAGAGCAAAGCAACACTCCTCCTTCAGCTTTTATATCTCTGTATTTAAATCCAAGCTTTAAATTGAGCTAAGAATTAGTAACTGGTTATGTGGCTCTGTTCCTACCTGTGCACATTTTTATTTTAGTGCCTCTAATAGTGCTATGTTAAATAATAAGCATGGTGGTATCTTCATTTGTAAGAAAAAACCTAGTTTTGTAGGGTTTTTTTTAAAATTCATTTTTATATCCTTCCACCAGAAAATTTAAGAATATGGCCTATTAGAGGATATATCCCCTTATGACAGTTTTCTCGTGTCTGATTTAAAGAAAATTCTCTAAGCTGTTGTCCATCCAGTCATTTTTACAGGCAAACACCTGCAAGCATGTGGTGTTGACAGGACACAAATTCACATTGCTTAGTTGAAAAAGTTTTCGATATCATGAAGCACTCCATTGCTGTAATAAGATTACTCTGCAAGAAAGTATTTTAGCAGAATGGGTATCCCAGTAATACATTACGTTAGCCGTTCAACACTGAATGTGCTGGATTAGGATTAATGAACACTTTTTTTTTTTTATTATTGCCACATGAACCATAATTATAAGTTACCTCACCAGTCAGTTAGTGAACATGGAAGTGAAATAAAACAGGTTGTTTGCAGTGTAGATCATGCAGCACCTAAGGAATCAGTATAACTCCAATTTTTAAAAATATTTTCTAGAAAGCATCCTTTCCCTGCTCACTGCTTTACAAAGTCTGAGACCAGATCACTTTTAAGTGGTGGCAGTCTTTACCAGCTTTTGCATAACTTCTGCTCTAGATATCACCATCGATATGTTCCTCATATCATCTGAGATGGCTAAGTAAATTCCTGTCTCATGAAATTATGTCAAAGATCACAGTAATGTTTTCTTTTATATTGTAGACAATATAGTGAAATGAACAACAGCTGGATAGACTGGCATACTTGTCAAAAATTATCATCATGATCTAAGAGAGGGAAAGCAACTAGGGAGATTGCAATGGTAAACTTTCTTTAATTGTAACATATGGATACTGTGACACCATGTTGAGAAGCACAGGATGGATGACAGGATGCATAGGTAACGTTAAGGCAACTGAAGATTGTCTATAGTGTTTGTCAGCAATGTAGCCCTATCCTCTGGGATTTTCCTTTCCCACTCAATGATTTTCCTTGATATTGTATAAGCAAATAAATGTCTATTCATTTTTTTCCCCTCAGCAAAGCAGTAGTGATTCAGATATTCCAAAAACTAGGAATCACCCTGAGCAGGGTGATTACTTCTTTCTGTCAATACCTCTTGATCTTAGAAGGCAAAATCTTTATGAATGTAATGAACAGGTGTCAGGCTTTGACTGGAAAGGGTGGAACTCTTCCTGCTTAATCTGATGGGATTTTTAACAGATAGAATTATTTTGAAGAGCAAACACGTGATAATAAAGCTTGAATGCTATTGGCACTCATGTATAGTTATACAGGTGTGATATCAGTACATCATTAAAATGCTGATTAAATCAGCTGTTGAATTTGCAAAAAAACCCCCCAAACCCAATGACAAAATTCTTGTATGATCCTCTATCAGTCAATAACAAATGGACACAAACTCTCCTGGTTTTGCTGCACACTATCATGTATTGGAAATGCTAAATGACAGTAAGTTTAAAAAATTATATTGTTTACTAATTACATGCCACATGTATCCTAGTAAAGCTGTAGAGAACAGTGACAGAGTCCAATTTGATCTAGCTCAGAAAAAAAAAACACTCTGAAGTCTTAATTTTCAAAATTTTTTTTTCTCCTTCTACTATATTTTTTGTAAATAAAGCTCCTTCAGACCCTGTGCAAATAGCTATCCAGGAAAAAAATGCTTTTAAGAATTTTTTTTAGGGAAATTTTAGCTTGATATGAGGTATGATATTAACTCCAGAATACAGTGATATCTTGGAGATCTTTTTGTCAGAGAATCTGAATAATAATGACAATAAAAGAAGTGAAATAGAAGAGCATTTCAGGTGCTGCATGTAAAATATTTGCAATTACAATGACCCTACAGTGGTCAGCCCTCTAAAACAGCACAGCATAGCACAGCACAGCACAACACACACTCTGAAGTCACTATCTTATGGATGTCTAGCAGTGTACACTTTATTTCAACAACAGTGAGTCTTGCTGGAGAAGGTTTTAGTTAAAGTGCTATTTAAGAATTCTGTACTGTAAAATTAACTGTCCTTAAAGGAATATGTATAGAATTCAATGACTGTATATATCCCGAGGGTTATGTGTTATGATGCAGGTTTGAAGGTATTTTTCTTTTTTTGGGATAATAATCTGGGTTGTCAGGAGGACTTGTTTTTGCTTCTTTTATACTGGGAGGAAAGACAGAATGTATAATAGGGGATGCCGAAGGTGAAAAGATTGAAGAACACTATAATACAAAATTAAATTTATTTATTTGTTTGAGAAAAAGAAACCCCATTCCTTAGTCAAAGCTATGTTTAGTAGTGTGACTTATAAATACTTCACACACTTTGTATCAGTTAGGCACTGTTGACAAAAACTTCTTTTTGCTCTGTTTCCTAATCTATGAAAAGGCAATACAAAGGCTTATGGAATAAATAAGAAAAACTATTAAAGCACCAATAAAGAATTTAAATTCTCTGGCTACATATATGGTGTAGATGTGCTCTCAATTTTACCTATGAAGCCTGTAACATCTGAGCAGAGGACTGAAGAGTAAATAATGCAAAAGTGAACTGAGCAACGCAGGCAGGAGCAAGGTCAGGCAGTCATTTTTACATGAGTCGGCATGTTATAAGAAGACAAAGGAGCAAATCCACTAGGAAACCTGAAACACTCAGGCTTCAGAACTGTGATCTCTCAAGGAAAAACAGTATGAAAAAAATTATAATTTTTGAGTCTTGACAACGCCCAGCCATAAATCATGGTCTCAGGGAAAGGCTTCAATTTTAAAGCAAATGGTCTTGTGTACGTGTGTGTGCTAACACCTCTTGGTGCTTCAGGCATTAGAAAGTTCTCAGTCTCCTTACAGCTGTTTTGTAACCAAAGTCTCAAGCCCTTTAAAAGTGCAATAAAAGTGCTGCTTTAGTGAGTGATGTAATTTTTCTTCTCTTTTGTTATTTCTTCCAGATGAGAGAATAAATAGTCTTCAAAGTTCCCCCTTCAGGGGTTCAGTTAAGATAAAATAAGAATCAACCTGAAATTTGTCTACCTCTTAAATTAAATTTAACTATCATCCTGTATTAAGTTCATCCACCATGTGGTTAATGTTGTGATGAATCTCTTTGAATAGAAGCTTTGCTGGGTATTGTGTTCTTGTTTATTTCATCACGAATGCCGTACTGCAATACTCTGGATCAAAATTCGACAATTGTGCTCAGATTCAGGACTCGAATTGGGCTTGCATAAGCCAAAATATCTAATTCAATGAGTGCAGTGACAGTCACTTCTGTGACTTTAAAGACATTATACCAGTAAAGATCTGGTGTTGAATACTGCAGTCATGAGGCAGACCCCAGTTCTTTCCAGCTTCCATGGAGGGTACTCTCATTTTCAGTTTCTGACAGGTCTGTCTACCTGTTTGAAGTACCAAGATAAATGTTCTAAATGAGAGGAAATGGTTATCAGTGTGTTATGATGACAAAAGCAATACAAAACGAGAGTATGTAAATAAAATAAAATGTGCATCACCACACTGGCTTATGTAATGCTGCCATACAGGTGTTGGATTGCAGAAATATTAGGTATCAGCACATGAAGCTATTTTCCTCACTAAGGAAAGATCAAAGATTTGACAGGAAGTGTTTCAGGCTTTTGCTACTGTAGACCAGATTTAGCTGCAGGAAAAGAGCCAGCAGCCAGGAACAGGTGTTTGTCTTTGCTGAGGTACAAAGAAGGAATTTCAGCTACTGAAAAATAGTCTGAGAGGTGGAAAAGACTTAGACCTGGCAAAAGTGGGCCTAATTTTAGTCTCCTAACAAATCTCAACTTAGACAAAGATTCATGGGAAAAATTAGGGACATAAAAGGGAGAAGAATGGTGAGCAAAAAGATGCCTACATTAGGCACAGAAAATGCTCAGGAGAGGAGCCGAGTCAAAAAGTATCCTGGACTATCTTCTGTAGTTTAGTCTCTATGTAAAACCTTTCCCATAAGGCAGCCAAAGCAAGAAGATTTGCTTCTTCACCTTTGCATCTTAAATCCCAGACAGAACACTCTGCCAGTGGTTAGGAAACTAATTTTTGATTACTGTCCTGCTTGACAAGATATGACAGTTTTTAGCACCTTGGTAAATACTTAGCCCAGCCAGCTGTCGTCATTAAATGTGTGGTGCCCTTGGATTTTTCTGTAGAGAATTATAATATTTGTGGTGATTATTATTAAGCCTGGAAGGCAGAATGAAGATGAGCGAGACTCAGCGATAAAGCACAGAAGACATTCACATCACTAAAGACAAACCTGGGCTTCAGAACCCCACATCAGTGAGCACTTAGTATAAACCAGTTAGCCAGAGACTCAAACTCCCAGCATCAGCTGGTAAGCTATTCTAAAGAGAAAACAAAACAACACTGCCCCCCGCCAGTCTCTGAATGTGAAGAGGCTTGCTTTTGGAGAGCAGGGTTTTCCAAATAACTGTCTTCAGAATATTTCTCAGTGATGAGTCCCTTCTCAGCCTTTAATAGGGTTTTTCCCTGTCTAAGTTTATATGCTGGTATCACATCTTGTCATCAGCATAGTTGGTATCAGACTTCAAAAACACAGACTAACATTTCCAACACAGTGTAGCTCAGTTTATTTGCCTAGTGATTTGATTTCAAGGACCAAAAATACCCATGTTTTTTTAATAAGAGCAGAAAGGAATGGAATCCTAGTCTCTTGCCTTTTCTTTTTACAAGGACATGCATGCACATCTGGTAAGAGGAAAACATTGTGGAGGAGTCCCCTCTTAAAACACTAGCAGCACAGCACACTACAAAGAAGGCAAGAGGCTGGATAGATAGTCTTAATGAAGATTTATTTGTTCATTTGTCTATTCTGTATGAAAACAAAAAGGGCAAGAAAGCCGCCTAAAATCAACATAGAGGCCCCAAAAAGTCTGACTATCAACACTGCTGATCACTCTTGCATTTTTACTTGTGCTGAGCATCAGGAAAATGTAGATTTCTGACATTTTTTTTCTCTCAGTCTCATTTCTTGCCCTTCTGGCAATCTTTTCCCCAGTAATCTACAATTCCGTCTAAGGAGATGCAGTCTGGATGAACCAGTTAGAGTTTGGAAATTTGGACTTCTCAAGTTTTCATTCCATCTGTGACACTGTCTGTCCACAGACTTCAGCAAAATGCTTCCCCTTTCTGTCTCAGATTGCTCATTATGCCCGTATCCAAAGTGGCTGCAGGTGATCTGAAACTCTCCTTGCACCTCAACGCTGTCTAAAACCCACACTGCAGGGATTCCTGTTCCCTAACTGGGAAATGCAGAGCTGGCAAAGCAAGCCCTGTTATAATGTGATGACAGTCAAAATGATATTTTGATGAAATAATGGGACTGCAGACACTAAAGCCCTAGTTGTGGATCTAATGAGTTTACACCACATATAGTCATGATTTCCCCTTTCCTTTCCCCCAGGAAAACCAATATAAAGACATATAGTGAGGAACAATTAGTGGATGGTTCTGTTGTATCTTTTAAACTGAAATAAAAATGTTGAATTCATAGCCTTGCTATAAATTGCCTTCAAGGGAGTAAGGCACTGAGATATAGAAGTTCTATATACCTTACAAAAGACCATAAAATATGATTAGATTTACAAAACTCAGCTTTTAAGTTTTATATTTCTCATTACTATTTGTTGGCCACTCTGCATTGTCCTTACTGCATATTGTTACTGTAAACAAGAGAGATTAAGACTGAACAGCAATGCAAACAAAACATTAAAAGGTCAAAGTACTAAAATTGGAAAGTATTTTTTCCAAGATATATAGAGCACAAATGCTCCAATTCTACATTCTTTATTCTATTATTCTTTATACTTTATTCTTTATTCTATATTCTTTATACATGGAGTTCAACAACACTCTTGTCAAGATATACACATGTCAGTATGTGCATTACAAACATTCCTGAGGAAGGCCAATGATTTTACTTTTGTTGAGGTCAAAAGACCAACAAAGTCTGTCCTATCTCAAAGCAGCACAAAGGCACATTTGAAGTAAGATAGGAGTTCCATGACATATCTAGAGAAGAAAGTAGATACCAAAGATGCTTTGTCCTTTCTGTCTGGAATTTCTTGTTTTTCAAGCACACCTGGAAATTAATCAAGGACTGAATGAATGTGGAAAATAAACTTTATTTTTGTTATCAAAAGTAATTGCTACAGGTATAGGTAAGGGAGAGTGGAGGGACAACTGAACTCTAAGAGTCTCATCTGAGTCTATTCTGGTGCAAAAAAGAAAAAGGGGGACCTTATTTGATGGCCCTCTCTCTGAACATTTATGCAGAATAACCCCTGCCCTTCAATTCTCTCTTGCCTTGGTGGAACATCACTTTTTGTCAGCATTTCCTTAGAGTGGCAGTGGCCATCTTCCACACATACAAATTGTTGTTAAGCAGTAAACACTCAGTATTTCCCTTAATGTTCTTCTTCTGTGGCTTACTAGGAGCTTTCTTCATTATCTTCTCAGCTACCCATCTGACTCCTATGTGACTGTTAAAAAATGTTTCAAGAAAAAAAGCTGTCCCATCTTACTGAAGCTACAAAAAAGCTTTTTGGTAGGATAATGCCCAGCAGCAATGTGAAGTTGTGGTTTCCTGGAGTTCGAAGAGTTGGCTTAGGCATGCTTGAATGCTAAAACCATTTTGTAGCCTAAAATTCACACAACTCTAGTGTTTGATTATCTGGCCATCACCAGCTAATTCCAACAACTTATTCTCTCTAGTGCTTTAGCACTAGACTATTTAGAAAACCTTAGACACTTTTAGAAATCAAGCTGTCAACATGATCCAACTTCTTCAAGAATTGATGCCCTGGCTTAGTGCAGTAGTGTTACTTAAGAGTACATAAACATTAAAAAGCAATATATGAAGACACTGGATACTCTAGTAAAACTAGGCATACATATTTTTATGCATAGGTTTACTTGTAAAAGAAGCAGATTCAGTACGTACTGCTTTCTTAACAGTATTTGAGACCCACATGCATACATTTTATATAGATATATAAGTATTTGGGCAACTACACCCATTCCCCTATTAACCATGAATATGGCCTGACCTCATGCTGGAGCTCATACAATGAGCTGAAATAATGAAAGAATTTGCTTCAAAGAGCCTGAAACCTGGAAACATCATAGTTCTAAAAGTTCACTAAAAGTTCAAATCTTTTCATTGAAGTTATGCTGTATACAATGATTGTTCTTGAGGATCAAATTTTTCTCCCAGCTGTGCTGCATGGTTGTGGTAGCTACATGCCTTAGGTGTGAACTCTTTAAAAAAGCCCTGTCTAGTTCAAAAAGTACAGATTTTTGAGGGTTGGGGATGTGCTTTCTTTTTACATTCTGAAATACTGAAGCTACAAGGTGTCTAGTTCCCCAAGAAAGAGACTGGAATTTGGCAATTCTGCCAGCTTCAGAAAACATGTGTGTGTGCTCAGCCACCTCAAGTTTACAAGGAGACTGGAAGAAGACAGAAAGCCAAGTTCTATACTGGTGACCTTGTTCCACCAAAATCAATGGGGTTTCTCTCTTTTCGTACTGCAAGGATCTGCCCCCCTGCTCCTCCCTCCCCCTCCCCCTGCCTACTAACAGCTGACTGCTAGTAGAAAATCCATGCAGATTTTTGCACAGGTACAAATATGTCCTTCATTTGAATAAACTGCAAATTCAAAAAAAGCTTTGTTGTATTTTAAAGTAAATAGGAAATCACTTAAGAAACATATAAAAAAGAAAGAGATTTAAAGCTATTAACACTGTATAATGGTAGGGTCTGGCTTCCACTTTCTTAGAAGTAGGGGATGAGATATTTTGCTAAGGAGAATTCCTGAAGAATCTTTATTTAAGAAGTATATTTTCTGGTTGCTAACACTATGTCTGTGTATCATTTGCTATTTTCATTGTATCATCTTAACCATTTTATACCGTTTTTGTCATTTGCCATGTATATCTCTCCAAAGCACTGTAATTAAATTTGAACTTCTTCAGATACAGAAATACTGGTGCGAATGCTGGTTTGCTCACTGAGAGAGGTCCTCAAACCCAACAACCTATCCATACTTCTCCAAGTCTCACTGTAGGAAGAGTGGGAATCAATAACCAACAGAAAGACATTATGTGGAAGAGACAACTGTTATCATGGATTATGGAAACAAAATTAGCTATTCATAAATTTAAAGCTAATTATTTTTCTCAGTAGCTGAGGCATTGAAGGTCTATATATTTAGAAATTGAAAGTAATACTTCAAGGGTTCTGGATGGAAGTGATCTTTCCCTGAGTGACTCCAGTGTGAAATCTTTGAAATATCCTACTTCTCAAACATGTTGTCATAGATCACTGCTGATTTTCACTGAATGCAATATTGCTGAAGCATACCATCAGCTCAGCTTTCACCAACTCAGCTTCCACAAAGCTACGTATTTAAGTTCTATGTACTTATATCTTTCAGTGCTTTCCACAGAAGTAATGTAATCAAATTGTTATGCTATTTACATAAGCTTGGGTTTTAAGGACCAGAGATATAAAAAAATAAAATAAAATAAAATAAAATAAAATAAAATAAAATAAAATAAAATAATTAAAACTTTGCCTCTTGGTAAAAGTTTGCAAACAGGATGGAGGTCAGACTTACTTAACCATTGTCTGAAACCAAATAAAATATAGAAAGAAATTTCATTTTTAGTTTCTGCACTGCAGACACCTGAAAACCAGCAGGGCTTTCCCTTCACCAAAGGTCATCAATTTTAGTAAACCTTATTTCAGCACCTCTACCTAGATAGATTAGTGTTAACAGGTAAGAAATACGGGGGAAAGATCCCATGAAGAACTACAGAAGCTATGTTCTCACTGTTGTATGTACAGCACTTCTGAAGCAAATGAATGGCATGAATAAAGGGTATTAACAGTTTCTATAGGCAAGTGGAATTGAAATTACATTGACATCTATAGCAGGGAGAATTCCAGCTACTGAAATCTTTTGATGATATCCTGGGTAGTAAATTAGTTTGCATGTTTGATTAAAACCTAAATAGATGCTCAATAGAGATTTATATCCTTTTTGCTCATGAAAAGAATCTGTATTCTATGTTTAATATTCAATCTCTTCTATATTCTATATTACAATTTACTTTGTGAATTAGGGATTAAGACAATGCAGAGATACTTTTAAAAGTTTATCAAATACCTCATTTTTCCTTGCTTATTTTGTGACTCTTATCACTCCTACTTGTTTCATCTTGCATAAGTTAAATTTTGATGGGGCAAACAAGGGCCTAATTTAAGTCAAAATACATTGATGAACGAGGGGAAAAGGTAGACACAGGTACTGAATAGATTAATGGCAATAGGGATTATCTGAATTCCAGAAACACGTCCAAAGCATTGCACAGTGAACTTCATGGAAAATCTTCCATTGACTTTTTTGGGCAGACACATGTGCCCAGTATAATCAGTTACAGTAAATAAAATTTATAAAAAAAATGAACAAGCACATACTACACTCTGAAAGTCATTGAAGAGATGCAAAGCTCAGTTAAGTAAAGACAACGATCAATCATAAAGAATCTTCTGCTATTTTTGTCATTGGAAGTCTTTTACTTCAGCACAGAACTACAGAGAAAAATGGAGAGACTTGATAAAGGCCCACATGCTAGAAGATCTCTACTGAAACAGTTTTATGGAAAAAGCAACTGCTGTCCCACAAAGGCAGAGCGTGTAGGTATAGGTTATATAGGTAGCTCCCTATAGCTTCTCAGGCCCCCAGGTATGTTAGTCCCCAAACCAAACCACCATGTAAGACCTCTTCTATGGAAATTTCTCAAATTAGTACAATTCAAGCATTTTTCTCTCATGTGCAAGCTACTTGTAACTACCTCATATATTCTGTGGGGTGAAAACATATTCATGGATTATTTTGATGGAGCTGCTTGCAGGCAGCCTGTCTTTGCTCATCTTGTGTATTACACGCAGGAGTCAGCACACATGACCCTACACAGCAGACTTCCCTAGAGAATGGAGTGCCTGGAAATTGAACATTACAGTGTGCAGGTGTGCAAGCTCCTCACAGCTTCAGCCCTAGGACTGCAACTACATGGGCTACATATGTTATTTAGTTAGTTCAAAATCAATTTAGTTTCAATCTTTTGAGGCAGTGTTAAGAGTTACTGTCGTGTAGGAGTCTGAGGAGTGGCTGGGGGGGGAACCCTCCCGTTGAGTCACGAGGTTCAGACAGGACCCCCTTGCTTTATAAACTCCTTCTCAGAGAGGAGTGTAGGTGCGGCTAAGTCCAGTCCTAGTCTCAGACTTGGTCAACGGTTATTTTCTAAGGACTGTATATGCAGCCATTCATCAGAGTAAAGGCGACAGCGTTAATTTAAATGCGCTGCACCCCCAGTCTAGTCGTGTTGCATGAACTATCACGGCCACATTAATAAAGAGTGCAGTTTATTAGAGCAACAGATACACAGATTCTTTGGATTACTGGTGATAAATTCACTGTCTGCAAAGCACGTGCAAATACCAAGAGTATGAGTGACACTGCTGGCTATAAATGCGTTAAAGATGATAAAGCAACTCTAGAGAGATTTCTAAGTTTTCCGGGGAGGCACTTGGAATAACTAAGTGTTCAAATCTTACCCAAAGGCGTCCCGATGGGGGGGAAGAGATGCTCAGCCCGTCGACTGATCCCAGAGGTCAGAGTGGTGTCTTCCCTAACATTCTCTTTCTCTTAAGCCATTTTATACTATCTTTCACCTTTCAGGTGGAGCTTGAGTGACTCTAGTCATACATCTTTGTTTAGGATTGGTGTAAAGTTTTCTTGCTTCGCTTTTAAAGGTACAGGCTAGGAAAAATTCAAAGCGCAAGCTCAGTGAGGGGTGGTCGCACCTTGGAGGCGGGTAGCTTTTGGGATGGAGGTGTGTTTTGGTATTATAATGATGTTATAATGAGCAAAGTTCGTCAAATGACAGCATTTTGTCAGAAACATGACAGACTGTTGGCCCAGGATAGCAAATGTGCAGCTTACTGGTCACACACAATACCTTTGAGTTCCCATTTAACTGCAGAGCCTGGCTGTGGCGTCTCCACACCGCTCCACCCTCCGAACAGTACCTTCTTAGAGTCAGTACACCAAGCTCCCCTGGTGTCACTGACGTCTAAGGTTACAGGCCTAGGGAACTTCCATGGAATGGCCTTGCATGTCAGCTGCATTCCACCCGGGAATCTTCTTCAATGCTGTACCTTACCTAAAAGTGTGAATATAAGTTTAATTTCTAAGTCACCTCCAGCTATTATCCCACAGGCAGTAAACCTGTTTGTGTGCACTAAATCTGGGATAAAGACCAAAACTTTGCCTTTTCTCCCTTACTATTGTGAAAATGAGATATGCTTTAAAATTAGAGTCTTCTCTGTAGCACATAGATGAAGCAGCTGGTTCTTCTGTTCTGTTTTATATCAATAATTAAAATCCTTGATTTTGTTTATTACTTAGCACTTTTTTCACCTCCTCTCCTCCTTACTCACATAAAATGCTCAAAGCATAGTATTTGTAGCTTGCTCTTGTTTAAAGTTGCTCCATTTGGTTAGCAAGGAGTAAAGTATAGCATGTTATCCAAATATTTAGACAAAAGAGACTCTTACATTCGTGGAACCCTGATATGTGAATGGTTTATGATATTTGCACTGCCAATTGACTGCTGCATCATGCTGATTAAGATTAATGATACCACAAGAAAAACTAAACTTTTCAAGTTCTCTGCTTGGGTGTATTGTGACCATACTGGTTTTTGTTATGCACCACCCAGAAGGTTTTAAAATAAATAAAATTTTTGATAATTCTTCTGGTTTTGGAGCTTCCTGATTTCAACCCCCATTTTCCCCTGCTCTCACTCATTTTACACCACATCTAGCAAACCTGGAACTACAAAGTTAAAATCTGAACTAAAGTATTTTATATTACTGAGCATTTGATTTGATTCTTGCTGTTCATGCCCTCATGAGCAAGATTCATGTCTAGTTTAAATCAAGTTTGAAATTGGGCTAAGTAGCAACTGCAAAAGGTATGTTTCACTGCTTCAGACTCTAATCTTGTGAGAATGTATGTAATGGAACTACTCACAAACTAAAGCAAAGTGTATCCTTTAAGCACTGAACTAATAGGACTATTTATATGGAGGAAGTTAAGGATGTGTGTAAACGTAATATAAATGCGTTTGCAGGATGAAGGCTTAGCAAAATAAAGTTCAAATGTTCCACCAGTTCAGCAGTTATTATGACTACTATCATAGCATGACAGCAGAATAGTTTAAAGCACTTTGTGGTTGGTGAGTTCCCTGGTTTGCAAACACTGGAAAATAATGGGCAGAACTACAAGTGGCTAAAACTGAGATTACTGTTAAAGTTAAGGGGCAAAATCCATTGTAGTTTTCAAGATTAGGTACCTGAATGTACAAATGTTGAAAAATTGCTAATTCTTCCTTCATTATACTTCACTCTGCATAATTACATAATTCTTTTTCTCTTTTAATAGCTACCAAAGAGACTTAATTGGGAATATAAAGTGTAGGATTTTTGTGTGTGTTTCTTTATAGCACATTAAAAGGCTATAATTTATAAAAATTTAAAAAAATCAGGTCATCTTAATTCATTATAAATGAGGAAAAATATGGGGGTGTGAAGATTTTCTCTTCTTCACTGACTGATGTAGAAGTGAATGTTTTACACTGAAATTTGCATTTCTTGTGAACCACCTTTTCCACTTCCAAGGTTCTCTTAATTATATTGGAAAAAAAGTTATATATTCAGGGCATCATTTTTGGTAGCAATGAACACAGCTGAGTGGCATTCTGTAAATCATGCTGAGAAAGTTATCACTAGATTACTCAAATGGATACAGTTTGATTTACTATACGCAGTACATTTATTAATGACATGTGAGGCCAGATATGCCATGGTGATTTAGAAGCAAAAAGGATCGAATTAAAAGTTCCTTTAGCTTTTCTAGTAGGAAGATTGCCTAACCATCCTTTCACAGTAAACATCATTGCCAGATAACAAATCTGGTAAATCACTCTACTGTACATCAGGATGTTCCTAATCAGCTCTCCAAAACATCTTTCCCAGTCTGAAATAGACTATTACCTGAAGCAAGGCAAGTAAGTACTGAACAATTAATTATTTGTCACAGCTCTGTATACATATTCATCTGCTCTCCAATTAGATGTGTTTAAAAACTCAAACCAAAAATCACCCCATCTAAACTGTGACAGCAATATTCAATAAACTAGCCCAGAATCCAGCTGAAGGAAATCAGTAGACTTCTTTAAACTGTTAGTTTTACTATTTTGCATCAAAAAGTACTGAAAAGCATTGGCAAATTTGTACAAATTGATGAGTTTTCAATTGCTTAGCAGTTGCTTAAGCATGTTCCGCTAAATTGAAGGTACTACTTGAATTGGTTTCAGTGGGGGCAGTAACTGAACACTTTCCAGAGGTTCCATCTGCATGTGGAAAAACATGTACATAGCAGATTAGTAATATATTATATGCTAGAATTGCCTGATACTCCATATTGTAAGACTGAGTTTTCAGTTAATAACTTGGAAAAACTTAAATTTTTTTAACTGAAATTTTCCATGCTGAGCTTTAGCCTTGGGTTGACCTTTTTTGGAAATTTTCATCAAAACCAGCTCAGCTGTTTCCAAGAATGAGGCCAGTGACAAACATAAGTTTTTGTCTATGTGTGAAGTCTGGTAACATTTTATTTTTTGACTAGAGTCCTCATTCTTTGGAGCAGGGACTTGACATGCTACAGAATTATGGCTTGTGGGCCAAGAATATAACTTATTCCTTTTGAAAACTAGCAAACTTACCCACATTTCTGCAGACTCTAAACCTTTCAATAATTGCCTTTTATATTTTCTCAAACTTGTGAGAGGACAGAGAGCGATTCCAGAATGTTAGGTTTGCCTGGGGCATGCCTCAGCTGAATGGTTCCTGTCACGGGTGGGCCTCGCATGCCTAAGCTCTACCTACCCATGCTAGATCTAGCTCATGGGGTTGGATTTTATGCAGCCAGAGCTCCAGGCAAGCAAGGGAACAAGACAACAGTTCTAATGTGCCAGGAGCAGAAAGTTAAACCCAGAAAAATGCGTAATATTATTACATTTCTGAAATGAAATTCATCTACAAAACATTGTGAACTGCTGTTCTCACAATCAGT
Source organism: Ciconia boyciana (assembly GCF_034638445.1). NCBI lineage: Eukaryota > Metazoa > Chordata > Aves > Ciconiiformes > Ciconiidae > Ciconia > Ciconia boyciana. The sequence continues at coordinate 107,495,045 of NC_132935.1, read as the reverse complement.
TCTTGCAGTTGTATCTCCAGAGTGTTATTATCTCTGGCTGGGTGGAACTGAGTCTTGCTCAAAGGCAACCTTTTTCTTCTTATTGTAGTTCAAGTAACCAGGAGGCAGAAGCAGTCTTTGCAGATATCATTTGGGTCAAAGATGCATTTGTCAGGAATAGAAGAAACCAGGGAGGTGGGGAGGGGTAGAAAGTGTGTGAAAAAATCCCAGGAAAGGGGAAACAGGACTCTGGGAATGACTGGAGATGAAAGGGAAAACCAAAGACTGAAAGAAAACTCCTTAATGTATCACACATTGTTCTGGGGTTGTATGTAAAGCACAGGAAAAGGTAATGGGGAGTCTGGAAAGATGAGACTAGGACCTGATGAGCAAGAAGACAGAGACTACACTGGAAAAGCAATGGAGATTGAGACTGTGTAGATTGAAAAACAGTTGGACAGAGATAGAAATAGAGGTGAGGCAGAGACAGGGAAAAATCATGAATAAACTGGCTGGGGTACATGAAATCTTTCTTGGAAAAAAGTGAAGGGAACAGGCTAAATCACTGAAGTGAACACTACTCTTAAGCTTTGGATTTGAACTCCAGGCTTGAAACCTCACAATTCTGTTGTCACCCAATATCTGTAAAATCTGAATGCAAAGTTTCACCTTCTTTTCTCTCATTGCACATAGGTGACTGTTCCTTACTCAGGTGAGCCTCTCTGTTCAAGTGACAGAGTCCTGTGTGACCGATGGGGTCCTAAGGGTCCTAATGTCAAGGATGATCAGTATGGGCATAAAGACGGTGCCACATTAACAGCCTCGCTGAGTCCTCTGAGTTTACTAGGAAATTATCTATATGGTAACATTTTGTTAACATAAGTTTTCAAAGTCACACGCACATCATTCAGGGGAAGTCAATGTTAAGGATGTCTTTACATTCCTCATTTATTCTTCTGAGTATTTATTTTAATTTTTCTGCAATGACCACTAATTCTCTCCTTGGATGCTGTACATCTTTCAGGTCACAGGATACGTTTGCTACAGGAATAAATATTGGCTTTGTGAAAATGAAAACTGATTTCTACAGGAACACTAATTATTTTGCAGAAGTTTAAAGACTGTTTAGTAAATAAAGAAAGAAAAGGAAGGAAAACAAAGCATGGGTTCCTGGTTAAAACAACAGTGATATCCTGGAGCACTGTATTCCCTATTTATCTTTTCTACAGAAATCAAATGCAAACCAAACATTTTACAGGTAGTCATTAATTATGCAAGTTTTCCTTGATGTTTTCAGAATTATTTTCAGAAGTTATATGCTCTCATATTTGCAATCGAAGTTGTTCTTGAATATACAAGGAGTTATGCAACAAAAACTGTAAGAACTAAGGTTCTTCACATTTCATTTCATTCAGAATTAATGAATAATTTTGACCATAATCTCCTTCTGACTCAGCTTCCTATTTCTAAGTGGGAGGTATTACTACTGCCTTATTTTGATGAATAATTGTGAAAAGAAAAGAATAGCTATGAAGCACTAAAATACTAACTGTGATGGGTGCCATAGTAAAGCCTGTCTGGAAACTAATCACTCCTTCACAAAAATGGAGGATAACTACAGTGCAGTGGTGAAGGAGAAAAAACAAAAACTTAACAGTTAATGATTAAGTGAGAGATAATGCGGAAGTCCCTAATCTGTGAGAGAGCAGTTCAGGATTTTTTCATAATGCTGCGCACAAAAGCACAAACAGACAAAAGGTATCAATTAAATTTGCCTAGACATCCTTTAGTGCTGATATTAGCATTCTTCAGTGATAACAGTTTTTGAACATGCATTTGATACACAGAATATAGATACGTACATGTATTTTTGCATATAAAGTATCATTGTTAGATAATACATGTTAAAAGACCAACAGCTATCTGCTGAGCTGGTTATCTGATGCCAGCAAAGACAGACGTGCCTCCATACACACACTTGTATGCCTATAATGAAGCATGCAGTTTATTTGCCTATCTATACTATTTTGAAGTTAAGCACATTCCTTAAAATGATCTGCAAGACACTTTTTTCCTTTCCTTCAAATTGTATCCCAAGGCCAGACCAATGGGAGAACACTTGAGAGTGTGACAGAGCTGAGCTAAGGTAGACAAATGGCACTCTATTTATAAGCAATAATAAAAATACCTTATGAATAATTATATAAACACAGTGTATAGTTCTTTAACTTCCTCTTCTTGCACGCTGCGTATTTTTTTTCATATGATGTTTAGCTTGGACCAAACTGTTAGGGGCACTGACTCTATTTTTGCACTTACAACAATTTGTATATGGAACACCTACCAGCTGTGGTCCCTATATACTGTTGTCATAATAAAAGCCAGTGCAGCTGGAGCTGTTTAGGTGACTAGTGTAATTTGACTAAATGTCTCAATTTTCCAGAAAATGTCCTGTACATCTTGTTCTTCTTGGGCTTCAAATGCCATGGAAACAGACTATTTTTCAATATTTTCACGCTTCTTTTCCAGTCTGGTCAGAACCGGGAAGAGCAAAGGCAGTACAAAGCACAGCACAAACAGGCAGCTGTAATAGCTTGTTACAGAAATTTACACATGACTAGGTATAGAGTTATGGATCCTTCAAGAGCTTCATGAGATTTTACATTCTTCAGAAGGAATTCTGAAGATGTTTGTCAATCTAGGTCAATCATCATTTGACGATCAAAGTCTTAGAAGTGTCTATATGGACACAAGATTCCATCAGAACTTATCACAACATGTCTGCGACTTGGAGGAGGGGTTTGGTTTTTTTTTTTGTGGCAATGCGGACTTCAGATTAGGAACAACTAGATCTGAATTTAAAACAACTCCAAACTAAATTTATTTTGTGGATACAGTCTGGAGCTTTGTATTAATAGCAGTAGTGAACTGAACTGTTAAATACAGATATTACATACAGCAACGAGTAATGAAGTCTTGATTAAAATAGAGAAGAACTTCAACATTTTAGTGAATTTTAGTGAAAATAAAACCCATCTAAAATATGAACTGGGTAAGTTAATAGCTAAATTTTCTCTTTTGTGCTTTATTAATAGTTCTGTGGGTAAAGAATTTTACCAGAGTGCAGTCACTCATCATGCATTGTCAACAAAATCATCAGGAAATAAGTTTGGAAATTGTTAGTTTTGGTTTGTAAGCAACATTGTCCTTGTTTTCCCCTTTTCTTCTGTTAGTGTGGAACAACCTAAACAGCTGGTCCTGCAAAGGCAAAATTAAAGGGATGAAGATATACTTTATTGGAGAAGAGAGGAGTGGAAGGACAGGGGAAAGATGAATGGGATAAGGGGATAGAAACCTTATAAAAAAAGAAGTTTAAAAAAATGCAAATAGTCATAGTTTATTGGTCCTGACTATTCAGCATGCAACAACAGTAACAAGAAATTGCAGAAATTTGGATATATTTCAGACTTACCGGCCAGAAAAAAAGCTGACAAATTTGCAGTGAGTGCTAATTAGAGTTAGTGTTCAATTTAATAGATACCCCAGAGAAAAGTACATTGAAATGAAGACACTCTGCAACTTTGAGCACTAGATCTGGACCTACATAATAAAGCAGTTTGGGGTTTATTTGAGGAACTACTTTGTATGTAAAATTGGTTTATAGTATGTGTTGTTCTCAGTAATAAGTAAAAAATACTAAATCTAGTGAAGGAGTGAAGGTATACATCTCCTAATGAAAGTAGGCATATTATCTCCTAAGAAAAGTTGATTCAATTTTAATATGCTTTATGGGAAAGAATAAACTAGCAAAAATGGAGCAAATGGAAATAACTGTGCATCTACAAACTGAAACCTGTGCAAATGTAAATTATTCAAGACGAAAGAGATAAGTTCCACATCACCAAAGATGAGCACAAAGAGTAAAAAGACCTTACTGTGAAATGGATAACAGCTGGAAAGTTCTAGTGGTAGAGTGTGTAAAGCCAGAGGGCCTTTTTTTCCACCTCACTCAAATCAAATCTTGCTACATGTCTGCTCTCCTTTTTTTTATTTTTTCAGTTGGGCAAAATCACAGAAGAGAACTCAGCGCACTCAAAAGCACACTCAACTTACTGAGTTTGCTCTAAGACAGCACACTTTTATATAGAAAAAAGTAGCTTTTGAGCCTGATTAAAATTACACTGCTATTTTTCTGTTCTTTTAACACCTGCTAAATATGCAATTCTTGGGTTTTTTTAGACTTTGTTTTCTCACCCTGGAGAGCATTTTGGTTAGTGTGTCACAACATAATAAACATTCTGATTTACACTATGAAATAGGTGCTGCAGAATCTAACATCTGATACAGCTGCATAGATGTCCAGCACAGTTCAGCAGGTTGGGACTTGGGTGGACTACAGTGGTCATTGCTGAATCAACTTTATAAGTACACTTTTCATTTTCATTTCACTTTGATATTTCTGTTTTAATAATTTTCGCATACTAAACCTTGCCAAAAATACCAGATTTACTTGATTCCTCAGTCAAAGCATAAATTACTAAAGTATTGTCTGAAGAGCTTTGTGTCTTTTTTGAACCTGTCTTGAATTTTGGGCCTATTTAACCTATATCAAAACAGAGTTAGTTTGGTTTCCCAAAGAAGTTTCACATACTAATTCTGTAGCATCTGCATTTCAATGGACATGCATGATAATAGGAATGCCACGACTGTGGAAAAAACTGTAGTTTGTCTTTTGTTTTCAAAAGGAATTAAAAATCATTCCAAAAAACAACTGCTTCAAAAATATATGTCTATATAATCTGGGATCAGTTCAAACATCTTTTTTGATGCATTTGAAAGACTGTATTTCAGATTTCTACTTCTAATATCCAGATGAAATACTGAAGTTTCCATTTTTTTTTTTTTCACATTTTCAAAGGAGCATTTCAGCACTGCAAAAGCAATAATTTTTTTTTTTTAATTGAGATTTATTTGGGAAACTGACTTTGATAAAGCAGCATTTTCTGCCAAAAAAAAAGAGTTATTTTATTTCATTGGTTCCGCTAATTTTTAGTTATTGACTAAGCTTTACTTCCTATAACTAGTCCTTGTTGAAAGCAAGCAACCTAGTAAAACCTATAATTTTCTTACTAATTGATTTTTAAAGAGTTTTAAAGTCCTTTAGCTATTAGAAATCTACAGGATGCTACTGCTGTCACATGAAATGTCTTGGCTTGATACTACAGCCAACATTTTAATAACTGAGGTGGAAGCTCCTATCTGAAAGAAAGTTGCTAAAATGCAGCTAATTCTTCAAAATAAGTGCAGTGATTGTCTGACAACTCCTTCTCAGTGATTATCTCCTGTCAGCAGCAGCTACAGAATGAGGAAAAGATGCAAGGTCTCTTATATACATCACATTTTTTTTTGCCAGGAGAGTTTTGCTGTAAGTGTCTAATATATGAGTAGCCTATCTACTAGTGTTTGCATTTACCCTTTTTTTTTAAACTTGGCATTAGAGCTGATATGAGATTAGACTGAGCCATGAGGAAGATGCCCTGTTTTCTGCCTCAGATTACGTGAGCCAGACTACTAGTAATTAAGATTCAGAATGGGAGCAACAACCTCTTGGGTCTCAATTTTGATGTCCAGAACCATATTTTATAGTAATAACATACAAAGACTAACTCTGTTTTTTTATTGCATGATTTTGTTCTCCACGTAGCTGTACCACACAGAACCTATCACCCTCACTGAGACATACAGAAAGGACAGGCTGGAGCTACTCAGCAACTGGTGCGCCTAAGCATCTGAAATGTCATAGTGAAGGAGAGTTCAAATAGGTGAAAGAGAGGATTACTCTAAAACAAACAGAAAGTTGGTTTGGTTTGGTTTGTGCTACAAAAGTGCACATAGAGTGCTCAGTGAGATCAGGGAGGGAAATAACAGCAGGCCAGCTAGTCTGTCTGGAAAGCCAGTGCCTGCTTCTGCTCTGGGTGTTGGATGCTTTTTAACATCAGCAAAGTTATTGGGTGGAATGACATAACCTTGAAGTCTGGGACCAAGACGGGTTAGTAGACCAACGTCGATATGTCAAGATGAAGGTGGCAAAATTGTTTATTCAGGTGATCTCTGAAACATTTGAAAGGAGTGCTGCAAAGCAGAACTGACAGATGGACTCAGTTGGGGAGGACAGAGGGAATGTATCTGCTGTTCAGTGTCAGCTGCTTGCAGCTTAATGCCATCAGCTTGATTTCAACACCTATTCCCAACTGTATCCCCTACAGCTGTGTGTGCTCATGCTAGGCACAGCCTTATAAGTGAAAAAAAAATCCATAGAAGGGTGCATAATTTCTCTTAGATGACACTGTCTTTTCAGTTCTAGTTGCTTTTTCCATGTCTCATAACAGAGTACAGCACAGAATCCTCCCAAGCAGAATTTATCTTTCTCTCTCTCAAAACAACCCAAATAAACAAGCCACCCAACACTTCTAGATTTTGTGTTCTCAAAGGAGAAACAGCTCTACAAGAAAACTTGACCATTATACTTCATCTTTCTACTTATTAAACCAGTTTAAACAACCCCAAGCCTTTAGACAATTTGTGAATTACTGACATATTTGAAAAGGTGTCATACTTAATTTTCATGCCTGAATCCATGAATGCTTTGAAAAAACTCCCTTGCACCTGTTTCTTGTGGAAAAGATAGGGTGAATAGAAAAGAGCTTTGATCTTTTTTATAGACTACGTGGGGTGCTTACTTTTAAGAGTCTTGATCCTGCATAGGCCTGTTAGGAGAATTTCTGGAATTTAAAAGTGGCAGGAGGATGCCCTAAGATATAATCTATCAGCTAAATTCACAAGCTCAGTACTGACACTGTTTTGGAAGACAGTTTTGCAACAAGAAGATTGTTAATTGCTGTTGCTGCTGCAGCAGAAGTACAGTGCTTCTGTAGAACACAAATTTTGCAAAATATACAGCAGTTTTACAGGAAAGATTACACAAAATATCACCTCAGATTTGAATGAGATATGCCAAAGATTGAATAGTTCTCCAGCAGACCGTAAGCCAGAAAACAAAAAATGTCTCATCCATATACACTTCTAAAGGGAACTGAAACAGGTAAAAAGATTAGGCTAGAACTCAGATCTGGTTTCATGTACATGCTAAGGTTTCATTTATAGCTGGCATTTATCCTACTGTCTTTATTCCTAGGATTAAGTCTAAAAAAATCCACTAGCATCTAACAATACTCTAGACAAAAAATGTAGTAAAAAACTACCTTACTAGCATCTAAATTGTGACCAAAAAGCCTAGGAATTTTTAATTTTTTTAATTAAATAAAGCAAATTTTAATAGGAACTTGTGTAGAGTTAATGTCTTAGCTGCTGGTGTTTCCAATCCTGCCAGTTAAACTGCTTTACAAAATATGAGACTGAATACGGGAGTTGAGGGAAGCTATAAGCACAAAACTCTGAGGTTTAAGATAACATGTTTTTACCTCCCTACTGAGTACAGTTTGAAAATAACCATGAGCAAACTGAAGCATGGTCACTCGTTCAGTCTCACTGGGTCAAATACTCAAACCAAGTAATGGACACAATTTGGCCCACTGAGACAGAATAAAAATGAGTGCAAAAACACTCATAAACAACCGATTAAGTTATAATAGATCATTTCTAAAAACATACAGAGTTCAAGGGCTAAACTTTTGACATATGAACAAAGGATAAAATGAAAATGGACAGCTGGAAAATACATTTAAAATGAACATATTTCTGTGGATTTCTCTCTTAGGCATCAGTCCAAATCCAATTAAATTCAATGCTAACACTAACAATTACTTAAGTGGGCTTTGGACTGGAGCCTTATTGACTCCAGTTTGTTATACTCATATAAATACAGCAATTTGACTGAAGCTAATGGAATCCCTTAAGGATTTTTGAAAGGCAAAGAGCTAAGCACCCTCAACTTTCCTGAGAGTAAGTGCTTATATTCCACACAGCACTGCCTCTGATCTATGCGAACAAGAACAAAATTCAGTTTGTTGTGTTACAAGTGCCAGCTTCTGCTGAAGTGAATTCCACATCTTGCAAGTCTTTTTTGTACGTGAGTCTGGCCTGTGAAAGGGAACTGCTTAGCTATCTATTTTAAGCTGCAAGTTAAAAGAAAGAAAAAAAAAAAGTGGTGGTGGGACAGTATTGATTTATTGGCTTGTAGGAAACAGCAGGTGTTGGTGCTTAACAACCATTCCCTGGTGTAAAAGAGCCACCATAAAGTGGAATGAATGGGCAAAATAACCTGACTCTGAACCATTAGCAAGCATGTCCTATTTGGGCCAGTCAGCAAATGTTGCCAGGACATCAGTTCAGAACAAATGTTTATGTTCCGATTGAATAAATTGCAGGATATTAGGTAGCAAAATAGTACCGTATCTAGCTTGCTTTTCCTTGGATACTGCAACAAAACACTCTAAAAATGCAGCTGGAACGATGCTTGGACTGAATATGTTTTACTCTTAGAAGTCCTGCTTTGGAAGGAACACATGACAATTTTCTCCAAGAATATTTTTATATTTGAGAAGGGACTTTGATTTATTTCAAGGGGGATCCCACTTGGCTGTTACGTTGAATGTTTATGACAATCTGGAGTCATTCAACATGGATTCTTTTATACAGATAGTATGAAAACCAACCATATACTTCATAAGATTTTCAGTTGCTGCTTTTCGACGGTAGTAACAGATTTATAAAGAGTTCTTCCAGTTCTTCCAGCATTCCAGGAAGTCTTCTCTGCCATTCTAGGAAAACAGAACACATTTTGTTCCGTTGAAAGTTACTTGGTAAGTTTATCCTATATAAATTGTGAAACATATCTGAAGTTAAATGGGTAATTTCCCACTTAAACCGGTGCAGGGCCAGGGTAAAGTTTACAATCCCTCCATTTGTAATCTTAACAGGAACCAGCCTCAGCTACAAGCACTTCATGCTTATTCTCCAGCAACTGCTTGTTCTTTTGAACTTCCTATGAAGCAATTCACTTGGCAATGAGCAAGGAGTTGTCAAACTAGCCCTTATCACTGAGTACAATCAGGGGCATCTGCTAGCTGATGCATAACAAAGGTGTGTCATGTAGACCAAGCATCAACAGAAGACTATTTTCCCCAAGAGCAAAACAGCTCTCTACACAAGGATGTATAGAAACTGTACAACCCAGACCGCAATATTTAATACAAGTTTGTTTCTCAAAGCCTAGTGCCCTAAGTAGCCATCTTGTGCAACACCTTCTTGACAAGGTTAGGAATTTTTTGTAGAACTAATTCATTAACTAATTCATAACTAATTTATCTCCACTAAAACCTTGTGCAGTCACTAAATAACTGGAATTAAGGCTTCCCACATCCACTAAAATCTTTCTAATAAGAACAAAAGGCTCTGTGCTCCAGGCCCTGCCACAATATTTAGATGTCTATAACAGAATGTCAAATTATAAAGAAAAATCAAGTTTTGTGGACCATTTTACAGAACTCATTAGTCTGATTGTCCATCAGCATCAACATGGCCAGTATCAGTTCTTCCATATATTGCCTTGTGATCTTAGAGTCATCTGTTCACAAAAAATGTGGAATGAAAATTGGGTAAAAAATATAATTTCCCATGTATTTTTCAATTATTATGCAATTTAGGCATGATTCATTAATTATGGTGACAGCAGGTAGTGAAGTGCAGTCACCAGTAGCAAATGAGTATTGGTGAAAAAGTGTTACTTTGACTTATGGAATATTTACAACAACAACGGCAAGTGACTAGAGTTGTATCTCTGTTTGCTGCATGTAGTTCTGCTGTAACCATCAAAGACATACTGGCATTGCAATAGGAATAGTGTTCTGCTTAATTTGTTGGAGACAGGGAAAAGGGAATAAATGGAGAATAACTGCATATATCCAGTGGAGAAGCAGCACCGCAATTGCAGTGTGGATGACTCAAGGACCAGGATGTGGAACATATCACGGTCCAGCTGTCCCACAAGTGCAAATGCATCAGCTTCAGTGATTCACTCATGAGGGATGAGAGAAGGGACTACTCTTGCCTGTGAATAGTTACAGTTCTTCAGCCTGAACAGTTCTGCCTAGGACCCTAGTCTGACAGGACTTGCGCATCTGCATCTGACAGGATCTATCCCCAGACATTTAACTATTAGTTAGCTTGTGGAAGTAAATACTGTGTATTGGGAAAACATCCCCCTGATTAAAAAAAAAAAAAAAAAAAGATGAGTAGAAGATAAAGAGTTTTTTTGCTCATGTGTTCTGAAATGGCAAGGCATTGTAAATAGATATCTCCACTTTGGAGATCCCATATGGATATCCCATATTTGTCTCTAGACTACCAAACCACCTCAAGGAGACTATACAGTTTTACACAGAGTAATTTTATATGGAGCACAACTAACAGATTCACACATAATCAAGACTTGATCAACAGATTCAGATTCCTTCTCTGGTTCAGGTGACTCTCATCTGCACAAAGAATTATTTTTATCTCATGATGTACTAAATTTTCTGAATCCATTAAAATTATATTCCAATTTAATTTTTTTTTATTTGACAGCTATCTATTAATAAAACTGGTTGAATACAACAGAAATTATATATTCTTTCAGCACTGCCTGTATAGTCTTGAGAATTTTACTTCCTGTAGCAGGAGCAAGGGATAAAAACCTTTCAGCATCCAAAAATATCAAGCCCACTGTGAATACCCTTGTAGGGAAAGGAAAAATAACAACACTTCAATATGCGCTTTTCATAGTTCCCTTGCTTGGACTGGTAGTGTAATTTATTTTTGAACAGGGCAAGGATAATCATAAACTCTGTATGTAAAAGTTTCAATCATGTTATTAAAGTAACAATATTTTATTACACAGAATTCCCTTGCTTTAGCTTTACTTGGACTGTATCTGTCCTGAATTAAAGAACATTTGATTTTCAGTTATCTAGTCTTCATTCTCCAGACTCAACAGAAGAAAATTACTTGGTTTCTTCACTACAGAGCATCATTTGCAAATTATCGTTATCACTACCTTGCCCTTATTTGTTCTTCTCATTACAGAGAGGACAAAAGGGTTAAAGAAAACAAATTAATTGTTTATACAAAGGATCTCTGAATAGCCAGCAGAGATTGTTAAGACTCTTATGTGCTGTGAACTAATTTACATGCTGGCAAGAGCAAACAGGCAACATTAGAAATACCTTTCCTAGCCTTTCAGAAAACACTAAAGCACTTTTCTGATCAAATGCTGATCCTCCTGGGAGGAAGAAAAGTGCACAACTGACATACAGACAAAGGGCCATCCATTTGAGATTAATAGAGTATGCAGGAGCATCTCAGTGTGGGTCATGATAATGTAGCGCTGACTAATTAAGTAAATAAATCAGTGCCAGTTTTTGATCTATTTGTTTCACTGATGCTTAGATACAGTGGAGATAACATGCCAGTGTTGTCATAATATACTGCTGTGAGTTTAAATGTCCCAAGCTCTTGTTTTCAAGAAAAATAATAGCTTACAGCTATTTAGGCCGTTTAGAGATTACCTGGTAGACCTCACCATGGGACTGGAGTTCATAGGAGCATGGTAATTAGGGATGGAAAAGACCTATTAGATCACTGGGTTCATTCCTTACCATTGCCTCATAGAGGGGGCATTGACTTCCAATGTATTTTGGATTACATCCATAATTCCCAAGAGACAAAGAGAAAAGGAACAGCAGATCATTTCCTGGAAACTGGTAAAAGCTCAGTACATCTGCTAGAAAATTAAAGTCTGCATCTGAGCTGCTGTACTGACTTTTTACAAAAGCCTTATGTGCTCACCTAAAAAAAATCAGTGCACATGATAGAAAACAAAACCTCAGTGATGAAACAGTTGTAAGGATTTTTTTGGATGTCAGTATTTTCATGACTTGTATTTTCCAAAGAAGGAAAAATGAAAATTTCTGATCGCACCAGAGCAGTGAACTATATGTCTTACTAAATAACATATTAGCTCAAATAAAGGCCAAAGCTGAGAAATGGCTACAGGCTGCAAACCTAATTAATAGTAAGCAGTAGTTTAAACTTAGAACAGATGTGAATGATGGCTGCAGCACACTTATTAGAACAAAATATGCAAGGTGCAAAAGCTGGATGAAAAAAAGGAAGTTCAGTTTTAAAAGACTTGAAAATCAACTTTTTAATCATTGATTTCAACAACTGAAATTAACAGTGAAAGAGAATGCAATATCTTCATAATAAGGACAAGAACAATATAGAAAGAAGCAAGTTTCACTTGAAATATAATTTTAAAAAATTAATATATTTTATAAAATATGTCTAAAATAGTTAACAAGTCTTAACAAGCTGTCTCAGAGAAATCCATGAAACTAAGTTTCTGAAAATCATGATACAAATGTGTTTTATAAAAAACAAAAATGCAGAAGCATCTTGGTGTTCAAACTGTCCCTACTTCAGTGCAGAATTTCAAGTCTTTACTCAATCAGGGCATACTGGAGAGAATCTGTCACTACCCAGCATGTTCAAAACATCTACAATTATGGCTTGAATAATACAATTATGTTTGGAACATAACAGACAAATGCTGTCTACTATATGTGACATGGGGATTGTGTATGAGAATGTTTTTCACCATTGAAACAAAATGTATTCTATAGTACCAAATCTGAATTGTGATCCTTTCCTAAAGTATCAATACCAGAATATATGTTTTTTAAAATAATTTTTAATTTAAAATATTTATTAGTGAAGATCAACTCTTTTATACTTGGTTTTCTGATTGAGTTTGGTTAAAATGTGGGAAAACTACAGATCTAATAAAACTAGACATTTGGAAAATTTCTTTTGTTTTGACTCTTGTTAAAGAAAAGAGTTTTGTTTAACAAAGAAAAAGCAATCCCACAAAAAAGTATGTTCTTTTTAACCAACTTTTCTTGATCTAGTCCTGTCCTGAATATGTGAAACAGATATGATTTATAACCTGACCAAATCAATCCAACTCATTGAAAATAGAATAATATACAAAAATAAAATCTATCCCAATTTTCTGCATAGTTGCTTATTATCCATTCACTATCTTATTGAAGCTTGAGACTTTGAACATTAGCGTTATCTTCAATTTAACCCTTAAATTTAGGGGTTAACTCTTCTACTTCATCTCTTTAAAATCAAAGCTAAGTTTTGTTAGGCCACATACAAGCTTTCAAAAGTTTCATGCTGATGTCTCTTCTAGCACTTCTCTCAAGACCAGTACAATGCACTACAGACAGGAGCTACAACATATCTACAGTAATTATTCAAAGTTTTCTTGTGAACTGACTGGCCTAAGAGTGAAGAATAGTTCAGTTGACCCAGAATGCTGAAGAAGAAGCAGTGTGTTGTTCACTGCTCTGCACCTGTAATATTCAGCTGCTTATTGCTCTGTGAGGACTGAGGACCCATGCTTAGGAGAGCAATGAAACTTGAGTGACCTCCTTGCATAACCTTCATGCCAATAATCCAGGCGAAAGAAATAATGAATAATAAAAGAATCAGCCAAAATGAAGGGAAAGAGGTAGGGATTTGACACGGAAAAAGAAGATTTTAGATATGTAGGGTACAGGCACTTACAGAAATGGACTCTTGCTCAGGAAACTTAGCAAGTAGAAAGAAATCTGTGTGATGCATGTAGAATAGGGATGCACACGTTCCAGCAAAGATCCCAGAAGTCTTTGTGGCCTGTGACAACAAGTATAGAAAATACGATGGATAGATTTCATTACTTGTGTCTGTCATGGTAATAGAGGAACTGGTCTGTTAAAGTGAGAATATTTAGACCTAAAGTCAATACTAGGACTAGTTCCACGGAAAATACATGGGGAAAGAGGATTTCAGGAAAGGTAATATACAATGATAAACCCCAGAACTCTCCATATACAAATGCTACATAAAAAAATTCTAAGACTAGTATTTGCTAAGTATTCAGCTCATGGATAAATTTTTATCAATTTTAAGTAGAAAAAAACCATATAGCTATGCTGGTAAAAAATCTCCAGAGAGTACTTTGTGTTTAAATAACAATTGCCTTACATTTTTTTTTATTAGTTAATGTATCTGTTTATTTACTGCTACCTATATCCAGATAAGGTAGCAGATTTTTAAGTTTTTATTTTATTCTGTAAAGACTATAAGAAAAATGGCAATCATTATTTAATGGGGAAAAAAAAGAGTGCATTGTTACTGCCTTTTGAGTTTTTTTGCAAGTGTTGTAACATTAAGTTAGTGCTTTCCAAAGTTTTCGAATGGGAAGGTGTAAACTATACCATAGAGCATAAAACAGAGACATAGGAGAGGAGGAAAAAGGGGGAAGTTCTGCCAGAACCAAAAGTAAATGTTTGTAACTGGAGTTGTTAACAGTTAACAGCTGAAAATGGAAGACTGAAAAATATTAACCACAAAGATAGTAAATTTTTTTTCTGCAATAAAAATATACCAATTTAGTTATATTGGTGACTGTTATTTGAGTTGTTCTGCATTGAATTTCCTAAACCCTAAGGGCCTGCTCCAAAAACCTCACACGAGTACAATAGCCATCAGCTCTGAGTTCAGTGGGAATACTAGGCTTTGTTTAATGAACCCTTTTGACAGATGTGGAAGGCCCTGATTCAAAGGAATCCTGTACGTGAGATTAAGAATAGCTATAGCACATGCTTAAATATGACTATGTTCTTAAAAGTTCTCGGAGTGTGGCTGGTTTTTCAAACTGAGGCTTAGATTTTAAAATATCTATGTTTCCAGGGAAATAGACCAAAAAAAGGTACATTGAAAGATCCCATGACATATGTCAGCAAAGAATCATGGTTACAACACAGCAGTTGAAATATTTACTTTTTTCTCTGCTTTTTTCAAGTGTAAGATTGATGCAGTATTTATCATAACCAATCCTTCATATGATGATGCACACATAAAACTCTATAAAGATAGAAGACTTAGTTTGATTAGATTTGGGCAGTAAGCTTCATGAGATATGAACCATTTTTCTCTAGATATTTCTGCAGAGGATTTCTGTTTTATCCCCAAAGCAATTATGTTCTGTGCAGTAGAAAGATCAGACCTTCTCCTCTAGCACTCCAGGAACATCACATAAAGCCAGGAAGAGCCAAATGCAAACAGAAGAAAGTGGTTGTTGACACAGCATATAGATCTGTAGAAGTTTTTGCCAAAGCAAACTGTGGATCCTAGAGGTTTACATGGGCCAAAATGGGAAACATGAGAAGAATGTAAAAAAGAAAATTGTTACATTTAACTGTATTACACAGAGGCCACATCAAGCTTAGGAAATCCCCGATCTCAAACTATTTGGAGGCTGGGACAATATTGCAGAATACTCTTGGACACATATGCACTGTTCTTACTCTTTCCTAGGCTGATATCTGTTGCTGGAGACAGGATGCTGGGTTGGATAGACCTTTCATCTTACAAATATTCACATTCATATGTTCATAATTGTATACTGCCATACAATAGTGACAAATAATTTGCCAGACTGTAGATTTTTGGCTGGATTAAGGGTAGATAACACCTAGCCAGGGTCCCCTTGCATAGAACCTGGTCACTGATTATGAAAAACGTGGCTGCCTCAATAGTCTTGTGCAGCACAGTTTGTGTGACTGCTGGAACATAAGAGGAATGCGATTACTGGAACAGAAAATACAAGAAATGTTACCAGCAACCAGATCTCCTTGTTATAAGATATTACTACAAAGTTCCTCCCACAAAGGAGAGGTAATAAAGTCATTACCTTGAGCAAGAAAACAGCTACACCTAGTAGTGTTTTCTCTGTTTGTGCCAACACTCAGGCAACATCTAAGAAGACACTCTAAAAGAAGGTTTGAAAGAAGGAACACCCCAAGACACCCTTTCTTATGAGGCTCTTCTCTTCTAAGAAGACCTGACTAGTGGACAATGATAGTCACACAAATTTCAGACACTCTATCACCCAGATAAGTACATTGACAATAACAATTATTTGACATACCAAGCATTCAATACCTCAAATCGAGAAAATAAATTTTAAATGAAATATTTCATATTCCATCATTCTGCTTCCAATGCAATTAGCTGTACACTAAACATAGAATCACAGATTCACAGAATTGTATAGGTTGGAAAAGACCTTTAAGATCATCAAGTCCAACCGTAAACCTAACACTACCAAGTCCACCACTACACCACGTCCCTAAGCACCTCATCCAAATGTCTTTCAAATACTTCCAGGGATGGCGACACAACCACTTCCCTGGGCAGCCTGTTCCAATGCTTGATAACCCTTTCAGTGAAGTAAAATTTCCTAATATCCAGTCTAAACCTCCCCTGGCACAACTTGAGGCCATTTCCTCTCATCCTATCACTAGTTACCTGGGAGAAGAGACCGACCCCCACCCCTCTACAACCTCCTTCAGGTAGTTGTAGAGAGCAATAAGGTCTCCCCTCAGCCTCCTTTTCTCCAGACTAAACAACCCCAGTTCCCTCAGCCGCTCCTCATAAGACTTCTGCTCTAGACCCTTCACCAGCAGGCTGACCCTTCACCAGACCCTTCACCTCAATGTCTTTCGTGTAGTGAGGGGCCCAAAACTGAACACAGTATTTGAGGTGTGGCCTCACCAGTGCCGAGTACAGGGGGACGATCACTTCCCTAGTCCTGCTGGCCACACTATTTTTGATACAAGCCAGGATGCCATTGGCTTTCTTGGCCACCTGGGCACACTGCTGGCTCATATTCAGGTGGCTGTCAAACAACACCCCCTCCCAGGTCCTTTTCTGCCAAGCAGCTTTCCAGACACTTTTCCCCAAGCCTGTAGCGTTGCATGGGGTTGTTGTGGCCCAAGTGCAGGACCTTGCACTTAGCCTTGTTGAACCTCAGACAATTGGCCCCAGCCCATCGATCCAGCCTGTCCAGGTCCCTCTGTAGAGCCTTCCTACCCTCAAGCAGATCAACACTCCCGCACAACTTGGTGTCATCTGCAAACTTACTGAGGGTGCACTCAATCCCTTCGTCCAGATCATTGATAAAGATATTAAACAGGACTGGCCCCAACACAGAGCCCTGGGGCACACCACTTGTGACCAGCCACCAACTGGAGTAAACTCCATTCTCCACCACTCTTTGGGCCTGGCCATCCAGCCAGTTCTTTACCCAGCGAAGAGTACACCCATCCAAGCCATGAGCAGCCAGTTTCTCGAGGAGAATGCTGTGGGAAACCGTGTCAAAGGCTTTACTGAAGTCTAGATAGACAACATCCAAAGCCTTTCCCTCATCCACTAGGCAGGTCACCTTGTCCTAGAAGGAGATCAAGTTGGTCAAGCAGGACCTGCCTTTCCTAAACCCATGCTGGCTGGGCTTGATCCCTTGGTTATCCTCTACGTGCCATGTGATGGCACTCAGGATGATCTGATCCATCAGCTTTCCTGGTACCGAGGTCAGGCTGACAGGCCTGTAGTTCCCCGGGTCCTCCTTCCGGCCCGTCTTGAAGATGGGTGTCACATTAGCTAATCTCCAGTCAGCAGGGACCTCCTCAGTTAGCCAGGACTGCTGGTAAATGATGGAAAGGGGCTTGGTGAGCACTTCTGCCAGTTCCTTCAGTACTCTTGGGTGGATCTCATCAGGCCCCATAGACTTGTGAGTGTCTAAGTGGTGTAGCAGGTCACTAACCATTTCCCCCTGGATTATGGGGGCTCCATTCTGGTCCCTGTCCCTATCTTCTGACTAGGGGGTCTGGGTACCCAGAGAACAATTGTCGCTACTATTAAAGACTGAGGCAAAGAAGGTGTTAAGTAAGTACCTCAGCCTTTTCCTCATCCTTTGTCACTGTGTTCCCTCCCCCGTCTACTAGGGGCTGGAGATTCTCCTTAGCTCTCCTTTTGCTGCTAATGTATTTGAAGAAGTATTTTTTGTTGTCTTTTACGGCAGTAGCCAGATTGAGCTCTAGCTCAGCTTTGGCCCTTCTAATTTTCTCCCTGCACAACCTCGCTACACCTTTGTAGTCCTCGGGACACGCCTGCCGCTCCTTGCAAAGGTCATAGACTCTCTTCTTTTTCCTGAGTTCTAGCCAAAGCTCTCTATTCAGCCAGGCCAGACTTCTTCCCCACCGGCTCATCTTTCGGCACCTGGGGACAGCCTGCTCTTGTGCCTTTAGGACTTCCTCCTTGAAGAATGTCCAGCCTTCCTGGACTCCTTTGCCCTTTAGGGCTGCCTCCAGGGGACTCTTTCGACCAGTCTCCTAAATAGGCCAAAGTTTGCCCCCCGGAAGTCTAAGGTGGCAGTTTTGCTGACCCCCCTCGCCGTTTCTCCAAGTATCAAAAACTCTATCATTTCATGATCACTCTGCACTAGATGGCCTCCAACCATCACATGGCTCACAAGTCCTTCTCTCTTTGTGAACAAGAGGTCCAGCGGGGCACCTTCCCTAGTTGGCTCACTCACCAGCTGTGTCAGGAACTTATCATCATCTGCCACACCCTCCAGGAACCTCCTAGACTGTTTCCTCTCCGCTGTATTGTATTTCCAGCAGACATCCGGTAGGTTGAAGTCCCCCACAAGAACAAGGGCTAGCGATCATGAGGCTTCTCCCAGCTGCTTACAGAATAGTCCATCTGCCTCATCATCCTGGTTGGGTGGTCTGTAACAGACTCCCACCACAATATCTGCCTTGTTGGCCTTCTGCCTGATTCTTACCCATAGACACTCCACCCTATCGTCACCATCATTAAGCTCTAATCTATCCAGACACTCCCTAACATACAGGGCTAACATCATCCAGAAAAGAAAACACTTTCTTTACCCGGTTGTATTACTAAACTAAGGTATACTAGGTGGGTTAAGGAGAAGGAAATATGCCTTTCACAGTAATTTTCTAAATTTTTTAACCCCAGAGTTTGTAGTTCATGTCTAAGCATTGATTCATCAAAAGATGTAAGCAATGCTCAACTCTAAACACATTTAAAAACTTACTGACCTAAAAATCAGTATGTGCTTTGCTGAATAAACATGATCTTAAGCCTAAACTAAGCTTGCCCTAACTATCCTTCTGAAAAAGGGACTATGAGTCATTAAATAGGATTTTTTGTTTTAGGTATCATATCCTTATAACTGTCCCCAGACCATCAATTAAGTCCACAAAGAAATAAGGAAAATATTAAGATATAAAAAGCAAAAAAATCTTCCCACTAAAATAAATGCAATGTAAAGCAGCTTAAATTAAGCTTAAATTAAGAATTTCTAGAATATCAGCAATTGTATATTATACTGTATCCTCTGTAGATCAGAGAGTTCCCACTTCCACTGTGGTTATGGAGACATCACTCTACTCCTATGGGATGATTTAGCAGGAAGCCCTAGTTAGTTTTGTATTTTTCAAACTTCGCTGTTTAACCTCTTTTCCCTTCTAACTTTCCTTCATAATATTGAGCTACTTATTAGTTAAGTTACTCAGTGAAACTATGTCTTAATCTCCTAATGACTCTATCAGTGTTTAGTTTAATTCTGCAATGCATTTTTTGAAATATTATCTATGAAAGCAGGTCTGCAAAATAAGGTCTTATTGTCTAGTGTGCACATGTGTATAACTCCCACCAAGATGGAGAGACCATAGGAAGTTCAGTGTCATCTGCCAGAAATATGATGACATTTGGAAGACAGGGTGGGAGGAAAGGATGTTACTCAAGAAATTTATTATTTTATGGCTTACCAACATGACCCTGATACTGAGATCAGTGTTCGTTTATCCAATCTGCTGTAACAGAATTTCACAGGCCTTTTTTTTTGCCCTATGAGACTATTGCTGCAGACAACTGGACTAACAGTATTTATTTTGGTTTATGTTAACATTATTTATTTTTCATTAGAAGCTTATTGATGTCATTAGAAGCATGTCTATTACTCAGATTTATTCGTCTACGGTTTCTTGTCTCCTCACTAATTCCTTACTTAAACAATGAATTTATGTTCATTTTCCTCTAGTCCTCTAATGCCTCTGCTTATTTCTTGAGAAGCTATTAAAAACATCTCTATTAGTGAACAGCCAATCTCTTCTGTCATCTTCAGATTTTAGGGTGCATAACCCATATGACTTTGGAGTTCAGCCTGTCTTTGGAAACATTAACTTATGCCAGACTTGTCCTAGTGTGATTCCTAATGTTCTCAATTGACTTTTAGGGAAAACATGCATTGCTGTATCCAGTTATGTGTTGATGGGGAGAGAGCGAGAAGCCAGCTCCGCCCGCCATGGTGAAACATGGAGTGCATGCTTAACTGCAGAATGATCTGGTGGAAGAGGTGGCTATAATCCCTCTAGTCTCAAGAAAATCCATTTTAGTATATGGGAGAGTGATGGAGAAATCGTTGCTAAAAAATATATGTTTATACTCCTCTTTTTCTAAAGCAATCAAGGGAAATCTGATTCTCAATGAGGCCACCTAAGGAAAAAGTCCCAGTTCCATGAAGATTTGTTTAGGTCCCCAGTATCTTTGAGTAAGGAAGGTTAGGAGTTAAACACTTAAAATTCTACCACAGTGAAGGGGAAGAATGAGATACCTCAAGATGATAGTTCTTCCCAGTGAAGACTAAATATGCCAACCAACAGGAGAATAAAGAAGGGTTCCTCCGAGTTTACTTAGAGGGATTCTCCTGTATATTCCATGGGTGGCTTTTACATTGTATTTGAGAAAATTTTATTTTAATTTGATAAAAGGAATATTTTATTTTAGGATTTGAAACTAGACTCAGGTTTTCTTCTCTCAGCAGAATGCCCTAACAGCTATGCAATGGATTCCAGTGCTTCTCTGGCTGCTTTCATTAAAGTTGTGCCAAAAAGACGGAAGTCTTGCCAATAGCTTGGCAATTAGGTTTCTCTTCTGAGAACTCCAGTTCTTTCTTAAAGTTTCCATTTCCTGGTTAAGTGTTAAACATTAGATTAAGCAAAAGGCAAGGGCAACACTCACTACCTTCTGGAGCACTGTAACAGAGCTTCCCAAATCCAATAGTTTATATTTGGCATCCAGACAGATCATTATCATCAGGTTGTTTTTTTTTTCTTTCTCCTAAAGTATTCAGTCCTTCTCTGGAATCAGATGATAAACCATGAGAATGTCACAACAGAAACATATTTTGGTCCTTTATGCTAAACTGAGGATGTAAAAAATACAAGTGCTGAGAAGGGGCTGGAGTAGAGGGAAAGGAGTAGTGAACAGCAGCTGTAGATGAAGCTACATCTAAGACAAAGCTTCTTATGCTGACAAAGCTATGCACAGGAACTGGGTTGTATCTTTGCCTTAAACCAATATGGGGTTTCTGGACTTACTCCCCAAATCTGTATGAGAGGCAATGAGGACTCTGTTAAGACAATAGGGTTATTTTGGAGACACCCCTTTTACTCAGAGACTTTTGCGAGAATAGTAATGAAGAAGAAAGTAGAAGAACGATAACTCACTTTCCTTAGCAGAAATAAAAGATTTCTTGGGTAAAATGCCTCATCATCCTCCTCCCTGCATATTAAAGAATATTTAGCGATGATAAATGTTCAAGCTGACAAGCCCTGATGTAATTTATTCCTGAGTACTTAAAGAAGTAGATAAAGTAATCCTTGAAACTCAGAGATTGTGCTTCAGACTTGTGAAGGATGGAGAGGAAATCATAAGAGAGGGGCAAACACAACTTCTTTTTTTTTAAAGGGAAAATAAAGAATGTTAGGGATTGTATTTCAGACATACTTTGATATTCTCTAAACAAGTTAAGGATGTACCATCCAATTATAACTGCCAGAAAGAAGGTAGGATTAGGTTTAAAATTACTTTGACAGAACAGGCAGACTGAAAGGACATCTGAAGTTGCGTTTGGTCATGTGCTTTCTCTGTTGAACTCAAAATGAGGAGTAATTGGTTAGGCAGCTAAAAAGGATGTTCTTGTTGTTATGCAAGGGGCCATAAATTAAATATAGAACAACAGTGTGAAGATGCTGGAAAAATGCTGATTCTATTCTGGGCTTCATTAACAGGAGTTTTTCTGTAAAACAATGAAAGAAGTTAAAAGGCTTGGGTTTGTTTAATCTGGAAAAGAGAAGCTGGAGGGAAGTCATGATGACTTTTTTTCCAGTATGTTCTCCATTGCCACTGAAAGAAAGAGGAGAAAAGATTGGCTCAATTTGCAGAAAAGTAGATTTTGGCTTGTTATTAGGAAAAACTATCTAACTACATAAGGGTAGAGAAACTGTGGCGCAGGCTAGGATGGAGCTTGTAGAATCTCTTGTTGAAGATTTTTAAGAGTAGATTGTGTACCTGTTGGGAATATGCTGGTAAATTGTGATGTGGTGCAGATAATCAGACTAGATATTCCTTTAAATTCTGTCTAAACCTACATTTCTGTGATTCCATAACTCAGAATTGCCATATTCAAGGCAATGATTAAGAGGCTGCAGAGGACTAGCATTTGCAGGTGAAGTCATTAAGCTATTGACATTAAGACCACTTTATGAACGTTACTGTTCAGGTCTTTAGCAGGACTGATTGCCACATTCCCTCAGTGTGCTGAAAAAAACCCAGAGAGAAGTGCTTGACAGCATAATAGGACCTGACACTCAAAATAGGAATGAGCATATAGTCTGTCTTCTGGAAATCCTGATCCCTGACTGCTGTAGAGAACAAGCATATAGAATATGAAGTAGGAATTAGGAAGTCACCATTTACAGTGGTTAAACAAACTTTCATGACAAATGCACTTCCTCTGAAAGCAAACATCCTTTCTTCTGGAATTAGACGGTAACTGAAGACCTATAATCTGAAAACTAATTTACTGGATGTTATATGAAGTCAGACCTCATTTCTTGGATGAAATAATTTGATTTGGTGTTGACCCTGTATATTGTAATAATGTATTTTATAACTCCATGTGTTATTCTCTAAAATTTACAAGTCTACAAGTAAGAGTGCAAGTTTTTGTTTCAATGTGTTGAATCCCCTAAAAGCCCCACAAGACACACAAATGGTTTTTGACAATGTGGGAGTAAATAATTTAATGTTTACAGACTGATGTGGTTGTAGGTGAAGATGAACATGACAGATATACTTTGGAAAGGAAAGCTGCCTGTCATTGCTGCATTTGACCAGACATCATAAAAAATATCATGTGATACATGATGTCCCAACTAATTTTACATTTTCAATAATGAATTGAGTAATGTAATGTATTGAGTAATAACAAAGATGCTTTTCTTATGTCCTGTTCAAATTGGAAGGTGTATGCACCCTATAGAGCAAAAATACTTAACTAAACCCTTACTTTTTTGTAAAATACTTTCCTTCTGTATGCACAGATGCAAGTTTAGAATTGATGACATACTTTTTAACAGGGAAATTAATCACCTGATATTGGCCTCTTTTTCTGCCTGCTCACTAAATACAATACCTGATTCACTGTGTAGTTGTTCTAGAATTTTTGTTCAGTCAGTCAATATTTGTGAGGTTCAAAAAAGAAGGGTTTCCTGTTTTGTCAAGTTTCTATTTTACTTCTATTAACAGTGTCCTATCATACCTTTTCCTAATCTTGGGTTTGCAGAAACAATAATTTTTTGTGAAGGTACATTTCCTTTGCTTTCTTTCTGTTGTAAAGTTTTGGGGGGAAGGTTAGGTCTTCACTTGTGTTATTCCTCCTTCCAGCCTTTTGTTATAGATTATCACAGCTTTATTTATTGAAAAAGATTTATTTGGAAACTGTACTCTTTTTTTTTTCTAAAATACCAAAAGCCAGAATAATACAGTAAAGAATTACATGTATCCTAAGTAAGATGTAACCCATAATTCTTTCTTTTTGGCAATTTGTGAATGGGCCATTCAAGATTAATGAGTACTCTCCTTAAGCTTGGCACAGCCTAAGTGAAAATGCTGTGACACATAAGTGAAATATTTAATTATTTAATTTTGAGAGCTCTTGGGAGCATGAGGCACATTGCAGAAAGATCTCTGATTTCCAGTCTGTTATAGGTACTGTTTGAAAAGAAAAAGACATTTAAAACAGTCTTTATTCTGCTAAACAAAAACAAACAAAAAAGTGAATGTAAAGTTAAGAGATATAATTTGAGGAGGGGAAAGTTTCCTTGCTCTATGAATTTACAAATGTAGAGGCTAGCAGAAGGCAAATGAAGGCAATGGAAGCACATACGTAAGACTTTAACATCACTGATGGTCTGAGCATGTGCTTTAAGAGGCCCTCCTACAAGCCCTGGGACACTGTCACTCCTACCTCCTGGCAGACAGACAACAGTTGTCATTTCAGCTTTGTTAAATTGCCAAGCAAAAGTCAGTAGGCTGGATGTACGTATAGTCTGCCACCGCAAAACATTCTGCTGTTTCATTCAAAAGTTTATCTTCCTGTTTATCCAACATTTTATTTAGGACTCAATATCATACCAACTCTTTTATTTTAAAGGTGCTACTTATCCTTCCATTTTTGTCTTTGTGCTCTCTTAAAACTCAAGCTTCTTGGAAACAAAGACTGAAACATTCTTTCTTCCCAAGTTCTTCTCTCCATATTCTTCACTTCTTATCTGGAACTTGAACTAGGCTAAGTTCTGTACAAAACTTCCATTTACACAGTCTTCCAGATATGAAACTTACCTGCAAGTGGTATAGAATATATCAGACTGCTAGAAGTCTGTACAGAAAAATGTTGTTGTCCTGTTTATTTAAAAGACAAATGCCATAACAGAACCAAGTTCCATAAGGTTTAATTCAAATAACAGACAAAAGGTTCATAACATAGCTTTCACATGCTCTGAAACTAACATTGCATTCCAAACAATTAGATATATGTGAAAATCTGTTTCCTCAAATTTAGTTCACTCAGTATTATCTTTTAATCATGGATCTTAATCATTATCTTAGATAACTGAGTATTCATCATCATGGTGTCCAGAAACAGTTTGCTATGAATGTGTCCATGTTTCTAGAAGATAATTTCCAGTGGTCTCTACACAGAATAGTTATGTAAACTAGTATTAATGGTCTAAGTATGGACTGAAACAATGCACAGAATACTTGCTCCCTACAGTCCTTTTTAAAATATACTTTGGATTGTTGGAAAATTTTTCAGAAATTTTCTTCAGGAGGAGGAGACAAGATTCTACCCCAAAGGGAAAAGTTGGAGTTTTTCTAGGTAGCCTTTCAACAGGATGGCAAAGTGGTACATTATACAGAGTCATGGCATTTCTATTGGCAGAGAATCAGCCCCTAAGGTTGGAACTTACCCTAAAGGTATAGATGACAGTGCTTTTTCGAATTCAGCCAGACTGGTTTAAGCAATTACTGTCCTTCAATGGATGTGTTGGACTCAGCTGCTGAGGTAGAATAACTGGCCATATCAAAACTCCGCAAAAAGTAAAAGGTTTAATTGAGATTATAACCTCAATTAAAACATGCTCAGCTTCTTTGAATATTGAATCATTTCATTTGTTTCCTCAGTTCAGTTTGATCTTAATGGGTAATTTGTTTACATTTTATGTTCTGTGCTGTGATTATGAGATTTAGCTTTTCTTTTTGCTTATATATTTTAGCAAAATTTTATTATAATTGCTGCTTCAGAAATATCTTGCTTTTATGTAATGCATGATTTTAGATAATTCTATACATTAATCCTTTCAAAGTTCAATTCCTTCTTTTCCCTCTGGACAAAGTATGAAAACAGGAGTAGCATGGCATAAATAGTTTCAGGGTTTTTTTAATGCTGTGATGTGCTGACTGTTTGCAATGTAATAATTTATTTAGATAGATTTTCTGGTGCATATCAACATATGTCCCTATCAGTACCATATTAACATTTTGGGGGGTTTATTTTTGTTTTTGTTTTTTTAATTATTTAAATATATTTTGTAGTATCTTAATTTTGCCTTATGTTCTTGGCTAATTGAAATTCACTGTTTTTTTAGTCTGTTCATTTCATACCTATGTGTTTGTGCTCCTCTACACTCATTTATGCCTACAAAAGTTTTAGAGATTGCGACACGTGCTATGCAAAAAATAATTCTTAAGATGTTACAAACAGGAATCTGACTCCAACTTTGAGCTATTATCCTTCGAAGTTCTTTGTCTTTTGTTACCATGGCTGACAGATCTAGATGTGACAATATCACTTATCACATTCTAAATTAATTTCTAGATTAATTTGCATTTTGTGTCTCTTTGTGTATACACCTGTGCTCTGCAAATGCAACATCTTGAACTTAAGAAAAGGTTTTAACGAAGCTCCCCTACTAGTTACAAATATTTTCAAAAATTATTTTTAAAGAATTGATCTTTTTTTCTTTTTAACTTTGCACAGTTAATATCTTTTTATATATTCCTTTGTTGCTCCAAACCAGCATTTTCTTCTATCCTTAGAAAAGTGTCTTCAGAAAACTAGGAAAAATCTAAATGCTAGAATATGCTAATTAAATATTTATCCTTAAGTTGTGCTGTTATATATACATTCACATTACATATTTATGTGTCATGCTAAACAGCTTCTAAAGTCCTGAACACTTCATTCATTTCAAGGGGACTTGCTAGATTACTTGGCAGTTTTGAAAAGCTAGCAACTTATTTAGATGTCTGCATAGTAGAACTTCCATGCTGAATGTCTTGTGCTTGCCATTTTTGTAAATAAAGTTATGAAAAGAAAATGAAGAATTTCAGGAAAATTTGGTAAAAGGAGATTATTTCCTTAGTAGTTACTATAATCTGGATCACCACTCTTAGCAATGTTATCTTTATTAATTTGTGCTGTTATATGCTTTGAAATTATTCCCTTATATGTGAAATAAAAATGAATTCATCACAACAGATTCACTGTCCTGAAGTTATCAGAAGAGGTTAACCAAGAGCTGTTTTTCGGTAGCCTTAAACAATTTATCTTTCCTTCTCTCTCCATGCTGCTTTTCCCAGTAATTCCTTCAGTTTCAAGGTATCTGCCTGGTTCTCATTGCACAGTGATGACTAGACCACAATCTTCTTTACAATACATGCACTCTTCTCACTAAACTGGGACAAGAGATACAGCAAATCTTAAGAAATTCTGTTATACCAGGGCAGTATACATATTTGTACCTCAAAAAATATTTCAAAAATCTGACTTCTTTTTTTTCCCTCTTAAAGAAGTTTATAGCCTTAAAGAAGTTCTGACTTTTCCTTTTTTGTCTTGTGTCACTGGCTCTTCAAACCTATCTACAACGTATAGAATATGATTAGTTCACAATTCAGGTGTTAAAGCTTTCTTACCTACTTTTATCCTGGCTTATTAATGAAATGTGACTTAATGTGATCACTCATTTTTCCCTTCTGTGTCAAAGTCAGATTCTTCTTAACATGTTGAACTGCTGAACCAAAATCAGACAGATTTGACTGAGGATATGGAAATCTCCAGAATACCATGTTCCTTCAGATTACGTGAAAACAGTTTTCTGTGTAAACAAGAGTGATACTCCCAGTGCCCACACTGAGGGAATGGCAACACTCAAGAGCTCAAATCTTGAATCTCAGGTGTCAGAGACTTCAAACTGGAGCTCAACTTCCAGACACAAATCCACTTCTCTCAAAGCCTTTGTTGCACTTTTCTTGAAACTCGCTGTCACTGATTCTCTGAAACTTTTCCCTCTCCTCTTAGTACTGTATTTGCCACCTCTGACTTTTCCGCATTACCATATAAATGTGGTTTTTGTTTTGTGTCAGAATAGTTTGGTCTTGAGAGCCTTTGTGATCCTCTTCCTTTTCTTCCTCTGAAAAGAGATGCCTTTCTCTCAAAAACACCATAGCAATTTCCATTACCTCATGCTCAGTAAACATGTTTCATTCATCTGCTGCAATTACCCTGTACAAAATCAGGCTTTAATATAAAAGTTATTATCCCATCATTAATTAAAACCAACCCCCTAAAGTACAATTCATGGAACAAAATTTCACAATCATATATTCCTTGTGCAGAACATTCAAAAAGTTTCAAGAATCTCACCACAACATTAAATCTACAGCTAGAAAGTGCGTCCTCAGCCAAAAATGAGACTAAACAGAGCACTTCTAAATAAAATTAGAAGATCTTTGAAGACCTGAACTCTGAATAGCCAAGAGTAGGTGTTAGTAGTCCTTTAGGAGAGGCAGCTCTAAACTCTTCTACTCTATGAATAAAACACCATTACAGGTAGGTTACAAGAGAGCAAAGGGAGCAGATGACTTGCTGTTATGCTCCACAAGGGTGAGTCCAGGTCTCCATGGAACCTTGGCTGGGACCTGTTACTTGTTCCCTGGAAGGGAAAAAATACTTCTCCCCTAACTGAAAAGGTGTTTCTGCAAGGTTCGCCTGTACAGCTTTTCTTCCTGGAGTAGTGGATTGGCCCAGGGTGTTCACTAGGCTGAAAGGCCTACAGACAGGCCTGTAATAACTTCTAACCAGAAGGAGATTTGAGCTGTCTAGTCATGCTCCCTGTCCAGCTTTCTGGATGTAATCTAACCGGGCCTTTTGCCTGTGGCCACAATGCAAAACACCAGTTCTGAGGCTAAATAGCTTTGGTGCATCTGGATACTTTGTTTCAAAAGATCATTCCCTTTTATGATGAGGATGTATTCCTCCAGTGGTTATTTTCAGATGGTTCAGCTACACCAGGCTTGCAAACCAAGGCACACTAAGGTGAAAAGGCATTGTATTTTTCTGAAAAGGCATTGTATTTTTCTGGCATTACTCTTGCCAAAGGCAAAATGCTTGGTGAGTGCTGCTGGGTTTTTACTCTTCACTACACCTAGCACTAGGAAATTCCCTTCCTCTGCACATTAGAACACTGAAAGATTTTCTTCTTTTTTTTTTCCCTCTACCTAGTTTTGCAAGAAGGGAGATACCTCTGCAGGTTAGTGCTTATGACTTGTGTTACATCAGTTTGTATGTAGTATGCCAGCAGGTTCTGCAACCTGAACAGGCATAATCAATGAAAAAGTAGGAACGTTAGTATAAGAACCTTCCTAGAACTTGTGGGCCATGAGTTAAGTTCAGGTGAAATACAGACACTTTTGTTTGGGAAACAGTGAGGTTTGCACCTTTCTGCTCTCAGAATGATTCCTAAATAAGACAGAGGAATTCATATTAAGAAGCATAACTTGCAATGTCTACGTATTGTGAGACTATGGAATGAGCAATCTGAACTGCATAATTGCATCGTACTTTTATTCAGTTTTTATTAATAGTGTCTGTATGTGACTATAAGTGTGCAGGATTAACATTGTAAAGAAATTCTGGTATCTTGATTTCTGATGAGAAAGGCTTAGCAAGGCCATACTTGGAAGAATCTGGCCCACAGAAAATTTCCGAGATAAGTTGACTGTTTTAACAGATCCTGTTCACCATCATGATTACAGTACCATAGATACGCATTCACTTGATTCAGCTCCAATTCTATGATTAAAAATCAGAAATTTGACTCCAAACTTTTCATCCTTTCAAGTGTTAGGCCCATTCAAGCAGCAGGCAATATCTCAGTTTTATCAGATTAGGGTTCAGGGTGGGCAGTAAGCCTAACTTAAAAAGGAAGCTTTACAAACTGCTAGCAGGTCTACCCAGTGGCTTTAAAAAGTAGAAAATTTCAAACACTTGCACAGTATTTTGGAGTAATAAGTCCACAGGAAAAAGTAGTAACCATCTCTGAAATAACTGCAGGACATGGATTCAATACTACAAAACTTTGCTATCCACTTTCACTCACTGCCTATTTAGGTTCAAGGATGTAGCAAGGGAAGGAGAGAGATGGAAATGACCAAGAGAATGGAAGATGACGTTTGTTTTAGGTGTTTTAACTGTCTGCTTTGAAAATAGGAAAACGTCTGATTGACTTCTATGTGAACAGGCATTATCAAGAGACATTGCTACAAAAATTCATGATTTGGTTGCTTTTTGTACCTGGAAGCCTGGCACTGAGTAATCCCTCCTCACTTCATTGGTGGTTTCCATGATTTACTTCCTTTTGCAGCTCCTGCCATTTTGACTTAAACCTTTGAGATTATTCAGTTTCTTCACCAGTAGTTATCATAGCAATGTAACTAGAAAATTTAGTGGAATTACCCTAGTGAGTAATGTTAACTCATGGGAGAAATAATTGCAGAACAAACCTTTATCCTATATTACTTTTCTATAAAATTATTCAAAATATGCAGCCCATCTGTGCTGCATAGATAATTAATAAACTCATTGTTTATTAATCTGTTAAGCATACAGATTGTTTTAAGTTAAAGTAAGCATATAAAAAGATACTACTCACTAAGCCAATGGGTTCTTAATAATCATCAGTCACCTTATTCATTAACATTTTCAATGGAAATGCTACATAGAAAATGCCATTAAAATATACAAGCAATAGAAATTCAACTGCCTCTAAATTACTATCTCATATCCTTAATTAATGCTCAAAAGTATGATACTGAAATAGTTCCACTGTTTTATCCTAATCAATACCTGGGTATTCTCCAATTAGAAATCCAATAGGAATCAAATGATGCAATTATCCCTTCATTTTTCAACAGATATTGTGTGAAACATAACCATTTGAAAATTAAGCATAATTTAGCCCAAGTACCAGAAAATAAGTAACATAAGGTGTGCAATGGTTCAGACTATTGTATATACATGGGAAGTGACAAGAATTTAACAAAGTTTCACCCTGTATCTATATGAAAGTTAATTTAAGATTAAGATCCCAACTGAATTTGGAATAGATTCTGCTGAATGACGCCATGTGCCAATACTGTTCCAAATATCAGCTGTTTTGTCAATTTAAATTGTACGGAAACAAGGCACTCCAATATTCGAAATTTTTTATTAGTAGACCAATTCATCACCTATTACATCAGCATTATCAGAATAGTTCACTGAGAAGTAAAATTCTGATGTCCAGATTCATTTGAATCTAAGACTTCAACAGAGATATCCAAGTTATGATGCTTATCCTAAACTCCCTGTATAGTCAGTAGAAAAAAAGAAACAGGCACTTTCAAAAGCAGCTTTATTCCTGAGATGGATGGCAATGCCTTCTTTTCCATTGACTAGAGCAGTTTACAGCAAGATTTCTAAAGATGCCTAATGTTAGACAGATGGATACAAGCCTTACTAAGTTCAAATCTTCGTTCTTCATTGGGGCCTTTTACTGTATGTATTCTCTTGACCAAGCTGTGCTACACACAATAATTAATAATTACAACATATGAGGCATTATGAACATTTTGTTTGGGTTAAAAAAACCTCAAGTGCAATGAAAATTTGGGAACTTTGCCTATTTTGTATATTTATTTGATTGTTAAACTGAAACCTTATAAATTTTGAAGTGTTCCAGGTCAATGTTCACATCACACAGTGATGTTAGTGTTCACATTCACAGAGGAAAGAAACCTGGAAAGCCTTATAACATTCACCAAAAAAAAAAAAAAAAAAAAAAGAAAAATTAAAAACATAAAAAGAAACATATTACAGTTTTTTCAATTCGACTGCTTTCGCTGAAATAAACACTTATGTATAGAGGCTCACTAGTATTGTTCCCAAATTCTAAGTAATCCTTCAGAATAAACTAGAACTACAATTGAAAAGATGAAGTATTTTTTCATTGACCTTCAAATTACATGTCTTCACTGAAATTTCCATTGAAATCAGTAGAACAGCCTATTTTTTCACAGATACTTAAAAGCTTTCAAAAACTTAATTTAAAGTCTTTCAAATCTTAAAGATATAAAAATATCTTTCTGAAGCTCTAGCAGTTCAATAGTCAACTTAACTGAAAAGCTGTGTGTACACAGCCATTCTGGTTATCCATTCCTCAGCTCAGGAAGTCACATCCTCCAAATCTCAAATCAGCCCAGTACTTGAGTTCAACTTCAACATCACGTGTTTATGCACTCTCTGGCTTCCAGTTCACTTCCATGCACAAGCAGTCACTTCTGCTCCCTTAGGAGCTGTAGTAGTTTTTCCCTTTCTTCCCTCCACCTTGGGAAAGGATCAGCTGAGAAAGGTTTTCTCCTGTATAGTTCCAAAGCTGTAGGGAAGCAGAGGAAAGGTCTGAAAATAGCTGTCTTAGAATTTACGTAAAGGAAAGGAGAAGGGAGAAAAAAAGGCTTCCTTTGAGAACTTTGTGGAAGCTGCTGAAAGGAAAGGGAAGAAGACCCAAGTGTTTTTTTCATGGCAAGCTCTAACTGGCAGCTCTTCCCCAGGAAGTGAGAAAGCAACCCCAGAGCTGACATTTAGGAGAGTCTGAAATGCCTCTAATTACTGGGAGAACGTCTCCTAGCCAGGAAGATCTCCAGGAACAGGTAATCTGGAACATTACCTTAATTACATTTAGAGTACCTCTTTCTTAAAGTCATGGAGAAACTGAGCTTTATTTATTTTCCTTTGTATTCTAATCAAAATGTAAAATAGGTTTTTAAACAAATCTTTGTATCTGATTTAGATTATTTTCTTAATGCTGCTCTATTCCACAAGAGTTGTATCAGTTGTAGGTAATGAGATCATCTGTACATTTTTATTATAGCAAGAAACATATCAAATGTAATTGCAGGCAATTACTGAGACAAAGTTGAACAGTAATAATACACTTATTCACACTTTTAGGAAAAATAGCCTACTTTTAGACAATTTAAAGTGTTTCTGTCAGATTGGTGTGACAGTTGCAAAAAAACATGAAACAATAGAATATTGCATTATGACAATATCTGCACAAATGTAGAACAGAAAATAAGAGATTAGGTAGCATTTCTGCAGGAAAGGATTATGTGTTATTGTGCATAATCAGAAGCTAAACAGGAGTAAAACATACTACACTATTGCCCAAAAACCCATACATGGTTATATACATATTAAAAGAGAGATGCAAAATTATCTGTTTGTGCATAAGTGATGTGATATCAGTGGGAATCCAGCATCCAAGTTTTCACAGTACACTTTTAAGAAAGATGGCGAGAGTTCAGAGGAAAGAAGCAAAAATTGTTAGTTTAAGAAAATTCGTTACAAGGAAAGATGTATAAAATTGTGGCTGTTAATTCAAGGAAGTGGAAATGGACAGAGTAAGTGATAACATGCTGTTGCAAAAATGAAGCAATAATCTGTTTTTCATATCTGGTATATAAGCAAAGATATAATGGTTTAATTTATGGCAAAGTAGATTAAGGAGATATATAAGAGCATAGTGCCTAGCAGAAAATATGGTGAAGCACTGGAAGGGATTTCCTGGAGCAGGTGTTGAGTCTCCATTGGCAATATCTATAAACATGTTGGACAATAATTCCTTCTCCCAAATAATTTAAAGTCACCAGCCAAACTAGCATACAATATACAAAACAAACAACAAAAATGTATTAGAAATGTATAGCCAGAATCCCTTTCATTGAGTGAGCTAAATTCCTGCCTCACCTACAGTCATGTAAACTAGAAGTAAATGTGGTACTTCGTGGAATTAGAATGGTAATGTAATGCAAGTCAAATGCAAATCAGGACCAGTCTTCTTTTGGCAGTACAAATTGCAGTACTATCTTCAAATTCTGTATGACTATTTCAACATGAAGAGTCATCAAACATGAGCTATTAATTTCCCCTCAGGTCTTATGTGCACCTCCAAAAATTTTCTCATACCTCTGCACCAGCTCTCTTGGAGCAATGCTATAATTCTCTAGAACCAGTCCCAGAGACTTAGTTTCAGTCCTTAGTCAACCAGTCACATGATTTCAAATTCCCCATGAGTACACTCCTAAAAGGCAAATTTAAGCCTACTAATGATTTATTTTCTCAGTTATCATTGAAACCTGGTAGAAGTGATCTGGAGATTACCAAAGATCTGTGAACCTTATTTTGAAAACCACTTTTTTGAATCAAAGTGAAATAAATGACCACTTCTATTCACAACTGAAACTAGCAAACAAGCAAGGATTATGACTTAAACTTTAAGTATATTCCTTTACTCCTGCTTTCTACTGGTAGTTTTTTGAATTATTTTTCTCCTTACCATTAGTTTGATAACTATGAAGAACTCATTTGACCTAAATCTCATCTTATTGTTTATTTGATATTTCATTTTGATAAACAGCAGAAAAAATGGTAACCAATGTTACCACTTGAATATTTTTTGTAATTTAAATTAATTAAATAAATTATAATAAGCTTCAGCCCTAGGATAAGCTAAGTAAGTTAGAGTGTCATATTTACTATGATTATTTTTTAAAAATTAATAATAGCATCTTACAGAATGCAGAATTTTAGATTTCTTTACACATGTTCACCTCCATTTTATTTCAATTTATAAACTAGCAACCCTATTTCAGTTTATGAAGGAAAAAAGAAGTATAATGTTAACAAATGTCTGCCTTTTTTCTTTAAGTTCATAACTGAGGGTCCTCCTAGGTGGGCTATACTCTATCTGACTGCAATGGTTGAAGGTACCAGTTCCCCAGGCTGCCTGTCTGAACCTCTGCTATGGGTCACAACCAAGGTAAAAGAGAGGGGAAACAGAGGGGAATCTGTGACACACTTTAGCTGCACCCTTTCATATTCTGCTGCATTCACACAAACTGCCAGGGAAATTGGGTGCTGAAGAGTAGTGTCTGACCTGGGAAAGAGTGAGGAGGAAGCAAACATCAGCTCCTGCCAGCTCTGCAAGGACAGCAGTAGAGTCTGGCGGTAGGGCCAGACAGCTGAGGTCATTCACATCTTCAATAAGCAGCTGTTTGCTTCGGGGTGCAGCGGTCACAGTCCTCAGATCCTACAGACGCTCTGCCGGCAAGCAGCACTCCATCAAGCTGCTGTAACAGTTGCCTTCTATCATGTGTCCAACTATTAAGCCTGGTTTAGATAGAAATTATCTACACCAATGCCAACTAAACTGTAGGCAAACTTTAAACACAGTCAAGTCCTTAAACAATCTGCCTCAGAATATTAATTTTAATATACTTAAAGCAGACTGCATGGTGAAAACAAACCTGTTTGATGGGGGAGAAGCATTGACCACAAAGCAGAAAAGCTGAAAGACATGAAAAGACCTATTTATAGAAGTTGCCAACTAGTTCTTTTTTCCTTGAAATCACTTTCCTGGAATTTTTTGTATAATATTTTCATTTTACTGATGAGTGGGAGGAATCAGAACAAAGCAAGAAAATCAGGCAGCCTGTTTTTTAAATGACTGTTTATATTTGTCCTTCTTGGACTCCTTTCCCAAAACATACCACAAAGAACATTTTCTCTTCTCCCAGTCATGTCTCTTTCTTTTCCTCTCTTTCACTTTTTCTAGCGTCTTCCATAAGGCTAGGGTATTATTTTGTGGACATGAGAATCATAAAGAGGAAGAAGGAACTCACTGGTATACAGTTAGACAAGGACATGAGAAACCTGGCTTTAATTTCTACTTTTGCCACAGATTTTCTCTGACACACTTGTTGAGCCATTTAATTTCTCTTCCATGGCTTCCCATCTGTGAAATGTGGATAATCATTCTGCTTTCCCAGAGAGGTTCTGCTGAACAAAGATACTTTGTGCTATGTATGGCTAATGACAATCACAATAACATCCAATCTAGAAGAAATTTCCTCCTTTTTTAAAATTCTGTCCCCCCGCCCCGCTTTTGCAGAGATTCACTTGCATTGACCTTCATAAAATAAGTATTACAGGAAGATACACTCTCCCTGTCAAGTGTTTGAGTACAATCGCCACTGCTTATCACCACTTGGAAGCACACTGCTTTCCCTGGCTTCATATGGGCACTACTGCATTTACAGATTTGCTAGGCCAAAATTTTATCACTGAATAGGATGTGTTTAGTGATTCTTTCAACAAAATAGTGACAATGTACATCCCACAGATACAGCCAAATGCTTGATGGGCAAGAACTACACGTTACCTTCCTAGCAGTATATAAGAATGAAAGTTCCAGCCCTCTTTATCAAACACAGCATGGGGTAAGGAAGCTTAAAGTCCAGGAATGACTCCAGATATAATGAAACCTTACAGCCAGGAAAACCATAAGGTCATTTGCTTGTTTAGAAAGGAGTCTGGGAGACTGGCAAGGACAAAGTTAAAATTTAATAGTAACTTAACATGAAACTCCAGAATCAAAATCGAACTTGGGCACACATTAAGAAATATGTTAGACTGGATTATATAGCACCTAAAGATACCAAAACCAAGACTCAACCCAAACAGAGAATTCACATTTGAATCCACTAGCCCAGCTGAATAGGCTGTGGAAGTGGAATAGGATGTGGGAAGCCAGGATGAAAAGCAACTGATACTTTTTCCCAGCTGTGCCATAGGGCTTATTTAGATATCACATCATTGTTGCTTCTCAAACTGTTTTGCAATTAGTTATTGGATTCCTATAGCAACTATGGCAAATGTATTGTCTAACTGCACATTTACTCATAGACACTGAACTACCCAAATTATACTTTTAATTTTCTTCTTGCACTATATATATATAAAATTCATGATAATATATTTATATGGAGCCTTGGGAGTGCTTACTAAAAGAAATAATTCTTCCCAGTATCCAGAACTATAATTACATAAAAATGGTTTTATATAACCTTTCAGAAATTTGTCAAATGCCCACATTCTATTTTTTCTCAAATTAAGTTTGCTTTTTCCCATCATGTCACTAGAAAGTAATGTTACACCAAACAGACTGATGTAATGTCATGTATGACTGAATTATAACAGCATTCAACTAGCCTGATGCGATGTTGGAGAAGTCAAATTTATCACATTTTCATTGTCTGGGTATTGTGTCCTAACTTAATATCAGCATTAAAAATACACTGTGAATGTGATAAAAACTTTTGGAAAATAGAGTGCTTATACTGAAACTGTCTGTCTGATTATTTTTAATCTTTTTTACTTGTCTGCCTTTGATGTGGTATTCTGTACACCTATTTAGTTAACTTAGTCTTGTTAAGGCCCCAGATCAGCATGACATAAATTTATTTCTCAGGTAGGAAATTTTGTCATGTGTTACATTTTACATTTTTCTAAACACAGTTTTGCTATCAAGAAATTATATTTTATACTTCTACTGGGGAAAAAAACAGATGTTGCTGATGTCCAGCCTCCTTCTTCCCATTTTGTTTTTATAGAGTGACAACTATTTTTCAGCCACTGTTAATAAGAATGTCTCTGAAGCATTTAGTAGTGGAAGATATTACTTCAATGCAAGGCTATAAATCCATAGCTGTAGGAAAAAATTCTCATTTTACAGCGTAGTGGACAAAACAAATATATTGGGCCTCTTTATGTATATTTTTACATTCTTAAAAGTTTGGCTTATAACTTCTGAATTAGATTCTTCTTTAGAGCCCAGCTAGGCAGGGTGCGCCATGCCTAAGGATCAGTAGTCCAGTGTTGCAATGCAATTTAATGGTACTTTTGCTTTTAATAGAACTTTTCTTTCTGTTTTTCTTCCCTTCACTTCCCTCACAAGCCAAAACAAACAAAAAAATCCTGTGAAACTTATAAAGTCAGAGAGTTCCATCCAGCAATGCCAAAACAGACATCTCTCAAAACAATGGTCTTCAGTTTGCACCTGCCTAAAGGAGGGCTTTTCAATATACATAACCTTGGCATTTGGAAGACCTGGTGGTTAGTGCTGGGTTATCTGGCCTCTAATCCCTTCATACCTTAAACTCTGTGATGGGTATGAATCACTACAATTAGGTCATCTTTGAATCAAAGAGAGCAGACAATTCTAGTAATACTGCACTTAACAATAGTGCTTCTACTTTTTCATTGGCCGAGATGAAAGGCTGGAGTATTTGTGCAGATGATCAAACACTCGGCCTACAGAGAGTTAAGAAATCACCATTTCTTATCTGAGAAAGAGAAGATGGCTGTATCCTCTCCTAGTCTGCTGCAATCTGAAGAAAAATATTGTTGATTAATCCTCAAGATAAAGAGATCACTGACTGTGTAAGCTTGAGCATGCAATGAAACTGAGCAGCGTGAATACATTGACAGCAGTAAATGTATCAGGAGAAATAGAATAATGTATGAGATGTTGATTCCATATCTTCAGTGCTGTTTGATTAACTTTTAAGCATGAATTCATTGAAGATCTTACAATGGATGTGGTCACAACAGAATTTTACTGGCTAATTGATACTTTTTTGAAAATCTGATAAACTTAGCCCTTTTTTCTATTTACAGCTTGTGAACGAAGTAACTTAGACTATGTGGGGCAACAATATTTGAGTCTACAAACTTCCATCAGATTAATAGATGTACCTCTGCTTTCAGTTTTCAAATACTTGCAATTCATTCATACAACCATGCAACTAATCACACAAGTCAAATGACTTTTTTCTGTTCCTGAAGTCAAGTTTTTCAAAAACAGCTTTGCAGAAAGTAAAGGTTTGTTTCTGAAGACTTTCATGTAAACATTTATTTTTGACAAATATTTTCAAGGAAAAATCTCATTTTTCATAAAATATTAAAAACTTATATAGTTTGGGTAAAAGAATAGAATTCCATTTTACAGAGAAAAAATTAAATTACTACAAGTTGAAAGTTTTGATGGAAATTTTTCAGTTCAGTCACAATCAT
Source organism: Ciconia boyciana (assembly GCF_034638445.1). Lineage (NCBI taxonomy): Eukaryota > Metazoa > Chordata > Aves > Ciconiiformes > Ciconiidae > Ciconia > Ciconia boyciana. The sequence goes on along the minus strand of NC_132935.1, from coordinate 107,456,446 downwards.
AAATGAACAAATGTCCATTATGGTTGTTCTCGAGTGCTTTCTGTTTCTCTAAATGTAATCAAACATTGGGTTATACAAATTACTGTGAAAGAAGTGCTGGTAATATTATCGAATGCAGGGTTTTTTGTGTGAATGGATGATTGTCATGTTTACATTCAGGAATTGGTAATTTGGTAATTGGTAATAACGGTCATCATATTAGATATTTCTTTCCCATCAAACGTAATTCCAGAAAAAGGGATTAAGGGATTAAAATGTCAGTGTATTTATCTGTGAGAAAGACATGGTACATTCATTCAGTCAGAATTTTATTGTTTTCACCTATTCCACACATACAAATCAATAAACTTGAAATCAGCAGGAAACACCTTTTTCTGTCCAGTTTATATCAAGAGATTTTGGGAATTCTATTCTCTGAAATAACATTGACTAATATTTTATCTAATAACTAACTTTCTTTTTACTAATATTCATTCCAAAATGAAATGTGGCTTTTACAGAGTTCTCATGTTGTTAACTCATAGTTTTTTAATCAGTATAGGCACAAATAGCTTTCTGCCCAGCCAGTCTTTCCTCCTTGTGTCTTTGTACATTTGCATTCTCCTACATACATATAGTATTCTTTTCGATTTTATTTATTATTTTTAAATAATTTTGAATTCTTTCCAATTAGTCAGCAATGCATTTAATATCTCTCATGTCTGTCACTGTTCTTGAAATCTCCTCTCCTAGCATAACAACGTCTATAAAATTCTGAAAAATAGTCTTCAGTCCATCATTCAAACTGTTAACAAAAATATTGAACAGAGTTGGGTTCAGCACAGAACCTTGCCCATTAAAATGACCTTCCCACTTGATAGCAAAGTGTTGACAAGTACTTTTTTAGAGAAAGAGAAAGAGAGAGAGAGTAGTGTGCACTTATTCTGTTGCAATTACACATAGATTATACCTAGTTTGCTTATGGCATGCATTTTCAAACCAAATGAGCGGGTAGGTCATTGAAGAATCCCGCTTTCAATATTGAACCATATTCCAACTTGATGCTGCAGTAAGCCACGATATAACCTAGCGTTGTCTACCCATACACCATCATGCCCTGCCAACATCTCTCCTTTTTTCATACTTCCCTACTCAACATTATCTTCTGCCTCCTGGATCCTCACTGTAACATTTAGGCCACTATCCATAGCAATACTGATTACTGTAGGTGGACGTGGGAGCCTTCTGCATACTGTCATCGACAGTTTCATCAAGAAGTATGCACTATAGCTGAGCAGCACATGTGTCGCAGATGCAGCTGACTGCTTAACATGTGCTTACCTTCTGGACAAGGAATCTGAACTTTGCAAATAGCTCACTGCATATCCTTATTACTTACTAAGTTAGGCACACTCTGCGTTGCAGCAGCTGTAGAGATCACGCAGTACCTCTTAGCCACTGCTGGGCAGAAGCAGTGCAGTCTTTGGCCCAGTTTTGGGTAGGTCTGATGTATTAGAACAGGTAAATAAAAGCTCAGTGTATTATTAAAGTTGCAGTATGTCTCGTCTATATATCTTTCACTTACAAAGCTAGTTAATATGAAAAATATCGAAATATAGATTGATTTGACCTGATTTGCTCTTTACAATCTTAGGTATGTTTCATCATTTCTTTTGGATAATTTTAAGTTACTCATTTAACGGTTTGCTTTAGTATCTTTTATCAAAGTGAGTCTGCCTGAGTTATTATTCCCTGGTTTCTTTTAATTCTTTCTCACTTTAAAAAAAACCCAACTATATTTGCTTTTACCAGTTATCTGTGACCACATTAATCTTCTGTTAGCTCACAAAGGTATTTACAAAGGTTTCCAAATTACATTGACTTGTCTAAGCATGCTCCAGAGGTTTACTCTGGGAAGTGTTAGAGGTCTATATATCTGTATCTTTTTAATGTGCAAAGACAAAAGAAAAAAAAAAAAAACAAAAGAATGGACCACATCTACCTTCTGTACTTCATCCATTATTTTATTTTCTTTCCTATTGAGTAATGGGTCTATATATATGTTTTGTCTACTAGGGAAGTTACAGAACCTTTGTTTGTTGCCTTTTCTGGCCCTTTCTAATGAAAGTCACTGTCTTTGCTCTTTCTCATTTTGATTGTGCTATTTCTTCATGCTCATCATTAGTCATTTTTTAAAAAATAATTCACATTTTAAGGTCCGTAATAAAAGCTTTCCAACAGTATACATCATATCCTTTCTCAGTATTAAAATAGCTTGCCATTATGATTTTCCAGTGATTGATGGTGTTGGAGAGCAGTGAGGAGTAGCTGCAGTGGGGGTGTCAGGGTGTGGTGGATACAGAATCACAGAATAGTTGACGATGGAAGGGACTTCTGGAGGTTATCTCGTACAACCTCCTTGCTCAAGCAGGACCACCTGAAGCCAATTAACCAGGACGGTGTCCAGATGACTTGTAAACATCTCCGAGGATGTTTAAACTCCCTGGGCAACCTGTGCCAGTGGTTGGTCACCCTCACAGAAAAAAAACTGTTTCCCTATTGTCCTGGTTTCGCCTGGGATAGAGTTAATTTTCTTCCTAGTAGCTGGTATAGTGCTGTGTTTTGGATTTAGCATGAGAATAATATTGGTAATATGCTGATGTTTTGGCTGTTGCTAAGCAGTGTTTACACTAGTCAAGGACTTTTCAGCTTCCCCAGCTCTGCCAGGTGCACAAGAATCTGGGAGGGGGCACAGCCAGGATAGTTGATCCAAACTGACCAAAGGGCTATTCCATACCATACGACATCATGCTCGGTATATAAAATGGGGGGAGTTGGCCAGGGGATAGCGATCGCTGCTCTAGGACTGGCTGGGCATTGGTCAGCGGGTGGTGAGGAGTTGTATCATTGTTTTTTTTTTTCCCTTGGGTTTTGTTCCTGTCTCTCTCTTGTTGTTTTCCGTCTCATTACAAATTATTGTTATTATTTGTTCCAATTATTAAACTGTCTTTATCTCAACCCACGAGTTTTCTTACTTTTGCTCTTCCGATTCTCTCCCCCATCCCACGGGGGCCGGGGGTGAGGAAGCAGCTGTGTGGTACTTAATTGCTGACTGGGGCTAAACCACAACACCTATGTTCAGAGGGAACCTCCTGTATTTCTGTTTGTGTCCATTGCCTCCGGTCCTGTCATTGGGCATCACTAAAAAAATAGCACAGCCAGCAGGATCAGTGAGGTGAGCAGGAACTAGTGGCCAGGTCCAAACAAGAGGATAGGTTGTAAGGCAATATCATGGTGATGAGGCATGTCCTAGGCCAAGCCAGGAAGTCAATCCATAGATCAGGCTTAAGATCAGGTCCAGTGATCACTAGGCAGGTCCATAGTGACAAGACAGGCCTGAGTTCAAGCCAGGAGCCCTACCCACTGGTTGAGATCCAGGTCAAGAGGCACCACATCTAAACAGGGGCATGTTTGGGCTGGAGACCAGTAGTGCCTAGCCTCAGCCCTGTTCCCAGCCTCCAAACATAGCTCAAACAGGGATTAAAGGCCTCAGGCTGAGCTTAAATAGAGCTCCTGGGCCTATGGGTGTGGACGGAGGCCCAAGGTGAGGCTGATCAGGACCATTAAGCATCATTAGTGTGCTCAGAGGCCTGACAGATGCCACTTATCATCCCCTTAACCCTTATATTATCTTTTCCAGTTGTTTGGTGTATTGAGTCTGCTTTACCAAGGTTGCTACTCTGAGGTTGCTACTCTGAAGTTGCTCTTGTTCCTTCCTTCCTTCCTTCCTTCCTTAACTAGGGTAGCATTTGCATTATCATTATTTTGATAATTGCTAACCAAATTACTTTCCATCATAAACTTTTTATAACCTTTCACTGTCATAAACACCTAAAAAAAAAACCTGCCAAAATTCAGAAATGTTGCAGTTTCCTGAATAACTGTGCCCACTGGCCATTAGATGAACCCGAACACCCTCACTTACCACAGTCAGTGACTGCAGATTACTGTGCACATATCTGCAGCTGTTTGTCACATGGAGTTCTCATTAATATGTATTAAAATGAATCATGTGCATCATATCAAGACTATTACATGGTAAGAGAAGTTATAGGTGCCTGCTGCTCCAGAAGCTGGGGAGTCTGTAGATTCCTCCTGCTTGAATGCTGGAACCTAGCCTAAAGACCTGGGGGTCTTTTCCCCAAGCTGATGGATGTGCATGCTGCTTTCCTACTTGCAGCAAAACTGAGCATGTGTTCTGGAGACACACACAGGACACTGACATGGCTGGTCACACAGACTGCCTCAGACAAGGTGTTGCCTTCAGCACCATCTACATACAGGACCCACTTAAAAAAAGCACAGATGTCCACATCCTTTTCCTCCTCTTTGGCTGGCAGACGTGTAAGGTCACTAATGCAGGCACACACACAACACCCTCTAGGTTCACAAGCACACACACGTGCAGATCTCTGAAGTATTGGCATGGTCTCTGTGTATGCCCAGTACCCCTGCCTGGATCCTGGCCCTCTGACCTGCCCCACAGGTCCCCTGCTCATGACTGGTTCAGCTTGGTGATCACTAACAAATATGCAGCACTCACACACTTGTCCCACAGGCATCCCATGCTTACAGGTCCCCCCAGATACCAGTGTGTCTCCTCTGCCCACCCTATACCCCAGCCCGGACCCAGGGCCTCCCACTTGCCGGCTCACCCAGCTTGAAGTTTGCCAGCAAACATACACGCACACCTCACACTCACCCGGTTTGGGGAAGATACAGACACTTGGTCCACCCTCAGCAGCCGGCACCAGGTACTTGAGGTGTTTGACCCATAGTCCCACTCTAGCTGCTGGCACTGAGCCCTGCATTTGCCTCACTCATCCCAGTTCCCCCAGTAGCTGGTTTTCAGGACACACACCATTCCCACCCCAGTGGCTGGAAATTAAAGACCCCCCATCTGCTCCAGTAGCTGATTCTGAGCCCCTACTCACTCCAATAGCTGATACCACAGCCCTGGGGCACCTACACCCCAGTCTGACTGTAGTAGCTGGCACCAATCCCACTCATGTTGTTTTGCCCTGTAGCTGGCACTCAGGGCACAAAGACTGTAGGACCCACAAGGACAATCCAGACGTTGATGGCCCCTCTAACTACCGATGCTGAGACCCCCAGCATAGGTTGCTGGCATCAAAGGCCTGGGGGTGCTCACATCCCTGGTCTGGCTCCAGTCAGTCCTGCATCCACTTATGCCTGTCTTGCCATTTTCTGGCACAGAAAATTGCACTGATTACACAGAAAGATAGTTATGAAATAATTTAATAAGGAGTAGGACAGACTGTGGTGATCACCTTCATGACTTGGTCAAAAAGTGTACTGACCAGCCACTTTTTACATGCGTCCATCCCCTTTTATACTCCTTTATGTCTATCACAGAATGGTTTAAGCTGGAAGGGACCTCTGGAGGTCATCTCGTCTGACGCCCCTGGCTCAGCCAGGGCCACGTAGAGCCGTTTGCCCAGGACCATGTCCAGACAGCTTTTGAATATCTTCAAGGACTCTACAACCTCCCTGGGCAACCTGTTCCTGTGAACCTCACAGTAAAATCTGTTGATCAAACACAGGTTTGATCAACCTCACAGTAAAAAAGTGTTTCCTTTTTGCCTCCTTTGCTCCTTACCAATCCCCTTCCCTTAAACATTGCTTCGTAAGTTTTGCATAGTCCAGCAGATTTCCCCTCTAATGTCCCAAATCCTCATGTTTATCTTGTTTACCCCCTCTTATCAGTTAGAAAGTCCAGGCGACCTTCTCCAAAGCTGTACCTGGAGTTTCTTAATGGTCCGTCAGTCAATGATTGGAGACTTCTGGTCTTTGGCATTGTCTCTCTTATCCCCTGTATACCAGACTTGTGTTTCTGTGTGTTCTTGTTTATCACTTTCCCTTTTACTTATTATCCCCTCTGCATTGAAAAAGTCCTTGACTGGAAAACCTTAACAAAGCAGATTCTCTCACCTTCTACATACCCTTACATTACTAACCACTACAACCCTGACTGATGTTAAACATATTGCATCACCTGCAGTTCTTTGCAGAGGCAGAACTCTGAAATTATTTCCACTTTCAGATCTGTGCTAATTGTGATATGCCCTTGCCTGTGTCAATGTGCAGCCAGTGTTCACAAACAGGCCCCAAGCTGTGTGGACAAGTATAAGTGATAATGATGATCACGGTCCACATCACTGACGAATGTGTTCTATCCTGACAGAAGGGTGAACTAAGTGTTGTTTGACTTGAAGAATGGCTTTTTTTAGTATTGTGCAGATTCCAGTCCTTTCCTAAAGTTACTATAGACATTTGTGATGGATATGAAAGAACTTTTTTGTAATGTTTTGAATTTTAGCTAAAAGCAGGCTTTTCCCAAGAAGACAGCTCTCCCAAGAGAATAGTTTCACTTATTTCCTTACCTAGGAAAAGCTCCTCTGACAAGCACCACCATTTATTTTTTCCTAGAGTAATCCTGTCTACCTTTCATGGTTAATGCAGGCCCTATCTTCTGCAAGTAATGGAGAGAACTTGTATTCAGGCTTCTAGGGTCAAACCCCTATTTGGATAGAGGTCAGGCCTTCTGGCGTGTGTAAGAAAAGGGACTGCTAAGAGCCACCCTGGCATTTTCCACACTAAAAATACTTTCCTTCCACTCATCTTCCTCCAAATAAACCCAACAGTAATCAAGGAGACCCTGCTCTCCTTCTGTCAGTGAACTCATGTTGCTACTCACCTTCTTAATAGTCTTAGTTTCTCCATCCATGTGTTATGTGGCGTGATGGACAATTCAAAATCTCTGCACACCTCAGTTTGTTCTTTTTCCTAAGGTATTGCACTTACAGTCACAGAAAGACAAAAGGCAGAGGGAAAGATCCAGAACATGCACCCATTCAATATTGTATTGTAGCAAACTAGTATAAACACAGAATCACAGAATCACAGAATTCTATAGGTTGGAAAAGACCTTTAAGATCATCGAGTCCAACCGTAAACCTAACACTATCAAGATCACTACTATACCATGTCCCTAAGCACCTCATCCAATCATCTTTTAAATACTTCCAGGGATGGCGACTCAACCACTTCCCTGAGCAGCCTGTTCCAATGCTTGATAACCCTTTCAGTGAAGTAAAATTTCCTCATATCCAGTCTAAACCTCCCCTGGCACAACTTGAGGCCATTTCCTCTCATCCTATCACTAGTTACCTGGGAGAAGAGACCGACCCCCACCCCTCTACAACCTCCTTTCAGGTAGTTGTAGAGAGCAATAAGGTCTCCCCTCAGCCTCCTTTTCTCCAGGCTAAACAACCCCAGTTCCCTCAGCTGCTCCTCATAAGACTTCTGCTCTAGACCCTTCACCAGCTTCATTGCCCTTCTCTGGACACGCTCCAGCACCTCAATGTCTTTCTTGTAGTGAGGGGCCCAAAACTGAACACAGTATTCGAGGTGCGGCCTCACCAGTGCCGAGTACAGGGGCACAATCACTTCCCTAGTGCTGCTGGCCACACTATTTTTGATACAAGCCAGGATGCCATTGGCTTTCTTGGCCACCTGGGCACACTGCTGGCTCATATTCAGGTGGCTGTCAACCAACACCCCCTCCCAGGTCCTTTTCTGCCAAGCAGCTTTCCAGACACTTTTCCCCAAGCCTGTAGCGTTGCATGGGGTTGTTGTGGCCCAAGTGCAGGACCTTGCACTTAGCCTTGTTGAACCTCAGACAATTGGCCCCAGCCCATTGATCCAGCCTGTCCAGGTCCCTCTGTAGAGCCTTCCTACCCTCAAGCAGATCAACACTCCCGCACAACTTGGTGTCATCTGCAAACTTACTGAGGGTGCACTCAATCCCTTCGTCCAGATCATTGATAAAGATATTAAACAGGACTGGCCCCAACACAGAGCCCTGGGGGACACCACTTGTGACCAGCCGCTAACTGGAGTAAACTCCATTCTCCACCACTCTTTGGGCCTGGCCATCCAGCCAGTTCTTTACCCAGCGAAGAGTACACCCGTCCAAGCCATGAGCAGCTAGTTTCTCGAGGAGAATGCTGTGGGAAACCGTGTCAAAGGCTTTACTGAATCTAGATAGACAACATCCACAGCCTTCCCCTCATCCACTAGGCAGGTCACCTTGTCCTAGAAGGAGATCAGGTTGGTCAAGCAGGACCTGCCTTTCCTAAACCCATGCTGGCTGGGCTTGATCCCTTGGTTATCCTCTACGTGCCATGTGATGGCACTCAGGATGATCTGATCCATCACCTTTCCTGGTACCGAGGTCAGGCTGACAGGGCTGTAGATCCCCGGGTCCTCCTTCCGGCCCTTCTTGAAGTTGGGTGTCACATTAGCTAATCTCCAGTCAGCAGGGACCTCCTCAGTTAGCCAGGACTGCTGGTAAATGATGGAAAGGGGCTTGGTGAGCACTTCTGCCAGTTCCTTCAGTACTCTTGGGTGGATCTCATCAGGCCCCATAGACTTGTGAGTGTCTAAGTGGTGTAGCAGGTCACTAACCATTTCCCCCTGGATTATGGGGGCTCCATTCTGGTCCCTGTCCCTATCTTCTGACTAGGGGGTCTGGGTACCCAGAGAACAATTGTCGCTACTATTAAAGACTGAGGCAAAGAAGGTGTTAAGTAAGTACCTCAGCCTTTTCCTCATCCTTTGTCACTGTGTTCCCTCCCCCGTCTACTAGGGGCTGGAGATTCTCCTTAGCTCTCCTTTTGCTGCTAATGTATTTGAAGAAGTATTTTTTGTTGTCTTTTACGGCAGTAGCCAGATTGAGCTCTAGCTCAGCTTTGGCCCTTCTAATTTTCTCCCTGCACAACCTCGCTACACCTTTGTAGTCCTCAGGACACGCCTGCCGCTCCTTGCAAAGGTCATAGACTCTCTTCTTTTTCCTGAGTTCTAGCCAAAGCTCTCTATTCAGCCAGGCCAGACTTCTTCCCCACCGGCTCATCTTTCGGCACCTGGGGACAGACTGCTCTTGTGCCTTTAGGACTTCCTCCTTGAAGAATGTCCAGCCTTCCTGGACTCCTTTGCCCTTTAGGGCTGCCTCCAGGGGACTCTTTCGACCAGTCTCCTAAATAGGCCAAAGTTTGCCCCCCGGAAGTCTAAGGTGGCAGTTTTGCTGACCCCCCTCGCCGTTTCTCCAAGTATCAAAAACTCTATCATTTCATGATCACTCTGCACTAGATGGCCTCCAACCATCACATGGCTCACAAGTCCTTCTCTCTTTGTGAACAAGAGGTCCAGCGGGGCACCTTCCCTAGTTGGCTCACTCACCAGCTGTGTCAGGAACTTATCATCATCTGCCACACCCTCCAGGAACCTCCTAGACTGTTTCCTCTCCGCTGTATTGTATTTCCAGCAGACATCCGGTAGGTTGAAGTCCCCCACAAGAACAAGGGCTAGCGATCATGAGGCTTCTCCCAGCTGCTTACAGAATAGTCCATCTGCCTCATCATCCTGGTTGGGTGGTCTGTAACAGACTCCCACCACAATATCTGCCTTGTTGGCCTTCTGCCTGATTCTTACCCATAGACACTCCACCCTATCGTCACCATCATTAAGCTCTAATCTATCCAGACACTCCCTAACATACAAGGTTACCCCACTGCCTCTCCTGCCTCGCCTATCCCTCCTGAAGAGTTTATAGCCATCCATCACCGCACTCCAGTTATGCGAGTCATCCCACCATGTTTCTGTGATGGCAACCATATCATAGTTTTCCTGATGTACAATGGCTTCCAACTCCTCCTGCTTGTTGCCCATGCTGCGTGTATTGGTGTAGAGGCACTTCAGCTGGGCTGTCATCCATGTCTCCTTCATAGAAGAATACCCCTTATGTGCTTTATTGTCTCAGTAGCTCCTAGCTCAACTCTGTACAACTTCAGCTGTGCCCCAGTGTACCCTGCACATCTCAGAGACACAGGCCGAGTGCCCTCGCTGGCACCCGCTCCCTCTAACCGTGGCACGTCGTCCCTCAGCTTCTCTCGGGCAAGCCTGATATGACTCCCCTCCCCCTTCGAGTCTAGTTTAAAGCTCTGTCGATGAGCCCCACAAGCTCCTGAGCAAAGATTCTCTTTCCCCTTTGAGAAAGATGAATCCCATCAGACACCAGCAAACCTGGTGCTGTGTAGGCCATCCCGTTATCAAAAAAACCAAAACCATGGCAATGACACCAGCCACGGAACCATGAGTTAATAGATCGGGTACCTGTGTTCCTTCTAGTGTCACTGCCCACAACTGGAAGGAGAGAGGAGAAAATAACCTGTGCTCCGGAGTCCCTTACTAGCCATCCCAAGGCCCTGAAATCTCTTTTGATTGCCCTAGGACTTCGTGTTGCAGCTTCATCGCCCCCCACATGGAAAAGCAGTAGAGGGTAATAGTCCGAGGGCCATACCGGGCTAGGGAGTATCCTAGTGATATCCTTCACCCAGGCCCCAGGGAGGCAGCAGATTTCCCTAAGAGCAGGGTCCGTCCAGCATATCAGACCCTCTGTTCCCCTCAGAAGGGAGTCGCCCACAACTATGACCCATCTGCTCTTCCTTGTGGAGAGAAGATTAAACATTAAGAGAATATTAAACATTAACAAGACTACTAAAATTTCTGCATGAATATTTATCAATTACAGTAATATATGTATTTTATGAGGCTGTTCTAATTAAAGCATTTGTCTTTCCATATTATTACTATCACAAGTATTTTGTAAATTTTCTTATACATGTGAAATAATTTGAGATCTTTATGATGAAAGGCACTATTTAGGTTGCTTTTAATATTTACTTACTACTTACTACTTACTACTCGTATCTTCTTGCTGTCCACCAGTCAGCAATGTGACAGATTTACTACTTGCATAGGACATTCACAAAATGCCACCATGTCCTTACCCCTACCCTTCCAAATGCAGATTAAGAAAATTGCAGGGAAGGAACTGTGACTGCATGACTGAGTTGTAGTTCCTCCCACTATTGTGCGGTTTATGTACTGTGTATTATATAAAGTAACCCTAATACATATTATCCTGTCTTATATCAAGATTATAGGAAAACTTTGTTCTCCCCATGGAAATTAAGAAAACTAGTTCTTGCTGATTTTCATGTGATCAAGATTTTATCCCAGAAATATTAAAAAGATATTTAGACTAAGCAATATGTCTTGGACAAAATATCTGAAGAAGGATAAGCATTTGGAACAGATTTTCTTAATTTAAAAAAGCTTATAGCAGTCCCAAATGATTGCTAATTTCTGCAATCTTAGCATTGTGCAGCATGTTAAGATTGCTGACTGTTGGGAAAGTTGGGGAAACATGAATGCTTTATGTTTCTTACATTTAATCTTCTCACCTTAATCCAAGACTGAAAAATCAGAAACCTCAAATTTAAGGCAAAAAACATGCACTGCAAGAGGATGTGAATAGAAAACATGGTGAGTGTAGGTCTTGAAATCCCTCAAGCCATAACATTTTCAAGCTTCATACAGCTCTAATGATCAGTAACTAGCAAAGCAGAAATCATATTTGCCTCCAGAAAACAAAGATTTAAAATAGGTTCAGAATAGGAACTGGCAGAAGCCTGTCTCACACTTTACCTGTCTAAATGAGATTATCCATAAACCTAGCTAGTTTGAATTCCCTGACTTAATCCATTTCTGGGTGGAGTCAAGTATATGGCTATGATAAATTTGTTAAGCTTCCAACACTCACAGTCTGTCAGTTCACAGATGCAATAGCCTGAAGCCATGTCTGGAGAGAAGGTTTAATCCCTTGATTTAATGTAGTATCAAGTCAGGAGGAGTCAACAGTCCTCCCATCACATTTTATCCAAGTTTATATATGCAACTTCTATAAATATATATATTTCACTGAACAACTTCCATTGTATTTTAGAGTATTCCCTATATGGGATAATTTTAAATAAAGAGCAAGTATGTGAGTGGTTCCCATTATTACAAAGGTGATTAAGCCAGAAAAGAAATGCGTTAATATGAAGTGCGTGCCACACTGTTTAGTACTTTGTTGTGTCTTGTCCGCTACACAATCACTTTATCAATCTATTAACTGATCTGTCTATTGTAGTTCATTCTCTCTACAACTCTATTTGCAGTAGTGTAAGTCCACTGATCTAAATCCAATTAGTCTGAAGTATATTAATTACTTACTGGTTTGTGTGGGGCAATATTTTTTATTTGTCAGGGAGGTACTTGGAAATAAATGCACAGTAGTAAATTACAACAATTAGCAAGCTTATGAATAAAAAAAGCATAATTTGAGACCTTATTCTAATAATAATTTTTGAAAGATATGCACTAAACATTGCTCCTTGGTTTCCTTCTGCTTGAAAACACCTACAGACTGTTGAGCACATTCACCTTCAAGAACCCCAGTGTAATCTGTAAATAACCATTGTAACTCAGTGTGATATTTTAAGCATAGAAAGCGTGAAATTGTTCTGCACATAGTGCAGATTAGAAGCAAAATGAGCTGGTCAGTGTGAAGGTGGGGCACTGTTACATGGGTAGGAAAAATGTAGCTTTACGAATTATAAGAACAAAAAGACTAGGCTAAGCCTCAGTATCATCCCAGCCACTGGATTTTCATGAACTAGAAAACCTCCAAAACTCCTTCAAATTTAGATGTCAAAATGATGCTTAAACCTCTAGAACAAAATGAATCACATAATGGGCTAGATCATCAGCTCCTGTAAATTGGCAAAGCTTTGTTGTATACAATGTTTTTAAGGACAAGTCACATTACAAACTTGATAAGAATCACAACTAATAGCTCTGGAAAAACAAAAAGAAATTTGCACAATTATACATTGCTTAATGTTCTAAAACCTGTTTATATATCCCCTCCACATTTGCTGTATGGCATTTCAATGGATAGTTGGTAGCTATGGAAAGCATTGAGAAATTTTCAGTATGAGCATAAAAATCTTTAAAATGCATTGAATATGCATTTGAAGTCAAGTAGTTAATACACCATACTACTGAGAACAGTGCTTATGTGAAGTACAGGTTGTTTTATAAATACAGTGTTCTGTGATTTGCAGGAAAAAGTATAAGCCAAACAGCAAAATTTGGTTTGCAGTGCAGTAAAAAAATAGTTGTTAGGTGTGTCTAAAAAATATTTATCTGTTATAGGAGATGATACACATCTGAAGTGGATAAATGTTGCATAGTAGCCAAGATTTCTATTACGCTGGGGCAGTGATTCAACATTCAACCAGGGGAATCCAAATACGTTTCAACAGGTCTGTACAAGGTTAATAAATTAGCCTGTTTCTACACTGGAAGATGAAAGCATGTAGGCTACATGAACACTACCATAGAAATAGTCTCTCTTGTAGAATCAGTTCTCAAGAATAATTCCCACAGAGAATAATTCCCTCAAGCCCTCACTGTGAGGTAATTTCAGAGTGTGGTTTTGTGTGACTGAGGGCTCCAGGGCTGACCCTTTCTTCTACATGCACTGTAGTAATAATTGTAATACTAGTTTTCATCCTACCCTTTGTTATCTGTACAATTTCTTAGTGTCAATTTTAGTGCCAGCTCTTAATGGCTAGTGTCCAAATGTACTGCAGGCCTCTCCACAGCTGATCCCAGTTGAATCTATTGGTGAAGCTTGGAGAAAGTAGTTGGATTGACCATGCTAACAAATTAACAACTACCCAACAAGATAAAGATGTCATATAAAAGACATCTGAACAAATATGAGATGGTGACACACTGTCCTGGTTTCTTAGAAGTCCATAAGTTAGATCCTACTCCCAGTATTCAACTGCCATTGGGTAAAGCCATAATTTTAAGAAAAGTAATTTTACAGAATTAGTCTTAGGTTGTTCTTTTTCCTTTTTCATGGACTTCCGGAACTGACATAATATTGAGCAACAACAAAAACATTTATACTTACAAATTAGACTACAAAATCTTTGATTTTGCATAAAATTATGGAAAGTTTTTCTCATCCTTAGTTTTAAAGGTCTCATATGAAAAATATAGCATACTGAGTGATACTAATTTCAATTTTTTTGAGTGAACTACGTTAAAGACTGAGCGAGCCCTGAAGGGATTTAAATATGTGGTTCCAGAAACACTGTGTATTGAAAAACTGGTGTTCAAACAATGCACAAAAGTAGACCACCATGTAGGATAGTTGGAGGGAACATACGGCTAAGTATATTTTCTATAATATTGGTACAAATGTACATACTAGCAAAACACATAAATAAGAGTTACATTGAGACAAACGTTAATAAGGGACTGTTTATAATGGGCATTATGGTCAGTGAAAATGAGGTTCTTCTCCACTCCAGATCTAAAATAACTGAAATACATAATATAAATATTTTTTTATTGTTTTTGAGATAGAAGAGTAGACACCATTATTTTGCAATGTTATGACATTTCTTAGCAATTTGCAATGCTGAAAGAAAAGTCTAGGATCATTGAAGTGAATTGTCTCCTTCTCCCCTCTTGCCAAGTTGAAGGTCTGTTCTTATGCCATCTGTCATCCAGCACGTCTGTACTAAGAAAGTTGCTTGGCCACCAAGACCAGACCAACAAGACTAAAAATGTGTACTCTTCTAGGTAGCTCACTAATAGAGTACTGCAACATTATGACAAGCATTTGAAACAGCAACGGCTGAACTTAATAGCTGACCAGTGAAGCAGTTCTTCAATATTCTTGTTAAGTATCATGTTGACTGTGGAAAAAAAAAGGCACACAGATTGAAAAACATTTTTGCTTTCATAATTTCCAAATTCAGTAACAGTCCTTCATGGCACTGAGTAGGAGGAATGATTAAGATATTTTAATTTCAGTCACATCATGGCCTTGCTAATGTCTCCTTCAGCTATGAGAAGAGTCTCCGAAAAGCTGTCCTCCAGGTATCTGCTCACAAGGAAGGTCCTGTCATAAATGCCCCAGTTTGTGCATCAGAAGGATGATACTACATTAGCTACAAGGAGGAAAGAGTTTCACTGAGTTTGTAGGAGGAGGAGAACATGATAGGCATTATGTTAGCAGTTAGCTGAAGAGTGGATAGAGTCACCGTGGACAATCTTTAGCACTAGAGCTGGATGAAAGTTGCAGGCAAAAGGAAGATTTTGAGAAAAATGCAGAGTGAAATAAAAGGCTTCTGCAAACTCAATAAAGTACAAATAATGAGGACTGTACTGCACCATAAGAAATTACTTAAGTCACTTCCTTGTCATGAGGCAGATCATCTGTATGTATGTGACCCTTGACAGAAGTTTGCTTAGCCTATTGTTAAAGATCTTCAATGACAGAGGTGCCACAGCCATTTCAAGCAATATATTCCTATCTTTTATCTTCACAAAACTACTCCTTAACTGTCAAAACATCTCTTCTAATGGCTAATCTGCATCTTTTTAATCTTTTGCAACTTAACCTTTTACAGTTCTTTTAGTCAATGTTTCCTCGCAGGTCATACTTCATACTTTATGTCTTCTATTTTTTTCTGGTAGCACTTTTCTAATTTTTCTCCATTCGATGCACATCTTCCTGGAAGTGTGCTGCCAAAGCTGGACTTTGAAATGCAATGAAGGTCATCTGCCCTAAGGGTATTGCACTTTTCCCTGTTGAATTGCATTGTATTTTCTCAGTTCCTCCAATGTGGGGAGTTTAATTTTAAGGCATTCTTGTCCTTGACTATCTCTGCAGTTCCTCCCATGAACAAATATCAGTTACAATTTCCATAACTTACTCTCTAGTTCACTGTCCAGCTATGAATTATTGAAGAGTGTGGACCCAGGACAGACCCTTATGGATAGTAAACTATTGCTAACTACTCACATATAATTGTTCAACAATAATCTTTATATGTGCCTTACAGGACATTCATCGAGATGGTATAGTTTTCTTATAACGGTATCATTTAAAAGAAGGCAAAAAAAACCCTAATAAAGACAAGATACAGAATACCCCCTACTTTTCCTTCACCTACAAGCTTACCATTCTATTCAAGATGAAAATTAGACTTGATATAATTCTGTCTGTGTATCTTCTTTGTTTTCTGCCAGGTAATGACAAACAGTTCATCTGTTTGCTTTTCCAATATTTTTTGCATGAATCAAATGAAACTGTTGAGCAGATATAATCCTATGGGCCCTCTCTGTCCTTCACTTTTTCAAATGAATTTTAACTGAATTGTTTTTACTAGGGGAAAAAGATCCCACTTCCAATAAAGTTTAAAATTTTGGTTTGAATTTTAAGGAAAACATTCTGATTTCTTGATTCAAAATAACTTTTGGTTTAAAAGTTGTTGTTTTGGTTTGATTTTTTCCCCCCACATTAAGAAAGTAGAAATTAATAAAAAGTATTTAAAAATTCACTCCTGCATCTGAAATATTTTTTTCTCAGGGCTGGACTACACTATTCATTTGACTAAAACTGATGTTTGTAATTACTTTTTCAGTTTATTGAAAAAAAACATTAAGTTATTTTGTTTCAGGCTGATCAAAAATAGTTTGCTTGGGTTTTTTTAGTTATTAGGTAAACAACGATAATTTTAAATTCCATGAAGCCATCAGAAAATACTACAATTTATTTCATCCTTAAATGCAAGGTTTTGAGTGCATAATTTCTACAATGTTTCCTTAGAACTGAATATTCGCTGTTCACCTTAACAAGTAACATTATACAAAGCATATTTGCTTTACAGAAATTAATCTCGGTGCATTAGAATAAGCTTCAGAATAATTTGGGTTCCTTGTCCTAAAATTAAAAACTGCAACAAGGACTTTTTACCATGATGAAGTGCTCTTTGCTTTACAATATTTTAGAAACATTTGAAAATTTTAAAAAATGTGCTAAACTCCACAGAGGCAGCTGTTAATCCCATAAAATATAATACATGTGTAGATCATGCCTATTATTATTAAATTCACAAAGTATTACTTTAACTTGAGAAGAGTGTTTTGATTTCTCTTTTGGTAAATCTAATATTCATTTTGACATTTTCTTTTTAAGAAAGGAAACTCAAACTACTTTTACCTCTGATGTTAAACAGAAAATGCAACTCCTTTTCTTCACTTTAGAGGCCTTATTTACAGCAAGTGTTTGATCCTAACGGTAGATGAACACTATCATGGTGTTAGTTTTACACCCTTTCTTACTATTTAATATTTTTTTCAATTTATTTTTAAATTTTCTTGGAAATTGAATACATAAACACATTTAATATGACAGAGACATCTCAATATGAATAATAAATTCAGTGGTGCACGGGTCCTATTTGTCAATGCCCAGGCTGTCAATTACTCTGAGTCAAAACTTCATTTGAATCTAACCTATTTTCATTAGCTAGTTTTGACATCTGACTCACTTGTTACTCTAAAACAGCAGAACCTATTATCCATATGTATCTCAGTTCACTGATACATTTTGTTTTGAAAAAGCCTGCCTAATTTTTCAGTGTTTTAGAAATATTGATATTATTAGGGACTTTAAATTAGTATGACTGTGTAGGGATTGTTTAGAAATTGAAATGAAGATGAATGTCCTTTCCTACAAGAATGTCTGTGATGAAGAGGATACCAACATAGCATTATCTGTGGTTACTATTCAAAAGAAGTGTGTGACTTCAGTTCACATATTCTGGTTTCAAACGCAAGAAGAAACTAACACAGTTGCATACAAATCAACATCAGTCTAATTCAGTTCTTCAGGTTGCTTGCCTTTGCTAAAATCCCAGTCTTACTTGAGGTTTCTGAAGTTCACTGAATATCATTGTGATATTCAAGCTTTCCATTTGTACTTCAGTTTGGCAGCAAAACCCAAAAGAGGGCAGTATCATGCTATTACAGCATTATAGTCTCCAAGTAGTGAGTCTCACTCAACTAACTCTTTCAAAGGTCTGTCTCATAGCCTATCAGTTAGATTCTGGCCATTAACAGAACAGCTCTAAGTGGGTACAGTAAGCTTAAGTTAAGGAAGCAAGAGTGTGAACATGTTTAAAAGCTGCATCTGTCTGCTACAATCTCAGCATTACGCTAAATGAAAGCGTAAAAACACCAGTGTGGTATACACGCATATAAAAAAGCAAGATCTAGTAGTTTCAGCCATGGGCTGTAGATCTGGACACGAATTCAAGATGATTTGGATTTGGCCTTTCAGTTCTGCCTAGTTGTAACTTCCATGCTATGAACACATATCTATGTGTTTAAAGGTTTGGGAAAGGGCTAATCAAGCCCCACTGTTATATAGAATGGGTATTATATAAAGAGAAAGAAAGAAAAGCTTCCCTTTGATTAAATAATTTGCCAAATTCATAATGTTTTCACTAAATTGTTGGATACAATGGGAAAATGGGAAATGGGAAATGGGAAAATGGAAATTTTCCCATTTCTCTTATTCATCAAACTCTCAGAAATTTGAGCAAAATGCATACACATATCTTTTAATAAATAGTGGTAAGGAATTAAACTCTCATGACAGCTGTGTTTCCATTTAAGATAGGCTTTTTAAGATATGCAATAACAATCTTGAAGAACTTAAAGGTGATGAAGAAAAGATGGACAGAATGGAAAGAGGAATGAAAGTAAAACAGAAGTGTTGAAGAGCAAAGCTTTTTGTTGCCCACAGCCATATTGCTCAGTGATAGCTCCAGAAAGAGAACCCACACCTCCTGAGTCCGAGTTAACATCCTCTAATATAATTTCATCTAAAAATATGCCACTGTCATTGCAGCTGTAAAGTTCTTACTCATTTGCACTCTGTATAATGATATAAAGAGAAAGGTTTGTTCTGAGACAGTTTGGGGAAAAAAGAAATGTTATTTTAAAGTGTAAAAATCTAAATGGTGCAGAGGTAGCTGGGGAATATATTTTAGTCATGTTTGTGATTAAGAGAAGAAGCTGAATTTTCAGTGATCGAGAAATATGAGCAAGGTATTCTTTTTTGCCTCCTTTCTCACTATTCTCTAACAGATAACTAGAGAATGATCCAGCATATACAAAATATTCTCAGCAACAACTGTGCTTTTATACCTATTTGCAGTTTTTTCCCTTCTCTTTTAGGCATGATTTAATATTGTTTTGGAACTGGCTAAGTTGTGCTGTTTTGAGAAACTGGGCTGTGTATGAAAATCCTGGAAGATCGTAATGCTGAGGTAAATTCTATGCTACATTGTGCATATTTAGTCTTTTGGTTTGATGTTGTAGAACAGAATTTTAAAAGAAATATTTTAAGGCAGAATTATTTGATATGTACTGGTGAGAATTTTAAAAAATCCATTAATAAACCATTATTTTACTGATAAACCCATCCTCAATATTAAAAATGGTTCATTTAAAATATTAACTTTTTCAGATACTGAGATTTTGTAGACATAGACTCTTATTGGAATGACAGTTCATAATCATGAGTCATGCATGTCTTTTACCAATCTTTATTTCCTTTTAAAATGGTGACGCTTACTACATTTTGACACACCTAGTCTCATTCTTGCATATAAATAGTTCTATGAAAAAAAGAGCAATGATAAAGAAATCTTTCCAAAAGGAACCTTCAAAGCCTAGCTTGTACTCCATTGTAACTCAGGAAACTTCTAGACTCTGTTGAGTTGTTCATTATAAACCTTCTAAACACAGTATTTTTCCATGTTGAAACATGCTGCTTTGGATACTGGTTACCAAAACAGCTCAGTTATTTCAGACAAATACTTATAGGAATAAATTCATTATTAAAAAAAAAAAAAATTACATTAATCTTGCCTTGTGGTAGGTGCAGACTTCCATAGCTGAACAGTTCCAAGAACAGGAATCAATGACTTAAGTCTAAGCTAAAATTCATAGCATTTTAAATCTTACAACAGACGATACATTTGCCTCTTGGGTTGACTGATATCCTAAATCAGATCCTTTATTGTTATCTTATGTACTTGTTCATACATACTATTTATGTCCTTATGTACTACATATATGTACAAATCATATATGAAGACTTAGAGGAAAAATATTAGGTGCAAATATAAAGACACTACTGGGCTGTAAATACTGGTTTGAAGATATGACTGAGGCCACTAAATTCAATAGACTTAGCCTAGGTAAACTCTAGTATATGTTGCAAGAGAATATGAAGGAGGATAAGAAGTAGACATTTGCTCATTTTTAGTGTAGTCACAGGCAGCTATTGTAATTAGTACACCACAAATCATAGAATGATAGAACAGCCCAGGTTGGAAGGGATCTAGAAAGATCATCTGGTTCAACCTTTCATGGAAAAGGGAGCCTAGATGAGATTATCTAACACCTTGTCCAGTCGCATTTTGAAAACCTTAGTGATGGGGTCTCCACCACATCCCTCGGGAGGTTGCTCCAGTGATTGATTGTTCTCACTGTAAAATACTTCTTTTTTATATCAAGATGAAACCTCTCCTGGGTCAACTTGTACCTCTTGTCCCTTGTCCTCTCCATGTGGCTCCTTGTGAAGAGAGGGACTCTGTCCTCTTTGTAGATGCCCTTTACGTACTGGAAAACTGTGATGAGGTCCCCCCAAGCCTTCTCCAGGTTAAAAAGACCTACATCCTTCAGTCTTTCCTCACAGGACAAGTTCTCCAGCCCTTTGATTGTTTTCATGGCCCTCCTTTGGACTCATTCGAGTCTGGCTGTGTCTCCTTCGAATTGTGGAGGCCAGAACTGGACACAGTACTCCATGTGTGGCCTGACAAGTGCTGTATAGAGTGGAATGATCACATCTCTCTCTCTTCTAGTAATGCCTCTGTGGATGCAGCCCAGGATCCAATTTGCCTTCATTGCTGCAGCAGTGCACTGCTGACTCATGTTCAGCTTGTTGTCCAGCAGGAACCCTAGGTTGCTTTCAGCAAAACTGCTCCCCAGCCACACAGATCCTAGTTTGTATTGGGCTCTCAGTTGAACGTGAACCACTATTCTATGTATCTCTTTTAGTGTAAATATATTGGAGCTAGAAGCGCCAAAGGAGGAATTCAGACTAAGGATGTAACAGCTATGACAGTGCTCAAAGACTTATTGTGGCTGATATTTGATGATGACTTAACAACAGCGGGTTTAATCCCTCAGACTTCTTTTGAAAGGTATGACAATAGCAGGTTGATACCTTTTGCTAGAACATTTTTCAATGTTTCAATATTTTTCAAAACTGTGATAGTATGAACTATCTTCTGGGAGAACTTTCTATGTCAAGTATTTGTCAATTTCATTAAACACTTTTAGGTAAAAAGAAGATATTTCCTTAATCCAGCTATTTTTAAGCAAAATTATATATTTTGAGAAAATTATGATAAAATACCATTTGACATGTTTGGAATGGAACTTTGAGTTTTTCATTTTGATGAGCTTTTTCTTTACAGAATGGTACCTTATATCACTGCATAAATTGAGTTACCACAAAGAATAATAATGCAATGGAATCATTCCATTCAAAGCTCATTGTTTCATCCAAATTCAAAATGAAAAATAAATCCTAAGAAGTCAGAAGCTTCTGTTGAATGAAAACCCAGTCCCTACGAAAAATTCTTCTGTTTTCAAAGCCAGCCAGTATAAAAGCTCTTCTTTGTTTATCAAGCTCCAAGGGCAGATGAAGAAGAAACAACAGGTAGGGTCTATAAAGAAGAATATAGCTGGAGCTAGCAACTCTAGTGAAGCACACTCTACTGAAGGGAAAGTATGAGTGTCTGTATGTTGCTTTTCATGTTAACCCACTTCCACTCAGAAATTAATCTGCAGAACAGGAAGAGTAAAAGGGACTTTACAATGACATGGAAATGGGTTAAAAAAAAAATCAGAAATGGAAAAATGCAAAAGGAAAAATGGAAAAACGGAAAATGGGAAAATGGGGATCAAGCACAGCCAGCATGGGTTTAGGAAAGGCAGGTCCTGCTTGACCAACCTGATCTCCTTCTAGGACAAGGTGACCTGCCTAGTGGATGAGGGAAAGGCTGTGGATGTTGTCTATCTTGACTTCAGGAAAGCCTTTGACACGGTTTCCCACAGCATTCTCCTGGAGAAACTGGCTGCTCATGGCTTGGACGGGTGTACTCTTCGCTGGGTAAAGAACTGGCTGGATGGCCAGGCCCAAAGAGTGGTGGAGAATGGAGTTTACTCCAGTTGGTGGCTGGTCACAAGTGGTGTCCCCCAGGGCTCTGTGTTGGGGCCAGTCCTGTTTAATATCTTTATCAATGATCTGGACGAAGGGATTGAGTGCACCCTCAGTAAGTTTGCAGATGACACCAAGTTGTGCGGGAGTGTTGATCTGCTTGAGGGTAGGAAGGCTCTACAGAGGGACCTGGACAGGCTGGATCGATGGGCTGGGGCCAATTGTCTGAGGTTCAACAAGGCTAAGTGCAAGGTCCTGCACTTGGGCCACAACAAGCCCATGCAACACTACAGGCTTGGGGAAGAGTGGCTGGAAAGATGCCTGGCAGACAAGGAACTGGGAGGGGGTGTTGGTTGACAGCCACCTGAATATGAGCCAGCAGTGTGCCCAGGTGGCCAAGAAAGCCAATGGCATCCTGGCTTGTATCAAAAATAGTGTGGCCAGCAGCACTAGGGAAGTGATTGTGCCCCTGTACTTGGCACTGGTGAGGCCGCACCTCGAATACTGTGTTCAGTTTTGGGCCCCTCACTACAAGAAAGACATTGAGGTGCTGGAGCGTGTCCAGAGAAGGGCAATGAAGCTGGTGAAGGGTCTAGAGCAGAAGTCTTATGAGGAGCAGCTGAGGGAACTGGGGTTATTTAGCCTGGAGAAAAGGAGGCTGAGGGGAGACCTTATTGCTCTCTACAACTACCTGAAAGGAGGTTGTAGAGGGGTGGGGGTCGGTCTCTTCTCCCAGGTAACTAGTGATAGGATGAGAGGAAATGGCCTCAAGTTGTGCCAGGGAAGGTTTTAGACTGGATATTAGGAAATTTTACTTCACTGAAAGGGTTATCAAGCATTGGAACAGGCTGCCCAGGGAAGTGGTTGAGTCGCCATCCCTGGAAGTATTTAAAAGACGTTTGGATGAGGTGCGTAGGAACATGGTATAGTGGTGGTCTTGGTAGTGTTAGGTTTATGGTTGGACTTGATGATCTTAAAGGTCTTTTCCAACCTATAGAATTCTGTGATTCTGTGATTCTGTGAAAATGGAAAAAAAATTAAAAATACTGAGTAATTTTGGCTTTGCTACCTAACACCATGCTTCGTTGTTTCCTTCTTACTGAAGAGACATTCATTAATCTCCAGTGAAAATCTGACAGAACAAAAACTATGACTATCTTCTGAGTGTATAGCATGGTCTAGCTTCATTTGTTGAAGGTAAAGTCTGTCAAAATCTATAAAGAAATTGTGTTTGACTGTTCAATTTAAACTTATTAAATCACCTGTGATACATTTTAGTAGGAAAACCTCAGAGTTGAAAAGTCCTAATTTAAACTGATTCTAACATTATTTAAATGTAGTGGCTATGCAAGTTGTGGAAATTTGGCAAACATGGAAGATCAAAATGACCTAAGCTGCTAGTACTCTGGTTAGACTTAGAAAGAAAAAGCTCAGTATCAGTCCTAAAATATATCAGACAAAATCACATTGGTTTGCATTCGTTTGTTTCACAGACTAAACCAGACCATGTGGTGAACATGTTGACATCAGTTTGAAACTTGGCTGCCAGTTTGATTCCTTCTTTCTTGTTAATTTGGTGGTTATGATTTCACATTTTGTTTTTGCTTCATTTCTATTTCATGCCAAAGACATAAAAATTAGAACTGTGAAATTAATAAGGTTTTTTGACCTTAAGTGCACCTACATTGATACCAGGAAGATTAAATATTTGCCACATGCTATCAGAGAATTCCAACTTTTACAAATGTATCAGAACAAATTAAACAAGGTTTCCTTAGGACAATTTTAAGGAGAGGAAAAATTTTGCTGCTGAAGTATAATATATGACAAAAAATATATTTTTCAATCTGCCAAGAGTAAATTAACATTAAAGATAATGCACTCTAAATATTATAGAGCTAAAAAACCATTGCATCAAAATTTGATAAGGGTGTGTTTCAGTGGCATGACATCATGTGAAACTGTCACCCTTTTCACAGCTGCCTTCTTATCCTTTCACTGTGTAATTTTCTTCATTGAATAATGGTCTTCCAAAAGTACTTTTGCAAACAAAAGAACTCCTAAATAAACTTGCAGGAGCTTGGAAATGAAGACTCTCCATTTATGACCCGAATTCAGGAAATATATAGAGTAAATTTCAGATAACCCATTTTAAATTAATCTGAGATTCTCACATCTTTTCTATTTACTTTAGGATGAAAGTTCCTCAGCCAAAAAGGCAAAAAGAACAACTATACACACAGGACTGCATTTTCATCAGAAGTTATTTAACACAACCCACCTTCTTAACTGTAATTGGAACATGCAGTATAGTGGCATAAGTGAAACACCAGCTTTCTGAATTACTCCCATTCTGAATTCAGTACACTCTACTTCTAAATTCAAGGCTAAGATTTTTTTGGCTGTATAACTTGCATGTCCATAGGAGACAATGATTTATTGAAAGAGAGGAGTGAAAGCAGCTCAATTTCCTTTGAAGAAGATATCATTTATCTAGAACACTTCTAGTTCCTTTTTGTCCTTTCTCCCAATGAAAATCTCCACTGTAGCTCTGTCTGATAAAATCATTCCATTATTTCCACAGATTTTCAGTCATAAGGTTTCATCCTTCCAACTTGGTATCCACTTCAGTGAAGTTGATCCTGATTTATATTCAGGAAAAGAGGAGGAAAATTAAGTCTTTGGATTATTTCCCAGAGATTACTTTGCTTACACTATGTGTTCTCAGCAATTGCTTGTTTTGATAAGACATCTTGGGTGTGAGAAGATTTCATAGTTTTGTATTAGGAGATAGAATGAAAAGATGAAAATAAAGAGTAGCAGATGGTATCCACCTAATCTTCTTGAAATGAGATTAAAAAAATTACATCATTGTAGACTCGGGTCAGAGGAAAATTTTTTCTGGGCCTCTGCTTGACTACATACAGACCTGAATTATAAAGGGTATAAATTACACTGGGTTTTACAAAGGATTATAAAGGGTATGCATTACATTAATTTCTGAACTAAAACAGTACCAAAATACTATAATTCATTACAGTAGCTGAAGTATCACATATTGAGGAGATTGTTCCTTTACAAAAAAGTTTGTAAAATGAAAAAATATAAAATTACCCTAATGGAAGCCAATCTCTTGTAAATATAACTAAATAAAAAATGAAATCAAATTTTCTATCACTACACTGCATGTTTGCAAATATTAAAATCTGCACTCAAAAATCAGGGTTGATTTTCAAATAAAAAGCATTCTCCAGCTAAAAATGTAAGATTCTGGTGATAATGTGATATATTTTAGACAAAACAAAATTTAATCTTTCTTTTTTTATTCTTGAGTGTATTCGAACTCTGCATTGATAAAAACTTTGAATGAAATATTGAAATTATCTTTTAAACTATTTTAATCCAAACCAAGACACACAGACAAACAATTAAAAATTCTTTTAAAGTGAAGTACTTGCATTTTGTTTTCCAAGAAAGGGGAGGTAATAAAGGTTCAAGTACAGCCAACACAAAGACATATTTTAATCCACACAGATAACCATTGGGGGAAGTTGTGACCCTTCTGAAATTTTAGGATTTTTGCTTCTGATTTCTAAGGCCCAGGATTTAATCCATGAATATAAATACTCTTCACCTATGTAATATAAATACTCTTCACCTACATACTGTCTCTAAATATACATACTCTCTAAATATAAATACTGTAACATGGATAAAGATAGAATTAAAGCTATCAGTGTGTGAATGGCTACTAACCTTATTTTCATATTGTAAAAGTAATTTCCAACCATTCGAATAATCAGTCTAGCAAATACATTGAGCTGTTCCATGTGGGAAGCCATATTTAATTAATCAAGTAACTGTACAGACTCCTTGTTTGGAAAGATATAATGTAAAGACAAGCTTGGTAATGTAATGTAATTTGCAGCAGATCTTGAGAAAACTTATTCAAATATACAGTACAATCAGCTTCCTGTCCACAAGTTGGGCAACATCGAACATGCAAATATTAACATAAGAAACAATGATGCAATTTAAGCATCAGGCACCTGAACCTATAATATAAACTGTATATGTGGGAGTATTTGCATGTAGCAAGTTGTGAGTTGAAATTGAATTACTTATAGACAATTTTTACAAATTCTTTTCTGCATAAGATCACATTTAAGTATTTTCTTAAAATTAAATTGTCTGTGATGAAAAGATGCAAATAACAAAAATCAACAAATTAGCTCATTGTGTAATATTTTTACACAATGTATTTACACAAAAAAAGTATTTACTGAGTGGGTGTTTAATACATGCACATTAATCAAAGTTTCCCTTCAGGGTCTGTAAATATAAATTAGAAAAAATTTTAAAAATTACTGGCAACTGGCCAAAGGCAAAATTCCCATTTTCTTGCTACCTACTCCTCCCATACAATAATGGAGAAAGCCTATTAGCAACAGCAATACATCAGGTCAGTAGATCAGTTTCACTGCTGATTACTTAGATGAGATGAGGATTGTAGAAGCAGTGAGTAACTTCAACAAATAGATAAGAAGTAAGTAAAGTATGCTTCTAACACATTTTTGAGGATTTATGAGCATTCAGAGATTAAGCTTCATGATACCTCTGTATGCTAGCTAAATGTTTTACTTCACAGCGATAGAAACTTCATGGAATAATACCTAGACCACGTAGCGCACTTAAACACAAACTCTTTCCCATCAAATAGGAAGATCAGGTCAAACTGACAAAATTCTACCATGAGAACTTCTAATCTGAGAAAAACCCTTGCAATAACAGTCTTTTTTCTATGTCCCTTTCTCACACTCCTGTTTTACAGGTTTTAACAAAATCTTTTCATTTCAAGTAGAAAGTTAATCTCTTGTATGTCACCCATGCTCATCACCAACTTTGCTATTTGCTCTTTTTGTTTTAGGGGGCAAAAGACACACATTCCATGGAAGTTTTAGAAATTCATGTAAAAGCCACCTTTGATTTTCTCAGCTGTTGGAATATGTTTAAATTTAAAAGCCATTTAGGTTCATTTTTGCATCATTAAAGATACAGTGTGTCAGAACGATTTGACTCGATGATCCTTATGGGTCCCTTCCAACTTGAGGTATTCTATGACTCTCTGAATGAGAAGTCTGCACTTAGTTGTCTTGGGTACTGGCAAGACAAACAAAACATTAATCATAATCTGGATACATTTCTAAAGTTTTTACACACTGCCATGGGTTTGATGAGACGGATTATTGGATTATGGTGTAACAGAAGGGGAAAAAACACACAAAGAAAGTACCATCCATACAACAAAACAGAAAAGCCAATCAATACTGCTGACTGGGGTTTGCAGACATGAAGACACTGAACAAACTGAATAATGGAGGGTAAAACAAGATGTTGGTTTTGGGGTTGTTTGGGTTTTTTTGTGGCTGTTATATGTGCATGACTGGTAATAGCACCTTGTTAATTTTTTTTTGTATTATAACCCTTGCTGTTTGTGACAATTTACAAGTAACTTGAAACCTGTATGGCCATAATATCTTTAATGTTAACCAACTGTAGGATTATTATTACTTCCTAATCCACGTAATGCACACTAAACAATTATCAATGATTTCACAACATTGCAGAGTCTGCAGGAGAAATTCAATTTATTTTTGTGCAAGGGTAGAAAAATACATGTCAGTGCTTTTCTGGGTGATCTAGATGCTGGATAATAGGCAGGAGGCTCAAGTAACCTGCCTGGGATTGATGAGTGGGTTGCTAAACATTCTGCAGAAGTAATTTCCAATTGAAGTAAACAAAAGAGAGGGCTAAAGAAGCCAGTCCTTTCTTTCTGCCCTGCTCCTACAACTTTTCTGCAGTGTAAGGCTCCACTTTGTGAAAAGTATGCAGTTTCTTCTTTTCTGGAAAACTGCGCCTATGCATTTCTGCCAGCTTGGACATACACAGTCAATCTAGTGTTTCCCAGTTACATCAAACCTAGTTTATAGTGAAGAAGATGTAGTTTTCAACTAAGTGAAATGAGGGCTACATGGCCACAACCATTGCATAGGCACCTATGATATGACTAAAGATCTTTTTGCTACAAATGTGAATCCATATTTTTTTTGTTTTGTTCCCAGGACATGCTCAGTGCAGTTGGTCGGCTCATATGCAATAAATCCACAATTTCTAGAACTGATGTACAAGTAGAGATGTGATTGTCTGCAAAGTCCATGCACAGCAGTCTATTCCTGTGATACGGGCACACAGGTACCTTATACTGCAGCCTTACTGCATACCCAGTCAGAGAAGTCCTTGCTTGGTTGACAGAATGGTTGGATTAGGTCTGTGGTGACAAATCACTGTCTTCCTACACAAATGAGACTCTCGAAGTGCTCTTTCACATAGTCCAACTGCAATGGATATGAGATGTATATCATGCAAATCCTTGAATAACAATGGAATGGTTTAGAAAGCTAGAAAATAACAGCCAATATATTATATTATATTTTTCTTCACAAAACAGATTTTCAGAGACATATGAATTCTGACTAAACTTTCTGAAGCAACTACACCTGCTGTGGAGTAGTGATGTAATTAGTAAAATGTACATCTGGATTACTCAGATGTTAACAAATTTTGTGGGGTTACTAATGATATTAATGACAATTGTTCCCTTACTGCACCAATCAAACACTGTGTTTATATATTACTTGTTCCTGCTCATTCTAAAGCAAAAGAGAGTGAACATTTGTACTTGGCCTTTGTGGAAGACTAAATACTTTCTGGACCAAGGATACTCTACTGTTTTGCTTGTAATTTGCTTAGTGAGTGTATAAAAATAAAGTCTTTCAATTTGGGGACACAGGAACCATCTTTTTCTCCTTTGAGAGGCAGGATATTCACACTTCCAACATAAGATCTTCAAATTAAAGCCTTAATGTGTGGAAAAGTTTACTGCAGAAGCTCAGAAACAATGCTGACAAACGCCTTTCTGCTTCATGACCAAAGTACTTGTGATTCAAGTCCTCATAGTTTAATTATGTGAGCCAGACCTAGATAGAAGTCAAAAAACTGCAACATGCCAACCCTTGTGATGTAATTACTGATTTTAAACTTAAATCTGGATCCAAGTGAGTACTGAGTGTTTTCATTTTGTGAAGAACTTTTCTCTCAATCCTGGTAATACTATTTCAATGGTTGTGTTGCTTTGGTTTTTCTTTTTTTTCTGCAATGAATTCATTTTGATGGTTTGTATTTTGCCCCGTATCAAGAAATGGAAGAATACTTATCCCAGCAAAGCATCATAAACCAAGCTGACTGCTTGTTTTTGATATCCACTAACTGGACGAAGTCCTTCTTGTATCACTACCATAGGAAAGTTTTAAAAAATACATAGCAGTAATCATTATAGTCTTGTATTGTTCCATTCTAGACTAACATCAGTAAAGAAAAATAAACCACAATTGATCAAAGATAAGTATTTTAATTGGAAACTGCAGGGAGCTGTAGATTGTATTCAGGAAAGATATCTTATGAATGCTTGTGAAGTTGCAGAATCCCAGCTATGCCAAGAACTCTTTCTTTCTTGTACCATGAAAAAAAAAAGTAAAAAATGCAATATGAATAATATATTCATACACTACCTTACCAGTCAATTGGTAGCATGTTACTGGATAGGACTTCAAAACATTTCAGTTTACTAAAGACTTTGACTTTCCTGCACTGAAGCAAACATCTACTATGATACTTTAAGGACCTGTGTCACACAGGCTGTGACAGATAAAAACGGAAGTCTGAAACACTTATGGCTCCCAGCTACCCACCCTGCCCCTCTGAGTGAGATGGCTGCCCCTGAGGCATAGATATCTGATCCTTTTGTCAATCAGCTGCTGCACGTTTCAGCCTGGTGTATTATGGTTCATGATGGGATCAGACATACCTGGTTCAGGAATGACAATGTCCAGAAGTGGGTAAGGCAGACAGCTGGGGGCAGTAATAGCTTCAGCTGTTTACATCACACAGGATTGTCAGAGACCTAATAATACACACGTATCCTGTACACTCATCATACTACCACTAAAGCAATTCAAGCCAGTAACACCATCTCTAAAGTAGCGATGCCAGAGCATGGTCCTGTGTCCCACCAGTGTGTATTGGGGCAGTAATCTGGAAGGAGGGAGTAATGCATGGCTTGAGGTGGTGAGTGTGCTGCATGGTGACAGGCACTACCTGAACTGGGAGTACTTTGCCAGTTCATGAAGTTCAGCAACTAGTTCACTGAAAACACCAGTGGTTTTCTAGTAAATGTGCATGTAACTGAAGTTTTTTGGTTTTTCTTTCCCCAAGTAAACACGGAGTTAAGAAAAAAAAAAGAGAGGAGGAGACTCCTGTGACTTTTCATAGTTGAAACTCACAACATTAGAAGGTTAAGTACAACAGTGTTCAAAGTTTGGATGTTTATCTGAACAGAATGAACTTTTCCTTTGAGATTTTGAAAGAAGTCACAGGATTTATCCACTTAATTCTTATACAAATGAATGGGAGTCAAGCCAATTTATGGGACTCAAGGAGGTAAGGAGTCACATGAGGGATTGGTATGACATTATTTTATACTTCCCATTCAGCCAAAAATATCTCAGGAGCAGCGGCAGGCATTTTAGGATATTTTGAAAGTTTTGAATATTTTGAAGGCCCTCATTCCCAGCCACAAGCTGTGAGCAATCAATGGGAACTAGCATGTGTCCTGAGACATTAAAAAGCATTCCTTTCCATCTTCTGGCAGAATAAAACTGACCATACTACTCACAGGTGCACCTCATGTTTAAACATAGTTTTAAAGCATTTCAGCCATATTTGGTTCCAGTTTGGAGAAAATATATGAGACAGCCCAAGTTTAATTTGGATTGATCCTCAACTTTCAGCACAAAACTTTATTACAATTCACTGATAAACATTAATGTGGAACCTCAGTTAATTTACACAACAGGAAATTTAAGAGCATGGAAGATGGAAAGAGTTATGATAAATCACCACTGAGATACACAAGACCCAAATAAGTTTTGATTTGTACTTCATGCAATAAATAGATCAATTAATAATAAAAATAATTTCAGTTTTAAATGAAACAAGTAATTAAACCTAATTAACTTTGTCTTTTTAAACTAGAGTGTCTTTTTAAACTAGCTAAACATTAAAGTAGGTTAGCTACATGACTTCAAGAACAATGGTGAATGGCAGTAATTTTTGAACCTGAGTAATCAAATTTTTGGTGTCCTCCACTCCATACTACTTTCTCAACAACCATTGGAAAAAACTGCAAAATTTATGTGGAAGATGACTTGACATGGGTGATTATATCTGCAAGCAGGTTACTGTAACTTACATTTACTTTAATGGTGAAACCTAATGTATTTTTTAATTTATTTGAAGAAAAACAGCAATACATATAAGGCTCTATCTGACCGAAGCCATAAATTACACACTGCAAAAACCCCCTTTTCATCCTTGTATCAGATACTATTTCGTACTGCAGTGAGGAAAAGGTTTGAATTATATAATTAGCAGATGCAAAGTAGTGGTTAGAGAGGATATTTAGAGTTTCCTAAATGATTCAATTTCTATTCCTAGTACTAAATATCATTTTGACCTTGAATAAATCTCTTAGCTTCTGTGCCTGTCCCATATGTGATAACACAGTAAACCATACTCAGCTAACTCAGATTATTTTTGTTGGGATCACTTCCTCTGTGTTTTTTATGCTGTGTGGATTTCTAAGTAACTATATTGCAGAGAGCAAAGGATTATTAACTCGAACCTGCAAAACATCAAGTTTCCTTAGTTTAGTTCACAAAGCTAACAACTAGTCCACCTGTGAAGGAACAGTGTTAAGATTTTTCAAGCCTTATAAATTGCTTGACCGTCTCAGTGGACAGTGTTTAGGTTATAAATCTTTATTTTCTTCCTTTTTATGACTTGTATCTTTCAGTGAGGGAGTGTGTTGCCACAGCATATGAGAATAGCTATCACATTTGGAGCAGATATGAACAGCATGTACTTAGCACCAGTTTTCCCTTTGTCCTCACATGCTCTGAGCACATGAGATATTGTCAATTGAGATCTTGTGAAAATGGACGCTTCCTCACTCAGTAGGATGATAACCAAGGCTGCATGCACAAGCAGTGCTTGTCGTTGTGATGCTCTTTCATGACCTGGAACATGTGAAACTACATAGCCAATAAGCCACTGTATTTATTTGCTCCCATTTTTGAACTGCCACGTTCGTCTTCATCCAAACTTCACTTGAGCACTAAAGTGCAGACAATATATCAAACTACTCCCTGCAGCCCTCCACATCATGGGATGTAACCAAATCTGCCACCCAGGAGAAGCATACTGAAATTATTAGAGTCTGGGGTTCTTAAAATACTTCTTTAGGGAGGGGATGCACGTTAACTATTTAGCTTTGCTTACAGACAACCAGCTTTTTTTCCCAAAATATTTCAGGTCATTTATGTTAGCTGGCTGTGAAAAGCCACAATTAAATTGCATATGACAACTGAAGTCCTGCTCACAGGGTGTGTATAGCCTAAAGGGAATTCAAACTTTAGCAAAGACAGTTAACATAGTCACACATGTTTTTGCCTGCATATTAACGGAGCTTTTCAGTTGTGTTATGATAACTCAACTGAGCTCATGCAATTAAAAAGAAAAAAAGCCCAGCAAAACAAAAACCAAAACCCACTCACAACATATACCTGTCAAGTTACAGCAAACTCTTCAGCTTTTGTTGTGACCTTTAATTCTCTAAATACTTTGCAGGGAGTGTTTTGCTTAAGAAATTTCTAATCAGTTACGACACACTATTTCTCTCATCTATTTCACTTCCCTATGCCAGACAAAGGAAAGTAATTATCACCTTCTTGCCCTTTCTGGATTGAATTTACTGCCTCAGTTAAACTGAAATCCACCACAGAAAGACACCATAGCTCTAAATTACTCCTGTTCATTGTTCCATTGAGGAATGAATATACTAGAAGCTCTACCATCTATGACAACTGATGGTAAAATCACACTGGAGTGAAACTTGATTTTCCTTCATGAAGCAAAAAAAAGTGGACCAAAAGCCATTGGAAATTCTAGTTCATAATTTTTGCATCAGCAACAAAATTTAGGCCTTAAATACATAGTGCTGAAATAGCTTAAAGTCTGAAATCAGTTTGAAGACTAGTTCAGTATAGAATTAATACTTCAAAGAGGCTGAGGTAAAGTTTGCTGGAACATTTGTCAATTATGTTAAGAAAAGTTTTCCCTTTGGATTTCGGAACAAATGTTTCTTCAAGGATTTTCCTGAAAGTTTGCATACAGAGATAATAACTGTAGTCTCCTCTTCTAGACTGCCTTCTGTAATTTCACTGAGGAAGCATAACCCATTATGTAATAATAACATTGGTTGTTTCATTTTGAATTAAATCACAGAGGCAATTAATATGACAGTGTTTTGGCAGATAAAAAAGTTGAGAGAAAGATAGCAGAATAATCATCGCTAATTAAAAGTAGCACTGTAGGAGCTTCAGAAAGCTCACCTTAAAAACCAAACAAACAAAAACTAGGAGGCCTTGAAAGAGCTTCATTAAAATGCATATAAGATTAGCTGGAAAGAAATACTTATAAACTCCTTTTCCTCTGTTTTCTAATGTATATAATTTGGCAGATAGCTCATCTATTTTTTATAGCAAGAAAATATACTGTGCCCAGAAAATGTCCTAAGAAAACGGAAGCTGTGTCTAGCATTTTGCATAGGTATAAAAACTGTTCTTTGCAAGCTTCATGGAAATGCAATATTGTTCATTATACACTTCTAAAGATTATTTTCAGAAGACAGTGGGTTTTTTGTTTGCATGAAAAATCTAGCAGATTACAAGAACCATGAATCTGCAAAAAGATACAGAAAATCAGAAAATGTGAAAGATCTGAACAGATCTGTACAAAAATTATTTTTTAAATTTCTTTTCAGCTCAGTAGTCCTACTTGACTTAAGCTGGATGCAACATTCATATTTCAAAGAGGGCCTTTTCACTTCAACAGTTTCAGCTAACCAGTAATAATAGGATGCCTAAGGAACATGAGAAATATAAGCACTGGGTACAAGAGAAAGAACACTTCTTCAGATAACTTTTCCAAATCCAACTCTAGGGACTAGTAGCTAATTGCTACTAATTTGTGTGGTCTCCAGTCCAGTTCCCACTGGACACATATTCAAACCAGAAAAAAACCAAACCCGTCATAACCAGCATTCTTGTTCACAGTTTCAGGAAAGTGTACAAGATCGAACAGGTCCAGGAAATTCTTTTAATTCAACCCCGACTCTCACAAATAGTTTCTGTACTGGGGCAATGCTGGGCATATTGCATTGCTGATGAGGTGTACCTGTTCTGCCTCAAAAATTGACTCTTTAGAAAATTCACACTCAAATTTTAAATGACTTGCACATAATCCTGAAGAAACAGTATTCCTCAGTATAAGACTAATTTTTTTCAGAGACAATATATCAGCAATAGCGAAAGATTTTCTGATAAAGTTTTTAGGTACAGCATGTACGGCATCAGTAATCTCATACTTACCTCTTTTTCCACCATGTTTTAAGATAGAGAAATAAGCCACAGTTTACTGCTCTCTCATGAATGGCAAGAAAAGAATTACATATTGACATGAAAGACCTTTAACAGCTGTGAGGAGACACAGACTTTAAAATATCCTCTTTAACATTAGCAGTCTGGTAACAGTATTGTGATACATTTGTGAGTCCTATGCTTTGTTTGACAATAGCAACTCTTATCTGTGACATCTCTGGAAAAGCAAATTTTAATCTCATGGGAGCTTTGAAGTCACCTTTTAAAATACACAGTTCCTTCTTATGCTGCAAAGTAGCTGTTCATATTATCAAGATAGGAAGAGCACAGTTAGTTTGTATTTGGGGCCTTAATACATTTTAGCTACATAAAGATCAATAAATAGAGGCCTTAAACCTCTTTATTAATAGGTCTTAAAGAGGTCTTAAAACTTGTAATACTTGCAGTAATTTCTATGAGCCTCAGCTGACCTTCTTCAAGCAGGCCTGGCTTACAAACTGACCTTAAACTTCAATTTAGGTTAGGAGGGAAAGAAAAAAAAAAAACCCTGAGGAGACCATCCACTTTAAAGTATATTGGCAGCTGTATTTAAAATAAAACAAATCTCTCTTCCTGTACAGGATGTTTCCTTAGGAATGCATTGGGAACAGCTCCACTTCCCAGTCAACAATAAACCAGTCCCAAAAAACATACTTGAAAAGAAAGGAAATATGCAACACGGTACATGACGCAAGCCTGGGTGTAAATGAGAAACTATGAATCACTAATACATTTTGCCATTACTACTGCTGTTGTGACAGACCAATGCATAAGGGCTGTGAAATCCCCCAAGCCACTCTAAACTTGCAGTGCCTCAGGTTTCATTATAAATTCAAAATGCAGAGGAAGGTCATAGCTAAGCATGTCAGGTCTTCCACGTGTATATTTTAAAAGTTAAAGAAAATGTTTGCAAAACTCCCTGTTTGCTAAAGCTAAAGACTTTCATCTATATCTGAGTTTGCTACTCAGGACTGGTCCTGCTGTAATAGGACAAAAAAATTCAGCGATACATACTGTCTTCAGGCGCTCATTTGAATTTGAATCAAGGAAATTTCTCACTCTTCTAGCACTTTCCTATTTACTGCTCTCTTTAAAACGAAAATAAACACACATTTCAATGGCAAAAGAAACACATTTATACATAACTTTCACAGGAGATATTTTGTATCACATGGTACATGATTAATGTGGGGAGGCAACCTTATGATTGCTGATGACCAAGTAGTGGCATTCTTTTCTGGAGACAGGTTTACAATAGTGAAACTCAGGAGAAGGTTTATCACCGACTTGTGTATTGTTGTTTTCTGCAATGATCCAATGCCTGGAGGACAAGTAACTTGGGACACCAGAATGTTGGATAAATATGTTACTACTAATACTAAATTATATTTTGTTTTTTTAAAAAGGGTGTCAATGCCAAAATATTTACAATCTAAAAACATTTCAATATTTTCCACAATACCTTCAATTTAAGCTTCTAATGTGCCAGCATCTTAAGATATAGTTTCTAGCTGCAAAGAGAATCAGGTAATTTGTTGAGTAGAGTATATTTCACTCAATGGGTGGTATTTTAAAATATATCCAGGTACATCAGGGATTAGTTTATTTTTGTCAAAGCAGACAATAATGTTATGCATTTCATTAGATTCAAATGGATTCCTCATTTTCTCTACCATTGACTAATCTGAATATTCTATCCTCTGAAAATTGGCCACTGTGTTTCTCAAACAAGTACTATTACAGTTATTTATGTTTTCTTGTACAACAGGTGAATCATGTAGAACTCTACTAAGCATTTTGAATGTTTCTTATGGTCTGAAGTTCTCACTAAGAAACTGAAGGTTGGAAAAGTTCATTTACCTTGGTCATCATTCTTCCAGAGGACTACTTGGTTAAAAAAAAGCTCACAAACAGCTCCACAGATTTCTAATGCAATCCCAGTATTATGTGATTAATTATATATAATCAAGAAAACACATCTTAAAAATTCTACTCAGCTCCCTTTCCTGATGATTTGGTGTTATGTTCTGCTAATTCATCACTGAATCCTTTATGCAAATTTTTTGCTATGAGAATCATAGCTAACAACCTTTCTGTGTTCCCACCACATCTTTAGCAACTAATAATTGTAAAACATGAGG
Source organism: Ciconia boyciana (assembly GCF_034638445.1). Classification (NCBI taxonomy): domain Eukaryota; kingdom Metazoa; phylum Chordata; class Aves; order Ciconiiformes; family Ciconiidae; genus Ciconia; species Ciconia boyciana. Next base: position 107,419,532 of record NC_132935.1, on the reverse strand, counting down.
TGCCCCTGTGGCACTATCTGGCTAATAAGCAAACTATCAAGCAGCCCAAATCTCTTGCCAGATCTTTAATCAGAAAAGAATTGTAATATTGTTGATACTTGACTGTGCCACACCATATGCCCAAAAGGCTGGAAAACACGGCACTTAATGCATAATGAATCATCATAAATTATGATATGCCAATAAAACGCTGGGAAGCATTTTTGGCTTTGGTATTTTTGCTCATTACAAGAAAGTCAACTGTGTCAGCAGGGGATTTAAAATGTGTAAATCCACACGAATTGATAGAACTGGCATTTGTTAGTGTCTAGAAGCATGCCACAGAGTCAAATAGTCAAACAGGAAAGCATGCTTGGAAAAGTTTTACTACTGAATAAAAATGGCATAATACAGGTTATTTGGTTACAACCCAAACTCTAATTTTTCTAAAGCATAAAAATCACCAGATAAGCAAGGAATACTCCCAGGCACTATTTATTATAATAATGAATGACCTGCAGATATTTTTTTAAACAAAAACCTAGATTGTTGTGCACCATTCATACCTACTTCCTTAGAAGAACTGAATGAGATTTTGGAGCGTTTAGGCATTTGAATAATTTGAGAGTAGCAGAGTTACCATGTCTTCTGGTTTAAAATACCTCTAAGTGTAGCTGAGTGAGCTGTTGATTATTACTGAAGTACATATACAACTTCATATAGAAGTACATAATTTTGATTCCTGTTTGCCTGTGTATTGTGATTCTACTGTCTCATCTGAAAGGTTACATCACTTGTCAACAAGCAGACATGATCTCTAAACTACTGTCTCCAGTTCCACTACAACAAACCTCACATGGGGAGCCTTGCTAAAAAGTCTTTAATCACAGCAATAAGATTACATATATGAGCAAGCAATATGAGCCTGCCAATGGCCACTACTCACTTCATTACATTCACTTCTCATTTAAATCACAACAACTTAATATATTTACTTACAGGTTTGGTGATGGTATAACAGGAGAAAAAAAAAAGGCATAGTGCTACAATAGAGCCCAGCACTCTGAACCAAGTCTTAGTGTCATGATTGCAGCTGAGTCTTGAAGAGTCCAGGATATGAAGATGAGAAGAGCTGAATTTCCTTAAGGGGCTGAGCTCTTCATCTCCTAATGCATGAGAGGTATACAACAACTTCTCTAAGTAACAGAGGGTCTGCACAGAAAGGGATACAGGCTAAGTGAGCCTTTACTAAAACTTGTGAACTCCAGCCTTGAGTGTGCCTCTACCAAGAGCCTGACATGGTTGCTTATGTCCTTGAAACCAAAGGGTCTGATGCTATAACTTTATGAGCAATAAAATACAATTCCTGTTAGGTACTTTGCACCAAGTCTTTTAGAAGGAAACTGATGGCAAGAACAGGCCTGAGGTAACATTTTTACTCTCAGTCACATTAAGGTTATATGCAGTTCTTAGGTGTTTCTGTTCTTTGCTTTTTTGTAAAGACTTTAAAATTTACTATGTAGACACTGGTGCTGGCATGCAGAGAGAACTGGAAAGACTGTGCTGAAAACTGACCATCTCTGGGTACAGTAACTTCACAGCTGTGTGAAACATTCTGCCAAAGTATCAATGAATTTTTCAAACTATGGCATATTCTTGAATAGGGGTGGGCTCTTGGATCAAAATGTTGCATTATAAACCTCAATCAAAGTAAATAAAATAACAACAAACAATAAACAGGATACAACAAGTGTCAATATTTATTCCATAACAGAAGTCTTTTTCACAGGCAGCATGTTTCAACATGTAAGTATTGTCTGTGTGTTAGTTACATTTACCCAAATCGTGTAAACAAACAAACAAAATGTAGTAATTTCTGTTGGACAACAGAAAACAGTCAATTTGTTAACACATATACTACAGTATCTTTCATCTGAAGATCTCAATGTAATCTGGAATAATTAAACAAGCCTCATGTTAGAGCCTTGTGGTTATTATTTCCTCCCAGTTCAGTATGAGTTAAGCACCTAATTGCTTTGCATCTCTGGAAATCTTTCTCAGAGAGTTAAATGATGAATTTAACTCTTCTGAGAGCTAATGATGAACCTGTATTGCACAGGTTGCCATTAGAAGATGAAATCGGACAGACTGTCAGAAAGATTTCTTGTTTTCCTGTGACAAGAAGGACAGAGTTAAAAAGAAAATACTCTACAGACAGATTTTCATGAGTCCAAGTCCCTTCTAGGAACACAAATTAAAGTCTTTATATGGGTTCAGCACCCTGCAGCTCACACTGAAAATGTGAGCTGTTGTGGATTCCTGCCTAATTGAGAGATGTGAAAATTCTGCCATGTAATTTAGATGCCTAAAAGGAAGCAGTTAGGTAGCAAATTCTTTAAAAACTTCATCTGTCCTGTAAATTTGAAAGCCTGTGAAATATGACTATGATATATAGAGCAAATCAGTACTGAGAAAAATTATAACATGTCCTCTATCCTCTAAATCAGTTCATTTGGGAATTAAGTGTTAATGTGCAATTAATTTTTTTTTTTGTGTTGAGTTCATAAAGTATTCTCCATCCCCAACTCCACCTGACCTCATTTGACAAGTAAAGCAAGTAGCTAGCTTTTCCACGTCAGCCAGGACTGAAATGGTTTCTATACCAATACAGATTTTCCCAGGTAAAGAGGCTAAAGGCCATGTCTAGGAGTTATGGATATTGTTACTTGTAAACTCTTCCAAACTTTATTTGCCAGTCACATGGTGAAGAAAGGACAGCCAGTTCCTGCTCTGTGCTCTTTGTTATACATGAAACATTTTTTGTTCCATTTCTGGATGAATCACTTTTAGGAAAGTCAGCAGGGAACCAGTTTCAACATCGTGTATGATGTCTTTGAAGTCTGCCTTCTGCTCTGTATCACAGCAGTGAACCAAACGTTTACATGCCTTCTTGGCTTGTAATGATGCTGAGTGCATGCATCTATGCCTGTCTATGAATCTATATTGGCCACTAGATTTGGAATTTGTCTTTGTTATTGTATTGTAAAACTGTAGTTCATTACAACTAGTTTTGTAGTAAACTCTATGTCAGTGTGAAGACAGATTTTACTTGTGGCACTTCTTATTTTCCTATATCCAATAAATATTATTTATTCATATAAACAACAGACTTCCCTACATTTTGGCTTATGCCAGAAAATTCTTTACAAACAACAATGATGTTTGTAGAGATTGGAGACTGCAATTCATACACAAAAGAATCTTGGAATGAAACAGAATGGAGAAAGAAGAGAAGCAGGAAAATCCAGCTGATGTTCTAGCCCAGGCATCCTGTCTTAATGTGACAGTCTGAAAAGAAAAGCAAGAAACAAAACAGAACATGAACACAATCATATGGGGTCCATGTTACACACAATACATATGCCAGATTTATATCTTATGCAAGCATACAGACAGATAAAACATGCATGAGCCTCCCCTTTTCTCTACCAGCTTAATATCATCAGCTCAGTAATGTCAGCTGCAAGTTACAGGTGGAGTGGGTCTCAAGGAGGAAACTCAAAAGGAACACAAACAGCATTCTGTGAATGCCACTTGTCATACCACAGAAGGTGTTGCAAGGATTAAAAGCGAAAAAGACTTCCTTTCATACACGTATTAAAAGCTGAACAGTCACCTTTTTTTGCATAGAGATTCCTTCCCTCAGAAGTGAAGAAGCTGTCTATCAATTTAGTTTAAAAAAACCCAACAAAAAACAGGGAGGCTCAAAAAATAGTGGTCCTTTTTTCCCCAGGTGCAATCATAAGATCTAACAGAAGATATCACATCTCCCTGGAAAATTTGTCTTTTATCCTAAGACTATAAGAGCCACTTACACAAACATTATTCTAAAAGATAACATATAGCAGAGGCAGAGTTTGAGAACTGTGGAACCCACAGCTCAGGTGAAAAGGCATAGTCCAGGTAGCTGCTGGCTGGAAGGCAGTTTGTGACATGGAGAGAAATGAGAGTCTTCTCTTATAAAAGCAGGTTTTGATACTGCAGTTCTCATTAACTCCAAATGCTAGTTGATGTGAGTGGAAGTGTTAGTAAAACTTCAAATTTCTATTAAAAATGTTATATTACAGTTATCATTTTATAGCAATTATTGCAGCTTTTTGATGAAAGAGGCCTTTCATTTTATCGACTAGTTAATAAAACTCTGATGTTAGCTGAATCACCCGAATTTCGCTGAGTGTCAAAATAACATATTCTGATCATACAAACACTGGCTTTTGTCCACACTCTTAAGAGCCTATAGTCTGTTTACACTGGGATAAAAAGTCAACCAAGGTTCTGGCTTTTTCCAGCAGGAAGCATCTGCTCAGATGCAGAAGAACTGTTTTGAGCCCTTCCTTTCTGACCAGCCTGAGATTCTACATTTCTCCAATTTACCCCTCAGCTCCTAATTGCCCAGGCCAAATTGCCGGTACTCGGTTCCTAGAAAAACAAAGCATCTTGGACAGGAAGAAAGTTGTGACCTTGAACACAGCGAAACAAAGTCAAGAAAAGAGAAAATAGTATGCAATTTTTTGGTCCCATCATATAATTTTCACTCACATATAGTATTCTTCTTTATGAGCACAGACTACCCTCTTGCAAATACCAGTACCACTTTAAAAGCACTGCCAGTATGAAGAAGCCATTCTCTGAATTTAATTGCAGTTTATACATAATTTAAAGGTATTTTACACAGGCTCACTAGTTTAAATGGGTCTTACAATAAATTAGAATCACACCATAGCTATTTATAAACACATTCAGTTAATGTGTAAAGAAAAGGGATGCACTCACACAGCAATGGGAAGAAAAAAGTCTCAAATGGAACTGAACTGTTCTGAATGTTCATTGGGAAGAACTCAGTTCAGGTAAGGTTTCTGATTTCTCTGTGATGATTTATAAGGTCTGTAAAATCACCAAAGTGATTAACCAACACATCTAAATTTTGTTTATAAAACCACTGGTAAAATCTAGACTTCAGCAAGTTTTAAGTAAATTATGTTCATCTTACATACTCAGGACTCACAAATATATGCTTCACTGCTCCTATGATCTTTTTACTTCAATTTTTACTTTTACTGAAAGATAGTAATCAAATATTTATATGAGGTGAATTTTATAGGCTCTGATGTAACTTGATAATCTTCCTCATCCTTTTCTACACCAGTAAAAGTGGTTAGCAACAGTTTTCTGTGTTGACCCATCAGATTGAAAATAATGATATAACCTAAGATGGTGGAGTAGTCGTGCAAACTCTCCACATCCCAGTTATCTGAAACTTTAGCCATGAGCTATGGAATAAAACCCGACAGACTTTTGTGTTATAATTGTCTGGATGTGAAAACATAGGGTCTCAATGCCTTCTGAGACAGTGGAGTTGGCAGAAGCCACCTGGTATCTCAGACCAAGTTAAGACTATTGCTTTTCATAGCATGTGAGAGGTTTTTGGATGACCTTTGGGGTTCAGATTGTAGAAAAAAAATTAAAAAAAATCCCTCACACAACTGCTCATTCAACACATTTCAGTTTTTCAGCACAAAGATATTTTTGTTACAGTTGGTTCTTGCATGCCATTATGTGAAGCTAGATGATGAAACTCCTCTTTACACGCCTCCCTAGCACCTGAATCACTTCCAAATTTTTAGCTGATTAGAGCCCACAAAGTGTTCCTGCCAGCTTTACTACGCATTCATCCCTCAAGCTCATTAGATTGAAGCAACCAATGCAGCAGTACAGATTTGTTTTCTGAGGGTTTTCTACAGTATTTTGTTAAAGTGATTGGCTCCTCTAAAATTATATCAGTTATAGTCCATTGTCTGTGAGAATGCCATTGTTATGGTCTTTAACTGGGCTTTATCTGATATTCAGATAGTGTTGAGAGAGGTCTTTTTTCTAGTCATGCATTGAGAGTTGTGCAGCATAACATTAAATGAGAGATACAAGAAGATTCTAGTCTGTGATCCTCTCCCTTACAAATGCCTTTTAGATGTTTAAACTCCAATTCTTAGCTGGTAAGTGGATCCACCTCTTTCTAGTGAGTTATTCAATACAGCCACAACCCTGGTATCTCTGCATTTTATTAAGGATTATGACCTACAAGGAATGTAACACCCACAGAACACTGTACTGCTCTTATTGATGGATTGTAGACACACACACATATATTTAATTATACCAATATAACTATATATATAACAGGTATTTTCTTTTTTTTTCGGTAAGACTCCTTTAGGGGGATCAAACACTCTTCTCTGTCTTTCTGCAGGGCTTTGAATTGGGTGAGGTGAGTGTTGGGCTATTATCCTCAATGCCTGTGCAGGGGCCACAGCCTGGATGAGGAACTAGGCTGCACCTTTCCTCCAAGGGTGGTGAGGTTACTGTTCTGGAGTACACACCCGTAGTGGATACAATCTGACTCATCCCAAACTGTTCCGCAGGGGCTTTGGGCATTAACATCCCTTTCACACCCCTTGCAAAATTTCTGTAGGCTTTACTAAGGGAATATTTCCCACACTAGCCAGTATGTGCATGTTTATGGCATTCTCAATTGGAAGTGAGAGTTGGTTAATTGGTTAAAGGAGAAGAGCTGACGATTAAACTATAGTGTTCTTATTCTAATATCCATTTCCAATGCAGAAGGGAGAGCAGTTCAAAGAGATAAAGAACACACTTGCATATAGATACAGCTAGCACCATATTGAATAAAATTCCCGTATTCCCCATTCATGAGCAAATTTACAATAGAGTTACAGTCACGAGAAATGTAAATGCAGCAAGGTAAAAGAAGAAAGGGAGGCAAAGACAGAGTAAATGAAACATAAATAACATGTTTAGAACTTACAGAAAAATCCAGCAGCTAATATTTGCTAAGACAAAATCAAAACTCATAGACTAAATAATATATAGTTGAACATCCTTAATACATGCTTAACTACACTGGTAAATCAGCTGAGAATGTTTTGCATTTTAAAGGCTTGAGCCCTTAATGCATAGTGATAAACACAAATACACAACTATTTCAGTGTCTTGTCAGTCATTCATTCTGACAGTTATGCCACTGTTTTAATCTCCCACTTCTCCCACAGCCTCCCCATGTTTCTATTGGCATCCTGGTGCATCAGCTCACTTCAACTTCTGGCTTGCAAAATCTCTCATTTTTTCATTCAAATATCTCCTAGCACTCCCTTCTTAAACTAATGTGCCAGATGACTCAACAATAAACACCCCACCAATCTGAAACTGAGTCATTGTGTCTCTAAATGCCAAAACCAAATCATTGCCTGAACATACTGCTGCAAGCCTTGTTCTATTCACCTTCATTGTCTCTGTACAGTTTATTATCCTCATTCATCATGTCATATATAAAATTAAAAGGTAAGCTCTCTGAGGTATGGGTAATATATTTCCCCCTGTTCCATAAAGGGCCTACAACAGTTTTGAGAAGTGTTAAAAATGTAATTAATACCACAAATGCCATAAAATAGTGAACAATAAACAACTCTGGTAATTCTTTTCCTGATTAAGTTTTGTGTTAATTCTTCTCACTAAATTCTGTGAACCTTTCAAACAAAAAAATTCCATTTCTCTGTGTATAAACTAAGGTTTTAAGTTTAGTCTGTTCATGTTATTGTTACCATCTCCTCTGAGCTAGTTTATTCCTGTTGTTTGTCTTACATACATAGAAGATATTGCTTCATTTGTTATTAAAAAAAAAAGAAAACTATCAGGATAAGAAACTGTTAGTACTAAAAGACACTGAATATACGTGATTCTTACTGGAGCTGTTACAGTCCAAAAATCTTCACTCTTCACACTTCACCAAGCAAAACACAGTACTGCCAGATTTTTGGTCCAATGATACTTTTGAAGAGTAGAATATGCACACAAATCAAACAAATACCAGCTTTCAGACTGTTTTTTGAGCCTGAGTAAGATTTCAAATACTTCAGCCTTTACTGCTTTAAAATTAATACATACATAAAGAAAGACATAAATAAATGAAGATATAATTTACGGAGGCAACTTTAGCATGGAATAACTTAGCTAAAATCAAGGCAGTCACTTCATCCTGACACATTCTGCTGTGTTAGGAACATATTTTCAAACTACATCACCCGTAGCATATTAATTGCTGTAATCTAGTTAAGAGTAGGAGTTACTGGAATGCTATTAGTACATCAAAGGTAATGCAATACAGTGAGGTGAGCTGGAACTAATCAGCATAACTCACATTATAGGATATCACTAGAACAGATTTATTTTGAATACTTTAATATCTTTGCACAGATTTTCTCATGCAACAGTGTTTTTGCATTTGAGCCCAAACATTTCACATCAATCAGTTAAGGAATTTTTTCAGTTTCTGAAAGATTAGAGTGTTGTTTGTTGAATGTATATTTCTTTCCACTGCTACAACTGGAATTTACCTATAGCCTATAAAAAAAAAAATTGTCCTTAGGATGTGACCACATAGTTTCTGAATAAGTGAGTAGAAACCCCAGAAAATAATGGTTTATATTGAAAACACTGAGTCAACCTTTAACTATAGAGGCGTGAACTGTTACCTCTGTAATTACCGGTCAACCTCAGTCTTTCCTAATTAAAGTTTTCCTCTGGTGGCATATACTTAAGGCTAACCCTTACTGTTTGTTCTACAATATATGATTACAATGAACCCAGTGTAAGTTAAATGATGTAGTTGTGTCTGGCTACATACAGCGATTTGATAGAACTTGGTAAATAATCAAACCAACCTCTCCCCAAAACCTATGATGTATAGCAACTTGATACTTCCTCATTGCCAACACAATATCATAACATAAAAATGCATTAAACATTCATCAAAGTAACACAGAAAATCTGTAGTTTACCTGAACAAGGGTCTCCTGCATCCTAGGCCAATTCCAAAGTATTTTGCTCTCTTCTATAAGAAATTTCAGAATTCTATTATATAAAAGAATTGTGTCAAAATCAGTTAATAACATAAACAGTATGAAATAAAAAATAAACATTTCACATCTAATGACGAAATTCTTTACTTCTGAGAACTTTTTAAATAAAATTATTCAGATTAGCATTGCAATAAATCAAAATATTTCTAGGTAGTTAGAGGTAGCAACATCTATTATGATTGCTCCTAAATTTCCATCATTACTCACTGTTTTTTCAGTTATTTATAACTATGACAAATTTTATCACCTAGGCTGAAATTTCCCTGCCTCAGGATGAATTTTTCAACTAGATTGGTTCACCCATTTCCAAGAACAAAGGCTTACATAGTGTAATTTGCCCTTGGTTGTGCATATGCAGGAAGATATAATCATTACTTGTATGATCACATACAATTTACCACTAAGGACCCTTGACTCATTCAGGTTACAAGGATGGCCAGTACTTCTTAGGGGAGCAGCTATTTCTTTTCACCTTCTTTATTATTCAGTGTACATCTCCAGATATTATTTACTGAACACTGGAACTAGAAGAGAACATTTGAGTCTTAAGACAACTGCTCTTAGAGATTTTATAGAGTGCCTTGATGTAACAGCTGAGTGCTTCTCCAGCATTAATCTTCTGAAATTCTGCAGTGAATGAGGGCACTGTTATTCTCATTTTACTGATGCACAGGGATTAAAATAAAATTAAAAAAAATATAATCCAGTAATTGTATGCCCAAATTAAGATGTTTGCAGTATGTTTCTTCATCAGCACTATGTACTACTGCATGTTCAAATTTCATTTCCCATTGGCTCTTCTTGCAGCTCACTTTTCATTATCAGTTGCATCCACCTATCTTGCTGGCACTGTGATGCAGAGTGAAATATATGCAGAAGCCAGATCTGCAGTGCATAGCTGAAAATTAGGACAAACCAGCTAACCAGTGGTAACGCTCTGAATTGAGGCTTGTATCCTGAAGCTCACAGAAGAACCTGCTACAGAACAGTCACCACCATGAAATATGTGCAAGGTATATGTACTTCCATTGCACTGGAGCTATGCAAATTAATATCAGTTATAGAAATGTGTGTTAGACATAAATGTATTAATTGTAATATCTTTAGGTAAAGGTTTAGTGATTCCAATTAAAAAAAGTCTTACTGCCTGTCCAGCTGCTTAATAAGGTCAGCAATTAATTTAAATACTATGATTGGGAGGGCATCAAGCACAGCATAGCTAGCCAGCTGAGGGAGGTGATTGTCCCACTCTACACTGCACTGGTGCAGCCCCACCTCGAGTACTGTGTGCAGTTTTAGGTGCCTCGGTATAAGGACACCAAATTATTAAACTGTGTCCACAGCAGGGTGACCAAGATGGTGAAGGGTCTTGAGGGTAAGACTTAGGAGCGGCTGAGGTCACCTCGTTTGTTCAGCTTGGAGAAGAGAAGGTTGAGGGGTGACCTCATCACAGTTTACAACTTCCTCAAGGGGGGGCAGCAGAGGGGGAGGTGCTGATCTCTCTCTGGTGACCAGCGACAGGACATGAGGAAATAGAATGAAGCGGCATCAGGGGAAGTTCAGATTGGACATCAGGAAAAGGTTCTTCACTGAGAGGGCAGCTGGTCCCTGGAACAGGCTCCCCAGGGAAGTAGGGCACCAAGCCTGTTCAAGGAGTGTTTGGACAATGCTCTTAACCATAACATTTAGTTTTAGGTAGTCCTGCGAGGAACAGGGAGTTGGACTGAATGATCCTTATGGGTCCCTTCCAACTTGAGCTATTCTATGATTCTATGATTCTATGATTTGTTACAGAATCTACCATAGACAAAATTCTACACAGGGAGAGGAGGTGGTGTAATTAGCACATTATATTTTTGTTTCTTTTTCTTGCAGTGTGGTACAGAATTGTTTGTATTGCTTTGCTTGAGGGAATGACACAGATCTTTTTATGTCAGTTACCTGCCCACCTCTCCCCCGTCCCCCCCCCGCCCCAGAAAAAGAACATTATTTAAAAAACCAAACATTCATATGTAAAATTCCATGTCACTAGAAAAACCTTATCAGACAAAAACATCATGCTTAATAGAAAACTGAAAGGCAAGCTGCTGAGAGAAATTCCTTCTGAGATGAGAGAAAAGTTGTTGGCAGTTTGCTTTGAGGGATTAAAATGAGGTAATACAGTTTTAAAACTATTATATATCTAAGCTTTTTTGCAACAAGTTACTTGAGCCTCAAGATGGGACTAGGAAAAAAAAAAATCTGAAAAAAAATCAGACAGAGCATAAATGGGAAATCAACATTTTAAATTTTGTTAAACTTCCCCCTCTGAGAGTTTATATTCTTCTTCTGCCTGATAAAATATGTCCAGCTCTGTATTAGAGTGGAACAATAGTGTCACCTGGTGGTTTAATTTACTAGTAGTGGTAAATCAAATCCAGGTAATAAAAGGCCTCTATTAAACACTTTGCAGAATCTATAATCTAAACAGTTGAATGAATTTTTGAGATTCATGAAAAATTTAATGCCAAGAACCCAGTCATGATGTCATTAATTATAGTGAGCGGCACTAGTATCATGGCAGCGGGTCAGGAAACCAGTAACTAAGTACTGTGTTATGGAAAGAATAAAAGATTGGCTCTACATGATTCTACCAGTGATTGATTCTGCTTCTTTTTCTTTGAACTAATCTTCCCATTGAACTAGATAAGATATTCCAGGGGTAAGAAAATAAAAACACAGATATACACAGCATTTTTCAGTGTAAATATGGTAGATTTTGGCTTCTGATGTCTAAACAAACCAAGGATAAAGAAAAAATAGAAATGAAACATTATTGGTGTTTTAACTGGTACTAAACCAGTTTATACATACATGTTGCTATTTCAGTTATAAAAGGTGAGCCCAAAGAAAGATACCTTCATTTTGGAACATAGTTAGATGTTATAGCCCTTAATGCTGTAGAAGTATCTTTCATAACATTTTGTTGATCCCCAGTTTCTGCATTCTACACTGATGAGTTTTATCAATGTAGCAGAAGTACAATATGTTTACCATAGCTTTCAACTGCTTCATTTTTAGAAAATCCAGTTCCTAGATATTTAAAAAGGTGTAATCCTGAATTTGATTTTATAACCTCTGGGAGAACATTCATGGTTATTTCTATGACAAGGAAAGGACCCTCTTCAGTCCTTTAGCCATTATTATGCTTTCTCTGCTGCTTCTTATCCTTCATTTGAGCATAATATGAAGTACTTGATGATTATAATGTTTATGACCCCAGCCTGTTCATTTTTCTGGAGAAAAGTCATGTGCATCCAAAGGAGTTCTCTACTAATAGAAAATCCTGAAGTACTGATGACATAAAATCATCTGTTTATTACAAACAGGAACTAAGAAGGCTGTGAATAATTAATTCCAAGACATTGCCTCCCTTGAGATGGCATCTCTACTAATGTTAGAAAAAATATCACTTGATTCTGCTATACAGGAACTTCACATCAGTCAGAAATGCGAGAGCACTTTCAAGATGAGCTACAGCCTGAGCTGACCAACTATCAGCATGGGCCTCTTGTTACAGAAACCATACTAGATTTTGAAAGTGCTTTACTTTACTAAACAATTGCAGTTTTCTTTTGCTAGAAGCCATTTTTAGGCAGCGGCTCTATGAACTCAGAGTGGACTCCAACGTCTGACTAGTTCCAAGTTACTGCAGGTAGGTGAGAAAATGCATCAGTAGGAAAACTGATGCGTGGGGGTCTCCATGCTCAAAAGGTAGAAAAGATGCAGTGGGACACACAGGTTCCTGTTATCTCTTGAATTTCTCACTCCAAGATAGATTCAGTCATTTTTATGTTTCCTCAGACTCATGTCAATTCTGTAAAATAAGGAAACTTTTCACATGCTGCAGAGAGGCAACCTTGAGCTCTTTGAGTTCAAAGCTCTTTGAGGCAACATTTTACCATTTCAGTACTGTTCCTCCATTCTCTAACACAGCTTCTGAATAGACTAGGAGGAGTTCGTTACACTTCATCTTGGATCTGCAGCCAGATAGGAACTTAAATATTTGGAGTGAAGTCCTATGAACTGTGCAGAAGATAAACACCTACATGTTACTTAGCCGTAAACTGTAGCCAATGAGGAAATTTAAATTACATGTTATCCATTTGCTTGTGTTCTCTACAATGTGTGCAATCAACTGTGCACAAGTTCTTTTAATGGAAATAACCTCTGCAGCTGTGATTTTTTCCCAGAAGGAAGGCTGACCAAACAGTTTTATTCTATTAGAGCTCCTTAGATTATCACAGTATAGGTGGTAAAGCTTTATTAATGAAAAAAACAACCAACAGTAATTTCCTACAGCCTCATCACTTTGATTCTTTTTCCTCACCATCTGTGGGACTACAGTGTGGGTTCTTCCTCTGGCTCCCCATTACTATCCCTCTGTTCTTTTCATGCCTTCTTTTCTCTTTGATCTTACCCATGCTGGAATGCAGGAGAAGAGGAGAAAACAGGAGAAATGAACATTCAACTTCTCAGTTGTTTTCAGCCACTGAAATCAGATGGGCTTTGGAGACACAAGGGTCAGCAAACCACACAGATGCTTTTTCAGAATGGAAATTTAAACACCGTTTTGAAGGTAGATTATGAAAGATATTTATACCACTTTTTTTTTTAACTTTTTGAAAAGACAAGCAAAAACAGGGCAGGGAAATACATTTTAAAAGATAGCGTGAAAATGAAAGGAAGCATAAGGCCTTATTTACTTTATTTAGTTGTTCAGTTACCCTGACTGGGAACACTCTCAGCTTAGAAGGATTCACCTGTGGAACAGAACAGCAGACCACAAAAAAATCCACTCTACTTGTTTTGGCTTAGCAGAAGTCAGGACTTCAGGATACACAACCCAGCACAGCTCATTGAGTTCTCTTCTTCCTATAGTGTGGAAGCATCAGGGCTTCATCTAGTGTTCACAAAGAAAATTACAATTAAGAAGAATAAAACCTAAGCCAAACCATGATACATAGCAATAATATTAGTCCAGACAATTTCCTTTTAACTGTTACCAGCAACAATGTCCCGTATTTTGCGTGAAGTTCAGAGTGGTGGCTACATACATGATTTACAGTATTACCCATCCTACAAAATTTACTGACAGTGCCTTAGTCTATAGATCATATGCATCTAGTCCAAACTGTCCTGAGTGTTGTTAAAGTTTCCTTGATTTTTTAATTGTTTTTAAATCAGCATTATATTTATAATGTATAAATCTATTCAAATCTATAGGACAGTTTCATTTGTTTTTAATTCTTCAGTTCAACACAGCTATGGATAGCAATTCAAGTGACTTGAGTTGTCACTTGGCCAATGATCTCAGGATATATCATATCCCCTATATAAAAAGTAGTAGGAAAATTGTTTGCCATCTAATTGTTTCAAAAGAGCTGAGCCAGTTTAAGAATAGGCCACTAATCTGCTCCTGATTATGATAACATCCAGCTAAAGGCCAATGAAGAAACCAAGGAGAACCTTTTCATGAACTGGGTTAGACTGCTCCCAGGATGGTACAAAATGTACTCAGTGTTGTTTAGAAATGCAAAATCTAAACTGTGGCAAAGAAACTTGTTTTGGGAATGGCTAACAATGTACAGTGAACGGTATAAGATTCTTATATCTTCCTACAAGTTGCTGATCATAAAAAGCTCTGAAGATGCTTAGTGCTTTTTCAAAGCAGGCCCAGAAGATTATTTTCTAAGTAGAAGCAGGTCAAGATTTAAAGAAAGAAAGGTGACTAAACTCTTATTGATGTAATGATATGAATCGGAGGCCTCAGAATGTCTAAAATGAGTACTGCATGGAAATATGAAGACATGTTTAATGATAGGGATGTTAAAGAAGTTACATTTTCAGGTATCCCCAGTTCTAGAATAATTTCTTCCTTGCAAATGTGAATGATGCTAGAGTTACCAGTATACCCAGAAAAAACTTTTCAACACACTCTTACTGTAATTGTATGCTTCTATTCCACTAGTACTCAGAAAGTTTTATTTTATTTTCTACCCTTGTTTAACTTTTGGTACTAGCAAGGACTCTCTATCACTTCAGCAGCATCCACAGAAAGGAAAATTTATTTTTAACTACAATTGAGTGTGGCTTACATTAGCTTGGTAATTTTTTTTAGGAGCAAGCCCATTGCTGATATAGATGATTGGTTTAAATTGGTGCACTGTCTCTGGAAAATGTGGAAGGGACATTGTGCTCAGAGATGTCCTAGTCCCCAGAATGAGAATAAACTGTAAAACAATCCGTATCTTCCACACTGTTTTCTCAAAATAACTGTGCTGCAGTTAAAGAACCGCCCACCTGCACTTTTACATGCCTACCACCCGAATGCAAATATGATCATGGACACTGACTTCACACATTGGAAGTAGTCATACTCCCTTGAGCAAGTGCACTGTAAGCCAGCATGTTCCAGTTTTTCAGTATTTTGCTTTGAGGACTGGTATGCATCTGCACAAGCAAAAGCTAGATTAAGTTTTAAATACCAAGAGTGGTAATTTTACTACTATTTTCAACAGGGATCTTTTATACAGTTGTGTATAATGTATTTCTAATCTCAGTGTCATCTTTCCCTTGCCTTCCCTTTCCATAGCCTTCTGAAACCAAAACCCAGCCACAAGGCAGTTTGGAATCAAGTGTTGCTTTCCTTGGTGCTAAGAGGGTTTACGTAAGATGTAATGAACCACACTTGGCATCACGAAGGTCATTAGCATAGTTCTTTGGTGTATTAGGTAATACACAGCCCACCAAGTCACAGTGTGAAGGGGTAAGGTTTTGTTGTTCTCCTTCAGTCATGATTCGTGTCTGCACAGAAAAGGAGTACTGACGTTGGTTAATTTGCCACAGAGAATAGGCTGGATGGTTGCCTTCAGTTAATCACACAATCTATTGACAGTTCATTTACTGAGGCTTACTGCTGATTCATGTTTAGACAGACAACTAGGAAAGCCATGCTTTCTGGTTACTTCAAGCCAGCCTCTCCTAAAAAATATTACTTTCTAGTGTATGAAACTTCAACAGCAAAGCAAAACTTAAATAATTCCAGTAAAATTCCCCAAACCCCAACATTTCAGACATAAACCTGATAAGGTATCCAGGCTGATTATCAGAATTACAGTCCAATGAAGCTTATTTCAACAGATTGCTCAGTAGTACAGCAACAAAAACCATGGAGACTACTTGCAAAGCACTGAATTGCATACCCTTTTTCTCTTTGGCAAGCAGTCAGTTCCATGAGTTATCCCACCAGCTATTTTGGAGCATCTATTCATTAGCAGCAGAAACAAGAACACAGTTTGACTCATCAGAAGGTATGCGTGCGATTCTCAAAAAGCAGAGCCTAGAGTTGGTTCTAAAGATCTTCTCTAGACTTTCTGGGTTTTAATGGAAAAATAAACAAGCACAGCCAAGCTGCAAAACCATTTAGAATCCAGTATGAGATCTTAAACACATTTGCTTGCTATTTGCTCTGCCATATTTCTGAAGCAGTAACAGGGTTAATGAAAACATAAAATATATGCAAATGAAAAAGGAATGGTGGAAATGCAAGAAAGTGTCTCGTAATTAAACTTGCTTAATATTTACACTGCATTTCACAGTTGGATATCACAAAAAATGATAGTAGAATCAATTTGAGCTTAATGGTCCTTTCCCCTACACTTCAGAACAAAGCAACAAACCCCAAAGTCATCTGTCATGTGGCAGGAAACAACTTTTTCTTTCTCTTCACTTGCAAAAAGGCAACGAAGATTATGGTTCCGGTTTAGAACAAGACACTTGCCACCCTGCTTGGTGTGTGCACATACCACTGTGTCATGGTCTAAGTTACAACTAAGGGTGTCATCTTTTGCTATAACTCAGAAGTACAATTCAGACTAGATAGACATACCAGGGCAAGCCTTCCAGCAGCACTGGAATCTATTCAAGGGCCACAATTCTGCCTTGTAGCTAAGTAGGAAGGCTGTGTCATATTATGTATTCAGTTCAGCTAACTAGTTCCAGACTTGCTCACATCTACCTGTTCACCCAGCAGTCATTTACTTGCACTACAGTATACATGCTCTATAAACAGCCAAAATGGAAGTTTTAATTTTTACACATTTTAGCACCATTTTGTGTTAAGCTTCTAATGAAGGAGTGTCATGTTTGTTTATGTTATATTATTCTCCATGTTATCCTCAGACTTTTCCCCTCAAGCATGAACATGTTATAAGTGCTGTGTATCCAGGCTGTCTAGTTGCTACCACTACTACTCCACACATCGTTCTTTGTTAATTCCAGAAATCCATCAGAATACCATATGAAATTCCTCATGAAACTTTTAGCATTATTTTCCTTTCTTCTCGTTAACAGAGAAACTTCTCTCTCTGGACCGTGCTTTGATAATTCCCTTTGCTCAACTGTGCATTTGGGTCCTGTTTAGTGGGGTATCCAATGTCTCTGGGAATTTTTTTTTTTTTAAACTTTATTTTATGCATTTGAAGTATTAAAGATTTCTAATTGTCTAAAATAGAAATCTTTAGATTTCTAAAGTCTTTCTAATTGTCTACTTGTTTGGTTTTGTTTTATATAGCTTACTAATTTTTTTCCTTATATTCTTGGGGGATTTGTTTTATTATCATGACAAAAAAATACCTGTATCATCAAACAAATAATTTGGATTGGGATTTTTAAACCTGATTAGTGGCATGTATTGTCTTAACATCCTGGTGCTCAACTTGGAACATTTACAAAGGAACTTTCATTAGTAGAAGGTCAATTACATCTTTCTAAACAAATCAGCCTATTTAAGCTGAAGTTAGGTATCCAAAGTGGAGATATTCATAGTCCCCTTTTTTATTTTGACTAATGGTGATAAATTAAAAGAAACAGCTTCCTTCTTTGGAAATGACATAGTAAACTGTTTGAGGTATAAATTCTGCAAACAATGATGCTAAATTTTATGTTACAAATGCAGATACCATAGGAGTATCTGAAAAGAATCCTAGAAGAGATACACACAAATTATTTTCCATAGTTTACATTAGACTACCAGAGTTGAGCATATCTTCACAAGACAGCTGTGTTAAATACAAAAAATACATGCGTACATAGATATGTTAGTCCACTAAATATAGTTTCTCTTGTGATAAGATGACTGGATGAAAAGTTTGAACACTGGAATCCAGACACTGAAAGAATTAATTGCTAAAGAACTGTTTGACACTGTGTTTAAAAGGTTACTTATTTCTCAGTAATATGTCATAGGTGGTTCTAATTTAGGCAGTGGACTTTCTCATTCTGTTTGTGTTTCAGCTGTCACATTTCACAAATAAAAGATGGAAATATTTTTTCTAATGTTTTTCTAAAACATACTAGGATCTACAGCAACTAACATCACAAAATTGATGTACAATATTTATTACTACAATGATTATACTTTGTTACCATTTATGCCATGAAAGTGCAGGACTAAACCCAGATATTTAAAATTACTTACGTTGTTCAGCAGGATAAAATACAACAAAGAGAAAAATAAAAATGAAATTTTATATACAGAAGGTTGCAACATCTAGAGATAAATTCCTTGAACATTCACTGTTAGATGTACCTGTTAGTTAATTGTTTTTATTGTAAAATTCATAAAGGGCTCTGGAACCTAATTATAAACAATTAAAGTATCCCAGCTCCTGAAATAAATATTTTAAACTCTTGAATATCGAACAAAGTTAAAGCTGTGTGGTCTTTAATCTTCCTTTCCCCCCCATCCCCCTTAGGAATGTAACATAGCAATGGGCATTTTTTTCAGTTTAAAATACATCTTCAGCCTTCTTGCATTAACAATGCCCTCTCCTTGACTGCTTGTCTACACACCTATAGATCTAAGTACAATAAATCTGAAAAAAACATTCATGAAGCACATACAAGAACATGACTACTGTAATCCAAGCCACCAATAAGATAACCACTCTGAAAGTTATGGAAATAGCATCGAAACCATTAAAATGAATATTTGCTAAAAGAATAGACATGCTTAAATATATCCACCTCTCAAGCAGTCTTAAAACAAGGATCTATTTTTTTTGCCTTCAAAATTTGTGGTAGACAAACCTTAAAAAGATTGGAATAGTAGTTCAGCTTAGTAATCAGAATTTGTCCCAAACCACTTTCTACAAAAACTAGAACAAAGTATACAAAAACAAACTCTTGGATAATGTACAAATAAAACACACATATTTTTGCTTTCTTGCCACATTTTCTCTACCAGCTCCATATGTCAACAAGGTGCAATGGCACTGAAAAAATTACAAATGTGTAAGTTTTTGGCTCTCAGAAAAGAACTTTGTTTAATTTTAATGGAAATTTTGGCCTGTGTTTCCTGTTATTTGAAATAAGACATAAATCTTTGGTCACATTTCTACAACATTCTGTTCATGTCATAATAGCAGTTGAATATCTCGGTCATCTAGATACATATTTCAAAGAGAACTACATACTACTTTTTTTCTAAGGCCAATAGGATACTTCTGAAATAAATATTTATTTGTTCTGATAATTCCATTGATACAAAAAGTACAGCCATAGCATGAGGGTAAATTTGTAAAATTATCTATTTATTCTTAAAGTAACTTCAAAAGAGAGTTTATGTAAAGTAAACAGTTGTCTTTAGCTACACAAATATTAAGCTATCAGCTTTTCTTTGAAGTCTTAACAGCATCATAGTCAATAAAGTCAAAGGCTGCAGAGTGGTTACAGATGGATGTAACAGTATAAATCTCACAATTTGAACTCTCTCAGCAGCTGGCTATCCATCAGCACAATGGCTGCTGCCTCCCACACTACAAATAAGGCTGAAACCAAGTGAAAAGGCATTAGAGTTGCTGTGGGAAGTAAAATGCTTTTCAAGTTGGCTTCTTGATAACCTTACATAGAAAGCAAGATTAGAAATTGTTTTTCAACAGGTTCTAAGTTTCTTTAAGGCACAACCGGTAATATGCTGTGAGTGGTTTGTCTTATTGATGGTAAACAATCCTCCATAAGTTAAATATTTCAACCTTTGTTAACAACACTCCCATGTATTTTGCTTTTTACCCAAAGATATTTTGGCAGTTTGGTATATCTGCTAGCTCAGATTTCCTCCAGTCCTTTCACAACCTGTACTTGCAGTGCTTGCCAAAGTTCAGACTCAAATTCAACACTTTTTTTTCCCCTTTTACAATGCTGGAGAGAATGTCTAATATTTTCTCATACAAATACTCTGAAAGATACTTACAGTAGTCATATATGGTGCAACTTAGGCTTGATTAAAATTAGCATAATGGATATGAGTAGCAAAATATGATTATTCCGTAATGCAAATCTCCTTCAGTTTGTACATGTATACAAGCTTTCACATGGGAAAACCAGATACTGCTGCAAGATTATTTTTTCAAAATGAAAAGAACAGAAAATGCTGAAATACACATTGGTATTTCAGAATGTCAGGAATCAGAATTAAAAATTAATTCTGTAATTGAAATAAATGATCTATTAATTAGAAAAGCAAAGCACTGTCATAGCTATTTCTATTTCCCTATAAATAAGAATCTCCTAGTACAAAATGATGAGACAAGACGAAATCTAGTCATCAGTTCTGTTGACAAAATTAGCTGTATTTGGGTAGATATCTTAAGAGATGTTTTTTAGGAGTACAGTTTGGTAGGTTTTAAAAAGTAATAAAATAATGAAAATAGAAAATATTAACACAATGGAGATAGTACTTAAGATCATAGTGAATATGATATGGAGACTGATTTCTGTAAAGTGAGTGGCTTAATTTGGCTATTTATGAATTATTTGGGGTCTACAGAAAGTAGAAAGACATATTCTCAAATGGTGTAAATATGCAGCATTTCACTCAATTCAACAGTTCAATACTAATTTACATCAGTTAAGGATCTGACTCCCACAGTGACTAAATGTATATAACTCTTTGGAGATGCTAACTGCAACCTTTTTATTTAAAAATCACTGTTAAATCATTGCCATGTACTCCTTTCCAATGGTAATGCAAAATAACTAAATAATCTTTAAACATATCTCTACTTCAAACACTGCATCTGAAACCTCTATCCAGATACAGAAAAAAAAACAACCCACAATAATAATATTATATTGGAAAGTTCATAATAAAGCACATAAAATTTTCAATGCTTTTTTTTGGTCAACAAAATGGTCAGCAAGCACATTTTTGTGGGCTTGCCCAGGAACTGCTCAAAACAACTAATTATTTAACATAAAAGCTAAAATAGGTATCCACAAACCAGGGTAATTTGTATGGCTATAGGATGTTTTTCCTTTCTCCATTAATATTTGTTTTGAGTTGGTGAGACCACCCACAGTGAGATCATTCTGGGAAGTCAAATATGGGGACGGAAAGGCAGACAAATGAAAACTAGAAACATATCTGGGAATATCTGGTTTTAGGGCTAGAATAAATGGAAGACACACCCATTATTATAGATGACAGCTTTCCCTAATAGCCCAAAATATACTTAATCTTGGAGTAAAATTCACATTTATCCCAGCTGGACTTATTTTGGGTTTGCGTCTTAGACACTTTGTGTGACCATAGTCCTATTTTTCTTTTCTAAACTTGATCTAGAACAATGATTTAATATTTCTTAGAAAAATACACACCCAAGATTTCTTTCTCTAATCCTTTTCACCCATCTCTTCCATATCAACCAAGTTTAACACCAAGCATTTCAAATTACTTTCGCCGTCTAGTTTCAAGTCACAGATCCTTTAACTATCATACTTAATTACCAAGCAGACCCTTCCGACAAAAATTCCATTGTTGAATTACTAATGAAGTTTAAATGGAGCTAGTCCAAAGAAAAAGATTTTAAAAGAGATTGCCAGAGTATGCACATATCAATGTTGGGCAGCAGGTTAGTGAAATTCATAGATGTCACCAGAAGATCTAGGAACATCTTTCCTGACCCACAAAGTTTTGAGATTTCAAAAATACCCCCTTGCATTCTGAAGTGAGAAAACAATGAAAAGAGATTCTCACTTTCCAGAGAAACCAGTCTTGTGTTTCAGAAAGCAGTCACCATAAATTTATGCATTGCAAGTGTAAAGTATGCTTGAAGATTTCCCCTGCAGGAATCCAAATCTCAGAATTCAGAGAGACTTTTAAGTATTGTGGTTGCTTCTGAAAATGGGTCTTCGACTCCTAAGTAACAGGAGGACTTTGGAAAATATTTCTAATGGCTAATATGTATTTGCACTTCTAAGAAGTAACTATATAAACTTGTTTGTGCAATTCATGCTTTTGTCTCCCAAGGGTATGTGCATATCATTGAGCTTGTGAGTTTTTCAACCACAGATCAGTCTGGTTTGTGGACTCTGAGAAGTATGTAGCAAAATTGCTAGCACTACTAAATAAGAATTTTTTAAAAGTTAAATCCATAGGGCCAAGTATTTCACCAACTGTTAAAGAAATACAGAGGTGTAAATGACAAAATGGTAAACTTTACATATTGAATATTTTTCCATGAAGGAACTTACAAATTGGAGGAAGAATGAGTATTTTCCTACCCACAGATTCCTGGCATGTTTCCTTTTTATTTCTTAATTACATCCATGATGCAGTAACTACTATATGACATCTTTCTTTATCTCTGCCCAGAGACAGCTTACATGTCTTACAGGTTTAACTAATACTTTGAGCTGTTTCGCATATCACCTGTCATGCATTGTTGCAAGGATGGTTTGGTTTTTTTTAGCATTAAAGTTTTACTGTTTTCTTACTAGCATTTCTAAGATGATATAGAAGCAAGACTTTCTGGTTTCTTGTGTGGGAGGAACACACCAACAGTCTCTGACTGTGTGGCACTGTATAGAAGATGCAATGTGACCAAAGAACTAAGCCTTACAATAAAACTTGCAGCATAAAGTCTATGAGGCACTATATCATGATTTTGAAATAAAACATTTTGGTTTTAGCCAAAATATTTAGCTTAAAGCATTAATACTTTCTGCAGGAAACCTAGATCCATTTTTTTCCCGCTTCATGCAGGTTTGCAAACTATTGCAGGAAAGGTGGGAAATTGCAAACAAACCTCAAACAAAATCCTATCAACAATTTCACTTTGGTTTTCCATCAGAAAAGCAATGTCTGAGAGATATGTGCAACTCTATTCACTAAAATTTCCACATCTGAGAAAAATATTAATGAGAGTTTATCTGAATTTAGCTTTTGAAGAAGCTTTGTTCAGAGAGACCAAGAGATAAGACAACCATTTTTACTTCTGCTCTAGCCATTGCTCATCTTGCAGAAAGGTACCTTTGTTTGGGTTTCTGACATTACTCATGGCACTGAAAGTACTACAAAGTACTTCATTAAAACTATTGGTGCTGATGAATAAAGAATCTCTCCAGGAGTTACACTTTATACATAAATACTGACTACTACATCTTCTATACCAACTACTACATCTTCTAAAGAGCATTAAAGACCACCTGCACATTAGGATTAATTCAAAACTGACTGAAATCAACAAGAATATCTCCATTAAATTTCTCCTAGGCTGATGGAATTTAAGACCAAGAAGCAGCACAGTTATGATGATCTGCTCTGATGTCCTGTTTATAAAACATTTTAATTAGTAATTCTCACATCAAGCATGTAGTTTCTTCTGGACCCACAGGTAATAAACAGAGGAAAATAATACTGAGGATTTACCAAGGACACATTGTTCCTGTCAAAGCTAATTACTTTCTGTAATGAAATTATTTGGTCCACGGATGAGGAGAGAGCAGAAAATGTTATTTACTGGGAACCCAGCCTTGGATTTTAACACAATCTCCTTACAAGTATCTTTCTACCCCAAATGAGATACAGACTAGGCTGGTAGACTGTAAGGCAGGTGAAAAACTGACTAGATTGTTCATCTGAAAAGGTAGTAGTTAAGGTTCAAAGTTGAACTGGCAGCCATCACAAGTGGCATTCCTCATGGGCTGATAATGTTTAACATCTTCATCAATAACCTGGAAAATGAGACAGAATGCACCCTCAGAAAGTTTGTGGATGATACCATATTTGAAGAGGTGCTTGATATCCTGGAGTGCAAGGTTGCCATCCAGGGGACAGGCTTTTAGTACTGAGCCAAAAGGAAATTAATGAAGTTCAACAAAGATGTATGCAAAGACTTGAATCTGGAACAGAAACACCCCATGCAACAGTATCAGCAGACGACTGACTGGCTAGAAAGGAACTTTGCAGAAAAGGACTTGATTGTCCTGATGGACACTCCTGATGGACATAAAAAACCAATGTGCCATTGTTGCAATGAAGGCTATGCATGTCAACA